>NC_136059.1:517383783-519783783 GCF_964261635.1 Lissotriton helveticus | reverse complement strand
GTGCAGGGGTTGGAGAACTCCTTGACGATGCTGAAGAGTTCCTTGCTGTCGTGGGCGTTGTTGTCCAGTCGTTCCTTCAGTGATTTCTTCTTGGTGGTGCGGATGAGCTGGTGGTGCTTGCGGGTGGCGTGTTTGAGGGCTGTCATGTTGTCAGTGGTCTGGTCGCGGGCAGCTTCGTTGGGGTCCGTTGTGCTGGCGGGTGGGTTCTGGCTGAGGGAGGTGGTGAGCTGGTCGGTGGTGATCTTGCTCCAGCTCCTGTGAGGAACCTGTTGCGGGTGGTGGTGGGTTGTGGTTCTTCTGAAGCTGAAGTGGACGCAGCTGTGGTCGGTCCAGTGGAGTCCGGTGGAGTGGCCGAAGGTAATGTGCTTGCTGGATGAGAAGACGGGATCAAGCGTGTGGCCGGCGTAGTGGGTGGGGGAATTGACCAGTTGCTTGAGTCCGAGGTTGGCGAGGTTGTCCAGCAGGGCGGCGGTGTTGCCATATGCAATCAGTCTGACCCTGTGCCTCATGGGAACAGTCCAGCCCGAACTGCCAAGCCATATCTTCCCTGGACCGGAAACAAGCATCCTGGGACCGGTTTCTGGCTAATCAGCCGTCATCAGTCAGGCATATGTCTGAACTGGGGTGGCGTGGTGAGCAAAATAACGATGGGTTAAACCCAGAGCTGTGATTGGGGGTGAATGTTTTGCCAATGTGCAACATTCCATCCATCACCTTGTGTGTATTGATAAATGTCAGGCCATGTGTGATATCTACAACATAATGTGTAAGATGATGAGCCGGAGCTGGGGTGAGTTTTGGTTGGGCTGTAGCCGTAAGAGGTGAATTTCTGTGGTGTCTTAGGTTTAGATTCCAAACTAAGTCATCCTTAAACCAGGGGAGAAGAGACGGTTTGAATCGGTTCCCTTCTGTGTTCTTAAACAATAACCCTCCTTTGACAGAGATTTTTTTTCTGTGAGTTTATATACGATTTTTGAAATACCTAAAAACTATGTGTGCGCGATCTTCTAATAGGTGTACAGATAATGTTTCCACTTGTATAAACCCCGTCGCTTGGCTGGCGAGGCAGTGGAATCTACCTATCTTTACTGTCTTGGGTGAGATCACAGTGGAAAACATTACCAGCATGGGGTTTCCTGTTGCACAAGCCACTGAACACAACAATGTGATACCTGAGGGAAAACGAAAGCAGCAGCTACAGCATGCACGCAGCGCAGACAGTACGTGCTACCAACTCACCAGCGTGTCACGTTTTTCTCCCCGCTGCTTCTCTGAGCTCTCAAAGCCAACATTCTGTGGAGAGAGAAAAATGCAATTTTAGACGGCGCTGGAAGAAGGTGGCTGCGCAACACACAATGGACGTCGGGGGGATGGTAATGAAATCGAAGCCCCATTCAGTGTCTCCGGTTATGGATAACAACACAGAGCGGGTTCTTCGGCATGCCAAACGAAATCAAATGCTAATCTCTCCTTTCAGCCCTTACTGTATAACCAGACGGAGAAGCTACATTCCACCACACCTCATAGGACTGCAATATGGCACAGTGGGGGCATATTCTGCTAACCCCATAAAACATCAGCCCATCGTCTATTTTTCTTACATTATGCAGGGGAATGCTGCAACAATTCGTTTATCCTGGACCAGGGTTTTCTCAAAATAGAATACTGCACAATATCGCATTACATTTCTCTGCACACCGCATGCCTGGCCTGTATTACGTGAGCTCGTCCGTGCACGCGAAAGTAGCTAGCAGCTGCGCTGAAAACACGAGACATTAAAGCAGCACTGCCCAAAAATGAAGTCAAAATTCGATTGCATCGGCGCTAGTGAGGCGAAACAGGAGCAAGCGCATAAATAAACCTACAAAGAGGAAAACAATGCCTCACTGGCTGTTTTAAATGCAAGTTTTATTTAAGCAGCCATCTTGTGTTTTGGTTGTGCACACTGCGGCTTCCACCTTCCTCGCCCTCTGACAACAGGAAATGTCTTGAGTAAAGAATGCGCGAGCTTGATCCATAAGTCTTTAAGGTCACCAGGCAGAGTTATTCACTTAGCAATCCCTCGCTCTGTGAAATGTAGGTGTACAGCGATCTCAGCTCAGCGAGTTAAGTGCTCGCATTGACTTCGGTGCTGCCTGCTTGGCAAGGTGAACGCGAGGGTTTAGCCTTTTGAGGTCGATACATAGAGTGCGGCTAAAGTTGGTATTAGTAACCTCGCTTGTTTACACTTACAATAAATGGCGTATTAGGATAACTCTCATTCTGTCAGGTTAATGTATTATGGAAATACTGTTCCAACATAACTTTCCAGTGAAGTGTAGTAAACTGAATGACAATTGTTAATCTCTACTTCAGAGATTTGTGAGCATTCTCCATATTGCAAGTTCAAAGGGCAGCAAGATAGCTCAGTGGCTTACAGCACCAGAGGCTTCAAGGCAGCTTGCTGGCTTCATTACCAGGTATACCACAGCGTAACAAACAGACTACTGCAAAAGTGTTTGTGAGTAACAACCAATGGAAAGCTAGGCATGACGAGAAAAAAACACCACAGTTTAGCACAAAAAGGCTCTGACAGCCACTCCTCTCTTCCACCTCTTCTTCAACCCTCCTTAGAAGCTCACTGATGTCTTCCTACGTGCCAAGGGCCGGAGCTGACATCAGCTGCTCACCTCGCAGCATGGAGGAGTAGGGGTCTCCGCATGAACAGAAACAAATATTAATTTGAATTTCTGTGTAGAATTATGAGACACTTAGCTACTCATAAGCTACTGTCGAAGTACCAGTACATGTCCGAGGCAGCAGACTTATGGCTGCCTTCCACCTTCCTCTACAACCCCGTCAGAGAAGATACTGGCTAACTGCACTAAACAAAGACACTTATTTTACTTATTACTTGAGAAACAAGAGAACCAAAGTACTGCACAATAGCCATTCTTAAAGTTGGTTGACTATGTATTATATCATTTTGAAAACTTTAGAGGTAGCAATGAATATCTAACTCTCAGATACCTCTGGACGCCCTTAGCATGCTTGGTGGCCAGGTAGGGTCAGATCTGCCTATCATAAGTCCCCTTACCTGCAGAATTGCACAAGTCGCCATCAGTAATACAAGAACATTGAAGACTTTGCAGGTGCTTGCAAAGACTAAGCTTCAACAGTCAAACAAACATTACAAAGGAAATCTAGTGGTAACCGTGTTCAAGTTGAAGTACCAGCAATCGAATCAAACCTTGAAATGTGATAATCATGGGGCCAATAGTGGTCATAGCAGATACTACAATTAGTAGCTGTAGACATGAGACTGAGGTAAATAATATTAAGAACCAAAGTCTAACAGATGTATAAAGTGACAAACAGCAGAAGCTTGTATATATTTGCTGCTTGTATTTTCAAATGAATGTAAAAATTAATAGTAGATTAAACTTAACTTCATTCCAATTACTACTGTAAGAACCAAGAAAATATTTAATGGAGGCTTCTTCATAACAAAAGCACCATCTTCAAAACCAACTGCATCATTTACAAAGTCGTCAAAATCAGCACCCTCACTTATCTTGCAGACAAGCTCACCATCTCTGGTGGCTCTCGGCACACCCGCAGCCAGGACACCACCAGATTGCAGGCTAAGAAGTGTAAACATTAAAAACAAGATCACAGGCCTTTCCATCTCTGCACCATGACCCGGAGCAACATCCCTGTGCCCATCAGAACCGCCCCAAATGTTCTTCAATTTAGGAAAGAGTATAATATTCACCTCTTTAAATAACACTAAATCACAATCTATTAACCATCTACAGCCCAGCTTTCTGTTCCATTACTTGTTGATTTATGCTGGTCTTAGACCATGTACAGTGCTTTTGGCTAAGTTCACGCTATAGAAATACAATATAAATACATACAAAGGACCAAAGATGAATCAGTTCTTCATTAACTCTAAAAACTAGTAAACTAACCTCTGGGCAATAAAGACAAACAACAATCCTAAGGCAAAGGGGTTTGATCTTGTAGAGCGAATAGGTATATGCTCTCCTGAAATAAGTCAATTTTCAATGCTGTTGTCACTGCAGGTTCCACAGCTGGTATGTAGAAAGTAGTGTTTGGTCCGGTGAATGTGGTACCTGCCTTTGGATACCAAAATAGTAGCTGACCTCTTTGTTATATCAGGTTTTACTGGCTGTGTTACATGGTCTTTCTGAGGTGTTCCGTTGGATATCAGATTGTAAAATGTCATGGTGAAAGGAACTTTTGCGGGCAACAGGATAGCCATGCATGGCATAATTGAGCCTTCCTCGATCAGTACTTTGATGGAAGTTTGAATGTTTGTTGCCACGTGTGCAGTAGCATTCATTGCTGCTTGGTAAAAGGCGTTTAGGTTTCTCAAAGGCTTACAGACATCTACACATCACCACCCTAAGCAGGGGGGCGGCAGAGAGCTGGGAGTTTTACACAAAAAGCGTAATCACAGAAAGTTCAATGATTCAGATGGTAGCATCCACAGAGGCTATGCAGCCTTTATTTAATAAGTGGATACTGTCAAATTAAGGGCATTTCACCAGATGAACGAAATAACTGTTTAAGCAGCGGCCATTAGTGACGAGCAGGAGCTCTGTAACTATTTAAAGGTAGGCATAGTGCTGGCGGCTCTACATTTACTTCAAATACGGGGGATAAATCATTGGGAAAACAATTCAAATTGTCAGCCCAAGAAGAACCTACACACCCATTTAAGGCGCCAGATTCCATTTATATCATCTAAAGCCAAATTTTGAGGAGTGGGTAGCACCCAAGCCCCTTACATGCTCGAAAGGCTCACAGAGACGTCAAGCTCCAGTCAGGTCTTGCCTCAAAACCTAGCCTGACTGGCACCCTGCATTTGAAAGAGTGAGAGTGGAAGGGCTTGGTAGGATGTTACCTTGACTGAAACATACTGGTCCTGCATGCCTCCTGTTACCCTCGTGCCTCCATCACTCTGTGCAAAAAACCCACTATTTTTGAAGACCCCGAGACTCTTGCTATTTTTTGTTCACATGCGGTGGCATTCTCCTCCCCTCCTGCCCCACTTCATGTGTTTTTCAAATGGATACAAGGCTTTAACAACAGGAGATATTAGAATCACTGAACCACAAGGAGAAAGTCTCTTTGGGACGATGAAAACATAATGCGGGGATGTCCTCAAAGCAGCACTGCATTGACATCGAAGGAGAATGCGTTGGTTCTGACCGTCACAAAGCGGGCAATGCATTTTTATTATTATATTTTGTTTAAACAGCAGCTGAATCCCATTTCAAGGCCCAGGAATGTATTGGCACCTCTTGGCAGGACTTACAGTTGACAGAGTCCTCCAGCTGAAGCAGAGTTGAAAGCAGTCTTTGATGCCCCTGAGACTTCAGAACAGGAGGCAAACCAGCAAGTTCTTGAAAGTAAGTTCTAGGGATGTAAAGACTCAGTTCCAGTCCTTCCCACCACCAGGCAAGGGGCTGCAGGCAGCAAGGCAGGTATATAAGAGCACAAGTCCAGCAAATCCAGCAGCAGTGTCATTCCTTTCAGCAGCACTTCAGTCCTTCCTGGCAGAGTGTCCTCACGTCCAGAGTGTATTGAGTTGATGGTGTCTGAGGCCTTTGAACCACACAAGGTCCCTGCCCGTCCTGCCCTGGCTTCAGACTCACTACAGGGGGTATTTGTCTCTTTGTGTGGGGACAGGCACAGTCCTATTCAGGTTCCAGTGTCAATTCCTCCCTCCCACTTAGTCCAAGAAGACCTATCTATCTGTTGATGGGCCATCAGGATTTGAATGGCACACCGTAGCTCCATTGGTGTGAGTATGTCTAGAGGGAATGCACAAAGCCCAGCTGTCACCAACCCCAAACATGTATTCAGAGACACGCAGAATGGTTAAAGTAAGAAAATGCAAACTTCCAAAAAAGGTCATTTTCAGACTTACAATTTAAAATCCGACTTCACCATAAATTGTAATGATAAATTGTGAGTCCAGAGACACCAAACTCGAAATTTCCATCTTGCCCCAAATGGAAATTATACTTATAAGTTAAAACAAGTTAATCCCAATGTTAACCGAAGGCAAGATAGGCCTTGGAATAGTGAAAAACAAATTAAAGGGTTTTTCACTACCTGGACATGTAAAACTTAAAAGTATATGTCCAACATTTTAAATACACTGCACCCTGCCCTTGGGGCTGTCTAGGGCCTACCTTAGTAGTGGCATATGTATTAAAAAGGAAGGTTTTGGCCTGGTAACTGGGCTATCCTGCTAGGTGGACATGGCAGTTTAAAACTGCACGCACCGACTCTGCAATGGCAGGCCTGAAACAGGTTTATTGGGCTACTGGAGTGGGTGGCACAGTCAGTGCTGCAGGCCCACTAGTAGCATTTAATTTACAGGCCCCGGGCACATATAGTGCACTTTATTTACTAGGGACTTATAAGTAAATTAAATATGCCAATTGTGAATAAGACAATGTTACCAGGTTTTAGGAACAGAGCATATGCGATTTAGCACTGATCAGCAGTGGTAAAGTGCCCAGAATACTAAAGCCAGCAAAAATTAAGTCAGCAAAACAGGAGGACAGCAAGCAAAAAATACTCAGGGGAAACCACGCCAAGGATGCAAGGTCAAACAGGGTGCCACACGTTTTTAGTTTAGCTCTGATGAATCATTAGCTATAATCACAGAAGATGCCTTGGATGCCCTGTTTTCACAGATGTTAGACCATCAGATATTTCTAGTGTAAACCCTCAGACAAACAGGTCTTGAGTGCTGAGTATATTTAAGAGAGTTCCTAACTAGAGGGGCCTGCTATCAGATGACATTTCCCTGGTAAACCTGATGCTAAACAACAAGGGCCTTAACCCAATTAATGTCTGAGATCTGGTTACTCAGATACATTGAGAGCAATAGGTGTTCAGCCAATACCATTCTGGAGGGGTAACAGGCAGCAAGACTGGGAACGAAAATGGATCTGGTCTGTAAAAAATAATTAAAGTGTGCAATCCCAATTATGAGCAAAATAAATCCCACCATTCTCTTTCAAATCCCACCAGAACTCATCAATGAACCTAATAAATCACAGATGTAGGTGTTGGTTAATCAAAGAAAACAAGCAGTTCCCAGGCAGGATTCTTTATGGCATTGGGGAGACTCTCTAGAAGAAACTGGAGCTGGCTACCGGTGGGTGCTGAATCAATCAATTCATCCTCGCCCCAAACACTACCAACCAAACCCCAGACCAACTCAGTTGGAATATTGCAGGTATGGTGAAGTACCTGCATACAGAAGAGACTTTAAAACATTTTCAAAAGTTCACGTCTATCCAGCTCATGAGGCCTCATGACTTATCGCAAAGATTTGTTAAAGCCATGTCAGTACACATTAAAGATATTTTTACTTTGAAAGTGCAATCAAAGAAGTACAGCTAAGTACACTGTTGATAAAATCATTGAATACAAGTACTGGGGAATATTTTGTTAATACGTGTGAGGTCTAAACCTTTGAAACTGCTTGTAGATGTGCAAGTACATAAAATCTAGTCGTGGGAGTAAAAGTGCAGCAATAGAATGATAAAAGACACAACTTGGATCAGAGAGTCAGTGGCCAAGGTCGTGTAGTCATAGTATTGTTCTCAAGGTTTTCTGGAGGATTCTGGAACTCCATTGTCTGTTTTATTAAGTCTCTTTATGACACAAGACGGAAATTTGGCAAAGCGAGTTGTTGGCCTAAGATCAGTGGTGAGCAGAGAGACTCAATTGCTGCTCTTCTACAGGTTCCGATTACCCTTACTAGGAAGATTGATTTGAGCCAGCATCTACACTCTATTAGGAGGGCAGGACAAGCATGTTATATGGTTGATGGATTCCCGTGGTAGTGGCATAGCCAGTATTTGATTCTGCTGTCCGGGTTCTGCCATCTCGAGGCCATGTCTAGTGCTGGTAGTTCTCCAAGCCGATATCTGATGATCTGCAATTTCACTGTTGCAGAGAGGCCAGCTGCTGCCAGATAGAGCTGGAATTGCAGGGTTTAGTAACTGTTCCATAGTCATTGCGAAAGCCTATGATTGCCCTCAAGACTGAAAAGCGGGTTTCAATGAGCACCAGAGGCAGGATCTTCTTGAGAACTCTCAGGTGAGCTAAACATGTAGAAATGAGTTGAGTAGTTTGAAGAGAGCAGTCTAAAACTAAATCAAAACAAGATTACATACTTTTTACATTGGTATCGGCCATTTCCCCTGTTCTGGGGACACCAGTCACTTGACCAGACCTAACACAGAGCGAGAGGCTATTGCCCGAGTTCAGTTTTAAAATGTTGTTATGCATCCAGACTGGGACTATAGTCATACACAACTTGAACCTAGCCTAGACCAAGGCTGTGTCACTGTATAGTCTTAGTTTAATTTCAGTGTCACCAGACTATGACATCACCTTGACAATGAGTGAGCAAATCAATTTAGTGAGACACGCCACACAGATGTTAAACAGAATGGGATTCAGAGATGAGCTCTGTGGATCTCCAAAATTGACGTTTCGGAGTTGGGAGGTAAAAGGTGGCAGAGACACCACCTGGTAGCGGCCTTGAAGAAGGGACTTCATCTAACCGTGGACTTTAATGGCTATACCCACCTCATAAAGGCATGCAGACAGTACAGAGTCACACAATGTCCCAAAGGCTGCTTACAGGTCTAAGAGAATAAGGGCAGGAACTCCTGCTTCATCTCGAGTTTTCTGCAATTGCTCCAAGACATAAACCAGAGTGATCAGAATGCTAGTCGAGTTAAAGCACTTACAAAATACAACCCCACTCCTGTTATCATCCCAAACTAGATAAAGCAAAGTGTAACTGCTCTCAGCATTAAAATACAGAGGAGGTCACCAACTTACTGACCCCATGTAGTCTTTAAATCATCTACTGTTTAATTTTTAATTTTTAAAAAGTGCTGGGCCGGAAGCTTCTTAGAAGCAGGCCACTGCTGAATGGCGGTGCACCTAAATGCAGGTGTGCTAGCCAGAATTCTACCGCCCTCCCTATTTCTTCCACCTCACTACACTTCCTGTCCCTTTATCGTACTCCTAAGGGTTTTTTCCTTTGTCCGTGTCAGATGGTGAAAAATAAATCACGGTCCCAAAAACGAGTGCCAATGCCCACCACATGCAACGACTGGTGCAGATAGAGCTCATATTTTCTAACAATGACCACGCCACACTTCTAATTCAATAACATCTTAACTCGGACTCTGCCTGGGGAGCTTGCTATATCCCCTGCACCACGAAAGTATCTGCCTCTCCATTATCACTCTTATGGGAATATCAATGAATTGCCTCCTCAGCAGCACTTGACCCTGTTGTGTTAATGTCATTTTTAGATCAGCCATTGACAAAGACCTTTGTATATACCTTACATGTGTAATACATATACTTACTTAAAGGGGCTTTCAGCACACCCTCTTCATTCATTAGTCTGTTACTGTGCCATTCACATTTTGATTCCACCCACCATAGCGCACAGCATCGGGCGTTAGCCCACTTTAGACATAGGCGAACTTCACTCAGACTAAATACTGCCCTTTCACAAGGTGCACGTAAGTGCCAAAGACGATTATAGCAAAGTGGACTTCTTCAACATTCAATTTTTATTTTTTTTACTCTTAGCGTATTTTTATTAGATTCATAAGGGTGTGACAGCTTTTGCAAGAATAATTTTTTTAATAAACCCAGGACAAAACAAAACTAGCAATAACAAAGCCAAAATGTAAATGTATGTGTCTTGTAAAGCGCACTGCTGCCCTGAGGCGTCGTGGCGCTGTAGACCGCTGGGGAACCCGTCCTGGCTATCCCTGTGAGATGGTCCCTACTGGGTATCTCCAAGGTGAAACCAGGCATCCCCGGCGAATGTGGGGGGGCCGTTGTAGAGGAGGTGCAAGCTAATGCCCAGAGTTGCCGAGTGTGATCCCTGGTTAGAGTAGGCGCCGAGGCGAGAATTATCAAGTTCGCTGACCCTGGTCCACGACCAGCCAAAGGGCTGGCAACGGCAAAACCAGAGGCTTTGTTAATTTTTGTTACAGCTTATCTTACGTACAGCACTCAACTGTGCATTAAAGTGTTGCCATACTCTAAAAATATCAAATAAATAAACAATGCATTACTGTGGTCATATACGAACTTGGAGCAGCTAGAACATGTGAGACTATGCTGTAAATTGTTCTGCGGTCTGCTCTTCAAAAAAAGAGGGAAAACGGAGCATTTTTACTTGTCGGGGCATCTAAATGTTACACAAATATGTTCAACCTTTGGGCAACTGCAAGGAAGATTGATTTCAGTTTGATTCTTTCCAATTACCTTACGATCATAAAAACAGGTCTTACGAATATGCCTGGCTTGAATTTTACATTCGTGCTGCACATTTGTTTACATGGTCCCGGCCTCGCTTCTACCCCGTGTAAACGCCCGCCTTCCTTTCCTGGCAGCCGACTCCTTGCGGATGGCTGCCTTTCCCATGACTACTGATGGCAGATGCCAGCCCGGTGGCACGGAGGGGGCACTGGGCCGCTTCTACTGTACGGCTCGGCTGCGCAGTTGTGTGGAAACGAAGCATTGTGCGGCCCACGTCTAGCAGCTGCTCCGTTTAACCCGGCGGGTGACCTTTTTACGAGATACTGACCTTTGCCCTTGCACGGACCGAAGAGACCGCGCCCTGGCCGTAAACACATAGTTCGTACAGAGCCATGCGAGTGACGAAGACAGCGCGCCCTCACTGTACACTACTTCTAGGTAGGGCGTGCTACGACACGAGGCTCTCTGACTAATGCTTATAGTTTACGACCCTACCCACACTGTACAACTTGAAGTGCTGTACATATATTCAGACCAGTATTCTGAAGCGTTTACACTCTACTGTGCGTGATGCTAAGTCTGCTTAGACTGCTAAGATGCTAAGGCAACCGAGAGCCTCTTCGGTTGTAGGCACCGTCACTTCACTTGCAACCCGGACTGTCTGACGCTCTCTGGCCACCTACACTCTAAAAATAATCCACTGAAAAGGAGCAATATTTGAGCTGTTGGCACTGCAGAGTGATATTTCTCACTACCCTCTGTGTGTATGCCATTCCTTATTATAATCCCCAAACTCCTGCATTATATAGGAACCTCCAAACCTCTGCTGGTCAGCTCATCTGTAAAGTGGGACTGTATACAGGCTACCCCGCGAGGCTCTCCACTTATTCCCAGTCAAAGTAAGGTACCCCTTACAAACTGCATAATGCCACTGGGTAGCACATTTGTAAGTTTCCTTCTGCACATACTGTACTGTCCCCAGTGAGCACACCACTGTTCCATGATACCTCAGATAAGTGCGCCCTTCACAGTGTATGTCTGTTATATCGTTTATTCCCATGTCTACATCCCTCCCCCCTTTCCCCTTGAAGTATTTAGTATACATTAAATTCTGGCTCAAGCCAGCCCCTGACTCTGGTTCTGTACACTTTAGAACTACTCTGGAAGGAGCTGCTGAGCCGCCTGATAGCTGGCAGTACTGCGCCCTCAGGAATAAACTTACTTCTACAAATATCCACCTGGACCATATATTAAGGAATGTAACAATGTTGAAGCTGCTCAGGTGCTATAGAAGTGCAAAGGTGTGATACTTTGCTAGAACGCCATGTATCAACGCTGTGACTGCTGCTGGTCGGGCAGGTGAGTTGAACCACTTTAACAGGCCAGAGCTCCCTGACCACTTACTTTACTGCCTGTCGTGCTACAGGCCCAGCCGACTCTTCGAGTCACCATTGGCTACTGACCACCTGGGACAGCCATAACCCGGCAACACATAGGTGCACATGGCATCTCTTGTCATGAACTTCAGAGAACCAGACCTTCTCCTATGGGTGAGATGAAAGTCTGCAGCACCAGCATGACCCAAAGTTGCATGGGTTTTCTGCCTCCTGGATTGGTAAGTTTATCCTTCCGAAAACGGAAAAAGTAAAGAAAACGTTCCAGAGGAAGGCGGGCAGGAGCACTATGGATTTCTGTTTTTGTTACTTCGTTGAGCCACTGATTTAACTGAGGTTTAATTCTTTAAAAATTTTCTTTCATAGGACCAGACACAATTAGAAGTGAAACTTTGCAACAAGTAAGACCTGTTTGCAAAAATATATTGGAAAAACAAAGAAACTACTGCAATTCCTTTATATTTCCATCAAACTGCTTTATTTTTTTTCATACACAGCGCTTTTATAGGGGAACCTGGTAATTGAACCAATGTTTTAATCTGCAAAGCATGTAGTTAATTATCAGTACCTTTAAATATACCGCTGAAACCATACCATAACAAGATCGAATTTCCTCCCAGATTTTGTCTATTTAAGACTCTTTTGCATTTTAAGCATTCAAAAGTGGCTGTGGGGAGTTCAATATATCACATGACAAAAATATCATATAAAAACAGTTACTAATCCTAGCATACAGTAATAGGTGGAGGGATTAACTGAGTTGACTGAAGTTGTGCAAGTGTGTCCGTAAGTGCATTTCATCATATGTTCAACAAACAAGTTACTTACCTTCGGTAATGCTCTTTCTGATGGATACTCTAACAGCAGATTCCTCACCTTTACTCCCAGGCGCTGGACTGAATCTGGGAAGCTTTCAGCAGTGCTTCAGTGAACCACCAAGTTGGCACTGTGTTCCTTTACACCCCACCCCAAAAATGATCGAACAGAGCTGCATATAAGCACCATTCCTGTTTGCTGAGGTCAGGATCTTATTTGACGCTTTTCATGCGCTTAGATGAAAACATTTACCAATTGTCAGTGTGCAGATCTCTCAATGGGACTTTTTTAGGTGTTAAAAATATGCTACTTCTGAGGAGCTTCGCGGGCATCCAAGATGGTCGCGTGAGCACAGAGCTCCCCGGACCCGCGCTGCCCTTTACGGATATCCTGCATACATCCTGATTTCGAAGACGGGCTTTTGATCGTTCATCCTTGCTGATCTAAATACTCTTTGAAAATTCGAATTTCGATACTTTAAAGTGGTCTTTAAAAAATTAAAAAGAATATATATATATATATGCTAGCGGTATGTGACGCCAACAGCCAATATCTGTAAAAGACGAGACGAGACCCAACGGTTGGTGTTTCCTCAAAGATTTATTTTGCCCAACACCAGTTTGCCACGACGCGTTTCGGCTCTCGTGGAGCCTTGATCACATGACGCAGTACACAGGCCAAATCACCATTTTTAAAGTGCACGAGTGCATAATAGACATAGAAAACATACTATATGCGTGAATGCACAACTGATATTAACACAATTCAAGCATTTAGCAGCACTGTGACAAGAAAATAAATATAATAAATTCAATTCAATTCAGTACTCATGTTGTTAAAAAGTAGTTAACTTTGCAATTACTGTATGAATACATAACATAAAACACATTTCTTGCTATAGAGGAACCATTGGTGAAGTTGCTGGACACTAGAAAACGACTAGTCTGCATGTAGGGGGTCGCCATATACACAACCATGCTAATACCCCAGTTTTTGTTCATGCACCTATATCAATGACCAACTTAAACTCATTTTGCATAGAGGGGTATAACTTTTGCCAACTGTGGGCATACCTCACATTATTATCAACCGTTTGTTTAATATAAAACAACAATAAGATAATTTTAAAACACGTATAAAAATATATATATATATATTCAATATGCTGTATATAAATAAGTTGGTTCAATGTTTAAAAACAATATATAAATATATGGTTTTGGTTAATAATGTCCATGTGGGCAAGACCGTCCTCTGTGCAAAATAGCTAATGGTTTCAGTGCAAATTGGTTGATTGTGCATCTACACGCATTAAAGTGCAAATAACATGGATTAGCAAAAACAATTGTGCCAAAGAAAAAAAGTGATTAAAAAATGTGATCATAATGATCTACCTGATGGAAAATGTGGAAGATAAGGGAATTAAGTTAATCTAATGGAAAAATAGATGGTAAGTATTTGTTCAGTATAGGACTTAGAGACAGGAACCCCATAAAGTGACACGGTTAGAGGTATGTGTGGCAGTCTTCACTCTTGTTGAGCCCATTAGGCATCTTACTGTCCAGTAAGATGATGTAGCGGGTCTCAAGTTTACGAAGCAGGCCTTCCCTATCGCCTCCCCTGCGTTGTGGTGGCACCCAATCAATAACAAAATAAGTAAGGCCCTGTGGATTCTTATCGTGGACCAATTCGAAATGTCTTGCCACAGGATATGTGGGATCAGCATTGATGATGGCCCTCAGATGTTGCAATATTCTTTTGTGAACCTGGGGCCTAGTGCTGCCCACATACCTGAGCCCGCATGGACATTGCAAGACATAGACAGCAAATTCTGTTTTGCAGTTGAGCTTCTCTCTGATCTTAAGTGGGACTGGGGAGAAAGGTATTGTGTACTCAGATCTGCTGCTGCCATTTTTACAGGCCTTGCAAGTTGCACATTTTAAAAACCCTTTGCTTCCTGCAAGCCATGTACCAGTGGGTACCTCGGGGCTGCTGGAGACCAAACTCGTCTCCATGGACCTAGCTTTTCTATAAGTAATGTTAGGCCTGACTGTCACCAAATTACCAATTACAGGGTCACTTCTGATGAGAAACCAATTGTTTTTTACTATATTGCGAATGGTTTTATGCTGGTTACTGAAAGTCATTATCAGTCTTGTTTCATTATTAGCCTCAGCGTGACTGATTTTGCCTTTGGCTTCCGTTGTAGGCAGCAAAAGCTCTCTCTCAACAGAGTTGGCCCTCTTTTGAGCAGAGTTGATGGTAAGCAGATCATAGCCTCTGGCCAGAAATCTAGATCTGCACTCATCTTGTGCTTTGAGGCAGTCAAATTCATTGCTACATATCCGTCTGATGCAGAGCATCTCCCCATAGGGGATGCTCTTTATCAGGTGGAGAGGGTGGTGACTGTGGGCATGTAATAAGGTATTGCCTGCTGTAGGCTTCCTATGTAATCTGGTGTGCATTTTGTCATGATCAATATAGACCTCCACATCCAGGAATACAATCAATTTTGAACTTATTGTACTAGTGAAATGCAAATTCAAGTTGTTTACATTCAACTGTTCAATAAATGCCTCAGCATCTGCTTCAGAACCATCCCAGATCATAAACAGATCATCAATGTAACGCCACCAACCTTTGACCTTGAGTTCCATGGTGGCTGAGAAATCCACCATGAGGACCTGCTCCTCCCAATATGCAAGCAGGCATAGCTCGGAGAGAAGCAGGCCCCCATTGCCACACCTCTAGTTTGTAAAAAATGTTGATTGGAAAACAAGAACACATTATTTTCTAAACACGATGAAATCATTTCTATCAACATATTGGAGTGTTCTGTACAATTACTCATTCTCTTAGCAAGGTAGTGTTTGACTGCTCTAATTCCATCCCTATGATGAATACTGGTATAGAGGGATGTGACGTCTAATGAGATCAGGAGGTAATTAGGTTGCCATACAAAGTTGGAAAGTTTGTTTATCAGGTCCCCTGTATCGAGAATGAAAGATGGAAGTGACTTAACATACTCTTGTAGAAAGAAGTCAATGTATTTGCTGGTATTCTCCAGGAGACTTCTCTTAGCCGAAATAATCGGCCTCCCTGGGGGTTGCTGTTGATTCTTGTGAATCTTGGGAATGAAATAGATCACAGGTGTGACAGGATGTTCATTTTTAAGGAATTTAAATTCATCCCAAGAGAGGAGACCCTTGCTCCTCCAGGCCATCAATTTAGTGTAGTAGTCATTCCTTGCTGCCTGTATTTCCTGTGCATTAGTTCTCCTGTAGCACTCCCTATCATTCAATTGTTTTAAAGCCTCTTCCATGTACATTGTTCTGGGCCAGAGGACAACGTTTCCGCCTTTGTCGGATTGTCTGATAATCAGTTGTTTTTGTCCTCGCAGTTTCTTAATCAGTCTGTGATATTGAATGTCACGATTGTTATACTTTTTCTTTTTTGTTGCTTTTGTATTTTTTATTCGTAATTCTTTCAATTCACTGGAGACTCTGTCATGAAAAATATCAAGATTGTCTTTCAGTAATAAAGGGCAAAATTTGGATTTCGGTTTAAATGCGGTCAGGAAGGAGGAATGCGCCACTTCGGGTTCACCTCCCAGAGATTGCTGAGAGATATCATCTTCCTCTTGTTGGATATCGAGGAACTCCTGAGTTAGAGAAACCCCAAATTGCGGTTGACTGGCAGACGGAGTTTGCTGAATGATTAGAGAGGTGACCGCGTTTGTTCTGCGGGCGCTGTAATACTTTTTAAGCTTCAGCTTGCGAACATATTTAAACAGATCAATCCGCGTGCTGGCATAATCAAAGTCACTTCTCGGACTGAAGGATAAACCCAGCGATAGTATGGCTGTTTCACTGTCGGTTAGTTTGGTGTTACTTAAGTTGACCACAGTTCTAGAGTCACTTAGTTGGTGGATTGATTTTGTTGCCACTTGGATCTCTGCCTCCTCTGTCGCCCTCCATTGCCTCTTCCTCTTTGAGCATTTCCTCCTTTCTGCACGTTTTGCATTGAGTTGTTTGCGCCTGCTGCTCGAGTACCTGAGCGAAGCGTTTGCCTGCGATTTTGTTGCACCGCTGCCATTTCCTCCGCAGGGGTAAACTTGCGAAACCCCACTCTTCTCACTCGTGTAGCTTCATTATCCGATTCGCTATCAACTTGTGAGCTGTTACCAGATACGGATGACATCTCCATCATACTACTAGTATTGGGCTGGCTTGAGGATGCTGTCAAGGTGTTCTCGGTGCCATTAGGTTGCTGTTGTAATTTCAGATTATCAAAGGCTCGAGAAAAGGTGAAAATCTGCCCGTGTTCATAGTCGAGCATGTCTCGCTGAAATTTGTATGCTTTGCGCCGTTTGATAATTTCCTCTTCACGTTTTAAACGTGCTTCCATTTCTTCTCGGTATTTCGTGATTATTGGTGTGCCTGGGATTTTCGCTAACTCTGCTTCCAATTTCTCAATTTTAATCATTAGCTTATCCCTGTCACTTTCGGCATATTGCACCAAAATCTGCATCAAGCGTTTGGAAGAATCTAAATTACAAAGCGCCCAGTCCGTTAGCATTTGGGGATCCGGATCTTCATATGAAGGCGCTAGCATTAGTCGCAGTCCCCGAGGTACTCGTCCTACCTCCAAATAGCCAGAAAGGGAGCTGTGCTCCCACCACTTCGCCTGTTCATTTTTATAGCATTTTTCTAATGCCTTGAACAAATCTTTAACAGTTTGACCCGCTTCTGGTGTCGAAACTGTATTAACCACTAAAGCGGACCCCCCAGCCGAGGAGTCCGTAAACATTCCCTTAGAAGCCTCCACACGGCCTCGTACCGCGTCGGCAGACATGGTGTATAGAATACAGGGCAAAGTCAATTTGTTGCAAAAAGGGGTACAAAGCTCTCTGAATCCTTCCCGTCAATACTGGGCAGTCGACCCCTTGCTCCACTCCACACAGGACTTGCTGGGGGACTCCGGCGACGGCGATAGTACTCCCGGTGCAGCTCCAGCTCTCAGTCGACCAACGCCGACCTCCGACCTGGATTCCGCTTCCGTTCTTCCCGTCGTCGTCACCGAACAGTCTCCGCCTCTCCTGGGGCTCCGGCGGCGTCTCCTACACGGAGTTGCAAAAGTGCTCCAAAACCAAATGGAGTCGTAGCTTCAAGCCGCTCTAGCCCAGACGTGGAGGGGTCTCGTCGGCTCCAGGGAAGCAAACCTGGATATACATGCGGTATGTGACGCCAACAGCCAATATCTGTAAAAGACGAGACGAGACCCAACGGTTGGTGTTTCCTCAAAGATTTATTTTGCCCAACACCAGTTTGCCACGACGCGTTTCGGCTCTCGTGGAGCCTTGATCACATGACGCAGTACACAGGCCAAATCACCATTTTTAAAGTGCACGAGTGCATAATAGACATAGAAAACATACTATATGCGTGAATGCACAACTGATATTAACACAATTCAAGCATTTAGCAGCACTGTGACAAGAAAATAAATATAATAAATTCAATTCAATTCAGTACTCATGTTGTTAAAAAGTAGTTAACTTTGCAATTACTGTATGAATACATAACATAAAACACATTTCTTGCTATAGAGGAACCATTGGTGAAGTTGCTGGACACTAGAAAACGACTAGTCTGCATGTAGGGGGTCGCCATATACACAACCATGCTAATACCCCAGTTTTTGTTCATGCACCTATATCAATGACCAACTTAAACTCATTTTGCATAGAAGGGTATAACTTTTGCCAACTGTGGGCATACCTCACATTATTATCAACCGTTTGTTTAATATAAAACAACAATAAGATAATTTTAAAACACGTATAAAAATATATATATATATATTCAATATGCTGTATATAAATAAGTTGGTTCAATGTTTAAAAACAATATATAAATATATGGTTTTGGTTAATAATGCCCATGTGGGCAAGACCGTCCTCTGTGCAAAATAGCTAATGGTTTCAGTGCAAATTGGTTGATTGTGCATCTACACGCATTAAAGTGCAAATAACATGGATTAGCAAAAACAATTGTGCCAAAGAAAAAAAGTGATTAAAAAATGTGATCATAATGATCTACCTGATGGAAAATGTGGAAGATAAGGGAATTAAGTTAATCTAATGGAAAAATAGATGGTAAGTATTTGTTCAGTATAGGACTTAGAGACAGGAACCCCATAAAGTGACACGGTTAGAGGTATGTGTGGCAGTCTTCACTCTTGTTGAGCCCATTAGGCATCTTACTGTCCAGTAAGATGATGTAGCGGGTCTCAAGTTTACGAAGCAGGCCTTCCCTATCGCCTCCCCTGCGTTGTGGTGGCACCCAATCAATAACAAAATAAGTAAGGCCCTGTGGATTCTTATCGTGGACCAATTCGAAATGTCTTGCCACAGGATATGTGGGATCAGCATTGATGATGGCCCTCAGATGTTGCAATATTCTTTTGTGAACCTGGGGCCTAGTGCTGCCCACATACCTGAGCCCGCATGGACATTGCAAGACAGACAGCAAATTCTGTTTTGCAGTTGAGCTTCTCTCTGATCTTAAGTGGGACTGGGGAGAAAGGTATTGTGTACTCAGATCTGCTGCTGCCATTTTTACAGGCCTTGCAAGTTGCACATTTTAAAAACCCTTTGCTTCCTGCAAGCCATGTACCAGTGGGTACCTCGGGGCTGCTGGAGACCAAACTCGTCTCCATGGACCTAGCTTTTCTATAAGTAATGTTAGGCCTGACTGTCACCAAATTACCAATTACAGGGTCACTTCTGATGAGAAACCAATTGTTTTTTACTATATTGCGAATGGTTTTATGCTGGTTACTGAAAGTCATTATCAGTCTTGTTTCATTATTAGCCTCAGCGTGACTGATTTTGCCTTTGGCTTCCGTTGTAGGCAGCAAAAGCTCTCTCTCAACAGAGTTGGCCCTCTTTTGAGCAGAGTTGATGGTAAGCAGATCATAGCCTCTGGCCAGAAATCTAGATCTGCACTCATCTTGTGCTTTGAGACAGTCAAATTCATTGCTACATATCCGTCTGATGCGGAGCATCTCCCCATAGGGGATGCTCTTTATCAGGTGGAGAGGGTGGTGACTGTGGGCATGTAATAAGGTATTGCCTGCTGTAGGCTTCCTATGTAATCTGGTGTGCATTTTGTCATGATCAATATAGACCTCCACATCCAGGAATACAATCAATTTTGAACTTATTGTACTAGTGAAATGCAAATTCAAGTTGTTTACATTCAACTGTTCAATAAATGCCTCAGCATCTGCTTCAGAACCATCCCAGATCATAAACAGATCATCAATGTAACGCCACCAACCTTTGACCTTGAGTTCCATGGTGGCTGAGAAATCCACCATGAGGACCTGCTCCTCCCAATAGCCCATATGCAAGCAGGCATAGCTCGGAGAGAAGCAGGCCCCCATTGCCACACCTCTAGTTTGTAAAAAATGTTGATTGGAAAACAAGAACACATTATTTTCTAAACACGATGAAATCATTTCTATCAACATATTGGAGTGTTCTGTACAATTACTCATTCTCTTAGCAAGGTAGTGTTTGACTGCTCTAATTCCATCCCTATGATGAATACTGGTATAGAGGGATGTGACGTCTAATGAGATCAGGAGGTAATTAGGTTGCCATACAAAGTTGGAAAGTTTGTTTATCAGGTCCCCTGTATCGAGAATGAAAGATGGAAGTGACTTAACATACTCTTGTAGAAAGAAGTCAATGTATTTGCTGGTATTCTCCAGGAGACTTCTCTTAGCCGAAATAATCGGCCTCCCTGGGGGTTGATGTTGATTCTTGTGAATCTTGGGAATGAAATAGATCACAGGTGTGACAGGATGTTCATTTTTAAGGAATTTAAATTCATCCCAAGAGAGGAGACCCTTGCTCCTCCAGGCCATCAATTTAGTGTAGTAGTCATTCCTTGCTGCCTGTATTTCCTGTGCATTAGTTCTCCTGTAGCACTCCCTATCATTCAATTGTTTTAAAGCCTCTTCCATGTACATTGTTCTGGGCCAGAGGACAACGTTTCCGCCTTTGTCGGATTGTCTGATAATCAGTTGTTTTTGTCCTCGCAGTTTCTTAATCAGTCTGTGATATTGAATGTCACGATTGTTATACTATTTCTTTTTTGTTGCTTTTGTATTTTTTATTCGTAATTCTTTCAATTCACTGGAGACTCTGTCATGAAAAATATCAAGATTGTCTTTCAGTAATAAAGGGCAAAATTTGGATTTCGGTTTAAATGCGGTCAGGAAGGAGGAATGCGCCACTTCGGGTTCACCTCCCAGAGATTGCTGAGAGATATCATCTTCCTCTTGTTGGATATCGAGGAACTCCTGAGTTAGAGAAACCCCAAATTGCGGTTGACTGGCAGACGGAGTTTGCTGAATGATTAGAGAGGTGACCGCGTTTGTTCTGCGGGCGCTGTAATACTTTTTAAGCTTCAGCTTGCGAACATATTTAAACAGATCAATCCGCGTGCTGGCATAATCAAAGTCACTTCTCGGACTGAAGGATAAACCCAGCGATAGTATGGCTGTTTCACTGTCAGTTAGTTTGGTGTTACTTAAGTTGACCACAGTTCTAGAGTCACTTAGTTGGTGGATTGATTTTGTTGCCACTTGGATCTCTGCCTCCTCTGTCGCCCTCCATTGCCTCTTCCTCTTTGAGCATTTCCTCCTTTCTGCACGTTTTGCATTGAGTTGTTTGCGCCTGCTGCTCGAGTACCTGAGCGAAGCGTTTGCCTGCGATTTTGTTGCACCGCTGCCATTTCCTCCGCAGGGGTAAACTTGCGAAACCCCACTCTTCTCACTCGTGTAGCTTCATTATCCGATTCGCTATCAACTTGTGAGCTGTTACCAGATACGGATGACATCTCCATCATACTACTAGTATTGGGCTGGCTTGAGGATGCTGTCAAGGTGTTCTCGGTGCCATTAGGTTGCTGTTGTAATTTCAGATTATCAAAGGCTCGAGAAAAGGTGAAAATCTGCCCGTGTTCATAGTCGAGCCTGTCTCGCTGAAATTTGTATGCTTTGCGCCGTTTGATAATTTCCTCTTCACGTTTTAAACGTGCTTCCATTTCTTCTCGGTATTTCGTGATTATTGGTGTGCCTGGGATTTTCGCTAACTCTGCTTCCAATTTCTCAATTTTAATCATTAGCTTATCCCTGTCACTTTCGGCATATTGCACCAAAATCTGCATCAAGCGTTTGGAAGAATCTAAATTACAAAGCGCCCAGTCCGTTAGCATTTGGGGATCCGGATCTTCATATGAAGGCGCTAGCATTAGTCGCAGTCCCCGAGGTACTCGTCCTACCTCCAAATAGCCAGAAAGGGAGCTGTGCTCCCACCACTTCGCCTGTTCATTTTTATAGCATTTTTCTAATGCCTTGAACAAATCTTTAACAGTTTGACCCGCTTCTGGTGTCGAAACTGTATTAACCACTAAAGCGGACCCCCCAGCCGAGGAGTCCGTAAACATTCCCTTAGAAGCCTCCACACGGCCTCGTACCGCGTCGGCAGACATGGTGTATAGAATACAGGGCAAAGTCAATTTGTTGCAAAAAGGGGTACAAAGCTCTCTGAATCCTACCCGTCAATACTGGGCAGTCGACCCCTTGCTCCACTCCACACAGGACTTGCTGGGGGACTCCGGCGACGGCGATAGTACTCCCGGTGCAGCTCCAGCTCTCAGTCGACCAACGCCGACCTCCGACCTGGATTCCGCTTCCGTTCTTCCCGTCGTCGTCACCGAACAGTCTCCGCCTCTCCTGGGGCTCCGGCGGCGTCTCCTACACGGAGTTGCAAAAGTGCTCCAAAACCAAATGGAGTCGTAGCTTCAAGCCGCTCTAGCCCAGACGTGGAGGGGTCTCGTCGGCTCCAGGGAAGCAAACCTGGATATACATGCGGTATGTGACGCCAACAGCCAATATCTGTAAAAGACGAGACGAGACCCAACGGTTGGTGTTTCCTCAAAGATTTATTTTGCCCAACACCAGTTTGCCACGACGCGTTTCGGCTCTCGTGGAGCCTTGATCACATGACGCAGTACACAGGCCAAATCACCATTTTTAAAGTGCACGAGTGCATAATAGACATAGAAAACATACTATATGCGTGAATGCACAACTGATATTAACACAATTCAAGCATTTAGCAGCACTGTGACAAGAAAATAAATATAATAAATTCAATTCAATTCAGTACTCATGTTGTTAAAAAGTAGTTAACTTTGCAATTACTGTATGAATACATAACATAAAACACATTTCTTGCTATAGAGGAACCATTGGTGAAGTTGCTGGACACTAGAAAACGACTAGTCTGCATGTAGGGGGTCGCCATATACACAACCATGCTAATACCCCAGTTTTTGTTCATGCACCTATATCAATGACCAACTTAAACTCATTTTGCATAGAAGGGTATAACTTTTGCCAACTGTGGGCATACCTCACATTATTATCAACCGTTTGTTTAATATAAAACAACAATAAGATAATTTTAAAACACGTATAAAAATATATATATATATATTCAATATGCTGTATATAAATAAGTTGGTTCAATGTTTAAAAACAATATATAAATATATGGTTTTGGTTAATAATGCCCATGTATATATATGCTACTTCACAAAACGGGGAGGAAGGAGGGTGGCGATCAATCTGCAGTTAAGAGTATCCACCAGAAAGAGCGTCACCAACGGTGAGTAGCTTGTTCTTCTGATGGATACTTTTAACCACAGACTCCTGGCCTTTAAAATAGAGCCCAAACCAATCTCTCTCAAAGATGTAGGATCTGTGAAGTAGACTCGACCAAGGCCACACTACAGCCCTCATTCTACTAGACCTCTCAGCTGTCTTTGACACGGGCTCCCACTGCCCACTAGCCGCCAAACTCCATCACGCCAGCATACAGGGAACTGCCCTAGACTGGATCCGCTCCTTCCTTGCCGGCCAAACTCTAAGAATAAGACTCTCGCCCTTCCTCTCCAAACCCACAGAGATCAGATGCAGAGTACCCCAAGGATCCTCCCTCAGCCCCACGCTCTTCAACATCTACATGGCCACCCTCACAACCATCGTCAGAAAACACAGACTCAGCCTCGTATCCTACCGATGCAACACCCAGATCATCCTCTCCCTCCCTCACAAGGAACCTGACATCACCAGGCACATCTTCCAGGAAGGAATGAAGGACGTCACATTCTGGAAGACCAGCAGCTGCCTGAAGCTCAACTCGGAGAAAATGTAAGTCCTCATCCTTGGATCCACCCCCTCCCCGTGGGACAACACCTAGTGGCCCGTGGCAATCCTCCCACACCCACGGACCACACCCGTAATCTCGGCATGATACTCGACTCCTCCCTCACCATGAACCAGCAGATCAAAGATGTATACTCCAAATGCTTCAACATCATCCGCATACTCTGCAAGACCTTCAAATGATCCCCCCCAAATCCAAATCCAGAAAGACAGTCACCAACGCACTCATCACCAGCAGGCTTAATTATGGAAACATCCTCTATGCCAGAATCAACAAATCTCTACTCCACAAACTCCAGATCGTCCAGAACATTGCAGCCAGATGTGTCCTCAGCATCCCACGACAAGACCACATCACCCAGCACCTTCGAGACCTCCACTGGCTCCCCATTGAAAAAAAGAGTGACCTTCAAGTTGCTCACACATGCCTACAAAGCCATTCATAACACCGGACCCCAATACCCCAACAAAAGAATATCCTTCTACACCCCCAAAAGAAACCTCCGCTCCACGGCCCTAGCCTTACCCGAAATCCTCCGCATCCACAGAGCCAGAACGGGAGGCAGATCCTTCTCCTACATCGCGGCCAATACCTGGAACAAACTCCCCGCAGCATCAGACAAAGCCCCACACTGCAAGCATTCAGAGGAGCCTCAAGACTTGGCTCTTCAAATAACCAGAGCTGGCTGAAACCCCCTCCCCCAGCGCCTTGAGACCCTCACAGGTGCGTAGTGTGCCCTACAAATCCCTGCTTGATTGACTCACACCAAAAAGTCTAGCAGGACCGAACAGGCAAAATGTTCTTCCCATCATACCTGGCTGTCAAGGAAGTAGTACTTCAAGAACGTATGCACCAACGTTCAGGTCTGGCATATGCCAAGGCCAGAAACTCTGTGTGCCTTTGTCTGCGAGAATGGACTTCCAGTCCTTCCAGAAGCTGTTTTTTGGTTTGGGTGTAGCAGATCTTAATGCAGAGGACTATCCACCATGACAGAGTCCTCTTCTGCACAGCCTTCCCTTTCTTCGCCCGTAGAAACTCACAAAACGCTGATTATTCACCCAATTGGTACAATCAATGTAAAAGTTTAAAGATTTTGGGGTCTAGTCATGGATCCTCCTCTCCTCTACAGAGGAATGCAGGGAGAGTGATGGGCTACCCAAGATATAAATTAGTCTTGACTTTAGGCAAGAAGGCCACAAAAGTCCTCAGCACCAGTTTGGGTTCGAATAAAGATGGTGTGTGGTGATTGCACTGACAGTGCTGTAAGCTCACTCACACGACGAGCTGAAGTGGATGCAGTGAGGAAGAATATCTTTAAGGTCAGAAGACATAACAAGCATTTGTGCATCAGCTCAAAGGGCATACTCCTAAAAAAAAAGTTAAGACCAAGATAGGGTCCCACAAACGGTTTGGGAGGAAACATGAGTCAAACCTTTAATAACCTGCATCACAACAGGGGATAAAATAAGGACGGGGGTTCTGATAAATGTAAAAGAAGGCCGAAAGGACCAACAAAAAAACTTTAATCGAGCCCACAGCAAGGCCTTGCTGGGTCAGACAAAACAAACAACAGAACATCGGTCAGTTTAGCTGGCAAGGCGTCTGTCATGTGGACTCCACAGCAGGTTACAAATGTGTCCCACTGCCCGTCGTAAATGCAGTTCGTGGAAGAAAGCCTGACGACAAGGATGACATCCACCACTTCAAGTGGCAGATCAGATCCAGTTGACTGCCATCTCCCAATCTCCACACATGGAGGTTTAGACTGCGCAGGCCTAGGTGAAGGACTCTGCCCTTATGATGTGATCGAAGATACTCTGGATGTAGGAGCTTGATTAGAGGGCACTATCAATCAAGAATTTATAAAGTGCGACGAATCACCCATGAAGGTCTGAAGGCGCTGGAGTTGCTAACTGCTTCATGGTGATCTGTTCATTCGTGATAACACCAAGAGGGGTAGAGAGAAGAAAAGGTGATTTACATGCAGTGGCCCGAATTGTGTTTTTGAAAACTGCCCTCACTCACACACAAATGTGTGAGACATGCTTTATCATCGGGTCTGCTTACAAAACACCCTGGCGTAGCCACGCATAGGAGGGAGCATAGGGAGGAGGAAGACAAACGACATAAAAGTGAAAGGCAGTAGAGACAGGGTGTGTTATACCCCGCGACTGGGTACAGTGATAGAAAAGGTGCAGCAAAGAAAGTGCTTAAAACTGGCTCATGGGTGCCCTCTCAGAACATTTTATTCCCGGGTCCCAAGGCCAGGATTCGAACAGCCAGGTCTCGAGTCATTTCCTAAATTGCTGGAGCAATGAGGCGGTCCTGAGGTGCAGGGGAAGGTTGTTCTAAGCTTTGGCTGCTGGATGTGAGAAGGAGCAGTCTCTGCTGTTGCTTCGGCAGATCCGGGGGGAGTCTGCGAGGAAGAGAGAAGCAGATCGTATGTGTCTGGTGAGCTGATGAGGTGGTGACAGGTCATGCCTTTGATCATTTATGCTGGTCCTTCGTTTGCAGGGCCTTGTATGCGTGGGTTAGCGTCTTGAACTGGCATCTCTTCTGGATCGGGAGTAAGTGTAGTTTCTTGAATTGATGAAGCATAACATCTATGGTGGGTTAGGGAAATTGTCCTTTAAAAGGAATACTCCATTCCTGCTAGGTTACTCTGTTCCTGACATGCCAAATTCTAGAGGCACAAAGCCCCCTGGCATAGGACTCATCACCCTACCCTGCCCTGATTGTTGCTGTACCACATGGCAGTGGTGTTGTCATGGACACTTGAACCAGCCACCCCATCATAGATGGCAGGAAGGTCTTCCCCGATTGGCCTGCAATTATAGCTGATCGATACAGAACCAGAGTGCCGTCGGAGACCAGAGTCCTCTGATCGCTACTTTCCCAGCTGACCTGCCCAAACCAGCAACGACACATCAGTTACCACTGTCCAGTCTGAGTGGGGAAGGGAGACGGCCTGCCGCCAGTCTAACTGCGGTCAAGCAGCCACCACTGCAGATCCGGTTTCCTCTGAATTCTGAATGGCATCGGACAGGTTTCTTTGGTGTTGGGACCATTATAACTTCAGATTTAATTATAGAGCTCACATATACCACCTGGTGAAGTAGAAAAAGGACGATGCAGGAGGCAAAAAGACCAAGAAGCTGAAGAGTTGCTCTCTCCAAGCCTCAGGACTGAGTCTGAAACATCAGGATCAGAGCTTGAATGTCCGGGACTCGATGTAACAAAGTGAAGGCCCTGAACTGCACCATATCCAGGACAGCTCCAATGAAAGGCAGTCTGCGTGATGGAATCAGATGTGACCAGGCTGTTGATCGTGAACAGCAACAATTTTAAAAGGTTCGCCCCCGTCAGGAGGTGCCCTAAGACTGCTGGGAGACAACCTTCAACAGCCAGTGGCTGAACCAGTCCACATTACTCCTTGGTCTTCTGGCACTTGTAAGTATACTTTTGCAATGGGATAAACAGCACTAAGGATACCCGAATGCATGAAGAAAATATGGTCATGGCAACCTCAGCGCTCAGCAACACACCCTTTTTCAACCTTGCAGTTTATGAAACAAGTTTCTCTCTGCATCTAACCTATGTTTCCAACCCGTCACAAAGAGTACACCATGCCAGGATGCCAGAGCACTTTACAGAGCTGAGGACAAACTTTAACATCAGAAAAAGAAAGAAGAGACATACTGAATAATAAAGACTGGTAGGAAAAACACAGCTACAAATAATACATGCCAGCTTCTTCAATGTAATACCAGATAGCCAAGTCTTGTCGGTTAGACTAAGATTCACATCAATTCAGACATTAGCAGGTGACCGGTAAGAGGAGATCGGCACGTGGTTAGAATCACAAGCAGTTTAGCCCATTACTGCAGTATTGGACAAACATGTCGTTAATGTTTACTAAATTAGTTAACTGCGAACCTAGCAGGTGTTTGTTATGTTAAAACAAATTAAACATGAATTAAACAGAGAAAACACTAACATTTTAGATTTGAAAGAACTTCTCCTAAGTACACAAAGTACATCCTTTGATGTGGTTAATAAAGAGTACAAAATGATATACGACTGTGGGAACCACAAGGATCCTTACTTCAAATTTAACACAAAAACCAACGTCCTTCGTCTTTTGAGAATTGTGCTCTCCACCATCAACATCTGATTCACTAAGTTTTAGTGAAGCAGTAGTTGTGCCTTGACCTTGGAGAATCCGAATTAAATGATACCTATAGACTGAAACATCTTCGCGACTCAAGGCTTACATTTCACACAAACTCATACCCTACTCATAATAACAGTGAAACCATAATGCTAGAGCCAAGGTATGAGGAAAATTAGCAATATAATAGTTTTTGTAGTCATTCGGCCCAAACAAACCTTTCCTACAAAGTATAATTGGTTGACTGATGCCACCTTGGAGAAAGCAGCCTCGGGCCAATATTTACATCAGGATAATCAAAGATGTGTCTAATAATAATTAATAATAAGTATCTCGCTATCATCCCTTCAGACATGGATACTTTTTCCAAATTACCCCGTTCATCAAGAATGTGTGGTCCTGGGAAAATTACGCAATATCCATCTGTGTGAGTTCCTTTAATTCAGAGCACTTAAAAATGGAGTGACCAACAGAATATTGGTATTTGGTGAGAAAAAGGTAAACTGTTCCGCTCCCAATAAGAACGCCATCGGGAGAAAGGACTTCCAAATGAGACAAACCAGAAAAATAAGACATTCCTCTGATATCTCTTAAAAACATCTAGCTGGGAAGGTTGGGCTCTTTACCTGGGCTGACTACTTCATAAAGGTGCTGTTGCAATTCCTCGCTATCTTCCCAGAGTGAGGGCTTTCTGTTCCAGAGAACCGTCTTTGTAAATTAAACACAAACATTCACTCTCTCGCTCTTTCTCCACTGATGAGAACAACCACTTTACTTCCCCATTTTTCACCGACAGGCTCAGCAGTCGAGGTCCTCCTTTACTCTTGCCAAGCAGCATCTTTGTATTCTTTCTGGTGCCCAGCGCATCAGACTGTGATCGTGCCTGGGGCGGAAAGATAAAAGGGATGGGTGAGGGACCCAATGAAGGCATACGCTGCCCCAGATTCGTAGGTCATCGAAGTGAAAGCAACAGTGGACAGGTGCCAGAGATCAGTGCTGGAATCAGGATGTGGGGGTAGTGGAGAGTTAGAACTTCTTGTAGTTCTTGAAGTTCACAGGGAGCAGAACCCCTAGCTCTTCAATTAACCATATATACAAATCCTCTGCACACGTTTTGAAATAAAACACATAAAGTTGCACAAATATATCACAATGATGCTAGTCTTGTATTTTACGAAGTCTTTAATTCAAATCTTAAGCCTTCTTAGCCAACACGTTTTTCATCGCTGTTACAAGAGATTACCCCCCCCCCCTCCACTTTATCAGGGTTGTGGTCAGTTTCTATCAGTCGCTTATCTCCAATTATAATTTCAACCCGGATAGAGGTTCCTGTGAGCTCTGATCCTGGTGATGTCATCTAATTAGTTTGGTAAGTCAATCACTTCTAAGTGTATCCAAAAGTGGTCACATTTAAAATCACTACCCCATCCGGCAATTAAGTAGATCCGATCTCTAGAATGCGGACTCACACGGCAAACACGCTACATTATGGAGATTGTGCGATGCCTGAGGGCATCGTACTCAACATGATAGGGCGCACTTTCCCCTGTTTGCAGCCGGCACACCTGCTTAAAGGTAAGCTGTGGCACAAACAGGAAAAGTGCCCCCCATCTGTAATAAGGCCCCAGAATGGCACGGTATTCTGCCATGAAAGCAGTCAACAGGCGCCTTGAAGCTAAGAAAGCACTTGCAATGTTTGGAATGGTTGTATTGTGTTTGAGCTGCATGCAACAACGTGCACCCTGGTTAGTATTCCAATGAGTTTTAAATGGGTTGCGCTCCTTCGTTTTTGGCTTCGCCCTACAGTTGATGCAACAACGTGTTGGCCATAAGTAATGGAGATGGAAAAAGAACCTCAGTGGGACTGAAGTCGATGTGTCGGGCGGAGGACTGATCTGCTGGTGGATTGGGCCACTGCTGATGCTGGAGATGTTCTTCCCTCTTACCAGGGACCCTATGCCTTTCATACGCCTCTGTTTTCTTCCGACATTGACAGCTCACAGACTGTCTCTGGGTAAATAGTCAATGCCTTGGCTTGGACTACAAGCACTTGACAAAGCAGCTGATTGGCATCTCTTGCGAGGACATCACACTCAGGGAGCTTCACATGCAGCTCTTCCTTGTTGCTGAAAATTGACAAGTCTACCAGTGTTCTGAAAGCAGAGCAGAAGCAGAGTTGGGCAGGCGGAAGTACTTGTGTGAGGAGAGGGAAAAAGCACCCTTTCTCTGGTGGCTGAAGAACATTCAAACACATTAAAGATGGCAGCTGATGAAATTTGACATGGGTGGGCATAATACCAGCGCAAACTACACCGAGTTCCTCCATGGAATTTCATTGGGGGGGGGGGGGGGGGGAGTACCGATGTTTCCAGAAAAAACAACAGTTAATTGCCCAAAATGTGCCATTTAGAGCACAATTGTCAAATACGTTACCTAAAGGCCATAGGTTTGTAATTGCCACTATGGGACACATTAGTGTTAACAAATTTGCTACACAGGTGCTACCTGCAATGCAAGGCAAAACAAAGCAGATATGCAGTAACTTCATGGTGTGTAAAAGTGTCCAACTCGGTGGATTCAGAAACCCTTTGTTAACAAGCAATTGCGGCAGCCATGTGAAGGAGAGGTGAACAAAGACCATGGTGGTAACATGCAAGAAATCTTGTATGCTCTCACTTCATACTTGAAACCGAGCAATAAGGCTGCAACCAAAGAACAGTGTAAGACCTGGGGTGCATTTTATGAGCCAAGAAAACAATAACATAATTACGTTTCTACATACCACCAAGGGACACACCTAAACAAGTTAAAAACGTTAGTATAATAAATAAATCCACTTAATGTCTAAAATGTGAATGCCTGTGAGGAAGGCGGTTTATTACATCACGGGGTTGAGAGACCTCACTGTGTAATAAACTTGCTACCTGTACTGGATCCAGCGGTATTTGTTTGAATAACCTTAGTCCAACCCTGGGTAGTTGCTGTGGCTTTGAGCATTCAGGCTTTATCAAAGGAATACGTGGAAACCATTAATTATGAAAACAGTCAAATAAGAAAGAAACCGGACACAATAAAAATCTAACACCAACTAATACATTTGTATTTTCATCTTCAGACACCTCAACATCTAAAATCCACAAAGAGGGTTTCAGAGATACATGTATGTTTTTAAAGGAACAATAAATCACTGCTATTTTATTCAACTGAACAAATCACTGTAATGGACTGCGCTTGTGGTCAAACTTTGGAAAACGTTTTATAAAGTTGTAAAGTACTCCTGTGGCCAGCTTTGGGCAACTAAGTCTATCAGGCAGTAAGTCACAGGGGCCAACGAGGCATGGTTAGACGGTTACCTCACAGTCAAAGTAGTCTCCAGTCCAGTTCCGGGCTCTGTGGGGGCACCGCCATAGACTATAGCGGAATGGACCTGGTGCAAGGGATGCAGAAGCCTGAAGGATGCTGATCTGTAGACGGGGGTCTTCCTGGGGCTACTCTTCGGTCCACGGTCACTGTGGGAGACTTTGACCACAGGGGTCAATGTCCCTCAGAGTCCAGTTGGATTCCAGACAAAAATTAATTGCCACTAGCCTACTGACCTCCAGCTACAGCATAACCAGCGGTTCCCTTTAACTGTTTATATCATCCGTCTTGGGTGACCAAACTGCACTTCAATGACTATCTGGTCTAGCAGACTCGGATGCAACTTTTAAGTGTAGGGGCTCAGCTTCTCAGGCTGCATGTTGGCGGCAGCTGTGGTCAGGTGTTCTTGGCTACTAACTAACCATGGCAGGCTTCTACCACTTCTGTGGTCCTGTAACAGGAAATCAGCCAATGGCTCTTGGAGTCCGCTCTTCTGTGTGAGGCTCGGAGCCGACTTTTTTACGAACAGGGCACTGGAGGCATAGTCCTCTCTTTGCTAGGCCAAGGAGCAGTAGGTGCAGTCCAGTCTTGTTGCAGCCTCATTGCTGTGCCAAGGGAACAGCAGAGCAGTCCTTCCATCCAATTTTCACTACAGATTTGGTTTGAGTGCCAGGGGTGCCACTTTTATGCCCCATTTGTGCCATCAGAGCATGTGGCAATTACCCAGTGAAGACTTCCTGTGAAATGTGGCTCTTAGGTGGCCCATAATGCATCAATTCTGCCCACTTAGACCCCTTATCTTGGGGGGCGGAGTTCCCTAGCCCACTCCAGAGGCATGGCCAACTTGGGCTACAAGCCATGGAAAACCGGGCTTAGGCATGGCTTTCCCCTCTCTGTCCTTGATGCCAACCTGTCTGCAAGAACAAAAGAGCAGCCCCTCTCCTGTCTGTCCACCAGTTGCTCTTCAAATGTGGCTTCCGCTTTTAATCCCACCACGGCAAACAGTCACTGGAAAACTTTGGGTAACAGAGTGGCTACTTACTAAAGTTATCCTTTGAGCAAAAATTACATTAAATTCAACTTCACGTTCAAGTCGGGTTTAATGCAATGATTCTTTTGACACCTCCAAGTATCAAATTTAGTAGAGCTATTCATAAATTAGCACTGCAGATTTGTCAGAGTGTAACTCTGTACTCAACAATGGTGCGACTAGTCTTTCATAGTAAAGGAAACAAAGCAGGATTTTTACAATGTACCCTGCATTTAGGGCTCTTTTGCCTGCCTTGGGGATGAGAAATATTAAAAAGAAAAGTTTTGGGCTTTGCCATTACTTAAAATAGCAAAGTTGAGTTAGCATTCGAAAACTGCTCTGCCAGCCAGCAAGGGCAGGCTGTCAGACTCGCTCTAGCTTATCACACTTGTGGTGGCACAAAGTGCTGCAGCCAATGAATGATAATTTAGTTTACAGACTCAATGTACCCCTGGTACTATATACTAGAGCCTTATAAGTAAGTTAACCTATGCCAATTGGGACACTTGTAAGAGTCAGAGCACATGCACTATGGCCTGGTCAGCAGTGCTCAGTGCATCACAGTTATTACACCAGTACCTAATAGTCAACAAGTGGGGCAAAAAGTAAATGGGACCCTGCAAAAAGCAATTTCCTTACAATAACTAAGAAATTAACAAACTACAGTGAAATAACAGCACCTCCTGCTCGCCCAGGTAAACAATAAGAGTGACTAGAACCATAGCCAGTGGCACATCACTTACACTGTGATTTGTTGCTGGTGTTTTTATGATCATACAAGCTAGGTTAAACCATAAACCTTTCTAGCAACGGAAGATTATCAGAGTACCTGCGTGCAAAGGTAACCCTAGCTCCTGTGCAGCTCGTTCATTATGTCAGAAGCTAAATGTGGTATGTTTACACCAGGGATTCGGTTGCTGTGCAGAGCCGACCAGACATCTCACAGCATGTGCAGAAAATATACCACAGGGAGAGGATCAGAAGGAGCCCAACAAGACAGTGAGAACATCCTCAGTGACCACAGGCGAGCTGACTTCCTGTAAACCACACTTACAAGAAGCAGCAGCGGCTTCTCTTTCAGACTCTCCATATTAATAGAAGTATCTGTAACCTACAGCAAGCAATGGCGAGTTCTCGTCTGCGGTGGTAAATACCTCAGCAGGGACAGCCTTTTGGATCCATGCACTGTACTTGTTTGGACACATTTTGAAAGCGCCAATTCCATCACAAGATGCTCTCAGCACATCCTTGCCAGACTGTCAAGCAGCTTACAGAAAATGAGCAAGATTCTTACACCGATCCAATTTCCACAGACAGAGAAATAGAATACTTTCATCCAAAAAGAAGACGAAAACATTTTATTTTTGCTAATCCCGGTGGCAGCTCCTCCACTAAGGCGGAGGAGTGTCGCACCACTGCTTCGCAGCTCGGAAGTAAAGGATACATAAAATGATAACTCACGTTATTATCATTTTATGTTTCCTTCTGAGGCAGCTTTGCGTTTGGGAGGGGGCTACTCCGGCGACAGAGGAGCTGGGGAGGAGTAATTTGCCCACTCCTAAGTGCACATGACTGTTTGACCGGCCCACAGTCAGGCACACTTTGCATCTTCTCCATACAGGCAGCATTACAGTCTGCGTGGAGAACATGCCCAGGCCCCCAATCCCTGGTTGAGCGCCGATCCACGGCACTCAGACTAATCACAATGCTACATTGCAGCGTTGTGATTGGGTATCAAGAGACTTGGAGCTGGGTGCTCCCTGCTGCGAGACCGGATTAAGGAAGAAGAGGACGGAGGAGAGGCGGCAGCTGACCGTCATAAACAAGTTTTATTTTTCGTCCCCCCACCTCCCTTACTGCTAATTCATGCATATGCTGAACATAAATTAATTCTCAAAAAGAATATTTTGCAAGAAAATAAGACATCCTTGTTCTAGCAGTAGGGTTGCTGCTTCCCGACTTGGCATGTGTGCTTGCACAAGAACTAAACCTCTCCAGAATCACCACGAGATGACATTCAAATTGTTACGTTTCTGCTTGGGGTTTGGATGTAATTAATAAAGAAATGGTGCTTTATAGCAGCACGTCCACCAAAGCTCCACAGGGAGACAATTGTCATGGACCTGCCTCTCTTTCTCATCCTAGTTGTTGCATATAGTAGAGCGAGTCCTTTTCCCACAGAGGAGTAAGATGGCCTCTTGGTAGTCAGGGTGGATACATATCTTTTACCCACAGGTTTGTTCAGCATTAGTAACCGAGTATTAAGAGCAGTTAGTTTGTAATCATGTCACATTGTTAGCAGATCATTCTGCACAGCATTGCCACGTGGAGGGTTGCTTTGGTGAGCACAGTCGAGGCCGGCAGCTAGGTACATCTTACTACTTGCTGACAATCTTCGTCCATCCTGAGGCCTGGTCCGCTTGGCCATGGTCCAGAATTCCACCAACCTTCACTTCTTGGCCTTCTCGGGCGAAGTTCCACACAGTGAGAACCTATATGGGTTCAGAGCTCTCTAAATGAGTGAATGCTTGGAATACTCAGGGCACAGATTATGTAATGGAAAGTAAGGGTAACTTAAGCACGCTTAATTCCCTGGGTAGACTTGGCCGAGCAACCCAAGGATTAAATCAAGAGAAGCTGTTGGAGATGTTTGCCACAAGCATCAAATACAAATAGCAATGAAAGGGACGTGTTTACACAATATTTGTAATAACTTGTACACAAATGATGTAACCGATCCAGCAATAAACAGGTGGAGACAAAGCACCCCTGGTTGTAATGGTTATGAATTGGAGCTAGGACCCGTCACTGCAGCTCAAGGGGTATCCAATTAATTCATAAACGTTTCAAGGTTCAGTCCAGGGCACGTAGACGATGATATAACACAACATAATTTGTGACCAAGAAATACAACAGTATTGGTTTTAGTACTGACCTCCTGAGCATTTCTTCTCCATGTGGTCTGGAGGCGCCATGTTTACGGTTGCCCTTTAGTTTGCAGTTGTGTGTGCAGCGTTGAGGCCACGAGTTCCATGGTCTGCAGGGCAGACTAGGACATTCTTCCTTCCGACACTGTTACATGGAATGTACCCTTTAAGTGATAGTCAAACTGCTAACATTTTTTTTATCGTTTTGGAGATGATGTATTCATCCACACACAAACAGCCACATCCAAGCTAATTTTCGACAGTTTGCTTATTATTTGGCACGTGGGAAAGCGTCAAGTGAGGTTTCCCTGGCAAGTCAGATTAGGGCAGGCGTGTTTCTATTTTCCGGCCTATTCTTCTCGAAGGAGGAATTATATTTAGTATGATTTATATGATAAACCCAGGAAGGCACCGGTGTATAAGTCACTGTTTTCCTGGCGCTCAGTGGCAGGTAACAGAGTTGAGGCAATAACACCTTCCCCGTGATCTTGAACTGCAAGAGCAGGAGTCTGCAGTGCAGCAGACAATGATGTATTCACAGGCAGCATCTGGCTTTTGTAAAGCCTCAGAGGCTGCTGACACAACAACCCTTTAGCATGCTTAGCAGACGATGCAGCACTTGACACGAAAAGGACCACAAATGGCAATTAGCGATTGTTCCCAATGAAACCAGGAAAATAATCAAACAATTGCAGCATACACACGAAGGAGGGAGGAGGCTGGCATCCCAAGGCTCAGTGTCACAACGGGAAGCAACTAATGATACCCCGACCTTGACAATATTGCACAAAAATATAGCTGGCTCTTTAAGAAATTAATAAAACAAAGCAAAGCAGAGCATGTATGATCAAAACTATATACCGGGGAGCAACACGCAGTTTGTGGTTTCCTTTGATTTTATGAATATAGTATTAAGCTTGTTCCAATAACTGTTCACTTTTGAATGGACTCAGAGCTCTATTAAATGCTGTGGAAGAGAGAGAGACGACAGCAGTCCAGCAGGAGTTATTTAACACTTTGTCTAAGTGACAATATCACTATGAGAAGTGGCCCATTACCGACCCTCGGAGTAGGCAGAGGTACAACATCTATAGACAAAGACACAATGTTCTGCTTTGGTCACCCAAGGTACAAGGACGGTCGGTACCCAACCTTACCCAAGGGAGCGGATACTGCGATTGGGCAATGTGGCAATGTAAAGCGTCAGAGCAGTATTAAAGACGACATGCTTATGGGCTTATTCACCCATGTAAATATACATAAGCGCGCTTACATCCGCATGTGGACAAGATTAACTCTCTTTGCGAATTGCAAACTCCTATATGGTTCCATAAGGAAAACTAGAGCGTTTGTAGATTCCTATCCAATAGACCCTAGCTTCCTGAGCACGACTAGCTTCAGGAATTAAGCTACTGTGTGGCTCAAACTTTGATGAAACATGTTTTCTCTGCAGAGAAATCCCATTTCCCCAAACATTGGTTGAACATTTAGCTCCACCTTGCAAACCTACACATTCCTGGACCTCTGTGAGCATCCAAGTTTATAGCGCTATTGTGTTCTCCTACAACACTCAATCGACGTAGAGTAAGTAATACAAACAAATACTCTCATGACTGATCTAATGTGAGATTGACATTGAAAATGAAATAGAAGATTAACTAGGCTGGAGGAAATCCTCACAGGGTTTACATCAGCAAAAGCTTCCTTCTGAAATTATGGTCACTGAACATATGAACCATTTCAAACATCAACTAAAGATGTTAATTGTCCCCCTAGGTCAACAATTTTAATGATGTATTTGTTTTCATTGGGACTTTTTGATTATTGGACCGATAAATGAGGGCCATTGTAAGGAGGGAAAGGATTACGTGTCATTGTGCGTGGGCTATAAAGACAAGCAAAGCCTGACTTTAACAAAGCTAGGAAGTAACAAGCATTGGAAATGCAATAGGTCTCGGATTTATTTGAGTTAGAGCTAATGGCATTGTAAATGGCAATGTCTTTTAGCCATGTGTTATGGAGTGTATGCATGTGGTGTGTAGTTGAATTATGTGGGTTGGATTGTAGCAATGGTGGCATGCTGCGCTTTAGATTAATATGTTTAAAAGTAAAGTGTACCATACTGTGATTGCTACAATAGTTAATTGTGGATGCTTTAACAATTGATGTGTGCACTGATGGCTGGTGGTGTGTGTGTCTGTAGAAATTGTGCACTGATGGCTGGTGGTGTGTGTGCCTGGTGGAAGCGTGAACTGCCGGCTGGAGGTGTGTGTGCCTGGTGGAAGCGTGCACTGACGGCAGGTGGTGTGTGTGCCTGGTAAAAGCATGCACATACGGCTTGTGGTGTGTGTGCCTGGTGAAAGTGTGCACTGACGGCTAGTGGTGTGTGTGCCTGGTGAAAGTGTGCACTGATGGCTGTTGGTGTGTGTGTGTTTGGTGAAAGCGTGCACTGACCTCTGGTGGTGTGCGCCTGGTGGAAGCCTGCACTGATGGCTGGTGGTGTTTGCGCCCGGTGAAAGCATGCACTGACGGCTGGTGGTGTTTGTGCCCGGTGAAAGCGTGCACTGACGGCTGGTTTTGTGTGTGTGTGTGGTGGTGAGTGTGTGGTGGTGAGAGTGTGGTGTGAGAGAGTGTGTGTGGTGGTGTGTGTGTGTGTGTGGTGGACTTAGATCAGGTTTTCGTACCCTGCACACTCACACACTGACCCTGCACACTCACACACTGCCCCTACACACTCACACACTGCTCACCCTACACACTCACACACTGCTCACCCTACACACTCACACACTGCTCACCCTGCACACTCACACCCTACACTCACACACTGTTCACCCTGCACACTCTCACTGTTCACCCCGCACACTCACACAATGTTCACCCTGCACACTCACACACTGCTCACCCTACACACATACACACTGCTCACCCTACACACTCTCACACTGCTCACCCTGCACTCTCACACTGCTCACCCTGCACATTCACACACTGCTCACCCTACACACTCACACACAGTTCACCCTGTACACTCCCACAATGTTCACCCTGCACACTCACACACTGCTCACCCTACACACTCACACAATGTTCACCCTGCACGCTCACACAATGTTCACCCTGCACGCTCACACAATGTTCACCCTGCACGCTCACACACTGTTAACCCTGCATGCTCACGCACTGCTCACCCTGCATGCTCACACACTGCTCACCCTGTACGCTCACACACTGCTCACCCTACACACTCACACACTGCTCACCCTACGTAATGCGAAAAGACCTAGCTCTGCCCTTTGGCCTGTGTTGTAATCGTACAGTAGGTTGTGAGTAGTTGTGCTTGAATGGTTGGGGCGTCCCCTCCTTGCTGCTCCCCTCACAGAGGACCGGCTGCCTCCATGAAGCTTCCAAGACACGGGTTCAGCTGTTCTTTGTTTTAGCTCCTGTGTGTCAGTGCACCGTGTAAGCGCACCAGCATACCCTGCTCTCTCTGGAACACTCACACTGCTGAGTCTCTCACTCTGCTGTTGCTCTCACTCTGCTGTCCCTCTCACTCTGCTGTCCCTCTCACTCTGCTGTCCCTCTCACTCTGCTGTCCCTCTCACTCTGCTGTCCCTCTCACTCTGCTGTCCCTCTCACTCTGCTGTCCCTCTCACTCTGCTGTCCCTCTCACTCTGCTGTCACTCTCACTCTGCTGTCACTCTCACTCTGCTGTCACTCTCACTCTGCTGTCACTCTCACTCTGCTGTCACTCATGCAGTCACTTTCACTCATGCAGTCACTCTCACTCATGCAGTCACTCTCACTCATGCAGTCACTCTCACTCATGCAGTCACTCTCACTCATGCAGTCACTCTCACTCATGCAGTCACTCTCACTCATGCAGTCACTCTCACTCATGCAGTCACACTCACTCATGCAGTCACACTCACTCATGCAGTCACTCTCACTCTGCAGTCACTCTCACTCTGCAGTCACTCTCACTCTGCAGTCACTCTCACTCTGCAGTCACTCTCACTCTGCAGTCACTCTCACTCTGCAGTCACTCTCACTCTGCAGTCACTCTCACTCTGCAGTCACTCTCACTCTGCAGTCACTCTCACTATGCAGTCACTCTCACTGCTGTCACTCTGCTGTCACTCTCACTCTGCTGTCACTCTCACTCTGCTGTCACTCTCACTCTGCTGTCACTCTCACTCTGCTGTCACTCTCACTCTGCTGTCACTCTCACTCTGCTGTCACTCTCACTCTGCTGTCACTCTCACTCTGCTGTCACTCTCACTCTGCTGTCACTCTCACTCTGCTGTCACTCTCACTCTGCTGTCACTCACACTCTGCTGTCACTCACACTCTGCTGTCACTCACACTCTGCTGTCACTCACACTCTGCTGTCACTCACTCTGCTGCAAAGGTAAGGGTCCCAGTCAACGTGTTTTATAAAACAAACAAAAGTTATTCAAAAACATGCACATACAACTCACAACACAACCAGAAATGAGTGATGTTGTTTATTCACATCCTCATTAGATACATTTCATGTATAAATGCTTTATGCAGGTTAACGTTGTGTCCAGAGTGAAATGAGAAGGAAGGGAGGAGGGAAGAAGGATGAGTGTAGGTGAGGAATTGGGGTAGTGTAGAACAGTTCAAAAAGAGCAAATGTAGTCACATAGAACATTTCTTGTTGACATCACATGGGCATACTGGTTTTGCCCCATACATTTCTAACAATTTGTGGAATCCTATCACATATATACACAGTAATTTGGTCTGTTGATTGAGGGTAGGTATCAGTACAAACGGAAAGTCGACGTTTCGACCCCTGGTCAGTGTAGGTTGAGTGGCACCTTACTTTGGGGTCTTCATCAGGACTAAGAGGTGGTGTGGGGGGATCGGGCACCTAAGGTTAAAAAATATTGAGTGAGCTAACGAAGAAACACCTTAAAATTAGAAGGGAAACGCAGTTGCAATAATTACCAAAAGGCCACTATGGATGAGTGGCAGCCTCTGCGGCTAGTAAATGGGCCACCAGGCTCCTGTTATACAGAGTGTCTTTTGTCCTAAGAAATGGGTCGATACAAAAGCGAGTGGGTTATTTCAGATGCATACCTGCCAAAGACCAGCTGAATTACTTGTAAGCTTGTACATTTAAATCATTAACAACACCCTGCCGGGTTAAACCCAACAAAATACAAAACACAATATACGGAGGGTTGAAAAAATCATCAATCAATTGCGAGAGCAAAAAGGTCTCTCTACTGTAGGTAGATAGGTAAGTGTGGAGTAATGGAAAAGGAGCCAAAGTGGGTTCCAAAATCAATGACAGTGCTCTCATAGCGAGCAGAATTGGGAGGAGAAAGTGAACGGACTCAGTAAATTCCCAAAGGATCGGCCCTTAGACAGTTAAACAGCCAATCATGCCATGACAACCTTCTTCAAACACGGAAGGAAAAACCGATTAAACGAGGTCTCGATTAAAACAGCGGAACATCCCGTGATTGAATTGAGGGAAACAATTAAGTAACCTGTAATCAGTGCTGAAGCTGGGCATGATGCATGTATTGAAATACCTTTAGGCACAAAACAATCCTTCTAATCAGGTTTGAGGGGAGATCTCTGTACATCCATACGGGCAAAAACGGGCTTCAATCTACGTAAGGGAGAAACGCAGGAGGAATACGGCCTCTGAAAACTTCAATACCGCAAGGGGGCAACCTCTCACTGGAGGAAAGGGAAAAAAAATAACAACTATTACTCACCACCGTATCCGATGTCCGGCTCACACGCATTAATCGTGTAGAGTGCGGCGGGGGGTGTTCTTCTCCTTATTAAGGTTTCCAGCACGTGCAACCGCAGCAGCTCAATTCTCGCGGTGTACCGTGTCATAGAAACCGAAAAAAGACTAAATTGCTGTTTAGAATGGAACCGATTATAAACAAGCAGCTGGATCCTAGATGACGGTCGTACGGGGTGCGCGCGCACGGTGTTTACATCTTTTTCACTGGGCGCTGAACGGTACAGTCTGCTTCCGGGTCACGTGACGGAGTAGGGCTAGCGTGCTAACTGCTGCTTTTAGGATTGGACGGTGCTGTTGCTTGTCAAGTGTGTGCTGCACCTACAAAGTGTAGAGGGAGAGGGAGGGAATTCGGAAAAGAAGACTCGAAACCGGCCGACGCGGGAATCGAAACCAGTGGTGCGCGCGCACCAGAGGAGCGGGGAGCACGATAACACGCCGAGACGAGGTAGGAGATGTGTGTGTGTAAGGGGGGGGTTCTGTGTGTGTATGCACGGCGGCGGCGGGGGGGGGGGGGAGTCTGTATGTGTGTGTATGCGCGGCGGGGGGGCTGTATGTGTGTGTATGCGTGCGTGTGAGTCTGCTTCTCAGGAGCCATGGGAGACAGGAAGCGCGCGCGACCTGATCCCAGTTCCAAGGTTGCGCGTGCACCTCGCTTGTCTCCTGTCTCCCTTGACTCCGTAAAAGCGAGAATGATTACAATAGAGTCTCGGAACGACAGATTGCTTCGCAATCTGTTCGCAGTTCCGAGACCTAAAAAGGAGAGTAGCAGAAGAAACATTTATTTTACAAACTAGTCGGGCAGCATGAGAGATGGTCATGGATGGGCGCTTGAATATTTAAAAAAAAAAAAACTTTATTTTGATTTTTTCAACAGGTAAAAACAATCCCCCCTACAATTGGCATCAATAATACAAGACGTGTAGACAGTTCGATCACCCCATTATGGCACAATTGGGTACAGACATCACAGTTCAGGCTGCGTCCATGAGGGGTGCTTGAATAGTAAGAGTGTTTGGGCCAGCTTCAGCTATAGGGCAGACTGTGTCATACACTGGTGGGGCAGAGACGGTGGGGGCCTTTTTACATTTTCTCTATCTTTGCCTTAGTATCTCCTTTTTGCGAGGTTGGATGGTCTTGTATGTGATGGAGCATGCCTGACTTCATGCCCACTGGAAAGGAAAGTCAATGAAGACCCTCCGGAGTGGCATGGCGGTGGTAGAAGCTAAAGACACATAATTGAAGGAAGGAATGCAGAACAAATCAACACATTCACCCCCAGTGAAGAGATCTGGGTTAAATCCATAATTCTTTTGCTCACCATGCCACCCTAGTTTAGACATGGCCATATGTAAATCAGTCTTGACCCTGTGCCTCATGGGAACCGTCCAGCCCGAACTGCCAAACCAGGTCCTCCCTGGACCGGAAACAAGCATTGTAGGACTGGTTTTGGGGTTTCACCCCTCTTCAGCCAGGATAGCTTGATTCCAGTGGCACAGTGAGCCCAGGACCCATGTCTGGGCATACCTGGCACACTTAGGGCGAGAAAGCAAAAGACACACAATTGATGGCCGGAATGCAGAACAAATCAAAACATTCACCCCCAGTCAAGGGATCTGGGTTAAATCCATCATTCCTTTGCTCACCATGCCACCCCAGTTTAGACCTGGTCATATGCCCAGGTGGTAGAAGCTATACCTTCTCTAGCCTGTGAGAGAGCAGGCAGTAATGTGAAAGTTGGCTTAAGAGGAGGTTAGACTGGACTTCAGGAGGCCAGTGAACACTGGGGGGTCATCGTAAATCTGTAAAAGGGCAAAGCGCCTACAATGTGTGCTTTGTTAGGGACGAGGGGGGTTTCAACAGGCAGCATTCAATGATGAAGCCCAAGGACTATATGTGCGTGTTACAGGGTGATTAATGGGGCTTCCACCGGCTAATTGTTGAAACAATCTTGGGGCGCTTGCCAATTGCAATGAGAAGGATTGGACGATGCCCACATTTCAGTGGCTGTCAACACCTTAAGTTACAGTTGTGTGTTACCAAAGATCTCCATGGGTCCCATCCACAGACGGAAAATGAAGGTGGCAAGAATCACATGAGGGGGACGATGGTGAAATTTAATAGGTAGCATTAGTGATCTTAACAGTGCGCCTGGACATGTGAGAGCAGCTCTAAAAAAGTCAGTGAAAATCATTAAATTTCTTTACAGAACCAGCACTGCAATGTGTACAATACCGGCTGGAGCAAATATTTTCCCTCCATCCTCAAGAAAGAAGAAGTGTTTCTTTTGACAGTTTGATTATCAAGTACATGCCTGGGAAAAGGTGAAGAACCTACCAGAAAAGTAGCTTGCTTAAACACCAGCTAAAATAATCTAAGAACATTTTAATGAAACTAGTATCCTGATTCAAAATTTAGATAACGGTAGAAAGGTATTCATAGATTTGCCCAAATACATCAAGGGTCTTTTATCTCCTACTCTACAAGAATACATGCATGTCAAGAAGAGTGGCCTCTTATAGTAAACAAGCAGACCTCTTGCGTCTCGTAGGACACGGAGAATCATGCAAGGTCACCTCTGCACATCTGGCCTCGCATTTCTATCACAGCAAGATGCATTGTGGGCAGAGAACCGTGAAGTAAGAGCTATAACCAGATCTTCATGGCTAAACAGCACAACGAGCAACATTTAGAATTGTAAGTAGCTCATCATGCTGGTATGGTACTTAGAGATGGAAACCTTAATTTGCAAAGCTGAATTTTTGAGGGCCTCAATAAATCGATTTTGGTTCTAAGATGTTGATGTGCAGAGCCATACACTCAAAATGCACTGGTTACAAGGAGTCCTAATCATACTTAAAGAAACGTTTTGTAGTTTGGTCAAGCAGGTATAAAATAAACTCAGTTTGGAAGATACACAATGCAATTAGCAAATGCAGTTAACAGAGGAGTGAACTGAGGCGAACTGGATATTCAAGCCACGTCTGTACGTAACTGACAGTCAATGGAGGTTACAATACAGTATAACGGCTGCAGAGGTTAAGGTGTCTAAGTTAGATGCCTCAGGGATAACGAAGAGATGTGTTTAAAGTAGTTGCAAAGTTGGAACTGGAGACTGTATGAGAAACTGGATTATCTTATGTCTGTCAAGGGGGATCTGGTACAGGTTCAGTAAACAAATCCTACAGATTTGACAATCATTAAGTTTGACAATTATCCTAAAATATTTTAGTTGAGTCTTTGTTGATGGGACCAATCACACGAATGCAAAAGCTGAAAGCTTTTCCAAAAGGAATAACATAGAACATAAAATTATACATTCTGGGAGTGGTTATTCAGCTTTTATGTTTGTGGAATGTACATGTCCCTTTTAGGGCAAAGTCCGAATAGAAATTACAAGTATAGACCCCAAATCCGGATATAGCTATGTTGGGAGTAGAAGCAGAAGCGCAGGTATTTGGATTGTTCACAGGATACAGCCTAAATAAAACGAAGACCCAGATAGTTGTTAATAGGTTTGTAACAAGCCTGGATAATAGAGTGGTCAAAAATGCAATATATTTAGGGATTGATATATCCGCAAATCTGGGGGAGATAGTTGAGCGCAATATGGAGCCACTGTTAGCGAAAGTTAAAAATGACCTGGAAAGGTTAAACAACTTGCACCTTTCCCTGGTAGGATGCACGAATGTGTTGAAAATGATGGTTCTCCCTAAATTTTTGTATTTATTCAGGTCAATTCCTTTAACTTTCGAGAACAAATGGTTTAATAGGTTGGAGAGTGTTGTCAACAGATTTATCTGGGCCCGAGGAAAAACCCGCAGGGCTTATAAATTTATCACTCTGCCAAGGGATAGAGGGGGATGGGGTGCACCGGATTTTAGATCATACTACCTGGCTGCTGCCCTTCAATACATGCAGGGACTAATAGGAGGTGGTGGGGGGTCATCAAAGACCATTAATATGTCAAATGAAGCCTACACTGTGGTACTAGGACAAAATACTGTAAACTGTTTCCTGTACTTAACGGATTTGGGCCTTCTTAGAAGGCAGACATATAAGACTCTTAGGGCGGCACTAAAAATCTGGAGCTCCTTTCTGAAAAAAACAGGCATGGGAAGATTCAATAGGTATACCAAAGTTTATAAAAATAAATCCTTCCCTGAAGAAATTTTCGCTGATTCAGTAATGGCGGATTGGGAAGATAAAGGGATACAACAAATTGGGGATTTAACAAACTCAGAGGGGATTGTACAGTTTGAGGATTTGGTAAAAATATATAAAATAAACAGAAGGGACTTTTTTAAATACCTTCAGATTAGGAGTTTTCTTAGAAATAAACGAGGGGGGCCAATGGGCTTTAGTCCAAATGTTCTGATGGAAGGGATAACTTCGGGGGAGGAATACTCCATTAGGATAATATATGCTGCTTTGGCAAAAAATAGACCAGATGATCTGGATAAACACAGGGCTAAATGGGGAGATAGAATAGAGGCTACCCCTGAAGCATTTGACGAGTCGTTGGAACTAGGCCGGACCATGCTCTGTTCTGCCCCTTTGCAATCCCAACATTACAAAACACTATTCTCATTGTATCACACCCCAGCCAGGATTGCGAAATGGGGGGGTACTGAGGGTACTACCTGCCCTAGGTGCAACTCTATGGAGGCATATATTGTCCACATGTTTGCTACATGTCCTCAGCTATATACATTAATTAAGGACATCGAGCATTTTTTAGTCAACTCATAAAGATAAAGATGACCCTTACAGTAAGTTTAATTATGCTGGGAGTTGACGCAGGGAATGTGCAAATGAATCCAGGCGAGGCAATGTTTGTGTTTATGGTAGCTGCTGTTTTTAGATTAATGTTAGCCAGAGTATGGCTAGATAAGAATCCCCCAACCATGCAAACATGGTTATCAAACCTTATGGCCATACATAATTTAGAGAAATACATCTATGCAAGAAAGGGTAGGTTGGGGAGAGCTCGAGGCATTAAAATATGGGGACCCTTGGAGAAATGGAGAACAGGAGTAGGCTGATGCATGGGGTGGATGACCCACGAATCTGTCAAATCTAAAGGGTCATAATTTGAGATATGATATGATATTTTGTCGCTTTGGTCTCCCCTCCGGGAGTTTATTTTTTATTTTTTGTTATGATTTAAGTTTCCCTGTTATATTGTAAGACGAATAAGTGCAAGAGGAAATTTTGTATTCTGTTGAAATGTGTGCTTTTTTGGAACAGAAAATAAAATATATTTAAAAAAAAAAAAATGAAATTACAAGTATAGAAGCAAAGATGATGCAATCTAGGAATGATTAGTTCAGTTTTAAGTTCAAGACATAGATCAGTCTAACTTGGGGGTAAAATCCGACAATGGCGTGGTGAACAACACTCACTTTGAGGACTAGTAAGTTAATTACATGTTCTAATTTCCCAAGCTCTATTTTACTATCTGAATTGACTATAGTCAGAAGCAAACAAGCTTAGAGATTGCAAAAAAGGTTACGTTAATTACTTGTCCAAAGGTTTTCCCAATTCATAAAGATCTATAAGCATTACGGGGCATTTTTGGAGCATGGCAAATGTCAGAGTGTAGACTTGTATGGAGCATTCAAATGAAAAATAGCCACTTCCTGAACCAGGTGTACAACCACTGACTGCTGTACGCAACTCATACAGGCACGGCTTATCCTGAGAGATAATGAAGAGATTATTTAATGGTAGCTCAAACCTGGGACTCGACACTGTAGACGAAACCAGATCATCTTATGTCTCTCAACAGTTATCCGCCAGTGGACCAACCTTATCAGGCAAGAAGGTATTACTCAGTGGGCAAGAGACCAGGTTATTTGAACCATAAAGCAAATGTCTTCCTTTTGAAGCTGTATTACCAATCTTGTGCAAGGCAATTTTGCTTTCTTTTAACCCATTGTGATAGCATGAAGGCTGAGATGCATCTGTATTAAACTCTATGGTAAGCAACCAGTCAATGTCAGAGTTCTAATAGGAGGTATAATATTAATCACCCATTACACAATGACTCTAAATAAAGGGAAGCTAGTCCAAGGGCACGTATTTAAAAGAGCCAAAGAGGAGGTCACAAGCATCTGCACTAAACACAGAGTATGTTAAAAGCTTCTTAGTAACTTGTGGGCTATGGACACAAAAAGGGATACATACAGGAAGGCAGTAAGGTAATCAAATATGTCATTTAACATGTCGTCAGTGATGTAATATGTGAAGTCATATCTCTTTTCAACACCCAACTATAACATCAATTTAACCGTTGCATTTTAGTGAATTTTCTTTCTTTTTAGAGTGAGCAAAAATCTTATTACGATACCAAACTATAATCCTGCTGCCTTAGGTGGCCTTTGAATTTTTTTTCCAGGACTCTGTGACTGAGTTCCGAGTCCTGAAATGGCTGCCACAACATATGCTCCATATTGTTGCCAGCGAATCAGGATTCGCCCATTGACTTTGATTTAGCCCAACCAGACCATATCTGGACATCAATGGGTCCAATATCTCTAACTTTCTACCAGTGTTAACCCTTTCATGCCTACCATAAGCACCTTTTTAAACTCTAATTTCTCATAAACGGCTGAACCGATTAACACAAAATAACGAAAATCACACTTTTTGCCAAATTTGGTTGAATTCCATTCAGTCGGTTTTTCTGAATCGGAGAGCGAACTTTCCTTTGGTAAGTAATATGGTAAAGAATATAGGAAATAGCACTTTTCAGGGAATTACGCCTTTTTTTCTTGGCCTTCGCTGGACAGATAAGTTACAGAAATTTCCATTAAGGAGCCTAAGTGGATGAACTTCTTTTTTTTTTTTTTAATTAAAAGAAATATGCGTCAGCAACGGTCTATATATTTCCTTCAATCAGACACCGGCACCCAGGAAAGGAATTTACACCCCTGCTCTTGATACAAATAAGTCCCTAACTGCTTCAAGAGAGGGAATGAGTGGAGAAAAGGCAAGTTCCCATACAAAAAGGAAATTCCTGTCCTGGAACGTAAATTTAAGGAAAAAATAAAAAGGCTATCTGCAAGTGTAAACAGAGGTTACAAACAGATATCACTTTGGAAATCGGACACTCTATATCCAAATGCGACTCTTTATCTCTCAATACTGCTCAAAGCAGTAGGGCTAGCCACAAAACGCTAAAAAAATCGCACAGCCCAACTACAATTGTAAAGATAATTACTTTGAAAACTCATCAAAGCAGCAATGTCACAGCCAATCTTTTGTCAGAACATTGTCAAATAAAGCACAGCCATAGTTTACAGAGATGAAGCACAGACCATCCTCAGAGGGGGTGTTGCCTTGTCAGTATCAAGGGCGTTACTAAACTGAGAATAAGCATTCGAAACAAGTCATTTTGTTTTTTGAAACGGGATGTTGCTCTGCAGGGAACTAGCATGTAGGAAATGCTAAACAAAAAGGTCTGGCAATATTAAAAAATGTTACTATCCTGCTCTTATTTTTAACGCTGGTCCAACAAGTCACTGAACTAAAACACTGCAGATTAGGTTGTGTGCGGTCAATTTGGGCTTGACGCCTGCTTCTGCTGATGATCAGTACGAATAAAAATCCCAGACCTCTCTAGGTAGCCAACATGACTAACGCGTTCGATGATATGGCCACTGTCAGGGCACAGCATCTCTCATCTCAGGTAGTAAGGATGAATGTGCCTGTGTTAGATGTTCTCGAACCTTCTATTAGCTTGGGGCTCATAACTTTAAATTACATTTGCCTGTGGTAATATGCTACTCTATATACTAGGAGGTATAGTAACTTCTTAGAAGACAACAAAAATCATACATTTCTGCCTATTACTGTATGTCCTCATATTCATAGCTTTCAGACCAGAATTAAGCAAGCAAAAGAGTTACCGTTCTGGCATCTAAAAATTAAGTCACTTTAATTTACACACTTCAAACCCATGACTTTATTTGGCCATTATAAAAGCATGTTAATTATAGGTTTTAAACATATCTTTGTCCAACTTCAGTCCGCATGTTTGAATGTCTTTCTCCTACAACACTTAAATAGTGACATTATAAAAACTACGAACAGAGATATTAATGTTACCAAATCAAACTAAGGCTGTCTACAACCTTCATGGAAGACAGGATCGTTGCACAGTAGTGTGGGATGTCACTAAGGAGAAGCAGTGGCAGGCTGCAGGGCAGGACCGGCTTTAGGGCAGTGCGACTGGTGCGGCCATGACTGGAACAGAGTAACCTGATGGTCTGAAAGAAATCGCTACTCTGCAGGACCAAGCATAAGGACCTTAAAGTAAGCTATCACCAGGACACATTTTTTCAGTGTTGGTGTTTTGCGTTAGAACTTGGGCAATCTAAAAACCCTGCTATGCACAACGGATTTTTCAAACCCAACCGCCACTTTAGATATCTGAAAAAAAATCATAAATCAATAAGTTGCACTTAGATGGGCTGATTCGGAATAGACAAAATAGATAAGTGAACCATGCCATTTGGAGGAAAATCAATCTAACCTGAATCAAGGTTATTGAAGGTGATGCACCCTTCTTACATAAAGTTGATGATTTGGGTTAAAACCTGGGTATCTCCATCAATAATAGCCTAACTCTCAATGTGCACATCAAAACCTCGGCTAAAGGAGCCCTCTTCACTCTACGTCATCTAAAGAAAATTAAGACCTTTATCCCTACTGATGACTTTAAATTAGTGGTCCAATCTCTTGTCCTTTCGCGTATTTACTACGGCAACACCATCCTCACCAGAATCCCCAAGGTCCACCTTGCTCCACTCAAATCTGTACTCAACCTTGCAGCAAGATGCATCACCGACTGCTAGCACTTCGACCACATCTCCCCTGCCGTCAAAACCCTTAAATGGCTCCCCATTGAAGGTAGGTCCGCCTACAAAACCGCTTGCAATACACAAAAAGTCCTCCATCAAAATACACCGCCATACCTCACCAACAAAATATGCAAAGCGGGCAGCACACGACCCATGAGAAGCACCAACACTCTCCTCCTAGTCCCACACCTGCAAAAAAAGAAATCCACTCAGACCCACTCCTTTTACGGCAATGCCCCAAACATCTGAAATGCCCTTCCAAAAGGCCTACAATGCAACCCTTCCTACTCCAGCCTAAAAAAAGACCTAAAAAATGCACCTCCTCAATAAATATTGGGGATCCTAACTAGCGCCCTGAACTCGCCCTTTCCCCTTCCACTTCTCTGGTCCCCCAATCGTTCCTACCGTTCTCACTCCTCCCCCCTCCCCTTCCACTACACTCTACTGGCTCAGTTTTCCCCCTTACCCACTTCTCTCATTCTCTCCCTCTCATAGTCCTTCCGACCAACCCCCTTCTGACCAAATTTCCCCCCTTTGCATCCCTCCTCCCTGTCTCACGTCTAACCTCCAACCCCCTGCTGCCCTTCATGCCTTTGCCCTTCCCATAAGAAATCTAATCTCCCACTTCCTTGTTTTACTTATGTATATTGCATCCGCTCGTCCTACCTATGTATTTGATTTATGTAAACTCAAGCTGTTTCTAATTTATTGACATGCTGGTTTTACATGCTGTTGAATGATTGTTTTATCCCGTGACCACCTTCTTGTCATGTAAAGAGCTCCGATACCTCTGGGTCCAGCCAGCGCTATATAAAACCACTAAGATAAATAAATAAATAAAACAATACTATTAGGAACAGGACACTGGTGGTTGCTTTGCTTTAGTACATTTGACCACACGTTCCACAAATCTCATCTTCATTTTAAGGTTTTCCTGCACAGCTTGAGAAATCTATTATTTTTAATATAAACTTAAAAAGGACTTACATCCCGCCTCCTCTTTTTCCTGGCTTCTCATTGGTTCCTGTGCATGCCACTTACCTTTCCTCCATTCTATTGGCTGTAGCATATCTTCCTGCATTTACCAATGCTTGTTCCTCATCTGCTTCTCTTATCAGTTTCCCGCCACCGAAATAGTGTTAACATCCGCTTTGGTGGAACTATATTTTAGTTTTGCCTTTTACACTTGCATCATACAACAATTTATCACCTGGAGAGATTAAGTGATTTGCATAGAATCAGAGGATTTAGCGGGCGACGCTGAGACTCGAACCGGGATCCCCAGGTATCGGGTCAGCAGTCCTGGCCACTGCACAACATCCTATCAGCATTATCGAGGGACTTCCTTTTAATCACTACTCAGATATCCCTGTCTCTATGGACATAAAGGCATTGTACACTACGATTCCCCAAAGGGGCGCACTAGAATCGGTCAAAAAAGCTTTAGAACGGAGTGAAAGTCATCTGGACAATCTCTTCATTCTGGAATGCCTTGGGACAGTTTTACAAGAAAATTATTTTGAGTTTAATAAATCTTTTTTTAAACAAGTCCAGGGCGTGAGTATGGGCGCGGCCTGCGCCCCAAATGTGGCCAACATCTATATGGGGGAATTTGAGAACCAGTTTATTGTCAACGAAATTGCCCCTTCTTTGAAAATATTTTCCACTGGTATCGCTTTATTGACTATATTTTTTTTTTCTTGAGGGAACCGGAAGAACAGCTGGAAGAATTTACTCTATGTGACCCCCATCTCAAATTCAGTACCAATATTAGCAGAAATCACATTGAGTTTTTAGACTTTTGGATCCAAGCCTTGGACGGAGTGATTGAAGTTTCGCTTTATGTGAAACCTACTGCGCGCAATACGCTTTTACAATATCAAAGCTTCCATCCTCGTAGCCAGAAAGATGGCATACCCTTCAGCCAATTTTTGAGGTTGAGACGTAATTGCACCAGTATGCTTAATTTTGAGACTCATGCGGAAGAACTTAGAAACAAGTTACGTAGACGAGGTTACCCTCCAAGGCTGCTCAAAGAGTCATACAAATGGGCAAAATCCCGTTCTAGGTACTCACAGGTGTGGAAACTGTCATGCCTGTGGATCAGCGATAGTGTCAGATGTCTTGATATGGGGCAAGAGAAAGTTCTCCATGAAAGAAATGACGAACTGCAGATCAGCCAATGTAAATTACCTGGTCTTGTGTTCCTGGGTATGTAGGGGAAACTAGTCGTGAGTTTAGAACTCGTCTCAGCGAACATAAATCAGCTATCAGGAATAACAAAAGGGGAGCACCTCTAGTGACACATTGGCTTGAGAAACAACATTCTCTCAATGATGATCTCAAATGGAGAATTCTTGAGAAGGTCCATAATCCGCAAGACAATAACATCAATGGCCTACGAGCCAAAAGAGAAGTCTTTTGGATCTTTACCTTGCAGACGGCAGTTACAGGGCTTAATGAATCTATACCCTGGCATAATGCTATACTGTAAACTATACATTTTTGATGTCCTGTTGACGGCGGTCAACTGACTTTCTAAGCCCGCCTTTTGGTTTCATTTTCTTATGTGTTACCTTGTTGTATTTCCTGGTGACATAAATTGTTCTGTATGGACCGGTGTATATCCCCTATCCTTAATTAGTACATCGATTCACCACTTTTAGGGACTGTGGTTTGATATTTCTGTCTCCACCTTTTATTGAGGTTTTACCAGGACTGCATGCCCGTGGTTGTTACTTCCCTTTCCATCATGGCCGCGCCAGGTTCGCCTATTAGTCCGTTTGCTATCTTCGTTCGAGCTCATGTGGAAGTCGTCATTAGGTTCCTTTTCCCTTAGAAGGCTACAGTATCGGACCCGCTCTCTTTATTTTGCGCTATTTTTCTTAAATATTTCTTCTCCTTTGTGCCCTGTTTGTATGAAATTTCCTTCAATCTCAAAACGAAGTCGGGCGACGTTGTTGCCCTCTCCATCATGGCCGCTGGAAACGTGTTTCCTTTATTAGTCCTTTCTCTGTTGCCCCCTTGGCACAGCTGATGCCGTTTGACCGGTCCCGCGTTCTGTATTTCTAGGGGCGTTCCTCCGGCCATAGCCACCTCACGACGGCAGAAGATAGAGAGACGTGGTGTTGTCGTTGTGCCGAGTATCCCTACTGGCATGCTGTGCAGGATCATCAGGTAAGTTTGTTAACCGTGTGGGGGGGGTCTGCCTCTGGGGACTTTAGATGCACGGTTGGCGTTTCCATCCAGTGTTTCCTTTCCCTTTATTGCAGCCACCGTATTTGATGGCAAAGAATTCCCTTGCAACTCATTACCTAGGATTATTTGAATTCACGGAAGAAGCACGTGTAGTGTGCCTTATATCTTGTTTTGGGCCCCCCCAGGAGTTACTTGTAGAGCACTGTGGTTGATCAAAGGTGGGTACTTTATAAACATATGTTAACAATGTTTCAATGCCCGCCGCCCTTGTTTTCATCGATTAGTGATTTTGGATTGCTCTCTTCTTGTTTCTTTATCCTGTCGGGACCAACTGTACCTCTTATATTTTCTTTTCTGTTTTAGCCCGACAAACTTTTGCTGATCAGCATTTTGGATATCATTGGCATCTTTTATGTACTCTTTATTTTGTTCTTGAGAGCAAGTAGACCCATGTTCTAGATAATGGGCTATTAGACTGTAGTTTGGGGCTTTAGGGTTTAGTCTCTCCTTTAGAGAATTGTGTATCTACTAATTTTTGATTGTCTGTATTAGGCATGATCTCTTGGACTCCGTATAGCGACTGGCTGTACCTAAGAATCGGCGTGATCTAGCTATAGATTTTGGTTAGGCTATTTGGAGAAGTGTATGTTAGGAATGGTTGTAGGTTTTCTGTCTACTTTGTTCCCCTTTTTTCTTTGGGTTCTTATTTGGGGTTTAAGATCTCTATTACATTGATATCTTATCCCTCCAGTCTCTTGGTTTTCTTAATTCTTCTTTATATGCGCTCATTTTATCTTTTCGTGCACTTGTTGGTTTAAAACACTGTCTTGAACTTGGTGGTGGTTTCTCCAGCAGCGTTGTGTTATGCTCATTAAATATGTTGCCTAATGTTCCTTTTCATTGTCCCCACAGACATTGTATTATATATTGGTTCTAATCATCGTCAAGATATAGCCCTTGATAACTCGTTCTAAAGGACTTACTTATTGAAAATTCAAGGAATCCTCGATTTGGAAGAAATTATTTACATATTTTGGCTTTCCTTGCGCCCTCACGAAGGAACTGTGGATAATTGTCCTTTCCGAAACGCGCGTCGGCGCCCTTTTTTGTTTGTATTTTCTGTTTTTGGGTTTCCTGTGTATTTTGGTCTTGTTATTATTGTATTGGTTTTGTCTTGTAGCGTATGACGTTGTGACTGACTGAGAGGATGTTTGAATGTGTGAGTTTGGCTGGGGGCTATATGATGTGTTTATTTGATTGACCTGCATTGTTTGTGTATATATATATATATATATATATATATATACATATACATATACATGTTTTATATGAATTTGTGCTCATTGATGAATTTGAAATAATAAATGTATATGTTTTTCTTATAATTCTTGCTGTGTGGGACAATAATGTTATATAAAAATTAATGGATCTATTGCCTACTGTTATATAATGTTCTAGGAGAGGTTTTTTCTTGTGTTTCTTGAATTTCTTCCCTGCCTCCCCTCCTAGTATTCTGTTTTCAGGGACCGTCTTCTGTTTTTGACACCATCCTATCCACTCCTGTGTTATCTGTCAGGGAGCTCTATACTTCTTCCAGATGATGATTGATGAAAACAGCTCTTTATTCATTACATAGGCGAACCCGGTGCATTAGCTATGCCTGTTTAGCACTGATGTCAGGGTTAGCGATCTACACTTGTCAGTTGGGCTTACCCTCACTTTTATAACTTGGAAACACACTGCGCGTCTCCAAATAACCTATACCACTTCAGTTACATTGTACACAAGTGGCTTAGCCACATTCCCCTCTCTGAGAAATAAAGTATGTATGATGATGCACGTTCTACAGTTCAAGGCCAGACTGCCATAAATGGTAATAAACTGGACGATGCATTCATTAACTAGAGATTCTTTCCCCACATATATCTCTCATTCATATGTGGCATCATTACACACACATCAAGAAGCATGCATACTCGAACACACATATGCTGTACAATCCACACACTATACCACTAGTGTGTATCCAAGAAAATGAAATGAAACAGCAATCGCCTTTCCTGAGCTGTGGCATTTAGTTCTTTTGGAGGCATTTTTGGACATGGTAACCTTTACAAACAGATTAGCTGTGAAAACTTAAAAGCCAAATTTGTGTGCCTAACAACAATGACTCGCAATATACTTTCACAGTTAGAAACAAAACACTGCACTATAACTAGGTCAATACTAAATAACTTGTGCCGCTGGAAATTACGCTAATAAATTAGGTGCATGTTGCAGCATGTTACTTCTAATTGTGTGTGTTTCCTTGAAACCACAACAATTTTTGCATTGACTAGACAGCCTTGTTAGCCTGAGCTTACTTAGAAATTCACTTCTGTCATGTGGGAAAGTCGCAGCAATAAAGGAAATACACAAGACAGAATCACACTATATGCCAAACACGTAAAGGCTATAAATGTGTGCCAGACTGGGAGTTAATTTGTTCAAAGATGCATGACCATAGAAAGGTGTTACAAAGTCTTGCCATAGAATGAGAAGGTTAGACTGACCAACCAATCAGTGTCGTGAAGGCCTAAAAGTGACCCAATTCCTCCTTTTTCTGGGTCCCAGATAACACAACCAGTTGTGCTTAATAGATCGATATTGAGAGGTGCTTCTATTGATTTAGAAACTGTATTTATCTACATACTTGAACTTTTATAACTGCATGCTCGATGGTGGCCACTTTCTGTGCACTTGAAGAGGCCAGTGTTGGTTATGGTGTTATTTCAATGGTAAAACCTATCCTCGTCGGTTCACCTGGAAAGGGAATGCCAGATTCAATAGGTTTGACCTGTTTATTAGGAAACATTTGTGCAAAGCCAAAAAGCCTGACTTGCTTATTGTGAAAAGCACATTTTAAAGGCAACCTGCTTTTTAAGGATGAATTTTTATTACATATAGCTAAAGCTTGTAAGTAGGTATTTAGTTACATGCACTTTCACAGATTACGGAAGTTGTCATGGGTTTTAGGGACTCACCAAATAAACCTTTGGGATTAAACACATGCCCTTAAATGGCTCTATTGGGAGAGATTGTACATTATTTGACAACTGTAGTTTTGCAGACATTTGTAATTTCATTATGGTATATTTACCTGCTGGTTGTCTTGTGGGAAAGATTATGCCGATATACTAGGTCTGAGTGGGATATGGGCACAAGCCAATGATAAAGATGATAGGCCTGAATGTTTGTTATGAAAAGCTATTATATACGTAGTAGGCAAGACTTATGATTCTGAATAGCATTGTTAAAGTCGATAAGTGTGGATTTTCATTAATCACTGTGAAAGCCCTCAGATTGGCATTTTGTTATATTGAAAAGCACAGATTAATAAAGTAGGCAAGGGTTTTAGTGCTGGTTACCCCCCTGCTACACTATGGATATAGAAGATTTAAACTATTAGAATCCTGTCATTATATGCTGCAAAATTATCATTTGAAGGATTCATTTGTCTTTGGTAGTGTGATGCTCTTTTGTGCCCATCACTGTACCTCTCTTCACTTAAGTGTGAGCACTGGATCTTTCTTAAACAAACAAAATGCATAATAATGATAAAAATAATTTAATAATGAATACATTACTTTACAGTATTGATTACCTGTCTTTTTCGTCCTTGCCTTGGGCAACTATTATTATTATGTCTCCAATGACATACTGTTCTTTTACTGGGAGCGATGCCCTAGCGAACAATTGTTTTTCCTTATACAAAGGGGCACCAATCATTGAATACGTAGGCTCCAGGTAGCACTGGTACAAATAGATCAGTTCAGGGCCATACAGCGTTGGACAACGAAAAAAAAAAAACGATACCATACACTGGCCCTTTCTGCTACAGGTCCTCCAACAGAAGACAATAGGCCCATGGTATGTGGCATTTATAGCAGCCCTATACAATACTACGCGAGCCCTTTCAAGAATCAATGGAGTACTCTCCCCCTCTTTTGCTATTCAGTGGGGCACGAGACAGGGACGCCCCTTAGCCGCCTTCTGCTTCACTCTAGCAACTGAGCATCTGGCAGAGTGGATAAGTCAGGACGCTCAGTTGAGTGGTTTTATTTGGCCGGATGGACCAGAGAAGAGGGTGTCACTATACGCAGATGACATGTGCCTCTACCTGGAACACCCAAATTGGAGATTACCACGCCTAGCACAAATAACAGGAAAATACGGCGAACCTTCGGGATTGTCTGTCAATAGGGAGAAGTCCACATATGTAGATTTGTCCGGCAACATATCCTAACACCCATCTGGGGCCCGATATCAGCGGGAAGATGGGGCATTCTGCTACCTGAGCATTCACATATCCCAAGATCCTCAAACAGCATGGAACGCCACATTACCGCCTACTTGTCCACACTGAGAGGGACTTAGAGGCCTGGACACAATTGTTACTAAATCTAATGGAAAACATGGCACTTTTTATAAAATGATGGTGCCTCCCTGCATCATCTATGTACTGTAAAACTACACATTTGTGATCCCTATGACGTTCTTCTCAGACCTCCAAAAAATGATGACAAGATTCCTTTGGGTGAGTAGAGTTCTAAGAGTCTCATTTGCTAAATGCATGCTGCCCACCCACATGGGCAGCCTTGGCCTCCCAGATGTCAAATTATATTATTGGGCTTCACATACAGTATTGATAGGAGAATCTATATTTGGAGACAGACATTGCATTTAGTTAACTGCTCTAGAAAAGACAGGGATTCTAGAATGCTATACTGTAAACCACCCACAACTCACTAGGCTAGAATTCAGTTCTATTGCACATCAGCCTCAGACGTCACAATAAGAGAAAACACTCACATTCCCTTTGTCCTTATTGCAGGTCCTCTGTAGGGTGCTCGGGAGATATTCGGTTATGCTTGCACTACTGAAATACACACACATACCCACTATAATTCTGTAAATACAATGTGACCTTACGGGTGAGAAAAATACATTCTAAAGAACGGGTGCAAGAACAAAGAAGCATGAAGCCCACTAGGAAAAACACATTTGCAAAATGATTAGGTAAATGGGTGAGGTCTTTTAGTACATGACTGGAGTTGGGACTAACCCACAAGTCACGTTTTTTAATATCAGACATATGTCACTGTTGCTATATGTTGTACAAACCAGGCTATCAGGATGGCGAGGAGCTGAAATAAAAACAAAAGTATGTACAAGAACAGCTTTTCGCAATGTTGAATAGTGGCTGTAAGCACACGAATAAGGTTATCAGGTGTACAACAGACACTAAGCTCCTTTTTAGGTAGGTGTGGTGATTGCTGCACAGGAACAACCCTCTGAAGGAACAACCATACATGACTAGTATCCAAAAAGACATTCTAGCCACAGGTTGCTTCGGTGGCACACCCGTCACCTCATTTTTCCTGTCAGTTGCTTAATACCAGATCGCTTGGCAAGCACTCTACTGACATTTGGAACCTGCTATCAGATTCTAAACCTTCCTGTTTGTTTTTGACGGAGACTTGGCTTAATGAATGCTCCGGTCCTGACATCGCCTCTGCTGTCCCTCCTAATTTTACCATCTATAGGAAAGACAGAGAGGTGGGCCGTGGTGGAGGGGTGGCATTAATTGCCAACAAAAGTCTGTCATGCTCAACTTTCCCGGTGGACAACATCAAGGGGAGTGAAGCCTTAGGCTTCTCTCTTAAACTATCCTCTCGCCATACCTGTACAGGGATTATTATCTATAGAGCACCTGGCCCCCTGGGCTCGTTTTTTGAGGACCTACAGGCAGCGCTTTCTGTAATGTGCTTAAGATCGGAGCATTGCCTCCTATTGGGAGATTTTAATCTCCATATGGACAAAATTACTGACCCCGACACTACTAGTTTGTCCGTTAGGTCTGTCTCCTTTGATCAGCAGCCCGACTCATAATAAAGGCCATACGATTGACCAGATTTTTTCTACGGTGGCTTTAGAAGCCTTCCCTCCGCGTCCCGTTCTTTGGTCTGACCATCTTTTAATAGACTTCTGTATTTTTATTACGACCAAGTGTAATGTCAGAGGTACGGAGGATATTAGGAGGCTATCGCGGCCTTTTCACCGAGTAACGGCAGAAAAGTTTTCGGCTGCCCTCGATCAATATCCCTGCCCCCTAGTAGGGGACCTAGAGCTAGATTTAGAAGTAGTCCAGAAATGGCTTGAAACTAGGCTGGAAGAATTGGCTCCTGGTAAGACTGGTAAATCTGAGAGCAAACACATCTCGCCTCCCTGGTTTACTCCTCTTCTTTGCAAGTTGCGCCAGGATTGCAAGAGGGCGGAAAGAGCGTGGAGACGCCGGTATGACCCAGAGGACAAGAGCAAATATAGGGGGCTTATTCGTCTCTACCATGAACAAATCCTGGAGGAAAGAACAAGCTATTTCGAACACAGAATCGACATAGCCGATAATAAGAGCAAGGAAATCTTTAGAATTGTTCAGGATTTCATTTCCCCTATTGCAAGCTCTCCATACCACTCTCATACGGAAGCGTGGATTCGCCAGCTAAGCGAATTTTTTGTAAATAAAATCAAGCTCATCCAAGACTCCTTTCCTGATTTAGGTCCCAGTGCTACAGCTTGTCTTCCGAGCTTTTCACCTGCACTTACTAAGGAATCAAAGCCGCGGCTTTTGGACTTCCCGGCTATGTCTTTGGCCTCTTCTCTTGAACTGCTAACCCGTCTCAAATCAGGTTCGCCTTTGGACTCTTGTCCTGCTACCTGCCTTGGAAGGGTTTCTCCGGCAATTAACATACTCTTGAATCCATTGCTAAATGCCTCCCTTACATCTGGTGAGGTACCTGCAGCCTGGAAGCACGCCCTGATCCTACCACTGTTAAAAAAATCTACATTAGATCCCCTTGTTCACGTGAACTATAGACCAATCTCCCTTCTTCCAGCCATGGCCAAGGTGATTGAGAAACACGTGCACTTCTCTATTACCAGCTTCATAGAGAACAACAACTTGCTTCACGATTCTCAATCCGGTTTTCGTGCGAATTACAGCACGGAGACAGCCTTGCTGGAGATAACTGACGCCATCCGAGAGACTCTGGATGGTGGAGGGAAGGCGATCCTGGTCATGTTGGACTTGTCGGCGGCTTTCGACACCGTCCCCTATGCCGGTCTCCTTTCAAGATTATGGGAGATCGGTTTACAGGGGACGGTGTTTGAATGGTTTAAATCATTTCTTACCAACCGTCGTCAAGTGGTCTGGGCACCTCCGTTCTCCGCCGAAATGCCTACGCTGGAGGTAGGGGTCCCGTAAGGGTCCATTCTTAGCCCCTGCCTTTTTAACATCTATATGGCTCCTCTGGCGGAGGTAGCGGAGGCTTATGGTGCCCAGATCATATCCTACGCTGACGACACCCAGCTACTCTTCACGTGTAACAAGGGTGAAGATTTTGACGGCAATCAGATCAGGGAGTGTTTGGAAGCAGTATTTGAATGGTTTCAGAGACATAGCCTGAAATGCAACTCTCACAAATCGGAGTTGCTTTTCTTTGGAAGTCCACCTAATGTTGAGTGGAAGTCCTGGTGGCCAAAGGACATGGCACCACCGGAGGAAACTTCGCTCAAAGCCAAAAATCTGGGCATCCTATGTGATATCGATCTCTCTTTTAGATCCCAGGTCATAGGATTGACGGGAAAGTGCTTTGGTATGTTGAAGATGATGAGGAAATTCCTCCCTTTAATATCTCTCAAACACAAAAAAATCATAGTTCAAGCCCTGATAGGTTCACGGCTTGACTATGCAAATGCCATTTACCTAGGCCTTCCCAAATATCTCTTAGCTCGTTTGCAGGTTGTGCAAAACTCGGCCGCTAGAGCTATCTTTGGTCTGCCGCGGAGGGCTCATGTGTCAGAGCTGCTGGAGAAATTGCATTGGCTTCCAATTGCCAAGAGAGTCACCTTTAAGATCCTGACTCTGGCCTTTAAAGCACTTCACCACATCGGCCCCAAGTACCTCCGGAAACGGATGGCCTTTTATGTTCCAAAGAGAGCCTTGAGGTCTGCACAACAAGCTAAAGCCACTGTCCCCATAATTAAGCGTGCCCGTACTGGAGGCCGTTCTTTCCGTTACCTGGCCCCTTGCTGCTGGAATAGGCTCCCTATTGCCCTGCGATCGATGTCCACCTTGTTTGCCTTCCGAAAACATCTGAAAACGTGGCTTTCCACCCAGTAATATTGTTGCCATCTGTGTAGAGCACTGTGTTATGTACTGACCTTTTCTCTCTTTGCCAAAGCGCCGGGACACTCTTGTGAGTAGCCGTGCGCTTAAAAGAGTTTTTTAACATAACATAACAGGTAGGAAAGTAAGAACAATCTTGCATCAAAAGATCATGAAGGCCGAAGAAAAGCTGCATAGAATTGAGAATGAACCTCAATTTACAAAAAGCATCTAAGTAAGGAAAGTTCAGACAAAATAATACATTAAGAAAATAATCCAAACCTGCAGAATCCTCATATCACCAGTTCCCATTTGTGGCCAGGGGTTTCCCTGTGTGGTCAGTGAACTCCTTACATTTACAGCAATTTCACTTGTCACACTTTAGAAATGTTGAACTTTGAGAGAAACAAACTGTGTGAATTGCTTGCCACTTTTCAGCAGTCCATCTTTAACATTAGTAAATGCTCACCTTTTTAACAGTGCACTTGGATTCTGGGCCCTGTTTCTAAAATTGGGGACTATGTGGTTTTCCATTTGCCACTTATAAAGGATGTGATCGGGTTTCAAGTCCTGAAAGCTGACATGAAGAGTTTTGAAAAATTCATCCGTTAGCCTCTTTTTAAGTAAGTAGTTATTGTTCCCAAAGGACTAAACTATAATTGAGCTACCACCAAGCATTGCTTTTGTAGACAAAAAAGATAACAGAAATCTGGTGTGACACTTCAGACAGCCTGAGTGAGAACATTTTCAGTTGGGCATTAAATAATGGAACAGGTACACCCACCCAACTGAGAATTGTTTCTGTGGGAATAGTCTAATGTTTATGAGGTTAATGAGTTTATATGTAATTTTTGAGGGTGGTTAGTAAGGTAAGAAGAGCCGAGACAGTTTCTCTGGTTTTAATAGCAACATTAATTGGGGATAAATGAAATGCATACACATGGTAAGAATGTATTACTATACTGTTCAAGGACTCAATTCACTAAACAAGCACTGGCAAAGACAATAGATTTCATATTTGCAAAAGCTATTGGCTTTGCTAATGTGATTTAGCCATGTTGTACACCAGCATGGCTGCTGTGGCATGGCTAAAAGTTAGTGGCATAGAGAAGAGCGGTGTGGAGTGGACTGTCAGAGTGGTGTCAGAGTGGAGTAGAGGCTTGTAGAGTGTCTTAAGAGTGGAGAGACGTAGCGTGGAGGGGCGTAGCGTTTCGTAGAGTAGGTTGGCATAGAGTGTCAGAGTGGGATGGCACAGAGTGGAATGGAGTAGTGTGTTGTTCATTAAAGCGGAGTGAAGTATTGTGGCGTGAAATAGAGTAGAGTGGAGTAAATTGGCAAGGAGTTGCATTGAGGAAGTTCTCTAGTGTCAGAGTGGAGTGACAGAGTATCGTAGAGATGGGGTGCTGAGGGGCATGGCATGGAGTGGCAAGAGTGAAGTAGAGTGTTGTACAGTGGAGCGTCGTGGAGTGGAGTACAGTTGAGGGCCATAGAGTTATGGAGCGGAGTACACTTGCGTAGAGTAGGTGGAGTAGAGTATGATGCATTTGGCATAGTAGGGTGGCGTGGAGTGGCATACAGTGGTTTGGCGTAGGATAGCGTGGAATGGCGTAGGGTAATAACAGTGGATTGTAGTCGAGTGGATAAAAGTGGATAACAGTGGGGTAGAGTGAATAAGAGTGTCGTAAAGTGGTGCAGAGTATCGTAGTGACAGAGTGCAGTAGAGGGGAGTGGCATAAAGTGAAGAGGAGTGTCGTAGAGTGAAGTGGGGTAGACTAGAGTGCCCTAGACTGGAGTGTCGTAGAGTGGAGTGTCATAGAGTGGAGTGGTATAGTGTGTTGTAGAGTGGCAAGGAGAGGCATGAGGTGGAGTAGAGTGTCGCAGAGTGGAGTATGCATGGTGTGGTACTGCACTGCCATTACAGACAACACATTTTCAAGTGAAATGACCAATACATTTGAACTTGCATACAGTTTTACTGCTAAAACTATACAGCGCGTAAAATGATAATGTGTGCAAATGGCATCACCTAGTGTATTGATTTGTTTTGATTGTATTAACATATTTGTTTCCAGCACACTTCAGAATTACAAAATAATGTGCTTCGTTTGTGGCTTCCTAGTTCTGCATTAGTCAGAAATATTTGATTAGTTAATTTACAGAAATTTACATTTTGTTGTGTGCTAGAAAAAAGGATTTCCTTTTATAACCCCAGATTGTCAGATTAATCCTCTCACTTTGAAGCCAAAGAAAAACGTAAACACCAAGTTCCCTCAGTAGACGACGCCTGACATATAACCTCTGTCTTTGACTGCACAGGAAATGTGACAAGACCGGTTTACAGAAAGCGAGCCCTCGTGGAAGAATACAGTAAATCAGCTTTGCTCCACTGGAAGGATAAAGACATGCTGGACAGCCTAAAAAGAAAATTAAGCTAGCAAATAGAAAGCAAGCAAATGTGAGTTACAAACCACAAAGCCAATGGTAAACAAAGAGTGAAATGTGTTAATAGGTCAGCTGGCATAATGTCCCTAAGAAGTCTGTACCACCAAACAGCTGCAATGTGTCTGGTAGGCTTCGACCTAAAAAGAGGTGAAAAGTTTTAAACTATCTTGAGGACCTTAATGCCAATTCGGTCTGCATGCAGCTGATACCCTTAAAAAGAAAGATCAGAAGCAAGCGTAAAGCAGACACCTAATCCAACAAGACTTTTCCTTACCAAGAGAACAGAAGAGGAAGCACCCTTCACTTATATTCTAATGTATTGTAGTATTTATTAAACACCTTCACCTCTTTGCACGACACAGAAGTGCATTATCAGTTAAGCACAATGGGGGAGCATGTGGTTTGCCGAGTGGTAAATCTGTTGTGATCCTACGCGGGGAACCCTTTTAGAATCATGAACGAATACCTGAGAGGTACCCTTACCATGCACTGGGGGCACAAGGTAAGCCTATACTAATCTATATATACTCACTTCGTTGATATTCTGGTCCTCTGATATTTTGAATATGGAATTATGGGAGGATGATATTGTGAAAAACAACCCCAGAACTGGCATGGTTTGTCATGGGTAGGCAGACCTTTTATGTAATGCAAAGTAATGAAGTTATTTGTAAAGCGCTAACTGCCACTCCGAAAGGAGCATCCTGGCGCTAGTAGGGGGTGAGAGGTCGTTCCCAGAAGGCTAGATGAGGGACAGGCATAGTTCATCTGTGGAACTGAATATCCACGTTTACAGCAGTTTCCTGAATTGCATTTCATTTTTTGCAGCCTCAAATGGGTTGGCAACTTGTTCCAGGCCTTAGTTCCCAGAACAGCCACTGTTTTTCTCCTTTAGTTTTGCATCTGAATGTGGGTAATTTGAGAAGGTTGGCTGAGGAGGACCTGAGGGTTCTTGGTGTTATGTAGGGAGTAAATCTATCCGAAAGGTGCTTAGGCCCTAGTTTGAGTGAAGCCCTAAAAGTGCTTAAGAGGATTTTAAAAATAATTATTTTGTGGAGTGGGAGCCACTGAAGGTCTTCCAAAGCCGCAGATGCGGAGGACCTACGCGGCAGCTTAAGCCCTCGACGTGCTGCCGCGTACTGGACTACTTGGAGTCCACTTGTATGCAAGATCGTCCTTTTAGTAGATAGTGGTAAGAACACTAAAGTGCTATATTCCTTTCAATGGATGCAGTAAAAGTTTAAATATGACTGACTACGGACACCTTGAAGCCACCCTAGCAGTGGCATTAGCTTCTTTTGCAAGGCCAGTGAAGTGGTAGCAAATGAATGGCTTTATGTGAGACAGGATTCTCCTGCAAAGAGGTGCGAAAGGGTGTGCCCATTTTCATACACTATTTTCATTGTAATGTAGGAGCGTTTTGCTGATTCTTTTTTAACAAAAGCCGGCTAAAGAGTAACTTTGGGAACAGACAGCTCAAGCTCTCATTCTCCGTAGAGGAGGTAACCGGATCCCTGTGCAATCCAAAATGAAGTCTACCCTAGATGAAGGAAATATGTTTCTATAGTGCTATTTCAGGCTTTAAAGTCAAATTTTAAAATCAAATCTTGACAATGACCCCGGTATTACAAAGGTGGCTGCGAAGCTGCCCTCTAAAGTACTTCAATAAATATCTTCGAAATGCATAATATAGTGTATTCCTCAACCTTCTATAATTTATTTGCGTAAAAAAATCGGAGGGGACTCCTATCTAGAGAACTAATGCACTCATTAAAGAGAGGAGACATTCTGAATTCTAACATCAAACGGTATTCAGAAGTGGCACACGTTTGTATAATATTTGTGTGAGCATGGCATAAACTGGGTGGGCCCTATCATTACATGGACGAAACTGTACCAAGGACACCACAATGGGGCATCGCTCAACCACAAAAAAGGATGAAGACAAGGTATGTATTTCACACATCTGTAAAAACAACCATTCAAGATTTAGAGTTTTACTTGGCAAGTACTGTGCATTCCCTTTTAGCAGGTGCCAGTCTGTAGAATTCATTTAATCTTGCATTTTCCACAGAGGTGTACTCGTAAGGGATGAACAGAAATGATACCCCAGCAAGGCCAAAGCTATTTTATCCTTTGGGGTACGACTGGATCTCTTACATGGGGCCACACTGATGATGCTCTCGATGATGTTTCGGACACAGGGGGGGGGGGGGCTGCCATTAAATGCTCTTAACGAGAAGTTTGATGGCAGGAGTAAAATATGTGTGTACTCCAGTCAGTCAAGAGGCCTCTTCTAACACATCCGATAATTTGAGCTGTTCATACCAGCGAGATAAAAAAAAATTAAAGGCAGGTACTGGGTCATTACCAGCAGGAAAAAAACAGAAAGAAGAAGAAAAAGAAATCTAGGTGGACTGTAGAATGGCAGTCCGATTTGAGGTTTTCAAAGCAATTAATATAATTTTCCGAAAACAAAATGCTTTTTTCACTTCTAATTAGCTCTATGTAAAATCAATAATCTGGAGGAAGGCACGTTGTAAACAGAAGTAAAATTACCTTTCCCTTAATATTTTAGTAAAAATTGCCCGCAGGTTTTCTATACCTTATGACCTGGGTTCCAGAGGGAATCGCAACTTATTAAGTAACCACTTGGAATATTTGTGTTTTTGTCACATAAAATCATTCAACTAATCATTTGTCGGATAGATGCATGTAGGAAAAATTAATACTTTAAATTATTTTTTTAAATGCCGTCACTGTTGCACCTCTGCACGTCGGCATTCTACCAAGTAAGTTCAAACACTGATGGAAGGACAATTGTAGGGTACCAATGATCTACCTACTAATTACATACGTTCAATAGCTGGAGAGATCTGTCCAACTATTAACCTAGCATTCAAAATATCTCACATTGTAGTTTTTCATAAGCATTTGAGCACATACTTTATCAGACGAGCTGAAGTAGGCTAAAAAATGACAAAGTATCTATAAAGATTCCCCTAAAAATCACACAGTGATTGCAAACAGAAAAAAACAAGCATTTGCAATGTCAATAGGTCTGGCTTTAAAGGAATTTTGTATGGTAATGTAAAACATTACAAGTAAATAGCTTGGGAATAGATATGTGTTTGTGTGGAAGCAAAAAACAGTGGAATAATATTGGTGTAGGTTAAAAGGTCAGCTGATAGTTGCACTATCAACCAGACGTAAACAATTATGGAGGATAATGACTGCCCTCCTCCAATCTGTGCTGTTATCAAAGAAAAACAACAAATTACCTGTTTATTTAAGACACTTTAATAGCATTCCATTGTCATGTGTGCACTCCTGGAAGTTCAAAGGTAGGCAGCTGGATAAATAAACAAAATGATCACAGTGTTTTGAGGGCAAGCACTGTTTTGCAGGAGCACACAACTTCTTCCCAATCAAAACATGTACTCCTGGATCCCAACATGTGTGTGGAGCAAGGCCCCTCTCTGGTGATGCTCACAATTGTCTGGTGACATTTGCGCTACCAAGCCAGGCGATAAAAAAAGATTAGCCTAATGTTAAATGACGCAGTTTGAAATGCAGTTTCAATCTGGCAACCTCCACCATTGCACGCCCTAAAAATATGCGTGTCCTCAAGCAGCGAGCATGACTAGAAGCTGAGCCAGTAAAGTAAAAGTAAAGTCCACATTTGTAAAGCGCACAATCACCCGTAAGGGTCTCTAGGCGCTGGGGGCCGTCGGGAAGATTAAGCGAGCTATTGCCCAGAGTCGCATGGTGCTGGGCTAACCTGCCGCCGGATCCGGGGATCGAACCGTGATCCCCAGATTCCAGCGTCAGTCGCCCTGGCCGCGGCGCCACACCTCAGTGGAAGCGAGTTCTTCTAAATGAGAACTGTCAGATAGTGAGACATAATCACAATATGATAATTGATGGCCCCCTTTGAATGTGATAGAACTGGCAGCATGAGTTTTGTAATGCAGTAAAAATACATGAGGTAACAACTCGATGAATGCCAGATATCATATAATCCCCCATACATTTTCCAGAGAAACAGAAAGCACGTCTTATATGTTATAACATGCCCCCGGTTAAAAAAAACTAGTCAGATTTTTCTTTCCGGTTGCATACAATCTGAATGAAAGCGTGAGTGTGTATCATGTCTCGTTCTACAGAAACACAAGCCATGTAGCTAAACAGTTAGGAATAGATGTGCTGCAATCAGCAATTTTACACTATATAAATATCCTATTCATCAACAACAACGTCCTAGTGATGACCACTGGGAGCTTGAGCCAATTTATAGCTATTGAAATAAGCACTGGCAAAGCAACTAGGTCTGGCTTTAGCTTACAGCCGTTCGACTTTGTCAATGCTTTTTGGTTTTGTAATGATTTTGTCAAAACTTTGTTCTTAGGGAAGGTGTCAGGCCACCCTCATCAATTAAAAAAAAAAAAAATTGGCAAAAATATTTTGAGAGTTAAAAAGCACACATTGTCATAGTAGTCCCTGGCAATTAAGTGAAATACTTTGCGAGTTGTTGTGGTCTTTGTGAAAGGAAAGAATGAAATTAGCTACTGGTTGAAGTGGACTGGCCCATTGTCACATGCTGTATGCTGTAGTGAGTGGACGGTAAATACGAATAGCACAACAACAGACCAATGGATGAGGAGGACTGGCTGAAAGCTCATAGATATGTATATTTTATATGTTTTTAGTCAAATCAAAATATCTTGGCTAATGCCAAACATAAGAAACAAATGTTCCAGACTAGTAGCTCTATTGCGCTCCATGCATAGGCTTTTTAGCGCTGGCTTAACAGCACAGCTCTCTGTAAGTGTGTAGGAATGTGCCCTTTTCGACATGGTCACCCCCCATTTTTTTGCCAGGTATTTGATGTGATTTCAACTGGAAGGGTGCTGGGTTCCTGCTAACCAGGGACCCAGTGCCAGATCGCTTTCCCAAAACCACAAAATTGTTTCCCTCAAATGGCAATACCTTTGGTATTTTATTTATTTATTTATTTGACATTTGTAAGTCGCAACAAATCATCCGCAGGGGGATCTTTCGGTGCCTGGCGGCACAGGAAACAGCCCACTCGCCCAGCCTGGGCCCCTAGAACAGCCAGGTTTTTAGACTCTTCTTAAAGTATCCGCTGAAAGACCATAGTAAATGTTATCCCTGGTACCTAGGACCATAGATACTAAAGAGGGTCCCCTAAGGGCAGCAGCACACATTTTGTGCCACCCCTAAGGACCCCCACACCGAGCTCATTCAAACTGCCACTGCAGCCTCAATGTCTTGGTTTATTCGAAAGTGAAAATATGACATGGCACACAGCCTGTGTGCCATGCATGCTGACACTGCTTGCAGTATAGGTAAGTCACCCCTACAGCAGGCCTTACAGTTCTAGGGCAGGGTGCCCTATACTACATGTGAGGGTATTACTGCACAAGCAGGTATGCCCCTGGGGTGGTCAGTTCCATTGCTGCCAGTACAAGGGAAGCCATTTTATTGGCATGCTCTGGAAACTGGTAGAAACATGATGGCTTCACTGATAAAAGGGATGTTTGGTATCAAACATATTGTATTAATAAACCCGCGCTGATCCAGTGGCAGATTGAGTAATACATACATACAGAGGGTCTCTTCGAGATGTCGCCTGAAAACGTACCAGCCACTGGTGTGATGAATGACCGGTTCTAACCAGCCTGCCACCAGAGACGAGTTTCTGACCCCCAAGGGTTAGGGCCATTGCTCTCCTGGGGCCATAACCCAAGGCTGCTTGAGCAGGGGATGCCTTGCTCCCCCGCCCACAGGATGACCTGTGGATAGACATTCCAAGACTGTGGAGCTTCAACAAGGCCTACTGCCTTTGGTATGTGAATCTGGCTTATTTCACAGGAGAGGAAACCAAAACCGACCCCCTATGTCCAGAGCACTTTGGCACCTGGACTGGCAGGTGATCTGATGCACATCAGCCCCACTACACACTAGTAATACAACCAACATCAGCACTACACATAAAGCTAAATGTTTTAAGGTCCCATTCGTTGGACACAATGCCACTTCAAAACTGCCACTTTCCTGTGAGACGGTTCCATGTTATAACACAATCCTCCAGGAAACCGTGGGGGTGTATGCATGAGGTAGACTAGCCATTCAGTTAATCAAGCCACCCATCATAGACGTTCACATTTTTAAACAATGCTAATTAGGCACTCTTCCTTCCTTTTCTCTCTCACTCTCTCTCTCTTTTTCCATTCACCCATTCTCTGTCTCCCCTTTCTGTGGTGCTGTACCAATTTTCAGAGTTAGGGTCCTGTCATCAGGGCTACATCACTTAAATCATAGGGATTGAGAAAAATTCAAGTGTCACACAAATAACAAGCCTAGCTAATGTATTCAGCAAGAGGAGGGTAAGGGTGTAGTATGTAGCTGATGGGGCATTATGGAGCACACTGTCAGATATATATTACTACAGCATGGTGTGGTAGAGCACTGTCATTTACAGACAACACGAAGTTTCAGCAAATATTTATCATTTTATCATCGCCAAGTAAAGTGTTGATTTATTTTACCCTATTATAATCTTTGTTTCCATCACACTTTAAGATTACAAAAAATGTGCTTCATTTGTGTATTCCTAACTGCTCCTGTTACCACAACAACATTGTCACATAGTTCACTTTACAAAATCCTGATGCTTTTCAGTGAAAGTGAACATCAACCTCCTTGTTAACAGAATAAGCAGCAATTGGTCAGAAACCATAATCTGACATTTGACCTCTGTCTTTGAAGCACAGCAAATGTGGCAAAATAAAACCTGAATTGTATTCATTGTTCATTCATCTTTAAAACTCTTACATGGTTAATTTGGGGGTGCTGTGGCACACCTACTTCCAGCACCCATGTCCCCTTCTCCCTCCCTCTCTGTTCGCTGGCTCTCTCTCCATCTGCCTCTCCATCCATTTCTCTCTCTCATTTTTTTTTTTTTTTTTACAGAGTTTTATATGGCACAAACTTGACCCAAAGGTATCGGGTATCAGAGCGCCAGTTGCGTTACATGAGGACACATTCACTTTTGTTAGGAACGGGGAGATTAAGTGATTTGCCAGGATCACAGGATGTTGCGGGTCCTTGCCAAGACTCGAACCCGGTTCCCCAGATAGGAGGTCCACCGCCCTAGCCGTTAGGCCAACTCTCCCTTCTTGGAGCCCCCTATGCCTTCTGCATTTAATCTAGTGGAGCTGGAAAAAGTGACTGAGACACCAGGCGCAGCCACTGCCCTGAAACCCGGCCAAAATGCCTCCAGCGCAACGGAGAAAGCCCAAGGAAGCACAAAGGCAGACTGGCCACCACTAGAGAGGAATGGTAACAGAAGACTTTAAAAACACCCATTGCGCAGAAAGCTGGGATATTTACATTTTCCACAATGAAACAACTGGTAAAGCAAAACACAGTTCATCATCCCTAAAACTGTAAAAGAACATGGATGAGAGTTCAACCCGTGCAAAACGAAAAACAGCCTTTAGGGTACGAAATGCCTATCCCCACTGAACTATATCATAGAAATGTGGCATAAAATAAAACATTATGAAGGACGAATGCAAAAGCGGCATTAGAAAAAGTAACAATAAACTAACAGTATAAAAACATTTCCTAAAAGCGAAGGACACTACTATCAAATGGATTTTTAACTTTTGTAGATATTCGAGACTCCCATGAGGAAATGATCAAGAGAAAAAATTATGTAAACGTGATGTTGATTGAATGCCACTTTCAATTCAGTATGCCATTGAGAGTTGAGCGTAAATCAAGATCTGTCTGATTCTCTTTGAAGAAATGAGTACATGAGATATAATGGGGATGCATGTATAAATTATGAGACTAAAAGGATACTGTACATATAAAAAGTAAAAAAATGATGAGTTATTTCAGTTTGACTTTGGAGGCTATAGATCGTAATACATAGATGCTAACAGGAGTAGAAGTTATCAACATTGTTCATAGAAGACAGGAGAGTAAAGCAAGACCACCTAAGTAAGAAATGTTGAAAGTGGACTAAACATTAGGGGTTGGGGGGAGTTTGCGTAGTCGCGCTACGCAAAGCTCAGCGTAACGGTAAAATATCTCTGCGAGCATGCCAAAGTTTCGCGAACATGCGGAATTGCTTGTTCCGCCCGTTCGCAATGCTTTTTACCTGTTCGCAGAGGCTGTTTGCATGCTCGGGGAGAAATATCTCGCTAACACGCATTTTGAAAATGCAAACAAGCAAAAAATTCCACAAAGCCGCGGAACGCAGAATTTTTGGCAATTTCACATTCTCTGCGGAACGCGAAATTAGCCAAATTCCGCAAGCGGAACAGAATTTACCACCCAGGCCTACTAAAAATGAGAAATTATGTTGTATAAGGACTGGGTTTTTAAAACATGGGCATTTGAACAGATGAGACAATGGCTTGCTTACCTGCTACAGAAAATCATTTAAGAACTTCCAGGTCTCAGTTGAGAACTGCATAGAAGTTTATGGGAGCGGGTGCTGCTGAGACTGTAGGACAAAATGTGATGTTTTATTTTAATGTTTTGCTTATGTTCTTTAATTGACAGTGGAGAGATATAGTTTCAGAATGATCACTAATTTGGATTTCGATTGAATGATTACGTTTTTGAGAATTACTAAGGATCTGCTTTATTAAGTAAGATTAAAGGTACGTAATATACTGCACTCATATTTTCACAACTGAATAACGTTACACGATTGCAATATATTAATTGGGTGAAGTCTTTCTTATATCAAGCTGGTCCACTTTTGAGCTCATTAAGGAGTAAATATTGTGAACCCTGGGAGGAGCACCCTTGCCAATTAACGAAGATTAAAAAGTAGTACGTGAAATAGAAATAATATAATAAAGAGCATTCTATTGGATAAGGTTATGCAATGTTTTTATTACTGCAGTCTTGATCCTGTCCAGATGTACCAAACCAAGATGATGCTCGCCCGAGGATTCTCTGTATCACCCTCCTACCTTGTTCCATTCCAACAAGTTTTACAAGCGAATTAAAATCTTACCCACATTACTTGCATACCAAAGTTACGCAAAAAATGCATATTGCTCCATTTGTGTTGTCCTGTCCGATAGCTGTCATCATTTCCACATGGTACAGAGACCCAGCCCAACAAACTCAGACAAATTATACTAAAATGCAGACAGTTAAAAATAAATCCAATTATACCCACGTTTACTAATGCTCTACTACATATTCTCACTAGAATACTAAAATATAAAGTGTAATTAAACAATACGTCTATCTTTTTCCAAAGAGATATGAATTTAAGTAAGCCTCCTGGTAAGACGTGTGATGTGGTTAAAGAAAGGAATATTTAACATGCTTTATGATCAGAACTAGTTCGGTTCTCTACACACTGGTTATGTCACTTAAAGGATTCCTGTACAAACAATATCACCCTGCAACTGAAACTATTATTACATATAGAATTCATTGCTGCCCATATTGTAGTTGCTCACTCAGAAAATAGTCTACTTATCTCTCTTCAACCTAGAACACTATTTAATCCTAATGCCTCCCACTTACATACTGACTTTGAAAACATTCTCTCTGATGATGCTCGTAGTAATAGATGAAGCAATGGAACAACTTAATCTCAAGCTAAATGATGACTCTTGGCATAATGTTTGGTACAGAATATTCAGATATTTTTAAGTCATTTACGCAATCTCTGTTTCTCATCATCCGCAGAGGTCTTTGGATAGTTGACATACTGGTTAGAATTGGCTTCCATAGCCCAAAAGGCTGTTGAAATTGTCTTAGCAAAGAGGCCTCCAAGGAACATGGTCAGCTTCTGTCCATACCCACAACCTCTGAGCTCCTAAAGTAGACCACACAATCCTACATGACCTCAACCCTAAACCCTCCAGTAACTTACAAGAGTTTGCTATGTGGCCCTGCACCTAGCATAAATCTTCACTTTCTAGCCAACAGACCAAATTTGCAGATATGACGCTCATGCATTTCAAAGAATAGCTGATTAACGGGCATAAAGAGGAACAAGCACCACTATGTAATTATCTCTTCCCAGCAGGTAGACTACAAAATATCCCTTCCAAAGTGTCCAAGTCGAGATGTCACTTTAATCCCATTTGGTCCGACTTACGTAAGATTTCGGAGTTATGTTTCACTTCCCACAAACACTTCTGCAAATTCAAATATTCAATCACAGGTGATCTCTGAACACAGAGTTGGACTCCGCTCTTCTTTGTTCCATGTTATTCGCTTTTGGTAAACAATACTTAATCTGCTCTTTCACATCTTAAATTCCACCTCCTCCAATTTAGTCAAATATTCCAAGTCATGAAAGCCCAAATATTATCCTAAACAGATGCATCTAGAGCAGACCTCTTTTCACAAACAACTTTACCTTCTCCTAACCTCTGTGTTTTGTTATGAATGGAGGGCCTGTTTTTTTTAACGTTTTACTTTGCACTGTCTTGTATATTCTCTATGAAACAAATAAAATTGGCAAAATAAAAGATGAATCCTAAAGTTTTGTTAAATATTTTAGGTGACAATGTCCTTGCTAATTTGGCACTGCTACCTGAAATAACATTTTGAAAGTACATAAAAAATATTGGGGGGCTCGCTCTACTAAGTCCTTTCTGAAATCCCACAATTCTGTCTGTGAACAACCACTATTTGGGTCCTTCACGTATTTTATATTGAGGCATAACATTAAACATATTGCTCTTCTGGTCGATTGACCTGACTGGGAACAAGGTATAGGTCAATCACGAACTCCACTTTAGAGACTAGTCAGCTTGTTAGTTGTTCACTGTAAAATCTTCTCTCAAATAACCTTAATTGATCAAAACAAGTGGTTTAAAGACAGCGGAACCCATTTCCCCATGCCTAAAAAGGTCTTATGGCATTTTTTAAATACAATTGATTAACTTTCTGTGCTGCTTCACATGACGCACAAGTTCAAGTGTTGTTATGTTATGTTAGTTCCATCTCGGAGCTGCTTAGACAAAAACCTGAAACTGAGAAGCCAGACCAACAGAAATTAAAAGAGGTAAGCTTTTAGTTGTCTCCAGAAAGTGCTGTAGATGGAAATTTCACGTAGAGCAATATGTAATTTGTTCCAGTATCTTGGAGCCAGATACGAGAAAGCTTTGCCCCCTGTACGACTAAGACATATTCTAGCTACCTGTAAAAGGGCTAGTGTGCTGGATCTAAGATTTCGACCAGGTACATGTTTAGTAATTTTCTTTTGTAGGTAGCAGGGACCTTTGCCTTTCAAGGCATTGTAGGTAAGGCAGCAAATTTTTCAAAAAGATCGCTTCCTCACTGGTAGCCAATGTAACTCTCTCGACAGAGGGCCAGAGGGAGAGCCTGCCGGGCGATTCAGAATCATTCTTGCTGCAGTGTTCTGAATCCCCTGTAGTTTGGCAAGCAGAGTCTCCCCTACTTCGGCCATCAGAGCATTTCCGTAGTTTAATCTGCTAATCACCAGGGCTTGAACCAGAGTTCTGAGACAATTAATGGGTAGATAGGGAAGGATCTTACGCAAAAGACGCAGGCTACAATAGCAAGAACTGTTCAACAGCAGTAAATGGTTGAATCTATATGAGGCTTATTTTGATTTGGGCTTTCGATTTTATGAACATAGAAAAACTGTGGCATAAACTGGCCTGCTGAATACCATAATCAGTTTCTGTTCAAGTACCACAACACATGTCCGGGTTGGACTAACTGGGAAGTGATCCCCTCGATTTCCAACATCATGAGCAGAAAAAACTGGTAGCCTGCTCGCCCCATCATTTTCAGCCTGTACATGACATGTAATCAGAATGCCCTTCAACTCCAAACAAAGGCCATTGAAATATCCTGCTGCAAGAGCAGACTGGAAAATAATATTGAAAAATCAAAGATCATTCGATTTGGGCCTCGCAATAAAAGAGGGTGCAGGTTAAAATGTCAGCTAGGCCTCAACTGCTTGGCAAGAATTCACAGTATTATCCTATCTCTGGGTAATCATTTCAAACACTCTGTCATGGAATAAAGACATCCAAGTACCACTAACTAAAGCAGAAGCTGCAGCAAATGAGGTTGCTCACGTTACAAGATACAGCAACAGCGCCTCCCAAAGAGTCAACAAGGTTCTAGCTGTTATGGAAGTAACATGGTTTATGGTGCACAAATGTGGGGAGTTGACCAGAATTCTGCCTGAATCGGCGTGAGCGAGAGGTACTTATGGGAATTATTAATTAATTTCTGAGGAGTTTTACATTCACTATATTAGCATTGGACCGTTGTATACTCCCATGGCCTGGCGTATTCTCCCGCAGTGAAGCCCTGCCTCCTTTTTTGATGGATGCGAAGCACCCAAAGTACTAAAATAGAAGAGTTTCCCATAAGATGTTCCAGTCCGTCAGATCAGCAGACTAAAATACAAATTCTGTTCTTTTTCTTCTACTTTCCCTAGATCAGGCTTAACATCATAACTATCCCAAAATAACTATTACCAATGTTTTAAAATATACATAGAATGCTCTATGGCTCCGTCAAGCGGAATATTCTTTTCTCACCTCATGCTATTGGTTGTTAAGTGTATCATTCCACCACCTAGGAGTACTTGCAATGTAATCCGCGAGTGACTTTTACATTTCGAAAGTACAATGAACCATCACACATTACATTTTCTATCTCGTACATGTGCCTTATAGATAAGGTATTTTTTTTTTACTGCAGCAGGCTTTTTAAATTGTTTTAGTCAGGACTCAATGCAAGCCAGATCTATCATGATTGCCAATGCTTGTTGACTGTATTGTAATCCATTTGGAGTGGAGCAAGCTGGCCGTGGAAAAAGCTGATAAATTCAATAAATCGCCACCTCCATTTGTGTGTGAAAAGTACTAGCGTCTTGTGAACGTATAAAAGTGGAAGTCTGGGTCTTGTATCGACATTGTTACCAAAAAATATGTCCATTAATAGTTACAGAGAACCAATATAAACCGAATAATCATAGTGGAATCAATTAGGTCCCTCGATTCCCCCCATCCCCAAATCCCGCCCCCCCCCCACAGCTCCACCTGTGGCTCTCCCAGGGTCGCTCACTATTCCTTGAACAGTGAGTTTAATATTTTCCACTTGACAGCCCAGTGTCTTATCCCAGACCACTTCCAGCATAGAATATACTATAGACCGATTGCACACACTAAATGTCGCACACTTATCGACATCCACTAGATTCCAGTCTCCCATAGGTTCACGACTGTATATGATTAGGGAATACCCTGCCATAAAGTCATACTGACCAGGGCATTCCCTAAATCCAGCAAATACTGGCCTCAACCTGGGGCATCTGGTGGACCTTACACCTAAGATGGTGCTGTTGGCGTTTTCGGAGGACATAGTGGGTACCTATGCAAGCCGCGCGCTGATTGGCTTTGGCTATTAAATCGCTCAAGGATGTGGCCAGGAGTGGAGAGCTCAGCACTCCTCTCCTCCACATTACAAGAATGAAAACAGGAAATGTACCACTGCTCTTCACCTGAGAAGGTTGTTCATAAAGCCAGGGGAGGGGACAGGAGCTATGGTTGTGAGCATCTTAGATTAGAATATTAGTCTAGCCTCACTATTTCCATGACGCATGGGGGACGTTATCGTATGCCTTGCGGCAAAGCCGACCCCTCACTTGTTCATGGAGTCTTTGACTGTCACAGTCACTCTCTGGTTGTATGCCTTGTTTCATCATTTATGGATGCCCCATGTAGTTCCTGCTTGAATCGCATTGTAGTCATTTGTGCCACTCCTGTATGCCATGCTTTGGTCTTCGTTAGTTTCTTTCCAGGTATCTAAAACAATAAAAATGTTTGGGAAAAAAGTTTTTCCACTTAAAACCGCAGAACAAATCCCCTTCGCTGTTAAAGAAAATCTTCAAGAGGGCTGTGCTGATCACACACCTGATGTTCAGCATAAAAATGCAGTGATTCACATTAGAAACGTAACTGGCTTTGTACTGAAAACAGTGATGGATTTTTGAACGTCCATGGTTTAATGCACTATGTAACAGAAAATGCTCCAATGAAGGTAGAACCCGCAGACCTCTGCTGTAAAAGTGCTTCAGAGTTGTATGCAGCAGTCGTAAATGTAAGATGAGGTAGCTGTTGAGCAAAGCAAACACAAGGAGATGGTGGACAGAGCGCTGAAACTTTTCAGACACTCGCCTCCAGTCACTGATCTAGGTTGAATCCATCATCATTCTTCAGCTCACTTCACCACCTCAGTTCAGACCCAGCTACATGCCAATCAGTCTTGACCCTGTGCCTCATGGGACCAGTCCAGCCTGAACTGCCAAGCCAGGTCTTCCCTGAACCGGAAACAAGCATCCTGGGACCGGTTTCAGGGTAACACCTCTCATCAGCCACAGCCAGGCTAGCTTGAATCCAGTGGCAAAGTAAGTGCAAGGGAACCACGTCTGGGCATACCCTGAGTACAGACAGGCAGTGGTAATGTTAATGAGTTTGAAATCTGATTTTGAGGGCTGGTGCTGGGACGTCTGCTCCAGGGTGTAACTGTTCTGCTGAGATTGGAGTCCTGTCCCATTGCCCCGGAGCTCAGACCCCAGCCCTCATGGTGCAGACAAGCTGCGGTTCGCATCTCTGGACACAATGACCCGCCCACCCTGCAGCCACACAAGAATGGTTTGGCCTGTGCCGCGTGAGTGCATGCAAGCAGTGCTGGCACAGTCCTATCGCACTCGCAAGCCTGCGTGTTTTGCATGCGGCATAGACGGCCAGGCGCACATTAACAGGACCGGGGCCTGTGCCTCTGCCAACTGCATTGAGCAAGGGCAAGCCTCAAGGGCAAAACTCATTTATTTCCAGGCATTTCAGCTTGGCACGTGTCATTTATTTAATGCAGATTCAATTTCCAGCAGAAGAAAAGTTCGTAACAAAACTCGAGGCATCTGCGCGCTGTGCTGGCTCCGGAACGGGGCCGGGGCTCGGGAGGCTCAACTTGTCCTCGGCAATGTTTGTTTACGCTCAGGCACCCGCCAGGAGCTGCTGGCCAGAGGAGCGCGAGCCGACGGGAAAATCTCTTCTGACACACGATTATAGCTCCATATGTTTGGCCTGACATCGCAGGCTGCTGCTCTGACATATTTACAACCCAAGCATTATCACAGACCAGATATTTGTGGAGCGAGTTTGAAAGAGGAAGAGATACCATGCGCGTCACGTTGTTTTCCCGGCTCTGTGTGTTAAAAGGGAAAGGCTTGTTGAAAGAGAGAGTTCAGAGTCCAAACACAACACCTCAGGCCTACTAAGGAATGCCACGTAATCACACTCTAACCTAACAGTGCACAGGCAATGATGCTGGTCGGAACTGGTGCTTGCTGACTAATCACAGGGCACACTTTGCTAGCGTCCAATAGCAGTGGCGGCTGGTGACATTTGAAAGTGGTGAGGCGTAAACTGATTTTCATACTGCACCGTAGCGAGCGAGCGTTGCGAGCAAGTCTGAACAAGCAGGCATATTTGAGTCAGGCTGATCAGCTAGGGTGGGCACAGATGTAACATCTTGATTGTATTCGGTGAGGTGTGAACCTTTTAGTCATAGCTGCCAAGGTTTCAGATCGCCTATGAGTGACACTTTCTGCCAAGCAAAATCAAGCAATGGGAAACCCATAAATATCAAAAACCTATATTATTTCAAAAAGTCTTTTAGCTCACACTGCTAACAATCATTAACAGCTAAACGGCGTAGCGCCTGGTGTTCCCATTGGGCTCACGGGGCTTCAGCCCCACCCACGCCCCCCCCCCGTCGTGTGTGTCCCGCCCAGGCTGACACAGCTTCTCGGGCTGGCGAGCATGTAATTGCAGCTGCGCCCGAGTACTTAACAGGTCTTTAAAAGACCATTTAGTTGTAAATGAGGCTTTTGCTGTGTAGTCACCCCTTCTCACAGCCACTTTGTCCATTGTTGGAAGAATTACCCCCCCCCCCCCCCCCCGAAATATTTTCAGGCCCCCCCCGAAATTTGGCTCTAGTTTCCCGCCTGACATATATATATATATACAAATAGTAGATTTTCTCAGGATACCATTTTACCAGCGATTCGGCTTGGACAAGTATATATCACATATTTACAGAGTGAAAAGAGAAATAAAAAAATAAAAGAAATTAAAATAAAAAGAGGTAGAGAGCAGTATGTGGGGGAGAAGAGTTGGAGGCTGAGATTGGTGAGAGGAGAGAGGGGGACCTGAGGGGGAGAAAGAGATAAGGCAGTCCAGCGTAAGTGAAATGTCTGAAGGTCAGCAGGATTGAATCCAAGGGACCAAAGGAAAGGACGAGAATCAACAAAATGGCGGACCCGGGTCGTGGGCTTCGATGCAAGCGCAATGCTTATTTGAATGACAAGTGGTCGTGGGAGCTACTCAAGGGCAAACCACAACACGTAATAAAACTTTGCAATACACCCACGCCTTGAGCTTAACCTCTTTTGGTTAACATTCGTAGGGAAAATAGTAAAGAATGTATATTAATCTCGCGCCCTTCCTCCGTTGCAATTACTTAGGGTTAGGAGGGGGCACCAGGGTGCAGAGAAGCTGCAGCTGTGGGTCACGACAGACTCTTGAAATGAGAAAATGCGGATTCCTTTCACAAACTATGAAAGTTGAGAGCCTGGCAAGAGAAGATAAGAGCGTGATCGTTTGTTTCTCAAGATCTGTAAGCAGTAATCAGGTCCCTTTGTCATGACGGTCTCTTCACTTGTTGGATAACTTCGGTGTAGCACGACCACGCTGAACTTGTTTTGAGCATCTACTTTGAAGAACTGCCCATCTGCACATTTCTCCCCTTTTCCCTACCGTTCCCCTCCAAACTGAAAACTTGCAAAAATAAAGGTGTAACAAAGAAACACCTCTTGTCTGCTGTTAACATATACATTATAGATGGATAACCGACAATAAGGGGGATGGTGCTTCGAGAGGTAGACACGTCAGAGAGGCACAAAGAGCGAAGCTCAGGTTGTCTATGTCGTCAATCAGACCCGCAAGGTGAAACATTGTTCTCTTATGAATTTCAAGTTCTGCACAGCCCCGCCCCCTTCCCCTGCAGTTCCGTTATTGACTTTTAGCCACCTGTTATTTTAGATTATGCCCAGCCACTCTAGATCATCTGCCTCTGCTTTCAAAATCCATCCAGGGGCAGATGAGTGATGGGAATCCACGCATAGCAGAAACCAAAAAATGCCTGGCCACCTGCCACGAACTTCCATCACCCTCTAAATTTCCCCCTACACGACCCAGACTTAAAAAAATGACATAATACCCTACCAATCAATACTCCCCTTCTTTAATGCCCTTCCTCCAGATCAAATAAAAAAAATTACTTGCAGGCCGGCCGCCGCCTCTCCTCCATCTTCATGGCTTCTGTGCAAGTAGGAAGCACCCAGGCTCCTCTAAGCCAATCACGACACTGCAACGCAGAGCTGTGATTGGTCTGAGCGTGTAATGGGAGACTGGGCATGTTCTTCACCCAGGAGAACCTGCAAAATGTGCAGGACTGTTTGGCTGGCCCAAGACAACCGGCCAAACATTCATGAGCACTTAGAGTGCCACCCCTCCTCCCCCTTGCGCTTTCCTGCAAAACTTCCTCAGCACTGAAAAATACAATAATAACCTCACGTTATCATCATTTTATTTTTCCTTTTTTGCAGTGCTGAAAGGCAGTGAAGTGACACTCCTCCACTTTAGCGGAGCAGCCGCCCCTGCTGATTATTCATGCTAATGGAGTCCAAAGCTGCTTCGATTGTGCCTGCCACTAAGAGTGAATGCTTCGAGCACCAGGCTACCCAGCTATTGCATACACTGCACGAATCTATGTTTGACCTCATGATCACAGGTTCTAGTCACAAGGGTCCACTCAGCTATTCATCCTCCACAGGTCAACAGAGATATAGAACACATCTTAATCAGAGGGCTTCATATGATTGGCAAGCACCAAGGGAACCCGACTAACATTTTACAACATTTGCCAAAACTTTAGAATGCCACTCACCCGACAAGCTCAACATCGTCTGGTTAAGGTTAGCAAACTACTGCAACACATGGCTTTTTAGTTTTTTTTCCGTCTATTGCGGAGTGCAACTATAGCAGGTTCGGTACCCGTGTGTTATGAAAACAAGAACACAAACCAATCACATCCAAAGCCAAGGGCTTTAAGGAAAGCTTAAAAAATAACGGTTTATTTGCCGTCGCTAGTTAGATCACACCGCTGCAATTAGAAATTGTGACAGGCAATCTATTTTACTGAGCAGAAAATCCTTGGCATATATTTTTTTTAAATATCTGAGTTTTCAAACAAATAAGACAGGCATATCTCTACTTGCATGGGATACATTCAATAAGGTATAATGTGTGCATAGCATAGCATACGCGCTATCATTTATGAGCATGTGAACGTGTCTAGAACGTTCACCAGGTTGTAGGTACCCCGATAGAGTTCTGTTGGGTATGAATGTTTGCCTGCATAGATCTGACAGGTGAGGCACCGTTCAACAGAGCAAGAGGAATAAACAAAACAAAACCGCGTAAAACATTAACCAAGGCCTGTGAGTGGTGGTGAGCCATCATTAATGGTTGATCACCTCAGCGGAGGGCAGGACCAGCAGCCTGAATCATGCATTGTAAATGAATGTGAATGTGGGAAGGTATAATACAGGGGCATTGGGGCAGTGTCCTCTGATGGGTCGAGGACAGCCGGAGAGGGCAGTGGAGTTCCGTCTGTGGAGCAAGTTCTGAGGGTGGGTGCCTCTGCGTTGAGTCTGAAAGGCAGTGAGCAGTGCGACCCAATCCTGTGAGAGGAGATGGTTTCTCAAACCCTTGGTCTCTTTCCATCGAAGGGTGCCCCTCTCCATCTCTGCCCAGAATATCATTGGTGGATACATATATACACCTGTGGCGGCGTGGCGACCTTCCAACGTCGAGTCACCATATGTTTCCAGTATTGAGTCACCACAAGTTTCGCGAGCACGGCCTATAAAGCCGGCTAAAAGTTTATTTTTTGGAGTTCGTCAAAATCATCGGAATACTTTAAAAGAACATAACAACCCTCAACTACATACACCAAACCTTACATAGAAAAGTGGTCTCTTTCAGCATCTTAATAAGAATCTTAAAAGAGTAAGCAGTGTCTTCGTGTTGTTCATTAAATTCAAACCAAGGTATTATTTATCTTTATAAGGGGAAAGGAGAAAACAATTGTAATATTTTGGCTCCTAGCTATTCGTGTAGCTCCTAGGGACTGCCGCATAGATAATCAGTCTTCTTGCTAACTGCAAGAAAGTGTGGGGCTGTATCATTTCACTGCGAAGTATTGGTAATCATTTACATACGCAATAGGATTCCTGAAACTTTGCCGCAGCTAGGACCCTTGTAGTCCCATGTTGGACGGGACTGTTCTAGACAATCACATACTTCCCCAGGACAGGACCTGCTTGTGAGAAGGTGGGTTGGTATATGCTGTCCACTAATTAAAGTGGGCACCTTGTACCAGTCCACACAACCCTTATGATGTGTGAGGTCAAAGATAACCTTTATTTAAAGCTATCCTAATGGTAGCTATGGAGAGAAGCCTTCAGGCTTAATCTTGAAGGAATGAAGAGCAGCTTATTTTACCAGAATATCACCTCCTAAATGAAAGGAGAACCACACAGTGTTTATATAAAAAGATGTATATATTAATATAACACTCTCTACTAGTCTCTACACAAGACTAGGGCACAAAGCACACAATACTGAATCAATAGAACATTCATATATAGCACAATACACAGCGGGCTCCAGGGGGAGACCGAACCATATACTAAAAAAATTGTATAACAACAACGACTTAACTAGACACAAAGCCTAGAGCACGTAGAGTCACTGGGACCCCAAGGAACCACCCAGAGGAGTGACACAGGGAGCCCACGGAAGACGGGTGCAGTGAGGAAACACAGACGCGTGCTCCGTACAACTCTATGGGAAAGTCAAGGTTGGAGAATTACAATTTAATGACATTTCGAAGAGGACTTTGAGCAAACCCTTTGGAACTTAGGTGGTTCTAAGGCCAACCCACCAGTAAGTACTGAGGTAACTGTGTTACCTATGCCAGAGGAGTCGGTGCATAGGTGTCAAGTGGTGACGGAAACCTCATCGTTTTCAATGGAGAGCTGCAAATAAGTACTGCTGCCAGGAAGGCGAACAGTGTCGGGTGGAATCCAAGCCTGGAATCAATGTGAGAGGAACCTGAAAGCAGAGGGGACAGAGTCTGGGTCATGTCAGGTGACCAGGGGCTCGGTAGTCGAATGCCCACAGATGTCGGGTGCTTCAGGTGAGAAGAAGGGTTGTTTGACTCTGCAGCTACGGGCACAAAGAGACATCTAGGATGACCACAATCCGGAGATGAGCCGTCCCACGAAGGATGTCAAGAGCTGAGGGGTCGATGACTGGCTGGATTGCCAACAAGCCTTGGCAACTGCAACCCAAGCGGTCAGATGAAACAGGTTACGGTGTGAACCAGGGGACTCTCCAAGCAATGGAGAGTCAGGGCACGTCTGGAGCAACCAGGTAAGCCCAAGAATTAGCATGGAGACCCTCGCCAGGACCCACAGACCAACGGACAAGGGATCGCAAGGAGACCTCAAGCAAGTCTGCAAAGCACCAGCCCACAGGACACTCGGAGAGTGGAGGCTGGAAATCTGTGGTGCAAATACTGCTCAGGTTGGGACTACACAGAGTCCAAAGCACAGGCTCCGGAATCATCACTAAGCATATGCAACTGCAAAAGTATGCGGTGCACAGGGGTTCGGGTCGCACAGTTCCCACGAGGAGTACTAGTCTCAGAATCGCTGAGAGGGCAGATCGCCCTCAGGGACCTTCGGGAACCCACCTCCTGTGTTGCTGAAATCTTCGGAGTCCTCAGGAGCGCGGGAGAAGCAAACCGGGTAGTTGCATTTAGGTGCAGACTTTTGCAAGGGAGTAACTCCTTTACTCCAAGGGAGATTCTTCAGTCGTCCAGCGTCATGCAGGAAGTCGAAGTACTTGCTTTCTTCTTAGCAGAATCTTGTCCAGGTAAAATCCAAAGTCCTGTGATCAGATAACCCACTTTATACCCATGGGAAAGGGTTGGAAAGATTCTGTGGACTCTCCTATGGGAGGGGCAGGACTGAGGGGTGGCTACACCCATGTCCTTTGTCCAGTTTCGAGCCGGAGCAGGAGCCAATGGCTCCCATAACTGGTTTGCTCTGGACTATGCACAGGGACACCAAATGTGCCCCCAGTGCAGACTTTCTGGCACTCAGAGCATGCACCCACCCAGTCTCAATACACTAAATCCTGTCTGGGAGGTGGTTACACCTCCCTGTGACAGGATGCCTATTGTCATGCCTTCCTCTGTGCGAGCTTGGCTCAGCAGCAGGAGAGCAGACCTGTGTCTGTGGCTGGAAGCATCCATGTTGTGCTGCCCAGGTCGAGAAAGCCGGTACCGGGTAGACCGGTGACCCACAGTAGTGGTTCTAGAAGGGTGGAATCATACCTACTACACCAGTTACTGGTGTAGAGGTATGATTGCAAGGTGTTTGAAACCAAACACGACATGTTTCTAAGCAACCATTTTAAAGTTTGCATTTACAGTGAGGTTATAATGCACTTAAACATATGTGTCTGGCTGCATCACAGACAAGCCTGGGGAATGGTTTCCGAAGGCTGTAGAGGGGCTCTGCTCATGCAGGCGCACCCTCTCACGTAAAACCCAGCACTCTGCCTCCAGGATTGCTAAGGCCTGCCATGGGGTGACTTATAGGTATTTAAGTGTAGTGATTTAGAGAGATATAGTGAACTTATATCTCCTAAGTGGTGCAAGCACCATCTTACACAGTCTGCAGTAGCAGGCCTGTTGTGTCAATTTGGATGGCCTCTGATGGGTGGCTTAATACATGCTGCAGCCCGTGGGAGGCCTCTGGGTACATAGTGTACCATATACTAGGGACTGAGAAGGGTAGCCCAGAATCCAATCTGGAGTGTTCCCGTAAGTACATGCATTGCAATTTAAGGGAGAAAGCAGATAGATTGGGGTCCTGCATAGCAGGATTCCAGTCAGACTAGGCCAAACACAGTGTGACATCAGCAAAAAGTGGGGGTAACCATAAGAAGCAGATACTCCTTTCCTACACTGCTGTCTAAACCCAGAGTGGTGCATAGCACATGTGTCGGCCACTCTTCTAAAACTCAAGATCGTGATATGAGATTTGCTCAGAGAGAGAAATTTGAAAAAATTTGAACTTTCCAAGACCACTTCCAAGATGGCTAAAACCAGGGCTGTTCAAGAAGGGCCTGTGAAATGAAAAATAGGAGTGAGAACTCCCCCAATTCTCTGGGAAAGGGACTTTCCTGCTGGAGAGCCAGGTATATAGAATGAGGGACTTTTCTGGAGAGGATGAGAGGCTGCAGTGCCTTAAGACAGAGACATCTGTGAGTGGACAAAGGAACCACACAACCATCTCCATCCATAATACAGCCTCTCTCCCATAATCATCTAAAGGTATCTGTGTGTTGTCTCATTGGCTCTCTTTACTGGATACACAGATATATCAGATAGTCAGCTTTTAAAATATACTTTCTGCAAAGCAGCTCACCTTTACTACTACAGCCTTATAGCCCACTGTCGAGGGCTATAGCGGTTTTTAAAGGCCCTGAACCCAAGTTCTAGGCCTGACCCCTGCCCCCCGAGGATGGAATGTTCTAAAATGAAAAGGAAGCAACAGAAAGCCAAATCTTTGAATGTTAGAGCAGAATGCTTTTATAACAGCCATTATTAGCCTTAGGCAATTTTCTTCAAAGGAGTTCCCTACATTCCAATGTTCTAATATAGCCTTAGAGCCTGCCGTAGAGGGCTCTACCGGCAATTAAAGGCCTGCTACAGTGTTAAAAGCTCAAACTGAAGGAGAGGGCCATTAACAAGGGAGCGGGTCTTTAATGGCCGGTATAGCCCACTACGGCAGGTTTTAAGGCTATTAGAACATTCCGCGCCTAGAGGGCAAAATGTTATAATTTGTATAAAAAATGCTTCAAGGAGCCAGAGGGGGGTGAAATCCCCCTCGTGCTCTGTGAGGCCTTTGTTAAACATTGGATTGTTGAAGCTCTGGGCTTCTACCGACCATTAGAAGCCCGGAGCACTCCATTGTTTTTAATGGAGCTCTCAACATTCCAATGTGATAATGAAAGTTATTTTTTCCGAAGAATCAACTATTGCACGGCAGAGTAGCTCTACATTGGGACAGAAAAAGTATGCTTCACTGATGCAAGGGCTTTGGCTTCTATAAGACTGCAGTATCGGCACCTTGGGAGGAAAATTCTATGCACAGCTGTAAGCAGCTCTTGCGGAATCTCGGTCACAGAACATGTGGGAAATAATGTAATTGTAATTATGGCATTAACTGGTTCTTGCGACCCCAGGGACCAAAGACAGTACTGAACAAAGAGATATGCATAATTGGTTGCTCTCACACCTAAAGAGCTTTAGCGTCGCACTCATGGATCGATCTGAGACAGCAGACCGACAGCAAGAAAGCTTAACACGAGATCTCTGCTCAACTGCAAAACATAAGGGGAGAAATTCCTCATGCATAAATGAGGCCGATATGTGTATAGGCAACTTTTTAAAACTCTAGATATGGAATATATTTGCTATGAAGAGACCCATTCCACAACACCGCTAACAAATATGGATATGTTCTTGCCTCTCCCATATTGAAATGGTACCTATTACTACCTTTCTCCAAAGCAGTTGTGCCTGCATTTCCAGGGTATAAAAGTACCAGCAAACTGTTTGTGAATACCCACAAACCTAGGCATTTGTGAACACCTGCTGAAATTTCAGGCCATGCTCCAGAACACCCACACTACTGCTCCTGCAAGTATTAAAGCAGAAATTCAACCACACTCTCATAATTTCCTATTTGGATAGTCCGAAGTGCAATGCACAAGAGCGAAATTTCAGCACACCTGATTATGTGAATCAGAATGTTGAATTTTCTTTTGCAAATTTCTATTCTTGTTCAATAGGAACTCAACTTTCAAAACCTTTTGTGAATCGAGCTATAACGCGGTTTGAGTCATCGACAAAAAAGACTATTCGACGAGCTCAGAGATTAGTCAATAAAAAATGGCTACAATAGCTGCAATGATACCTTACACGGACCAGGGCTTGAATTCTAGCCGTTGGCTTCAGTGGGCCTTAGTTAAAACAAAAGTAACACGTCTACGGATACCTGGTCGACATGCCTCCACATCAGCTGCATCACAAACCAATTTTTGTTCCTCATAATAACTTGTTTTTTATATAGCACTTCATAGTGCACTCATGCCATTTCTACTACTATCCAATTTAATGGTACTCAATTTTGAGAGTGGAAGGCTGCATCAGCCCCATTAATTGTCGGTCACCACTCTTTTCAGCGACAAGCGCTCAACTTACTGAGCTATCAAGTGTGCCATACAGTGACACAACTTGCTTTAAATAAGATACGAAAATAAAAGGCAGCAACTAAATCAAACATCAAGAGAGCCATAGGGCAAAGATTAGAGCTTCTGATGTGTTGTTCATAAGATATATATATATATATATATATATATATATATATATATATATACATATATATATTTATGGTGTGATCAAGGGCACAAGTTGCTCGAAACGCGTAGCCTGAGGGGAAAATAAAACCTACCTAACTGCAGTCTGAGGGTCCGTGTTTTCTGTTGCTGTGGCTGAATGTTCGCAGTGCTGAGGACTTGGTGTTTATATATTTATGTATATATATATATATATATATATATATATATATATTTTTTTTTTAACCCCTTGTGTGCTCATGACGAGTCCAGGCCGTCATGAGTCACAGTTGAGCTGTGCTCATGACGGCATGGTCTCGTCAAAGGCGCCGCTCCGCCCACACGCGTTTTACTCCCCGACTGTGCAGAAGAATGAATGAGTGAGTGAGCGGGGTCGTGAAGAGACCATGCCATCATAAGCACAGCTCCACCGTAACTCATGACGGCCTGGTCTTGTCACGAGCACTGCAGTGCCGCGCTCACCCCCTCCCCACCCCACCCCCTGCATCGTGGGGGAATTAGCCCCGCAGGGAAGGTGTTAAAGGTGATCAAAAACAAGAAGACTAAATCAAGGGTCAATATGGACACTTTAAAATTTACTGATGTTTATTGGTCCATTTGTATTTATTCATTGTCCGTTTTAATGCAAAATGTGCATTGCCTACTTTTAAAATATCTTATTCACGCGTTTCATTTGTTTTTTCGTCTCTCTATGCCCGGACTGTATCATTTTAAACAAGCATTTGCAATGCAATAGGTCTCGCATTATTTAAGTTTGAGCTATTATTATTGTAAATGGCAATGTTTTTTGCTTTATGCTATAGTTTTCTTATGTACATAAAAAGCTACATATAAAGTATTTGTTGTTAAAATTATTTATGCAGTATTTAAATTTGTTTGCATAAAAGATTACAAGAATATCTTAGCAAAAAAGTTAAACTTTTTAATGGTAATTGAGTAAATGTCCATTTGTACATTTTAATTTCAAATAGGTAAGTGTAAACATCACAAATATATTGTGCAAACAGTGCAAAATATTTTAGCCATAAGTATTTTTGTTTTACGAGGTAGTTTGTAAGAAAATGATTGTAAAAGGCAAACACTGTAATTAAAATGTAACATATAACAGTACAGTTATGGCTAGTAAACATACATTAGTAGTATAGTATAATTGTAAACATCACAAATATATTGTGCAAACATTGCAATGGTGTTGTACTCTATATAAACATGGTGGAGAGGAGGTGAGGAGGGTGGAATAGGGTGGCACGGGCTGAAAGAGAAGCATTTGAAGTACAGAAGCGTAGCATGGCAACTCGTCCTATGTTGTGAGTTTTATTTCTAGGTAATCCTGATTAAAAGCCACCAGCGACCAGCGTGTAGGTGCGGCGGCGGCGACGGGGGGTGTGCCTGTGTATGCGTGTGTATGTGCGCATGCGTGAGTGCTGTGTATGCGTATGGCTGTGATGTGCGCATGCATGAATGTTGGTGCGCGTGCAAGCAGCTGAATCCAGCCGGGGAGAAGCGCGTGACAGTTTTTTGTCCGTCATTCCCCCGTGTCAGCTCGCTATAAGTCTCCAGCCTGGACGCATCCTTCGGATGCGATTTCCAGGCGAGACCTAAAGGAATATTGAAAGCACAGAGCTATGGAGGCAAATCGCTTATGGAGATGATTATGATTCACTGAGAGTGTAGATGAGAAAGCAAGTGAGGACATAAGCAGTGTTGTTGGCAAACAAATGCAAAGGTCACATAGTAGAATGCTTTATAGAGTATGCATTTTCTCTCCTATTAACTCTAGGCGTGGGCGATGGTCTCTGGCGACAGCATGGAAGTACCTGCATTCTAGGCAATGAAGCATCAGTAATCTGAATACCACTGGAATTAAATATGTTTTTAAGCAAAATGGAGCGTTCATTTCTTTAGAGTTTCTATTGGTTGGGTCTTTTCAAGAATGGCGGCTTGCTTTTCCTGTGGGATTGCTTGTATTCTCAACATCGTTAGGCGGACACGCACTTCTTTATGAGATGCCAAATGCGTGAGTATCCTCCATGAGGGAAGCAGTGCCATCTCATGTCAGTCATTGACATTGTGACCAGATGCACTCAGTTCCAATCAGGATCTTCTTTAATCAAATAGTTTGCGATTCATGCGTAGGTTCTTGGACCCATCTTAAGGCACCTGTTTTCGTTAATATGGTGAAGCTGGATATTTTCCTTAAAGTGGAAGGAGTATTTCATGAAAAAATGGAAGGAATGATAATGCAAGACTCAAAAATTACATATTACATAAAGTCAACAACCATGATGTGGTCTTTAGATAAAGGTTTGAAGTGAGCCATGGCCACTATCCCATACAGAATTCAATTCTAATTTGACAAGAGTGATCAGGTAATATAAAAGTAATGTTTCAAAAGAGATTCTATATTTTTGATCAGATATGATTTATGAACACATGCATTGCATTTTGAGCTGTATTTCTCATATTTTTGTGTCTATTTTCCTCTTTTGAGGCTTGGTGATGCCCATGATATTGCCCCAAAGCACCTCCCTGTGCCTATGGGTGCCCCATTTGCCAAGACCCTTTCCCGCGTCCTGATGTGATCTTTTCTTACTCAGAATAGAACTACGAAGCAATGACCAGAACTAAGCAAAGCTGTAATCTACCATTGACCTATACTTGCAGTTATTTCGGTATTCCACCAGAGTACTGGCTGCAGAACATCATTGGTCTCAAATATTGCAACAAAAACATCAAACATAAAAAATATTGTAAAGGTAAGTTTATATAGATAAGTATAGGTTTACTATACTTAGCTCCATATATATGTACCTTGACAAATTCTGTATATTTTTTCAAGGTAAGTATGTAGAGGTGGAATTAAGAATAGTAAATGCATACTTATCTATAGGCACTTACCTTCACAATATTGCGGTCCTTGATATTTAGGCCTCATTAATTTGCCCCCCACAATGATTTTGGCAGTGCAGTTGTCAAACAAACCTATTGCTGACAATATACAGAGTGGGCTTTGGGTCCTCCCCTTTCATCCACTACCTTCCTTTGACCTATCTCTTTCAGCCATTGGCTTTAAACCTTGTCAATCACGGCTTGACTCAGCTTAGTGGAGTTTTCATCTCTAACCTAATGCTATTGGCTGTTTGCTTGTGCCCTTCCAGGTCCAGTAGAGGGCTTGCATTGAACTGCATGATGGACTACTTTACAGTTAAAGCCTTCTCTTTCTGTTCTTGCTGCCACCCTCCTTAATATCTCGGGCCGTTGTTCTAATACTACTTGCAATAGTACATTAAACCCAGACCTATTCCCTTTGTCAGTTTTGTGTTCATATTAACTGGTGGTCAATACCTTAATATCACTGAGTAGACTGAGCCAACAGATTTGCAAGCGTGGACCCATCTCAGATGTTGAGCAGAACTTCAGTTTTGGAGAAAGGAAGAATGTGAGCTTCTTCCACTGCCAAGTCTGGCAAACAGATGTTTTTAATGGCATTCAGAACCACGTTTATATGTTGAATACATCGGCCCTCATTCCGAGGTGGCCAGAATTATTGGCTGGTAAAACAGTCCAGGGGAAATACTATTACATAGCGTTTACAGTATTAACCGAGGCAGTTTTTTTGGCAAAGTCCAGTTCAGATTGGGCAATAATCGGCGATTTTGGTTTTATTGGTAGCTAAAACAGAACACGACTGCCATTTTGAACTGTTTCCCTCCCGTAAATTCCCCCTCGTAATACCTGGAGAGATTTGTGTGAGAAGAACTCCAGGTCCAAGCTCAAGTTGCACTTGACTCAGAAACTGTGAAACTGGCTCAAACCCAGTTTGCGCTCAATCTCTTATTTAGCAGAGGATTCAGAATTATATATATTTAATTAATGTACTTTGTCCATTTTAACAACACTTTAGCATTTTGACCTTCATGTGTTCTTCTGATTGGTCGAGCAAACGTGGAAGTGCTTAAGCTAGAGTGGCCAAGCTGGCAAACATTCTAGAACGTTCCTGGATTTGCCAACAGAAAGTGAGCTACATACACAGCGAATGCAGTCCAGAAACAGACGACGACATCTTTACAGCGAAACTAAGGAGAGATCAGTTCGCGTGATTGACAGCATATTAGCATAACTGTGACGAGACAGAACAGCGATCACTGCAGTCAAAAGAAAACAAGGAAAAGCAAAAACTCACCGCCGCAGCCCGGCTCGAACAGGAAGCCAGGCAACCTGTGTTGGGACGGGGGCGGGGCCGCAAAAAGACAGGAAGCAGACGGGAGCCTACCCCGCGCTCCTGTGCCCGTCAGCCGGAAGATTGCCGGAAGATTTGCGTGTCAGCTAGCGGGGCTCCTGTGCTCGTGGAGAGCCCCGCCTGCTGCTGAGGATGACCCGCTGCCTGCCGCTGCCTGCCGAAGGAGAGAGGGAAGGAGAGAGGGACACACGAAAAGAACTCGGTGAGTGGGGTGTGAGGGGGGGAGGGGACATGTGCGCGCGTGTGTGTCTGTGTGTGTGCCTGTGTGTGCGTGTGTGCCTGTGCGTGCGCGTGTGTCTGTGTGTGTGTATGTATGCATGCATGCGTGCGTAAAAAAATCCGATGACTGGTGGGGGGGTTGCAAAGTGAAAGTAAGCAGCGCGTGTGTATGTGCGCATGCGTGAGTGCTGTGTATGCGTGTGCCTGTGATGTGCGCATGCGTGAATGTTGGTGCGCGTGCAAGCAGCTGAATCCAGCCGGGGAGAAGCGCGTGACAGTTTTTGGTCCGTCATTCCCCCGTGTCAGCTCGCTATAAGTCTCCGACCCTGGACGCATCCTTCGGATGCGAATTCCAGGGCGAGACCTAAAAATGGCTTATTTTTCTCACGTTTCAAGTTCCAATTGTGTTATGAGCCCTTCCTATTTCTATACTCACATAATCCGGGGGGGGGGCGGGGGTTGGGGGCTCCGTCCTTGGCCACGCTGGTGCCAGTGTTCCTAAAAATCCCAGCTCCTAGAGCAGGAAGCTCTGTAAAAAGGCAAATAGTTAGGGTGTGCTCACGTCAGAGTCACATCCCGCTCAGATCATTAAAGCGTGGAAATGCCTTGAATGCAAAACAGAATTCCTTAGCAAATATATTCGGCCCCACACACAGTCTCTTTCATCCCACTCAGAAAAAAACTGCAAGGTCTTTAGATCACATGCACAGTAGCAAAACGCTTTGTATGTTCAGTTTTAAGCAGCAGACAACTTGATGCAACACATGGGGCGGGCTCGGGGCCAGATTTCGGGGCTGCCTTCGGAAGGGTTTTCCATACATACATAGGAAACCGAAGAGATGCTTTGGGGCCGTGCCAGCCCACACAACAGAGGCTTCAGACTGGGCCTTCACAAGTCCCCCTGCTGTCACATGATGAAATGACAACCTGCAAGACAAAGGTGGCTGCCAGGGCGTAAGGCAGACCCTGCCGTGCCTTCAAGGGCTTCTCATCCTTCAAAGGGGCCCATTCAGCTTGAGGTCAATCCATATCTGTGATATGCGATAATCTAGGCCCTATCGTTTTTACTAGTCTAATGCCATTAAAGATGCATTTTTTAGCAAAGCACCTACTTGACTATAACCTCTTTATAACTAAATAGTGAATACCACTTCTGGAGTATGTAGTTTTCTTACAAATGTAAATATATTCTGGTGAGTATAACTATTTTACTTCTAGCTCTGATTAAATGCCAATGCAAGTACTACTAATGACTGCTATTAGCGGGTCTTAAATGTGATAGTAATACTGTCGCAGTTCAGGGCTTTAAGTGGGCCGGGTCTCCCCGATGCTGACCACCGGCAGTTTTTTAAAGGGGACCTCGAAACGGGTCTCTGTCGGGCTCTGATTTGTGCCCTGCCACAAGCGGTCTGTGTTTTTGCGGACTGCAGTGACAGCAGGCACATCATTGTGCGCTGCTCACGTCTCAATAGTGTTGGAGTGCTCACACTGCTTACTTCTCACTAGGGGAAGGGAAATCCTTTAAAGAGTAGAAGATTTTTCAATATTATATACAAGCCATAGTTGCTGCTTATTTATCTTATGCAACTACCAACCATTGATAAAGCCAATAGTCTTGACTTGTTGTAGGTATGATGTTACTTGTTGTATCATATCTGGATGCAATGACAGAAACAGCAAAATACAGGTATGCTAAGATTTTTAGCTTATGTGATTACAGAGGCCACGCCTCTTTGTGAGACCGCCCAGTTTTTTCATTCCTCTTAAAGCCCTGTCGCAGTTCACAATACATGTTGCACTCCTTCTACCAACACACAGACTAATACATTTGTCAAGGTTCGGAAGTGTTAACAGTTCATCTGAGATGCAGTATTTATGGTTTATCGCCCATTAAAGGTTGTGAAGCCCCATAGCAGGCATTCAATCTTTATTATCATAACGGGCCAAGAATATAAATTATTTAGTTACACTTACTACATTATTGTGTTTCAGTTTTAGAGAATCAAAGCAGTCCACCACCAAAGTATGCACTAACACTTCATGCAATACCATATTCATATAAATGTTCATTTTATGGAAGCGAATAGAAACTGGGTTTTGTAAGAACCAAAGAGAAATAGTAGCCTTTCAGCTTGGCGCAACAGAGTCTGACGGAAGTTTTAATTATCCCTACAGGGAGAGGCAATAAAATGTAAACAGTATTTAACACAACCCGGCCAGCGTGGAGAGTTTGACTTAGTCCTATAAAAGTATGGCATATGCCTCAATATTAAAAAGACTTGAGTGGCATTTGCAGCACTGCATTGCTCGACAGCTATGGATGTCAACCTAAAATGGACATGAACTTCTAACCAAATCTTGTGAAACGTACCATGGTGCCAGATTGTCGCCTGCTTGTTGGAATTTCAGCTTTGAATGTTCAGCACTTTGGTGAAGCTTGATAGCGTAGCTGTAAGCAAGACCAAATATTGCCATCATTCAACATATGCCTGGAGAGGGCTTTGGCCTCTTACAGAAGAGTATTTCTCTCTCATCTCACGCTATTGGTTGTTTGTGGGACATTCCGCCTCTTGTTCAGTGCTTACATTGCAATGTTGGAAGAGCATTTTTTCATTTCAAAAGTACACTGAACCCTCACACATCACATTTCTGTTCGTTTTTTCACTGCAGCAGACTTTAGTTATTAATGTATTAGATAGGACTCACATTTTGTATACCAGAGCATTTCACATATATTGATAAACAAGCACTGATAAAGTAGGTAGGACTGGGCAACACACACGCATTCAATGCCGTTTGCATACTTTTGCATATTAAAGCAGGAGTTACTGGATTTGCTAGTGCTTATTTTTAGTGTGCCAACGTGGTGATGTCGTGATTTGCTGGTTGTCATTAATGGCTATTTTAGTTTAAATAAACCTATTTCCCTCCTTTTCTAATTGAGTAAAGTATTGTGCGTAAAGGGTTATTCACAGAACCAATTTGTATTGTAATAAACTAAATATAAAGTATAAAACAGGTTTTTGTCTGGAAAGCTAGAATAGTTGAGTGATCACAGTGTGTCTAAACATCTCACCGCTGTATGCAGAGCAGATACAGAGTAGATCCTGCACCGCCCACCGTTATGTCAGAACTCACTCCGGTCTCATCTGACGTGCTTGCTGAGGTTTCTAAAATCTTGCTAGACACCGCCACGTTTCCTCGGAAGTGGAAAAGCGAACGTATAAAACTATTGCTTAAAAAAGGCGCTAGCGGTTCCGACTTATCTACAAAACTATAGGCTGATTTCTATTCTCATCTGCTGCTCGAAGGTAATGGAAACAATAATAAACCAGCATCTGTCCCGTTACCCGGAACAAAATAACCTTTTGGACCCTTCTCAGTCTGGCATCCGTGCCTCTCATAGCACTGAGGATGCACTGTTGGAGGTTACGGATACCAAAAGACTGACACTGGACAGGGGGACCCCAGTGATGCTAGTCCTCCTTGATCTGTCGGCAGCCTTTGACACCATCTCTCATAAGATCCTGCTGGACAGATTGCGAGGGATTGGTGTCAGAGGCATAGCCCTTAAATGGATACACACCTATCTATCAGATCGTACCCAAATTATCCAGTTGGATTTCATCGTGTCACAGACCACATTCGTGGACAGGGGAGTCCCTCAGGGATCCATCCGGAGTCCCACCCTATTTAATGTGTATGTGGCACCCTTGGCTGAAATCATCAGAAGCTGTGGGTTTGAGACCATCTCGTATGCGGACGACACACAGTTGATTGTCCCCATAGAGGATGATGTTGTAGCAACTCAATAAAAATTCAAAAACTGCATGTCCAACATTGCGATATGGATGAGGAAGAACTGCCTACAGCTCAATTCATCCAAAAGAGAGATACTGCTGTTCGGGAAGGCCGAAGAAATTTGGTCCCTCAATTGGTGGCCTGTAGAGCTGGGAGAGGCCCCTTCCCCAAGAAATTGGGCTAAGAATCTTGGCATCAAGATCGATAATAAGCTATCAATGGAGCAGCAGGTGAAGACATTGTCAGGCACCTGTTTCGGAACCATGAGGATGCTTAGAAAGATCTTCCCTTGGATTCCATTCTCAGCAAGAAAAACCCTCATTCAGTCACTCTTGGTCAGTCGACCAGATTATTGCAACTCTCTGCTCGTTGGAATAAGGGAAGATCTACTATCTAAACTACAGGTGGTGCAAAACACTGCAGCCCGCCTCGCCCTTAACAAACCGGCGCACACCCCTTCTGTACCCTTCCTGAGCCAATTACATTGGCTTTCGATCAGGAAAAGAGCCATTTTTAAGATGCTATGTGTGGTCTTCAAGTCTTTACAGGGGAAAGGTCCAGCATATCTCAAAAAGAAACTAACCCTGTACCAACCCATAGAGCAGCTAAAATCTAGTAATCGCAATTTATTATGTACGCAAAGAATAAATAAGGCTAAAACGGTGAGGGGGGGTATGAGCTTTTTCTCATTTTGCTCCCAGTCACTGGAATAGCCTACTTGAGAAGATTTGGTCCTGTACCTATCTATCTAGATTCAAGAAACTGCTAAAGACTTGGTTGTCCTAGGAGTTCCTGCTCATTAGTACTAATTTCTCTAAGCGCCGAGAGATCCCCCTGGGGATGATTCGCTGCTCTCTACAAATGAGTATAATAAATAATAATAAGATACAATAACATACCAAAACTCTAATTGTTTGATTTGCATGACAACTTTTGCCAATTATGCAAACTTACAGTCCCAGTCAATAGAACTGATCAGGGGGTTGAGGGGGGGGAGGGGAGCTGACCAGTAGAGAGGTCTGCCGCATGGTTTTTTTTGGGGAAGGGGGTTTGGGTGGTTTTTGGGCTAAACAAGTTGCCCAAGTGTATATATACTGCCATTTCAAGGTGTCAGCCATCATTTTGTCTTGGTGACACAGTGGCTGGTACCTGGTGCTAGCATTTCGTAGCTAGCTGTGGTGTTGGTTGTTGCCAGTACTCCTAGTGTCTTAGATTAGGTTAGTGCAGTGTAGGCCCGTGCGCACTCTATATCCCCCATAGCCACTCTTCTTACTTTTGTCCAAATGGCAGCGTCCGACGTGTCCAGGGAAGACAAGGTGACCCAAGCAATGTGGTTGTTGGATGAGGCAGGGCGATTCAATTTGGTGATGGTGGAAAGGGTGCCATCGCGTGGCAGTCGCCCCGTGAAGAAAGCGCCTGAAGGGGTGGCGGCGGTGGGGTGGGCCTATTCACCACAGCGCCAGACCCTTGTACATGAGGTCAGTCAGGTAGCAAGGTGGGGCAGCTCCTGTGCGTGGCGTGTGGCCCACGTGAGGGCTGCAGCGGGTTATGGGGCTGCTGTCAGGCATTGGCAGCTTGTGGATCCCGAAAGCGGGCAAGGCTGGTGCACTGATAAGCGTTCCAGACTGGGAGTAGCCCAAGGGGAGCGCAAGGCCTAACATCAGTTAGGAGGCGCCTCGAATTTACAGAAAGCAGGCAGGGCTACGGGCAGGGCACCCAAGGAGCATGAGGCCTCTCGGCAGTTAGGAGGGACCTCGCAATTTCAGGAAGGGGATGGGCCACCCCAGATGCGTGTGCGATCGCATGAAAAGGGAGGGGAAGAGGCTCCACACTTCAGAGAGGTGGAGGGCCCGGTACAACGAGCACTCGGGCAGTCGTGGGGGGGGGGGGGGGGGGGGGGTGGGCATAAGGCGTGCTGGAGGACTTGCCTGAGGATGGGATGGGGCTGGTTATGACCCTGCAGTGGGGCAATGGCTAGATTCTGTGGCAAGTGGCAGCAGGAGATGCAGGCCAGTTGCATATGACAGCGCGGACCCCAGCTGTGCAGGCAAGGATCGGGGGACCCCACAGATTGGGGCAGCAATATTTGACTAATGAGGGCACTGGCGGGGGTAAAGGCTTAGTGGGCCCTTGGATGCCAGAAAGGGGGGTGTAGGCAGAGGAAGAGAGAGGCAGGGGTTGATGCTCAGGATGGGTATATGGGGGGGTCTGGCTTCTTGGGGGGTCAGGTGGCAGATGTCTGGTCCTCTCCTTCGGTGGCAGTTGCCAGTCTGGGTTGGAGTGATGAGGTGGAGCAGGAGAGGGGCACAGTCAATTTTTATAGACCTACAGCGCTTTCTGGGTTCTCCGGGCCTATAAGGCAGCCCCCTTTGAAAGTTTACGGCAGGTAGGTCAAGGGGTGCCTTAGAAGGCTATCTGAGGCAGCGGGGGCTGAATGTCCGCTGCGTAGGTCCTTGCCAGTGAGTAGTGTGAGATCTCTGGTTTCCACATGGCCCGAATCGAGGCACCTGTGGACAGAGGTGGGCGATGGTTATGATGGGTCAGGTTCCGGGATGGCGCAGGGGAGGGATGATACCAGCACACTGGGCCTTGTTTTTAATTTGTTACAGGTCATTATATCAGGCTACTCTTACTAGGTTTTCCATGCGATTTAGACTGGGTTACGATGGCCCGAGAGTGCGCCCCTTGGCAGCCAACTCGAAATCAGCCAGTGAACACAGACAAGTAGTGAGAAACAAATTGCTCAAGGAGATTGAGGGGGCAGGATGGCGGGCCCCTATGTTGACTGGCATATGGAACACCTAACAGTGTATCCAATTGGGGTCGGTCCCAAAAAAGAACAGAGACAGTTTAAGTCGATTCAACATCTTTCTTAGACAGAAGGACAGTCAGTCAATGATTTCATACCTGCGGAACAAGTTTCGGTGACATACTCCTCCGTGGATGTGGAGCTAGTGGAAAGAGTGTGCAGGAGCGCTTATGGCTAAGAGCGACATTAAGTTGGCTTTTGGTTGGTTGCTGGTACACCCTGCTGACTTTCACCTGCTGGGCATTTAATTTGAGGGCAGATGGTAAGTGGACAAAGCGCTTCCAATGGGTTGCTCTATCTCCAGTGCTCTCCAAGTGCTTCAGCACGTTTTTGCAGTGGCTTTTCACATTGTACACAGGTCATGAGCCTATAAAACATTACCTAGACAATTACTTCTTTGTGGGGAAACCTGGTTCCGCGGACTACCAGCACACACTGGTAAGTTTTCCAGGAGCTCATGACTGACCCAGGTGTGCCACTGGCACTGGAGAAGACGGTAGGACCCAGCACGGTCTTGTCTTTTCTGGGTATTGAGATTGACTAAAGGGATATGGAAGCAAGATTGCCAGAAGAGAAAAAACATACAATGCGGAGGCTCCTGGATGCAATGTTTGGAAAAACTAAAGTCACGGTAAAAGAGGTGCAGGTCCTGTTGGGCCATTGGAACTTTGCGTGCAGAGTGATGAGAGCGAGGAAGACATTTTGTAGGAGGTTGGGCTTGTCACTCTTGGGCTTGCCATTACCACAACTTCCTATAAGGCTGTCAAAAGGTGTCAAAATCCTGCAGATGTGGAGCGCCTTTAACGTGATTCCTGTAGCAGTACTGACAGAAATGGATTGGAACGCTCAGATCTTTTCAGATGCGGCAGGTGGTTCTGTGATTTACTGGCAAGGACATTGTGTGCCGAAGACTGGCTGCTGGAATGGAAGGAAGGTAGCAGCAGCATTGTATTCCTAGAATGTTTTCCAGTGGCAGTGGCACTATGGTGTGAGCAGCTGTCCCACAGGAGAGTTCTTTTCAGAGTTGGCATGTCAGTAGTTCAGATGGTTAACAGGCAGTCGGCGCAGGAAACACAGATGTGGAAGATGCAGGTTTTTTATTTTAAAATGCAAAAAAAATGATTTTATTTTAAAAGCCAGGCATGTACCAGGTGTGGATAATGACTAGTAAGTGTCCTGATATACTCCTGATACACTTTAGTGAGAATAATTTAGTGTCTCAAAAAGGTTTGGTATTGATAAACTCCAAGAGGGAGGACATGAGGGAGATTCAAAGTTTGTGGGCTGTGAGTTTGCAACAAAAAGGGTTTGGGGAGCAACTGTCAGACAGGGCCACGAGGAAGCTCAACAAAGAAATGTGCTCATTTTGAAGGGACCCGGCCAAGGCAGAGTCGAGCATTCGGATCTTCGTTATGAGGACGTGGAATTCTTTCAAGGAGATGGGGTGCATTTCTCCTTCATGAAATTAAATTAAATAAACTTATAAAGCACAAACAGTTGCCCAAAGCAGGCAACGTGCTGATAGCGGTTAGTCCTAGAAAGGAGGAAAGTCAGAAGAAGATATAAGGCCCGAGAACTCCTGTTAAATAGTAATAAGCCAAGTTTTTAAAGCCTTACGAAATGGAACATGAGTTGGAAGACTGGAAATGGAATAAGGAAGAGAATTCTAAAGCTTGGGTGTTGCCATCGAAAAGGCTCTACCTCCCCATCTCGATTTACGATACTTAGGAACAGTTAAAAGATTTTTGCCTGAGGATTGCAGCTGTCTGAGGGTGGTATATAGTAGGAAAATGTTTTTAAGTCCTCCAGGCCTGATGTTATGGAGAGCCTTGTGAACGCTACAAAAAGCCTTAAAAATAATTTGTTCACAGACAGCCAGTGGAGCGTCCAATCCCTGCTGAGACTGATTGGAATTTGGAAACATCAACAAAGTGGCCTTTCCTGATAAAGTGGCCGTTTTCACACAAACCTGGTATCAGTGGTCTGTGTTGCTCCCCTCTTCCTAAAGGGAGATTTGGGCGACAGCCGACCAGAGGGAGGTCTGTCCCCCTGGTATTTTGGTGGAGGTAGACCAGTCTGACGACTGCTCAGTGTTTGGGCGGTTTTTGGGCTACACAAGGAGCTCAAGGGTATATATACTATCATTTTGAGGTTCCAGCCACCATTTTGTTTGGGTGACACGGTGACTGGCTCCTGGTGTTAGCTCTTTGCCCCACCCACCATCCCCTATAATTAGGCTTTTTTTGTTTTGTTTGTTTGTTTCCATTATTGGGGTTGGGCTAGCTTTGTTGCATACTGGTGTACAAAAGGGGCTCATTTTGTACGGTTGTCGCTTTGAAGCAGGTGCATAGGCGGTTGGCAGAGAAGTTGCTGTGGTTTACCAAAGTTTGTTGTCAGCGGCAATTCAGGCTGAAAGGAAATGGGTAGTAAGCAAGTTCACGCCTGGACAAGCCAGGAAGTTTAATGGGTTAAGCGGTTAATAGATGTAGGAATGAGGGAAGGGATTTAAGAGGTCTCAATGGCAGCTGACGAACTCTTGAGCAAGGGCAACATTGCTTCATTAAGTTGTGGGGGAGGAGAGATATTTTAGGGGTGGGGCAGATTAACATAGATGACTAACTTTGTATAGTGAGGTTTTGGTTTCCTAAGGCTGTTTCGTAATGTGTACCTGTTTTAATAAAGCAGCCACTTCCACACAAACCTGGTGTCAGTGGTCTGTGCTGCTCTCCTCTTCCCAAACATCTGACATACCCGAGTTTTCTGTGCCACTCTCATGCCCCATATGCTAATAATATAGCCAGCAATCAGCAAGTGTGTGCCGTGGACTTTTTATTCTCTAAAAATACATTCGGAAGACATTTCTTCCATGTGGTTCCTTAAATCTAACCACTAAGAAATGGGTGACGTAAACTAAAGCTGTAGCTGGGGTGAAATGCGTTGCCGCTGACAACAGCTGTCCATCATTTAAGCAGGCCAGACTGTCTGTCAATCACTCCTCTGGTCACGCCCAGGACGTGAAGCCCCTTTCCTCTGCTGAGCTGGCCTGCGCCCGGGCGGCCTGGCGCTTGCCACGGGTGGTTTCGGTGCCAAGGGCCCCCAGCGTTCACCCGCCCCTCCTCCCCGTGACTTCACCACTTTCCGACCTCGCGGTATACTTGGGGACATTTTTCCACTTTCAGAGGCACTGGGAGCAGGACATACGCTGAGAGCCCGGAAATAAATATGCTTTGAGTCATCCTTTCCCCGCGGAGCGCTTGCAGCCGGTCTCATTATTACAGCAGCAGCGCAATTACTGCTTTCGACCCGGAGCTGGGAGTTTGAGGCTGAGGCGAACGCATTCAGCAATTAACTCACTTAAGCGAATACGTTACAAGAGCAGGAAGTGCACACTGCGGGTGAGGGCGTCACCAGACACGGTGTCTCATGATGTTGCGTCACGCCCAGGTGACGACTTGACCTTTCATGACAACAGGCATCTCCTTTTCAAACACATTAACCACCTGAAATAAGTCACAGCTGAAACTCGTCCCTGTAGAAGCACATTTTAAAGCAGACACAACCACCAAAAAACAAGAGCTGGACATACGTCTTCGTCAAAGTGACAAATCACCACCATCTACATATATCCGTGAAACCCAATTCACAGAAATAACAAGGGTCACCAAGGGTAGAAATCAGCTGGCTAGTGAATAACAAATATATAGGTATTCCCTCAAAATAATGGAGTGGACACGAAATTAAAAGAGGGCTTCATACAAAAACACCTGAATAATGTACACACAATGGTCAGTAATAGAACAAAAAACAAAAAAAACACTCTCTGGCACTTTATTTCAGTACATACAAAAAAAAATACATGTTATGGCTGCACGGGCAAGTTTTGCTGGTTCCTTAAATTGCATGGCTATTTCAATCACAGATCTCCTCTAGCCGCTACTGCGCAGTAGAGGTGCCATTAATTATACACCTCTATTTCTTACCATTCTACACTTGTTTCCAGGTGACCCTTGGCCACAGCAATTACTTGCATTGTCATATGTAATGAGAGAAATCAAGATAATGCGCTGCTCATTTGGTGCCATGATTTAACTTTACTCAGCGTCAACAATCACTAGGAATTGGGTCAGTAAATGTATCCAATATTTTTGTAGCGAACAAACAATGACAGTCTATAGAGCCATCTTACGCGACACGTCACAGACAAGAATGCTCTCCTCCTTCTAACAAGATTATTCAGAATTATTACAGTGCATTGTCAATATGCAAGCCATTCGGTAAACTTCAAATAAGCACAACTTTTCTTTTTAGTCAAATGCTCGATAAAAGAAGACGTTTTAGTTAAAATTGATTTGATCAAAACACACAAAATATGATACTAGAATTGCTATTGTGCAGGAAGCTGCCACATACAATAGATACAGATTTTTTCTGACTAGGTCTCAAATATTTTATAAACAGCAATTGTTCTACATACCCGGTATCCCAGGCCGCCCCTTTTCCTTATCCAGGTCTCAGCCTGGGATCTCCCGATCACCAGGTTGCGGGCTGTACTTGTTAAAAACCATTCACCTCACTAAAATAAAAGATACAGAAAAGCTTTTTTAAAACATGTTTTCAACATAGTAATTCCATATTTAAACAAACGGAGAAATGCAAAAGTCTTTTCATACAATCGTGAACTTTAAGACAGAAAATCTATCTTATTAGACTATTTCAACAACTCGCCATAGAAAATATATTTTTTTAAAACAGTATCTGAGTTCACGTCTTTTTCTTTCTACTCTCTCAGACTCGAAAACTGGGGCACGGTGACATCATGCACACCCATTCGTTGTTTTTTTTGGCTTTTTTTTTGTAGTCGTCATACATGCCACAGATGAATACTCTAGATGGGATCTCTCTGTGCCTTTCACACAGACAAACTTGATTGCCACCCTGGTGTCTATGTGCAGCAAACAGGGATCACCCAGAGGTAGGCCGTCTCCTTGTCCAACTCCCTTTCCCTTCGATTGACCGCCATGGGAACCCGGGAGGACCAGACCACAAACCTCTGGCATAATCATTGGACCACCGTTAGATCTTGGACCAGGCCACCAGTGCAGACCACACCCTGTCGACACTCGCTACATCGCAAGCCATATCTGACTTACTGACCATCATGATATTTTTTAAGCAATCCGCAAACCTAGGAGGGGCCACCGACTTCCATTCCCTACATATTTCTCTCCCTCTATCACATAGAATATAAATTGTGAAGCAAATCTATTCATGTTGTAATCAGATAGCAAACCAAAATAAAACAGTCTAGGGGAACATGTAATCGAAATTGACAAAACCTCATCCAAAAAGCCGCAAACGGACTCTCAATATCTGGAGATCTCTGGACATTCTAAAAACATATGTCAGTTGTCTGCTGCCTGAAGTTTACATCTAGGGCAGAGATAATTGTCTAATGTGACCTTGGATAATTTGGCCGGAGTCCAATAAACCCTGTAAGCTGTGAACAGATGGTTTCTTCTCAGGTTTGCTGGCTTTATTAGTCTCTCATACATAGAAAATGAATCTGTCCATATTTTTTGAACCTCCTCAGGACTATCAGATAAAACATTACCCCAGAGGTTCGCCAATTCAGAATCCAAGGTATCTTTTACTCCCACAAACGACCTGTACCAAAATGAGACTTCCCATTTCCAAACTCCACCCCTACAGATAGAATCTAAAATCCCTGTGTCCTCTACGATCCCTACCGATTGCCTTGACCACCAGGCTGAAAGTTGATAGAACTTAAATCTTGTTAAAGACCTGTTGGTCAAGTTCGTCAGAGACTCCCAGCTCATAAGGCATGAGTTGACACAAAGATCCCCCCATTTCTTAAAGCCTGCTGCTTTAAGCGGCTGAGACAATTGGTCTTGAAGACATTCCGGGGTACCGCGGGAATCCCAAATTGGGGCCTGTGTATTATAATAAGGAATCGCCAAAGTTCTCCGGACATAGGTCCAATTCTTGAGTGCCGCCTGCAGAATCTTAAGGCGGATTTTTTTATAAAATTTTTGGTCGCCAAATTTGAAAAGAAAGAATTCCAAGCCCTGTGGCTGGTCGTGCAACAACGCCTGAAAAAGGCGGCCCTGTCAAGAAGAATCTAATTTATTGGCCAATATTCTAAAATTCTTGAAGTGAAAGGCATGGCAGTAAAAAAATAAATCCGGTAGGGCCAAACCACCTATCTTCAACCCTCTCCTTAATTTCTTCCAGGCAATCCTGGGTGATTTTGCAGCCCATATGAAGGATCCAATCTTCCCTTGTAGGCTAGTGATGTCCTTAGGGACAAAGGGTAACGGGATGGTGTTAAAAAGAAAGGTTATTTTGGGAAGTATAGTCATTTTTACGAGATTGACCCTCCCATATAAGTTCAGTGGCAGACTTCCCCATCTTGTTAACGTTTTGGAGATTTCCTTCACAACAATCTGCCAACTGAATTTGGGGATGTCAGTCAACTTTTGAGTAAGGTGGATTCCCAAATACCTAATCTTTCGTCTAGCCCCCTGAATAACAGATAAGTTGTTCCACCCCATTATATCTGTTTTCTCCTTATTAATGTTGTACCCGGATAGCCTTCCAAATTCCTCGGCCAGTTCGAATAGCCGAGAGATTGCCTCAACATGATTTGACGTGTATAAGAGAAGGTCATCCGCGTACAGGGCAGTTTTAAGCTCCAGATCTGCTATTTTAAAGGGTGAAATTATACGGTCGGCTCTAAGTGCACAAACGAAAGGCTCAATATAAAAATCAAACAATAGGGGGGGACAGGGGACATCCCTGCCTGGTGCCTCGGGAGATATCAAACCAATCAGATAGGCCTCCATTAACCAGGACTTTTGCTCGAGGACTCTGGTAAAGAGATTTAACTCCTTCAATGAAAATCGGAGGGAACCCGAACCTCGCCATAGCAGCCCAAAGATAAGCCCAATTGACCTGATGGATGCTTTGGCCGCGTCGATTGCTATAATGGCTAGTGGCAACCCCCTCTCTTCAGCGAAGTCAATTGCCCCGATCACCTGAAACGTCAGCTCGTTTAGCTGCCTCCCCGGGATAAACCCTCTTTGATCTGGGTGTATGATTGTTTTTATAATTCTGGCGAGTCTAGTGGCCAGTATACCGGAAAAAATCTTCAGATCCGATTTTAACAAGGAAATTGGTCTGTAGGACTCTATTTTTTGAGGATCTTTATTCGGCTTAGCTATCAGAGTTATAGTAGCTTCAGACCATGAATGGAGAATACTATTACCATGTATAAAAATACTATTAAAGAGTGTGGTAAGCACCGGAACCACTGACTCGGAAATATCTAAGTAAATCACGACCGGCAAGCCGTCTGGACCGGCAGCTTTACCACGGCTCATTTTCTTAAGTTGTTCTCTTATTTCCCCCTCCGTGATCTCACTAGCTAAATAATTCATATTTATTTCAGACATCTGGGACAGATCTCTCTGGCTCAACCACGCCCTAACCTCCTCTAGTCCGATGCTGGTCTCTTCTTCATATAAGCCCTGCATGAACCCCCTAGCCTCTTCCCTGATTGCCGCATCCGCTAAAATTGGTAGGGCTGACTGGCTCTGAATTAACAGCTTAATGTTATTCCTGACCCTCTCCGTCCTAGATTTCCATGCCAGGAGGGCCCCACATTTTTCACCCTACTCAAAGTTTTTTAATTTACTGACCTCCCACCTTTCCTTAATGATCTTGTCAGCTGCAGCTTTAAGTGATGTTTGTAGATCTAGCAGCTCTTTCTCCAACTTCGGGGTTCTCTCCCTAGCTGACAAAGCAGCCAGCTGTAGTTCTAGATCTTTTTCCTTTATTGCTTTCAGATCTAATTCTTTTTTTTTAATGGTTTTCCTCTTATGAGTCATTAATGAACTCAGTAACCCACGGAGAAAAGCTTTAAACGACTCCCAGACTATTTGTTCAGTAGAGGAACAATATTAAAAATAAAAAATTCAATAATTTTCTCTTTTACCTCTACCTTCACCCTTTCATCCAAAAAGAGCGTTCTGTCTAGTGTCCACCTAATCTCTGTGGGCCTGGAACTCAACTTAAATACTAGTTCAACCACTGAATGATCAGAGATCCCCACCGGAGTGTGGCAAACCGATACTATATCTGCAAGCAGACCTTGATCCGCCAAGAAGTAGTCTATTCTAGAATACTGCTTGTACTTCTTGCTATAAAATGAATATTCTCTCATAGCACCATATTGGCTCTCCATACATCCAGCAGGTTAAAATCTTTCATGATATTTCTAAGTGTTGAAATGGTTATAGTAGGAGCACCATATTTCACCCTGAAGGTCCGATCTAAACCCTGATCAAAGACCAAATTAAAATCTCCCCGAGTATTACGGGGGCCGTGGTCTGTAGTGAACCAACACCCAATTTCAGAAGAGGACCGGGATTGTCATCATTCCGGCCATAATAGACGGCGCAGGTAAAAGGTGAACCGCATATCGAGAGGGTTGCCACAAGCCACCTACCTGACTGATCGGTATCCCATTTCTGCACCCTAATCCCCCTATATGCCCTAACCACAATTGCAACCCCTCGAGATACCTTTCTGCCTTGAGCACAATATATCCTGAGCCCAACCCACTCTACCAAATAGTTGTTCACACGCATTCGACTCTAAATGGGTTTCCTGCAATAAGTAGATGTGGGCACCCGTGTTTAAGTATTCGCAGACCCTGGATTGTTTCCTCCCTCCCCCTAGACCGTTCAAATTCCAGGAGAGGATTTTTATACCGGTTGACCTACTCATGACCCGACCCGACCAGTACTAGCCATGCATCTAGAGCTTTAAAGAAATGTGGTAACTTTATTACGTATGAGGACAATTTTTCCATTTTCCTCTCCACCCGGTGATCCCTCCCAATCCCACCCCCGAGGAACCCTCCCTTCATACCTGGCGATGAAGCCACCTTTAGGGGCCCCATGAAGGCAACAATTGACTGAATTATCCTCTGCTAACCTAAAAGGCGACATGATTTAATAGCTTCCCCCGCTACAACTAATAGTGATTAATCTAGTAAATGTAAGTGCCTATGCTAGTAGGAGATACCTATATTTTATATGTGTTTTTTATTATATATATTTTTTTTCCTTTCTCGCTTTAAAAAAAAAAAAAATACCCTCCTTATTAGAACATCCTACACCCATCCTATCGCTGTTCCCTCCTCTTCTTCACTCGTACTCTTCTCAGATCTCACTCCAAATCAGTGTCCTCCTACCCCCCTTTTCCCTTATGGACCGGAGTGGGATTTCTCAATCTCATTTTATTCCTGTCTCATTTGAGATAGAAGATCGTCAACATCTTCTGGCTGACTGCAGTTGTACATTTTATTCCGCACATAATCTTTAATAAGGCAGGGAACTTCATTTGAACTTGTGCCCCGAATGATCTCAGTTCAGGCATTCTGGATCCCAGTTCCCACTGCTTCTGGGCTGTTCTTCCTCCAATATCTGATCGAATTTGATATGGGTTAGCCCGATGTTGAAGAGCAGGTCGAGACAGGCATCTACCTAAAATTAGCTCCTTGACACTGTAAGTCTGGAAATTAACAAGGATCTTCCTAGGGGCTTTTCTGTCTGTGTGTAACTTAAAAGGGTCCCTGTGCACCCTTTGTATCTCCGCCTCCAGATCAATATCAGGCCGATCTTTTAAAACTCCATCCCTTAATAACTTGCAGACAAACCCCTTGATATCTTCCTGCTCTTCCCCTTCTGGAATCTTCAATATTCTGAGATTGTTCCTGCTGGCTTGCGTCTCTAGAAGTCCATTGCAAGGGATCTATTCTGGGCTTTTAGGGCATCAATATCCTTGGAGATCCCCTGAACAGATTCTGACAGAGTGGTAACTTTCAGCTCAAGAGTTCCTGTCCGGGTGCAAATGTCTTCCAGTCTAGACTCGAGGAGGTCAAATCTATCATGGATAGCTTTCTGGTTACTCTCGGAAATTTCAAACTTAGTCATTAGGTCCCCCCTCAGCAATTGCAAAAGGGAACCCAACCTATCTCCATCCAGACTGTCTGACCGCTGCCGATTCCCCCGGAACTGAACATCCAATGAGGGCTGGAGCTGAACAGGAATCTGTGGATGACAATGAGTACTACCATCCGCTTCAGGTAATAGAAGCAGAGAGTCCACTATTGCAAATGACACCTGGGGGGCCTGTAAGGCTCGTGGGGCTTGAGGAGAAGGTGGGCAAATTACATGACTGTCGACCGACTGACCCGCAGAGGCGTCAGCGGTAGGACTTTCAGTCAACTCCACCGCACTCCCAGAGTCAGTCACACCCTCCAAGAGCGTGTAACGATTTTCTAGTGGCAGCGGAGGACAACCGGCCTCATGAGCTGCCACAGCTGTACCTGATTTCGCTCCAGAGCCTACAACCTGCTCCATAATTTTAAAGAAGGTCTTAAGTGATGGAGTATTTTTTGGAGGCAGTTGAACAGTTTTCGAACCCTTTACTTTTTTGATACCTCACGCTTTTTTCCCCTTTATAAGGTGTTAATGGTGTAGGTCCCTCCTTCTCCACAGAGTCCAGCACACCTTTTGATCTCAGTTCCTTCTAGGATCTAAGCTGGTATCTATTTCTATATTTTCTCAGTGGTGAGATTGGTGAAATTGACAGCTCCCTCTGGCCCCTTATGAGGTTTTTACTACCCCTAGTGATACTCAAGACTGGAAGCAGAAACGGAAGCAGGACCAGAACCGGGAACAGAATCAGACACAGAGACAGATTTTTCCAGCCTGCCCCTGGTGCTGCACAACAATCCCCCCCCCCCACTCAAGGGGTTAACTGGATGGACTCCTGTATACTCCAGATCCATGCAGTCACACTGCAGCTCCACCCCTGCCTGAAAACACCTTACCGCAGTGGGCTGGGTAGAAATGCAGCGAGAAGGGGAAAAATCCTTACAGACCGGCCCCCGAAGCTGAAGGTATGCCAAAACAAAACGAGCTCGACATCAGAAGCTCGTCCGACAATCCCCGAACCGCCGCCCTGGAGAGGAGCCTGCTTCCTGAAGGGACCGACCCGCCTCCATCACCGCCTCACAACCCACCCATATGCTTCTCCTGGGTCCTAATGCCGCTGAAATGCCACCGGAGTCTCGTAAAAGCAAAAATCAGGCGGATTAGTGATTTTCACCCTGGGAGTTTCAAATAAGCACCATCGTACTCTTACCTAAACGATTACCGCCGTAGGTTCAGCCTCTACTCATCCCGCCCTGTTAATCTCGTATTCAGCCTATGCAGCCTCCCGGAACCCCTGCGACCGGCGTTCAGCCTGCCGCCGCCATGTTCCTCCTGGCTCCGCCCACCAACAGTCATACCCATTCGTTGTTGATGAAATGTACGGCTCTTAGGCCTTGCATTATAAATTGAAGTAAACTTTATCTAAGACAGCTTTTTACTGGCCTGGCATGGCTAGGAAAAAGATTTGCTCTTGTGACAGCAAATTTATTTTATTTTGCAATGACAATTTGAGCTTAAACAAAAAAAATACTCAAATTGAAACATAGCCCAATATGCCTCTAAACATCTTGTTATGAATCACATTTTAGTTCAAAACTGTATACTGGAGACAGAGATAGTTCTCCATAGCGAGGAAGAGGTGTGGCGCCGCGGCTAGGGCGACTGACTCCGGAATCTGGGGATCACTGTTCGATCCCCGGCACCGGTGGCAGATTAGCCCAGCACCATGTGACTCGGGGCAATAGCTTGCTTAATCTTCCTGAGGCCCCCAGCGCCTAGAGACCCTTATGGGTGATTGTGCGCTTTACAAATGTGGATTATTATTATTATTATCATACAACATGAGTGCCAGGATTTACACGTGAGTTGGGTCTTTCACTGCATCAATGTGGATATTTGAGCTATTTCAATTCTTTTTTCAATATGAGGTCTATTCTAACGCTGAATTTCTACTAATCCAAGGAGGCGATTTCCACGATAAAGAAGGTAATATAATACACGTGTTCCTAAACTGAGCATCTTATAATGAAGCAGGGTTTTATGATTATTGTAGGGAGTTTATAGATTGAATGGATAATCTATACAAACACAACTGTGGACGTTGCAAACCACCGAGACAAAAAATATAAAATATAAAAGTGAAGTTGGTTAACTGCAACAAAAAAAATAATAATATAGGTCGTTTTTTAAACTGTAAAAAAATACTAAGACAATGGATGTAGAAGTATGGTACACATCCAGCCTTCTGTAATATAAAGAGGCATGGGTTACACTTTGGGAAGGAAATACATTCTGTGAGAAATACCATCGATCATAATAAAAATGTCATCTTTGTTCATTAACTGATTTGATCTGACCTCTGCTTGGGTCTGCAGAACAGGATTCAGCCTCGACACACTCTAAGCTGGTATAGTTTTCACTTTCGATGAAGCTACTGCTGTCGCAGTTTGCTAAATTATGGACGGTGTTTAATATTTAGTACCCATCTTCCCCCACGTTTGACTATAAATGCACTTGCGAGTACAGTTACATAGCTGGATTTCAACAGATTGGTTAAAGTATTATTAATTTTCACATACCAGAAGTGTCTGTGTGATTTAGTAAGTCACAAATAACCTGTCAGCAGATTTCTTCCATGAGTCAAAAATATAATTAAAATCGTAAAAGTCAAGTTTCTTAATGGTGGACAGAACGGATTTCTGTTCTTCAGCCTCGGTAGCGGGATTTTACAACTTCACAAACTATAGGAGATTAACTATTTGACAAGAGATTGTGAAGGGGTCAAGGTGGTTATTATTGGAGCTGCCTCTTGAAAAGGCCAGCCAAGCAGAGAATATAAGCTAGACACTTCAGAAATCAACAGTGAAAGTTTCTGTCACAGGCAAATCATGAATGATGTGCTTTTGAAGGGAAACTGGAATTTCTCTGGAGATGTTTGTTTTACTCTGTAGAGTTCTTTTGCCTTTTCAACATTTTCAGAAGTCGCTAGGTGCTGGCATCTTGCACACAGCTGCTCAGAACACTTTCTGTACCTGTGGAAGAACAGAAGAAGGGCTGCACCTGTGGTTTGAAACCTGAAGGGCTGCACCTGCTCTGGCTTGTACCCAGGATAAAGAAGTGGACTCCAAGTGTCAGTTCGCTGACATGTGAGACTACAGGGACACAACACGCTGCAAAGGCTTTTCACCAGGAGTGACCAGCTGAAACTGAAAGTGGACGTGGATGGGACCCTCGAGTTGCCCTTCCTGGAGTGTATTCTGACCCCCAAGCAACGCCCCAGAGGTTCTGGGAGTGTTTGTAGGGTCCTGAAGGACTTCTGGAATCTCTGGGGAAAAAAATAATTTAGAAATTTGTTTTAACTTTTAGACCTCCAGAGGACCAGGGCCTTCACCAAATTAAATTCACCCAGAGCACAATCTCACAGGGTAAGAAAATTAAGTTGGTCCCCCAATTAGCTTTTTGCCACTCGAAAAAAACCTGTGCAGCAAACCCTAGTGCTAAGCCTATCCAACTTCATGTGACCTTCGTGGAGACAGTCTGCATCCCTTGCTCCGTTAGATGATCCTAAGCTGCAGAAAAGAAGTTACATTCCAATATAGAAATTCTGACCAGGCGAAGGCACTAAAAGAATTTGGCCGATGGGAGGACCTCCTGGACATGAAATTTGAACTGATCCCACTATGAGCTTTTCCCACTACAACCAACAGCTACAGGAGGATCTTGTCCAAAGGCTATCCTGCTTCAAAAGGACTGTCTCGGATACAGTTTATAACCTGGCCCCACATTTCAGAGACTAAGGGCTTGATTACATCTTTGGCGGTGCGCGAGGCACCCCACCGTCCGCACTGCCAAAGTCGACAGCCGGCCACCCGCCAGTTTAGAACTCTTTTCCTGGTCTGGCACATGGTCCTTTGGCCAGTGGCGTAACATCCTTTAAATGGCCCTCCTGCAAAGTACATAGAGCCCCCCCCCCATACTCAAGACCCAGTCAGGAGCACTCAGCAGTCGTATGTGCACAGTGCTGCAGGGCCCCCCTGGAGCTCAGGGCCCCAGCAATGCGTGGGCTGTGTGGGCTATTGTTGCCCCACTGCCTTCGGCGTTCGCATGCCAGTGTCTTTGAAAAAGGCACCAGCATGGGAACGCCAAAGCAAGTTCCAACATGGCATGGACTGTTTAGTCCATGCTGTGCAGGAACTGGTCGTGCATTCACACAGGGGTGCACACCATCTGCCTCAGTGCATGCATCCCAGTGTACAAGGGCAACAGGGGGCCCTAAAAGGCCCCCGCTGTTTCCCCGCTGCCAGCCTCTTGTGGGCTCACTACCATGAAAAGCCTGACAGTAGGGGAACTCAGAATATGCTTGCCGGTGCCACAGCCGCACCCCCAACCATACTGGCTCCAAATTGATCCTGAGAAGATTTCTGAGCTGCCTAGAAGTTTCTAAGTGTGAATGCATAATCCTTCCATGGGGCAAACCTCATCCATGTTTCTGATCACAAGATCTTGAAATCATTTTCCATTGGTGAGATTTTAATTATGGCTGGTCTCATTTATTATGACCAACAGACCCAGACGACTGTGTCGTTGAGAAAGCCATCCTGGGTGTTCATCACTGAGACCTGGATCTCCGAATCCTCCGGTCCGGACCTCATCGAGGCGATCCCTTCGGGCTACGCCTTGACTAAGATGGATAGATCTGGACGTAGAGGAGGTGGGCTGGGTATTTTGTATAAGAGTTCTTTTATCTGCCGAATTGAACATCTTTTCACCCCGGCTGATTCCTTTGGGGCCTTGTATTTTTCTATTAATTATTCACCCATGGTTTCTTTTTCCGGGATTTTAGTTTACAGACCCCCAGGTCCTAGAACTTCTTTTAACCAAGACCTGATGAGGCTTCTAGAACCCCTTATTGATAGACCCAATCTCACTCTTTTGGGTGATTTTAATTTTCATTTAGAGGATCTGACATCAAGGGACACTCTGTCGCTGATTGAATCCCTGCAGGCCTGTGGTCTGCTCCAACTTGTGGAGGGTCCCACTCATCTGGCCAGTCATACACTGGACGGGGTGTTCTCTAATGATCATAGACTAAAGACCGGTACCCCTATCCCCTTAGTATGGTCAGATCATTTGGCGGTTCCTCTTGAGCTTAAAGCTCCCCTCTTGCTCTTGACTCTAAGAAATGGCAACTCAGAAGGAGTTTCAGACATATCAACAACGAAGTGCTTGTGCCGTTCCTGAATAGCTTCGGTACCCGCGTTAACAGCGACACGGACTCTGCCGCTGCAGATCTCTCTAACATCATTGCTGCGGCGGTAGACATCTTAGCACCGCTAAGTCTCACTATTCGGCCAGGAAGAGTCCCTCTGGACCCTGGTTCTCTGATAAACTTAGAGGTCTGCGACAGGGTTGCAGAAAGCAAGAAAGGCTCTGGCGCGCTAATCTGGACTCCACTGAGAACAAACAACGACACAAACAGTTTCTGAAAGACTATAAAACGGCTATCATTGAGGAAAAAAAGTCCTATTTCCTCAATTTGACCACCTCTCTAAGTTCCTCTATGAAGCTTTTTAAGATCATTGACTCCCTTTCGGCTCCTCAGAAGGTGGACTCCATAGTGGAATCCCAGGAGCTTTGTAATAAGATTTCAGCTTTTTTCCATATGAAAATTGCTGACATACACAGCTCCTTGGATATCCTGAATCAGGAACTCAACCAAGGGTCAGATCTCTCTCTCCCCCCTTCTTAGACTACTGCAGCATTCATCTCTGCTGAACCTAGGCCCAACCTTTTTACTTTTCCTCTCCTTACCCTTGAAGAAGCAAATTGTCTTCTTGACAAGATCAAATCGGGTTCCCCTTTGGACCCTTGTCCTTTGAAAATCTTGAAGAGCTGTAGGGAGGCGATCCTGCCCCCTCTTCTAGAGGTGCTTAACCTTGCCATCACGGAGGGGATTTTTCCCCTTCCTTGGAAATTGGCAGTGGTTAAGCCTCTCTTGAAGAAAGCCTCACTGGACCCCGGGGTTTTAAAAAAAATGTGACCTATTTCCTTGCTTCCTGCCCCTGCTAAAATACTGGAAGTCCACCTCAACCATCATCTTACCACCTTTCTGGATGACTCGAATCTATTGGATGTCTCACAGCACGGCTTTCGGAGAGCCCACAGTACTGAATCAGCGTTGACTGTGGTGTTTAACAGCATCCGTTCGAAGGTTGACAGGGCCAGATCACCCTGCTGGTATTACTTGATCTGACGGCGGCCTTCGACACCCTGTCCCCCGCCATCCTTGTTTCCAGGCTCGGGGAGATGGGTGTTGGGGGCCCTGCCCTCAGACTCCTAGCTTCCTTCCTCCATCAAAGGGCGCAGAGAGTTAAACTGGGTGATTTCCTGTCTGCTTCCACTCCTGTGCAATGTGGGGTCCCTCAAGGATCTTCTTTAAGTCCCACTCTTTTCAACATCTATGTGGCCCCACTTGCCAGCGTGGTGAGATCCTATGGGTTCGAGGTCTTATCCTACGCCGATGACACCCAAATCATGGTCTCCCTCACCCAGTCGGTGAAAGACTCTGCCCTCAATTTTAAATCCTGTATGGAGGCAGTCTCCCGCTGGATGGTGCAAAACTTCTTGAAACTTAACGGAGAAAAGACCAAAGTTTTGATTTTTGGGGGTGACCATGATATCTGGTCTAAAGATTGGTGGCCGGACTCCCTTGGGGATTGCCCTATTCCATCCCATTTGGCAAGGAACCTTGGGGTCCTGATTGACTCCTCCCCCTCATTTGACCTTCAGGTCAGTAGGACTGTGTCTACATGCTGCGGGATCATTAGGATCTTGAGAAAGATAGGTTCCTATCTCTCTTTTGATGCGAGGAAGCAGGTGACGGTAGCTTTAGTATCATCGAGGCTGGACTACTGTAACGCGTTGTACGTGGGCATGAACAAGAGCTCTGTCCATCGATTACAGATGGTCCAGAATGCGGCAGCCAGGTTGGTGCTCAACCTTCCCAGGCTTTCCTCAGCTTCCCTGGCCAGGAAAGACCTTCACTGGCTGCCCATTCAGGCCAGGATCTCGTTTAAGCTCTGGGTCAGAGGGTATCAGGTCCCTTCTTGTCCCCTACCTCCCCACTAGAGCTCTTCGTTCCTCCACAAAAATCTTCTCCGAGTGCCTAGATTTTCTAAGGCCAGATGGGGAGGGAACGCTTTCTCCTCTCTGGTTCCTAAGTTGTGGAACTCCCTTCCGCCCTATCTGGTGGGACAACCTTCTTTGGTTTTATTTCGTAAGGATCTAAAAACTTGGTTGTTCCGAGAGGCCTACTTCTAAGCCTTGGACCCGGTATCCCTGAGACTCATCGTTCTGATCTTGCTTTGCTTGGTGCCTTGATGCCCTTGGGCTAAGTTGCGCCTTATAAATTCCGCTTCATTTATTCATTCATTCATTCAGACCACTGGAAGTATGTGGCAGTGGGAGACCAAATTTGTAGCAAGGCTGACTAAATAATGCAGTCTGAAAGAGCGTATGATGCAGCATTTTGGAGCAGTTCTGCATTATTTTCTATTTTGTCATCTTAACACTACGATGCATCTCTTTCCATTAGTACCTTGCCCTGCAGCATAGTACACTACGAGACATATATAATGCGCACGTTTGTTAAGAAAGCAATATAAGATTCCAGACATCAAACCTTAATAAGAGAAGCCATAGCTTTAAAAATTTGTCTGAGAGTCCCCTTGAAATAACTTGTTTTCAAAACAGCGATGCTCCTGGAACATGAATTTGCATGAATAGCGATGGAAAACATTTTCATGACAAAGAAGCAAGCATTATTTCCACTGTAGGTTACATTAATGTCTCCGTATTTTTATGCTACAGGCAAAAGCCACTCCCAAGTCCATCAATCGGGGACAACAATACTGTCTGGGCAGAAGTTTCACCTCATTAGAACAAGTTTAATACCCGAATAGAGCTAGGAGAAAAAGAAAGGTTAACAGTTAACATCGCTAAGTGTCTACTTTACATCTGCTACATTTCATTTTCATCCATTTGAGCTGGATGTTTGATGAAATGCAGAGGAGGGTGAAATATGTGACAAATGCAGCAAACCTACAAAAAATGCAGAAAAGCTGCTGCTACATAACTGCGTTTTGTCCATGGCCATATTTAGAACGATCAATTCTCATTGGTGTGAGGTTTCTTTTATATTTTGTTTCATGAAGTTATCTGCGGTTACTAAAATGTAACTAATATTTTCCTTTCTGATTTTTTTATATTTATGTTGATTGGCTTCCCGTTGGTACTACAGTTATATTTTGGAACATTATTTTTGATCATTAACTTTTTTTAGATTCATATTGAGATGTATTGTTTTACATTTATTTTTCAGGTTGTATTTTTCGTTATTTTTTGTTTTTCAATTCATTTTGAATGTCTTTTGCACTTATTGGTCGCTACTGCTGCGTTTCAATTGCTAGTAACATTTGAAGCTTTACTCGAGGTTAATGTGTGTAATACCTCTCTCATTACATTTTAATATTTTATTTAAACACCATAAGGGCGTTTGCTGTTACTGTATAGTTGCGAGGCTTCGTTTGAGATGAAAAGGGACCTCAAAGCGACAATGTAGTATAATATGGTTGTTCAGGCCAAGATACAAGGGGAAACCCAGGGTTGGTCTCACTGAAGTCAGTGGGTCATTGCCAAACCATCGGGTTTTTAATAGAACTGACCACAAGAGCATATTGCAGATACCTTTGAGGAGAGTGACTGAACTTAAAAGCTGCGACAAGACTCGGAGTTGGACTGAAAAGGGGAATACCATATACACCAACTGCAGTGTCTGCTGCTAACCAAGGAACAATTACTGACTAACCTATAACTGACTTACCTATCCACCACTTAAAATGTACTTGCATGTTTCAATATACTAATTCAACACTAATCCTCTATGGGTCCCAGAGTAGCATGCTACTCGCCGAAAAAGCGCTTTGGCGCCTCGTCTGGGGTAGTAAGCGCTATATAAATGCAATTACAATACAATTAAAAATCCGTGCCACCACATATCTGAATGTATATGGTAAATATACAAGTATATGATGGCTCATACACTATGGGCACTGAGGGCCTTCCGGGCCCAAGAGACCAGCTTCATCAAGGCACTTAAATTCCCTAGGGATGGAATCACTGGACAGACAGACTCTGGAAATGTTCTTGTTGCTTCAAAGTCCCTTTGTAAGCAAGGTTGTTCTTTATTTGGCTAAGGGATAGGGTGCTTCCTACCTCAAAGATGGTCCAAGTTGTAAGATCAGTTTTGCATTATTAAACTAAACTTCGATTTTGGTTTTGAAGGCCCACAGTGATCCACTTTTACAGTAGGGATCAGACATTCCTTTAGAGCGGCCTTGCTGCCCACCAGTTAGCACACCACACACACATCCTATTACTACAAAAGTTGCACTTTGTTTTATATGCTCTCACTTCCCTCATCGCTACCCGCTACTTCCTACATAGAACCTAACCCCGAAGAGTCAGTATGTGGTCGTAAACCTCCCCCCCCCCCCCATAGCACTCAGAATCATAAGGAGTCTTCTGACTGGAGCTTTAAGACACAAAAGCCTGCACCCATTCCAGGCATCATCCGGCACCGTGTATGACAAGAACCCGACCTTTGGGGAACAGCAAAAAGACCGGTCTGATCTACACTACAATTTGAGAACGGTCAAATTTACATAAACTCCATCTAATCTATTTTTATATAGTTTTAGAAACATTCTATTGTATGATTTTAACTTTTACAATTACATCCAGTTGTGCTAAAATTACAGCTATAGGCTGGCATGGGTTACACTACTGCAGATTTTAAAATATGATGACAATATTGTAGCATGGATTGATGGCATCATAATAATTCTATGCAGAGATCTCTTTCACAAAAAGGAAACTTGTTTTGAAGAAAAAAATTCTTTCATTTAGAAAATATAGCTTATCAGATTAAAGAGGATTTCTCTTCCTTGGCCTCAGGTTGTTGTTTTTACATATAAGCCTCGACGGGCACAGGGCTTGGGATCAACACCATAAACTGTTAAGTGCGGGAGGCCAGGAGGGGTTTTGGAGAGGAGTTTTCAGCAGAAAAAACGTTAGGGTCGTAAACAGCCTAAAATGGGATATTATTATTAATAATTTTTAATAAAGCACATACTTAGGACATGGATATTACTGTGGCTAAACAGCAAGGTATGTGTTACATGTCCCACTCAGGATCCCTCAGAGTTGATTTTATATTTAATTTAAAAAGGAAAGACTGCCATGGTCTTCTTTATCGAAAGAAGTTGGAATGCTTGTGGAGAATGAGGACTGCTGACTCTTAAAAAAAAATCTGTACTGTTTAGCTGCTCTCGCAATGCTATTCAGTTAATCATCCAAGGAGGAATCCAACCCTCAAGATTATTCCTGGCAGGGATACAGGCCATATGGTCCCTGACTGCGCAAACATCCTGTCACTTCTTGTAGTTAAAGGTCTCTACTGGTGGAGCAAAAAATACTTGAAGGAAGGATGCTTGACAAAACTTAGGAAACGGTTATAACTGTGATGAGTAGAGTTCAAAAACTATAAGGCACTACAAACATCAGATGAAAATCAAGAACCAAATAATGTATCTGCTAATCTAAGTCCGAAATCCAACTCATTCTCCGCTCTGCCAACTCCCACAGTGCCACCAGGTGTCACACGATATTGGAACTCTTCCCATGATCCCATAGTCTCCCGGCATGGGGCCAATATCGCTTGGGGAACACAAGCTGAGATGGAAACCCCATACAGAGAAGGTTTCCATCTCATGTTGGGGTTCTGCAGCCTAACGTCCAAAAATTGTTTTGCAACTCCCCAGAACATGGGGTGGGTTCAAAAGCCTTTTTTGGTTTTTTTTTTAAGAAGGAGAAGCTTTTTACTTCATCTAAATCACACCCCCATTCCAACAGCCTGCCCCTCCCTCTATGGCTGCTTAGGGAGTAACATGGTGAAAGCCCCACACCCCCAAATCCCTGTCCATTGCACTGTAACTTCACAAGTTCTCTCATTTTTAAATAATTGGCTTAACAGCCAAACCTTTTTACTTTTATGGAATCCTTCACAAAATGTAACCAACTTACAAATGTGCCAGAAACGCTGGATTAGAACACTACGCAAAAAATAAACTGGTTACTTTTTTCTCAAGTACTTCACCTCCACTTAACAAAACAAAACAAAAAAATCTGGATTATAAGAAACCCAAGCGTTAAAGGTGCTCGTACTATTATTAGTTTTATCGGGTTCACTCATGGAGCTTCAAAGAGGAGAGGGGATAAGTAAGGAAGCTGGTATTATTTTGGCCTTTTTAAAAACAAGGGGCATTCTGTCACTGATGGTATGCACAAGTCTGAAAGTGGCAGGTTCCAGCTAAGCATGGGTTGCCTTGCATATTTCAGTCATCAATGGAGGAGAAGGCATCTATGGTGCCCCCTGTCAGGGAACCGATGGAAAATCTACGGATCAAAAGCAGTGTGTCAGCATCCTGCAGAAGTTTGGTGCCCCTGCCAGACTAAGCCAGAGCTGACCCCAGCTTGAGCACCCTATGTGTGTGAAGCGGTGGGCATGCCAGCAACAGCACTGTGCTTTCAGTTTGCGTCTTTACTGCTGCCGGAGACCAGAGAAAACCCTCAAGGATCTAGTAGCATCATTAAATTCTAAAGGTGCACTAACATTTTCCAAGTTAAAGAAAAGCAATATATAACGGCTTGAAAGATGGTCTGGCTGAAAGGCTTGCTGTCAATTACCACCATAATTCCAAAGTCATTAACCTCAATGGCAAGTACACAGCAGAATGCCAAAGAGATCTCACAAGATGCTAACATTTGAGTGGAAAAATAGAAAAACAACCAAATTGTCAAGTAGTGAGAATAGGCTTTACCAATGAGTAGATCGTAAGCTACTGGTAGCTCTCTAGCTCCCTTTAAGTAGCTCTCCTGGGTGTCACCCAACCTACTAAAGAATACTTAAAAAAAATTATTATATGTATATTAAAATTGAAAAATACTTATGTGCAAGTAAAAAATCTGTGTATTATCAGAACTCATAAGCTAAAAGTTGCAGAAAAATGGATGAACTTCCAAAATATATTTAACGCTGATATTTGAGGGATAAATCGTGCAGTATTGGGAAGACATATCATTGATTTTATTATCTTGGTGGTAGCAGCATTGCAGCTACAACCTTTATACATTATCTATGTACAGTCCAAATTGATTAAGCCCTTTTAACGTTACTGCTGGAAGCCGTGCATAGCCTACTCGGCTTATTACTGTTGGTAATCTTGCCTACATTTGCCACTAACGTAATCTGCGGTATGTGGTCGTGATTACAACACTCATACTAGAAGCACAGATGATTTTCATTGATCATAAGTAGCTCTTACTACATACCCAAAGCATTTTAATGACTACACTAGCAAGGTCATCATTTGTCCATAAATCCATTGAGAGATGATGAGCATGTTAGGGGATTGCACCCATAAAAACCCATTACACTCTGTACACTCCAAATACCAGAAGAGAACAGAGATCACACCTATATTTTTCTCATAACCGATTTTCATTGAGCCCAGAGTGAATTTATAATCTGAAGTTTGATAGCCAAATCAGGAAAATACATGACTTCAATAACTATATAGAGGGGGCAGAAATACAGGTTAATTGTAAGTTGAAGGGTGATTTCACCGTCAGATTGTTATGAATTAAGATCTGGAGAAGCCTGAGCAACCAATAACTGCTACTATAAACAGAAATGCAAAGTTTATCATGAGAGCAGTCTGGCTAGCTTGCCCTACACACAACAATAAACCTTCAAAGGGAACAGAATATGAAAAATAAATAGGAACGTTAAAAGATAAAGGTGGTATTGATATGCAATGCCAGTAAATTACATGGATGAAAAGAAAATTGAGAATTAGATTAAAAAGCTGATGCTAAAATCACCACCCATAAAGACACAGATTAAATATGCAATAATGCAGGGAATCGGAGAACTGCTAAAAGATGCATCATCACATAGACAAAAGAAAACAGTACACATGGTGCATGAGTAAACATCAAGCTGGTCATGCTCTAAGGAAAAGGATGCACATTTCTCATCACCGAATACATTTACAGTTCAACTTGATTAAGTTTAATTCTGTTGTAATGGTACTAAGAAGTTATTCATTTCCTTGATGGTAAATAAGGAAAAAAACATTGAAGAATTTTTAAAAGTCCATGTGCCCTATGATCGTAAAAGATTCCCTGAATGAATAATTCCCCCTAGTCGTTAAGTCTGCCAAAAGTTCGTTTTAAAGGACTCGCCAAGATCTCCGGGCACAAAGCTTTGTGAACCTGCCCATACGACTCATTTGTAAAGTGGTCATTCTTTTTCTTATTTACACTATTGCGTTTATTTTATTGATTTTAAGCAAATTTGTACTTAAAGAGCCATATTAAAATACTCCATTAAAGGTAGAGGTAGAATTGCATTTAAATAGATGTAAAACATGAGTATTTTATTTATTTATTTGAGTTTTATATAGGGTTGGCTAGACCCGGAGGTATCCGAGCGCTTTACATGAGGTTCCACATTGTTACAAAGTTACATCAGTTACAAGTTACATCTGTTGCTATAAAAATTTAAGCAGCATAGAGGACGAGATAGAAGGAGCATAGAGGTACGGTGGTTCGAAGTACTTGAAGGAAGAAGGGCCAATATTGATACAAACAGGATAAGAGGCGGAAGGCAGAAGGCAATGTTGATGTTCCTGGGGAGAAGGGAGCATGGTACGTCACCTTGTCAGTGCAGCATCGCCCGTAATCGAAGTGGTGAAGGAGAAAGGACTCTGACTCCCCATAGGATGCAGTTCACACATTTTTTTTTCATCATACAAAACTAGAAGATAGGCGTTTCCTCTAAGAAGAAATTCTCAAGGAGGCAAATAGATAGATACTCTGCTTACGTTTACACCAGCTGCAATATATAGACCTTTAGATTCAAGTAAGGTCCTGATAGAGCGCCATGTTGTTTGAAAAATTGTAGGGGTGCATTATAATCGCCTGTAGTCAGCACCCGCATATTTAGAGGACGTTACTAGTGTTTAGTTTAGAAACGTAGGACTAATCGAAAGTGTTGCAATATATAGACGCCCCTGGCCCCAGTATCCCGTGTCTCTTTGGCGCTTCTTCACCTTCGCCCACCCGCCCACATATAACATGGAACTCACAGGCACTCACACACACAACATCATCTACCCCACTGGCCTCTCAAAAAAATCGGCCAAACGGTTCAAACACAACCTCATCAAATCGCACCCTGAAACCATCTTCGCTGATCCCTACTTCTCCCCACGCAACGGACACTCAACCATCAACGCCATCTTCCACACTAAACGGAGAGCACAATGGAGGAAAGTACTCCAACCACAACAAAGAAGGTACCACTGGTCTGTTAGTGCGTGAGCATATGAGTAAGAACCATGTCTGTGGCAAGTCTAATTGTGTCACAAAAAACATGAATTGAATCCCATCAGCCCACCCAATGGCAGAGCTTCATCATCTGGGATTTGAAAAAGACAGTGGTCTATATACAGGCAACTCACTTCATTTGATCGTGTGTTGCCGTGATCATAAACCTCCAGTGATGGATCATACCATGTAGTATGTGTTTATGTGGTGGGCTACTAGTTTTGCAGTGAAAAATCAATGTGAAAAAGAAAGAGAAAGTGATTTAAAATTGGCTACCATGATATTAAAGATAGGTTTATTTGGAAGAACATCATGGTGTCAAAGGATAAAACAGGTGTAAACAGTTTGAGATAATAACTTATCAGTTGGACAGAAGGGGTCTACATGTTTCAGCCATAATGGGAGGTAATGCCCCACTGGCTTTCATCAGGACCGCAAAGGTACACTACTGCAAAACAATATACATAAAGGTGCAAAATCATATAAAAACATATATTAATGGATACCATACATCCTACCATCCGCTAGTATCTGGTGTGTAGGAAGTAAGTTCTCAAAATAGGATTCTTTCCCAACTTGTCGTGGGAGAATGCCTCACCTCGCCTGGCAACACCTCAGGTGATGAGGCCCCGCTCTCTCCGTCGGTACCCCTGGCGAATCCTAAGCCGAAGGGGTATGATCACGGCAACACACGATCACATGAAGTGAGTTGCCTGTATATAGACCACTGTCTTTTTCAAATCCCAGATGATGAAGCTCTGCCATTGGGTGGGCTGATGAGATTCATTTCATGTTTTTTGTGACACAATCAGACTTACCACAGACATGGCTCTTACTCATATACTCACAAACTAACAGACCAGTAGTACCTTCTTTGTTGTGGTATATTGTTAGCGGGGTTTGATACCACTAGGTCTCTAAAAATCCTTCCCCTGAGACCCCTTTTGAATACGTTGTTTCTTTCCACTTTTCCTATTTCCTCCACTAGAAAATCAGCACACGGTCTAGCTATTTATATTGCCCCTTCCCAACTCTTACAAGGTACAGCAACAATCACTATCTATAACAACTGCACCATCCTCATACAAGCCAATGACCGTAGTTTGAACCTCCTAGACAACATCTTCCCTATCATTAAAGAACAATTGGACAAACCGCAAATGGTTCCACTACCCAACTACACACACTCCAACATTAGTAGGGATGATATAGCCCTATCTCCCCCCCTCCCTCCCTCCCATTCATCTCTGGCTCCTGATTCTCCTGATCCATCTCCTTCCGTGACACCAGTTACCCGGAAGTGCACTTTCTGTTTTCATTCAAAGCAGACAAGCAGAGCTGTGCTGACAGGCTCTCGGACAGACCTGTCTGCCTAGCCTGGAAGGCCTTTATGACATAGTAACAGTGAACAACGAGTTTTGCTTTCCACTGTTGCTACATCATAGCAGTGGGTTATGCCATTTGGAAACTGGAATAAATGATAGCGACGCTCTTTGAGAGCCATACATAACAACAGGAATATTAAGGCTGCATGGATACTTTCATCCCTCTTGAAAATGCAAAAATTAAACAGAAGTTGAAATGATAGAATTAAAGTGCGCCCCCTGATTCCTATTATTAAATCCTTTGGAATAGACCTAGTCAATTACGCGGATGACACACAATTGGTGTTCTCCATGGAAGGAAATCAAGCAGTGTCTATAGAGACATTTCAGGAGTGTATGCACCAGACTTCCAACTGGCTTAGGACAAACTCCCTACAATTTAATGGTGGCAAAACGGAGGTTGTATACTGCTCCACGGCCAAAGTGATGCGGACTCTGCCATCTGAGTTCAGATTCTCCAAAGTGGATGAAACCACTGGTCCCAGTTATAACGGTATGCAATCTGGGAATTTTGATAGATGACAATCTTCAAATGGAGTCACAAGCCAATAAAACAGTTGGCACCTGGTTTTTTTACAGCTAAGAGAACTACGCCAGATTCTCCCACTACTGCCAAGTGCCACCAGACCCTTAGTAGTGAGGAGCATAATCTTAAGCAGACTGGACTACTGCAACTCACTATATCTGGGAACACCACAATCAGTGCTATTGAAGTTGCAGAGGATTCAATCTATAGCAGCTAAACTGTCATTAAATAGGCAGCGCAGGTCCTCATCGATGGCAGCATTAAAGGGCCGCCACTGGCTGCCCATCAAGGAGAGAATCCAATTTAAATCTCTCTGCATTGTGTTCAAAGCAGTACATGGTCTGGGCCCAATGTCCATGCAAGAGCAGCTTACCTGGTACCACCCTGGGAGAAATCTTCGTTCTTCCAGTGCAAGTCTGATAACTACCACCAGATTTAAGAAGTCCAGGACGGGCGGCAGAGCATTTGGGATAGCAGCCTCACAAATCTGGAATACCCTCCTCCTGCATATTAGACAGATTAAATCACTGCTCCCATTCAAAAAGAGCTTAAAGACATGGCTCTTTCCTAGGGTTGAGTAACATGAGCTCTCCAAATCAGCGTATAGGATATCTGTTCTGCCTAGTGACAACTTGGCAAGTCGCAGCGCCAGGACACCCATATGGTGACAGTTTCACACTATACAAATCCATAATAAAATACAATACAATACAAGGTAGGGGAGGGGTTTTACAAGTCTTGCCTATAGCCTATGCATTTGGATCAAATAAAACACACAACCGGTGGCATACAACTCCCAACACTCTCCGAAAATAAAATCTTCAGTAGACCGAATCCATCTTTCATGCCCTCTCGGAAGAGCGTGAAATCTGAGCACTAAGTGGAAATTTCTGCTATTCACAGGTTACTGCGGCACCAGCTATATTGATGCCCATCCGTGGTGAAATCATACGCCGCTGACACCTAGTGACACAAGCATGCGTCAGGAGGTTGGTTATTCGTGCATGCATACGCGGTCTAGGGCTGTGTCAGGAAAGCACTTCTCAAATTACTCTGGTAGCAGGCCAGGGAGGAGGCTAACATATGGCCAATTAGACGGTTTAGTTTATCTGCGCCGTCAGGAATCTGCTGGCAGTTTCTTATCCATGGAAAGCAATTACAGAGCTTCCAATCACAAACATATGGACCTCTTCAAAGCCAAACCATTTTTGGAATACATCAGGTGAACTCTCAATCTGCATTTTCACACTACATACATATAGGGTTTGGGCCCTAGGCCCACATTCAGGACAAGTTACCATGCAGACACATGGTTATGGTACTGATAACTCGCCCAGGGCACGTGCTCCCGGCCTCTTTTATTTGTAGGGTCACCTAACCGGTGATGCCGGTTATGGATGGGTGTGGGGTGAGTGTTGGAGCCAGCCCTCGGGGAGGGGCTGGTTACAAGTCACATTTAGTGGAACACAAGTACAAGTCCCGCAGGACACCAGCTTCCTAACTTTATTAAAAAGAAACAAATTAGTTCTACCTGTGGGAGAGAAGAAACAACAAAACAAAACACAGCTGAGTCTCTTCAGGCAGTCCGCAGGACAATACAGGATCAGCATATAGGTGCAGCTGGGCACACTCGGATCATGGCATGCACCCTTGGTCTCTCGGGGCACAAGTGTGACGTGGATTAAGTCTAGGCTTCTCTAAGTCCCCTGTCCATGGGGTCACAGTCTTTCTGTGTGGTGTATTTTGATTCTGACTGCGCTCATGGTATTAAAGGGTTTCCAAAACAGTTCAACCTGGAAAATACATCAGGAGCGGTGGAGAAGTCCACTGCAGACAATTCTTTGAAGGTGCCCTGGCTCCATGGACGGCAAACCCTCAAAGACAGAGGACAACAGTGCCATGGATGGGAGTCTTCCTGGAGGGCCCTGATACTACCTGCTGCCCGTAGGACTGCGCATCTTCTCCCGTCTTGGACCACTCCAGGTCCTGTCCTTTCAGTAGGACTGGGCGTCTTCTCACCGATGTTTCAGCCAATGTGGCGCTTGGTTCTGCCTAGACTTGTGTGTGCTTGGAAGGTTTTTTTAAAATTTGTTTTAGAGTTGTGTTATATAGCGCGAACTAGACCCAAGACATCGGGTACATGAGCGCTTTACATGAGCACCGGTTTCGTTACAGATGGGAAACATTAATTTTTTGTTGCACGGTGAGATTAAATGATTTGCCCAGAATCACAGAATGTTGAGTGTTGTTGCCGAGACTCGAACCCAGTTCCCCAGCTTCGAGGTTGACCGCTCTAGCCGTAAGGGTACATCCTTGATCACTCAGTGCGACATTCACAAAGACGGGCCAAAGATGACCATTCGGTGCTGAGAGGACCAGCTGATACGGCCTCTTCTCGATTGCGATGGCGTCAGACAGACACTGGGGGCGCGTGTGGAGCCTACAATGGCAACAAGGGGTCTGGCCTGCGTGTTACATGCCAGTCACCTTGCAGTTCGTCCTGGTGGGAAGAGTAGCCAGAACACGAGGCGCCCCTGTCCTTCAGCGTGTATGACAGCACACAAGGCAGGGCAGGAATGAGGCCACTCAGAGGGTGAGCCCGACTACGTCTGCCGGCCATACCCCACAGGTGATTACTGCTGTACTGACCAGCCCTGCGGGGGCGGGGGCGAGAGAGGAGAAGGTAGAGAAGAGAGAGAAGGGAGAGAAGAGAGAGAGAAGAGCGAGAGAGAGAATAGAGAGCAGAGAGAGAGAAAGAGAGCAGAGAGAGAGAGAAAGAGAGAAAGAGAGAAAGAGAAAGAGAAAGAGAAAGAGAAAGAGAAAGAGAAAGAGAAAGAGAAAAAGAGAGAGAGAGAGAGAGAGAGAGAGAGATCGAGAGATCGAGAGAAATACACATCATCTCCCAAAGTACAATGTTTTGGCTACCGCCCGCCTGCTTAGAGGCGGCATGAACAGGTGGGCAGTGTGATAAGGAGGGGTCTACAGACGAGCGAATGAGCCCAGTACACCCCTCGATGTACTGCAGGAACTGGGACTGTTTATACTCTACCCCTACATTGCCAACGTGGGCGAGAACACTGTCACCCACAACGTTTGCGCAGTGAGACTTTTGAGTGATGTGTGCGCTGTACAAATGTCCCTGATTTGATTTGATTTAAGTACAGATGCTTCCACTGCCCTTTATCAAGGTTTTGTGAAAGGCAATACAAAAGGTGCAACAGATTCAAGTAAACCCTAAAATTAGCAATGCAGTTCCCTGGCAAGTGGCCCGTTACCCAAACATGTAAATAAATATACATCCTGCAGCTACATTTAGATGAAAACGTGTAGCCTCGAGTGCTTTCCATAGATTTTAGAGGGAACCCATGCAGGAAAATGTTACTTTGTGAGCAGAGTTCACAACCCTTAAAATCAATACTTTCCCACTCCAGTTGCAAAAGTGAAGAATATTGCAAGAAAAGAGAAGATGGATGCAACGAGCGAGTTACGAAAAAAGGCAACGCGTGTGTGGTATTAGACCAGTTAATCATAATCCAATTAAAAATAAGACAGTTCGAGGCAGTGCTTTTACTGCAGTCTTGGTCGGCACACGGGCGAAAAAGAAATGAAAAATGAAAGCAGGTACACGTGGATCTATCTAGGCCTGCAACCGCGGTCGTGGTTCACTGAAGCTCCGCGAGCTGTAGGTAAATGCAAATGGCTGCGCGAGGCTGATAAAATGAGGTGTAAATCCAAGGTGGGGATGCTGCACGCGCACCAGGCACGTGCTACAGAAAGGGCGTAAGGCATCTCCTGGTGAAATGACAAGTCTGTTCTTAAGGAAGGGGAGTCGATAGAAAGCAATTCTTTAACCCCTTGCATGCTGCCGCGATTCTGCGCCTGTGCGGCAGAATCGCGAGTGGGCGGGTTTATGACGGCCCCCAGCCGCCATCAGCACACGAGCCCCGTAGTGCATGACAGATGGGGGCCGTCATCAGCATGCAAGGGGTTAAGAAAGAATCTTCGGAATTTCTATAAATGCGGTGCATGGATTTCTACCTCTGACCAAGGCACCGAACTGAAAAATCACCACTGGGAGAGACAGCCACAGAGTCTGAGAATGTGCAGCCAGGTACTATGGACCACTGGGTAAGATGAAAAAAAAACTTCCTTTAGATTTTGCCGATGGACCCATCGCAGGTTTGCACAAAAGGATTCGCACAAGGTCTGCAATCTGTGCCTCAGTAAGGACTATATGTTCGAGGCATATGAGCTGTAGATCATATGCTGTGCTTAGATCGCCAGCTAGTGTTGGACAGACATATTTTTATTCAAAAAAATTGGTCTGAGGCCGTGTGTGAAATCCTTTCTTGCCGAAGTGTGTACTTTAAATGCTTAACACTGCCCTCTGATAAAGCCTTACTGCTCGCCCACACTACCACAAATAGAGATTAAGGTATTATCTACTTTTACCTCAGTAAGCCTTTGGGGTTCCACTGGACTCTGTGCAAACTATACCTTACTTCGATAAAGTAAATACAGAGCCAGCTTCCTACACCTCTTCACTACAACAGTCATCAAAAGATTTCTAGAGGGAGCAAAGAGGATAGCACCACCAAGGTAAGTACTAACACCGATGTGGAATCTAAACAAGGCACTCCCATTACTAATGAAGCAACCTTTTACGCTAATGCATATGACAGAACTCAAATGCTTAAAACAGCTTTCTTCGTAGCCATCACATTGCCACACAGTCAGCAAAGTAGAAGGGCTCACCTCACAAGAATCCTACTTACAGAGATGCACAAGGACAGTGTTCATGAGAACAAACCCACAGTTCCTTTCCAAGAGCCTGTCACACTTCCATGTTAATCAAGCGATTGACCTGCCAGGTGTCATCCAGGAGCCAAGGAGGCGCACTGGAAATTTATTCACGTTAGATGTACAGAGTGAATTCATGTACTACCTCCAGGAAAGAAACCAGAGCAAAAAGGGGAGACCGTTCTCGATTTCCTGTGCACAAACAGTCTCACCCATGTCCAAGGGGACCATTTCAGAATGGGGAATAGACATTAGAGACCTGTTACAACAAAGCAGGAGTTAACACTAGAAAAACTGCATTGGGGAGAAAAGGGGTAAGCCTGTCCTTTTTAGCGAACTTCTTAATTAACAACATATGTATGACGGCTACATGGTCATCCATACATACATTCACCAATCACTATCGTGTGGACATTCAAGTAAATGGACATGCGTGGGACAAGAAGGTATTAAAATGCCGGTTTATTAGCATGAACTCCTCTCATTCCAACCTCCCTAGAAACAAGGATACCGGTACAAAATCCATGCACAGCATGTGAATTCAGAAAAGGTTCACACAGCAAAACGAAACTAAGAATTTTCTAGATTCAGCTACGACCCTCCCACCAGCCAGTAAATAAGGTGTTTTTAAGTGTTTTTACACCTTCCGCCTTTAACACACGCAAAAAATATAAGCAACATGCCACACCTCACAACTTTGCTTCCCCAAGTCTACCTCACAACAATGTTACACCACAAAAGCAACACAGCACTCCAACACATTCTCAAACACCATCTCCAACACATACACATGCAGACCCATCAAAATGTCTTCTTAGCAGGCTGAATGAGGAACACGATAAACAACAGCTACACGATTGCTATCCCAATACAGCTAATACCAGCACTAAAAACACACCTGCTACACACCCACACAATACTGATCACTCTTCTACAAAACAAAGTCCCACTATCACCAAAGGCCACTCTCTACACTGCCTACTAATAAATGCTTGATCCCTCTCTAAAACAAGCATCACATCTACGACCTTCTCACCGATGCAAAACCAGACATACTATTTATAACCGAATCATGGTTGGGAGAGGATATGGCTCCAGTCCTGCATGAAGCCATTCCTCTAGGCTATCAAATAATCACCCAAAATCGTATAGCCAAAAAAGGAGGTGGTCTAGCTGTTGTATTCAGGCAAACAATACATATCACTAAAGTTGACAACATCTCCATAAAGAATTGTGAGGCTCTTCTAACAAGATGCAATCCTACACCGTCTTCCACCTGTAACTTCCTGCTCCTTTACAGACCTCCACCTAGCAAGGCAACATTCCCAGACGCACTTCTAGACACAGTTTCAAACCTGATAGCAATACACTCCAACCTATACATTCTGGGTGACCTTAACATTTGGTTTGATAAAACCAATATGACCCATCCAAAAACAATAATCACCGGCCTACACGCATTGAACCTGCATCAGATTGTCCCCAATCCGACACACACCGCTGGACATATCCTAGATGTCATTTTTGCTAATACTGAACTAGTTATCTTTCAAACTATAACTCCAGTCACATGGTCAGACCACCACTTGATTGCTTTCCAACATAAAACACTAAGCGACTCACCTAAAAACTACCTTACATCCATCCACTTATCGGCCGTGGAACAAACTCAATTTGGAACACTTGGAAACACAGCTAACATCCACTATAAATCTGGAAACCATAAATTCTGTTCAGCATCTATATGAGTGTCTAAAGGAAGCTTTTGACATCCTAATACCACTCAAAACCACACAACAGTACAAAAGAAAAAAAGTGCCTTGGAGAAACATAGAAATAAAAGACAAAACAACAAATTAGAAAGCTGCCACGTACCTGGCTCAAAACAAACGCCAAACAAGACAAACTTCACCTACAAAAAATTAACAGATTATAGAAGTCGGCTATCAAAAAAGCTAAGAAAAGGTACTATTCAGACAGAATTCAAGATGCTAAATGTGCAAATAAAGAATTCTATAAACTACTCAATGAATTTAGAAAACCAAATTGCCTTGAAGGAACTCATCCTGTTACTTAAGATTTCACAGACAAACTGGCAAATCATTACACGGACAAAGAAGACACGTTGGACTCGTACTTACAACAGAAACAAAGCACCAGATCTAACCCTTGTACAAAACAACTATCCAAGAATGCTCTAATCAAGCCTCTCCGTTCCTTCCAACACATCTCACACGATGAATTTATGGACCTGGTCAAAGCAAGCAGGCCTGCCGGCAGCCCTTCTGACCCCTGTCCGCCACAAACTTTCAAGACAATTCTTTTAACAACCTCTGCTGCCATTCCAGTAAGAAGAATCATCAACGATTCCTTAACTACTGGAATATTTCCAGAAGAACTCAAATAGTCATACATACGCCCTTTACTGAAGAAAACAAACTTAGACATGCTGAACCCTGACAACTACAGACCCATTACAAATGGACCTTTCCTGGGCAAACTGATAGAAAGAGCAGAGTTCGCCCAGATGTCACAATTCATTGAAGAGAATGACATACTTTCAGATTTCCAAACAGGATTCCGTCCGGGAAGAGGCACTTGCCATCTGGGATGACCTAAAGAATACAGTTGACCACAACGGGGTTGCTGCGCTACTCCTCTTGGACCTCTCGGCTGCCTTTGACACAGTAGACCATGACACTCTGAAACAAAGACTTTATGAAGCCGGCATAGAGGGAACTGCTCTAGACTGGATCGCGTCCTACCTTCGAAACAGAACTAATGTCATCCACACCCCACCTTTCTCGTCCAAACCGTACTCCACAAAAGTAGGGGTCCCTCAAGGTTCTATCATCTCACCCATGCTTCTCAACATCTACATGAAGTCTTTACCAGTCCTGATCAATAAATTTCACCTCACGTGCTACAACTATGCAGATGGCACGCAAATACTCCTTCAACTGGAATGCCCCAAAGACATTGGAAAATCACCAATTTTCAGCTGGTCTCAGAGCCGTGGATCAGTGGATGACTTGGAGCCATCTCAAATTGAATGCTTCAAAAACTGAAATACTCACGTGTGGCAATTGGAAAAATTACAACCCGCTTGCCGCATGGCCTGATGATCTGGGATCACTGCCTAAAGTATCGAAGGAAGTAAGAAACCTTGGAATGACCATGGACTCCAAGCTGTCGATGAATGCCCAAGTGGATAAACTAGCAAGATCAAGCTTTGCTACTATAAAAACGCTGCAACGAATTTTCCCTCATTTGGGATTTCCACACAAGGTCCAAGCTACCATCTCCCTTGTTCTATCCAAACTCGATTACGCCAATAGCCTCTACCACGGATCACCTTTAACGACCATGAAAAGACTACAACGGAGTCAGAACTCGGCTGCCAGACTACTCTTGCATATCAAACCACGAGACCACATCTCCCCTGCCTTGAAAGCCCTGCATTGGTTACCGGTTGCCAAAAGATCCACATTCAAGCTGCTTTGTATTACCCACAAAGCAATACATGGAATAGGACCACTCTTCATCAGGAATAAAATCACCAAACACATTTAACAAAGGAACCTCCGCTCTAGAGGAGCATCGCGCCTCAAAATTCCACCATACAAGAAAAAAAACATGGCTGGCACATCCTTCTCTGTTCAAGCAGCCAAACTATGGAACTCTTTACCCCCCAACATAAGATCCACCGACAACCACCTTATCTTCAGAAAACTACTCAAGATCTGGCTCTTCCCCACATAAGCACCATACGGAAACAGAAATTTACAGCATATCCCTCTGTATATAAGCATTTGTTTTCACTATAGATATGTACCTATCTTTGTGTATTACTTTATAAAACATGTAAAATAATTATGTTGTCAAGAGAAAATAATAATAATATTCATCAATAAATAAAAATCATCTTTGGTCTACATGTACATACTTCCATTGTGCATCTATGTACCTTCCATGTAGTTGGATATGTGTGTCTGTTACTTTTCTCCTAAAAAAGCATATCCAATGCACTACCCTATTTCTCATCTTGTGCCTCTATCAATATATTTAATCTAAATATAATTACTTCCTTTATGTATCTATATACTTTCAATGTACTTATGGATCTATATATTTATCACTTTATTCTAAGTTAGCATTTCCAATGCACTAGCCTATTTCTCAGCCTATACTTCGCTCAATATATCTTCTAGCCCAACCTTCTGACTCATCTCAAACTTCTTTCTATTACTCCTTCTAATGCACTACCCTATCTCTCATCCTATACATCTATCAATATATCCTCTACATCCACTCTAATTTATCCCAAACCCCATACCACTACTATGATCGCCAAAATAACCCTTTCTAGACTCTCTCCTGCTCTACCCCTCCTTGCATCATAGGACACCTCTTTTTACTAGACCGGCCCCCTAAAACAAACCTTTCTAAACTCTCACCTGACTCCTTCTCTCGAAAACTCATTTTTACTCATCCAAAAGCCTCTTCCTACTGCTAAGACCTAAAAAAAAACCCTTCACTCTATCCTTTTCAATCAAAATTAACAGACTAACATGTTCACTTCTCAAATTCCATATTCCATATTCAACTATTCTAATATACTGCCCAAATAACCGAATAACATATCTACTACTCAAATTAGTTCATATTTATACTATAATAATTTCCAACACTAATCCTTTATGGGTTCCAAAGTGGCATGCTACTCGCCAGAAAAGCGCTTCAACACCCATCAGGGGCAACAAGTGATATGAATGCAAATCTTTCTTCCCCTTTTATCCATCCGCTATCCTTCTCACTCCAAGTAACAGACTAATATCCACCACTGAAATTACCTCATATTTCACCATAATAATTCACCACTAATCCTTTATAGGCTTCCTGAATAGCTTGCGTCAACAAGCGAGCGATAAATAAATACAAACCTTTGTCCTCCTCTATCCTTCTGCTATCATTCCAAATCCAAATAACTGACTAACCTACCCACCACTTAAAATGTACTTGCATGCTTCACTATACTAATTCAACACTAATCCTCTATGGGTCCCGGAGTAGCGTGCTACCCGCCGAAAAAGCGCTTCGACGCTTTGTCTGGGGTAGTAAGCGCTATATAAATGCAATTACAATACAATACAATACACGGAGGTAATAAGGCGGAGCAGCACACAGGGGTCTGTCGGCGCTATAGGTGCGGTATAACAGGTCACCACGAAGACACACTGACTGCTTATCTTTATGTGACTAACAGAGATGGATGGTGCTGAGGAAGGTCAACTAGAAACGCTCGCCCCTTTTGCAAAAATGCACAAACGTAGACATTCCGAGTTTACATCTACTAAGGTGATTCTCCATTTCCGTCCATGAATTCTCATGTTTGCCTACATTTTCACTTGCACTAGCGGAGGAGTTTTTTGTTTACATTTTTGTACAGAACATAAAAAGATTCAACAATAATGCCAACAATTCACAAAAATGTCAGGTTTTCAACCTTGTTTAAGACGATTGTGCCTCAAGTAGACCTATAACGTTTATTTCTAGCATCTTCTATATATGAAGAGAGGCTCATGGGAAACTCTTTCAAACTCACTCCCAATATTGAACGGAAAAGTAGGCCGACATTGAAAACAGTTACCACTTCCCGTCAACTCCCTAAAGCAATCACTAATGTACAACTGCACAAGGATAAATTACACCATCCTTAAATTAACCACAAAACACCGTCCAGAAAGGCAACTGAATAACTGCCGGAGCACAAACACAAATGTATTTTCTAGTATTATAGCATTTTTATAATTCTTCAAGTAAAGTCCTCTGCAGCAGCTATTGTTGTTAGAAGGCATTACAGAATACACCCCCTGCCCCCGACCAGCATTACTTATTCCCCTCGAGGGATCACCCTCAGAACCTTTGTAAGAAACTGCAGCAATAGTCCTGGTGGCTCAGACGCCCATTTTATTTGAAGAACAAATGCTTCATTTACACCACAACTGCAGTCAGGCAATATTGTCCCACCGATTAAGAGTTTCTGTTTAGTCCCTTATCCTCTTTGCATAAAGGAAGACCTGTTTCTGCTGACTCTATCTTGCATGGCTGTCTCAGGAAAGCTGTGATGTATGCTCCCACGTCGCACTCAGCTCTTTCTAATTTTGCCATAGTCCAATTCGCACCGTTGTACATTGATAGGGGCAACTAATGGTCTCTCAATCACTTACAAAAATGGGACTCCTCTGGTATTGCTCAAAGGACACTTCTATAGGTAGGTCCCATAAAGGAATCTTGCTCACACATTTTTCCAAACTGGTATGGTTATTAAGTTCTCTCACTCTTCACATTCGACTCCTAACCTCCCCCCAAAAGAGTTCTACCTCAATATAACTTCCACCAGAAAGTAACCCAGAAACCTCAAGATTGCCATCAAATACACCACCAAATTGTTCAACATGGAACTCACTGAATTGGAATGGTAGTGGTGCAAGTCACATTCCGAAGAGATTTGTTACCAGGATACAGGCCATCGCGAAGTCCTCTAGAAAAATAAAAAGGCTTACTCTTCCACACACATTTAGGAGGCATCCAATCAGGCAAAATAAAGACTGAATATCTACCAGCAACTTAGCATACCATCCCACATGGCATAAGAAGTGACACCTGCCCAAGCACACTCCAACAGCATTGTGAAGACGTCCTTGAGTTCTTTCCGGCCAAGATTGCCAAATTATTCAAATAAATCAATGGCTAATGCTTTTACTTTTAGAAAGAAAAGTTCTTTAATTCACACAATAAAATACAAAATATAAATTTGCAAAGGTACACAATGAAAACAAGACCTCTCTAGCATCACATGAACTAGACATTTATGTCGGAATGTCTCTTACTGTGAAACAATGTACAGACCTTCCCAATAGTGTGTGGCAAGGATTTCACAATAGCAAGCTCTTCCTGCAGTAATTGTCACTGATTTCCATGTAAAACCCTTTCCTTTTCCAATTATTAAGACAGTTCAAAATGTAGAGCCGTGTCTTAATGCATTTTTAAAGTGCTTACAATGTAAAAACCTGATTCTCAGGGTATACTGAGGGACAGAAGTTCAAGGTTGTTGTAGGCTATAAACTGAACCCAAAACACACAAAAAATAACACTCAATAAATCGATGTCCAACCAATTGTTTTTCTTTAAAAAAAGGAAATGTTCTTTAGTGCATAGATCTATCTAAACATTGTAGTCGAAATGACAAATTCTCGATTTCAGGCAGAACCCTACTTTTAGAGATCGGAAAGGTGAACCAGGGTGCAAATTATATACCCTACAAATATATCACTAGGGCAACTAACCCTGTAAATGTAGCTTGTTCCTGTTATGATTGATATACCATATAAGAAATTTGCGCACCAACAGCATTTAATCTTAAAACCAGCAATACTTCTATATTGGCCTATTAAAGAACCTCAGGCCTTTCGCAGTCAAATAGGTTAAGCATATAGGCTTTGTCAAGTCATTCAAAATGTAAGGACTACTCCCTTGTTTGTCACATTTAATAGTTATTTTCATGTTAAAGCAAATAGGCTTGCTTTAATAAACAGGACCATGGGGTATCTGCCTGGAAAGACCCAGCAAATATTTCAAGAAGACTCAAAAAGATTACCTTGATATGCATTTTAAGTCTCCCTCTAGAGCTATAAAGCATTTTCTGGTGCCAAACCCCCTCCAATTGCATTTGCCAGAGTTCACAATGTAAACCTCTTCTTACTGTGTCTGTCAGATAGCTAAAAATATAAAGCCTCTCCTTAAGGTGTTAGTCCTGGAGTTCACAATGTGAAATCCCTTCATATTAAGCATGGCAGATAATTCACCATGTAAAAACACTTTGCTGCATTTGTCAAAGTTGACAATGCAATACCTATTTCTATATTGTTTCTCAGTTCACAGAAAAGATTAACTTCTTTTTGTATTTGTCAGAGATCTAAACAATTCCTTCCTAAGGCGTTTGTCCTGGAGTTCACTCTGTTAACCCCCCTTCCTATTGTATTTATCAGTTAAAAACTACTTGCTTATTGCCTTTGGCACAGAGTTCTTAATGTAAAACCTCTTGCTACTGTATTTATCAGAGAGTTCCAAATACAAATCCTCATCTAACTGTATTGGAGAAACCAGTTCGGGATGTCACAGGGCAGTCAGTAGTTACTGGGTCTCAATGTGTCAATGGGGACCTTTTTCCTTTGGTATCCTGCAGCTTCCATACCTCGGTCTCTTAAACTGGGCTCCAAGTACCCCATTGAGCACATGAATCTTTGAGTAACGAGGCAAATAGTCCAGGGCTAACTCATGGCGGCAATGTGGGTGACAAAATCAAACTCAGCACCACACAAAAATAACAACAAATCAATGCCCAGGCAATGCTTCTTTAAAAAAAAAAAATGAAAAGTACACAATGAACACACAAATAAATAATATGTACAAAGTTACACATATTTTCAAAATTTCAAGTGAAATTGCAAATGTAAACTCCTTTTAAAGCCAATGGTAATTCTTGCAGAATTGGTGCTTGCAAATCCCCCCTAAAGAAACATCACAGGGGGAAACTAACCAGATACACCTAGTCTGTTCCCGTCATCAGTGTGTTACCAGGTGGACATTTGCTCCACACCTAAAAAACAGCAAAGCCCTTCATGGGCCTCCTGCAACACTCGTATCTTTTCTCTATCGGCAAGATTAGGCATACAGGCTTTGTTAAGTAGACATTTACAATGTGGAATGGAATACCTACTGTCTTTGTTACCACATTTGAACATCACTAAATTAAGTTTATTGGCTTGAACGTGGACATAAGCCTGACCAGGTAGTCTTTGTCTATAAACACCCATCAACCGTTTAAGCCAACCACAAATATATATTAACAGAAAACAATGGTTCATTCTACACACCAAGTATTTACTGAAGCAAGACCTAAAGAGGTACCTCGGTACTTATACTATTGCAATTTTTAGAGTTAACAATATAAAATTCCTTCCTAATGAATTTGTTATAGAGCTTGTAAAGCCCCTTCCTATGATATTTGTCATGACATTCACAATTAAAAACCCCTTCATATTAAATGTCTCAGAGGGTTTACAGTGTAAAATTATTTAGTAAAAAGATAATGTAAAATCCCTGACTACTCTATTTGAGAAATTTGGTTCAGGAGGTCCTAAGGCAGTCGGAAGTTGCTAGCTCCAATTCTGTCAATCTGGGACTTTCACCTCTGGGGTTCCAGGGACTCTATATACCAGTCCCTCAAACTGGGGATCAAGTGCTATTTTTTAGAACTTCAAAGGTAACTAAACAGAGCCATCCATGGCCCACACAGGGAAGGGGGGCTGTGGGCTACACACTCAGAACACAGCAACCCATAACATAACACACAATAAATCAATGTCCAGACAGTTATTTTGCCTTAAAAAGAGAAAGCACGTTAATGCATAGACACTTAAATACTATAATCAAAATGGCAAATATTTACAAGATTTCAAGTGGAACTGCAGTATGGAATCTCTCAACTAGGGCACTTGCAGATCACCCAGAGTGCAAACCACATATCCATTATAAAGTTCATTGGGGACAGCTAGCCTTTTTAATGCAGTCGCCTCCCATTATCTGTGAGGTGCCATGTTACAATCTATGCACCAGCAGGCTCTAATCGTAAAAATCAGCAATGGTCCATTTGGAAAACAGGAGCCTTTCACAATCGAAAAGGTTAAGTCTACAAGTATTGTCAAATCGTTCTCTATGTAAAATGGGAGGCCTACTGCCTTTGTCGCCACATTTTAAATAAAGCATGCCTGTTGGCTTTCACCTAGCAATACTATGTCACCTCTGCCAAAGAGACCCATCAAACAATTTAGGCAGACGCAAAATAAACACAGGCATGAACATTGCCTCTCCCATGAGGACACCAGCCACTTACTGCTGCCAGACCAAAGAGTAGATTTGTTTACACTAAACCCCTTCCTGATGACGTCAGACACGTCAAAATGTAGCATTCATTCCTATTGGGTTTATCAAACACTTCAAAATGTACAGCTTCTTCGTATGATGCTTGTCATGGAGTTCATAATGTAAAAATTATTTCTGTTTCATTTGTCAGTGAGCTCATAATGTATAGCCATGCTCTATAATGTATTGGCAAGCTCTTCAATGTAAAACCCCTTACATTAATAATTGTCAGAGAGTTCACAACATGCAAACATGCAACGCCCTAGTACTGTATTGGTCACAGGGTTACATCATGCAAAGCCAAATCCTTCTGTTTTTGGCATTAACAATGTCTCTATCAGTTATGAGGACTGGATCTACGTACTACTAAGGCAGAATAACACAACGGTATTTCAATCAAATGCTTATAGAGAAACAGATCAACAAATAGGCGGGGGCATGGCTTCTCTCTGAGGGTTTGCCATGACAGACTGTTGTACTGTTCCATTCCAAACAAGCATTGGCAAAGCCAATAGGTCTGGCCTATGCAAGAGCTATTGGCTTTGTCAATGTGTTTTAGCCATGTTGTACGCCAGCATAGTTGCTGTTCGGCATAAAGGTAAATGGCATAAAGGAGAGTGGCATGGTGCTGACTGTCAGAGTGTTGTAGAGGGGCATAAAGTGGCGTGGAGTGTAATGGAGGGAGTAGAGTGTCAGAGTGGAAGGGCATAGAGTGGAGTAGAGTGGAGTAAAGTCACGTGGAGTGGCGCAGAGGCCGCTGTGAAGAGTGGAGTAGATTGTAGGAGAGTGGAGTGGCAAAGAGTGGATTAGAGTAGAATGGCATACAGTAGAGCATAATAGAGTGGAGTGGCATACAATGTTGTGGAGTGGCAAAGAGTGGAGTGGCTTAGAGTGGAGTAGTGGTTTGTAGAATAGGGTGGACTGAAGTGGCATTGACACGTTTAGAGGGAGCTGCGTAGAGCGTCACAGAGTGGAGTAGAGTATTGCAGAGAGGAGTAGAGTGGCGAAGACTGTTGTAGAGAGGAATGGCACTGAGTGAAGTAGAGTTAAATGAAGTAGAATGTCAGAGTGGAGTTTCGTGGACTGAAATATCCTAGAGTGGAGTGTTGTAGAGTGGGATTAGAGTGGCCTAGAGTAAAGTGGCATACACTAGAGTCATGTAGCGTAGATTGGCTTTGAGTGCAGTGGCGTAAAATGCATTGGTTTTGAGTACAGTGATGTAGAGTGCATTGGCATAGAGTGCAGTGGTTTAGAGTAAAGTGCAATGGCACAGAGTAGAGTGGAGTGTCGCAGAGTGGAGTGGCACAGCGTAGAGTGCAATGGGGAAGAGTAGAGTCGATTTCTATAGAGTAGACTGGCATGTAGTGGTATAGACTGGAGTGATGTAGAGTGGCAAAGAGTGTAGTGGCATAAAGCATTGGTGAATTGCAGTAAAGTGGCACAGAGCTGACTAGTGCAGAGTAGAGTGAAGTAGCATAGAGTGGATTGTTTCAGAGTAGAGTGTAGAATACAGTGGTGCACAGTAAAGCAGCGTAGAGTGCAGTGGTGCAAAGTAGACCAGAGTGGGGTAGAGTGGATTGCCGCATGCTGCAGAGGCGTGGAGTGATGCAGAGTAGAGTGGCAAGGAGTGGAGTACAGTGACAGAGTGCAGTGGCGTGGAGTGGTGCAGGGTAGAGTACAGTGGTGTAGAGTGGCATAGAGTGCAGTGGCATAGAGTACAGTGGCATAGTGTGCAGAGGCATAGAGTGGACTGGCATAGAGTAGATTAGCAGTAAGTGCTGTGGTGCAAAGTAAAATTGAGTGGCGTAGAGTATAATTACACAGAGTGCAGCAGTGCAGAGTATATTGGCATGGGGCATTGGCATACAGTGCATTGGTACAGAGAGCAGTGGCATAGAGTAGACTGAGAGTAGAGTGGTGCAGGGTAGAGTAGAAAACACTGGAGTAGAGTACTGCAGAGTAGACTAGATTGGCGTACAGTGAAGTGGTGCAGATTAGACTGGTGTAGAGTGCACTGGTTTTGAGTAAAGAGGTGCACAGTGTATTTGCATAGATTGTAGTGGTGTTGGATGCACTGGTTCGAGTACATTAGCATACAGTGTAATGGCGTAGTGTAAGGTAGAGTGCTGTAGAATAAACTGGTTCAGCGTAGACTGCATTGAAGTAGAGTAGCCTGTTTCAGACTAGAGTGAAGTGGCGTTAAGTGGAGTGGAGCGGTGCAGGGTAGAGTGGCATAGCGTGCAGTATGCACTGGTGTAGATTAGATTGGCAGAGTGGAATGGCGTCGAGTACACTAGTGTCGAGTGAAGTAGTACAGAGTAGAGTGGGTTGGCGTAAAGTGTAGCGGCATAGAGTGAAGTGGTGTGGAGTGGCCTAGACTGGAGTGGTATGGTGTAGCGTGCATTGACGAAGAATGCAGCAGTGTAGAGGAGAGTGGTGTGGAGGGCATTGGCATTAGAGTGGCGTAGTACGGAGTAGCGTAGAGAGGAGTGGCACAGAGTAGAGTGCAGAGGTGTGGAGCAGAGTTGAGTGGAGTGACGTAAAGAGGAGCATGCATGGTGTGGTATCGCAATGCGATTACAGACATGACATCTTCAATTAAAATAACCATTACATTTGCACAGACATTGTTTTATTGATAGAAGTAAACACCACACAAACAAGAATGTGTGGAAATGTCCATCTAGTGCAGTGGTCTTCAAACCTTTTTATGCCACGTCCCCGTCAAAATAATAATCATTTGGGCCCCTTTCCCTCCAAATAATTTACGATTATTTTATTAAACTGCCAATGTTTACATTTGTCTAGACTAATTTAAACATTGCAGATACGTTCTGCACTGTTTTAAAAATGCAACCAACTACTTGATTGCCAAACATACTATTCTGGTCTGGCATGTCTAACTAACGTGTGAAAGTATGCACAGCGTGATTATTGGAAATGGGGGTGGGGTTTGAAGAACATTTGGAGTCCCTTTCATTTGGATACCTTTTGTCTGCCAGGATATTTGAATTACAAAAGAAGCTAGTAATGGCCATTTACATAGCGGTTTACTGCCGCTCATTTTTTCCCTGCTGAAAACAAAGCACTGTTATCAGCATAATACTTCTTTGGCAAGAGACGGGCATCCACCCTGGGATCACTTGAGGCCCCTGTGGGGGGCAGCCCCCCAGTATGTAAACTCCTGACCTAGTGCAGTGATTTGTTTTGATTGTAATAAACTATTTGTTACCATCAGAATTACCAAAGAATGCACTTCAGTTGTGATATCCTAATTCAGATATATTCTTAAATATCTGCACAGTTCATTTAAATTTTTTTGTGTGCTAGAAAAAAATAACATCCTACTGCCTTTCTCCAGCACACTTCCAGTAGCCTGCATGATTGTCACATAGATCCTCTCACTTTGAAGTCAGAGAAAGAAGGGTATCTGGAAGACAGTACCTGTCATTTGACCTCTGTCTTTGAATAAACAGCAAATGTGACAAGATAAGAACAAGATTTATAGGCCTATATATAGAAATCAAAGTACAGGATACAGTGAACAGGGTATGGTCTACCGGAGGGACAAGCTCAAGCTGGACAGTCTAAAATAAATAAAGCCAGCAAATAGAAACCTAGCAAATATGAGCTACAGACCACAAAACCAATGGTAATCAATGGGTGGACTGCATTCCCAGGGAAGCTTTCCAAATGCCCTCAAGATGTCTTTAACAAACCAGACAGCTGCACAGTCTGATAGGCTTTTTTTTTTTTTTTTTAAACCTTTATTTGCATCAACAGGATGGACATGCGTGGGCCCACAACCAATCCGGCCGGCCACAAGTAAATTATCAAAAGTCAAAATAAGCAACACAAGGCCAGCTGGCAGGCAGGCAAACATATTTAAAACAATGCTATGGAAAGAACAAGCGACATTAACGGCCCAATATCAGGATCAATGAGGTCCATTTTATAATAGGGGACAAGGCTCATGGCAGATTCATAAAATATGGAAAAAACAATAAACAAAAGTACACCCTCGCCAAAATGGGAAGAGGAGGGGGAAGGGAGGGGGGACGTGAAGACACGAGTCGGTTGTAGCACAAAACAAACGCAAAATATAGTAGATAAGCATACAAGTACTACCAGCATCTCACACCCCCCACCCAATAACACGCCAACGAAGGCAAGGGGAGCAGATAAACTGCACGATCGAAACCTACTCGCCATACGAGCCTGGGGAAAAGGGGGGGGGGGAGAGGTAAGGGGAGGGGGGAGGGAAAGGGGAAAAATAGGGGGGAAACAGAGGGGAGGAAACCAATAAGGGCAAGAACAGGGAAAGGGGAAGAAGGAGAAACAGAGAAAAAGAAATATAAAAGGAGAAACACAATCGTGCAAGATGGGCGCCACCCCGGGCCAGGCATCCCGCGGCTAATAATACAGAAGAAAGTAGAGAGCTGGCGAAAAGAAGGGTATGGCAGTCGCGACGGAGCATTGAAACAGATAAAAGTGGCATAGCGACAGACCCCAACCCACTCATGCCAGAGAAGCGAGGACAGAAGCGGCACCGTTATAAAGGGATAGAAAAGGGCCATAGAACCGAAAAAGAAACATCTGAAAGACTCCGCCCACCCGTCCCACCCCGCACCCCTGCAGAAGGCTACGGCCTACCCTCCAAACAGCGTGCCTGTCGCCCTAATCCGAAACCCGAAATATAGTAAAGAAAGAAAGTAGAATAAGGAGACAAATAAAGGAGGAAAGGGAATATGAAACAAAAATAAGATGTGAGGGAGGAGCCAGAGGATATGAACAAACACACTCGGCTACGACCCTCCCCCGACCAGCAAATGAATAATTATCAAATCAGTGCTTCACCTTCACATACAGCAAAAACCCGCAGGGGGGGGAGGGGGGAAATTTTAACGTTTCACAATGTCGAGAGTACAAGTATCAGTGCAACAGACAGGTAAACCAGAAGTCTATCAATGTCTTGCAACTTACCCCCAGCCCTTCCTAATCACGAAACCATCCCAATAAAGGATAACATGAAACGGACCACCCAGCACAGAATAATCGTAATGTTGACCAGGGTTACGGCAGTGATGTAGAGTAGGGAGAGCCACCATACTAATGGAATACAAAAAGTCAATGAAGCAAGTCAATTGTAACAGCAACGACATGGCAAGCAAAAGCAAGCCGGAATCCAGTTTAGCAGTTCGACAATGCAAAGGTACCCCACCAGGACAAAAGCTCGAATCCATCGAAGCGGGAGCAAACAGCGGTCCACCGTAGTTCCCAATTGTCCGGGAAGGAGCAGATCTCCGCGTCGTGTGCAAGTCCTCGAAGTCCGGGCGGTGAGAAAGCGGAGGTTCAAAAGCCACCGGCCCATCAAGCGGCCGAAGAACAGCGACAGCAACTCCTGGCGCAGCCGAAGGGGGCAAAGCAATGGAGGCATCAGGACGACAGGGGTGCATGAAAGAGCGACGACCCAAAATGGCGGCGGGCCGCATGGGGTCGGGAGAAGCACCGGGGGCCAAAACAGCGTACAAGGACATCAAGGCGTCCAGGACATCTCCGAGCGTGGGCGCTCGAGCACACGCCCAGGCCTCCGCGCAATCCGGCCAACAAGGTTCGTCGGTGCAGAGCGGATCACCCCCCACGTTGTTGGTAGCCATTTTGTGAGTTTCGCCGCCCCGCACTCCACCGTGGGCCCCCAAACAGTTCCCAAATGTAGGACTTTACAGACTTCCGGAGGTTCCCAACAATGGCCTTACCGGCACAGAACGGGCAGGCGCTCAATGGGGGGGGGCCCCCTCCGAACAGTGGCGGGCCCCACAAGCGAGAGCCAGGCGCGGGGTCCAGGGCCGCCGGACAGAACAAAGGCGAAGGGACCCCTTCACACAGTCAGCCCCCGACACATCTCGTCCCCCTCCAGCCGCACGGTCCACAAATCGGGGCCGGTTCAGGATCGCCGGGGCATACACACAACGGCTCCCACCAGTGGCTCACTCTCGCGGCCGGGGCCGGCAATCTCAGCACCGCCGGTCGGGTCCCACAGGCGAGGTCCCGGTCTCGAGCGCCCGGAGGCCCCAATCCCACCGAGGGCACAGCTGCGGACCCACAGCACGCAGGAGCCTCCGGACCAGACGGTGAGTAAGAGTGGGTCGTTAAATTCCAAAATCTGTAGTGAAGTATCGTCGCAGTACAGGATATATTGCAGGATATTCGAGGTTGGCCGGAGGGCCGACGGAGCCGAGCTAAAAGGCGGCCATTCCGCTCTCAGTCTGATAGGCTTTGACCTAAAAAAGAGCGGTAGGACACAGCCAGCGTTGGCCAAGTCCTAGCGCTTTTTTTTTATTGCTGGCAACCAGCCCTGTTTAAGTTTGTCTTTTTGCTAGTTTGTCTCTGCTCGTATGTGCATCTGTGTGTAGAATGGCTCTTATTCTGGTAGCATTCCCATGTTCCCCTTTTCCTTTCAGCTTTTCACGTTTTCCATCTGCACATCTCCCATTGAAATGGCTGAAGGCTGGCTAGACTAGTTACAAGTTTCCTAAAAAAATAAAGGAAACTAGAGCTTGCGATTTCGCAAAGATGATTATTTTCACTAGCCTAGTGCATACTTCAATGCCAATTCATTCTTGAAAAATGTGTATTTGACTATAAAATAGTTAAGATAAAAGTTTGCAAAAAATGTTTGGTATTAAAATAAACTATGCTTTTCGTCTGGCACGCATGGTATATACCAGTGTTGCTTTGGAGAGATATCTTCTTGTGAATCCTTTCCTGCAGTGCCATTTGCAGGGAGTGTATATTATGAGTCAACCTTGGAATATTTCGCATCCGTTTACGCCTCTCACAAAGAAAGATCTCGAAACATATTTTTAAAAGTAATAGCAACTTGAAAGCAAGTAACGTTAAATATCAACACTGGTACTAATGTGGGGTGGTCATACTGCTACTGGTGGTTATTGGGGGCTCTAGTACCAATGGTGATAGTGATAGGTTTGGGCACTTATAGGCTCTGGGGTGTTAATGTGACTGGAAATAGGGGGTAATAATGGTGACTCGGGGCACTGGGACTGATGGTGACAACACGCTGGAACGGATGAAGAATGGGAGGCCCAGAGAGTGATGGTGACTGGTGGCACCGGAAATGATGACTGGAGGTAGTGCGTGCAGCTGGTGGTGACGGAGGAAAAGACACTGATGGTGACTGGGGGCACCGGAAATGATGAGGACTGGAGGCAGTGCAACTGAGGGGGACTAGGAGATACAGAGAGTGATGGTGACTGGACGCCGAGCAGCTGATGGTGACTGGGGGCACCGGAAATGATGAGGACTGGAGGCAGTGCAACTGAGGGGGACTGGAAGATACAGAGAGTGATGGTGACTGGACGCAGAGCAGCTGATGGTGACTGGGGGCACCGGAAATGATGATGACTGGAGGCAGTGCAACTGAAGGGGACTGGGAGACAGAGTGATGGTGACTGGACTCAGAGCAGCTGACGGTGACAGGAGTCACTGGAATTGATGGTGATAGGAGGCAGTGCTACTGGCTGTGACTGACTGGGAGGCAAAGAGAGTGGTGGTAATGGAGAACACCGGAAATTATGATTCCTGGAGGCAACACTACTGACAGTGACTGGGGTCACTGGAATGGATAGTGAATGGGACAGCAGTACTGATGATGGGTGCGGACCCTAGTACTGACAGAGACTATAGAATAGTGGCTTGTTGTAACTGGGGTCACTTATGAGGATTATGGGGAAGTGATATAGAATGTGACTAGATGCACGGACCATGATGGTGACGGGGAGCAGGGGTACTGATAGTGACTGTAGGCATTGCTGCTGTGGATGATGAGGGACACTGGCAGTGAGGGGACTATAGGAACCGATGATGATGATGATGTGGCACTAGTGACTGGGGTTGCTGGTGATGGTATTGGAGCACTATCACTGATGTTGACTGGTGTTCCCGATAGTGATGGCGAGTAGGGGTACAGGTTCTGATAGTGACACCGGTTGCGATGGTGTCTGTGGACCATGACAGTGGTACTAATGGCGACTGAGGCAGACATGTTAATGGCGACTGGAGGTAATGGTACGGATAGCGACACTGGTCGTCATAGTGACTGGGGACACTGGCATTATTGGTGACTGGGCTCATTGGTACTGATGAACAGCATGGACTGTGGTACCGATGAAGACTAGGGGCCGGGGCACGGACGGGGACTGGGGGCATTGGTACTGATAAGTGTGGGTACTCATAAAATAATGACACCGGTACTGATCATGAATGGGGACTCAAATCACGCAGGTTGCTGGAGGTACAGGCAATGATTGCGACAGGAGCTCTTGCACTGAGGGCACTGGGTTCACCAGTACTGATAGAGACGGTGACAGTGGCACTCGCAGTCTTAGTGGGTTGTAGCATTGGTGAAGGTGACCTGGGCATCGGCACGGACAGTGACTTGGGACTGTGGTGATGATGGTACCTTGGGACACAGATACGGATGGGGACAGGACCATGGACAGCGGTATAGACAATGAATGGGGCACTTATAACAATGAAGGCTTGGGGTCACTGTTACGGTGATTGGGGATTCAAGCTGGTACTGGTTGCAACTGGTGGAAGTGGTACTGACGTTCCGTGGGATTTAGGTACCGATAGTGGCTCAGTAGTGTCTGTGACTGGGACCACATTTAGTGATGGTGACAAGCCAATAGTGGTGACTGGAGCACAGATGTTTTTTGATGTCTCTACGTTGATATTGGCCTTCTAACATACAAATCTAGTCTGCTGTGGGCCGTACCCCTGTCAGGTTTGGCGCTTGACTTTCTTTTTGCACTTCTGGCCAACAAGTGCTTTCGGAGAAAATAGGCTTTCTATTAGTTCACTAGAGAAGTTACTGCGCTGAGTGATATGTCTGAGTGTTGCTTTTACCACCTTAACACAGCACATACACCGACTTTGAACATCAGGAATTATTAGGTTCTTAACAGCTCACCGATCTCATCTGTAAACCTGGAACTGCCATAGGAAAACCTTTCCACTCCACTACACAGATATGAAAGCTTGCTTACAGCAAGAACTGCTCTAAGATCAATTTGATGACGAGGTCATCTACTGCCGCCTGCTGCATAAACTATACTGGAGAGGACACGGTGTGTCCTTTTCTTCTAAAAAAATTTTATAAAGAAAACAGTCTATTATACTCTTGACAAGCCTCTCCTAGAGCCTCCTTAGGGTTTTTTGAAGTTCTCTGCAAAATGGAACGCGTGCGATCTTTTCTACCGCACATTTTCAAGCTTGCATGTATCGAAACTTTAGTGCTATGACGGCTTTCTTGAGATAGTTTTACCACATTAGGGACATGGTTAAAACACCTAGCGTTACCACTAGAAACAAGCATTGGAAATGCAATAGGTCTCGCATTAGGAAAGTTTGAGCGATTGTTATTGTAAATGACACTTTTTTATTTATGTGTTGGTTTTTAAAATAGCAAAATGAATAGCTTTGTCAGTTACAATGTCAATAGTTTTAACTTTTGCAAATGTGACACCTATAGCATTTGTAATGCAATGTGTGTTGTATTTACGTGACTTAGATGTATTGATATTACAAATCACAATGGCTTTTATTTTTGTAAATGATTAATACTTAATTAAAAGTTATTTTAATTTATAATGGCAATACCTTAAACGTTTGTAAATAAGTTTTGTGAAGATTATGTTCAGTGTATTTTATTGTGACGAAAATCCAAGCACATTGCATTTGCACCTACACACACACAGAGCCACACACACACACACACACACACATATAGATGTGGTGGATCTGGGGGATATGGTGGTGGTGGATGTGTTGGTGGATGTGGTGGTGGATGCGGTGGTGGATGCGGTGGTGGTCATGGATGTGGTGTTGGTGGATGCAGTGGTGGTGGATGCGGTGGTGTTGGAAGTGTTGGTGGATGTGTTTGTGGATGTGTGGTGGATGTGGTGGGTGTGGTGGATGTGGTGGATGTGGTGGTGGTGGGTGTGGTGAAAGTGGTGGTGGTGGATGTGGTGGTGGATGTGGTGGTGGATGTGGTGGTGGAGGATGTGGTGGTGGTGGATGTGGTGGTGGTGGATGTGGTGGTGGTGGATGTGGTGGTGGTGGATGTGGTGGTGGTGGATGTGGTGGTGGTGGATGTGGTGGTGGTGGATGTGGTGGTGGTGGATGTGGTGGTGGTGGATGTGGTGGTGGTGGATGCGGTGGTGGTGGATGCGGTGGTGGTGGGTGTGGTGGTGGTGGATGTGGATGTGGTGGTGGTGGATGCGGTGGATGTGGATGTGGTGGATGTGGTGGTGGTGGATGTGGTGGTGGATGTGGTGGTGGATGTGGTGGTGGTGGATGTGGTGGTGGATGTGGATGTGGTGGTGGATGTGGTGGTGGATGTGGTGGTGGATGTGGTGGTGGATGTGGATGTGGTGGTGGATGTGGATGTGGTGGTGGATGTGGTGGTGGATGTGGTGGTGGATGTGGTGGTGGTGGATGCGGTGGTGGTGGTGGTGGATGGGGTGGTGGATGTAGTGGTGGTGGGTGTGGTGGATCTGGTGGCGGTGGATGTGGCTGTGGATGTGGCAGTGTATGTGGCAGTGGTTGTGGTGGTGCATGTGGAGGTGGATTTGGAGTTGATGGTGGATGTGGTGGTGGTGGATGTGGTGGTGGATGTGGTGATGGTGGATGCGGTGGTGGTGGTGGATGTGGCGGTGGTGGATGGGGTGGATGTGGTGGTGGTGGGTGTGGTGGATGTGGCGGTGGATGTGGCGGTGGATGTGGCGGTGGATGTGGCGGTGGATGTGGCGGTGGATGTGGTGGTGGATGTGGTGGTGCATGTGGAGGTGGATTTGGAGTTGATGGTGGATGTGGTGGTGGTGGATGTTTAATGAGCAATTGCACAGCTGTGTTCCATTTACTCATGTGAAGTTGCACATCAGTTAAAGTTAGCACGTGGAAACGATTATTAGCAGGACTTAAAAAGAACTGGGTACTGTTGTAGTGCAGGCCAGCCAGCCAGAAAGAAATGACTGAACGAAAAGGACCCCATTTCCTATTTCCCCTTGTGACCTCATATTTATTAGGATTATTACTGTTCGTGATAACCTTTGAGAGTTTGTGAGCACTGTCCCTTTAGTGCATATGCGAAATTGAGACCCACTACTCCAAATCGAAAATGCGGTTCTTGTAGATTTGTTAAGCTGCTCGCATTAAATACAGCATTTGGATTGTGACTATAATTATACAAAATGAGATAATTCAGTCCGTGTTTTAATAGTCATTTGTTGGCCCATCAATTGGAGGTGGGAGGGTGAAATAGATCAGTTAGCCTAAAAAAAATTGATTATTACTGTTCGTGATAACCTTTGAGAGTTTGTGAGCACTGTGCCTTTAGTGCATATGCGAAATTGAGACCCACTACTCCAATTCGAAAATGCGGTTCTTGTAGATTTGTTAAGCTGCTCGCATTAAATCCAGCATTTGGATTGTGACTATAATTATACAAAATGAGATAATTCAGTCCGTGTTTTAATAGTCATTTGTTGGCCCATCAATTGGAGGTGGGAGGGTGAAATAGATCAGTTAGCCTAAAAAAAAATCCTACGTTTTAATTTTTATCATGCTCCTGCGGAAATTGTGCGTAAAACAATGAAAGTTACAAGTTTATCATTATTTATCACGTGAACTATATCAGCCATGCGTCAGAGCCATTATACATTATAAGCAAGCTCTTTTCAGATGTGACTTTGAAATGACATTTAGGTAAGAGATTGAACTCCACACGTCACACGTGCTGGAGCCTGGTGTAATATGCCGGTTAAGGTAATTGTTCAGGCAGGAAGGTTTGAGTGTTAGTAAGTACGCTTCATTTGTAGCTTAAAAGAAGGCAGCAGTCACGTGTGTGGGAAGGGTGGGGTGCTGAGCAGAGTGCCTGTTGAAGAAACTGAATTTCCTTCAAGGAGACCCTCTCATGCGTGTCGCGCTCACTGTCAAATAATCGACAGCCCCAAGCTAAGTAAAATAAGTCAAACTTCAAGTAAAGCATATGTTTGGTGACTTCCCATTCCCCCTTTCATGAATTGCAGACTTGCCACCGCGAAAGTGATGAGTAAATAATTTGGGCGTAATTGTGTTTTATAAAATATGGTAGTTTTAAATAAGTTACAGGAACATGTCAATTGGTTGGTACTAAAATAAATCGACGAGCTGGCGGAGCCTGAATTTCGTGTTGTATGCTGGAGGGGGAGGTGTGCTGGGAGAGAGCGTGGGGAGGGGGCGGAGCGGGAGGAGCGTCGTGAGGGGAGTAAGTACGCTTCATTTGTAGCTTAAAAGAAGGCAGCAGTCACGTGTGGGGGAAGGGTGGGGTGCTGAGCAGAGTGCCTGTTGAAGAAACTGAATTTCCTTCAAGGAGACCCTTTCATGCGTGTCGCGCTCACTGTCAAATAATCGACAGCCCCAAGCTAAGTAAAATAAGTCAAACTTCAAGTAAAGCATATGTTTGGTGACTTCCCATTCCCCCTTTCATGAATTGCAGACTTGCCACCGCGAAAGTGATGAGTAAATAATTTGGGCGTAATTGTGTTTTATAAAATATGGTAGTTTTAAATAAGTTACAGGAACATGTCAATTGGTTGGTACTAAAATAAATCGACGAGCTGGCGGAGCCTGAATTTCAAATGCAAAAAACAGGGCAAAAACAATGAAAAGGTGGACAAGGGAGGAGAGAAGGAAAGGTGACAGAGAACTGCTGGAGGAGCAAAGAGGAGAAAAGAAATGCGACACGGCGGGCAGGGGAGGGGGCGGAGCGGGTAAAAAAAATAAGGGGAGGGGGGAGGAGAAATGCGACACGGCGGGGAGGGGGCGGAGCAGGGAGAGGGTGTGAAAGCAGCAGGGGCCTGGAGTGCGGCTGAGGGAACTGATGTGCACGCGCTTTTAAGCTCAATGCGCATGCGCATTGAGCTTAAAAGTCACGGGCACTGCAAGGAATCGCCACGATTCCTTGCAAGTTAGTTAAAGAGTGGTTAAGCCCCAATAGTCTCGCAAGCTCGATGCGCATGCGCATCGACAGGCGAGACCTAAAAATGGGGGCAATTACAAAAAGAGCATGGTAGTGGCTGAATCCCCATGGGACATGAATGCGACCTTGTGTATTGTAATTAATGCTCATTTTAAAGCGCTTAGGTCACGTTCCAGCTATATAAAATTGCAAAAATAGACGTAGGTAGTGTATAAAAGCAAAGGAGCAGGGATTTGGTGTGGGCAGCAGGTAAAGAACAGCAGATGGCGGTGGAGACGCACACAAGGGAGGCAGCAAGACAGCAATGAACGGAAGCAGCACCGGGGCAGCAAAAAATGGACTTCTGCAACTTAATTAAACAAGAAGAATAAATGGCCTCTGTTTTTTGAGAAAAGGACAGTCTTCTTAAGGTTGAGCCTGGGCAGCGCTTGCTCTGCTCTTCGAGGCATGCTGTATTCGGTATATGAGCTATCGGGGCCTTTGGACACTCCCACCGCTTTTGGTTGATTAGTTGGCCTGGTTTTAAAATTCCCTCGCTCTGGTTAGTTAATATTGCGCATCTGTCCTGCCTTTTAGTGCTTGGTTCCCTCCCTGCACATATCACCAATTGATTCTTTTGGTTGGCCCGCTCAGGCCATCTCTTGACGCCTTGCTCGAATCCCCTACTGCCATTGCTGCAGACATGAAACTATTGGTGGGGTAACTGTTCTAATGGTCCGATCTTTTGTTATACAAAAATGTATAATAAATAAAATGACAGCCCATTACAATAAAATAATTTCATGAGCTCTCCCCCACCCTCCGAGCGAAAATGCAGCGTCCATTCATGTTGTTATCTGGAGGTGGAACATTTAGGCCCTTTTCTATAGGCCGCTGGCCTGCTGTTGAAAAAACGCCATGGGATCCCAGAGGTAAGATCAAGTTTTAAAAAGCATTTGCAATGCAATAGCTCTTGCATTGCAGAAAGTTTGACCTATTGGCATTGGAAATAATAATGCAACCCCAACCGCTCAAACTATCAGTAATGCGAGACCTATTGCATTTATTTTTTCATGGCACTAACCCCAGCATGTGCTGGTTTCTGTGACCTGAAGTTGTGGCATGTGAATGCTGTCAACTACTCAGAAATGTTTCTGGTGTTTGTTTTTGTTCTGGCTGGCTGTACCACAGCCAGTAAGAGGCAGAGACTAGGGCTTGCACTCGCAGGCTCAATCCTAAAAATGTGTTTGTCAGAGAAAGGAACCAAAACCATTGCCTACTACATTAAACAGTGAAAAACCATGTTAGAAAATACTTGTCTACAGGCTTTAACACAGTGCAATAATAATCTACCCATAAAGGGTGACTGGCTTTAATATATGCTTTCCACAGTAAATAACTCAGGCCTATTGTCTTTGCCATACACACAGATCAGACACGTGCAGGGGGGCTCCTCTGCAATGGTGGAGGAGCATCACCCCACTGGCTCAGAGCCAGCAGGTGAAAAATAAAATGATATTTGCTAATCGTTGTATTTTTTATTTGTCGGCTCTGCGCCATTGTGTGCAGGGAGGGACAGGGCCAGTGCCATGCGAAGGGGGAGGAGGACTGGTCTGTGCACTTCTAAGTGAGCATCGGCATTTGGCCGCCCATCTCAGGCTGGCCAAACACACATGCGCACTTAGGATTCTCCAACCAGGCTGTAATGAACAGCCGGATTGGATAAACAGCTGAGACTCCCTGTCCTTAGCAGAGTATCAAACGAGCCGGCTCAGGCCAATCCCCACGATGCTCTCATACCATGAGAGCAGAGTGGGGATTGCACAGGGAGTCTCTGCTAATGTCCCAGTATCTTCTGGGACCAGGAAGCAGCAGAACACCGAGGTACGAGGAGCAATGCAGCCGGCAGCTTCAGGGAAGTCTTTTTTTTATTACTACACCCCACGCTCCCCTCCCCCAGCACCTCCACCCACATCGCTGCCTCTTCATTGAGTCAGCCACCAATGGACTTACTGCATTTGCAATAGCGTCTCTCGATGAACTAGTCGGCCCTCCAGCCTTGCTCACTGGCTTGTAACCGTAACTAAATCAGACCTGCTGTACTGAGCAAGATCTGTGCAAAAATAATCCCTTTTTCAGCGGAGGCACACAACATCTGCCCAATCACATCCAGTGGAGAAGAAGATCAACAACAGAACCAAAGTCCCTCACTCAGAAATGTTGAAGCTCGTTGTCTGCTTCTTACAGAATGGTTAGTGACAGCTGTGCCCTCAAGACAAACCTTAAAACATCTACTGACTCAAAAATCATGGCCCAACTACAGGCATTATCTCCAATTTCCAATCTGTCAGCAAAATCATGCAGAAGGTCCTGCAAGACAATCTCAAGATTACATGACATTTTTCCAACTCTGTCATGACCAACAATCAGGATTCTCCCACTAAGGGGCACATAAAGTACTGCTGCCAATATAGGGAAAAAGCTGCTACTTTTTGGTTTGGGACAACAACACTGTCCTAATAGCCCTTGACCTTTCAGCCGCTTACCACACAATCACATTGGAAAGGCTCAAACAATGGACATGCTTACCCTCTACCGCACTGAAATATGTCCAGACGTATCCAGTCATTTCTCCAAAACAACAGCTAAAGATGCAGTGTAGGATTACTGAAATGATTCATGGTAAGAGAAGTGGAAGTTAAGGGTAAGATGGTCAACCCTTCGGATTAGGATTTTTTTCACGAGTGGCTATTCCTGGACAAGCAGATGAATCCTTTACCTGTCTATCTGTCAACTTACTATGCTTAGATGAACATGACATCTTCTGCCTTGGGAAGATAGGTCTGCTGCGTCTAGGAAAGCAAAGAAAGAATCCAACTTAATTCTTAGTGGTGTTTCACCTGAGGTTTAAATTTGATACTTATAAATGTACCTTGTAATCCACGACTTAATGCAATCACGTGCACCCGTGCTGCACACCTTCGTGCATATCCTCCTTTGAAGAGTCTCGCAGGATAGTCACAGGCACAGCCTCACAACTGTTTGCGGCCTATTGTGTACACCTGCACGGCTCACGCATCCAAGGTACTTCCTGTTCCTGCAGTTAGCCACGCAGCTCTACACTCGCCATCAGGAACCAGCAGTGTGACGGGAAATGCACACCGCAGTGAGCAACTGCCTTCACCCTTCTGGCTGGGAATTGATTCTATACATATGATCACGATTTCATCTTCTGGTTTAAAAAAAGAATCAGTTATGTATTTGGGGTGGTTAGAGAAATAGATGGGTATTTTCTGGGCAGTCTTATACACTGACATCATTTGTATCCATGTCAAACTGGCGATGCTGACGGCAAGTTACATTCACTATACAGTCTAGAACTATTAATATAGTTTTGGAACATACACCTTCTCATTATGCACCGTAAGACCCAACTGTGATTACTCCAGACATATTTTTGAAATGTCTAAGAAGGCTTTTCCCACCTAAGGCAGGTCTTCTTACGGCCACTGTTTATCATGACTTTAAAAATGTACATGTCTCAGCCTTTTATTTATTTTTACACTTCCTGTCAGTCACTGTACGGGTACAGAGGAGGTAGAGGACACGTTGCTTTTATAAAACATGCTGAAAATAAATGTCCTTGGAGAAACCTTCTTACTTTTAAGCAAATGCTGCCAAATTGAGACACTGAAGGTCCCGTCAATGCTCGACAAGCTGGCATTTGTGCTGCTTTAGCAAAGCCAACATTTCATTGTTATTAAAAATGAGCAGAGGAGGAAATGTTTCCACTTCATGGAAGCAGGATAAAGAAAGGCAGCGCGCGAGAGAGAGCTGCCAATTCCCAGCTGCGGCCTCGACGACAGACAGACAGCCAAACCAGTTGAAAGACAGACCGGAATGACCCCCAGACACCAGCCGAGGCGATTGGCATGTCAAAACGAGGCCAAGAAATACACGGGCTTATTCTTCAAGTGAAATGTCTTTTCATGCATGAGTTGAAGTAAAGATTCACGACATTTGATGGCCCAAGACATTTTTGGGCAGAGAACTTAGCAAGTAGGCTTCCAAGGTATGTCCCAGTGAATACAGATGCACATGAAACTTAGGAGCTTACTGTGTGAGGAAGGTAACCATTTTAAATGTTCAGCTCATAGCTAGTTCTAAACACTAGACTTGTGAAACCGAAGTCAAGTTTGTCATTTGTATAGCTGATCCCCTAGTAAAAAATCTTTTGACCTTCCATAAAATGACTCGACTTGAAAACTTCTATAAAGTCACTGTAAAAGTATCACCTGCTGCTTTGAGACTGAACTCTAAATGTACATATTTGTTGCGAACTCTGGGGATTATAGTCTGAACCAAAATGTTTAGGAAACGTGTAGAGATCCCTATTATATACATGCCATCCTTTTAACTGTGTGTAAAGTCTATCAGCCAATCAAAAGAGGGTTACTATGTTCAGTCTGTAGAGTGAGTATTGCCTACACAGTGGCACTGCCAGTGGAGGTTGTCGAGCCTTTTCCAGCCTGCTCAACGACAAAGGCCTCCTTGCATCTATAAAACATCTCATAACATCACGGCTATAATGAACCACACCATGCGGGAAGTATTACTGCACTGCAACGCGTGTGCGGCAGAATGTTATGCTGCTCGTTCGTTTATACATAGAGATTCAGAAGATCTCAATGCATGCTAAGTCGGCTCTAGGAAGATGAGATCAGAAGGCAGGGCCATGAGGCAGATGGGAAGCTGTTTCAGAGCTTCCGAGCCACAATGCAGAAGCTACGATCTCCCACTTGAGGGAGGAAAAGTGACCAGGCCTGGGGTCCGTGGGGGCTTGGAGGATAGAAGTTTGCCTCTGCAGGTAAGAGATGCACTTGTAAGCACAGGGAGAATTCTGAACTTCAGGGGAGCTTGAGCAGGCAGCCACTGGAGACTGTTCATCGGGCCACATAACAGGTCTCTGGGCCTTGCTTCTGGCTGGCTGCCAGCCGTGTCCAGCAGTCTCCGAGTCCAGGGTGCAAGGCGCTGGTGAAGCATGGGAGGAAGGGCACGACACGTCACTGTGACATCCGGCTATTCTGAAAAGGAGTCCGAAGTGTTTCTCTTTACGAAAGTGAGGCGCTGACCAAGGAAGGCAGAGGGGTGAAGATGCGAGAAGGGCATCTGTATCAGAGGTCAGAATGTCAGAATCATTACGTTGTTCGAACACGTGGGCTCCACGTTCACATGGCAAGGCGGAAAAAAATGTACCGTCTCTACAAAGTGGGCCACAGACTAAAAGCAAATACTATTCTCGTGCAGCAGGTCTGCAGCCTGTATTTGTGCCGTGCTAATATTTTTACATTCATGTAGGATTTCACTTAATTTGCAGTTACACTTCCGTATTACGTTACAATATTTGTGCACGCTTGCCTTCTGACCTTTGACATTCTGGCGCTACGACGTCTGCGACATCCAGGGTTCACTGTGCCCTGAAGTCACGCGCCCCAGGTAAAGCAAGCGGTAGCTTTACTGAATGCTCCTCCCCGCAGCTTGGAAAGTGACGAGCATTCGGTGCATTGACCTTTTCCATGAAATAAACTGTCACGTGCATATGTGGCTCAACAAAGTAAGAGCGTTGCCCAGTTTCCACAAACACGGGGGCGGGGGTTTACTAAAAATAATTGTAGGTGTGTGGGTTGAATGCGTTTTTGTCCCTTTTATAAAAACCTCGTGTTATGGCAATTCTGTTTGTGTGAAGGTTTAGTGGGATAGTTTATTTGCTAAATAAGAAACATATTTGCACGCTTGGCATTCCTTCCGTCTGTAAATGGGGAACTTTATTACATCGGAATTGTGTGAGAGGCAGTGACAGGGCGGGGGCAGGAAGTGGTGTAGTAACTGTGACCAACATCTTACTCAACACCACTTGTGTTTTTCTAACACAATAGCCAACAACAGGTTGCATTCTGGCACTTAATAGTTACATCCACAAAAAACACACAATTGTCATTAGAAGAAAGAATGCATTCAATGCAGAAGACAAGACCTACTGACTTCGCCAATCCTTTGCAAGTTCTGGAACTAGTCATCAGCATCATTACACACCTATTGGCTTTGACAATGCTTGTTTTCACCCGTGGCAAAATAAATCAGCAGAAGGGTTTTTCATTTGCCTGAACAGACAGAACCTTGAGCAGTATCACAAAACACATGTGGTAATATTGATTTGCACGATACGCTGAGATGGGTCAAGTCTTTGACAGAAGTAAAACATTGCGAATCCAGCAGACGCAAACTGTGTGAAATGTTCTCAAAACCCCTGAATGCAGAGCATACGTTACTCAGGCAACACATAGCTTACAAAGGGAAGGAAGGCGCAGTGAGGACATCTGAGCCCAATATGTGCAGCTTGAAGCACAAAGTGTAAAAGACTCACTCCGAGCACCGTGGCACTTTGGATGCGTGCAGTGGGAAGACTGTATTGTACAAAGGAAGCACTGGCAGTGTTAACTTAAAACAGTGTCTGCCACAGTTTTGGGATGACTGGTGTCTTAAATAGTTGAAGAGCTGGAGCAGCATTGTTTTACCACCTTAAACAATGGTAAATGCGACATTTCGCCAACATTTTTAAGATGTGTTCCTTCAGGCTGAAAATGTATTAGCATTTGTTGACATCTTCAAGTTAAACAAGCGAACACAACATACACAAAGAAAGATCACAGCACAATTAAAACATAATGAGCACAACAAAAGTCAAAAAGTGAATGCAAACACACCAGGAAGGGCCGTCATATTGCTATAATGCAGCACAATAGAGCATTCAAAACAAGACCTCATTACCACAACAAAATGCCATACAATAATTATACAAAATAATTCTCACCCAACAGCCAACTTCCAGGAATCCGCATTCACAACACAGTAGTATCAGGGGTTTCTTTGCACCAAGCAATGCCTAAACTTACCACCAAAGATATGAAAAAGCGCCATTCAAAAATGTTTTGTGTTCCAGCTGACAGGGTAGAACCAAGCTGTCAATGCTCTTTAACAACTCTGTGCTAAAGGTTGTCCGTGTATCCCTTTCACAAAGTATGAGCCGACCTTGAAGCACGTGTACGGAGGACTCTGGGTGGGGTACAAGCATCTGCACTATTTTCATTCATCTTACATCACTTTTCAGAAAACATGAAAATAGTTTTTTCAGATTGAAAACTACTACGTAAAATGGAAAATTTGGCAGACATGTGAAGGCACCAGAGCCCGTGGGCTGCAGTCCTCAAGGTCCCTGTCTGCAGCCAGTTACCCTTACTGGGGGCACGTGCAATGAAGGGCAGGTGCCCTTGGCTTCAATTGCCTGTGGCGAACAAGGAAAACATGAGTCTGCACAGGTCAAGATACCCCTTTTCAAGATTTCCCCAACACGAACCATAAGGCTCCCCCATGACCAGTGCACTGGAGGATAATAATTTTCTTTTTTTTGCGGCCAAAAGCTCTAGAGACTGGATTTAAACAGTAAGGCCACTGGATCGAATTGTGAGCAAACCGTGCATGGTAGGAGGTGGAAAGCACCTCAAAATTTCAACAGAACCATCCAGTATTTTTTTTTTAAGGCTCTCTGCATGGTCTCTCTAGCTCTGTATCAGAAAGGTTCCAGCCAGCTTAATTATTTCTTCCACTGGTACACCGCTAGTAGGCTTCACGGATCTTCCTTCTGCAAAAAGGTGTTTGTTCCCAGATTTCGGAAAGCCAGATGGGGAGGCCGTTTCATCTCGGTAGCTGCTGCTAAACCGTGGAATACTCTGTCCATATCTTGGAAGCAGACTCACTTGCCGTATTAAAAAAAAACCTTAAAAACATGGCTTTTCTCCTCCGAGTGCCTTTACTCTTTTTAGGGCTATTTTCTGAATGCTTCAGGGTGCCTCCCATTAGCGCTTTGACACCTCAGGGTATAGTGTGCTTTATAAATTCTTTTCATAACAGAGTCAGTTTCAGCTTCTACTGTTATTTAGAGCAGAATATGATAGTCTCACCCGTGGCAATTATAAACTGGACAGATACTGTCTACGTTTACTATCACGGGGACCTGTGGCTTAGTCCATAAAACATCAATGAAAAGTAGCATAACGAATGCAGTGGTAGGAGGGATGGGAAGCTCCTCGTGTTTTATGCACGTCCTGCTCCCAAAGTATACTTCCGGGTCTGCTGAAGTATACTTCCGGGTCTGCTCAGCCTGGTCTTAGATTTTTAAACCCCACAGACAGCTGCAGAGCCGTCTATACTGTTTAAAATTCATTAGAGGACACTGCCTGAAAACCACCATCCAAAAACTCTAACTCTGCTGGAGCACCTCTTCAATGGTTAGGATAGAGACTTTAGATGTTCACTATTGTATTTGATGTCTCCATTTAAGAGCTGGTCATCATACAACTATTCTCTTTTCTGTATAGTGATCTCTGTTGCATGCAACAGTAAATTTGTTACAGAGTTTCTAGACAACTCTCATAGGCCTCTCTGTGCCAGTGGGTGACATCTCAGCCTAGCCACCCAGGAAAGGTAGTGAGGCTTTAGAGGCCCAACTTTCAGTCTCACACCAATCCCACCATCCATACTGCTATGATATCCCTACAATATCTAGGATCACAGATTCAGACGAACATCTATGTCCCACCTTCAGAAATGCCCCATAACCCCTCTTCCAAGTAGTCGTGGTAAAATGTTGGTGTATAATAAAGAATATAAATAAATATTAGGGAACATTCTGCACTACAGCTAACAGAGCAAAGTGGCTTTGTTTTTTTAAATGATAAGCACGAAATAAACAACTTTTGCCTCAAACTTAGAGATATAGTCTATTTTTGAAAACGCGTGGCAAATTTAACTTCTCCATTCCATTTTTCACAAGCTGCAAAAATGATGCAAATCAAATTTTCCCCATACGTAACCACAGTGAAAACCCTCTGAAAATAGTCCTGTCGCCTTCCGAAGTTCTTTGTCAGGCAATCAAAGAATGTAAGAACGAAATCTAGTTTAGTGATTTTCACGTCGTTACAATCTGCTTTTTATGAAACAGATAAATGCTTGAAATCAAGTAATGTAGAATAGAATGAATTATTCCGCGTCAATCTGGATTTAGTGTAAAAAAAATAAAAAAGCCAACAACAAGGATAAGTTGGAAGAGACTTCTAGGACCTTTTTTTTTTAATTATTAAAAAGTGACCTTTCACCCCCGTGGGATCATATAGGCACGTTATAAAAAAACGTATGATGAGAATATTACCATGATTCTGTCTGTAGCTGCTTGTCTGCAATGTGGAACAGAATGTTTTTAAAAGTTAGGCTGCAGCTTTGCTGTGAGGTGTGCAGCTGGTACCTGCACATCAAGGTCTGTTCATGTACCACCTCTACATGCAGCATCCTTGGAGGCCAGACCCACAGATCACGGTCACTGCTTGCTTACCATGTAGCGCGCGCCGGGCTTAGCCGCATGACCCTGCAGTGTAAATTTAGAAGTCCTTGTGCTCGAGCAGTGTGGTGCACACAGAGCCGCATTGTGTTGCTCCTGCCCTCCAACAACCGCGCCTTTGTGCTCCTCGCTGCCTTGGGAGGTCACTTATTTTCGAGTCTGCATGGGACTGATAGTTTCTGTTTTGCCAATAATGATCTTCATCATCAGATTAGCCAGAGGAGTACTTGAGAGGCTGTCCATGATTGCATTCACCTGAGCGCGTAAAATTTATGAAGCCTTTTTGCAAGAAAAAAGGCAAGCGCTGCGATTTTTAATTTATTTATGAAACCGAGTAATTGAATCCATCCACCAGCGATATGAGAGATCAGATGAGCACAGGGAGCCGGTGAATGGTGTGTGGACAGGGCTTGTTGACATGCTCAGGGCCTGGTGCTCCTGCAAGGAGGGGCTGTGTTGACTCAGATGTGTGTGCACAGTAGTGCAAGGACTCCCAGATGCCGCTGGCATTGTTTGTGGGTGCACAGCGGTGGAAGGGCATCGGGGGACCTCCTTTGTGTCCTCCTAGTCACACAAGGCCTTGCTGTGCCTGGCCGGCTTTCAGTGTTATTCTAAAACGCTTATTGTTGTAGCCGGTAAGCCGCACCACCCTCACCGCCATGGCCAACTCCTGCTCATGAGCAGAGCTGCGGAAGTCCACTATGAGGCTACAGCAGCGGAAACACACAATCAAGGCATGGCACTGAAGAGTGGAAGGCAGGAAGCAAGCCATGGGATCAGGAAAACTGAGCGGTGGATGTCCCTCCTGATCAGGAAGACTGAGTGGAGGACGTCCCTCCTGATCAGGAAGACTGATCGGAGGACGTCCCTCCTGATCAGGAAGACTGATCGGAGGACGTCCCTCCTGATCAGAGGATGTCCCTCCTGATTAGGAAGACTGAGCTGAGGATGATCAGGAAGACTGAGCGGAGGACGTCCCTCCTGATCAGGAAGACTGAGCGGAGGACGTCCCTCCTGATCAGGAAGACTGAGCGGAGGACGTCCCTCCTGATCAAGAAGACTTATCAGAGGATGTCCCTCCTGATCAGGAAGACTGAGCTGAGGATGATGAGGAAGACTGATCGGAGGACGTCCCTCCTGATCAGGAAGACTGATCAGAGGATGTCCCTCCTGATCAGGAAGACTGATCGGAGGATGTCCCTCCTGATCGGGAAGACTGCGGGGAGGACGTCCCTCCTGATCAGGAAGACTGATCCGAGGATGTCCCTCCTGATCAGGAAGACTGAGCGGAGGATGTCCCTCCTGATCGGGAAGACTGTGGGAGGATGTCCCTCTGAGTGCTCAGAGGGCAGCAGGACAACACTCTCTAGGGTGTTCCTGAGAATAAACAATAAAGAGAGCACCCCTTACTAATGCCGACAGCAGTGATGCCAATGATATAATAAACAGAGAAGTGAAAAATTCTATCTACAAAGCATGTTACCTGGCCACACACCAACATCACGTCAGCTGATATACCCAGGCTCCTTGTCAGTTATCTTTTTCCAGCCTGGAAAATCCACACCTCGAAGCCACTGACATGTTCAAGGACTAGACAGGTGGATTTCAAGACTTTTGATGCCTCCTGCAGGGTCATGTCTCAGTAAGGCTGTAAACATCAAATCTTTCCTCTGTGAGTATGCAAATCATGGTAAGCAGACCTAAAATCCGATACAGATACTTCTTGCAATATGTTTTTTTTTTGCTGGTTACTCTAGCGGTAAGCTAAAATCTACCCTTTCTTCTCAACAGCTGGCCTTTGGCATAGTTTCATAGAACCCTTATCCTCAGTTCTCTCGTTCTCATGGTGTCACTTCTGCCTCTGCAGAAGATTGGCTCTCCACAGCTCCCTCATGGTCGGTGGTGCCCACAGATCTTTCTCAGCCCCCCCCCCCCCCGCCTTGGGTTAGAGTTCCCTCGGCCACTGTCAGAGTAGAGGTCAAACTCAGAATCTTAGTTCAAAGCTCTCCATATGCAGTGACTGATTTGCATGTACATTTTTCAGAGAAGGCTTTGACTTACCATAGTTGAACTTTCGGCCTGGTCGAGGTCCTTTGACTTAACCAGCTCCTGGGTGGTCCAAGGGGCCTTCAGGGAATGAATACGTGTCAATCTGAGCATCTCTCACTGGAACAGTCTTGGCAGAAGGGCCCCTGTGTTCAATGGCTTTTCTCATGATTACGACTTGAGATTTCACATAGCTACGGATGGCGCGCCTTACCTTTCCTAAAGGCAGTGATCCCTTAAGTGATATTAGGATCATTAAGAAAGGGGTAGAAATAGGCGAGGGACAGGGATAATTTCACTCTCCAGTGCTCTTCAGCTTCTTCACATTCAGTTATCTCATGTCCGAATGATTCTTTTGTCATATCCTTGCTGGCTCACTACTGGCTGCCTTCCATGTATGTTAGCGAAAAACACTAGTCATGGCCGCTCTATGTAAAGTCATGGACGGGTCCGCAAGAGCTTCTGCACACTGGAATGTTTTTGTCCAAGAGGGGGCTCAGACGCCGCTGATCTTACTGTGCTGTGGTGTGTGTAAGACGGAGCTTGCCTCTCTGACACTGGTGAGTGGCAATTTAAATGACAGTGGCATCCCTAAAGAGGGTGCATACTCCCAAGAAAACCAGCTGCACGAGGGCAGTTTTTGGGTGGCCTTTTGTGGTCCCCTGCAGGTGCAGCAAAGTCTGGTTACCTACTGATTGAGCCTGTAAAAGCGGACACTGGAAACAATGCTGTATGTTTCCTAAAAAACTACCAGCTAGTATCACACGAAGCCACTAGCAATTTCCGTAGTACTTTCGCCTTTGTGAAGTTTCCCATTTCCAAGTCTAAATTTGGAATGTCTTACTCTTTTATCACCAGGGCCATTCCGGATCATACACATGAGCGGCTCCTCTGGCCTCTGCTCATCTCTGGACTCTTCCGCTCACTCCTGGGCTGCTGGGGAGAGGCAATGGCCTGCTCAGATCATTTTCTTCTTGGTTTCCTTGGTTGAGACCCTATACTTTCACACCAGGGTGCCATAGAAGGCTTGACCTCTACTTCGGCTTAGGGTTTCCAAAGCCTTAAAGCTTTCCATGCATTTGGTATAAGCATGGCCTCGTAAAGGAACTGTTTGTACGAGTGGTCCGAGATTTTGACATCTGGCCTTCAATAAAGGCCCCATTTTCATTTCATAAATGGTCAATAATTAAATTGCTCTATGAGTATTGATGCAAAGTCAGCTTTAGGACCGGTTTATCCACTTTCAGCGCACGCATTTCATGGTCATTTGTTCGTCATATATTTTGCTCTGATGTCCGCTTAAGAGTGTCGTCTCTTCTACCACCATGCTGCCTTTTCCCCATGAGTGGGAGGAGGAGCAGGTTTAGCATGAAATACTTTACAAAACAAAAACGTCTTCTCTGTAATTGTTAGTTATTACCTTACTAGAAGCGATGTGATTAGCCTTTCCAAAACTGGGGTCTATTACTACTCTCTGCATTGTGTACCCCGCTAAGGAAACCTCCTGCTGAATCCATTTAGGATTTACATTTCTACTAGTGTAGTAATACTTCTGTTGGTTATTATAACAAGAGCACCATATCAGAGGGGAATGCCGAGCATGTAACATTTCCAGCTGCAATAGCACACCAACAGTGATCATGGTTCTGTAATGTGTCCACTAGATGTCCAGCGGGGGAAAAGAATATAATGGGTAGTCATTATCTTTATTCGTATGCCGTCCACGTTTCTTTAAGTTGGAATCCGTGATCTTACGGAAACTTTCCTTGCATTGGTAGAGTGCTGTTTTTAGATCATGAATGAAATGTGAAACTGTGTCTCAGACCAGCAGTCTCAGGAAGGTCTCAGCTTGATTTCAGCTTTGATTCTGGCTGCCGTCTCCCTGTGGGGGTGCTCACATTGTTGTAAGGGTATTCTGTTCCTCACAGTTGTGGGGGCCATGACCACCAAACAGAGGTCACCAGCTCCAATCCCCTGGATTTCTTCCAATCACAGGTGCACCAGTCCTGGCATGAACTGTGCTGCCTCTCGTAATAGGGAATAACACGAACCACCTTGAGGGTCAAGACACCAGAAGAGGAGAGGGCATCATCACACTGCAGGGGAAGAAAAGAGATAACCTGGATGCAAGCCATCTCCACGCCCAGACTGTGCAACACTCTCCAGCCCTTTACGCTTGGCTCGCAACCTCTACAGCTCAGCGCAAGCATCATTTAATCATTCAACAAGGACTACCATCATCCAAAAGGCAAGTTTTCCTTTGGGACACGTCTTAAAAGAAATCCAAAAGCAAGGCACACCTGCTGGCATGAACAATTAATTTGATCTGTTGGACCTAGACACTAGCCCTCATATGTCCTTAATGGGCCCACCTGTTGGTTCCTTGGATACCAGGGAGATAGCACAGCGCCCCACTCACTGCTCTACAAAGAGTCCCATTCATGTCCGGTTTATGATGACAGAAAGAGGGTTTGTTTTTTAGATTTCTGCATGCTGTACATCTCTTTGAATCTTCACCCCCATCCCCACTCCAGAATGAATTACCTTTAGAATCTTCTAAAGATTGTGGGAAAGGAGAAAGACTTACAGTTAGCAACATGCCAACGCTAACCAGCCTTTGTGAAATGGAACTTGAACTGTTGCTGCTGTAATAAGATGATGCAGATATAATTTTGAGCACTACCCGTGCTACAGAAACAGGAGTTGAATATTTTGCTGGGCTCGGGTGTTTTTAGATGTTGCACTTGAAGTCCATAGATGATGGAAAAAAACACGTATACAGGGGCATACAAATACATATCGACAATTTGTGTCTGTGTGATTCTTGTACTTGAACTTTCATCACTTTCTTCTAATGACGAGTTTTGTCAGGCAACCTTTGTTACCCTGGTGAATCAACAAGACCAGCAGTGACAGGGCAGTTTTACAACCCACTCTTGGTCAATGCCAGGGATTTCTGGGGCTTTCCGTGTTCGCCTGTTACATTTCTGGTCCGTTCCCACCCAGTCAATGGCTGCTGTACAATTTCTCAAGTTTGACCGTCTACGTTAAATACCCAAAACAAAGCCTTCCACCAGAGACAGTCACTAAACAATCAGACAAGAGACTGCTTGCAAAGTTGGCTCACGTTCCTTCCATCTAACTCGAATGTAAACCCTCTTCACTTAAAGTATTTTCTCAGGAGCTGACAAAACTACGGCATGATTGCGATTGTGTGGAGTCCCCCAGGGTGGTTGGTGCCTCACACCCTGGCCTCGAGTGCCCAGCTCGAGTATTCTTGCAGCAAGGAGGTCGCCCAGCCTGAGAAGGGGGTTGCAGAGAGACCAATTGGGTCCTCTGGGCATCTTCAAAGTTTGTACGCTGGGGTGGCTGCAGGGTGAGAGGTGTTCCAGAAAGTGTTCCCCGAGAACCTGCCAATGGCTCTCCATGCAGGTCATGATCCAGGGAGGACTAAGCTGGACTAGTTAGAGACATCATTCAACATCAAGGGATGGTGACGTGTGCTCATCAGAGCTGTACATCGCACGAATGACACAAGTGCAGCTCTTTTCCATAAAGGAAGTACCTTAACAGCTTCGAGCTGTGGGCCATTATCAACTGGAGCATTTTTCTTTGGGTACTGACCTAAAAAAATTTTTTTTTTTTTTTTTAAATGGACTCCTTATTTAATTGTTCAGCTTCTCAACAGTCTGTAAATCGTTTTGAAAGGGCCACTCCATGTGCTGTGAGCTTGGAGTCATCTGGGCAGTTTCCAAGGGTTCCAATTAAAACTCTTACTCCTTGCGGTTTAACTCACGCCCGCAGTTCTCTACATACTCAATTTGTTCAGATGACTGAGATGAAGAGCAATCAAAGCTGAAGTTTTCTAAACGCACAAAGTCAATGAATCCACACAATAATACTTGCAGAATTTGTTGAAGAGGTTTTCACCCATTTCTACCACCTCAACCCTCTAAATTAACAACACATACAAACAACAAGCAGCATCGCCCCTCCAACGCTGTCCTTATGAAAACACATGCATGCCAGTAATTCCTGGACACCTCATTAACTAGGGCCTTCGATAAAGCACCACATTATAGAGGAGAAATGTGGAGGCATTACCAGAGCTCACAGAAATGTATGTGTGTGGTATCTGTACACCGCAATGCACCAAGACAGCAGCAGTGAGAGCACTTGACAAGAAGAGATAGAAAAGAAAAACTTATCAGCTAAGTGAACAAAGACCCAATCCTCAAATGAGGAGGTGTTCTATGCAGGGAGTAATACTGGCCACTGCCTCCCTGTAGCGGCCGCTTGGACATCTTGAGAGATTCTGGGACATAAAGATCCGATCAAGGTCAGCTCAATCTTTACAGGGAATTAGATCATCCTCTCTCCAGTGCCAATGCCTTACCCAACTCCGCTACTACTGCTGCCAAGAGGCACAAGTATGCTTTATCACCAAAGTAAGTGGATATAAAACTCCACGAAGTCCCTAGTTTGGAGTCGTTGCTCCACGGCCATGTTTTAAAAATGTAATCCTGGGGAATTGAACATAGATTAATTATTGCAAGACGTGATCTTAAAGTCTACAGAGAAAGCAGGTTTGGGGCCTGAAAATTGTGTCCGAATTTTTTAGCTATGGAATATTTTCTATGACGTCCCCAATTCCTATTTTGATTGACAATACGATGATTAAGTTGATAATATAAGTCGAAAATGTGCATATTGAATGTTAATCCTGGATTACTGTATACGCTTTTCATACTACAAGGATTAGTTTTTTTTACGTCGAGTTATTTGAGCTTATTTCCTGTGGAACTCCCTTACTGATCGAAGACAAGTGAACCTGTGTGATGCTCATACATAACCGCACTTTCAGTGCATAGCTGGAAAAATATGGTTACTGCATAACTATGGATCCTTTAATGATTGCACAGCACAAATCCTTTAACGCATGACCCAACTGGCATCCACGGAGAATTCAGTAATCACTCCTTACTCTGAAGAGGGCCGTCAGTCAGCCAGAGGAATGAGAGACTCTGTATCTCACCGGCCATCCATACCCGACTACTTATGTGTGGCCATATATACACCTTAGACAGTGGAGAGGGGCGGGACACTAACCAAGCTGGCTATTCAGCAAAGACGGGGCGGGAGCTGCATATTATGGAGATGAGAGGTTTTGAGATATGCAGGCTGAGGGACAGTGTACAAGTGTGAAAATCACTTCATTTCCTCTTCTACACTATCATATTGAGGTGATGTAAGCTCATCTTATGCTGTGCTGGCAACCAAAGTACAGATCCTTGGAGATTTCAAAAAGCCAATGACTGTCTTTGTGATAATCAATGCCTGATTTAGTCCCAGTGTTGGGTCAGGCCCCATCCAAGGTCCTGACTAATCCTCCCACTGACTGAAGTACATGAGCCATCATCACAGGCGCATAATAGCCCCGTCATGACATTATTTATCCAGAAGAGTGCTAAAGTAGATTTTCTCTGGATAACATTTTGACAATGCTTGCAAAAACACAACCTTGTATGTAAAATGTCAGTGTGTATTCAGCTGATGGCTTTTGTTACCGCAGGTGAGATTATACTTCTCTGGTGATTGCTTTTCTCGAGAGTGGATGGTACTTCTACACGTATGCAGGAGGGTTATACCCTGCAATTCATTTTTTCTTAGGGATGGTGTGAGCTGAAGTTTTCTAGCTTGCAGTTGTTGCAGTTCTCTATCAAAATTGTACTGTGTGAATCTTGTGACCTGCCGTCACCACAGTTGAAACCGCTGCTACTATGAAGACCATCCACTCAAAGGCCCTTTCTGACCTCTTGGCCCAGTACACCTTAACCAAGGACTTCCTACTGCTCAGCAAAGCACTAACACTCATCCTCAACACCACCATCAACTACAGCCACATTCTGGACACCTGGAAATATGATATCCATGCTTAAGAAACCAAAAGCTGACCTAGCAATGCTTTCCAACTACAGACCCACCCCCTCCGACCAAACCCGGCAAAGGTCTTAGAGAAACTAATCAACCAACACCTCACCGCTCACCTCAGCAACCACCGGATCCTCGCTGCCACAGTGTCTGGATTCAGGCCCAATCATAGTAAAGAAACATTATTCATCGCCGCCACAGTTTACATCTACATGATCTTTGACAGAAGAGTATGACAGTCTTTATTCTCCTGGACCTCTCTGTAGCATTTGACAAGGTCCCACACACCCCGTCCTCATCAGATGCCCGACACAGATTGGCATCCAAGAACACGCTCTCTGCTGGATCTGGTCCTTCTTAATAGAGAGATAACAAGCTGTGAGCCCAGCACCTTACTCCTCCAAAGCCTGCAAACTCATCTGCGGAATGCCTTAAGGTCCATTGCTGAGTCCCACCCTCTTTAACACATTCCTCTGGCAAATGTCATCTTTGCATACAACATCAACATTCTCTCCAACACTGACAACCCACAATTCACACTCTCCATCTCCGACATGACTGCAAACACAAGAAACAAACTCACCATCTGCATGACACGTACTATGTGTGAGCATGTGTTGGAAACATCTCAATTCTGAATCTGTATAACAGGATAAACATCATCAATAAACAAACCACTGGCATATTTATTCCTAAAAAGCTAGCATAAATTGTGCAATCAGTGCAATGATCATCTATTCTGAGGCTGAAATTTGCCTCGCTGCATTGATGGGTGGGTGAGGGCGGTATGTCAAGCCTTCAGAAGAAGAAAAGACACCCACATCTGCCCGACTGAGAACATGTGTCTGCAGTGGGAACAATGAGGCATTGGTGAGCTTCACTGGTGGAGGCCGAAGCGGACAATGCAGATTTGATGAACGCATTGCTTCAGCAATGCAGCTCCGGACGGGTCAGCCAAACGCAGCTTTCAGATGTAAAAAAGATGAACAGAAAATGTCAGGTCTTGTGGGATCTCACTAAAATGGAAATAATGCTACAGTAGCTACTCAGGCAGTGGAATGGAAGGCTGGGCTCCCAAGAGGTTATAAAAATGTAGCTCTGCGAGCGAGATTTCCATTTAAATACGAGTTATTGTCTCTGAGTGATTGCTGGAAACTGGTCTCTCATGTATTCTTGTGCAGCGAGTGAATGTCTGCGTAGAAACACTGACCTGTGGGTGTTAAGGAATCCCAGCTGATGTAGTGTGCTGCGGTCTGCTACAAAAGGCCAGAACCTACACTTGCCATCTAAACCGGTGAATAAAGTAAGGTATAGTCTGGTGGCTAAAGGTATCAATAGAGGATAGTCTTTTCTGCGTGTCACTAGTGCGGAGCCTCGTCTCACGCACTCACACTACCTCTTAAATAGTCTTCTAGGAATGCTAAAATTCTCAAAAATACACTATCTCCACACTGCCCACCCCAAAAGCGCTAGAAGCACCTGGCTAGTGCTGCCCCATTAACTTCCAAGCAGAACCATCTGAACCTTCCTACAGCTTATGAGATTTCAAAGCAGTATTGTAATGCAGACAGCAACAAATCCCCTTACAGGCCACCAACTCGCCTGTCAGAGGAAGGGAGACAGAAGGGCAAACAACTACACCAGCATGAGTAGCAATACCTGTGAAACTTTCCGCTGAGTGCAAGTTTCTGTAGAGCAAGTAGAAGGTGCTGCAGGCCAGAGATATACTTGGAACAAACTAAGCTAGCACAAGTGTTCAAGCGATGCCCCCTTGGATGGGATCAGCTGGGTCTCCAGTGGGAGCGAAGATTTGGCTTGGAGGAAATGGAGAGAAAGGTACTCCCAGAAAAAGGAAGTAGAAGAGACACTTGCAGCTCGTCTCAGTAATGGGAAAACAAAAAATCCTTTTTTAAATGAACATATGCAAATCCAACAAGATGCAATGCAGTTCTGGATTTTTAAATACTCCCAGTTTTGGAGTAATAAATGTCTATCTTTTACCATACCTGGCACTGTGGGGCAAATTAGGGCTATCCCCCTACGACTTTACTACCGATTGCTTTCGAGAGCATGAGGCCTAAGACTCATTCTTCCCAGCTGTCTGTTTCAAACCAAACTTAAGATTCTGGGAACTTATAAGGTGCTTTACTTGCCAAAGCCTCAGAGGTTGACTCAAGCACAAGCAAAGGTGAATCTAGAACCAAGACCTGGTTCAATAAAAACCTTCTCAACGAGGGCCATGTCTATCGTGGTCTTCAAAGGACAGTGTGTGTTTGATCTTCCAGTTCCGCAAAAGGCTGTCAAGGGGCATAACACCTTTCATCATGAATGCCTGAACCTTAAAAGTTTTCACTAGAATTTTTATAAAGAGCAGTTGAAAGTGTCATCGCTTGTTAATAGGAAACTTCAACAGCACTACAAAATTGGTTTTAAACAACTGTAGCATAGGTCAGTGCACCAATCTGAGTGTTCTAGCGCCTACAGATGCCAGCTAATTGTTGAAACATGCAAAAAGGACATATAATGGACAGAATGCTGAACAAATCAAACAAACCCCCCTAGTCTCAGATCCATTGTTTCTAGCTCGCCATGACAGTCCAGTTTGGACCCAGGCATATGCAAATGAGTCTTGACCCTGCTCCCCATGGAAAGAGTCCAGCTCGAACCGCTAGGCCAGGTCCTCCCTGGACCAGAAATAAGCATCCTTGGAGAAATTTCAGGGTATTACCACTCATCAGCAAGGCTAGTTTGAATACAATTGCATAGCGAGCACGGGACGCCACATCTGGGGATACCCTTCCCACTTCGGGAAAGAAATGCAAAAATATAAGATGATGGACGGAATGCTGAACAAATCAAACATTCACCCTCAGTCACGGATCTGGTTTAAATCCATAGTGTTTTTTGTTCCCTGTGCCATTTCATTTTGGACCCAGCCATATTCAAATCAGTCTTGACCCTGCTCTCCATGGAAATAGTATTGCCTCTTATATATTTTCTGCACTGGTCACATGTAAACAGGATTGTCCACAGGCTTCGATACTTTAGTTTGACCACGGAACCAGACCTCTTTTTACAATAGTTACAGTTACTGTACATTTTATTCACGTTATGTGCATAAACAGATATAATTATTGTATACCAACAGTTTTATTTCTATTCCAATTGCATAGATGCTATTGCATACTGCTAGTATTGAGGTCTGGGGCTACGATTGGTATGCGTAGGACTTATTGTACGACACAAAATTAAGTTAATAGATTTGTATTTATATTTGTATTCTTATTTCTAACTTCATTGGCAGAAGCTTATTACGGTTCTACCTAACACTTCCTTTGACAGTTCGACCGTCATACCTGCATACGACCTTATGAGTAAGGTCCTGCCTCTTTATTACTACTATGAATGAAGATGTATACTCAGGTTCACCTCACTATTATGAAATGAAATGAAATGAAAATGACATTTATATAGCGTATATACTACCCTGAGGCCTCGCAGCGCTAATATCTGAATCAGAAGACTACAGGGATTCGTGCTAGCAGGCTGTACCAAATAGGTGGTTTTTTAAGAGTTTTCTGAATGCCAGCAAATTATTGGTCCTTCTAAGCGAGAGGGGGAGGGAGTTCCACAGCTTTACAGCATTGAATGTAAATGAGCGGCCTCCCCAACGGGCTTTTTTTATCTTGTTCGAGGTGGCCAAGTGGAGTGAACTGGAGCGCAAGGCTCTGTGGTGGAGATAGGGGGTGATCAAAGGGTGCATTATGGCAGGACCGGTCCTCCAGATTGCTTTCTGTGTAAGACACATAGCTTTAAACTGAATCCTTGATGTTATAGGCAACCAGTGTAACTTCTTAAGGGCAGGCTTAGCAGATTGCCTCCGTGGGATTTGGTAGAGCAATCGGGCGGCACAATTCTGTGTGACCTGAAGTTTATTAATTGTGGCCTTTGGGGCTCCCAGATAGAGAGCATTGCCGTAATCCAGGCGAGAGAATATCAGGGCCTGAACCATGACTCTCCTCGCCTGGAACGGAAGAAGAGGGAGGATCTTACGGAGCATCCTCATCAGACCGTAACAGGTAGATGAGGTCTTAGTAGCCTGGACCATAAAATCCAAGGAGCTATCTAGCCAGACTCCCAGGCTTTTTATCTGTGTTTTTGGAGGGGGAGGGGGTCCCATACATTCCGGCCACAAAGGGACCAGAATGTTGGGTGCGGGGTTGCCCAGTAACATAATTTTCGTTTTTTCCCCGTTGAGTCTAAGGCAGGAGAGCTCCATCCACTTGGCAACCGCCTCAAGACAGGGGCCCAGAGTGCTAGACGACCCCCCAGCCTAGTTTAATGAAACCACAAGCTGGGTGTCATCTGCATAGGTGACAATTTTGACGCCAAAAGGATGGACCACCTCCGCCAGAGGTCTCATGTAAATATTAAAAAGGGAGGCACCCCACACATAAGTGGCTGCTTAGTGGAAACAATGTCTCCCTCAAAGACCTGGAAGAAACGCTCCTCCAGGAAGGAGGTCAGCCATGTCAGTGTCACGCCCGACACCCCCATGCCACTGAGACAATGTATTAAAATGGCATGGTTAACAGTGTCGAACGCGGCACTGAGATCTAATAGGATGATGGCCGCCTTACCTCCCCGGTCTAGCAGACTCCTTGTCTCCTCTATCACGGCCAGCAGAGCTGTCCCAGTCCCATGTTGGGGACGAAACCCCGTCTGAGACGTAGAGAGCAGTCGGTTTGATTCCAAATGCTCGACCAGTAAGTTGTTAATGTGTTTCTCCACCAATTTGCTCATCCAGGGCAAAAGGGAGATAGGGCGATAGTTGGACAAATTGCTTTGGTTCAAATTGGGCTTTTTTAATAAAGCCCTGACCATAGCGCATTTCCATGATACAGGAACTATACCTGAGGCAATTGAAGTGTTAAGGACATCAAGGATTACTGGGCGAATCGTGTCGATGACCTTAATTAGAGATTGAGGGGCCGCTGGCTCTCTCGGGGAACCCGAGGTGACCCTAGGAATTATTTTCTCCAAGGAAACCGAGTCCAAAGGAGTGAATTGTTCCAACATGCAGCTGGCCGGGGAATCAGAGCTCACCGTTCCAGCTGTTTCTAATTCAGCACTGTTAGGGGTGAAGGAAGCATAAATAGTCTGGATTTTTTGATGGAAGAAGGTTGCCTGATTATTGCATCGTATCAATGCTCCCTCTGTGGAAACCAATTCTTGGGGCGGGGAGATCAGTGATTTAGCTATCTTAAAGATCTCCTTGGGCGAGTTGGCAGCTGTATTAATTTTGGTTTCGTAAAAGAGGGCTTGTGCTGCCTTGCATTCAGTTTTGTAGAGACGGACCGCTGCTCTGTAGTCCGCTTTCCTATCTTGAGAGTAGTCCCGTCTCCACACCATTTCCATCTTACGGCAGGATTGTTTCATGTCCCTTAGTTTAGATGTGAACCATAGGGCTACTTTTTGTCTCTTTATGTGCTGCAAACGTTCTTTGGGGAGGACTATATCAAGGGAGTTCTGGATCCAGTTGTCAAAATTACTGCTGGCCTGGGTGGGATTGAAGACCTTTACTGGCCTGAGATCAGCAAGAGCAGACTCCCAATGACTAGGGGAAAGTTTTGACCACTTCCTACCCCATTGTTTTCTTGGCTCCTGAATAGACATGGAGCTCCCTGTTTCCCAATTCAGGGGAATCAGGTAATGGTCAGTCCAGGGCAAAGGGAGGGGCGTTTCAGTGGTTAATGTATCAATATTACTGAACACGTGATCCAATAAATGGCCCTTGTTATGTGTCGAGGAGAAACCTTTTTGTGCCAGATCGATTGCTTGGAGACTCAGCCGCAGATTATTGGCCGAGGGGTTAAAAGAGTTATCCAGATGGAGATTTAGGTCGCCTAGTACCGTGAAGTTGGCCGACGCAAGTGCTGAGTCGGCGGCTAGGTTGACCAAGATGGGGATAAACTGACCCAGGGCTCCAGGTGGACGATAGACCAGGATACCCGAGAAGGTGTTTATTGGAGAGAGTTCTAATGCAAAGGACATGCTTTCGCAGTCTGAAAGTATGGTGGAAATGATACGACATTGATATCTCTCTCTATAGATGATAGCTAACCCGCCTCCTCTGCCAGAAGTGCAGTCGACTCTTTTTATCGTGTAGCCTTGCGGAGTAGCCCAGACAATAGTTGGGTCAGCTTCCGGTTGGAGCCATGTCTCTGTCAAAAAGCGAACATCAGGCTCGAGCTCTTCTATCAGTAGGGATACCTCAGTGTAGTGTTTAGGCAAAGATCTGCAATTGAGGAGGAACAGCCTCCAACGCCTATGGGTAGTGTGTTTTCCAGAGGTATTGGGTGATAGTTTCAAATTGCAATGTTTGTAATGGGTCGTAATGTCTAAGTGTATGGAGTGTAGGCATTTAACGTTGACAGCAGGTCTTAACTCAACTAGTCTTAAGGGGTCATAAGTAAATATGTTTTTAATTATAGGATCGAGGGTCTGGGGCCCAGGGCGCGGCTGGACGCAGACTGGCGCAGACTGGCTTCTCTTGGGCGCCTCTTCGGCGCATCCGCGGCGCGCCCGCTGCGCGTGTCCGCTGCGCAACAGCATCATGTGCTTTAATGTAGATTAGGTTCTTGGGAAAGCTAGAGCGTCACCTTACAAGATGGCCGCCCGCTAATGGCACCACCAGGAAGTGCAATGCACTGAATTCTCCCTCCACAACAAACAGCACAAATGAGCTGCGGTGGAACATGGAGTCAGCGCAGAGTTACAAAGTGCACAGAACAGTTTAAAATGTGAGTAGCAATTTAAAACAATGGCAACAGTGTAACGGATAATAGCCCCCAAGCGCTAGTGCATCGAAGACCTGAGGCTTCAGAATCAAACCTGCGCGTCGGCGCTCTGCAGCTATATGTAGTCAGGGTTCCTGGGAAAGCTAGAGTGTCACCTTACAAGATGGCCGCCCGCTAATGGCACCACCAGGAAGTGCAATGCACTGAATTCTCCCTCCACAACAAACAGCACAAATGAGCTGCGGTGGAACGGGGAGTCAGCGCGGAGTTACAAAGTGCACAGAACAGTTTAAAATGTGAGTAGCAATTTAAAACAATGGCAACAGTGTAACGGATAATAGCCTGCTAGCGCATCGAAGACCTGAGGCTTATATTACCCATTTTATGTAGCTAGCAACCATACTCTGTTCCCACCTGATCCATCAGACACAGTACATACTACACAGCCTGACTTGCACGGTCCTCAGGTAAGAGACCTCGTTCTCACTTGGAAGCAGTGGCCTTCTATAGACTTTAAACATTCTATGTCTTGACTGCCCGTTTTTTCCTACGATTTCATCTATACAGCTACCAACTTGCATATCATCAGTAAGGATTTGATACCAGACAACTTGTTGTGTCTCACCCACATACTTGTAACTTTAATAAGGAAAGGTTATTCTGAAAAGTGTTACGTGATGACCTCTCTCCTTCAGTTTTCTTAAACTTATGAAATTGAGATAGTTATTCATGTTGCCTTTTTGTAACGTTTCTGTCCAAGATAAGGCTCCTTGATAGGCATTCTTTTCGACAACAGGTTTTTCCCCTATTATAGTGAATTTTATTTGTCACTAAATACTTGGGGTAGTCCACTTTTTCTTTTCTGACAAGTTATCTCTTCTTTTCTTTTTTGTAAACACTGACAATATGTATCTGTGTCCAACCGGCTATTTTACTTCTGGATCTCTTTCAAGAAGGGTATGGAGTAACCCTGAGCTGCAGAACCTGACAAATATGGACTCACAAATTTGGACCACATTTAAGTCATATCTTATATGTCCCTGGACCATACATTGTGGAACTAAAATGAACTATATAATGATATGGTTTCGTACTCTTTACTATGAGACTTTTTTGCATTGATTTTTTGAGACGGACATCTTAACCAGTAAATTTTCCTGCTTGGCTCATCCTTAAATATATTTCCTTACTACTGGTCTACTTTAATTGGAGCTTTTGCATTTACAAACCGCCTGCACCTAGTATTAGGTTGGTTTATATCAATTTCCTACAATCTCTTAACACTTATCACACAACTATATATTTCACGCAGAGGCATGTACTGCGTTTCAGCGTGGAGTTTAGACAACTTCTTTGTAGTGTCTTCATCCTTATTTCTTTTATTTGTTTTCCCTTATCTTACGGTTCCCATATTGATTATTTTTCCATGGTGGATTGGATCTTTATTACTCATTACCAACAACATTTATTCTCTGATAAGTTTCACTCAAGATAGGTCATCACATCTTTCCAGCAAACTTCCTGTGTTGTTGCACGTATATTTACTAGTAGTAGTAAAATCTTTATTCGGTTTCAGTTTTACATGAAAACCATAAAAGCATTTATACATTTCATTTACATGCGTTTTAACAGTACTAATGCATATTCAGATCATTTAAAATTTATGTCACTGTTACTTGATCGGATAATTTAATAATTATTATTTTGGAGATTTAGCCTATATTTAAAAATACATTTTAAGAAGGTGCTTACAACTTTACATACATATTCAGAACTTAAAAATTGTAGCCACAACATGGCGGGACGACATTTTCTGAGGCCTAAAGTTTTCAACAGGGGGGTTAGCCAAAGCTTGCGGTGTGCGGAGTAATATTTGCAGAACAGTACGGTGTGAATTGTTGACTGTTCGGATAGTTCATCACATGGACACGCCATTAAACTTTCTTCCCAGCTATTTCTGTTAGGAAATGCTACAGCCCTGTGAAAAATGTTCAACCTGAATCTCGCTAATAAGAATCGTTCAAACTGCGAATCAACATAGGTTAAATATGGTTCCATTTCCAAGGTAGTCATGACCGCTAGAGAGTGTTGTACAGATGGTTTCTTAATCTCCACAGTAATACGTAACTCTTCAAAGTGGCTCAACGCCTTTGCCTTGAGCTCTTTTTTTGGAATTTCAACAATCATTTCAGGATTGTGGTAGTACTCAGCCATTCCTAGGTCAGTGAGAAGATTTTTTACGTATGTTAACCAGTCTATTTTTTCAACACGATCTAGAGTCATACAATCCGCAAGAATGTCTTTGGTGAGAGTGTTTTTTGTTGATACCCATATTCGGCGCCAGAGGAGTACGGGTTCAATTTTGGCCAGGTCCTCGATATGTGGTAGTCCCAATTCTGCATGACAGGCGAAAGTGGAGACTCTTTTAGGGACTGACAATAAAAATCTTATGAAAGTGTTCTCCGAATATTTACTAAGTTTGTCTATGTTTCTTCACATTTTTTACTGTTGTTATGTGTTTATAAAGGATTTTGCAGCCTTGAAAAAGTCACTTTGTGATGAAACACGTCAGCTCTTTATTCAATATTAAATATACTGAAGATTGGCTGTTCCAATACTGAATGTTCCAAAAGATTACAGAACTTTTTTCTTAAATAAACCTATACAATTGAAGCATTACTACTAATCTTTAATCTATGGACTTTCTAAATTTGTATGGACTTCCATTTGATTGCTGTGTAATACTGTGATGTTTTGTAAAGAAGGGACTCCGTCGAGGACATGCTGGCATCCTCCTTCATATACCTTGAAGTTAAGTTTCTGAATTCTAAGCTGAAGACAGAGGCAGACTTGGCTGCTAACACAGCATCTACAAATCGGTCTGCAGCGCAATCAGCTTTAAAGGCAAGGCCTCAAACAGATCAAACAAATTATCCTGGAGATCAAACAAATTTATCAAAAGAGATAAATTTGGGACTAGGGGATTTCCCCATAATTGCTTCTGATGTCTAAAAAATTGGAGGCAGTACTCATGAGGGGGACAATAGACTGCATGGGACAAACTACTCTGTAAAACTGTACTTTTATCTTCACATATCAGTACCAGCTCACACTGCAACAGTTCTCCTGTCCAGCTTGCCCGCAGTCCACTACTCGCTGCTGCCTGCCCACCTGCAGCCCTCTGTGTCTGCCTCATCTGCTCGTTTCTTGTACTCTTTTGCCTTTTTCTGGCCTCTGTTAAGCCTTTTCTGCTCGTTTTTCTGCCCTCTGTTTGTCCTTATATGCCCTGTTTTTCTTTTTCGGCCCTCTTTTTTGCCTTTTCTGCTCATTTTTCTGCCCTCTGTTTTGCCTTTTTCAGCTTAGTTTCTTCCCTCTTTCTGCTGTTTCCTTACACATAATGAAGGAAGTGTGGGCATGATGACTGAAAATGGGGACCTTTTGATTAGGTGATTGGAATGCGTCCCATTAGACTTTAGCGGATGGACCTGGGTGATGACTTTTTAACCAGTTTTCTTTCCTGACCCCTCATCAGACTGCCCTACCACAAGGTGTGGCCAGTGACACCCCACCCTTCCCCTTCAAGGGATCAGCAGCAGAATGGAGCCTAGTTTTTGTAGGAACTTTAGGCAACCTGATTATTCTGTGTCCCATGGAATCACCATCTACGCCAAACTTAGTGTGGACCCCTGATCGACAGCCCACAGCAACCCGGAATTCTTAGAAGCAAGTAAAAAACATTTGGACCACCAATGGCATCTGTAGTTCTTTCAGATACAATTTTTGGGTAAAAGGGGGTAGGAATGTGCTCGTCGTGATAAGTCGCTCGGGTTATTACTAACTAACGGTCTACATCTGCTGGGGGTCTATTTTACTGTGGATTTTGGCTCTTTGGTTGCGTGAAGGCACTACCTCCCCATGCTTTCACCCCGGTCCCTGTTGTGCTGGATTCCTGGTCTGTGGTTTCTGCTACCACGTGCTCACCCAATTACTTGATCTCGGATGTAGTTAGGTGGCAACTGGTGGCCTTCCCTGCAACTGAGAGTATGATACATTTCGATTGCCCAAAGCTTGGTATGGAGGGGGAACATTCATGGAGTTTTGTGGGTGCTGCCCCTGGCCCTCTAACCTCTGCTGCTTTTGCTGCTCATGACATGCATTTGTCTGTCATGACTCTACACCAGATGACCCCGCCTTTGGCAATAGTAGCTCTCTCTAACATTTGATTGTGACCAGCCTCCCTGGCCTCCACTACCGTAACTTGTTGGGGTGTAACCGGAATACATGTTTGGAACCCTTTAAAGTTTTACGGTGAAGCTCCCACTGTGACTGGTGCCATCTGCACGGCTATCACGGCCGCCTGAAGGCCAGTCTTTTTCAGTTTCTGCTGCACTCATTTTAATGTGCCTCTTTGGGCCTACTCCTGCTTCTCTATCATGTTCTTGCTTTTTCTTATGGCAGTGGAATATATAGCTTGGATCTCCGGCCAGGGTTTGGCATCTAAACCAACTACAGTGTCCAGCTCACTCTGCATCTCGCTGGGTAACCCTTTCTTAAAGAATATTTTAGAAAAATTTGACTTGTGGGCCCACATTGCTCCACAGCTGGCTGGTTTCTTGTTCCCATCTTTCCCTCATTCTATTCAGGAAATCTTTTATGCTTTCCTCTGGCTTCATGGTCTCTGGTAATATGCCTCCTACATCTGGACAGTCAGGGAATCCAGATTCGGTGCCTGTGCATATTAATTGCGGCCTCGTCATGCCAGGTATCAGTTAGCACGATTGCTGGAATGTGAGTCGTGTGAACACTGTTACTCCCTAATTAGACTACTTAGCAGACTCTTAATGTCGCCTATCGCTAGGTTGATACCTGGAGTGTTTTTCTTGAAGCATGTAATTCATTTCCCGGCCCAATCGATGTATTTATTTGCATTCATGTTCTTAAGCGGGGCCTAGATTTGTGTGCAAGGTTATATGGAGAGAGTCCCTCACAAACGTTGGAATGCTGTTTATTTTCTTTATAAGTGCCATGCCAACATGAATGAACGCCACTAACTACAGTAAAAGTCCTAAACCAGCAGTGCATCAGCCATAAACCAGCTGGAGAGCAGCCCAAAATCTCTCATACAGGCTAGCTGATTTAGAAGAAACACTACGCCTGCTGAATAGGTTTGTCGCAGAGGGTGTGAGTGTCTCCAGGGCGTGTACGTGTTTGTCTACAAGGTTTGCATATCTCCAAGGTATTTGTTATCAGCAGAATGTGCAGGGTGGACTTGTGCATGTTTGAGTGTGTTTGAGAAGGGCTGTGTGTCTCTGCATTGGGTTGTGTGCGCCAAAGGGGGAAGGTGTATCTGTGTGTGCAACAAGGTGTCTCTCTCTGTGCCGGGGTATTTGTCTGCACGAACTTTCTCTGTAGATGTTGTGTCTACAAGGGGGTTTGTGTTTCTGTTCCATGTAGTGGGCTCTGTTCCAGGGTGAGTGTATCAGTGCCAGTCTGTGTGGGTGTCACTGCCAGGGTGTGAATGTCTCTGCAGGTAAGGTCTGTCTGTTTGCAGGGAAACTGTAGGATGGGTACTGTGTCTTAAGAGGTGTGTGGGTTCAGGTGTGTGTTTTCCGGGGGGTGTGTGTTTGTGTTTTCAGGTGTGTGTGTGTGTGTGTTTGTGTGTGTGTCTCATACATTGTGCACCTGCCACGTTGTGTGTGCAAGGTTTCATTTGTGTCTGTACTAATGTGTATGTCTTTTAAGGGCTCGTGCATCTGTGCAGTGAAGGTGTGTGTTTGTTCAGTGGACTTGTGTGTCTGAGCCGTGGGTTTGTGTGTGCAGTCCAAGGGATACGGAGTCAGAGACAGTGCGATTAGCAGTGCTATTGAGAAATTGTCTGGCAGGTGTGAAGAAACCCAATGAATAAGATGTAGTGCGACTATCTTTGAATCGCTCTAGGACCGAATCCACCCGCTCACCAAAGAGGCAAGAGCCATCAAACGGCACATCAATTAAGGAATCCTGGACATCCTTGAGAAGCCTGTAGACCTCAACCAAGTATGGCAGAAGCAGAACACTTCTGCAAATTGTTCGACTCTAGCAATCGGTCATTTTCAGGCCACAGCGGATAACAAATTTCTCTGCATCCCAGTCATCCTGAATAGTTCAGGCTAGGGTTGTCTGGAATGGTCAGTAAGATCTGACCGACAATGTCCTATAGTACGTGGGTGTAGCAACCAAGGAGAAAACAATCATTTACGGAACATAGGGCAAGGCTGATAAAAGAAAACATGTCATTGCCAAACGCTTCTATAAGCTTGGATTTTCGGTCAGTAGGAAAAGCGTTCGACTTAACCTCACTGGTGGACGCCTGAACCACCAAGCTCTCAGGCGTTTGATGCTGCATTAGAAATTCAGGGTTGCCTGGAGCTGGTTATGTGGCAACATTTGCAGTGTCTTTTTTGCACAAATGCCCAAAAGTATATCTGCAAGAGCCTCATTAAATGGCAGGAAAGAAACGGTAGGCGCCTCACCGGGCTGAAGTACGTCCAGAAGGACTTTGGTTTTAACTTCCATAGTTTGGAGCTTCGGGTCAAGGATCTCTGCAGCCCTTCTGATAACTACTGAAAAAGATGCCATCTACTCTGTGGCAGGACCAGGGGGGAGACACTAACCCAATATTTAGTGAAACGTTCAGCCCACTAACATTCAGTAGATCTTCATACCAATTGTCCTCATCGTTTTTTGGGACAAGTTTGTCCACATCGTCTCCAAATTTCTGGTTTAATCTGAATCGGAGCCAAAAAATGTGTGTAACCTTTGTGTGTGGCTACACAATAAAGGTAATGTGTCAGAGATGGAAGGGTTGCCAAAAGCCTATGTCCCAATGCACTTAGAGTATGGCCTCTGCAGTTGTCAAGACAGATTTGGCTAAGAGTCAGACTATTATAGGCTGTGGAACCTCCTCAGGCACTGGTGATTTCGATGGAACTGGAACAGATCGTGATGCCGGGACCAAAGTTAGTGCAGAACTCAAGGTGGGTATGAGAGGCACAGGCAGCGCCATGGGCAAACCCACCAGTGGGAGTCTGACTGTAGCTCTCTTCAGATCCCTGGGGCCCAAAGGAATGCCAGAGTGAACCGGAAGCCTGTCTAAAATGTGCAGGCAGCATGGTCTCCCTAAAGTCCTCAACTTGCTGTGACGTCGACAGACCCAACAAAATCGAGTTGTATCTGGTATAGACTATGAATTGACTCCTCAAGAGTTAAGGAACAGGAGCAGGTAGTACGCTGACACCCTAGCACCTTTTGACTTCAGGAGTGGGAACGGGATCTTCCTCTCGAATTTGGTCATGGCACGGAGTCTTATTAGATTTTGCAACTTAGAGCTTCATTTCACGATCCGGTTTGGATTCATCCAGGCGCAGTTGTTCCGGGTCTTGAGCCATATTACGACCCCAAGCACTAGAGGCATACCTGCTTAAGACAGTCTCTACTAGGTTAAAACATTGTTGTTTTAAATGGGGACATTTTCCTTGCACACTCATAAAGGTTTATGTGGAAAAAATGTCACAATAGACAAAAGGATTATAACTCCAGATCCACATCTGAAAGCGCGTAAAGAAAGGAACTTTCATCAGCATGCAAGGGTGGCACTTATATGTGACTCCGTTGATAAATTGTGGAGTGGCACAAAATCAGTATGGAGCCACATAACACCATCAACCGGCACGCAGGAGTACTGCTTTCGAGTTTTTCCAGGATCTCACCTGACCCCTGGGGAATATTCACATAATCTGCATTTGGAAGCATCCACCAGAAGCATTGCTATTTATTTATTCATATCATGAAATTGGGCACAAAATCGCTCCATATATAAATAAAGTTGTCCATTCAAGTATCTCACCTATTGTTATTTGAGATACTGAGAACAAAACATTGCTTTGTCTTGGAGGGTGCTGTCTACTACAGCAAGCCACAGTGATTTGAACTTCGGATGCATTTTCTACGGGTACCCAGCCGTTATTAGACAGTCAGTGTGGTGGACGTGGTCATTAAATAGTAATTTCAACTTCTGCGTTCCACAAATAACAAGTTAACTTACTTTGAAAACTTAGCTCTCCAAAGGCAGTATGACTGCGGCAGGGAATACTTATTCTAGTAGGCAACAATACATTTGAAACTAAGATCCAGTACGACAGTCAACACACCATTAATTGCAATGTCCAATTAGAGGTGCCCCTTTTAAAATAAGAAGGGAATGAAGACCAACAAATCAAACCATTAAGTTCAAGCACCTTCAGGGTGAAAGATCCAACTCAAATTTCATAAAGTTGGGTGGTACACACAAAACTTCCAAGAGTAAGAGGGGATCTATGAACAATGCTGCACTTTTAGATTTTTCATTGGAGCTGCAATTAAGCTATACATCTTCTATTAGTTCAATTAGAAACAGTTTAAAGGTTTCAAGTGGGTGTGAAACAACTGGTTTAAAAGCCAAAGTTCCAGGGTCCAGTTACCAGGGCCACCAAGCTCTAGTAGATGGAGTGTGAGGTGATGTCCACAAAGAGGTTACTGAAGTTGCCCTGTTGAGTCTGCCGGATTGCTCTAGTAACTCCAGGTCCAGCTCCGCATGTGCCTTACTGCTTCCATCACCCAAACATCTCACACCATGCTCCACACTGCCGTGCCCCGAAGCTGCAGCTCCCTTCTTTTATCCAAGCTCTACGGATTTTTCCCTGAGATGCAGTCCTGACAGCTAGTTCACCTGAAATCCATGGCCATTTCTGCTTTCTGCCACCATTATATCCACCTCCATCTGCTCTTCTTGGGGTATGAGTGGGACCGGGGACAGTGGAGGTCTTTCTCCCACTTCAAGTTCTACCACAGTCCTGCCACAGTTCTCCATATCAGAACAATGATGTGTGAGATAGCTTTCGGTAGACAGGAGAAATGAATATTACTGCAAAAGGGGGCTTTTGAGGCAGAAGAGAATGCAAGGCTTCTTTGGGAGATTGGGGGGTTACATTTGAACCTGTCTGACTTTTCATAAGTTCTAAGAAGAAATTTGAGAGTGACTAAATGCTTATCACCATAAGAAAGACAGCAACTCTGTATTTAAAAAGTTGTAATCTTAGAAAAGTGAAAAATCTCAATTTTCATAATTCTTCATCTTTAAAGAAGTGTTTTTTCAGCAAAGACAGAAAACTGAATCTAACCACAAATTAATGATTGAGGACGCACCGTAACAATAGCTTTGGCTCCTTTGAGAATAGTGCACACAATGCTGCCCAGAGGTTACACCAACCAACAAAGTATAACCTCTGGCTTTCACTATGGAACCTCGTCAGGAAGAGTATCCAATCAGCATGCAGTTCTTTATTCCTGCTTAGGGCACACATTGCCTACAGCAGTGGTTCCCAAAGTTTTGGCTCCTGAGGCCCCCCATTGAGTCAGCACTGGAAGCCGGGGACCACCTAGCAATCTGTATAATTACAATTTTAAAAAGTAATCCGAAAAAAATAAACAGGTGTGAACACAAAACAAATAGTCGCATTACTAAGGATTTTAGTATTTTATATTGAAAGAATCTGCAAAAAACAAAAAACTTTATTGGGAAGGTTGGTGCTGCATCTCCATGACTAACTTTTAAATGGTTGGTTTTATTTCACACTACGAGGCTCCTGCTCCTGCCAGGGCCAGTCTGGAAACCCAAAGCAGCCCTGGCAAATGTTTTCAGACCACAGGGTGCACACCAAGTGCAGTGAGTGAGTCGAACCACTACAAAGGGGACTTTGGGAGGTTCTCCCCCCAAGACAATTTAGGAAACAATAGTGTCTCTCCATAGTCCCTCTGTGAAATGAAATGAAATGAAAAAGAAACTTAATAAAGCGCACTGCGGCCAAGCGGCTTCCTGGCGCTGGGGACTAGACCTGACTTCAACGGTGGAATCCGAGGGAGCTAGCAGGGGAATGCCTGGGAAAACAAAAATGTTTTCAGGGCTTTACGAAAATGGGTGTAGATGGGGATGGAGCGAATGAAGAGAGGAAGACTGTTCCAGAACCGGGGGGCCAGGACCGAGAAACGGGTTCCCCCCGTTCTGGATTTACGGAAGCGGGGAACGTGCAAAAGAGAAAGAGAAGAGGAACGGAGAGTGCGGCTGGGGGCGTAAGGAGTGATCATAGAGCTAATAAAAAGGGGAGCTGAGTGGGTATGCGCCCGAAAGGCCAGACAGGCCAATTTGAAAAAGGATCTAAGGTGCACGGGAAGCCAATGAAGGGACTTGAGTGCAGGGGTAATGTGGGAAGATTTGGGAAGACGAAGAATGAGGCGGGCTGCCTGATTTTGGATGGCCTGACGACGTCGGGTTTCATAAGCGGGTATGCCCACGTACAGGCTATTCCCGTAGTCAAGGCGGGAGGTGATGAGAGCCATGACTATGGATTTAAGGGCGTCCGCTGAGAAATACCGGGAGATCTTCCGAATGAGGCGAAGGGACAAAAAACAAGAAGATACGACGGAACTGACTTGGGCCTGCATGGTCAGATCATGGCTGACCTTGATGCCCAAGGTCCGAACGGAGGGAACCGGGGAGGGAGGGGAACCAAAGGACGGGGACCAGTGAACCGTGGACCAAGGATTTGAGGGACCACCCGTGAGGACAAGCTCCATCTTGTCCGGATTGAGCTTCAAGTGGTTGGTGCTCATCCATTCAGAAATAAAGACTAACGTGGAGCAGGACTTAGGAAGAGAGTCCGAGGGGGAGGAGAGATCAAAGACAAGCTGGAGGTCGTCCGCGTAATTATACACAGAGACACCCAGCTCGCGAAGAGAAATAATAAGGGGGTGAATATAGAGGTTAAAAAGAAGAGGGGAGAGGGAGGAGCCTTGGGGATCCCCGCAGGTAACCGAGCGAGGGGGAGCGGAAAAGCCCGAGAGGTGAACCGCTTGGGACCTGCTTTGAAGAAAGGACGCAAGCCAGGAGAAGGCTGCACCCCGGATGCCCGCTGCACTGACACGGTCGAGAAGGATGGAATGGTCGACCGTGTCAAACGCAGCGGACAAGTCGAGGAGAACCAGGGCTTGGGGAAGATTGATGTCAGCTTTCCCCTTAAGTTCATCCAGGACCGCAATGATCACATGTATTTCATTTGTTTTATAACATCTCTCATACCATTGTAGGATGTCAGAGCACTTTACAACACACACACATATAGGGCAGATTTACAAGACCCTTGCGCAACCGGTGCGTCACAAAAAGTGATGCTCTGGCGGCGCATTTTAGTGCCCCATATTTATAAGAACAGGAAAAGCCACCCTGCGTGACTTTTCCTGTTCTTATAAATATGGCCCCTTTGCACACAGGACTTTGCGTGAAAGGTGCGTTTCATGGGTTTTGCTGTGAGTGTTCCAAGCAACACCCATGAAACCAGACACATTTCCAGATTTACGAGAAATCATGAATCTGGAAATGTGTCCGAATGCTACAGTTCCCCAAGGGAGACGTAAGGAGGTGCAACAAGAAGAAATGTATTCATTTCTCCTCGTTGTTTAGGAAGATGAAATCCCCTCTAGTGATTGTTTATGTGCAGAAAGGGAATCCTACCTGAACATAAACAAACTCCCCACAACACAGGCATCCTTGCACCATGGTACAAGGGTGCCTGTGCCGGTGCATGGCAGCAGTTTGTGCACCAGCGCAGGGAGAGCACTGAGATGCAATATACTATGGTAAATATGTTGCATCCCTGTGCTTTGAAAGTGACTAAGTGCAGCACAGCCAAATGGCTTGCAGCACTCACTGAGTCACTTTCCTTGTAAATCTGCCCCATAGAGACAATGAATCATACATGTAATAACATAAGGCAAAGGTGACTACTAGTTGTAGGATTCACATCATTCATACTGGTAGGCATAACACAGTGTTTAGCATTGACTTTAACAATGAAACTTTATTTCCATTCAAATAAACCTTTTTAGCAGCATCAGGATAATGAAAGACTGGGAAGAAACTTAAGTTACTATCTTGTACCATGCAGTTTGCAAAGATCTTTTTGATGCCAGTTCTCTGTGCTAGATCACAATTGTCACTTTTAAACTGCACAGTTACTAAAGAATCTCTGTGACAAAAGCAGTAACCCATTGACCTATGCAGATCAAACACAGTTAAAAAAATAAATATAGGCACACTTTCTTTGCAAGAGGCATATTAACCCTCTGTGCTACATTAAATAAGTCAAGCTGCCACTGGACAAAACTCATCTCTCTCCAGCAGGAACATTAATCACTGGTGTTCTCTTGGTCTTGACACTTTTATTGTTGCTGGAAAACTTCTAATTCTACTTGGAACATTTGCAGTGCTTTTAAAACTGCTGCCTGGACCCCCTGGGAATGTGTCACGGACCCCTAGGGGTCCGCGGATCACAGTTTGGTAAACACTGGCCTACAGTAGCTGAACAATCTGACATCCTCGGTGCTTGAAACTTCACACAGAGCCGGATCTATGCACAACCACCACAGGTGAGTGGAGAACGCTGTTCTCAGGAGGGCCTGTGGTTTGTAAATACATCCCTGAAAGGTCCCTTTTGTCCCCTCCAAGCTGAGCCTGAAAACACCAAAGCAAAGCACAACAATGGACTCGCACCAGTGTTTGCAGCACAGCTAGCGGCTTAAGGCGAATGCACAGTTTGTGGGGTTTCTCTGTACTCACAGCTGGTGTATTAGATTTCAACCATAGACAAGCTTGAAAAATTCAGGAGCATATTAACAGATTTAGGAAGCACCAACAAAGAGATCCCGCACGCGATGTACAGCCCGCGGTGAAACTACTTCCAGTCCTACTGTGGAAGCCCAGACTGCAGCTGGGATTTGCTATCAGTGAACACAGACATGTCTCCCCCGCCTGCATCCAAGCGCCTTCCCGCGAACAAGAGCTCACGCCCCTCCTGTGTACACCTTCAGCTCCACTTCAATCTGGAAGTTACTCATTTTTTTGTCTAATTGGCTCCTACATACACCAACATAGATTTCAAGGTTTGTATTCTTGGAAAAACAGGATTAGTTAAGGAGCAACGAAAGCACATGATGAGCACGCCAGCTGTAAAAGAGAAGCACTGTCAGACCGCCCACGAGTGGAATACAAGCCCTGCAGCCTCCAGCATCACGGGTGTGATCGAGGCAGGAAATGTTCCATGCATGTACAGGGTGCACATCCCACCAGAAGCATGACCGTGCACATCCTCACCCTGTTTAAGAGGATGCCACTGTAGACCAGAGTCTGGTGTTATTTGTGATGAATTGCCCGTAAAAGGCAGTGTGAGGGTATCCGAGGTTTGTGGTGGTAGTTTAGATGCATTATAAAGTTTACACCTTTCCCGTGGCTTTATGTTTGTGAATAAACTGGAAGTTGTGCGCTGTGCTGTGGGGCCTTGTGCTGACTTCCCTGGGCTGTGCTGGGAGTTCCATTTACGCCTGTCGTGCTGTGGGACGGTGGGCGCTGCTGGGTTCAGTGTACACGGTTTCCACGCACAGCCAGGGGCGGATTGGCACTGCGGGCATTCGGGAATCGGCCGAAGGGCCGCTGTTTCAGTGCCCTCTGTGGGCCGTTTTTAGGTCGAGCCTGTCCCAATCCGCAGGAATGGATAGGATCGAATTCAAGTGCTCGATCGGCTAGTGAAACCACTGGCGTTTCTTCACAGTGCATGTGAGGTCACGTGGCCACAAAGCGGGTCACGTGACCACACAAGCACGCGCATCTCCCTAATCTGCCTGCCTCCCCTCGCTCGCATTCACGCCCCAGGCTCTCCCACCCCCATCCGGCTTCCCGGCTTCCCTGCTCGCTCGCATTCACTCCCCAGGCTCTGCCACCCCCATCCGGCTTCCCGGCTTCCCTCCTCGCTCGCTCGCATTCACGCCCCAGCCCTGAGGACCTTCGGTTTTGTTTCCGGAGAAATTAAACAAGGCGCTTTTGTCATTTAAGCTTACAACTAAGAGCTGCTCTAAGGATCGAGGCTCGACACCAGCTGCAAAATCTTGCCATCACTCTTATGTCGGACTAACAAAAGCGATGACACTGTTTAGACGGCCACATGGCAGTGTCGCATTGAGATCCATGCACAGCCCATGGGCCTCCCACCAGAGCATGAGAAACCCACACGTGTCCCTTCGCTCTGACTATACCCGCACCTGCTCCCCATGTAGCGCGCTCTGCCCTGGTAACCCCTGAAACAATGCCACGCTCGGGTGGCTCCCTCGCCATCTTGATTTATTCTATCCTCTCGCAGCTTCCTGTCCAGACTGCTTTATCTGGGTGGGTAAGGGAAGGGGCTGGTCGGAGCATGTGTCGCCTCAATGCCAGGCAAGCTCCAACAAGGCACAGCCTCAGATGCGAAACAGCACAGAACGTGAATAAATATACATGTCCAGCAGAAGGTATGCACACCGTAATGTAGCCCAGCAAATAATTTATTTTTACAAATATCACTTACTTTAAATCTCGAAGTTTTTCAACCGTAGTTATTTTAATAACACTGTGATGATGAAAAGCTTACCCAACAACGCTTTAAAAACACAAAAATAAATAAATGCTTTTATTTGAAGATGCAATTTACAGATTGACCAAAGTTCTGTAAAACGGATGCACAGCCGACCACACTATCTTACTGGCGCAAATTTAAATCTCTCATCCAACTGTAGCCCTCTCAAAGTATTACATGCAGATCTACCCAAGATATCCACTGACAAGATATACAGACCTGCTGCAAAACATAACAAGCATTGGCATAGCCAATAGGTCTCGCTTGTGGGACCTTATAAGTATTTAGTTACAAGGATATTGTGCTGCAAAACAAAATACTTATAAGGTCCCACAAGCGAGACCTATTGGCTATGCCAATGCTTGTTTTTCTCCCCTTTCCCAGTCCACAGAGAGTGCTCTCTGCTGTCTGCTCTCTGTCGACTGGGAAATGGGAGAAAAAAAACGGCCCACAGCACGGAGACAGAAATGAAAGCGCTTCACTGTGCAGGCCATACAGCGATTATCAGCTGTGGCCTCTACTGCACCCCCTGCCCTGCAAAGCAATCACGCTGAGGGTGGCTGGGGAGGGGGTGATTGTTTACAAGAATCGGCCTCCCTGGGGGCCAGGTGTTTCTCAGGCCTTTTGAGCCATTTTCACCATGGCCCCCCTGGGGCCCACGCCGCCTGGGAAACAGTGATAGTCTTAACACCTCGCCCACAGCCCCTCACATTCAGGGCACAGTGGGCGAGGAAGAATGGGTGCCAGGTGTGTGGGGGCCAGGTGATGTTTTGAAAGCGCACAATCTTCACCTTAGCCTCCCCCCCCGGCCCTCCGTGCAAGAAGTTTTTTAAAAAAAGGGTTATAGTTCTTTCTCGGTGTCATTTTAGAACTGATGCATTTTCAATATTACATTCAAGGAAGTCATGGTTGCAGCTTTTCTATTTTATGCAACTAACAACCATTGACAAAACCTATAGTTCTGGCTTGTTGTAGGTGTAACATTACTTGCTGTATTATATATCTGAACGCAATGACAGAAGCAGCAAAATACCAGTCGGGCGGCACACTATGCTAAGCACAGATTTGTAGCTTAGGTGTTTTAAGCTACGCCCATAATTACATTGAACACCCCCTTTGGAGAGACCCCTCAGTTTTGTCATCCCACTTAAAGCCCTGGAAACAACACCATGTCACAGACACCTCAGGGCCTGGCACTGTGCATCATGCATGACTCATGACTTCCAAGGTTTCAGATTGACTATGTGCAGGGGCATCTTGAACGCCTCCCTTTGCTTTAGGAACTACAGCGAGGGGTGAGTTCCTGATGAGTCTCTTCTGTCTGCAACGCTGCTTACAAAGGCTCAGCTCACAATTATTGTGAAAAGGTGGGTGAGAGAGTAAGTGAAGGGATGGCTGGATGGATCAGTGAAAGGGTGAATGGATGAATGAAAGGGTGAATGGATGGATGATGAGAGAAAATGGGTGGATGGATGAGTGAAATGATGGATGGATTGATTAATTGATAAGTGAAAGTGTGAATGGATGAACAGATGTGTGAAAGGGTGGCCGTAAGGATGGATGAGTGAGTGAAAGGGAGGGTACATGGGCAAAAGATTGGATAGATGAGTGAAGGAGTGAAAGGATGGATGGATGGATGATTGAAAGGATGGATGAGTGATAGGGTCAATGGATGGATGCATGAGTGGATGAGTAGATGGATAGTTGGGTTGGATGGAAGGAAGGATGGATGGCTAAGTGAAAGGGTCGATGGAGAGAGAAAGGGAGAATGGATGGCTGAAAGGGTGAATAGGTGGAAGGATGAGTGACTGGGTGGATGGATAAGAAAGTGAAAGGATGGCTTGATAGGTGAGAGGGCAAATGGCTAGATGGATGAGTGAAGAGATGAATTGGGTGAAAGGGTGGATGGAGAGAAAAAGTGAGGATGGATGTGTGGATGACTGAAAGGGTGAATGTGTCTAAGGGTGAGTGACTGGGTGGATGGATGAGTAAGTGAAAGGGTGGCTGGATGGTTGAAAGGGTAAATGGATGGATGAGTGAATGGATGGATGGGTGGAAGAGTGGATGAATGGGTGGATAATGGGTGGATGAGTAAAAGGGTGGATGGAGGGATGGATGAGTGAAATGATGGATGGAAGAATACATGATGGATAGGTTTGCAAATGGTTGAATATGTTTGGATCTGGATTAGCGGCATCTTATGTTTGCCACTTTACATCTCACAATGACTATCCAAGCAGATCTTCCCGACCATTTCTCTCACCAAACATGCCTGCTCAGAACCATGAATTGTAAACAAAATATCAGACTGGACAACCCAGTGCTGTAACCATATATATAGATTATTATCATATGAAATATCACAAAAAGACCTGCACAGTTGATCAAAGCTGCATGCATACCGAAAAACCGTGAAGTACACGATTGGTTCAACCTGATATAAAATTATTTTGACTAGTGCTTAAATGGTTGTCTATTTACTTACTTACATAATAATGCGCAACCTCCTCTGATGGGTCTGTAAAACGTACCTTTTGTCCAGAAGGTTTGTTCTGAATTTTTACACTCCCCATCCTGAATTTGCACCCATGCCAGTTGGTCACCCTAGTCCTGACACTCCCATACAGAACTACAGAGTGTTCACCCTGCCTTTTCTATTTGGTTACTCTTGTAACCAGATGCACCACACTGCCAAGCTCTAACTCAAGAGGGGCCATCTAATCCCCTTGGCATCCCACTCTCCACAGGGCTGACCAAAGTAGGCTGAGTAATGCTAGTAGCTAAGTACTCAAAGCTACATTGAGTGTGCCTCAATTGTCATCCCACTGAATCCAGAAAATACTGCACTAGACTCAGTTCAGTAGGTCTTTCTCAAAGGTTTACTTGACTTGCCACATCCAGCACCCAGAAATGCAATGTGTTGCTAGCCGATCCCTTCCTCTGAAGCAAGAAGGAACCGGTAGGATCCATTTTGTTTACCATTTCTTTGCACAATTTACTGATTCATTTGTGTGCCAGTTAATAATGTAACTTTATTTTAAAGGCCTCATCCAAAATGCAGACAAGGGGCATATTTCTCTATATGCGAAACATATTAATTAGTAAGTTTTGGTTCGTTTTTGTTTGTACTGTGTAATGTAATGTAATGTAATGTAAATACCAATTTATAACGCGCGACAATCGCTCCAAGGAGCATCTAGGCGCCCGGAAAGGACCACCAGATGTTAGGTAGTTCCTATGCTTACTTGGCCGAGACCCGAATTACACTAGGCTTTGGACAGTCGTGTCTTGTAGATTAAAGATCCAGGTTTTTAGGTGTTTACGGAAATCTATTTCTTTATCCAGTGATCTCAACTGGGGGGGAAGAGTATTCCAGGCTTTTGCTCCCAGAACCGCCAGGGATTTACCCCCTCGAGTTTTAAGTCTGAAACTTGGGACAGTAAGCAGGTTGGCCGTTGAAGAACGCAGTGCTCTGGTTGGGCAGTATCTGCTGAATTTTTTCCTCAGGTAGGATGGGCCTGAGTTGTAGACAGCTCTAAAAGTAATTAAGAGTACTTTAAACAAGACCCTTTTTTTAATAGGCAGCCAGTGTAATGCTTTAAGGGCTTTGGTTGCAGATGATCTTTTCGGCCACTTTAAAACCAACCTCGCAGCTGCATGTTGCACCATCTGAAGTTTGTGTGTGACAGCTTTATTTGTGCCAGCGTAGAGGCTATTACAGTAATCGATGCGTGATGTTACTAGTGCAACCGTAACTGTTTTCCTTGCTTCAAAGGGCAAAAGATCAAAGAACTTTCTCAGTCCCTTTATTACCCCAAAGCACATGCCTGCCACTCTAGCCGCTTGTTGTCTAAAAGACAGGTCAGAGTCAAAATGCACCCCCAGATTGCGGGCCACGTTGGTTATATGAGGTGGTATTTCAGCTTTTTCTGGCCACCATAATCGAGGGATGAACTCATTATTTGGGCCTATAGGCATGATCTCTGTTTTGCCTGTGTTGCATTTCAGATGGTTTAGACGCATCCATTCGAAGGTGGCCGTTAGGCAACCTTTGAGATTTTCCTCCCAGGCTTGGTTATCCTTATCCATTACCAGGATAAGTTGTGTGTCATCGGCATAGGCTATGGCATCTATGCCAAATGACGAAATCAATTTTATCAGGGGTGCGGTATAAACATTAAACAGGGTCGGGCTCAGGCTCGAACCCTGCGGGACTCCCGTCAACAGCGCTTTTTCACTGGAACAGAATTCCCCCAGGGTCACCACTTGCCTCCTGTCACTTAAAAAGTTTCTTATCCACTCAAGCACTGTCCCTGAGACGCCAGATGTTATTAGCCGGTCTAATAAGATGGCATGTGAGACCGTGTCGAAGGCCGCCGATAGGTCTAATAAAATCAAGACGGCCTTCTTACCTTGGTCTAGGGCTGAGCGGATAGTTTCTGTGGTGAACAGGAGGGCCGATTCGGTGGAATGTTGGACCCTGAAACCTGCCTGGTTAGGGTGCCATGCCTCACTCTCTTCCAAGAAACGAGTAAGTTGTTTATTTACAATTGACTCTGTAACTTTACACAGGGCCGGAAGTAGTGAGATGGGTCGTAGGTTCGACAATGTAGTGGGGTCGGGGAGTTGTTTTTTTTGCAGTGGTTTCACCGCCGCCAGTTTCCATTCAAGGGGGACTTTGGCTGTGGACAGTGAGGTGTTGACAATGGCATTTATTATTGGATTGGCGATGTCCACAATGAGGTGTAAGAGTCTAACTGGACAGGGGTCAAAGGGGGATCCAGATTTTGTTGCCAGAATTCCTCTTTTGGTCTCCTCCAGGCTAACTGGAAGGAAAGTTTTCAGCTGCATGGCTCCTTGCCTCACTATATCCTGTGTAGGTCTGACTGCACTCTATTTTAGGTCCTAGGCCAGAATGTGGCAACATGTTTGTGTGTTGATTTCAGGACATGTCTAAGACTTTATGTAATGTGATTTCTCAAAAGAGAGCTATTTAGCCTCATTCTATGCTAGGCCTTGTTCGAGGCCTAAGCAAAATTTGCAAACTTGGCACTTCTTTCTCTGTGCAGAAGAATTAACTTTTCTAGCATGTTCAGGTTAGAATTCCTTTTTGCAGATTTTATATCATTTTCATGGTTAATTGAGTAATCCTCAGTCTCCTCATGGCCCAGACTTGAAGGCAGCAACAGATGTGAATAAAACTGTGTTTTTTGTATATAGACATCACTTGCTGGCTGTGAAATAAATTTAGGACTAGATTGTACAGATACATTTTTTCAGCATTCTTTACACCCCAGACTGCCTTTTCCTCATTTGTGAATTCTTACTTTTGTTATTACATGTTCTGTTCCCAGAGATTCCAGTCTTACCCTTTCTTCTTGACTTTGTACTAGATTTCTGATTTATGTGATGATTAGCTGGTAGGGAAAGAGTATCTAACGACCTTGTGCAGGGTGTTAAGACTGCATGTAAGTATTCAGTTATCAGACCTGCAGTGCTCCTAGTCTTTACCAATGTTACTTGCTCTGTATGCTTTAAAAGGCTTAATTTACTAAATATTTCTCTACGAATTAGACCTCAAAGAGTAACCAAATAGTGTTTCATGAAAGGGCACGCCCCTTGAATGTGGGCCACGCCCCTTAACTGTAGGCCACGCCCCTTAAATGTATGCCACCCCCCTGGAACGTGGGCCACTTTTTTCATCAGTGCCCGGGCCAAATTGTGATCCCAATCCGACCCTGCGCACAGCCATACCTTTCAAACTCCTGAGAGGCCCACTCTGATGTATTTGTATAAATCACCAGTTGCACTCACTTCCTGTGAGTATATCTTTCTTTAGTGCAGTTAGTTTGGTGCCACAACCTGAAGAGTGTTTTGTCTAGGAACACTGTCCAAAATGTGAATGATAGGTGAGAACAGGGGTACTATCCTCGGATTTAGGGTGTGCACACGGTTTATCACGGACCGCTTCTGGTCCTCTTAATCCATCATATATCTTTCCAATGAAAATTCTTCAAACACAATTTCCTTTATGTCATTTTTATTCGTATTTCTAATGATATTTCCTCATTGAATACTTCATTTATCAATTCTTAGCAGGTTTCAATCGTACAATTTCGGGTACAACAGGACCCATATGCCTGCAGCAGGCATTGGACGAAAGAGCAGGAAGCGGTGACGCTACATTTCACTAGACCCCCGACGAAGGGTCCTGTTGTACCCGAAATGCATTGGGTCAAAGTGTTATGTTGTACGATTGAAACCTGCTAAGAATTGATAAATGAAGTATTCAATGAGGAAATATCATTAGAAATACGAATAAAAATGACATAAAGGAAATTGTGTTTGAAGAATTTTCATTGGAAAGATATATGATGGATTAAGAGGACCAGAAGTGGTCCGTGATAAACCGTGTGCACACCCTAAATCCGAGGATAGTACCCCTGTTCTCACCTATCAGGCCCACTCTGATGCCAGAATTTGGACCGCCAGTCTCTCAAGTACGGGGGTAACTGTCACGGAGAAATCTCACTTTATTTTTCACACTAAAGAGCCTTTTCTGTCCAAGAAAAACTTTACATTTACTTCTATCCGAGCTCCTCTGGAATTTGCAGCGGCGCACGGTTTGTTTTGCCAGTGGGGTGGCTGCAGTTGAACAGCAGCTCCAGAACAGAGGTCTGCTACTGAATAGAGGTAAATATCTCTTTAACACAAGGTTGTATGCCCAAAGATCATGCTACAAGCGGGCTCCGGATCTGGAAAGGTGCAGGCGGGGACGGTTCCGAGGACAGCACCAGACTAGCGCTATCCAGAGCTCCCATCCATCGGAGTACTACGGTGGCCGGCTAGAGTCTAAATTGGTCACAGGCTAGAGCTCGAGAAGGCTCCACCGTCCACAGCGCTGTGTACGATCTTGAAGAAGAGAAAACGTGCGGCAGACCCAGCTGGCAGCAGGGAAGCTGTTTTCACCGAGGGGTTTCAGTGACATTAAAGGCACTGAGAGCGCAGCGGTCTCTGATGTCCCCTGTGTCCCGAGGTGGCAAACATCCCCCTTGTTGACAGCTACCCATCGCCATTTTATGTCACGCGCATCCCTTATCTGGATATTATCAACACCACGCTTCGCTTTTGTTCAAGGTAAAAAAAAACGTATGATCCCATCCCTTTAGATAAATTAATGAAGATTAATTTTAATACTGCTGAATTCCAAACTTCCAGTTGTTAATTGCACATCATTCTGTAGTGATGGCTTTTAAATTGTTATTTTGTTTGCAAATCAGATTTTTGTTTGAAAGGCATGGTGCCAAGCAGGGGTTGAGCTGGCCCAGGGGCCGGGGATTCAGCAGGCGAAATGGCTGCATGAGGGGAGTCCGGTGGGCAGGGCTCCAGGCCCCTGTGGATTCTGTGTCCTCGTGCCTTCCTTTCTATGCTTGTGGGACAAGGGGGCGACTGCAGGGGGTCACTGCAGCAGCTGCTTGAACTCACTGAGCCTTCCTAGGGTAAAGAGGGTGTCTTTGGCTCTTGAGGGTGTTAAGCGCCTTGTCGAGCTTCCGATTGAATAAGGCGCACCCTAGGTATAAACAAAGTAGAATCCACTCAGAGGGTGGCAGTGGTCCATAACGTGATGGGGAACACACAGATTGGCTCTCCAAAAAAGAATCAGAGTTTTTGGTTCAAAAAAACCCTCGTACGCCCTACTTCTATACCATACCCAAAGTGCATAAGAACCTTGAGAACCCACCGGGACGCCCGATTGTATCCGGCATCTCATCCATTCTGGAACCACTATCAAAATTTGCCGATGCCTTTTTGAGGCCCCTGGTGCAGGCAACCGATACATATCTAAGAGATACAAAGGCGGTGCTCCAACTATTGCAGAACTACCCTTTTGATCCCGAGTGACAAATGCTTCTGAGCCTGGATGTGGAGAGTCTTTATACGAGCCTCCCACATGATGAGACACTTCTGATTATTGAAGAAGTACTCCACTCCACACACTGGAAATATCAAACCCCTCGCGGTGTTGTTATGGAGTGTATCTCCCTAGCTCTCACGAAAAACTTTTTCGAATACGAGGGTACCTTGTTTTGGCAGAGCCATGGGACCAGCATGGGGAGCACCTTTGCCCCTAGTCTGGCGGGACTTTATGTCCATCACTTGGAGTCCCCCAAAATCCTCCACCCCAGTAACTCCTACAGAGGGAGGATCAACACCTGGCGACGTTATATTGACGATATCCTGGTGATTTGGGAGGGGGATGAAAGTTCAATCTCAGAGTTTATGCAATGGCTTAACAATCAGAACACTTTCCTCAAATTCACTCACCAAGTGTCAAACAGTTCTATGGTTTTCTTAGACCTCAACATCTACCATGAGGCTGGTTTTCTCAAAACAGAGACCCACTTTAAACCAACGGCCAGGAACTGCCTCCTCAGGTTTGACAGCTTCCATCCACGTCACCTGAGGGAGAATCTTCCGTACGGGCAGTTCCTTCGCCTACGCCGGAATTGCAGTGACCTGGCAAAGTATAAAAATCAAGCTAAAGATCTCTGCACCAAACTAAGATAAAGGAAATACCCCAACCCTGTCATCCAGAAAGCTATGAAGAGAGCTAGGAATAATAACCGTGACGCTCTCCTCAAAGACAAACCCACAAAAGATGACCAAATGAGTAGAACAGTTTGTGTCACCACCTACAGCCCGGTAACCAACCAAGTGGCGAAACTGGTAAATAGACATTGGCGCATACTCACAAGTGGCACACTATCCCTTGAAAAACCAATGTTCGCCCACAGACGTGGTAGGAATCTTAAAGACATGCTTGTCCATACAACACCTCCTCCACACAGAGTGGAACAAACAAGACTACAAGGGATAAAAGGCCACCATCCGTGTGGCAATTGCAACAGTTGTCACCTTACCAAAAAGAGCCAGACTCTTACCTTTACTAATGGCACCAGTTGGGAACAACGTACTTTTACCAACTGCAATAGTAAAAATGTGGTCTACCTGATCACATGTCCCTGCAAAAAGGAGTATGTGGAAATGACCACGAGACAAGTCAAAGTTAGGATTAACGAGCATAAAAGCAACATTAGATGCAAAAAGTCAACTACAAAAATGTCAGCCCACTTCCTGGAACTTCAACACTGTGTCAATGAGTTGCAATGGACAGTGATCGACCAGCTACCCTCAGAGATAGGGTTGTTGGAAAAAGAGCAACGTTGGGTGTTTCGCCTTGGCACCGACACCTTAGGGCTCAATGACTCAATTCCTTGGAGCCAACTACGCTAACCCCGCATTCTGTATACATGGTATGAAGAGTGACCATGGGACACCGAACATAACATGGTGTGACCTCCTTTTATATTTCTGCAAACCTGTCTCTATCTATCAGATTACCCACACAGGCCTTATACCTATGATCCGGTATATAAGAACATGTCCGATGATGGTTTGTGTACATTGAAAACACCACATTATTTTTAGCGTTAACTTCCATCATGGATATCTCCCCTCATTTAAAATAATTTAAAATAATTTTTTGGCCATCTTACAATCTTTTTTGGCCACTTTATACTCCCCAAGAGTTTTACCATTGCATATAATCTATGTTTGTTCGCTTTTTCTGAGATACACTGTCATACTATACACCCGGCAGGCTAAGATCCGTCAGTCGGCACTGCCCATGCACGGAAGCACAGCACTGCACTCTCGCGCATGCGCTTGCTGATCTAGGTTGACGCGTGCGCATCTCACGATGCGCTATCCCCTCTGGCAAGCGCAGTAACGTCCAGCACAATCGCTCGTGGACCGCGCCAATACCGGAAACGGCAGGGTTATTTTAGCCGTATTTGGGCATGCTTCCGAGATTCATTATCCAATTTGCCTACACTAATTACCACAACGAAGGGTATAAATAGCGAGGCATTTCACCTACTGCTCACTTCACCGGAGCCGCGTTGAGGGGAAGGCAGGCGATTGATTCATGCAGTAACCGTGAGTGTGGTTGTCAGAAAACGAGGATGCGTCTTATGCATCAGTAGCCTTATTTTATTGATCTCTTCTATCCACTACCTACAATGCAGCTATTACTATCTTTTAGGTTGTTTACCGGGCAACGGAGAAAGATACCCCCAATACCACGCATAGGCTCATGAGGCCATCTGAGTTTTGAAAATAAGTAAGCCTTCGCCTTTACTAAACTCTCTCCCTCCATCCACACCAGGGAGTTTACATTTACGATGTATGTTTGTGTGTTTATGTTTTTCATGTCCATCTAAAAGTGTCTTTTTTCACAGGGTACCAGACCCCCATTTGTGTTCTGTCACTTACCCTTATTTGATTAGAAAAGAAAAAAAAATGTCATCCGACTATTATGTTTACTATGTTCCTGGACATCCTACTAGTATATTTATTATGTCCTTTTTTCCACAGGTTTTTTCAAACGCCAATTGGGCGCAACGAACATACCTATTCATAAACATTGATAGGTACATTACACATTTATTTTTTACTAATTTTCAAACACTTTCACATTTCATGTGAGTAAGGTGAGGATAAAGTGCATATCCTCGTCCTGAAGAAGGAGCCTTGTGCTCCGAAACATGTTGACACCTTAATGGTTGATATACCCTAGTACGTATTTTTTCAACCAGATTCTGCACCTTTTTATTAATACCAGCCGAGGACATAATAAATAATTGTTTTCCTACGTGCCAGGTATTTTTTACTCACTTTTTTCACCTCACCTCACTCACACTCTTCCCTTAATATACACACATACCCTCACATAGTTCACTACTGAGTGCTCCTACGTAGTCGTTAGTCGTAGCACGCCGCATCCCGTAGAGGGATGCGAAGGCCCCAATGATGAAGCATGACACCAAGGGGCCTGTTGGTGTGCGAGGGGCATTTAAACAACACTGTGTGTTCCCCATCACGTTAGGGACCACTGCCACCCTCTGAGTGGATTCTACTTTGTTTATTCATAATGCCTAGGGAGACTGAATCCACTTCTCTCTCTCTCCCCCCTTCTGTTATATCTTAGCACCCTAGGTATAACCATGACCTGCTGGTGGGTCTTGACTGCAGCGGCACAAGGTACAGAAGGCAGTTTGGGGCACAGGAGAGGCCACCAAGTGACAGACCAAGTAATGTCCTTCTACACAATACAATAATGTATTGTTAGCAAATTGACTGAAGAAAGTTCAGCCACTGTCTAGGATACCTGCTTAGCTACAGATTTTTCCACAGTGCTCCTTGATGCTCCGTCATGCCTTGAAGGAGGACATACCCATCCTTTCTGTTCGGAACCATCCCGCATTAAAGCAGGAGCCCCTCAAGGCCGAAACGTATCACGCATGCTGTTCAGCGTCTATTTGAAATCATGACCAGATCTGATCAATGGTTTTGACTTCACCTGCTATAACTATGCAGATGACATGCAGATGCATCTGAAACTGGAAAACCCAAAGGACATTGGCTCATCATAAATCTGTTGGCTCAGGGCTGTTGACAAATGGATGACTTGGAGCCACCTCAAACGGAATGCCTCAAAACCCGAAATACTCACCTGTGGCGACTGAAAAACCTAGGACCCGCTCTGTGCCTGCCCTGGCGATCTAGGAACACCGCTAGATATACATAAAGAAGTAAGAAACCTTGGAATTACCATGAATACTAAGCAGTCACTGAATGCACAAGCCAACAAGGTAAGCCAAATCAAGCTTTCTAACAATAGAAATACTGCACCTAGGATCCCCTCACAAGGTTCAAGCTACAATTATTCTTGTCCTATCAAAACTGAATTATACTGATAGCCTGTATCACAGCTCACCTGTGTCAACTATGCATTCAACACTCTGCAGCTAGACAACTCCTACATGTACAGCCACAAGCACACATCTCCCCTGCCTTGAGGGCCCTAAACTGGCTACCAGCTTCCAGAAGATCCACCTTCAAGCTGCTTTGCATCAAACACAAAGCAATACATGGCAATGTACCAATCTTTATCAGAAGAAAATAAAAAAATATATACAACAAAGGATCCTACACTCAAACATGGCGCCATGGCTCAACGTTCCTACATACATGAACAATAAGCATGGGTGGACGTTCTTTTTCTGTTCAAGCAGCCAATCTATGGAATTCACTGCCCACACACACAAGATCCTCTGACAACAATTTTAGCTTCAGAAGATTACTCAAGAGCTGGCTCTTCTCCCCATGGCAACTATATTCACAACAGTGCACCACAATAGTATAATCAGACATGACCAACTATGCTTTTCACTATGTCTCTCACGGTATTGAGATGAAACTGTTATACATGTGTCATTGTACATTGAACTATGCCGTGTTATAAGCAGGTACATTCATAGACGCAGAAGAGGTATATAACACCACAAAATACATGTGTATAATATCAAAGAATGACAGAATCGTTGCTTTTATGTACATATAGGTGCATATATAAAAGAGTTTATGCTTGATACTAAAATTTTAAGAAATGGCATGAACATTTTTCATACTTGACTACAAGATAAACGTGCCCATCTAACCATGTATATATTACTGCCTCTGTGCACATATGGGTATTTATAGAGGAGCTTTCTCCAGCCAATACAACCATACTGAGTATCATGTACATATGAGTATTTATAAGTTAATTTCTGGGTTGTTTTTTTATATAAAAATGAGGAAAATAATTCCTTTATTCAACCTTTGTCTCATCCCTCCTTTCCTACTCATCCCTTTCCAACTACTATGAACCCTCAAGCATCCTTCTCAAACTTTCCCCTCCTTTTTTAGGTTCCGGCTCTAGACTGTGCGCAGGTGCTGTCTCGAAGAGACATGCTGTATCTGCTTTGTGTGCTTCCGCCCGCCCATAAGCTCGCTATTAGTTGGCTCCCATGTCGCTTCATTATTCCGTCTCCCAATTTGTCCATGGCATGCATGAGTAGTGCCTCTTCCCATCTTTAGCCCTTCCGAAGAGCAGGGACCAAGTACTACTATTCATACATAGCGGCCATTTTAGGAAATATTTCCAGGATCTCCCTTCTCCCCATATCTCCCTCGTCTCTCTCATGGGCACTTTATTCCTGCTTCTTCTTGTTTACACTTCCAACTAAAAAAGATGTAAAGGTTTCACGTTTAATAACAGTTCCAAGACAGACAAAAAAACAGCACTCAAACATTGCAGCATGCAAAATTATTTTAACGTATTTGCTAGCCTATGACCACAGCCTACATGCTAATTGGTTGATTCCCGGCAGCAATGCCTCATTTGCCGTCCATAGTTAGGCACGCCCATTGCCGAGACCAATTGGCTATGCAAATGCTTGTTGAGCCATGTCACCCAACTAAGAGGCACACACAGCACTACTTACAAAAACAACTTACTACTTCACCTTTCAAATCCATTCCCATCATTCCATCTCCTTCAAGGTTGTGTAAGAGCAGAGAGGCGCACACAGTGAAGTCAATAGTATACGGAAGTCCAAAATGAATTGTAGATCTTCGGTTCTTATTTGTAAAAGTTTTCTTTATTTTCATGTACAGCGGCACAGCCAACGCGTTTCATTCCCATTCGTGCCTTGGGAATTTCATCAGGGCATGTTTTAGACAGTCTAGTCTGTGCGGTTACTCTCGATATCGTGTTTCTTCAAGAACAGTTTGAAGGGCAGTCACAGTGGGTCACAATGTGTACCTCGGGGGAACTCCAGAGGGGAAAGGGAGTCTAAGTGCCCAACGAAGTCTCCGGCTTCAAAAGGGGTCCGCAGAAGCGTAGTAACGCCACGGTGCCTTCGGTATGGCCCCCGTTCTCCGCTGCTCCTCCTCCTGGAATTTTGGACGCCTTTTGAAGCCGGAGACTTCGTTGGGCACTTAGACTCCCTTTCCCCTCTGGAGTTCCCCCGAGGTACACATTGTGACCCACTGTGACTGCCCTTCAAACTGTTCTTGAAGAAACACGATATCGAGAGTAACCGCACAGACTAGACTGTCTAAAACATGCCCTGATGAAATTCCCAAGGCACGAATGGGAATGAAACGCGTTGGCTGTGCCGCTGTACATGAAAATAAAGAAAACTTTTACAAATAAGAACCGAAGATCTACAATTCATTTTGGACTTCCGTATACTATTGACTTCACTGTGTGCGCCTCTCTGCTCTTACACAACCATTGGTCTGATATCCATCCTTGGCAGCGGATGGTGAGAGTAGCCGCACCGCCTAATAATTTTGAAACAGACGAAGTGGATGTGCGAAACCTTAGTCAGCTGCTGGGTGCTTCTGTTTATTGTTCATCTCCTTCAAGGGTTGGTAAAGCGCAGAGGATTCCTACCGGGGATGAGAACACTGCTTGTTGGAACGGTCATTCAGGACCTCTCGATAGGGAGGTGGTGAAGAAGGCTGCTGCCAAGACTTGATGCATTTTTTCCTGATAGTTAGATTGTTATAATTCTAAATTTGTACAACAAAACGAAAGATGCATTTTCTTTGTCTCTGTTAATCAGCCTTGTGTGCTTAAATGTAAGGAGGATGCAGCACCGCTGGACCTCTACCTGGATCACCACTGGACACCACTGGACATGTACTTGAACCACCACTGGACATTTACCTGGGTCCCACTGGGCCTCTACCTGGGTCACCACTGGGCCTCTACCTGGGTCACCACTGGGCCTCCACCCGGGTCACCACTGGGCCTCCACCCGGGTCCCCACTGGGCCTCCACCCGGGTCCCCACTGGGCCTCCACCCGGGTCCCCACTGGGCCTCCGCCCGGGTCCCCACTGGGCCTTCGCCCGGGTCCCCACTGGGCCTTCGCCCGGGTCCCCACTGGGCCTTCGCCCGGGTCCCCACTGGGCCTCCGCCCGGGTCCCCACTGGACCTCCACCCGGGTCCCCCACCTGGGTAACCACTGGGCCTCCACCCGGGTGCCCACTGGAACTCCACCCAGATCACCACAGTCTGGGCACCACTGAAAGCAGGTGAATCTAGCTGAGCCTGGTGGGGGCTTCTGGTCATAAGGGCTAATTAACCCATGACTCTCCCAAAGCGCACAACTGTTCTGGATGCCAGCAAGTAGGTGTAATGACCAGCAGTGGCCCTCAACATGAGTGACTGCATCCAAGGCCTCAGTATCTGGCAGCCCCACTGCGCTTTGAGCGGTAGTTCTGACTGGTGTCTAAATGCCCGCACCCTTCAAAAAGAAAATGTTCTTATCATAAGGAAACAAAACTTTCTGAGGCCTCCTATATTTCTGGGAAACACGATCATGGTTGGAAAACATTTATTTGGGTGAATGTGACATTAAAGCCAAGAAAAACAGTATAATTTTGGAGTGGCATCCGAGCAATGAATAACTGAAGTTTAAACGTGCATTATGAAGAGCACTGTAAATGGCTGCAACTGACCCATAGAAAACCAAATGAGCACCTGCGAGAATGAGGATATGTGCCACACAGAGGTTTCGTGCCACGTCATCGGGAACAAGAGTGAAGATGATATTATCTGTGAGTTAGATATAAACGTCACCATTACTCACAGCTCGTTATGAACAACCAAGCCCCGGAAGCTGCACTCACGGTCCCTCAGGGCCGCCCTTCTTTCTCTCTCGAGGTGGAAATGTAAGCACACTTGCCGCGGAACCGTAGAAACATATCAATAAACATGTCCGCTTGTTTATTTTTTGCGTTCCTGAGGCTGTCGGGGCATACATTTCCATTTGTATAAGGAAGTGGAGCGGCGGCGCAGAGCGGAAGCGCGCGCAGCTTCCGATGCACGGCCTCCGAGGGGCACCGAGCCCTGGACCGAGGGCGGGCTGTGGCCACCAGGGCGAGGCACGCAGGAGAGGGACGGAGGGCACAGCCACAGGAAGCTCCCTGCGCCGGACGGTGGCTACGCACGCCGAGCTCCTAGAGATGTGCTCCAAAGTCTAAGCGCTAATTAAACATTATTGCCTGAAGCTGCATACAACGACTGTAAAAAAAAAAAAAACCACACTCCGCCACTAATTCTACAGAACCGCAAGCAATGGAGCTTAAAGAGGGGGTGGGTAATTAATAGCAGTTCATTTCCTGCAGGTACGGGAAATAAAGCTATTAGACCCAATAAAAAAGATGACCTCGGGGGAGTACAAGAGCTTGTGTAATTGGGAGCAGGTGAATTCAGGATGTCTTGTGGGTAGGAAACCCGCTCTTCTGTTTGAGGTGGTCTCCCTCTCCAAGTGCACTGGGCTCAGAAAACCGCCCCTCCCCCCTTTCACTGGCACCCCCCTTGCATCACTGGCTTAGAATGTTGCTGGAGTCCTGCACATGTTATTTATCAGGACTTGAATCTAGCATTTCATCTATTGCACGCTGTTGCCAGACGAAGCAATGGTTTGCCCAGACATCGAAGATTTGGTAGCTGTGGTCATGCGCCCCCCTGGCAGCTTCAAGGTGCAGGCTGTGCTGGTGAAGATGTAGCCCTTGGTGGTAGTCCGCTTTCTATAGCTGTGCTAAGTAGAAACGCATTTTTGCTTGGCTTCTGCCAGCATTCAGTAGGTATTGATTGGAAATGTTCATGCCATGTTTTGCTGACATTTTGTGTTCTGCTGTTTTTTATTAATATTATATTGTTTCTTGAGACTGTGTTACATTTTATTCCTGTGGCTAATCCAGCTGATTTTTTTTAGTTGCTTTCAATATTGAAAACGTGTTTATCCGAATTGCCTTTGATGCAGACACTAGCGTTGCGGACTGGGTTTGTCATCATATGAAAATGAGAAGCTGCATTTATCATGTTTGAGTTTTTGTTTTTATACAGTGCTGGTTTAATTTTTAGAATATCTATGATGTTTGATCTGGTGCCTGTTTTTATTCATCATTTCTTATGTATTCGTTTCTTTTCCCTGAAAATTTTATCATCTGACCATTTTAAGCACAGTTTATTCTTGGTGCCAAGTGGGTTGACATGTGGAAAACATCAGACAAACATATGAATTTGGATTGCGAAGACTTAATGAGTCAAACAGTAGGCTTATTTTAATGTCTTCCAGGTCTTAATTTTTGTGTGACCAGTTGCCTATTTATAGGTGTGAGAAAGTACCTCATTTTTGTTGCATGTTGCCCAAATTCTTGCCTGTCTGGATTTGCTGGCTTCTAAACACTGTGCACTTTAGTACTGCTAAACAGTAGTAAAGTGCCTGCACTTCCCATCTAAACAATGAGCTTACATTGGAACACCCTATATAGCCTATTCAACTTCACTATAAGTCCCTTGTGGGCAATGTGGGCATAGTGGGTATTTACACCGCCCACATATGTGACAAAAATAAATCTCTGCATGAAGCACCATTGTGCTCCGGCTGGGCTGCAGTTTAAATCCATTGCAGTGACTCATGGCCCAGGAAAATGCCTTTGCCATGTAGGAAAAGCCTATTTTTTACATATTCAAAATAAATTCACCCCTAAAATCGTCTTGCTGGCCCACAGGGGGGTGGGCGTGGGGTGGGCGTGGGGTGTGTGTGTGTGTGTGTGTGTGTGTGTGTCTGTGTGTTGAAAAGTACATTTGTTATAAGCGCATGGCTACCCGAGGGCATCCCAGCACTGATAGCGGCAGGCAGGCAACAGAAACACCTAAACTAGGGGAAGAGCCATGTTTTTAACAACTTTCGAAAGGCAAGGTGATTGGGTTCCTTGCGCAAGTGAAGAGGAAGGGTGTTCCAGCACTTAGCGGCATTGTATGAGAACAGATGTCCTGCACTTCTAGCTTTACGATCCTAGGAACTACAGCAAGATGTCTATCGTCTGAGCGGAGGCGTCTGTTTGCACGGTAGGGCCGGACAATAGAATGATTAATAGGAGGGCCCTTATCGGCAAAGGACTTATGTACAATGCACATAGCCTTGAAATGAACTCTCTCCCTAATGGGTAACCTGTGGAGAGATTTCGGGGCAGATTTTGCTGATTGGCACTTTGGGATATCCAAAAGGATTCTAGCTGCCCAATTTTGAGCTGTCTCGAGGTATGTAATGGTAGTGCATGGGGCCCCAAGATAAAGGGCATTCCGGTAGTCCAGACATGATAGAATGAGTGCCTGAACCATGATCTTCCTTGCCTGGAAGGGGAGGAGTGGGAGTACTTTGCGGAGCATCTTTAAGATGCCATAGCATGAGGCTGCCACATTACGTGCCTGAACCTTGAAAGTCAGATCACGATCCAGCCAGACACCTAGGCTTTTTATTTGACTCTTGGGAGTGGGGACAGGGCCCAAATCAGCTGGCCACATTACCCCAAAATCATCATCTCAGTTTTCTCTCCACTGAATTTCAGGAGGGATCCATTCATCCATTTGGCTACCTCTTTCAAGCAGGGAGAGAGGCTAGGAAAGGAATTGTCTGTCTGGTTCAGTCCCACCACAAGTTGTTTGTCACCTGCATATGTCACTATATGTACCCCAAAAGGCAGTACGATCTCTGCTAAAGGACTCGGGTAGATGTTAAATAGGGTGGGACCTAGGGAAGATCCCCATGGCACTCAGCAGCGGAGAGGCATTTGTTTTGAGGTCACATCGGCTTCGAAAACCTGGAAGAATCTGTTGTCCAGGAAGGACTGCACCCATGTCAATGTGACCCTGGTCACCCCCAATCTTGAGAGTGTGTGGGCCAGGATTTGATGGTTGACCGTGTCGAGGGCAGCACTGAGATCTAAGAGGATGATGACAGTGGTATCTCCGGTGTCCAAGATTTGCCTAGACTCTTCGACAACAGATAATAGGGCCGTTTCAGTTCCTTGAAGTGGTCGGAAGCTAGTCTGTGATGGATGGAGGAGGTTGTGGGTCTCTAAGAAGGCAGACAGCACAGAATTTACATATATTTCAGCTATTTTACTGATCCCTTGGAGAAGTGAGATGGGGCGATATTTCCCAGGGAGTCAGGGTCGAGATTAGGCTTTTTTTTTTTAAGAGTGATTTCAGCATCGCTTTCTTCCAAGGAGGGGGAACCACTCCAGTGGTAAGGGAGGCATTGATCATTTCCAATATAGTGGGGAAGATGCCTGTGGCAGCTTGTTTCAGGTCAGGATGTGAAGAGGTGCTGGGTCTCTGGGCGAGACACTTTCAACCTCTGAGGAGATGCTGTTGAGCGCCTCGAGATTCATCGGGGGGATTGCCTCCAGAAGAAAATCCAAACTCTGGGGGCTGGGATCCCATGTTTGGCCATCCATCAATGGAAAAGACGTGTAGATGTCTTGTATTTTATATAAATATATATAATCCATACCATAATAAGGAAAGGATGGAGTGATCAGCTTTCAGTCATGCGTTTATTCCACTAAGACTGAGGAATAAATGCACGACTTAAATGGTTATAGCTCCCGGAGTGGCATTCTTTACTTATTATAGTAAGGATTTTGGAGTTGTGTTCAAGTGTGTGAGCAGACACGCTATCAACAAGCACCAGCCGCACACTGGAGCACCCTGTCATATGCGGGGGGGGTGTAAGGGAAAGGGGGGGGAAGAGAGAGAGAGAGAGAGAGAGAGAAGAAAGAGAGAGAAAGAGAGAGAAAGAGAGAGAAAGAGAGAGAAAGAGAGAGAAAGAGAGAGAGAGAGAATCTATATACATATATATATATATATTTCTTCTAAAGATGTCCTTCTAAATAATGGAAACAGAATATTGATGCAATGGCATATACTGATCCCACTGATTGAGTTGAAGTGCTGCAGTTGACACACTTCTAGTTGTGCAGCATTTGACATTTTTGAAACCCAAGCAAGCCCCCCCAACGGTGAGTAAACACCATCAGAACCCCAATGTAAACATTTACTTTATTTGTTTACAAAGGGTAAGTACACAGAACAAGAAGAAATCTTTAGGTAATAGAAAATACACAAAAAAATATCCTATACAAATGTTTATGTATCAACTCTGATGGCCTGGCATCTGTCCAAATATTTCAGTTTGTAGCTGCAGGGCAAAGAGCAGGACTCGGTCAAAAATCTTAGGCATCTGATGAGAAGACAATGATTTCCAGCCCTCTCCGATATAAGCAGGCTACAAAGTAGAATGTGGATACTGCTGGTTGTGGTACATCTTGCCTTCTTAAGACTGTACCAAAAACAGAGAAATGTCACACTATTTTGTATCCGAGATGCTCCTTTTCAAGGCAAAACAATGTCGAAGAGGTAGTGTACAAAAAGCAGAGGTTGTATAAGGAACCTTGAGAAAATATGGCAGGCCATGAATTCAATATTACAATGACCTCTTTTGCAACAGAAGAGGGATCATTGGTACCCAGATGCATCAGTCATACTGCTTATTAGTGACATTACGTGTGAAATCATGTATTGCTGCTCTGTTGTTAATATGTAGTAAAACACAAAAAGAATTTCAGAAAATAACAATGTTGAAGAGATATGCCTCTGAGTGGCCAAAGTAGGAAGAAACAGTTCAAGCTCAAAGCCATTAATACATTGTCAAAGGGTGAATTGGTAATTTTTAAGAGTAGCGACAACGTTCTTAAACAAGAGTTTACATATTTCAGCAAAGTCCAAGTCATATAATTGAGCCAATGTATATATACAAATTAAAAAAATTAAAGATATCGGCCCCGCAAAACCCTTGCAGAGAATTTAGGTTTGAATTGCCCCTACCGGACAACCACGCAGCCCACAAGGACGCCACTCGCAGACACCACCACCTCATCAGATTAGCCAAGAGATCCTCCTTCAAAGACCACTTGGATAACAACGCACACAACAGCAAAGAGCTCTTCAGCATCGTAAAGGAACTCTCCAACCCCAGTGCCAACGCCATCCCGCCCTCACAAGAACTGTGCTACTCACTAGCCATCTTCTTCCACCGCAAGATCGCCGACATCCACGACAGCTTCAACACCACAACCGCCCCGACTACGTCAGACTCCACCTCCGCTGTGAACACCACCAGCGCCAACCGCCTGACCTCCTGGTCCAACATCAACGACGACGAGACACGCAAGGTCATGAACTCCATCCACTCAGGATCTCCGTCTGACCCGTGCCCACACCACGTATTCAACATAGCAAACGCAGCCATCGCACCCCAACTACGGAAGGTCATCAACATCTCCTTCGAAACAGCGACATTCTCGGAAAACTGAAAGCACGCCGAAATCAACGCCCTCCTCAAGAAGCCCAAAGCGGACCCCAAGTACGTCAAGAAATTCCGGCCCATCGCCTTGCTCCCGTTCCCGGCAAAGGTCATCGAGAAAATCGCCAACATGCAACTGGCCCGCCACCTGGAAAACAACAACATCTTGGACCCGTCCCAGTTCGGATTCAGACGAAACCACAGCACCGAGACAGCCCTCATCGCCGCCACAGACGACATCAGGCGCCAACTAGACAACGGCGAAACATCAGCCATCATCCTCCTGGACCTGTCAGTCGCCTTCGACACGGTCTGCCATCGCACTCTAAAGACACGCCTCCTAGAAGCTCGAATCCAAGAGAAGGCTCTTGACTGGACCACGTCCTTCCTCTCCAGCAGAACCCAGAGCATCCGCCTCCCACCCTTCCGATCCGAAGCCACCGACATAATCTGCGGCGTCCCCCAGGGCTCAGCCCAACGGTGTTCAATGTCTACATGGCCCCCCTCGCACAAGGGGCCCGCCATCACGACCTCAACATGATCTCCTACGCTGACGACACCCAGCTCATCTTCTCCCTCTCCAAGGACCCACACACTGCCAAAACCAACCTCCACGAGGGAATGAAGGCAGTCGCCAACTGGATGAGGAGCAGCCGTCTGAAGCTGAACTCGGACAAGGCGGAGGTCCTCATCCTCGGACCCACCCCATCAGCCTAGGACGACTCCTGGTGGCCGACCACACTGGGAACAGCACCAACACCCACCGACCATGCACACAATCTAGGATTCATACTAGACTCCTCCCTCTCCATGTCTAAGCAGGCCAACGCCGTCACGACCGAAACAAGAAGAACAGCGACACAGGCCCTCGTCAGCAGCAGGCTGGACTACGGCAAAAAACTCTACGCAGGAATCCCAGCCAAACACCTGCGACGACTACAACGCATCCAAAACGTCTCCGTCCGACTGATCATCAACCTCCCCCGCCGCAGCCACATCACCTCCCACCTGAGACCTACACTGGCTCCCCGTCGACAAGAGGATCACCTTCAAGCTCCTCACCCACGCACACAAAGCACTCCACAACGCCGGACCAGCCTACCTGAACAGCAGACTCAGCTTCCACACCCCCACCCGCCAGCTCCGCTCCACCAGCCTCGCCCTCGCCGCTGTCCACCCCATCCAACGAACTACCTCCGGTGGCAGATCCTTCTCCTACCTCGTCGCCAAGACCTGGAACACCCTCCCTACCCACATACGGCAGACCCAAGACCTACTCGCCTTCAGAAGACTCCTCAAGACCTGGCTTTTCATGCAGTAGCAGCACCCCCCTTTCCCCTCAGGGCCATGGGACCCTCACAGGTAAGTAGCGCGCTTTACAAGTACTTTGATTGATTGATTGATTGATCATGGGGAAAAAAATCTAACTTAAGATAAGACGGGACATCAAACGTCACCTTAAACTATACAGTTCAATAAAACAAATCATTATTGGAATGTGTTATGGGTTTCTAGGTGTTTAAAGGGCTCTTGTACATTCATAGAAACTACAAGTTTATCTAAAGTTTGTCTCCGTTTATTTAATATAATATTTATAGAGCACAAGGTTACCTGAAGGTGTCCAGGAACTGGGGCAGGTGGAGGGTGGACAGGTTGCATTGAATAACCTGCTGATTGTTAAACAACTACGTTTTTAAAATAGCAACGACACTGGTACGAGGAGAAAACGAGGGAATAGTTAGGGGAAGCGCGTTCCAAAGCTTAGTATCAAGCTGCGAGAAGGATCGGCCGCCAACCCAGCCGGCAAGAGATGCGGATAAGTTGCCGCACAAAGGAATTACAAGACCGGTGTGACATGGACCAGGAGCGTGTGTGACAGAGCACGAGGAGACGAGTATCAGAGGCTTGTGTGATGGCACAGTAGAAGACAACAATCAAAGATTTGTGTAATTGCACAACAGCAGACATTGATTTGACGTTTGTGTGATAGGACACCACTGGACATGTATCAGAGGCTTGTGTAACAGAGCACCTGTAGACAACAATCAGGAACTGTCAAGGATAGTGCATCACATCTTCCGAAAGGTTCTCACATCTACACTCTTGATGGTGTAGAGTATTACGGTTTGACGTCATCGGAGGGCTACCACAATGAATGCTGCACTCAATGGTTTGCATTAAGACAGACCTTCAGTAGTATCTTGCAAGTGGTTCTGTGATTTGTTTAAATCTTGTTTTTCAGTCTGGTAAACTCGCACTGAGAATTCCCCTAGGGTAGGCAGCTTTATTTACCAAGCAGATTTGCCAGTACACAAATACAGCGAGGTGATACCAAGACAGTTACAAAAACGTCCCTGGGCAAAATAAGACAAATATAAAACCCTACTATGGGTTATTAGAAACAACCATTAGCAAAGTCAATAGGTCTGGCATTCACAAAAGCAGTTCACTCGCATTACAGGCACAAATGCTATTTGTCACAGAGAAGCCTCCCCCTATTGGATGTGTCAGTGCTGGGAAAGTGTAGCAAAAACAACTGCTTTATGCATACCATGCATACTGGACATAAAGTATTGAACACGACAACAGTGTGATGATGGAGTGTACTTTTCATGTATTCCAATGAAGCTCTTTGTTGAAGACGGAATGATACACCTAGCAGCCAACAGAATGAGGTGGGTTTGTGCAGCCAAACCCCACTCTAGTCTGGAAACAGTAAGTCTGGTATCTCTATGCTATCATGCCAGGTCTCAAATGCACACGCAAACTGGTACTGATTAGGGTAATGATCTTACTTCTCTTTGCTAGTGCTCACACATCATGATTTACTTGCTGGAAGGGTCCAAATCTTGCAAGGTCCACTCGCTGATCTTTTCTTACGTTTACTCTTCCTGTCTCTTTCCCATGTCATTTTGTGCCACTTTTTGCACACCTTATGTAGGACATTATTATATATATATATATATATATATATATATATATATATATATATATATATATATATATATATATATATATATATCAGCATACAAAGTGATCCACAGCCATTCTAGAGCGCTCCACAGCGTGTGCTCTGCCCAGGGGTTGGATCGTGACCCAGAACAATTTTGGATACAAAGGAGGCGGCACAGCCAGGGTACTTTTTCAGCCTTATTTTATTTTTACTTCACCCCACCAACGCGTTTCAGCCACAACTGGCCTTGTTCACGGTCGGTTAGTCCTTCTACAGTGTTGCTTTTTATACTGTCCCATGTTGCCAATTAGGAGGCATTCTGGGAGTTGTAGTCACTGTATTTCAAAATTATAAAAACAAAAGAAAGACAGTGTGTGTTTTTAGTAAATAGTGACAGATCCTTGTTACATGTAGTTACATGTTTCTTAATGTTAGAGTATTGGGTATAGTACCCTATTTGTCTTTGTTTATGTGGGCATTTTTATTCCAGATGGATGTGGAGGTCTTCCCCAAAGTTCATTCCTCTCGGGTGTTTGGTTCTGAGTCTAATTATCATCCGGGACTCCATCTGACGGAGTTTGCGGATTGCATCTCCTCCTCTTTCCATTCTGTCCAACATCTTTGCTCCATAGAAATGCATTTGTCTCCAATCGCCATTCTGGCATGTACTCAAGTGTTTGGCAGTAGCATATTGCATGTTGGAATTCTTTACCGCTCTGATGTGTTCTAGGATCCTTTTTTTTAACATGCATGTGGTGCATCCAATGTATTTCATGCCACATTTACATTCCACAATGTATACCACATTTTTAGATGTGCATGTGATGTGTTGATCTATTTTCATTATTCTCCCATCTGGCTCTTGTATTTCTTTCATGTTTTTTCCAATTTTGCATGCTTTGCAAGTATTGCATGGGTGAAAGCCTTTTCTTTGATCTTGTAGCCAGTCTGATTTGGGTTTCGTTTGAAAATAACTTTTTACTAGTAGATCCTTTAGAGAGGTGTTCTTCTTGTATGTGATCAATGGTGCTTCGCCAATTGTTGTTCCAATATCGGGATCCCCCGATAAGAGATGCCAGTATTTTTTCATCATTCGGGCAATACTTCCACTTTCCTTACTGAATGTTGTTATAAATCGAGGAGCTGTCATTTTTTCCGTAGTCTTTGGTTGTTCAATCAATGTCTCAGTTCTTGTTTTCTGATCTATTTTTTTCTTGCATTTTTTCAGAATCCGTTCTTCATATCCTCTTTCTCTGAATCTTTGTTTGCTTTCTTGGATTACCTTTTCTGCATCTTCTGGTACGGAACAGTTTCTTTTTAACCGCGTAAATTCACCGTACGGTATGCTCTTTAGGAGTGATTTGGGGTGGAAACTTGTCCCATGTAGCACACTGTTTGTAGCAGTCTTTTTCCGAAATAGTGTGGATTCCAGTTTCCCATTGGACACATATATTTTAGTATCAAGGAAGTCTATTTCTTTTCTGCTTGTCGTGCATGTGAACTGAAGACCTACATTGTTCTCATTTAGTTTCTTGAAATATCTCTGGAACTCCAAGTTTGTACCATTCCAGATGATGAACAGGTCATCTATATATCGAACCCAAAGTATTAGTCGATCTAGATCAGGTTGGTTTTCCTCGTTCCATGCTATCATCTTCTCCCACCAGCCCATGGTGATATTGGCGTAGTTGGGAGATAGAGAAATGCCCATGGCTGTGCCACACTCTTGTTTGTATAGTTGTTTGTTGAAGAGGAACACATTATTCTTCAAACATAGGTCAATCATTTCTAGCAGCATTCTTGTGTGATCTAACTGTGAGATGCTTCGTTGCCTCAGATAATATTCACAGGCATGCATACCAATATCATGACGGATCGATGTGTACAATGAGACCACATCAATTGTGGCTAAAAGATAATCAGAGTTCCAAGTTACATTCATCAAGATTCTTAGGAAATCCCCGGTGTCTTTCAAGTAAGATGGTAATCCTTGGGCAATTGGAGCTAAGAATGTGTCAACATAGTTAGAGATGTTTTCATACAGAGAACCGCAGGAGGAGACAATTGGTCTACCCGGTGGATTAACTAAAGTCTTGTGAATTTTGGGCAGAAAATATATACACGGTGTTATTGGGTGATCAACTGTTAGATATTTCTTTTCTTCTTCGTTGATCAGTCCTTTTTTGTACCATGTCTCCAGATATTCTTGCAGTTCTTTCTTCATTCTTGCACTGGGATTGGTCTCTAGTTTTGTATAGTTGTTTTCTTGGTTCAACTGTCTTGCTGCTTCTGCGGTATAGTCTGTTGTTTGCATTAGCACAATATTCCCTCCCTTGTCCGCAGGTTTTATTGTAATTTTATCGTTTTCCTTCAGGGTGGTTATAGCATTTCGTTCTGCTTTTGAGAGATTTTCACGTAAATTATTTCTTACTTTTGAGAGATTATCCAATTCCTTAATTATTGCTTCCGAGAACAGGTCTATTTTGTTTCCTGGTGATAGAACAGGATAATATCTCGATTTTCTCTTTAACCCAGTACTGGGTCTCTCATTCGTTTGAATGTTTAGTTCTTCCAAGAATTCAGAATCTGTTCGTGGATTGTTCTCCAGATCAAATAGTGTTTCAAAACTGTGTCTGAGATCCGGTAGTTCCGCAATTGTAGTGAATTCAATGTTGTCTATGTCGTCATTCAATTGGTGATCGGGCTCTATTGGTTTGCCAGAATGTACCTTCATTAGTTTCAATTTTCTAATGAACCTGTAAAAGTCTATTCTTGTTTCAGTGTAGTCGAAGTGTGATTCAGGGCAGAATGATAACCCTTTGTTTAGAACAGTGCACTCTGTTTCAGTTAGTTGATGTTCTGAAAGATTTACAATTAAGTTTGTTTGACATTGCGATTGCGTAGGGGATACTGTCTTGTTTCTCCGCTTGGACCTGCGGGTTTTTCTGTTGCTGGTGCGGGGGTGGTTTGGTTCTGTGTTGCTCTGCCTCTCCCTCTGTATCTTTTGTTGGACTGGGACCGCATTCCTCTTGCCCTTCCTCCGCCTCTTGCAATGCTTTTCTCCAGATTTATCAATCCAACTTCCTCTAAAACAGACCAGTTTTTTGACTGGTAAGAACTTAATACAGATTCATTTTCACTTATGTCTGATTCACTAGCACTGGACATAAGTTGCTGCATAGGATAGTTCTTTTTGAATTTGTCATATCGTCTGGCAAACGTGAGAATCCTGCCATGAGTGTAATCTTGTTCGTCTCTTTGGAATTTTCGTTCTTTGCGTTCTTCAATTTCTTGTTCATATAAGTCTAATCGTGCTTCCATTTCTTTTCGCAATTTAACAACTTCCGTTTGATTACTTTCATCTGATAGTATCTTTTCCAATTCAGAGATTTTTTGTATGATTTCATCCACATCACTTTGCGCATGTTTGATCAAAATGCGCATCATATTCAGGGAACATTGTGTATTATTTTCAATCCATTCTTCAATTAATTCTTTTTTTACTCCTGGATGAGTTGGCATGGTGAAAATCCTCAAGCCTCGAGGAATGCGCTTTATTTCTACATATTTCTTAAGTGCTATTGCCTCCCAACTTTTGTTTATTTCCCTTCTGTAAAGCTTTTCCAAAACGTTCATTTGTTGCTTTAAGGTCACATCCATTGCTATGGGCGTTGTTGAAACAGCCGGCGTTTCATCTGACTGCATGCCCGTTTTAAACATTGTTGTCACTTTGGAAGCTCTTTTGGCAGCACGAGCTTCCATATTACGATGTTGATTTCACACACTTTTCTACCTCAAAGGGTGAATTCAATTTCTATTGCAGTGTCTTTCAGGCATTTCTCCCGGCCTGATACGATCAGATTTCCGCCCGTGATGTACACGGCTGCGGCGTCTTGTTTTCCAAGCGTACCAGCCACTTCGGTTCCCTGTATAGAATAGGCAGATTAGTGCTCCGCTTACCTTGCGCAGAGTTAGACAAATACGGAGGCTCTTCACAGCCCTACCGTTCCTCCGCTGCAGGCAGCCTTCAATCCGTTCTGTTTGATCAGGGAAACGGGCGCTTCTCTCGGCTTGTTACTTCAGCATACAAAGTGATCCACAGCCATTCTAGAGCGCTCCACAGCGTGTGCTCTGCCCAGGGGTTGGATCGTGACCCAGAACAATTTTGGATACAAAGGAGGCGGCACAGCCAGGGTACTTTTTCAGCCTTATTTTATTTTTACTTCACCCCACCAACGCGTTTCAGCCACAACTGGCCTTGTTCACGGTCGGTTAGTCCTTCTACAGTGTTGCTTTTTATACTGTCCCATGTTGCCAATTAGGAGGCATTCTGGGAGTTGTAGTCACTGTATTTCAAAATTATAAAAACAAAAGAAAGACAGTGTGTGTTTTTAGTAAATAGTGACAGATCCTTGTTACATGTAGTTACATGTTTCTTAATGTTAGAGTATGGAAGCTCGTGCTGCCAAAAGAGCTTCCAAAGTGACAACAATGTTTAAAACGGGCATGCAGTCAGATGAAACGCCGGCTGTTTCAACAACGCCCATAGCAATGGATGTGACCTTAAAGCAACAAATGAACGTTTTGGAAAAGCTTTACAGAAGGGAAATAAACAAAAGTTGGGAGGCAATAGCACTTAAGAAATATGTAGAAATAAAGCGCATTCCTCGAGGCTTGAGGATTTTCACCATGCCAACTCATCCAGGAGTAAAAAAAGAATTAATTGAAGAATGGATTGAAAATAATACACAATGTTCCCTGAATATGATGCGCATTTTGATCAAACATGCGCAAAGTGATGTGGATGAAATCATACAAAAAATCTCTGAATTGGAAAAGATACTATCAGATGAAAGTAATCAAACGGAAGTTGTTAAATTGCGAAAAGAAATGGAAGCACGATTAGACTTATATGAACAAGAAATTGAAGAACGCAAAGAACGAAAATTCCAAAGAGACGAACAAGATTACACTCATGGCAGGATTCTCACGTTTGCCAGACGATATGACAAATTCAAAAAGAACTATCCTATGCAGCAACTTATGTCCAGTGCTAGTGAATCAGACATAAGTGAAAATGAATCTGTATTAAGTTCTTACCAGTCAAAAAACTGGTCTGTTTTAGAGGAAGTTGGATTGATAAATCTGGAGAAAAGCATTGCAAGAGGCGGAGGAAGGGCAAGAGGAATGCGGTCCCAGTCCAACAAAAGATACAGAGGGAGAGGCAGAGCAACACAGAACCAAACCACCCCCGCACCAGCAACAGAAAAACCCGCAGGTCCAAGCGGAGAAACAAGACAGTATCCCCTACGCAATCGCAATGTCAAACAAACTTAATTGTAAATCTTTCAGAACATCAACTAACTGAAACAGAGTGCACTGTTCTAAACAAAGGGTTATCATTCTGCCCTGAATCACACTTCGACTACACTGAAACAAGAATAGACTTTTACAGGTTCATTAGAAAATTGAAACTAATGAAGGTACATTCTGGCAAACCAATAGAGCCCGATCACCAATTGAATGACGACATAGACAACATTGAATTCACTACAATTGCGGAACTACCGGATCTCAGACACAGTTTTGAAACACTATTTGATCTGGAGAACAATCCACGAACAGATTCTGAATTCTTGGAAGAACTAAACATTCAAACGAATGAGAGACCCAGTACTGGGTTAAAGAGAAAATCGAGATATTATCCTGTTCTATCACCAGGAAACAAAATAGACCTGTTCTCGGAAGCAATAATTAAGGAATTGGATAATCTCTCAAAAGTAAGAAATAATTTACGTGAAAATCTCTCAAAAGCAGAACGAAATGCTATAACCACCCTGAAGGAAAACGATAAAATTACAATAAAACCTGCGGACAAGGGAGGGAATATTGTGCTAATGCAAACAACAGACTATACCGCAGAAGCAGCAAGACAGTTGAACCAAGAAAACAACTATACAAAACTAGAGACCAATCCCAGTGCAAGAATGAAGAAAGAACTGCAAGAATATCTGGAGACATGGTACAAAAAAGGACTGATCAACGAAGAAGAAAAGAAATATCTAACAGTTGATCACCCAATAACACCGTGTATATATTTTCTGCCCAAAATTCACAAGACTTTAGTTAATCCACCGGGTAGACCAATTGTCTCCTCCTGCGGTTCTCTGTATGAAAACATCTCTAACTATGTTGACACATTCTTAGCTCCAATTGCCCAAGGATTACCATCTTACTTGAAAGACACCGGGGATTTCCTAAGAATCTTGATGAATGTAACTTGGAACTCTGATTATCTTTTAGCCACAATTGATGTGGTCTCATTGTACACATCGATCCGTCATGATATTGGTATGCATGCCTGTGAATATTATCTGAGGCAACGAAGCATCTCACAGTTAGATCACACAAGAATGCTGCTAGAAATGATTGACCTATGTTTGAAGAATAATGTGTTCCTCTTCAACAAACAACTATACAAACAAGAGTGTGGCACAGCCATGGGCATTTCTCTATCTCCCAACTACGCCAATATCACCATGGGCTGGTGGGAGAAGATGATAGCATGGAACGAGGAAAACCAACCTGATCTAGATCGACTAATACTTTGGGTTCGATATATAGATGACCTGTTCATCATCTGGAATGGTACAAACTTGGAGTTCCAGAGATATTTCAAGAAACTAAATGAGAACAATGTAGGTCTTCAGTTCACATGCACGACAAGCAGAAAAGAAATAGACTTCCTTGATACTAAAATATATGTGTCCAATGGGAAACTGGAATCCACACTATTTCGGAAAAAGACTGCTACAAACAGTGTGCTACATGGGACAAGTTTCCACCCCAAATCACTCCTAAAGAGCATACCGTACGGTGAATTTACGCGGTTAAAAAGAAACTGTTCCGTACCAGAAGATGCAGAAAAGGTAATCCAAGAAAGCAAACAAAGATTCAGAGAAAGAGGATATGAAGAACGGATTCTGAAAAAATGCAAGAAAAAAATAGATCAGAAAACAAGAACTGAGACATTGATTGAACAACCAAAGACTACGGAAAAAATGACAGCTCCTCGATTTATAACAACATTCAGTAAGGAAAGTGGAAGTATTGCCCGAATGATGAAAAAATACTGGCATCTCTTATCGGGGGATCCCGATATTGGAACAACAATTGGCGAAGCACCATTGATCACATACAAGAAGAACACCTCTCTAAAGGATCTACTAGTAAAAAGTTATTTTCAAACGAAACCCAAATCAGACTGGCTACAAGATCAAAGAAAAGGCTTTCACCCATGCAATACTTGCAAAGCATGCAAAATTGGAAAAAACATGAAAGAAATACAAGAGCCAGATGGGAGAATAATGAAAATAGATCAACACATCACATGCACATCTAAAAATGTGGTATACATTGTGGAATGTAAATGTGGCATGAAATACATTGGATGCACCACATGCATGTTAAAAAAAAAAAAAAAAGGATCCTAGAACACATCAGAGCGGTAAAGAATTCCAACATGCAATATGCTACTGCCAAACACTTGAGTACATGCCAGAATGGCGATTGGAGACAAATGCATTTCTATGGAGCAAAGATGTTGGACAGAATGGAAAGAGGAGGAGATGCAATCCGCAAACTCCGTCAGATGGAGTCCCGGATGATAATTAGACTCAGAACCAAACACCCGAGAGGAATGAACTTTGGGGAAGACCTCCACATCCATCTGGAATAAAAATGCCCACATAAACAAAGACAAATAGGGTACTATACCCAATACTCTAACATTAAGAAACATGTAACTACATGTAACAAGGATCTGTCACTATTTACTAAAAACACACACTGTCTTTCTTTTGTTTTTATAATTTTGAAATACAGTGACTACAACTCCCAGAATGCCTCCTAATTGGCAACATGGGACAGTATAAAAAGCAACACTGTAGAAGGACTAACCGACCGTGAACAAGGCCAGTTGTGGCTGAAACGCGTTGGTGGGGTGAAGTAAAAATAAAATAAGGCTGAAAAAGTACCCTGGCTGTGCCGCCTCCTTTGTATCCAAATATATATATATATATATATATATATATATATATATATATATATATATATATATATATATATATATATATATATATATATATATATACATACATACATACATACATACACACCAACATATACATACATACACACACTTTGAATGGAGCAGCCAAAGTCTCTAAGTTGAGGACAACACAACACAAGAGCATACCTTACAGAGAGCAGCATAATGTAGATGTATATAAAATGCTGTGCTATTTAAGATAGTCTAATGTGCCACCTTTTGAATAAGTTAGGCATTTTTTTATTTTATTTATTTATTTGAGTTTTATATAGCGCTTGCTAGACCCGGAGGTATGAGATCGCTTTACATGAGGTTCCACATTGTTACAAAGTTACATTAGTTACAAGTTACATCTGTTGCTAGAAACATTTAAGAAGCAAGGAGGACGAGATAGATGGAGCGTAGAGGGTATGGGGGTGAGGTAAAAGGGTAGGAGGTAGATACGGCGGAGAGACGAAGGAAAGTCTACCCAAAGTCCGTCTGGGTAGGAGACGGCAGAGGGTGAAGTCCACGGCCCATCTCCTATATAGCTATCAAGGTAGCTCCAATGGGCATCGGTCAAAATGCAAGGTCTCAATGTTCGGTGGCAAGGTCACAGATTCTATGTTCTGATGGGTGAGCGGGATGGGGGATAAGCTCGTGGTCTGGTCAAAATCCAAATTTTGTCCAAAAGTAGCTCACTGTGGTAAAGGACCACTGTGGAGGCCATCTTGGTGTCAGGCAAGAGGTACGTCCCCTGGTGTTCCATTCGGCTGGACCTCAGTCTCAGGTGGGCATCTGGATCTACCCATGGCTCTCATATCTGCAATGATTTCAGTGTTTATAGTGTCAGGCATTAGGCCTCTGGCAGCCATCTTAGTGTCAGGCACATTGTAGTTTAAGGGTACCACCCCTGAGCTTATTGAAATGAATCCCCTCTTTGAGCAGTTGAGGTTACATAGGCCTCGCGTATCTTCCGTGTGTAAATGTGCCACTTCGATCCCTTATGTAACCCTTTGTGGGTAAAGGGCTTCTCTCAAGTCGCCATTTTGAGGTCAGGCGTGCCGAAGTTTAATTTTAGATAAAGAGAGCAGTGATAAGGCAGTCAAGGTGCCCCCAGTGACCCTCAGTCCCCGCTCACCGTGATGAGTCGCTTCCGCTCTTCACTCACCGGTTCAGGGCACATGCAGGACCTCGGGCGCAGGCCTCCAGACTAGGCGCTGAATGTGTCCGCCACCTCCATCAATCACCCACTGTGTTCCCTGGCACTCTCCACTGTTGCTGGAGGGACAAACGGGAGATTCTGTGGCTCACAGGTCTTCCTCTTCACTCGTAGTCTCCGCTGCCACTCCGACGCAGTGATGTCGGGTAGAGGACCCCTGCCAGGCTCACCTAAAGCGCAGTGTCTTGGCTCCCTGGGGTCTTCAGTGCTCCACCACCCTCCTGATGAAGCACCATATCCGCCGCATCGCCACCTCCACCAACGCCCTCACCGACGCCAGCTTGATTCCACGGCAGCCAACGGTCCGGAGTCTGATCTACGGCAATCCTCATCACAGCAATATATCCCTCGCAGCTCCGACAGCTCCGCTGATTCCCTCAATCGTTGAGGAGCGAATCACGTGTTTTGGAGGTCGCAAGCGCTATGGATGCGCTCTCCTCAGGCGCGTTGTGATGCTTTTAAGATGTAAGCCTCACAATGGTCAGTCAGACTTCCAGCTGGCCCGCAGTCAGCATTTCCTCAAAACTGATAATGCGGGCATGGTTGGGAAGGTACTGTGTTCCTATGCAGTGGGTCATCTGCCAAGTCGGATGATAGAAGCGTGGGTCCCGACATTTAGTCGTGAAGCTCCCAAGCCACATGGAGCTCTACAGAGCTGCGGCCATCTTGGGAGGCCACGCCCACTCCCCTTTAGGCGCAGGGACATTAAGTGGTTTTCCCAGAATCACTGGATGTTGATCTGAAGCCGGGAATCAAACCTGGTTCTCCATATTCCAAGATTGGCAGCTCCAGCCAGTAGGCCGCATCTCCTCTTCTACATAAGGCAGCACTGATTGTTTCCTTCACCCTCCCCCCCCAAAAAAAAAATGCCAGTAACAAGATTAAAAGTAGCAAAGAGCTTACTGCTAAGATGTGTTATCTGTAGGTCACGACTTTGAATTCTAGCAAGACCAACTCTGCCTATCATTCTTCAGGTCAATAAATTGTAGGTCAATGCTAACAACTACTAACCACACTTAGAAACACATAAAAGGCGGCGTCAAGAGCTGTAAATATTCACAATCTATGATTATAATTACCCATAGTGTAATTTGCTAACCCCCAAGCTTAGCAATCCTTTACTTCTTGATTTTGAACAAAGCAGCAGCCAATACCAGAAAATATAAATATGTCTAAGCAAATAGTAATATGTAAGACAAACTGTTAGCTGCTGGCACAGAAAGATCCCAGCGTTGAATTACTTTTCAGAGAAGCTGCAGCTTTCCCCTGGTAAGCAGCATTCTGCGCATAGCTCTACCCGGAAACACTGAATATTTCCGTCAGCTCTTCCCCAAGGGAGACTGCTTGGCAAGAAAGCGGATCTGGTCGACCAGCTTCCCCTTGAAGACTCCATTCTTGTTTTGACAAACAACAATACACCAAGGCTTCGCCGAGGCGCTCTCCGGGGATCAGCCATCCCATCTCACCAGCCACGAGTGTGAGTCCTCTCGCTTGTGGTTAAGACCACAGACCCCGGGCCTGGCACACACGTCATCCGTGATCAGCACATCAGTAAAATCCACCAGTACAGATTCTGCACCATACACATAGGTTTCTCCACACTTAATATTTCCAACAACTAAATAAATCCCCACTAGTAGCTCACAGATTTCACAATTGCTCTGGACTGCCACATAGCCCTTCCTGATCCGCTCTGTCCTGAAACTGGCCTGACCCCAATCAGAGAAACTATTCATCTTTTCTCGGAACAAGCACTTTATTAACAGGAGGTATCATTTAGGAAAAGCAAGCGACCTGGCAATGGTATATACAGGCAACCTACAAAATGTTATGACCTGGCACATTCAGAGTGCAACACAAACAAAGTATGGACAGACTGCCGAATAAATCATGCATTCACCCCCAGTCAAGAGATCTGGGTAAAAATTAATCGTTCTTTGGCTCACCATGCCACCCCTGGTTAGACTCAGTCATAAGCAAACCAGTCTTAACCCTGTTCCTCATGGGAACAGTCCAGCCTGAACTGCCAAGCCAGGTCCTCCTTAGACTGGAAACAGGCATCCTGGGAGAGGGTTAAGGGTAACACCCCTCAACAGCCATGGAGGTTGCCACCTTTGCGAGGTTCCATCATTTGCACACAAAAAAACCATTCATCATATCAATGCCAACACCAGCATAGCACAGTTATACTATGGTGGACACACAGTATGCTTTGAAAAAAAGAACTTTAATCTGCTTTTGATCCCATAGTTCATCCAATCGAGCCAAAAGGATAAACCAGAGAGGAGTCGGGGACTGAGCCAGACAGTGGACAAGAACTTATCTGCCAGGCAGGCCACACACTCAGGACCCTTTTAACGCATAAAGAAGCCTAACCATGGAGTGGTACAATGCTGGTCATGTTTTGAATTGAAATTCTAATCATAGGCCAATAATATTTAGGCACTCCTCTGGCTGGATGAAGACCTGGTGGCCACTGTGAGGCAGTCTAAAGACTCTTTAGAGGAAATCATAGTGCGGTTGAGCTGACGCATGCTAACTGCATCTGAAATTAAGGTTTTCAGTTAAATTACAGGCATATGGACATAAAAATGTTGGCCAAACTGCGAGGAACAAAACCCACCACTCTATAAAGATGAATAACATAACACTACCATCCTTGCTCCAATTTCAAAACCTAGTCAGGAGATAAGATGTCATATCACACATTTATCTTAATTTCCACCCATTTAGAACTGTTTTTATTCAATTAGGGACACTTCAAATCATGGTTCATTCCCATCGAGCAGATTGATGAATCTTACTTAGTCTGTCATTTTTCATGTGACTGGAATTTCACTGTGGACATTTTAAAAGTGTAAAAGTATCCTACTTTGCTGAAAGCTGACCGTTGCAGGTGATATCTCATGGCAGTTCTACATTCGCTCCATCTTAACAAGGAATTTGCACACTCCTTTCTCTATTCATTTTGGTTAAAGACCTATTCTGCTCCTCTCAATAGTTTAGACTGGGCCTCATTACTCAAGTAAAGTTTTACTAAAAGTATCACTAAGCCCAAACTCCCTGAAGATGTCTTTCCCTCAATGAAAGATCTGAAAATCAGTTTCCACAAATGTAGCCTCTCACTCAGTCCTGTAAGGGTAAGTAGTGAAAATCTACTAGAATGTTTAAGTGTACCAGATATATACTTGCTATATTTTATCTAGCTTCGTTAAACCTCTTTCTCAATGGACTCTTAAAATTTATTAGATGAATTACGTGTTCCTCATTACAAGTGAGGTCAGCAAAACATAACTTGTAGGACACAACTAGACAATCTTCGACCCAGATTACATCTGCAGTATTATCATCGTTTCTCCTCGATCGTTATTTGTAGCAACAACGTCACGCTCTCTGCTCACATTAGAAACCTAGCCTTTTCTGTGTCAGGATTGTATCACCCATATTATCTTTAAATTACTATGGTGTACAATAAGAACATCACAATCAAGTAAGACTGCCCCAGTTAGGCTAGTAATCATTCAACAGTAGCTTTTGCCTCCCAAACCAATTCATCAACAGTTACGTGCTCTTGATTCGAGACCTAGGGGCCTCCCAGCCAATGGCTTACAGGCCACGTTTTGTAGCAGTCGGGGCAACTAAATGAACTAGAGCTCCAGGAATTGGATCATTTCGTTGAGCATCTGCAGTGATGGTACAGAAAGTATCCCCATCCGAGGTAGAATCTGAAAGCCAATTCTTTTGCAGACGACAAGCAATACAATCCTGGACATCACTTCACCAAGATGCCAGGGGTAGCGGCTGTGACATTGCACAACATTTGACCTTTACTTTGACTCACACACACATGCTAACACATACTAACTCATTCACACACATAAACACACTCCCACCCACAAGCATGCATACAACATACATCTAACAGCTTATTTTCCTGATCTTAGCTTCCAGATAGGGTCATATTTCAACTAATCTACTCCATTGTCTTATTACACTAATAGTGAATAATATTATTAACTATTTGTATAATAAAATAATTGACAAAAAACTAGGCAAGTGGCGCTCCATCCAGCGTCCATTAGGTAGAGCAGCCCCTGTGTTCCAGGCACTGATTCTGCCACCTCTGAGGCTAGGGGTCGCAAAAGCAGTGCCAAGCGTAGCATGAGGCAAGCCAGGGGTCGCAACTATATTAATCGGGCCCTGTGGTGATAATAAGGATCATTAAGAAAAGGTTGGTGTGCTCAGATTTCTCAAAGAACTTGTGAGCTAATAAATAGGAGTGGACAATCCAAGTAGAATTGGATTCTTGTTCAGTCCAGTAGTAAGGTTTTCCAGAAGAAGCGGGGACATCTTCCAACCAATGTGTATGTATACTGGGAAATTAGTTTAAAATGTTGGAGTATCCACATGTCAATGAACCGGTCGCAACCTCCCTGGAAGACGAGGTGAAGTAAAACTTGTAGTTTTTAGAAGGCGAGGTGAGCTGGAGACAGCGCGGCAACAGGCAGCGAGGATCAGTTGCAACGGTCACCAACCCTCATCCTACTCGAATAAATGAATTTTTCCAAAGGCAGTACATGACGAGGAAGGCAGAATACAACAGTACTTTTGCACACCTTCCGCTTACGAGAGTATATTTTGGTCTGCTTAGGTTTTCCCCTCTATTTTCTTTACTCCTATCAGACAGAAGTCACCAATAAGATCATCCGACAATTTGCCATGTTCCAGAAGTCCAGATCCAACCACCATAATCAGTTCAACCAACAATCAGATGCCAAGAACGATGAAGTGAAGATACTAAGGAGCAACAGAACTCAGACAGTTTCCTTGGAAGTGCAGTAGAAGAGATATAAGGAACACATTGAGCGCCAACATGCCTATGTATTAGTCTTTAGGGCATTGAATGGAAATGGCCCCAGATACCTTAGACATAGACTAAAGCCAGTAAAATCAGCTCTCAACCTCAGATCTAACCACCTCCGGCTCCTACTCCCACCCAGATTCCGTCTTGCAAGGAAGGGAGGCAGAGCTTTTGCAGTGGTGGTTTCCAAATTCTGGAACTCTCTTCCCATTAGCCTCTGCCTTATGGACACCGAATCTCAATTCAAGATCAAATTAAAGACCTTTCTATTCGCTGGATACTAATCCATTTCCCCTATTGTCTGCAATCCTTAGCGCCGGGACACCCCCGTTGGGGGTAGCTGTGCGCTTAACAAATGTCAGAAATAATAATAATAAATAATAATATGTATGTGTATGCAGCTGTTTTAGTGGAAACACAGGCAGTCAAAAAACTCTGTCAGAGACTTGGGATGGCCTAAATCCAGGCCCAGCTTAGCTGGATATGACGGTAAACTGCATGTCGAGGGCTCTAAAGTGAACACTAAGTGAAAAGGTGTTACCTAAACACCCCCTCGCCACAACTGGAAGACGGACTGCACTCTTAGAAATAAGTTCCAAGGTTGAAATAAAAGAGCTGGTTAGCACTGTACAGCCCATCAAAAAGTAAACATAATAAACAAGAAGCAGGTTGAGGCAACAGATCATTTTCATTCATGGGAGCGGATGCATACAACCCTCCCTCCTCCAAAACCCACCTTTTGGAATGGCCATCAGTCACCCCAAAAGGCCATTAAAACCTAGTTGTGTGCGTTGTACTTTGCTTGGGTGGCTGGTTCCTAGAGATGCTCTTTCTGAGAAGTGAGCATTATCTAAACTAACAAATACAAGGTGGTTCATTAGTTTCTCGGCGTATGATAACTTCCTTGTTGCTAGACTCTGGATGGAAACACAGTGCAGGTAGCATGCCCATCTCTTCCCTCCCCTTATCTACAAATCAACTATTAGACTCCGAGGCAAACAATTAAAAAGGCATTTTCAGGATAATCTGAACTTCGTTTTAATGCTCGACACACTAGCAAGATAAGGAGACAGCAAATTACCAGGCTGTGCAGATCTGTCAAGCCAGATCCACTGATTAATAAACAAACAGCATTCACACGAAGAACAGCAAATAAGCAGTCGAAAGCAAGCATGCAACGTCACGTCTTGATTTCAGTGAGGATCATAGGGTCAAACAAAAAGGCCGGCTTTCAGGGAAAGCAGCGGAGTTGCACCTGTCATTTCCAGTGGGAGGGCATTCCCTAGAGCGGGATATTGGAAATGAAAGGATTTTGTTCCATTTCCATTTGAATTTGGACTTAGAGTTTAAAATAGTATACATCTGCGCTGTGACCTGCCTGCTGTCTTTAATGCTGTTAGGAGGGATGGCGTTAGTGCATCAATCTCCAACCTAACCTTGCCCATGCTGTGCTAGTGTGAATTTGAACACTCAACAGCTTTTTCACCAAACAATATTATAGGTGTTTGATACAGCACAAATCTGGATTCAGACAGCAGCACTCTCTAAGCACCATCTAAACAAACATTGGCAAAGGCAGGCAACAAGTCCAGTATACAAGTGAAAATGCAAGCCAGACCTATTGGCCTTGCCAATCCTTGGAAGCAGAAGCCCACTAGACTGAGGCATGAAGGGGCCCTGTGATGGCGTGAATTAGGGAGTGCACAGCCCAGTAGGGGGGAAAATTAACCATTAACGGAGAAAAAAGAAACAACTTAACTTTAGGCATCTCGTGACAAGCCCACAAAGGGCTACTGTGTTTCTGAGCTGCCAGAGACTCTTTGCACAGTAGACCCCCTGTGGTGCCGGGCACTATAGAAGCCCCATGGACAGCACCAATACCCAACACGACCGATCATCAAAAGACGGCATCCGGGAGAGCTGTGTCAGTGCGACCAGATGGGGCAACACCCTGTGTGGAAGGCATTGGCTCCTGTGCTGCTGAGACTAAATTAGAAAGATGCTACATTGAAAACAACAAAACATCTAGTGTACTATGTACTCATGTCTTGACGGCGCCTCGCTTCACAGCTCAATGCTGACACTTCACACAATAAACAGCACAATCTTCTAGTCTAGGTTTGTGGTGGGGAGACACACACACAAGCACCCACCCCCGCTTCACCCTCCCCCCAAGAGGGAGAGCTCTCACTGAGAGCTACTTTTTTGTTTTTCTTTTACTTGTCACCAATTTAAATTTTAACAAGCAACTATGAAACACCATGTGCCGAAATCAAAACTTGGCAGGCAACGTAGGAAAGCTGATGTGTAAAGGTGGCTCAGCCATTCAAGTCAATGGCTGAAGAGGGCTCACCAAAGCAGCTTTCGTTGTATGTTGTGCTTTATGCTTACCAGAAAGCTGCCTAAAGCTCTCTGTATCCAGCCCCAAAATAGGTTTGTTTCAAATATGAGCACCTCAAAAATGACATGCTATATACATCATGGGTGTGGGGGATCTGGCTGAAAATGGATTGCAGATGATAACAGAAAAGGACTTCAAAGTCAAACCTAAAAAAAAGCCTCCATCCTCCAGAGGTATGGCTGCTGAGACCGGAATTGCAGAGGAGCCTTATCCCACAATTGGGCATGTCTTATGTGAATTGATTAAACTCTATACAAAGCTTTACTCTGATCCGAGGTTGGAGCTGTAACTGCATATTTAATCGAAGGATGAATAACTTGTGAGGCATGTGGTCTAGAAGTAGGCACCGTCGGCACAGGGCATGGAGTGGGCCGACTTCATCTGGAGTCGGTCAGTGCCCCGGGAGGACCCACTGGCAGAAGGTCAATTAAAGGCCCCGCTGGGTCTGTCGGGCTAAGGGCCAGAATAAATGTGAAGATCTGCTGTCTGTCCCCCTGAAAGACCTCAACCTGCAGCAGAGTCAACAGCGGCCTGGGGAACTCCAAGCACATCAGCTCCAGATTCGGCATCCGGTTTGAACAGGAATGCAAAGCTGGGGTGGGGTTCCTAGAACACCAACTGAGAATGGGAGTGTCTGTGCATCGAAGAGACTTGTTCACTTTTCCTACGTTTTTCTTTTTTGTTCCTTTCCTCAGTTTCGCTTTTGACTTATCTGAAGCAGACCTCTACAGGAAATAATCTTGCAATATGAATCAAGAACGGCCCCGTTTTTTGGTCGAGCCTGGGCAGTACATGTGCTGCTCTGCGAGGCATGCTGTATTTGAGTATGTACGTGGAGTTCTGCCAAAATGTTTAATTTGCTGGTGTCATTGTCCTTTGCAAATGATGGCTTCTGATTCGTGAATAGGCTTGTTAATCCCTCCTTAGTACCGCCTTGTCTTCATTTGTAACCTGCAACATTCAGCGCCCCATGCGTGCTTTCACTTTCCAAGCAGACTGGGAAAATGGCAGCAATGCAAACACAAGGATGAAAATGCCTTTTATTTCTGTGTTAATTATTAACAATAAAAGGCAAATGCGAGACCTATTGCATTGCAAATACTTTTGTGTTTAGTGTCACAGAATTTGACTTCATGCTCCTTGACTGGGATGTATTAAGGAGCATTTGTCACAGTACGTGGAATCATGTTTGCACCCGAGGGACTACAGGCAGACTCTGTGCAGATCAGCGATTTACATCAGCTTCCAGCATGCACAACATGGTTTGAAACCTGTTGTCTTCTGGGGATACATCCCTGCATACTGCAAAATCAATTTGAGCTAAATCAGTTAGACGGGAACTACATAAAAAGGTGCATTAAGAGAGAACGGATGTAAGCGTAAAGGGGTGGCGGCACCTATATGCGGCTCCCTGCTGTCATGCCTAGAGGCGGGATGGAGCTATGTCATATGCCAATGACACCACCAACTAGTGCGGAGGGGCAACTGCAATAGGTTTAATATCCAGTCTGCTGCATAAGGAGATTTGCAAGGCAAGGAATCTGAGAGTAGAAGTATCAGAGGTAGAGATTGGCCTTAAATCACATCATTTTTATTACATGTTTACATTGGGATTTAGAACCCATGCCTACAAGTATCAAAGTCAGCAGCTTAGCCATCAAGATGTACCTTCACATTTGGAACAAGGCAGCCTGAACCACTAGTTCCAACTAGTTAGCTATCCATCTCACTATCAGGCGCGCACTCAGTTGCTGCACAGAATGTAATACATTACCGCTGATTTCAGTTGTATGGTGAATTAAATTTAGACTACTGGCCCTCATCAAAACCACCAAACCAAGCAAGGGCGCTTGCATGCAGATAAGAAGGCAAGTCATGCATAACAGGGAAAGCTAAGTCCCTGACACCCAAGAACATTTATGAATTGTTTTAAATAAATATTAAACCATGGGGTAGAAACAACATAGTCCTGGGCTCCCAGTAATGCACTCAAACAAATACAATATGGACATAAAAGCACCCATTATGAGAGAAAAGAGTGAGGCCACTCCAAGGCATTCCTGGGACACTGCAACAGCTATTAACGTTGCGGATGGGGGGGGTCACGGTTTACCTGTGTGGAGCCCGAAGCCACAGAGAGAATTAACGTGATGACACGATAACATTGTCGCTATGTTAATTATTCACCAGGACCAGCTCCTCCACGCGACTGGGAGGTTCATATGACACACCACGGATAAGGTTAGCATGAAACTATACTCTTGGCATTACATATGGCCGTGGGAGGGAGAGCTCATAGATACACTTATGACATATGTGGCTGGACTGGTTAGCATTGAGAGATAATGTTCCATAAAGTAAACTCTGTTTGATGGGATACTGAAAGGTGGGACTCTGTAATGGATGTATTTCTTGAAATAAAGAGTGCGTACAGAGAGGAACTATTGAGCTGTAACCAGAATAAAGTTCCCCAAAAATCTTCCCTTCAAGTGCTCGGGTCCATTCATGTCCACGCGCAGGCGTCAGTCAGGCTGACAGGCGCTGTCACACCGGAAGCAGGGGGAATGCATACCAAGCCACACATCACACGGAGCCTGCAGCGCACTGGTAGGTACAACAAGGAGTTGTTGTGTCTCCAAGCTCTCATCTTACATCAAAACGAACATTTCTATCATTCCATAACCAGCGCTATGGGTCATGAATGACACACACGCAGGGAGGATGTTAATTAACCCTTTAGTGGTCATGTGGAGGAATGCAAAAAGGAACTTCTGAAATAAACCCAGCACAGAGGGTCCGCTCCACCAGAAAAACTGTGAAAAATACTCCACCGTTGGTTTCTGCCTACAATGACCTCACTGCGTTAACGTAACAAAGCTATGCAAGTCAGGGTTCCAGGTGCACGCCCCTCACGCATTCCTCCGGTCTGACTGCAGGGTTAAAGGTGAACCTAGGCCCATTACCTTCTTTAGTATTAAATGGCCCACAATGGTAAATCCCAGATCATCCAACCCCTCCCTGTCCCCCAAGTGTAGCTTATGACAATTTTTTCCACCAGTTAAGAGTTCTTGGTACACAGCCATCTTTCACCCTCTTTACTTTTTTATGACACAGCTCTGGTGGCAAGCTACTTTGCCACTTTATGTAGAATGTAACAAAGTGTCATGTGCTACTGTTCAACTCGAAATACGAAAGAATTGTAAGGATGGAGAAAGATTGAACCTGACGATTCTTAACTTCACATGTTTAAGTAAGAACTTCCCCGTTTCGTATGGCGGAAATGCGCATTTGCACATTTTACCCTTTTCCGCCACATTGAAAATAATGTACCACCATAATGTTCCCAAGATCCTCTTAAATTATCTGGTCGTTTACGATATTTCCACACCCCATTTGCACTGTTATTCAAGCATTTTTGCATCTAAGTGAATAGTCCATGGGAACATTAATGAATACACACAAAGCTATGGCTTTCTTTTAATATTAGGTGTTCACCAACGTCCTAGTAATCATTGCTCTGCTCCTCCCCTGGTAGCAATTGTTTCACCTTTAACCCTATACAGATGAAAGCGGACAATTCTGGCGTGTCTCATGCTCATAATGCAAAAATCCTCTGAATCAGGGACTGGGAATTCCAACTGCTAATCCAACTTTTTCTGTCTAAATAAATTGGCTATCTAGAAATAAAAGTTACAAAAGATATATGCGGCGACAACAGCAAGCCATCCCTGTTGTCTGTACGGATTGCTCCAATGCAATTCATATCCGGACCATGTATAATTTATATATTTAATCAAAGTGCCTATTGTTTAACACCTAAAATCTAAATGGTCTAGTCCATAAGGGAGCAAGGCCAGTGACATGCTACCCTAGATAAAAGTAGACTGTGTGCAACAAGCTCTAGTTCTGAAAGGAATTAAAAACACGGTTGTTAAACCAGGCATATCCAGCGAGCAATCACCTACCTACTTACAGCTCTCAATATGTTCTTTTCAATCTACCTTTATGACTTCTCTGTTCCAGCTGCAATTCTCCCATCTATCCTCCAAGCTTCCTAAGCATGCCCAAGCGGCGGGCGAGCAACATGTGGTGCGAAATAAATCACCTAAAATGCAACATGATCAACTATCATCACTAACAACACAATTATGGAACATTCTGACAAGGGCCATGGAACGCATAGTGACAGACAACTTAAATTCACCGAAACCGCTCACAAAAAGGAATGTAAAAAGGAATTTTAGGATCATGCCCGCCTACCTTCTGTGATATCAACAAAAGCGGATTAACTAAGGGATGGAATATTACAACACTACCCCAAAAGGACCAGTCCCCGTCATATTAGCTTTGCAATAAAAAAAATTACAAGATATGACGTCCTAACGATTAACACGCTTTCAATTCTACTTTAGACATCAACATAAAAAGCTACTCTTTTTGCTGATAAGTGGATACTGGTAAAACAGAAGAAAAAAAAATGAGAACCTAGAACTCACACTAGCATCAGTATTAAAGGTGGGAGGTTCAGAGGCTACACGGACAAGTGTGTGGGGGGGTGTTAAAACAGAACTGATATAAATGCATATTCAGTTGAAGTCAAACCACCTTTGAAAAATAGAACCCAAGCTGAGGATGGACTGCTCCATGTGTCTCGAAACTTCACACAAGTATTCAAACTGACAGCAAGAGCGTTACAATGGTCTTTAATGAGCCATGTGAGGATGACCAATTCTCTTTAAACTGGCTCCGCCCTGTTATAATAGAAGTCATACCCCATCATAAGGGGTGTTCCCGCCTTTCAACATGGCGGCACTCAAAAAGCACTGCGGACCTTCTTGGTTTAAGTTCTCCCTGAGGTTTATGTGGGGGTATCATTCGGAGACAAGTAACCTGAAGAAATCCAAATCCCCAACATTTTCAATGAATGACGTTCATCAATTTGGCAGCACCAGAATAACTGATGCTATTTGTGCTTTTCCAACAAAATTCTCATTTCTTATTTTAATAAACAAAGTTCTTGGTGCACTGCGTTTTGATTACTTTTTAGTTGTGTCTTCACAGCGCAGCTGTCGCTAGAATCATGTAAGCAACCTAAAATAAAGAGCTTTTCAGGAGTACTACAGAGAAGGGCTTTGGCTCCGCCCATATGTTGGTGGGCGCAAGCACATGTTTTGGTTGGTTAGAAGTTGTATTAATTGTTATCACTCTGTTTTAAAGCCTACAAACCGGTATCTAGTACATAGAATCTTTCAAATTATCATAGTAAGCAAGAGTTTTGGTGTTGGTTACCCCCACCAGAAAAACTGTGGGTATACAGGATTTGCACAGAGACATCCTTTTTAAGACCGCGTAGGTAGGAAAGATAGTATTTTGCTGTGCCAACTGCAATATTCCATACATTTGTTACTTCATGACTGTATGCTTGCCTTGTGGAAAAGTTTCCGCTCTGCAGAGTAGGTGTGAGTTGGTTGTGGTGACAAACCAATTATATCATCTATAGACCTGATTGGTGCGCAGAGTAAAGTTATGGCAGATGTCACAAGTCTTGGCTGTCTTGGTTATAACATAAGCAGTAGACATGGGTTATTTAATGTGAAAAGGATTTGTTAAACCAAATAGGCCTCTGACAGTGGATTATTACACTAACTTACAAGCTGTAGACAGGTATTTGGCTACATGTAATCTAATCGATCGCCATAGTAGGCCCGCATTTTGCACTCTGACAAACCCTAGGCGTAGAAGCCTTTCAATGTGATGATTCTTGTTAAACCCGATTGAGGGGTCGTACATTGTTTTGCCAACAGTAACTCTGTATATATTTAATAACTGTATGCATGATGGCTGCTATTCATAAACCCAAGCTATTGACATTGCGTGTTTGAAAAGTACACTCCCAACACTCTGCCTTGGGTCCTTCGTGTTTATGGGCTATTTCCTTATATAACAAATCAGTAAATCTTCAGAAGGAAATGTCATTACTTCATGTTCTCTAAATTGGGTACTCTACTTTTTTTATTTTTTTATTATGGCAGGTGTAAATATTTCCATAATAAATGCCACGCAAGCAATGTTCAGAAAGCTTAGGGCATCTTAAATAATGTAAGGTCTGATGTTCCATTTCGCACTGGATTGCCTACAGATATGATAACTGTGTGAATTAAAAGGAAAACTCACAGTGAATACAGGCCAGAGCCAAGAGGTCTTGAGACAATGAACCTACCCAAGGAGAAGCTCCGGTTCCTCATAGAAAAGGGACCTTTTAAAAACCATGTTAGCAGTTTCTTAACTAAATAATATGTGCACCTAGTTATTCATGTCTAGTCGTGATCAAAACTCATTTGAAAAGTAGCGGATCAGACATGTCTGTACCGGGGATGAGAACTGTCAAGGTCACAATCAGCTTCCCACTGGACATAAAGAGCAAGTTAAAGCTTTTATTGGTCACCAAGCATCCCCAATGATACCAATCAATGCTGTTCTGCATGCGGCTAATCACTAACAAAAAAAGAGTTTAACATATCTCACCTACCTTAGATCACCTTCACTGGCCCCTGTCCCTGCCAGACTCAAGTTCAAAGAGTACTGTGTGGTCTATAGGCAAACCTGAATACCTTGCTTTCAAGCTCAATATGTCCGATTGTACTTGTGCTACTAGAAACACGTGCCTTTACATGACAGAAATTGAAAAAAGACGTAAGGAACACACGCATGTCAACATCTTTTCTTAGCACATGGACGGTGCGACTCTGGAACAATTCCAGACTTGCTCTTTCATTAGGGCAATTCAGAAAAGATCTCAACCCCACTAGACAAACATCTTAACATCCAGGATTGGATCACTTCCCTACCACTGTGCTTCTGATCTCTTCTCCATATCTGGGTTATCTTCAATTTACATTGTAAAGCCAATTGTATGGCCTTGTATCAGTACATGTTGGCTACGTACACTGGTGCTATGTTGGGTGCTGCGAGTGGTGCTACATTTATGTTTTATAAATATCCTAATAGAATGAAATAACTAAAGAAACAACGACCTAAAAGCTGCTTTCCTTTCGGATGACGTTTTCTATTGGACCAGATCATTCACTGTGAAGCGTTTTTACAGATACAGAAAAGTCTTTTTTGTAGACACAGCAGAGTTCAGATGCCAGATGCAAAAACCCTTCTGGACTCAGGAACAGTGCACAGGCAGAGATTTGTACGGATCAATTCTGCTCACCAAGTACTCCAAAGAGTTGACCTTAAATTCACCCCAAAACACAACAAGCATTGGCAAAGCCCATAGGTCTGGCATTGCCTACCAGCCTTTTGGCTTTGAAAATGGTTTTTTTCATGTTTTTTGTGAAAACCTTTACTTATGAGAAGCTACAAAACCATCCCGAATATTAAGAGAAAAAATCATTTATTATTCATTTATCCTACAAAATCTGAAACTGCTTTACCACAGTTATTTTCATTGAGCGATATATCGATTACAGACTCAAAGAAATAGCAAACTAAACTAACACGAGTCTGGTTGGAGGCCTCCGCTACGCTGACAACATTGGCTTTCCTTTCAATATCAGGATTACTAGAGCAGGTCAATGGTTTCAAGTTGGATAGAGAAAGATGTGGTCCAAAAAGTTGGCAAACAAAATATAAACTGGCCAGATCGCAGGGCGTTTGTGTTTTTTCAACTAACCAGAATAACCTTATGCACTCTGAAACGCGCAGGTTCATATTTCCTACTATACCCATCTACATCGCGTGTAATAAATGTTAAATTTAATACTAAATGCAGGTAATACAAATCTTCTAAATCGTTTTTATTAACTTACGGTTTATTACAAAATAGTTGCCTTCAGAAGTTAAAATATGTTGAAAATCGGTAATTGTAATACAAATATTTCCACAAAACAGAACATACAGCAAAATCAGATTTAAATTCGCTAATGGCATGGGTGGGGGTTAACATCTCTATAATCATACTTTCAAAGTGGAGCAAGGCTGAAGTGCTGGAGAGCAAAGGCGCTGGAGTCTTCTATCCACTCAATCTAACAGAAAGCCACGATTACAAAAAAAATCGTAAGGCTACAAAATATACTTCGTCTAGAATCAGCCATATCGATATTGAGCGGATTATAAACTATCGTTCCTCATACATGTCCATCATCAATTAAAGGTTAAGGGCCCTAAAGCCCCCCGTTACCGATGCCTCGAAGCACAAGTTAAAATGATTGTTACAATAATAAACAACAAAAATGTTTTTATATAGAGCTTCATGTGACGCTCCTATCACTTCTAAGAGCTGTGAATATCACGTGTTATCTATGGTACTGAATTTACCGACCCTGGAAGGAGGAAGGCTGAGCCTGCTGTGACCGCAGTCGAGCTCACGCCCTCCAGAGCACTGTTTTTTTGACATACATTTTAAACAGAACCCAATACTCATAGGATCCAAGATAACGCTAATTTAAGACTAGAACCAGGGAGCAAGTACATGGGTTTTGCTACAACGGGCAGCAGGTGCATCAGTAAACTAAGGTTTACAGGAGGCAAAATTAGTAGGGCACGACTGGCACCAAGCAACCAAATCCGTGTCAAGCGGGCACCGTAGGGCTAAGAGATGCCACCCACTCAGCTCGAGGCAGAACCCCAGGCAAGTACAGACCGACTGTTGCCATACTGAAGAAGAGACACCTGAAAAGCTGAGAGTTGGACCACACTACCATGACACAGTCTGACAGCTAGCATGCAGCGGAAAGCCCCCGCAAACACTGGTTAAGTGACAGGTTAATCCTGAAGCAGCAAGGTAAAGTATAAGTGATTCTGTACACCGGATCACTGTAGAAAAACTAAAATGTGGCTTTGAGAAGGGAGTGTGAGTGCCACAATCAAAGGTGAGGAGTTGTCTGCCCCCACTCCTCGCACATGTGCAAATGGCTACACAACCGGGGTCATACGGTTACCACTCTGACCAATCAGTTTCAATGTCATACAGCTTGAAATTATTGAAAACATTTCAATGACAGGCCTGTTGCTAGAAATTCTCAGCCTATCATGTTGCCTGCTTTACTGTGGCCCAGGGAGGGAGTTGGTGCTTGTACGCCCCCTCTAGGAAGGGAGGTACAGGCTGCATACATTGCCCTTAACTCTGTTGACAGCCTTTTTCCCGGTGTTGATGAAATCCACCAGAATAATTCAGCTCGGACTTCAGTCCTGCTAAAGTGGATCCCAGGTTGGGATTCTTTCCACTTGCTGATCGCATTCTACATCGGATACCTGTTTTTTTAGGTCGAGCGTGGGCTGCGTGTGCGCTACTCTGCAAGACATTTTGTATTGAGAATGGAATAAAAGCTCGGCCCATCTTTTCAATTGGCTCCTGTTACGGCCCTTGCAAAATCGTTGCTTTTTTTTTTATATTAGTGAATATGCTAACTAGTCCCTCCTTGGTACCGCCTTGTCTGCATTTGTAACCTCCCATAACGACTGGACTTTTTACTTGCGGTCTTACACAGTCTGCTTTATCTAGTCGGTGAGCACTATTTTCTTAATGGTCTGCCCCACTTTCACACACGTCGCTCCCGCATTTAAATAGTTATTAATGTATTCTTTTTTTTTTTTATTTGCAGCATGGTTCACTTTCACTTTAGTGGCTGCACTTCTTTAATTTGCAGCGCAGTCCACTTTCACTTAAGCGGCCATGCTATCGAAACTGGCTTTCATTCTTTATATAAAAAAATTAAGTGAAAGCGTCCCATACTGTGCTTTCTGTTTAATGTTGGCCACGCCCCTTTCTTTAGACGCTGCTCACTGTAACCCGAATACGGGAGCAGCATCTAAAGAAAGGGGCGCGACCCCCATTAGAGGGGTCTCACATTTGTGAGAGTTTGAGCTATTGGCATTAGACATGACAATGCTTTTTATATAGGTGTTGCTTATGAAAACACATAAATAAAAGGCATGGTCATTTACAATACCAATAGCTTTAACTCTCACAAATGTGAGACTTTTTGCATTGAAAATGCTTGTTCTTAGTTTGCGTTGCTGGACTGGCAGCCCCACCGGCCTAAGCAATGTGACCTATTCCAACGTGGAACAGATAGAGGACCTGTAAACTCAAGCATGGTACAACAAACGAGGAATTCCAGACCTGGGACTGCAGCTGCATCAGCTGAATGCTGAAGAGGTTTCAGGTTTAGATATTTTCTGGTGAGAATATCCTAGGAATAGTAGAGCTTTCACCCTAGGAAGAATGTGATTTTGTCAATAACCAGCTGGACTTCATATCAGGCCAAAAATGTATGCTGGTGATTCAGCTTCTTTTTCTAAGCCAAATTCATATTTTTTTTCTGAAAGTGCATTTTACACAAGCTGACATTCATTTAATCACCTCCTCTCATGCTCGCCTCTGTGTGCGGTGGGGGACCAAGACTGACATGATACCACACGTGCTTCAGGGTGAAGCGTGTGTGTTCTGGAGTCTACAGATTTCTGAAAACACATCTTAATGAAGGGCGTAAAAAATATTTTTCAATTGTCACGGTTTCTCGTTTTGGTTGTCGGAAGCAGCCACATTTATATTCAATTTTTTCAAAAGAGTGAGAGGATAAAAAAAAGCTGGAAACCACCTAAAGCAGCAAAAACTACTCAAGGTTTAAAAATAACCAATAGGTTGACTGCAAAGATTAGTATTGGCGTAACCAGATGAAGAATACCACAGAAACAGACTGTTAAACATGGGGAAACTTACACTAAACCAGTTCATTCCACTCTCTACTGATCTTCCAATTTCAGCACAGTGGTCATTACACCAATTTTGGATCTGACCTACCAGCATCATGTATTAAAAAATATATATGAATAAACATGTATATAGATGGGCTTTGGGTCAGTCATCTCCATCATCTGGTCTCTTTTCCTGGCACCCAAACCCTCATATAGTATGAGACAATGGGCCAGTCCTTATCAGCCATTGGTTCCCTTTCACTGAATGACAGCTTTTTCCTAGTCTTGTGTGCGCATCCACGTAAAAAAAGTGATGCAATTCAGTGCCATGTATAGAAAGCCAATCGCTTTCATTTAGCTTTTTTTTTAATTTATTTAGCTTTTGTTTTGTTTAATTCATTTTTATTTAACAGGCTTCCAAACACATGCACTCTGAGCTGCATCGTCAACATTGAACTTTGTTTTTTTTTTTTTTACTTCTATTAATGCCGACAATTGCTTCAGTCTATGGAACATTTAATTATTGAGGACAAAGTTAATCATCCAAAAACGAAATCAATCCATTCTACGTTTATATGCCTGAAGCTCTTACCTTCATAGCAATTTAAATTTAGCTTAATACTGGAGTTAATGGAACTCCAAGGACACAGCCAAAGTGCACATCAAACAAACCCATAATCAGGCAACAATACAAACTCCATGCATAGATTCAGTATAGCCAGAGCCACAAATGGAGAACAAATAAACAAATCCAACTTTTAAGAGAAAAAGTAGGGCCTGTAAAAATGAACATCATACACAGATCATTGTCGATTATTAGCTAAAGACAAAAGGCTGATCATTATTCGATGTTATTTACAATTTGATGCCCACATTCCACTTGTACTATCCATAATCAAACGGTCCAGTAATATTGTGAAGCATTGACTGGCAGTAAATCCCTGACGTTAACACGGAAATATCTCAATAAGTAATCATGTTTATTCTGCCCCACTCCTAACTAATGTTCTTAGTTTGGAGTGTACTAAAGTTGTGCTAAAATACATATCAGAGACCATAATATATCAGGTTAAATGCATTTTTTTTATCTCCCTGTCCCCAGTCATACCTTTATTTCTGTACCTGCTTTTTGGTTTACTCATTATTCGTGCATTTATACACAAGCCATTTCACACAAAGAGAACCACCGGATAGTAGGCATAAGCAAAATAATAATAAGCAGCAACTATCTACACGTGTGATCTGTATGCGCTGTAGAAGCATCTAGTAAGATATTCTTCAAAGTTGGAGCATGTACTTGAACTTAAAAAAACAAAGTTGGAGCATGTAATAGGTGATACCGGCCTATTTTTCAAGAGCCCTGCTATACATATCACTCTGGTCTTTTGTGTAAGGAGGTGATGTTTTACTTTTTGCTCAAATTACCATAGGTAAGTTTCACTGGAAGATACCAAGTATTTAAATACCTGGGGTCACAGGTAAAATGTCTGATGACTTTTGAGGCAAGTAATTAAATGTTTATTTTTAAAGCAGCAGTATTTTTAAAGTCTTCTGTTATTTGAATCTAGCAACACTGACACATTTTCAATCAACCAGCCTGACTGACAGCCTTTTGATTTTCTCAATGCTCAATATTACAGTGCTTTTACAAAAGTTTAAGTTGCTGGAGCTTCCAGTCCGTCACCAATACAAAGAAAAAGATTAGGAAAAAAAGCAAAAATATTTTTGGGTCTCAAAAAGCAGACATCGGCAAAGTAGTCCAAGGTACTGAAGGGAAGTGCTTTGCGTGGGAGTGCACTCCCTGTGAAAGACCAGAATGCCATTATTCACAGTAAAGTCAGCCAATGGCTGAAGTGGGCTAAACACTGCCCCATGCTGTATGCCCTAGTTGGCAAAAGAACACTTTGAATGACAAAACAACAGACCAATGTACGAAGAAAGCAGTCTGAAAGCCCGTATGAAAATAGGATATATATACTTTTTGTAAAATCAATAGGCCTTGGTTAATGCCAGACCGAAAAAATGCATTTATCTGACAATCCAGGAGTCTGTATAAGAGATTTTCTTTTCAGTTTTTTAACTGGCACTGCAAGTTTGTATTGTGAAAAAGCAAACCAGGATCAAAGTTATCCATTTTCTGCAGTGAGGTTGCACACAAGGAGGTTCAGCATATTTATTTTCATCAGGGAACTGGTAGGTACAACAGGAAGTTAATGAATAGATCCATCGTCAGGGAGCACATTTGACATGGCACTTGCCACAACTACACACATGAATATAGGGTTAAAATCATGCTGATCTCAATAGTTGAACATTGTTAGGACATTTAGAATCAAATTCTAAAGTTTTTGTCAGACCTGAAGGGAGAACCTGTGTTACTGATTCAAAATGGCGGCAGCTTGCTTGCTAAAAGTTAGCAGCAGCGCTGCTCTTACGGCACGTGTAGTCTTATGCTTTAATCCATCAACAAACTCTGCTATGTACAAGAATCCAGCTTGTCAGTTAGGGTGGGCAGAGTGGCACTACCCTGAATTAGGTGGAGCTGCCTTAAAACTCCATGGAATTCCGCTCTACCCTATGCACACAGACCTCGAGGGTTTCTGACCCCAGACTGCAACCTGCTTTACCGGCTTTCCTCTGCCGTGGCGGTGATCCGCAGTGGTTCTTCTCCAGTCCTTCCTGACTCCGGACTGGCTGGGTCATAACAAATGAAACCGCTACAATGCAGGACCCGCAAGGACTGTGCATGCGAGTGCATGGAGAGTGGAGCCCTTAACCCGGTCTCCACTCTCCATGCGCGCGCATGCGCAGTCCTCGCGAGTCCTGGAGCAAAGGAGTCTCATTATTACACCCAGGGGGAGAAGATGAATCGTGCTCAGCCGAGGACAAAGACACAGCCCAGGCATGGAGAATGCCACACCGAGAGGAGGACTCAGGGAGGAGCAGGGCTTGGTTGCTTGTGTTAAGAGGTGGGGCAAACTCCACAATGCGTCGGAATCAGAGGTTTTATCAAACTTCGTACTCCTAGTGGAGCGCGGAGTTGGCAAAACTCTACAAACTCCGCTGTCGGAGCAGAGTTCGTCACCCATCCTTACTTGTCATTGATTGTAATCCCCCATGAAAGTCAATCCATGGATTACTTTTAATAGTTCCAAAAAAGAAACTTATCATGTGATATCACAAACATGCAATTTTCATTGCCATAATGCAGCATAAAAGAGAGAATAAATCTTAAAGCACAACCAACACTGCTGTGGAGATTCATCATCTGTGGAGGGACCAGTTTGTTTGCCATTCGTATATGGCTATCCAATCAAAACCCTTTTTTTTTTTTGTAGAGTTTTATATAGCGCGAACTAGACCCGAACCGAATAAGGTATCAGAGCGCTTTACATAGCACAAGTTACGTTTGGTTTTTTTTACATGCGGACACACATTTTCATTATTAGGCACGGGGAGATTAAGTGATTTGCCCAGAATCACAGGAGGTTTTGGCGTCGTTACCGAGACTCGAACCCAGATCCCCAGGTCCGAGGTCGAGCGCCTTAGCCGTTAGGCTAACTCCTCTCACCTTGAGGTTGGGATTGGGATTCTGCCGGTGGAAGCTGCAGGCTAATGCTGGCAATGACCCACCCTCCCAGTTCCAAAATTAACTGTAGGCCTGTAGGACAAAAACAATCTTCAGCACTTCTGCGCTAGCACAGTACATACTTCAGAGTTGATTATTTACACAGTGACTGGCCTTATGAACTTCCGAAGCCTTACGGTGGAGCCACCATCACCAGATGTCTGACCGGACAGAGGCATCGCAGCACTGTCACAATTAAAATGATCTATAAGATAATCTTGACTTTGGCTGCGAGGCAATGTGTATCTACAGGACTCGCATACACTCCGATTGTACTGGGGGGAACTAGGTCCCCTCATGCTGGTGAACGGGTGCAGGGACCCACTTTGGGCTGCTCTCCCCAAAGCTGTGGTGTTCTGTGTGGCACTGGCTGTTTTTCAGATGCTGCCACTAGTTGTGAGTTAGTAGCTACCAATGCAACGCGAATGGCTCCATCCGAGCAGAGGGCTGTATGATGAATTGTGGCCAGTGTCCTAGCACTGTAATATCATGACCCCAGAAAATAATTTTGAGGTGGTAACAGGTTTTTAATCGGACGGCCACATAAAGATAGTCTTTGTAAATGTAGGTGATCCACTCTCTCCAAGGCCAATGTATTTTCTCTGACCACAAAAAGTGTAACTCAACCAGGGTGATAAGGTCCAACTGAGGGAGTTTGATACTGGATTATGATCCTGGGTCTGAGGTGGTAACAAGCGGCGCCCAGATGAAATAACTGGGGCCCTATCTGGTCGCCTCGATTGATAGAAAAATGCAATAAAAATAGGTACTAAAAATAAGTGAACTCCAGTCTGATTGTTTTTACTATTAGGGACCTTCTCGAGTCTAAAAAGCACCTTTTCACTAAAAATGTAATTTACTACTTAAACAAAATGCACACAATGGGTAATGTTGTATTAGAGAATTTATTTTTCTTAACTTTCCAATTCTTAAAAGACTGGTTTTCTAGTTACCGCCCTCGATTTGCTTAAAGCCCTTTACTGTAGGTTATTAAAAAACAAACATATAACAGACCTTCAAAATGAATGTATTTTGTGATAAAAAGAGAGGTGCAACCAAACGGGATGTATTTCCCAAATACTGTTTGCTTTAAGCCATCTGTAATGGGAGACAAAAAATAAATACTACAATAAAGGAAAATTGTAAACTATAACCAACATGTGCATGGTGTCCTCGGTATAAAATACCTACCTGAGAAAGGGACCTGTGTGGGGTTCCAAAATAATAATTCATGCACACCTAATAAAAGAACCATTTAGAAATGACGTGTAGCCTTGTACACAGGAGCCTGCACACTTCAGCGACCTTTCTATGCCCATTTCACCGCCATTGCCTTTGATTTACAGCTGGCGCCTCTGCTTCTGGGGTGATTGCAGCCATTCATCTGGGTGGATCTTCCGGCCTGCACTGGCAAACCCCATACGCAGGAGCTCCTGTCAGTCATACACTGATAACCAATCAGCCGGCCTGGACTGGCAAACCCCATAAGCAGGAGCTCCTGTCAGTCAAACACTGATAACCAATCAGCTTTCGAGGTGTGGCTGCACTTCTCACAAGAGGTCCCCAAATGCATACACAAGTGAGAGCTCTTGAGGGATCTGCCCAGCCTGCCGCCTTTCAACGCCCTGGTACATCTGCACGCGCCGACGACCAGTGCTCGCATATCCTGGCCGGTTACTAGTTTCACCACATAAGTGTCCTCTCTGGGCCATAAATAGCTCTCTTTTAAACTGGCACTGCTGGTTCCTGGCAGCGAGCACTCCGAGGCTGCAGAGGTCAGCGTCTGCCACTTTTTAACATGTTTCTGCACACGCACCCTGGATTCCAACCTTACAAAAAAAGATATTTAGTCTCTTTTGATATTTTCTAACCTTCCCAAAATATAGAACCCCATCAAAGTTATTAAAAAGCGATACAATGTAAGCCAGGCAGCGGCACCGACCGCGCTGCCGGGAAAAGCCAGTCATTTGGACGGTAAAAGCGGTTTACTGCCAAGCGGGTGCTCTTCTCTGCAGTTCAAAACCCGTTGAAGTTAGTTAATTCTTAAAAAATAAAATGCTGCTAAAAGTTCTAGAGCCGAGAAGGGCAGTAAAACTGTTCGAAAAGCATATTTCCAAAAGGTGAAAGTCACCAGGAAACCGGAGGATAAACTTGACTTCTAGCGAGGGGCTTCCAGTTCATGGAGTGACGAAATCAAAATAATTGGTATATAAATTGAGATAAAGGCACCAGGCACTTTTTTAGCTCATGGTAAAACGTGCATCAAGACACTGGTGAATGCTTATTTTCATTTTTGAGAGTTTTGATTAACAAGCATTTACAATGCAATGGTTTTGCCTTTGTTAAAGTTAGAGCTATTGGCATTGCTCTTGACACTCTGAAGCTCCACTCTGAAGCTCCACTCTGAAGCTCCACTCTGCACTCTGAAGCTGCACTCTGAAGCTCCACTCTGCACTCTGAAGCTGCACTCTGAAGCTCCACTCTGCACTCTGAAGCTCCACTCTGCACTCTGAAGCTCCACTCTGCACTCTGAAGCTGCACTCTGAAGCTCCACTCTGCACTCTGAAGCTCCACTCTGCACTCTGAAGCTCCACTCTGCACTCTGAAGCTCCACTCTGCACTCTGAAGCTCCACTCTGCACTCTGAAGCTCCACTCTGCACTCTGAAGCTCCACTCTGCACTCTGAAGCTCCACTCTGAAGCTCCACTCTGAAGCTCCACTCTGAAGCTCCACTCTGAAGCTCCACTCTGAAGCTCCACTCTGAAGCTCCACTCTGAAGCTCCACTCTGAAGCTCCACTCTGAAGCTGCACTCTGAAGCTGCACTCTGAAGCTGCACTCTGAAGCTCCACTCTGAAGCTCCACTCTGCACTCTGAAGCTCCACTCTGAAGCTCCACTCTGCACTCTGAAGCTCCACTCTGAAGCTCCACTCTGCACTCTGAAGCTCCACTCTGAAGCTCCACTCTGAAGCTCCACTCTGCACTCTGAAGCTCCACTCTGAAGCTCCACTCTGCACTCTGAAGCTCCACTCTGAAGCTCCACTCTGCACTCTGAAGCTCCACTCTGAAGCTCCACTCTGAAGCTCCACTCTGAAGCTCCACTCTGAAGCTCCACTCTGAAGCTCCACTCTGAAGCTCCACTCTGAAGCTTCTGAATCTGCACTCTGAAGCTCCACTCTGCACTCTGAAGCTCCACTCTGAAGCTCCACTCTGCACTCTGAAGCTCCACTCTGAAGCTCCACTCTGCACTCTGAAGCTCCACTCTGAAGCTCCACTCTGCACTCTGAAGCTCCACTCTGAAGCTCCACTCTGAAGCTCCACTCTGAAGCTCCACTCTGAAGCTCCACTCTGAAGCTCCACTCTGAAGCTCCACTCTGAAGCTCCACTCTGAAGCTCCACTCTGAAGCTCCACTCTGAAGCTCCACTCTGAAGCTCCACTCTGAAGCTCCACTCTGCACTCTGAATCTGCACTCTGAAGCTCCACTCTGCACTCTGAAGCTCCACTCTGAAGCTCCACTCTGCACTCTGAAGCTCCACTCTGAAGCTCCACTCTGCACTCTGAAGCTCCACTCTGAAGCTCCACTCTGCACTCTGAAGCTCCACTCTGAAGCTCCACTCTGCACTCTGAAGCTCCACTCTGAAGCTCCACTCTGCACTCTGAAGCTCCACTCTGAAGCTCCACTCTGAAGCTCCACTCTGAAGCTCCACTCTGAAGCTCCACTCTGAAGCTCCACTCTGAAGCTCCACTCTGAAGCTCCACTCTGAAGCTCCACTCTGCACTCTGAAGCTCCACTCTGAAGCTCCACTCTGCACTCTGAAGCTCCACTCTGAAGCTCCACTCTGCACTCTGAAGCTCCACTCTGAAGCTCCACTCTGCACTCTGAAGCTCCACTCTGAAGCTCCACTCTGCACTCTGAAGCTCCACTCTGAAGCTCCACTCTGCACTCTGAAGCTCCACTCTGAAGCTCCACTCTGAAGCTCCACTCTGAAGCTCCACTCTGAAGCTCCACTCTGAAGCTCCACTCTGAAGCTCCACTCTGAAGCTCCACTCTGAAGCTCCACTCTGAAGCTCCACTCTGAAGCTCCACTCTGCACTCTGAAGCTCCACTCTGAAGCTCCACTCTGCACTCTGAAGCTCCACTCTGAAGCTCCACTCTGCACTCTGAAGCTCCACTCTGAAGCTCCACTCTGAAGCTCCACTCTGAAGCTCCACTCTGAAGCTCCACTCTGAAGCTCCACTCTGAAGCTCCACTCTGAAGCTCCACTCTGAAGCTCCACTCTGAAGCTCCACTCTGAAGCTCCACTCTGAAGCTCCACTCTGAAGCTCCACTCTGAAGCTCCACTCTGAACTCTGAAGCTCCACTCTGAAGCTCCACTCTGAAGCTCCACTCTGAAGCTCCACTCTGAAGCTCCACTCTGAAGCTCCACTCTGAAGCTCCACTCTGAAGCTCCACTCTGAAGCTCCACTCTGAAGCTCCACTCTGAAGCTCCACTCTGAAGCTCCACTCTGAAGCTCCACTCTGAAGCTGCACTCTGAAGCTCCACTCTGCACTCTGAATCTGCACTCTGAAGCTCCACTCTGCACTCTGAAGCTCCACTCTGAAGCTCCACTCTGCACTCTGAAGCTCCACTCTGAAGCTCCACTCTGCACTCTGAAGCTCCACTCTGAAGCTCCACTCTGAAGCTCCACTCTGAAGCTCCACTCTGAAGCTCCACTCTGAAGCTCCACTCTGAAGCTCCACTCTGAAGCTCCACTCTGAAGCTCCACTCTGAAGCTCCACTCTGAAGCTCCACTCTGAAGCTCCACTCTGAAGCTCCACTCTGAAGCTCCACTCTGCACTCTGAATCTGCACTCTGAATCTGCACTCTGAAGCTCCACTCTGCACTCTGAATCTGCACTCTGAAGCTCCACTCTGCACTCTGAATCTGCACTCTGAAGCTCCACTCTGCACTCTGAAGCTCCACTCTGAAGCTCCACTCTGCACTCTGAAGCTCCACTCTGAAGCTCCACTCTGAAGCTCCACTCTGCACTCTGAAGCTCCACTCTGAAGCTCCACTCTGAAGCTCCACTCTGAAGCTCCACTCTGAAGCTCCACTCTGAAGCTCCACTCTGAAGCTCCACTCTGAAGCTCCACTCTGAAGCTCCACTCTGAAGCTCCACTCTGAAGCTCCACTCTGAAGCTCCACTCTGAAGCTCCACTCTGAAGCTCCACTCTGAAGCTCCACTCTGAAGCTCCACTCTGAAGCTCCACTCTGAAGCTCCACTCTGCACTCTGAAGCTCCACTCTGAAGCTCCACTCTGAAGCTCCACTCTGCACTCTGAAGCTCCACTCTGAAGCTCCACTCTGAAGCTCCACTCTGCACTCTGAAGCTCCACTCTGAAGCTCCACTCTGCACTCTGAAGCTCCACTCTGAAGCTCCACTCTGAAGCTCCACTCTGCACTCTGAATCTGCACTCTGAATCTGCACTCTGAATCTGCACTCTGAAGCTCCACTCTGCACTCTGAAGCTCCACTCTGCAGCTCCACTCTGAATCTGCAGCTCCACTCTGCACTCTGAAGCTCCACTCTGCAGCTCCACTCTGAATCTGCAGCTCCACTCTGAATCTGCAGCTCCACTCTGCACTCTGAATCTCCACTCTGAATCTGCACTCTGAATCTCCACTCTGAATCTGCACTCTGAAGCTCCACTCTGAAGCTCCACTCTGAAGCTCCACTCTGAAGCTCCACTCTGAAGCTCCACTCTGAAGCTCCACTCTGAAGCTCCACTCTGAAGCTCCACTCTGAAGCTCCACTCTGAAGCTCCACTCTGAAGCTCCACTCTGAAGCTCCACTCTGAAGCTCCACTCTGCACTCTGAAGCTCCACTCTGAATCTGCACTCTGAAGCTCCACTCTGCACTCTGAAGCTCCACTCTGAATCTGCACTCTGAAGCTCCACTCTGAAGCTGCACTCTGAAGCTGCACTCTGAAGCTGCACTCTGAAGCTCCACTCTGAAGCTGCACTCTGAAGCTCCACTCTGAAGCTCCACTCTGAAGCTCCACTCTGAAGCTCCACTCTGAAGCTCCACTCTGAAGCTCCACTCTGAAGCTCCACTCTGAAGCTCCACTCTGAAGCTCCACTCTGCACTCTGAAGCTCCACTCTGCACTCTGAAGCTCCACTCTGAAGCTCCACTCTGCACTCTGAATCTGCACTCTGAAGCTCCACTCTGCACTCTGAAGCTCCACTCTGCACTCTGAAGCTCCACTCTGAAGCTCCACTCTGCACTCTGAAGCTCCACTCTGAAGCTCCACTCTGCACTCTGAAGCTCCACTCTGAAGCTCCACTCTGCACTCTGAAGCTCCACTCTGAAGCTCCACTCTGAAGCTCCACTCTGAAGCTGCACTCTGAAGCTCCACTCTGAAGCTGCACTCTGAAGCTGCACTCTGAAGCTCCACTCTGAAGCTCCACTCTGAAGCTCCACTCTGAAGCTCCACTCTGAAGCTCCACTCTGAAGCTCCACTCTGAAGCTCCACTCTGAAGCTCCACTCTGAAGCTCCACTCTGAAGCTCCACTCTGAAGCTCCACTCTGAAGCTCCACTCTGAAGCTCCACTCTGAAGCTCCACTCTGCACTCTGAAGCTCCACTCTGCACTCTGAAGCTCCACTGAAGCTACACACCGCGCAGGGCAGCTCTGGATGCTGATGCGAGAGGCCAGCTGGGAGGCGCGCTGCTCGTCTTCCTGCTCGTGCTGACTCGGAGAGAAAACTTGTTTTCATTGGGAGAGCGGCCTTCAAAGACCCGGTCACTGCGCCTCTCCGAGTGTTTAGCTTGGGATAAAATGGGCGCAGTGTTGTGGTGATGACAGTAGAGCAAGGGAGGTGCCGGCAATGCCGGAACAGACTCGGGGGCGTTCCCGGCGTCGCGTGACGTCGGCAAAAGGCAAAGAATGTCAGGAACGCCCCCGTGTCTGGTCCGGCATTGACGGACAGGCCCCTCATCCAATGGCTAGGCTCCATTTACGGAGCCAGCCAATGAATGACGAGGGCCGACCCAAAGCACCCTACAGTTCTCAACAGGATTTCGCCTGCGCGAAAAAGATGCGCAGAGCGCATCTTTTTGGCGAGGCAAAACCTAACAAGCATTTACAATGCAATGGTTTTGCCTTTGTTAAAGTTAGAGCTATTGGCATTGCTCTTGACACTCTGAAGCTCCACTCTGAAGCTCCACTCTGCACTCTGAAGCTCCACTCTGCACTCTGAAGCTCCACTCTGCACTCTGAAGCTCCACTCTGCACTCTGAAGCTCCACTCTGCACTCTGAAGCTCCACTCTGCACTCTGAAGCTCCACTCTGCACTCTGAAGCTGCACTCTGAAGCTCCACTCTGCACTCTGAAGCTGCACTCTGAAGCTCCACTCTGAAGCTGCACTCTGAAGCTCCACTCTGAAGCTCCACTCTGAAGCTCCACTCTGAAGCTCCACTCTGAAGCTCCACTCTGAAGCTCCACTCTGAAGCTCCACTCTGAAGCTCCACTCTGAAGCTCCACTCTGAAGCTCCACTCTGAAGCTCCACTCTGAAGCTCCACTCTGCACTCTGAAGCTCCACTCTGCACTCTGAAGCTCCACTCTGCACTCTGAAGCTGCACTCTGAAGCTCCACTCTGCACTCTGAAGCTGCACTCTGAAGCTCCACTCTGCACTCTGAAGCTGCACTCTGAAGCTCCACTCTGCACTCTGAAGCTCCACTCTGAATCTGCACTCTGAAGCTCCACTCTGCACTCTGAAGCTCCACTCTGCACTCTGAAGCTGCACTCTGAAGCTCCACTCTGCACTCTGAAGCTGCACTCTGAAGCTCCACTCTGCACTCTGAAGCTGCACTCTGAAGCTGCACTCTGAAGCTCCACTCTGCACTCTGAAGCTCCACTCTGAATCTGCACTCTGAAGCTCCACTCTGCACTCTGAAGCTCCACTCTGAAGCTGCACTCTGAAGCTGCACTCTGAAGCTGCACTCTGAAGCTGCACTCTGAAGCTGCACTCTGAAGCTCCACTCTGAAGCTCCACTCTGAAGCTCCACTCTGAAGCTCCACTCTGAAGCTCCACTCTGAAGCTCCACTCTGAAGCTCCACTCTGAAGCTCCACTCTGAAGCTCCACTCTGCACTCTGAAGCTCCACTCTGCACTCTGAAGCTCCACTCTGCACTCTGAAGCTGCACTCTGAAGCTCCACTCTGCACTCTGAAGCTGCACTCTGAAGCTCCACTCTGCACTCTGAAGCTGCACTCTGAAGCTCCACTCTGCACTCTGAAGCTCCACTCTGAATCTGCACTCTGAAGCTCCACTCTGCACTCTGAAGCTCCACTCTGCACTCTGAAGCTGCACTCTGAAGCTCCACTCTGCACTCTGAAGCTGCACTCTGAAGCTCCACTCTGCACTCTGAAGCTCCACTCTGAATCTGCACTCTGAAGCTCCACTCTGCACTCTGAAGCTCCACTCTGAAGCTGCACTCTGAAGCTGCACTCTGAAGCTGCACTCTGAAGCTGCACTCTGAAGCTCCACTCTGAAGCTCCACTCTGAAGCTCCACTCTGAAGCTCCACTCTGAAGCTCCACTCTGAAGCTCCACTCTGAAGCTCCACTCTGAAGCTCCACTCTGAAGCTCCACTCTGAAGCTCCACTCTGAAGCTCCACTCTGAAGCTCCACTCTGAAGCTCCACTCTGAAGCTCCACTCTGAAGCTCCACTCTGAAGCTCCACTCTGAAGCTCCACTCTGCACTCTGAAGCTCCACTCTGAAGCTCCACTCTGCACTCTGAAGCTCCACTCTGAATCTGCACTCTGAAGCTCCACTCTGCACTCTGAAGCTCCACTCTGAAGCTCCACTCTGAAGCTCCACTCTGCACTCTGAAGCTCCACTCTGAAGCTCCACTCTGAAGCTCCACTCTGCACTCTGAAGCTCCACTCTGCACTCTGAAGCTCCACTCTGAAGCTCCACTCTGCACTCTGAAGCTCCACTCTGAAGCTCCACTCTGCACTCTGAAGCTCCACTCTGAAGCTCCACTCTGCACTCCACTCTGCACTCTGAAGCTCCACTCTGAAGCTCCACTCTGAAGCTCCACTCTGAAGCTCCACTCTGAAGCTCCACTCTGAAGCTCCACTCTGAAGCTCCACTCTGAAGCTCCACTCTGAAGCTCCACTCTGAAGCTCCACTCTGAAGCTCCACTCTGAAGCTCCACTCTGAAGCTCCACTCTGAAGCTCCACTCTGAAGCTCCACTCTGAAGCTCCACTCTGAAGCTCCACTCTGAAGCTCCACTCTGCACTCTGAAGCTCCACTCTGAAGCTCCACTCTGAAGCTCCACTCTGAAGCTCCACTCTGAAGCTCCACTCTGAAGCTCCACTCTGAAGCTCCACTCTGAAGCTCCACTCTGAAGCTCCACTCTGAAGCTCCACTCTGAAGCTCCACTCTGAAGCTCCACTCTGAAGCTCCACTCTGCACTCTGAAGCTCCACTCTGAAGCTCCACTCTGCACTCTGAAGCTCCACTCTGAAGCTCCACTCTGCACTCTGAAGCTCCACTCTGAATCTGCACTCTGAAGCTCCACTCTGCACTCTGAAGCTCCACTCTGAAGCTCCACTCTGCACTCTGAAGCTCCACTCTGAAGCTCCACTCTGCACTCTGAAGATCCACTCTGAAGCTCCACTCTGCACTCTGAAGCTCCACTCTGAATCTGCACTCTGAAGCTCCACTCTGCACTCTGAAGCTCCACTCTGCACTCTGAATCTGCACTCTGAAGCTCCACTCTGCACTCTGAAGCTCCACTCTGCACTCTGAAGCTCCACTCTGAAGCTCCACTCTGAAGCTCCACTCTGAAGCTCCACTCTGAAGCTCCACTCTGAAGCTCCACTCTGAAGCTCCACTCTGAAGCTCCACTCTGAAGCTCCACTCTGAAGCTCCACTCTGAAGCTCCACTCTGAAGCTCCACTCTGAAGCTCCACTCTCCACTCTGAAGCTCCACTCTGAAGCTCCACTCTGAAGCTCCACTCTGAAGCTCCACTCTGAAGCTCCACTCTGAAGCTCCACTCTGAAGCTCCACTCTGCACTCTGAAGCTCCACTCTGAAGCTCCACTCTGAAGCTCCACTCTGAAGCTCCACTCTGAAGCTCCACTCTGAAGCTCCACTCTGAAGCTCCACTCTGAAGCTCCACTCTGAAGCTCCACTCTGAAGCTCCACTCTGAAGCTCCACTCTGCACTCTGAAGCTCCACTCTGCACTCTGAAGCTCCACTCTGAAGCTCCACTCTGCACTCTGAAGCTCCACTCTGCACTCTGAAGCTCCACTCTGAAGCTCCACTCTGAAGCTCCACTCTGAAGCTCCACTCTGAAGCTCCACTCTGAAGCTCCACTCTGAAGCTCCACTCTGAAGCTCCACTCTGAAGCTCCACTCTGAAGCTCCACTCTGAATCTGCACTCTGAAGCTCCACTCTGAATCTGCACCTGAAGCTCCACTCTGAATCTGCACTCTGAAGCTCCACTCTGAATCTGCACTCTGAAGCTCCACTCTGAATCTGCACTCTGAAGCTCCACTCTGCACTCTGAAGCTCCACTCTGAATCTGCACTCTGAATCTGCACTCTGAAGCTCCACTCTGAAGCTCCACTCTGAAGCTCCACTCTGAAGCTCCACTCTGAAGCTCCACTCTGAAGCTCCACTCTGAAGCTCCACTCTGAAGCTCCACTCTGAAGCTCCACTCTGAAGCTCCACTCTGAAGCTCCACTCTGCACTCTGAATCTGCACTCTGAAGCTCCACTCTGCACTCTGAAGCTCCACTCTGCACTCTGAAGCTCCACTCTGAATCTGCACTCTGAAGCTCCACTCTGAAGCTCCACTCTGCACTCTGAAGCTCCACTCTGCACTCTGAAGCTCCACTCTGAATCTGCACTCTGAAGCTCCACTCTGCACTCTAAAGCTCCACTCTGCACTCTGATGCTCCACTCTGAAGCTCCACTCTGAAGCTCCACTCTGAAGCTCCACTCTGAAGCTCCACTCTGAAGCTCCACTCTGAAGCTCCACTCTGAAGCTCCACTCTGAAGCTCCACTCTGAAGCTCCACTCTGAAGCTCCACTCTGAAGCTCCACTCTGAAGCTCCACTCTGAAGCTCCACTCTGAAGCTCCACTCTGAAGCTCCACTCTGAAGCTCCACTCTGAAGCTCCACTCTGAAGCTCCACTCTGAAGCTCCACTCTGATGCTCCACTCTGATGCTCCACTCTGATGCTCCACTCTGATGCTCCACTCTGATGCTCCACTCTGAAGCTCCACTCTGAAGCTCCACTCTGAAGCTCCACTCTGAAGCTCCACTCTGAAGCTCCACTCTGAAGCTCCACTCTGCACTCTGAAGCTCCACTCTGCACTCTGAAGCTCCACTCTGCACTCTGAAGCTCCACTCTGAAGCTCCACTCTGCACTCTGAAGCTCCACTCTGCACTCTGAAGCTCCACTCTGAAGCTCCACTCTGAATCTGCACTCTGAAGCTCCACTCTGAAGCTCCACTCTGAAGCTCCACTCTGAAGCTCCACTCTGAAGCTCCACTCTGAAGCTCCACTCTGAAGCTCCACTCTGAAGCTCCACTCTGAAGCTCCACTCTGAAGCTCCACTCTGAAGCTCCACTCTGAAGCTCCACTCTGAAGCTCCACTCTGAAGCTCCACTCTGAAGCTCCACTCTGCACTCTGAAGCTCCACTCTGAATCTGCACTCTGATGCTCCACTCTGAATCTGCACTCTGAAGCTCCACCCTGCACTCTGAATCTGCACTCTGCAGCTCCACTCTGCACTCTGAAGCTCCACTCTGAATCTCCACTCTGAATCTCCACTCTGAATCTCCACTCTGAAGCTCCACTCTGAAGCTCCACTCTGAAGCTCCACTCTGAAGCTCCACTCTGAAGCTCCACTCTGAAGCTCCACTCTGAAGCTCCACTCTGAAGCTCCACTCTGAAGCTCCACTCTGAAGCTCCACTCTGCACTCTGAAGCTCCACTCTGAAGCTCCACTCTGCACTCTGAAGCTCCACTCTGAAGCTCCACTCTGCACTCTGAAGCTCCACTCTGAAGCTCCACTCTGCACTCTGAAGCTCCACTCTGAAGCTCCACTCTGCACTCTGAAGCTCCACTCTGCACTCTGAAGCTCCACTCTGCACTCTGAAGCTCCACTCTGCACTCTGAAGCTCCACTCTGCACTCTGAAGCTCCACTCTGAAGCTGCACTCTGAAGCTCCACTCTGAAGCTCCACTCTGAAGCTCCACTCTGAAGCTCCACTCTGAAGCTCCACTCTGAAGCTCCACTCTGAAGCTCCACTCTGAAGCTCCACTCTGAAGCTCCACTCTGAAGCTCCACTCTGAAGCTCCACTCTGAAGCTCCACTCTGAAGCTCCACTCTGAAGCTCCACTCTGCACTCTGAAGCTCCACTCTGAAGCTCCACTCTGAAGCTCCACTCTCCACTCTGAAGCTCCACTCTGAATCTGCACTCTGAAGCTCCACTCTCCACTCTGAAGCTCCACTCTGAAGCTCCACTCTGAAGCTCCACTCTGCACTCTGAAGCTCCACTCTGAAGCTCCACTCTGCACTCTGAAGCTCCACTCTGAATCTGCACTCTGAAGCTCCACTCTGAAGCTCCACTCTGAAGCTCCACTCTGAATCTGCACTCTGAATCTGCACTCTGAATCTGCACTCTGAAGCTCCACTCTGAATCTGCACTCTGAATCTGCACTCTGAAGCTCCACTCTGAATCTGCACTCTGAAGCTCCACTCTGAAGCTCCACTCTGAAGCTCCACTCTGAAGCTCCACTCTGAAGCTCCACTCTGAAGCTCCACTCTGAAGCTCCACTCTGAAGCTCCACTCTGAAGCTCCACTCTGAAGCTCCACTCTGAAGCTCCACTCTGAAGCTCCACTCTGAAGCTCCACTCTGAAGCTCCACTCTGCACTCTGAAGCTCCACTCTGAAGCTCCACTCTGCACTCTGAAGCTCCACTCTGCACTCTGAAGCTCCACTCTGAAGCTCCACTCTGCACTCTGAAGCTCCACTCTGAATCTGCAGCTCCACTCTGAATCTGCACTCTGAAGCTCCACTCTGAAGCTCCACTCTGAAGCTCCACTCTGAAGCTCCACTCTGAAGCTCCACTCTGAAGCTCCACTCTGAAGCTCCACTCTGAAGCTCCACTCTGAAGCTCCACTCTGCACTCTGAAGCTCCACTCTGAAGCTCCACTCTGAAGCTCCACTCTGAAGCTCCACTCTGCACTCTGAAGCTCCACTCTGAATCTGCACTCTGAAGCTCCACTCTGCACTCTGAAGCTCCACTCTGCACTCTGAAGCTCCACTCTGAAGCTCCACTCTGCACTCTGAAGCTCCACTCTGCACTCTGAAGCTCCACTCTGAAGCTCCACTCTGAAGCTCCACTCTGAAGCTCCACTCTGAAGCTCCACTCTGAAGCTCCACTCTGAAGCTCCACTCTGAAGCTCCACTCTGAAGCTCCACTCTGAAGCTCCACTCTGAAGCTCCACTCTGAAGCTCCACTCTGCACTCTGAAGCTCCACTCTGAAGCTCCACTCTGCACTCTGAAGCTCCACTCTGAAGCTCCACTCTGCACTCTGAAGCTCCACTCTGAATCTGCACTCTGAAGCTCCACTCTGCACTCTGAATCTGCACTCTGAAGCTCCACTCTGCACTCTGAAGCTCCACTCTGCACTCTGAAGCTCCACTCTGCACTCTGAAGCTCCACTCTGAAGCTCCACTCTGAAGCTCCACTCTGAAGCTCCACTCTGAAGCTCCACTCTGAAGCTCCACTCTGAAGCTCCACTCTGAAGCTCCACTCTGAAGCTCCACTCTGAAGCTCCACTCTGAAGCTCCACTCTGAAGCTCCACTCTGAAGCTCCACTCTGAAGCTCCACTCTGAAGCTCCACTCTGAAGCTCCACTCTGAAGCTCCACTCTGAAGCTCCACTCTGCACTCTGAAGCTCCACTCTGAAGCTCCACTCTGCACTCTGAAGCTCCACTCTGAAGCTCCACTCTGCACTCTGAAGCTCCACTCTGAAGCTCCACTCTGAAGCTCCACTCTGAAGCTCCACTCTGAAGCTCCACTCTGAAGCTCCACTCTGAAGCTCCACTCTGAAGCTCCACTCTGAAGCTCCACTCTGAAGCTCCACTCTGAAGCTCCACTCTGCACTCTGAAGCTCCACTCTGAAGCTCTACTCTGAAGCTCCACTCTGAAGCTCCACTCTGAAGCTCCACTCTGCACTCTGAAGCTCCACTCTGAAGCTCCACTCTGCACTCTGAAGCTCCACTCTGAAGCTCCACTCTGCACTCTGAAGCTCCACTCTGAAGCTCCACTCTGCACTCTGAAGCTCCACTCTGAAGCTCCACTCTGCACTCTGAAGCTCCACTCTGCACTCTGAAGCTCCACTCTGCACTCTGAAGCTCCACTCTGAAGCTCCACTCTGCACTCTGAAGCTCCACTCTGAAGCTCCACTCTGCACTCTGAAGCTCCACTCTGCACTCTGAAGCTCCACTCTGCACTCTGAAGCTCCACTCTGAAGCTCCACTCTGCACTCTGAAGCTCCACTCTGAATCTGCACTCTGAAGCTCCACTCTGCACTCTGAAGCTCCACTCTGAAGCTCCACTCTGAAGCTCCACTCTGAAGCTCCACTCTGAAGCTCCACTCTGAAGCTCCACTCTGAAGCTCCACTCTGAAGCTCCACTCTGAAGCTCCACTCTGAAGCTCCACTCTGAAGCTCCACTCTGAAGCTCCACTCTGAAGCTCCACTCTGCACTCTGAAGCTCCACTCTGCACTCTGAAGCTCCACTCTGCACTCTGAAGCTCCACTCTGAAGCTCCACTCTGCACTCTGAAGCTCCACTCTGAATCTGCACTCTGAAGCTCCACTCTGCACTCTGAAGCTCCACTCTGAATCTGCACTCTGAAGCTCCACTCTGCACTCTGAAGCTCCACTCTGAATCTGCACTCTGAAGCTCCACTCTGCACTCTGAAGCTCCACTCTGAATCTGCACTCTGAAGCTCCACTCTGCACTCTGAAGCTCCACTCTGAAGCTCCACTCTGCACTCTGAAGCTCCACTCTGAAGCTCCACTCTGAAGCTCCACTCTGAAGCTCCACTCTGAAGCTCCACTCTGCACTCTGAAGCTCCACCCTGAAGCTCCACTCTGAAGCTCCACTCTGCACTCTGAAGCTCCACTCTGAAGCTCCACTCTGCACTCTGAAGCTCCACTCTGAAGCTCCACTCTGCACTCTGAAGCTCCACTCTGAAGCTCCACTCTGAAGCTCCACTCTGAAGCTCCACTCTGAAGCTCCACTCTGAAGCTCCACTCTGAAGCTCCACTCTGCACTCTGAAGCTCCACTCTGAAGCTCCACTCTGCACTCTGAAGCTCCACTCTGAAGCTCCACTCTGCACTCTGAAGCTCCACTGAAGCTACACACCGCGCAGGGCAGCTCTGGATGCTGATGCGAGAGGCCAGCTGGGAGGCGCGCTGCTCGTCTTCCTGCTCGTGCTGACTCGGAGAGAAAACTTGTTTTCATTGGGAGAGCGGCCTTCAAAGACCCGGTCACTGCGCCTCTCCGAGTGTTTAGCTTGGGATAAAATGGGCGCAGTGTTGTGGTGATGACAGTAGAGCAAGGGAGGTGCCGGCAATGCCGGACCAGACTCGGGGGCGTTCCCGGCGTCGCGTGACGTCGGCAAAAGGCAAAGAATGTCAGGAACGCCCCCGTGTCTGGTCCGGCATTGACGGACAGGCCCCTCGTCCAATGGCAAGGCTCCGTTTACGGAGCCAGCCAATCAATGACGAGGGCCGACCCAAAGCACCCTACAGTTCTCAACAGGATTTCGCCTGCGCGAAAAGCTGCGCAGAGCGCAGCTTTCGCTAGGCAAAACCTAAAAAGGACTTGCTTTCTTGCTATTTTTTTTTGTTGCAGTATTCTAATTGCAGTATTCGGGATGTGAATAGAAACAAAAATACAGTGTGTAAATGTTAAGAAGATTACACTGCTCAGAAACGATATTAATAACCCAAATGCAGAGCTTTGAATAGTGTGTCAACATCTAAACGACTGAAATAGTACACTGGGGGCCTAGACACAGACGTTTCTTGACAGCCAATGGTCATACCCATGCCAAATGCTACCGCTTCCTATAGATAAGGACACAGACGTTGCTAAAGGGGTTCCATCCACAAAGTAGTTAAATTGGAGGAAATCTGACCAGATATTAATCTCCTAGGGAGAGACTCAGACAAGCTTATGAAACAGCAGTCTGCCTCGCGCGTGCAGCCTCTCACTATGAATGAAGCATCAGTGGCGCTGTCCCTCCATCCCTTCAGCACAGGTCAGACTGGGGACAGCTCAGAGCATTTTCGTTTTTGAGGATGGGTAGTAGCTCCTCCCTGGTGAGCTGCCTACTGACCCCCAGAGCGTTTATATTTATGTTGTATTTATTTTATTTATTTCATTATAGAGCACAGGCAATAACACAGAGGCACAAGATGATACACAGAGACCCTGGACCTTCCCCCATGATGGTCCCTTCTTGGGTGAAATGTTCCCTGTGTAGCGCTCTGCAGCTCCCCAGCTAGGTTTGCACTCTTTAAATCCCAAAAGCATGCATACATCCCTTGATTAGACACAAGTTTTCATTTAGCTCCTGGTTTTTATTCATTACAAATTTACACCGCGATGAGAACGCGAAGCGGGTAATATTCAAGGGAGATGTAGAATGTAAATAACATTGTCCATCATGCAGTCTCATGCCAGACACACAGCATGGCCCATCTCAGGCACATCCTGGCTTTTGTATATAGGGTTAACTGAACCGTCAAGTCCCACTAACAAAAGTATAGCAACTCATGGTCGAGACGCCGCTTCGATGATACTAAACGGCGTTCTCTAAAGCAGTCAGTTCCATGCTTCTTGGAGCTAGGCTTCACAACAGAAACGACTTAAAAGAGCAAAAGACAATTATGAATATTTTGAACACCTTTTTACGACAATGCAGCTTTTAACATACAACTGCAAAACAGAACGAATAATCTTCCCCGGATGTCAACTCACTCTTTTTTGCATTTCGATTCCTCTTGAAAATGTCACTAAACACAGGGTGCCCTTCCCTCAGACCTTAGGTGGGCAGTAATTGTGGTAAACCTCAAAGATGGCAAGCCTATTGGACGCTGCGACTCATATCACCTGATATCTTTACTCAACATGAAAGCCAAAATCATGGATAATATACTGGTCTCCAGACTTCTCCAGATCATTACACCATTAATACATAGGGATCAATCGGGCTTCATGCCTGAGAGATCGACCCAACATAATCTTCTTAGAACACACAACTGGTTGAACGAAATAAAGGGTCGTTCAGATCTGCATGTTTTCTTGCACCTGATGCGGAAAAGGCATTCATTGCAGTACATTGGCCTTTTCTTGATGGTACCCTTCTTAAATTCGGTTTTGGTTCCCACTACAGGAGATGGATCAAGCTATATCAAACCCCATCGGCAATGGTTCACGTTAACGGGTTATTGTCAGCAGAGGGCATCCCTATCGGTAGAAACACTAGGCAGGGATGCCCTCTGTCCCCTTTTCTTTTCGCTCTCACCCTTGAGCCACTAGCCTGCACTGTACGTAACCACCCTAGGATCCGAGGCTTTAAAATTAAGGGAGAATCCAGGATTGAAAAAATTATCTCGCTTTACGCAGATGATATCCTGCTTTATCTGACGGACCCTTCACTGTCTCGCCCCTCGACTTTCCAACTTTTCGAGGAATATGGGAGCTGCTCGGGCTACAGCATTAATTGGGATAAGTCAGTCCTTTTACTCCCAGAGCAGGGGCTAGAGATACCCCCACTCCCACGTCGCTTGACCCTCGCTACCCATGGTTTCAATTACCTGGGTTTATTTATGACACCAGAAATGGAAACCTGTTACGCACATAATCTTGGGAGGGTGGTGCGAACTTGTGGAGAAGACATGGCAAGATGGAGATGGTTGCCCCATACATAGTTGAGAAGGGCAGCCATGTTTAAAATGATTTCCTTACCCAAACTGCTTTATGTCCTGCAGAATACCTATTATAAGATCCCACCTGAGACCTTCCAGCTGATCAATAGTGATATGTGAACCCTACTGTGGGATGGTAAACACCCCAGAATTGCCCTGAAATGTTACAACACAACCAATATAATGGCGGACTTGCACTCCCAGACATGCAAGCCTACTATTGGGCAGCACACCTTATTAATATGAACAACTGGATGTTTGCCCCTTGGATCATTCAACATTGCGGTTGCAGCGTGCTCAGTGGGGCGGTGGATCTTGTCTCCACTATTTATATGGGGGGTGTCTCCTCCCAGCCACACAAGTGGCAGTAGTGGCATGGGACAAGGCCAGGAGGGCTATAGGTTGGCACGGGAAACTTACTAGAGAAACACCTCTGTGGGTTGGGAGGTGGCTCCCTGAAATGAAAAATTACAGGGATGTGAGGCTTGGGACCCGATTGGGGTGTCCATGGTGAGATACATCATTGAGGGGGGGTTATGCGGTTTTCCTCACTCCAGCGAGATCATGGGATGAGTTCTACCCAATTCCTAAAATATGCACGCTTGGAGGGCTGAGGGTCTCCCCAGGGAGAGTATTCCGGAATATGCCCCATTGGAAGGACGGCTCCTAGCGGAAGATATTGGATGAAGAGTGATTTCTCTAACATATAAAACTCTCAACAACAATATGTCTGATAATCTACATAACTTAAGGGGAAAGAGGATGTGGGAATGCTTAAAAACATTGACTGGGAGGCCGCCCTAATGCACCCACGGCAAGTTGCAATTAAGGCCAGAGTCCGACAAGTTCAATTCACAATTTGACATCGAGTACATTATTTATGATAGATGCCATTGCATGCGATGAGGCGGGCGCCGACCCTGTATTGTATAAGATGTAAAAGAGAAGAGGGTACCTTCTTCCATACGGTTTTGGGCTGATCCCTAATTCAGGATTATTGGGGGGATATTGTATGGGAACGGGGCCGTATACTCTCGGCTGAACTTTCTTTGGACCCCAAATTCCTTATACTGAGAATTCCGAATTATATTGATTTGCCACGTGCCCAGCTGTTGCTTTGTGGGCTTGGCCTTGTAGTTGCCAAAAGGGATATTGCAAGATATTGGGGGTAAATCAATGCCGGCTATACATGAATAGAAAAGGGATATGGATATGTCTATGATGGCTGAAAAAAACACCCATGCCTCACAGAGATGCCCTAAAAAAAATTGCAGGATCTGGGGCAGATGGCTACACCACTACTCTTAGGAGCGGTTTGAGAAAAGTAGGTGAGAAGGACCAGATACGCCCTGGAATTAAGGAATATATTATTACAAGCCATTTTGCCACACAAACTGGGGTGCGGAGATTTGTAAAACACTGGATACATTCTGTTTGGTGTCTTGGGAGGGGGTGGGTGGGGGCAAATAGTTCATTGTTTCTACTCTTTTTTTTATCCTATCGAAGGAATAGCTTTCTATTTTGGTTACATTACTTATGCAATATCTCCTTCTGTATTGTTCTCAAATACAAAATAAACATATATTTAAAAACAAAAAGAAAAGGTCACTAAACTATCGGACTCACAGCTTTCTAACCCATATGTTCATCTTAATTCTTGGTCCTGATCATTGTAAGATCTACACTTCCTTTATAGCTCTGAGTGATGAACACTGATTGTTTCACACGGTGACAAAGTACATATTACTGGTTCGTAATCTCTTGATTTCCATAAAGCACACACTTAATCTTCATATTTCCAAACCATTCGTCTGGACTTGCAGTAATCAAAACAGAAACAGAGCCTTAATCGCATCCCGAACCTGTGGTGTTCACCCATTCACCAACATTTCCATTGACTATGGGTTTGCATCACATAAGCGTCCTCAAACACACCTACAAAAATCCCAATACAGGACTGTTTAACAAAAAAACAGCTACAGAACACTCAGAACCACATATTTGTCTAAGACTGTGTCATCCTTTGGTTTCTCACTTGCTTTACACCTGGATTTGAGAATACCCTGCTGATCCTGCCATACTCATTCATGGTTCGTCCTTAATTCTTTAACCACATCTTAATCCTCCCAGCACTATACTCCTCATCCTCACAACTGTGTTTCCATGCTACAGTAAACTTATCTACCAAATGCAGGTCATGAAGACTCATTCCTTCCCAAGAGCAAGGCGTGAATTTGAACGATTTGTGTTACTACCTTAAAACTCAATCTTGATTTCAAATTTGTCTTCAGTTTTTAATAAACCGCATAGGCCTAAATCGTCATACAGTGCTCAGAAGCACAAAAAGCTGGTCACTGAGATAGCGCATCTGCACCTGGAATCGAAAACAAATATGTAGAATGCGCACTTTGTCCACAGCACTTGATAAAGCATTGTATCTATGGAGGTGGTCATCTTTTTGAGACATATTGAAACGTGGGAGTCTACAGTGCACCACTGTTACTGGATGAGTGAACAATACTGGATTACATTAAGAAACATACAAAAAACCATAAATCTTTGTAAGTATACACACCCCAAAAGCTCGCTCCATTGTCAGGCGGTTAGCAGCCCCTCACAGATCTACAAATAATTAAATGAACCTATTAAAGAGGTTGCTATTGTGATTTCCCAGAGTCCATCAGGGAAGTCACCAGGCCCAATGAAGTCCGGTTGGACCTCTGTAAAGACAAAATGGATTTCTGGGTACCAGGTATCACCAACGCATTGGACATGGCCTGTTGGAGCAAGTTACTATCTTTTTGGCATACAGCCATAATAGCTCCAGACGTAAAAAAAAAAAAAAAAAAAAGAAACCAACAAGCTCCTCGTTGCAACAGGCTTATTTTCTTGGTGGACTCAAGTGATAGGTGCATAGCCTTGCACAGAATAATGGCATGCACCATTAATTAAAAAAATATGGCTTCAGAGAAGGACTTCGTACTTTGGAGTAATGTCTAGATCTCCACTTGCTCGTGTGTAAATACAGTGTAGCGAAGGAGGGTCTCTTACACCTAGCCTTTACGGACCTACGTAGTGCTGCTAATCTGTCAATTACCTGCTGCCTTCTCTTGAGTATTGGCCTGGACCAGCCATGCTGACTTTTTATGTTCACGACATATGTGAGTTTCTGCCTCAGTCTGAATCGGTGAAGTTGGGGAGGGCACCGATTCCTCTTTACTGGACAGGGATGGGACTGGTCAGCAAGAATGTTGTATTGCCCCTATTTTTTTATTTTACGTCAATAATCTGTATTCATTCTTGATTACCCACAACCAGGATGTGCCCCTGGTGAAGTCACACCCTATGCCAGCTCTTCTGTATGCAGGTGATGCTGTCTTAATGTTTCGAACCCCTAATGGCCTCATGGGTCTAATAGACAATTTTCTCCTCTTTATATGCAGTCTTGATCTTGAGACCAACTTTTCTAAAACGTTTTATATGGTGTGTGACCCAAAGAATACTAAAACTAGAATTATCAGGATTAAAGGGACAAGTATTAGGAAAGATAATCCTTTTGTTTAATTTGGTGTGACTTTTGACTTGGCTACTTCCTGGTATTATTGTCTGTCCAACAGGTTCCCAAGACTCTGCCAATCTACTGACCTCTTGGTTAACTTTGCCAAGAGTGTGGGGTGCAAACGGATCTTACCTTCGTTGGAAACATATAACGGTAAATGCCTGCCATTTTTTAACTTATGGAGCTGGAGGCTACTTCAGAGCTAATAACCTCCAGGAGGAAGAAAAACGCTTCTGCAGGGGCCTTACTTGCCTTACCACCAGTCCCCCGCATTATTTTACACATAAAAATTGGGTTTAGACTATGATGAGGACAATATTAATTAAGTTCAGATGCTTTTATGGTTGTCTGTTTGATCTAATGATGTTAAATCAGAATGTGGCCTATCCCTCACAACACTCTTATATAACAATAGGACTACATGAACCAGCCGGGTGTGTGCATAATAGTATCACTACTCCTTCCCTTTATATTTCGAGAATTTTAGTTCATGTGTCGGTGTCAAACTACGTCAAAGTACACACAGGGTCAGTAATAAAATTGTCACAACAACCATCACTCGCACCACCAAAAAAGTGTGGAAAAAGAGAGTGAGCCCCTCACGGTAGAACCGCCAATGGGGTTATCTGGCTAGTAATTGCCAGTGTACCCGCTTCTCATCATCGGTAGCTCACTCTCAAGACAGTGGAAAGAAAAAGACACAAACACAACGGGGAAAAGGACAAACACCATGTAATAATCCTTTTGCTTCACCACAGTCAAGCAATGTACTAGGTGTTCATGAAGCAGCGAATAACAACTTCCAATCGCTGTTGTAGTGTACACATTCACAGTAAACCCCAGGAGAAAAGAAAGAAAAATTCTTCACCAAATTAAAATTGGAGAACTCACTAGCCACTCATACTTTATTCTGGGCTGAGAGCACCCCAAATTAAAACAGACTCACGCTAAACCGCCGATGCTGAGTGAACGAGCGGTTACACATCGGCTCAGAAACCTGAACTGAGGCGGGTTCCCTGTAGGACACGTGATCTTGTTGACACGGCGAGTCCACCTGAGAGGGGGAGCAGGTATGCAGTAGAGATGCAACCCCCCGGTCATTATAATCTAGAAGTGGAATTGAGAAGTGGATAACCCCTATATGCCCTGACGAAGTTGCGTAAAATTCAGCAACGAAACATGTTGGCGATCCAGACACACTTCTAACGTGGTTTAGCGTGAGTCTGTTTTAATTTGGGGTGCTTGTGTCTTTTTCTTTCCACTGTCTTGAGAGTGAGCTACCGATGATGAGAAGCGGGTACACTGGCAATTACTAGCCAGATAACCCCATTGGCGGTTCTACCGTGAGGGGCTCACTCACTTTTTCCACACTTTTTGGTGGTGCGAGTGATGGTTGTTGTGACAATTTTATTACTGACCCTGTGTGTACTTTGACGTAGTTTGACACCGACACATGAACTAAAATTCTCGAAATATAAAGGGAAGGGGTAGTGATACTATTATGCACACACCCGGATGGTTCATGTAGTCCTATTGTTATATAAGAGTGTCGTGAGGGATAGGCCACATTCTGATTTAGCATTGTTTGAGTGGGGGGCGGCCTTTTCCCCTATTCCCCCTAAGACTCCGAGAGAGTTGTTGTGATCTAATGATGTATCTAGTCTAAATAGGTGGATTATTGAGGGCAGCAGAGACTGTGATTTGATATAAAAGTTCACCGCTTTGCTATATCACACAGGTAGCACTCGTTCTGCACAGGCGATGGCTTCATGAGACGCTACCCTTTATCATCCATGGGATGGCAAATGGGTCAAAGACAACTTTGGACTGGGTACAAATTGCATCAGAGAGGCCGAGAACTTCAAAAAAATATTCTTATGCCACTATGCAGTCCTGAGATCTATTCTATGGGGGCAAGTCGTATTTAATTATGGTTATAAGTTTAACCCCTTGGAAAAGATCGTTGTTGACCAGATTTAGAGTGGGAACTATACGTAGTCTTCTCAGTTTCCCATTGGGCTAATAGGAGTCAAAACCCGACCTTGTTTGTCCGTGACGAATGCTCACCACAGACGTTGCTGCTGTTTGTTTTTCTGTACATTTTACCAACCTTGAGAAACTACAGTTTAGAGAAATGCAGATCAGCATTTTGTTTTCTTCAAATGTTAAAAAAAGTTTTTAAAAAATGCTAATCTGTGGGATGCATTTTAAAATCGGTAGTTTGAATAAATCAACATTTATTTAATAGATATTTATTTGTTCTACCACTTTTTTGTAACATGTATTTTTACGCTGTTCTCTAATGATTATTTTTAAATATTCGAATAAAGATTGACTTAACTGATTATAAATGTGTTCACACAATTAGCCGCAAAAAGCTACCTGCAGTTAAGTGAGCCTTCTAGCTCTCCGTGACACTACAGCTGAACCCCCCAAGAGCATCGAGAGTGGCGGCGCTGTCACCTCACTTCAACTATCGATTAAGATAATGGCAGGCACGTCTACCAGTTAGGTGTGCCACGAAGGAGAGCGTGAACAACGCGCAGGCGCTTTGGAACCCTCGCTTTGCTTGCGCCCAGGTAAACAGCTTGCAACCAGTGTCCAGGTGTGTGACGCCAGCCAGGAGAGTTCAAGTGACTTAAGTAGTCTGCAGTGAAAACAAAAGCAACAGCCCGTGCGCCGGCTGAAACAACTGTTTGATTTACAATTCAGGGCAAAAAAATACAAACATGCCAGGAGCTTCTCTCTAGCACATCAGCTCGCATTACTGCACTCCTGGGCTGGCCAGCTCAGGGTACACCGCTGGCTGCACAAGACGTTTACTCATGTACCTTAAGTGGGTGACCCCTGAATACAAACAAAAAACAAAGGGTAACTAAGCTGAGCCTCTTCGTGAAATTTGGTTTTACAAATGGTTAGTGTTCTCTAACTTGAGTTTACAGTGGGGAAAAAAAACACACACAAAACACGGCGTTCATGTTTTCGCACATTTCCAACTTCGGCTCTTGGCAGCCGGCAGACGCTAGAGGGAATTAGTTCAAAGTAACACAAAAGGGACCAGTCAACCACACGGAGTCCCTGGCTGCTACCAAGTGCCATACTTTAAATCCAACAAAAGGCCCGAGTAAGACAAAAACTCACCACCCCCTCTATTCTGGCAGCAGGGTGGAACAGACGGGACACACATCAGCAGGCCATCGCGACATGACCGACAGAAGATCCGACTTCTACAGCTGAGTAGTGAAACAGTGACAGCCCTCAAGGAATGCGAGATAACAGAAACAAACCAACCCTTCAACTATCAGCTCAACCAGTAACAGCAAAAAAAAAACTTGATTCCACACGAGAGGAACTGGGGCTTAATATGAAACCTACTAAAATAAAAGTCGGTTTTCTGGTGATGTATGGAACCAAGATTTCTTGCAACTGGCAAGACCGGGGTGTGCTGTGTGCCATCATGTATCTATTCAGACCTCAGGCCTGTGCTTCCAATAACAAACCGCACACGGGGAAGGGCTCTGCCATGTGTGACCTCTCAGAGAACTCACCAAGCCAACTTCCTAGGCTACGAGGCTTTCCTCGAGCATCGCCAGGGGTGGTGCGTGGCACTAAAGGAAAGAATCGTGCGTTGCGGGCAGCGAGAGCATTTATTTGGCTGAGAAAGTAAGCATGAGGTAGCATCAGAGTCCGAGGTCACACTCCCTTTGTCCACACGCAACAGCAAGTTACAAGGAAATACAACCGAGTCACGTGACCAGAAACAAGTGTTTACATTTTCAGCTTCCTAGAATCGAGGAGAGCAGTTTAGTTCGCAGGCCTAATCTCACAATGCAGCATCATTTAAGCTTCAAGGCTCCACATACACACTGATAAACGAATTAGGTGCCAACACGCCACTTAAATTTGCCCTTGTGAAAAGGTGAATGACAGGTGTGGCACGCACCAGCCGTATGCCATAATTTACCATCACAAATTATAAAACACATCTATCTACACGTTCTCACTGTATTGCATGTATATACATTCAATAATACACAGTAAAATTAAGAAAAATAAAAGATGTAATGCACTCCACTAATCTCGCATGTGAAAGCTGCAAGCGTACCGGGGGGGGGGATAAACGGCAATGCCGCGCTCAGGCAGCCCTGTCGTGGGGCAGAACGCTGCTAGAGGGTGACTGTCCCTGCTGCTGTCTGAGGGTGAGGTGTGCCACACACACACGCATCCCTGCTGGCAGCAGCGCCGTGTGACGTCACGAGAGCCCGCAGAGAGAGGGACACAAGGCCCGGGGACAGTGGTCCCGGTGGGTCCACATGAAGCCGCGGGCGCAGAGCAGCGCTGGGTGCCCACGGGAGAACCGCAGTGGAGACCACCAGTGGGGCTGCAGCTCCAGGCTCGCACTAGAGCCCACCCCAGAAGTACACCCCCCCCCCCCCCCTATCCCTTCTCTGCATCAGGTTCAAATTCGCCGAGCGCCAGAGGGGTCGGTCTGTGCATGGAGCCTGTATCGACCTCTCTCTCCAGGACTAGTTTAGCTTCCACCCCCGGTGAAGCGACCAGTACTGCCATCTGCACCGCCTCCAGCGGACCCGGGTATGCGCCTCAACTGAGAGGCTATACAGAGGGGCATCTGCGCTATACAGAGGGGCATCTGCGCTATACAGAGGGGCATCTGGCTATATAAAGGGGCATCTGCGCGCTATACAGAGGGGGTATCTGCGCGCTCTGCGCGCTATACAGAGGGGGTATCTGCGCGCTATACAGAGGGGGTATGCGAGCTATACAGAGGGGGTATCTGCGGCCTTCGCATTTCAGCGGACTTCAGGTAAATAAGGAACAGCAAAGAAATAACACCACATCCAGAGAGACAGCAGTATCAGGAAAAAGCATAGAACTGGCAGTTTTGTGGTCTAATGTCACCCGAGCATCCTCATTTTAACGGCACCCTCATGTCCAAAACCTCCTCGAATTTCAACTGACATTGGCCGGTGTTTGATCAAATAAATCGTTGTACCATTAAATCAGAGGATATGGGTTGAAAAGTTTACTCCATGTTCAGCATTGTGTGGCTGGGGGTTCGCGTTACACACGCTTACACTATTTAAAGTTTTACTAGTTCTATGCACTTCTCTTCTGCACCAACACTTGTGTTAGTAAAGGGAGACATAAGGGCGAGAGAGGGAACACAAGAGCAGCCCCCTTCCCCGTGATGGGGAAGTAAACGAAAGAAGACAATGTTTGCGCCTCACACACTTGCTGCATCCTCTTAGGCGCACAGCACAGCGCTACTTTCCAGCTCGGCCTGGTGTGTGAGGACAGTTAGAGCCGGTTTGTGAAAGTGTGACAAGCGGTGCCTCGAAGCAGAGCGCCCCTGCCCGGGATCCTGTGAACAAAGAAGTCTGTGTACACACAGGACTGGATCCCCTTCAGTGCCAGCGGGGTCCCCTCCGCCTGCGCCCCGAGAGGAGCAGCTCCAGGACAGGGAGGCAGAGCAGTTACAGACATGAAACCCAGACAAGATACCCCCGTGCCAGGCGGGTGACATGCAGCCAGCCTTACCTCTGGTTTCCAGCTGCAGTCCCTTCATCTGTTGGGCTTCTCTACCCCAGCCAGTAATCCGGGCCCCTCCCTGCACTGGGGGCCCAGGCGGCGGGCCGGCTGCCTCCCGAGGCGAGCTCAAGTTACCGGGAAGCTCAGCTCCGTGAATCCAGGCCGGGGAAATCCACTTTATGTGAGCACCAAACAAAACCCGGGTCCCAACAAAGTTGTCATTCAGACGCGCCCACCAGAAAGTTCCGTGTCTCCTCTGAACGCCACTTCCAGGTCCGAGAAACTCCCCGGAGCAGGCCAGGCGCGACTAGCAAGAGCCACCCGGACGAGGGTTCAAAGGCATTAAAAATGCAGCGCGGCGGAGGACGGGGCTCAGCGGCGCGCGGCCCAATGCAAGACCGAGGCCGACGGCGAGCAGCGCCCAGAGCCCGCAGCGCCCTCCTTCCTTCCGCGGCGGCGATGCTCCTCCACTGCCGCAGGCCCGGCCCAGCCTCACCGGAGCCCGACCCCGCCCCCAGGGAGCTCCGTGCGCCGTGACCCGCCGCGCCCAGTGCTCCTCTGCTGCCGCTGCCCGCTGCGCTCCCTCTCGTCCGGCGGAGGCGGGGACTGGAGGCCTCGGCGGCGGCGGCTTCTTCCTCCTCCTCCTCCTCCTCCTCTCCCCGGCCCGGCCGCGCTCCCCCGCCTCCCCCTGGACGGGCTCCGGCTCCACACACTTCCGTTCCAGGCCTGGGGCTGGCGGTGGCTCTGCTGCTCCCGGACACACAACGAGCAATCACACACGGAGCACTCACAACACACCCCGCAGGCGGCAGCGCGCCCTCTGCAGCGCCAGACTCGCGGGCCCCGCCGGTAGTGCACCCCGAGACAAGTTCCTCAGCCAGTGCCTCCCCTCGCACGCAGACACTGCCCCACACACACCGTGCCTCCGGTGACGGTCACTGCGTCTGTGTGTGTCTGCGCCCACAGTGCTTCGCTGTGCCTCTGGTCTCCGCTTGTGTCTTCCTTGTGCATCTCTGTCTGGAGTGCACCGGGTCTACGGTGTGTGTGTGTGTGTTCGCACCCACTGTATCTGCTGACATCACATACAAGAGTCGCTGCACCGTGGCCAAAGAGCTTGAAGCTACATGTGTTACAGAAGGAACTGAACCGCAGGGCAGCCCCCTCTCTTACCAGAAGCAGCGCCGCCCCTCGGTTTTTTGCTGCCTTGGGCAAAAATGCCCAGGTACACGCTGTCACACCGCCCTCTTTCAAGCACACACCTACGCCAGCAGCTCAGCTTGTCACATAACATTTGCGCCCTAAACTAAGATCAGTTTAAATAATACACGTTGAAATGTGCATGTCGACGTCATCGCTCTAAACAAGTAAACATCTCTCGCAGTCACCCCACGCCCCTGGGTGTACTCCTCAGGTGGTCCTGTAACAAAGCAATTAATGGAGTGCTTGATTTACAAGGGGTTCCCTCTTGATGTTTTCCTTCAATTTTAATTCAAAATCCATTTCCGGGATAAAACACACCTGTGACGTGGTATATGAACTTCGGAATCGTGTTACTTTTTTATTGGTGCTTTGAACCAGACCCTTCACAGTTAGACATTACACCGAAGCAACACGTACGTACTCTCAATAGTATCACACGTGCAAGTAGAAAGAATATTTAGATGCGGTTTTCTCTTCTGTGCGTCACATATGTGCCGCCAGTCCAGGCCAATGAGCAATGAGCTGACCTCGGCTGACAGGATCCCGAGTTGAAGCAGGCGCCAGGCCAGGTATATGTTTAGCCTCTCGTGTTGCTTTCGGGCTCGAGCGCTTCCGGACCCCCACAGTCCTGACAACTGTTGGTCCTTTGCTAAAGTGACTGCACACCAGCCCCTCCGGCATAGAGCCCTGTCCCTTTCCTCCCAGGGCCCCGCCGCAGAGACTCCTGACACGAGGCCGTGCAGTCCCTGTGTGATTGTTCTTGATGTTCCTTGCTTCACCTGGTCCCTTCAGACCAGTGGCGGCTGGTCCATAGGGGCAACGGGGCAGCGCCCTACAAAAGAAACGGCTCACTGCAGTTTGGGCAACAGGAATGTAAGCAGACGAATTTGTCTGTTTACATTTCCGACCGGCCTGTGAGTCACGGGTGAAATTGCGCATGTGTCAAGGCACAGCACACGCAGGCCAGGAGTCCAGAAGATGGTCCGTCTGCGCATGTGAGTGAGGAGCGTCGCCCCTCACTCACATTCACAAACCATTAGGCATGCCTAATGTGGTGCAAGCGTCTGGAGATAGGATCCTGCTCGGGCGGTGACGCGTTTTTTGCAAAGTCGCCCCCTGCCCTATCAAGTGGCAGGATATAGAGTAAGTAAACAAGGGTTAGCCGACACCCTGCGCATCCAGTCTCCTGATTTGGCAGTTAGCATTGCAAAAGAAAAGAGCGGGCAGAAGTTAGTGCGACGCGGGACTGTAGGAGAATGGAGATGCCTGGTAAGTTTATTTTTTTGTTGTATTCATTAAATTAATCCCCACACCGCCTCCCCTACCCCCCCCCCCGCGAACCCAGTATCCACGAGTCATGCAGGCCACGAGGAGAGGCATCTGTCGCCAGACGATTCCACACTGAACGAGATCGTACATCTGAGTGAGGGGTAAGCAGGTGGGGCGACAAAGCAAGCTCGAGGCCAAGGTGGTTGAATGGGCTAATGCTGCACCACGCAGAGCAGAGGTGCAGGTGCATACTAAAAGTCGTAAACAAGATCTTGCGGATATCAGAGCGCTTTACATTCAATCAAGATGGGTATACAAACTAAATTTTTAAAAACACGGATCAACAATTATATTTTGTGTCTGGTTCACTATCATTGGCTCTGGCTCAGCACGCAGAAAAATCTACACGGTATGAGTGTTCCAATGATGGATGCAGGATGGATGGGTGGATGCATGAATGAATGATGGATGCAGGATGGATGGATGGATGAATGGATGGGTGAATGGATGCAGGAATGGATGCAGGATGGATGGTGGATGGGTGGATGAATGAATGATGGATGCAGGATGGATGGGTGGATGGATGGATGGATGGGTGAATGGATGCAGGAATGGATGCAGGATGGAGGATGGATGGGTGGATGAATGAATGATGGATGCAGGATGGATGGGTGGGTGGATGGATGGGTGGATGCATGAATGAATGATGTATGGATGCAGGATGGGTGGGTGGATGGATGGATGGGTGCATGAATGAATGATGGATGCAGGATGGATGGATGGATGAATGGATGCAGGAATGGATGAAGGATGGATGATGGATGGATGGGTGGGTGGATGGATGGATGGATGGGCGAATGAATGAATGATGGATGCAGGGTGGATGGATGAAGGGATGGATGGGTGAATGGATGCAGGAATGGATGCAGGATGGGTGGGTGGATGGATGGCTGGATGGGTGCATGAATGAATGATGGATGCAGGATGGATGGATGAATGGATGGGTGAATAGATGAATGGATGCAGGAATGGATGCAGGATGGATGATGGATGGGTGGATGGATGGATGGATGGATGGGTGGATGGATGGATGGGTGGATGAATGAATGAATGATGGATGCAGGATGGATGGGTGGGTGGATGCATGAATGAATGATGGATGCAGGATGGATGGGTGGATGGACGGATGGGTGGATGCATGAATGAATGATGTATGGATGCAGGATGGGTGGGTGGGTGGATGGATGGATGGGTGGAGGCATGAATGATGTATGGATGCAGGATGGGTGGGTGGATGGATGATGTATGGATGGATGCAAGGTGGTTCGGGCTCGCTCGCTGCGGTGCAATATGCAAATTAGTTTACGCCCCACCACTTTCAAATGTCACCAGCCGCCCCTGCTTCAGACTGCTGTTTAATTCCACGTGCAGGGTGTGTCTGTCCAATAAAGAAAAACAGGGAAGATGCCCTTAAATTCAGATCAGGGACAGGGTAAGTATAAACAAGAAACACAAAAAAAGTCCCTATTGCACAATACATTTTGTTACAGCGGTGTTACACAGTGCTAGTGTTCAGAGTGAAATCATAAATCCATACAATCATAAAATATACAAGTAAGTCAGTGCAACACAGAAAATTAAGGCCAAACTTAAATTGAACGTATAAAATTTGATTAAAAAATACGCACTTAAGGTTAAAAACATTTCATGTTAAAAATACAATTACAATATCACAAGAAAACAGAATTGTTGACGCTGCGTTTCGGTGAGGAGTTAATTGTACACCTTCTTCAGGACTGTTTTCTAAACAACAGAAACATTATGTGTTGCTTTCGGGCTCGAGCGCTTCTGGACCCCCACAGTCCTGACAACTGTTGGTCCTTTGCTAAAGCTACTCCACACCAGCCCCTCCGGCATAGAGCCCTGTCCCTTTCCTCCCAGGGCCCCGCCGCAGAGACTCCTGACGCGAGGCCGTGCAGCCCCGGTGTGATTGTTCTTGATGTTCTTTGCTACACCTGGTCCCTACAGACTGCTGTTTAATTCCACGTGCAGGTTGTGTTTTTGCAATGCCAAGAGAAACGACGAGGCAGAGGGCTGTAATACAGCAAGTCAGTATTACTGTCCATATAAGCACAGCAGGAGAGTGGGATTTTAAGAGCTACTTAACGCCTTAACTGCGGTGGCAATTCCGCCGCGGTGCGGGTGTTCTATTGAGTGGGCGGGGCTGCGACAGCCATTAGCCGTTCGCAGCACTGGGGAGGAAGTGCTCCCGTTGGCCAACGGCCGACGGGAGCAAGGAAGGGGTTGAACCATAGCAAAGATGCTCCATCTGGGTGCAGAAATACAGTATGAGTGTTGTGGACAGACAGACAGAAGCTATAAGCGAAGACACCCAGGCAGTGTATGGGGTCGTGTTTGCATGTGAGAAGAGACACTAGCATTGTGTGATCATCAAAAAAATACAGAGCCCCTGGTCAAAACCATATATAGGCAGGGAATACAGGGGTTTAAAGACCATAGTAGCAAACAAGACAACAGCCTGCCTAAATAAATAATGTGGAGGAAAATCTCGCCTCAATATATAGTGCTAAAGCGTCACAATAGAGCCAAGTGATTACAAACAATACATACACAAAAAGACATAATTCAGTTTGTTTTACAGAAAATATTGTACATCATTTTTATTCTCAATTTGATTTAAAGCTTTTCAAGTACACACACACATTGAATACATATAATATCCTATAAGGTACACACTTAGGAAAAACACAAAAGCATTATATAAATGCAAACCTTTTCCCTCTTCTATCCCTCCCCTATCCATCAATCAATCAAGGGTTTGTTAAGCGCAGCTACTCACCCAGAATGGTCTCAATGCGCTGGGGGGAGGGGGCGCACTGCTCCAAGGCGCTCATGGATATCCTTCTGACTCCAAATAACTGACTAACATATCCATCACTCAAGTTACTTTCATATTTCACTATACTAACTCACCACTAATCCTTTATGGGTTCTGGAGTAGCGTGCTACTCACCGAAAAAGCAATTAGACGCCTTGTCAGGGGTAGTAAGCACTATATAAATGCAATTACCATACAATACAATGAATTTAGAAAAACTCGCTATGTGGATGATTATACATTACCTCCCAATCAAACACTCGTACTCACTCGCATGTTGCACACGTACCTGTCATACCACAAATATCATTCAAGCAAAAACTATAAAAACATGGCATAGAGTGGGGCAGAGTAGAGAGGAGTAGCACGAAGTGGCATTGAGTGCAGTGGTGTGCAGTGGTGCAGAGTAGAGTGGAGTGGCACAGAGTGGAGTATGCAGGGTATGGTACCGCACTGCTATTACAGAGAACACATTTTCAATTGAAATGACCATTACATTTACATAGACATACAGTTTTACTAATTCAACTATACAGTGCACAAATGAAAATGTGTGGAAATTTCATTAGCTAGTGTATTGATTTGTTTTGATCATATTCGAGTATTTGTTTTCAACACACTCCAGAAATACCAAAAAATGAGCTTCATATGTGTAATTTAAATATTGCCATGTGCTACAAAAAACCTCTTTTGTACTCCCAGTATCCAGCATGATTGGCACATAAATTCTCTCACTTTGAAGTCAAAGAAAGGAAAGTAAACAAGTGCCCGCGGAAGACAGCGCCTAACATTTAACCTCAGTATTTGAATGCGAAGCAAATGTGACAAGATAAGAACAAGATTTAAAGGCCTGTTTACAGGAATGGAGTTTCTAGAAGAATACAGTAAGCATGCTTTAGGTAACAGGAGGAACAAACAGAAGCTGGAGAGCCTAAAGCAAATAAAGACAGTAAATAGAAAGGCAGAAAATGTGAGTTACAAACCACTAAGCCAGAGGTAATCATTGGGTGGACTGCATTCCTAGGTCAACTTTCTGAAAGTCCCTAAGATGTCTTTCACATACCTTGTCCTAAAGAGGTTATAGATGTATCGACCCGAAACATTTAGCGTTACTTCATGGATGCAGAAAAGAACAATTAGCCTCTGTTACCCATAAGCCCTTATTTCGAGCAACCCAGTAAATTGCAACCCCCTCACAAACATGTATCTGTGTAGGAATTGCAGTCGCATGCTAAGCTCAAGGTATTTCACAGGCCCTTTGCTGTGTCTTGTTCAAGTGTATTGAGAGAGCTGTTTCACAGATATTAAAATTCTGTGTCAGTGGAGCTCTAAGGTGAGCTAGTAAGAACAATTATGAAAGTGACAGTACAATATCTGGCACAATGTTTATTAGACACATTTTGTAATATTTGGTTACAGAATGGGAGGACATACTCTGAGCCGTTGGACAATGAAAACACCACTAGTGTCAGACTTACCCCAATCCAGTGTAGTTTTTTTCCATTTGGCACCATAGCTCACTAGCACCCCTTCCTCACAATTCATTATGCTCTTGCTGCAAAACGCTTCCGCATCCCCTGACACAGTCACGTCCCACTCTCTTTGATCTCCCCCATGGTTTGTTTCTGTATCCCCTGCTCTTTTGCAACTATTGCATTCCTCCAGTTGGTCTCTCTCACATCTAAGGCACTGGTTACAAGCGGGTCATTGAAACAGTGATATTTATCTCATTTCATTATTGGAAAAAAATGGATGTCAACGCTTTAAACAAGCTCCTATGCTCCAACCCACCCTCATATCTACACGGAAATCGCTAAATCACACTCCGACAGGACCCTGCAGTCACATTCAATTTTCACGTATCTAACCACACCCGGTCCTTTCCAAACAGATTCACCCCTCACTAGCTCACCCTTGGATGTCTGGCCGCTTCTCAACCTGGATTCCCTGAAAATTATTTTAGGGAAAGTAAAATCCGGTTCTCCGATGGACCCTCTTCCAATCCCAATATTAAAACAGCTTGACAACCTTCATCTGTCCATAATTCTAAAAGCTCTTAACTCCTCCCTACTCAAATCCACAGTCCCTGCACTTTGGACCCCTCTCCTGAAAAAGCCTACAGCGACTCGAGTGTTCTCTCCAACTATCGTCCAATTTCTCCTCTGCCAGCATTTTCCAAAATTCTTGAGAGACACATTGATTCCCATCTCTACCAATTCATCGAATCTAATAAAATCCTTCACCCCTCTCAATCCGGCTTTAGAACTGGACTTTCCACTGAAACCACACTGCTGGGGGTCACGGAGAAGCTGCGCCGCCACCTTGATAGAGGAGACACAGCTACACTTATACTGCTCGGCCTCAGCGCGGCGTTCAACACGATCTCCCATGTCATACTCATCAACACACTAAGCTCGCTTGGCATTTGTGGCCCAGCGTTGAACTGGATCTCCTCTTTTCTAGCTAATCGCACCTTTCAAATCTTTTCTGCCACGGCCAATTCTAATTTTCACTCTTCACCTTATGGGGTACCCCAAGGACCTATCCTTAGTCCTCTGCTTTTTAATTTATACGTCAGGCCTCTAGCCGACATTGCCGAACAAGCCGGCCTGACCCTATTTACTTACGCCGATGACTCCCAGATCACCTTTTCCCTTTCGAGCACTGACCCCGGATCGACATCTCTCCTTCAGTCAGGCTTAGGGCAAATTGCTACATGGATGAACTGCAACCTTCTTAAATTGAATGGCGGAAAGACTGAAGTCCTGATTCTCGGTAAAAAGAAAGACCTGTGGGGCCCGTCACACTGGACTGCCGAGATGGGCGCCCTCCCGCTGCCCTCCAGACACGTCCGTAACCTGGGAGTTACTATCGACGATTCCCTAACCATGCACCAACAGGCAGTCAAGGTCTCAGCCGTCTGTGTCACCATCTTGAAATGGCTTAGAATAATCTGGATGCTGCCGGGCGACACCCAGAGATCAGTGGTCTATTCCTTATAACATCTCAGCTGGATTATGGTAATGTCCTTTATCTGGGCTCTAACAAGGCAGTGACCAGACGACTGCAGCTGGTACAGAACTCTGCCGCGAGACTACTGTGCAGGATTCCCAAAGCCACCCCCATCTCCGGCTACCTCCGCGACCTACATTGGCTCAGGGTTGAGAGTCGTATCAAATTCAAAACCCTGAGCTATATGTTTAAAATCAAAATGGGCACGGCTCCACAGTACTTACAATCCCTTGTCTGTCCCTATACTCCCACTCGCCATTTACGGTCTACAACTCATGGAAATGTCACTGTATCCAGAGTCCAACTCTCCAGGATGGGTGGGAGTTCTTTTTCCTACCTTGGTCTAGCGCTATGGACCTCTCTCCCCCCTGACATCCACAAAGAAACTATCTACACACGCTTCCGCAGATCCCTCAAGACCTGGCTATTTAACGAGTAGCTCTGTCTATCGGTATAAATAAGCTATTACCTGCACTTAGTCCGTCCAGCGCCGGGAAACCCTTTTTGGGTAGCTGCCGCGCTCTACAAGCCTAATAAATAAATAAAATGAAGAACGATGCTCCAGGAAAGAGAGATTTTCTTAGTTTAACTTTTGCCCTTCTAAAAAACTGAAGTTTTCTTCAGTTTCATTGCAGTTTCCTTCTGTAAAGTTCCTATGATGGATTCAGAAGTGAGTTTAGGAAACACCAGGCCTTTCTGTTGCCTCAAGATATGTCCTCTTGTTCAGTGCTTAATATGCAAAATAATAAGTGTCAGGGCCCTGACCAGAAGGCCACTGCAGCTTGCACCACCCATCACCCATGTCATCACTGCCAAAATATCAACTAACCATCTCTCTCGCCTGCAAGTGCAGCAGTTCAGATTATTCCAGGTCCCCAAAGCTAAAGGAATGGCTGGGAAGACAGGTATTAGTAATTTTAATGTATATTCACAAACAACCGTTGTTCTGCTCATCTCTAAATTACATAAGCAGTGCCACCATGTGGCAGACTGCCACAAGTGCAGTGTTGACAATTAAGTGCGGAGCACCGGAAACCACCTGCTCAAATTAGGCATTGCTCTTGAGTCTTTACGATGAACAGCCTTACCAACTAATGAAACAATGTTCCTGTTACAAGCCTTTAAAGGTAAACACCTTTCTTAAAATGTACTTTCTCTCACTCCACTACATGCACACCTACTGTATTTGTATGTTATGGTAATATATAAGAACAACAAAGGTTACATGATCCCTTTTCTCTTAACTGCAGCTATGTTTTAGTTACCAAACAAATCAAGGCATGCCTAATATGTTTTTAGTTTATGTATGCAGTCAAATATATATGTGTCTCGCTTAAGAGCTACAATTTAACAGAAAACGATCTGGACCCAAAATTAATGGACAAGCACTGAGGATCAGGACACAGGCGGATGTATACACGAGCTGCTTTCCACCGAAACTTGGGAACTGCCAAAAATTCTCTGCTTTATTTTTAGTATACATTTATGCTTCACTCTACGCATGAAATAATGTTGTTTTGACATATACTGGGTGCTCCCTTGTCTCTGGACAAAGCTAAATCTATCTTAAGAGCTATAATGATAGCAAAACATGGCATCAGGGGTTGCTTTTATTAATCCCAAGTAGGCTTGGATGGTATTTTACCAATCCAAAGCTGTAATACTGTGTCTGGAGTGGTAAAATACTTTTATCACTTTACAGTTCAGAGTGGATGGCACACTGTTAATACTATAGTGGAAAATAGACTTTTTATCTTGACACTCGCTCAGCCATTTTGTACTCTGTATAAAAGTATATCTGTTATCTTGCCATTCACTCCACCATTTTGTGCTATACTCTTCATGACTGACCGTCTCTCTGTATCATGAACACTCTGGAGCTCCACATTTGACCTGCCACATTCCTGCACGGACACTCACACCCTGTTCGTGTTTTGGCCTGCCACAAACTTACCAGCCCATGCTCAACCATTCGGACAGGGAGTTTCTCAGATGTTTATCGTCCTCACCCTGCACACTATGCCCTGCAGGGGTCCAAACAACTACCATTTGCGGACTTATTTGTATAAACATGCTTTTCGCCTAAACCCTGCAGGGGCCTCACCGCTACCATCTGTGCTTATCAGATTAATCTTTGTTTGACATATAATCATGTCTTTTTCACCGATGCCCTGTAGGGGCCAAACAGCCAACACCTGCTGATTGTATCAGAACTGATCATTATTTGTCTGTAAATTATTGGTGTTTGTTGCTGTTCACCTGGTACTCACAGGGTGGGGATGAAGGGTATATAAGGTGCAGAACCAAAGCACTCACTAGACTGCCTCCTCAGACAGCTATGGGTGTCTGTTGTTGATGTTCTCTCCATCTCATGAGATTGTAATAAATATCCTTTCTCTCCGTGCTCAAGAGTTGGTCTCAGTTTGTATTATGGACCCGTGGACTATAGGGTGACCCTGCACCTTTTGGGTGGTCCCCCAAAAGACCCCCAAAATCCTCAATTGATGCCCAAACATGGGGCCGAACAGAGACTCGGTTGCCCGGTCGAGGGGTCCTGACGAGGAAGCTGAACGGACGGTGGTAGGGCATGCCTACACGAAAAAGACCCACATCCTCGTAGCCACCACCCGATCTTCACTACATCCAAAAAGACCCCCGCAAGTGGTTCCGGTCCTGACTCGGGCCCCCGATAGACTTGGACGATCTTTGCAGTAAAGAGACCACCTAGAGAACGAGACAAAGGATTCTTGTAGGGTCGCTGATTTGCGAAACCTTTTTGTTTGTACTTGGTTTTGGTTGTCTGGTTTGTTTGATTTCACTCTTTGCAAAGATTCAAGATAAACGCGTAGTGTGGACTTTTTGTCCGACCTCTGAAATTTGTAGAGATATTATTTAAGATAACATAGAAAAGCATGCCAGTACTTGGTAAATCCGCTTGATAAGAGCTTGGTGGAGTAGTGTGGCTCACTGGTTAGAGGCGGCAGGCCTGAGAGCAGAAGTCAGCCTGGGACCAGGGTTCAATTCCCGACGCGGCAGGGTCGTGGACCTTGGTCAGCGGACTCGATAATTCTCGCTTCGGTGCTTACTCTAATCAGGGGTTCCACTCGGCAACTCTGGGCATTAGCTTGCCTAATCTCCACAACGGCCCCACCAATTCCGGGGATGCCTGGCTCCACCTTGGGGACTCCCAGCAAGGGACCATCCCACAGGGAAAGCCAGGACGGGTTCCCCAGAGTTATACAGCGCCGGGACGCCCCGTTGCTGGGGCAGCTGTGCGCTTTACAAGTATACTACATTTACATTTACATTTACATAAGGTTGTTGATGACACCTTTTTTTGGTATTTTAGTTATCCAGACTTGGTATTTCAATATTTGCAAATAACGAAGTTAAGTGGTTAAGGTGGACTATTTGTCCAGTTTTCTGAAATTTGTAGAGACGTTTTTTAAGAAACTCGAAAAAATGCCCGCATTTAGTAAAGTTTGCACGAATGGTGTTGTCACACCTCTTAATCTCAGATATTGGAAGAAAGTCAGCCGGCTCCCCCAGAGTGTACCCCGAGTAGAGAAATATACATAAAGTACGGTATTTCTCCTATAAATGTACAGCACGTCAAAGGACAGGGATAATACCTGGCCAAAATATGGCTCCTTCGACCCTCAGAAAATAGAGACAGTAGAAGCTCAATCGCATGGGCGCAGATCTAGACAATCCATGTTTGATTCCTGGGAGTTATGGAAGAAGGAAATTATAAAAAGAGAGAGGAGAGCTTAGGCCCGACCCCAAAAGACAGTATGGCGGAATCACAACAAGAGAAGGTGGCTTCAAATATTGCCTGTCTAGATAAAGAACATTGACTAAAATGCCTCTGGCCAATATCCTATGCGATATAACCCCTTAGTACAATCAGACCCCCATGAGGATGAATTACTCCTATACCCCCCTAAATTCAGGGTCTCCAACCTCTTCTGTAATGAGAGCTATTTACGTTCAATGAAAAACTACCTGACCTACTCATATTATGAAAGTTGAAATAGTGACCACTTCAGCCAGGATTAAATTAATGACCACCATTTGCAAGATTACCAACAGGGTTCATATTATTACATCAGGCGGGGTTGCCAGAAGCAATACTCCTGGCCCCAAGTTCATGAGAGTAATATTAGGTTTGCCCAATGCCAGATGATTTTTCATTAATTTTATGACGTTTAAATAATGTCAACCATTTTTCTCCAAACATCAGCTTATGAGTTCTGAAAATAAGCACTTTTTTCCCTAATAAACCCTTTATCAATTTTGGAATACCTATATTAATTAAACCGAGCAAAAGGCTTCTAATTTAGTGTGCTGGACTGCACAAAAGAGAGCTACTGGTGGGCTACTGGTAGCTCCCGAGCTACTCGTCGGCAAGCCCTGCTCTAAATGCATGCTTGCGCAATTAATTGAATTAGAGACACTCGTCATTTTGGGAGATTGGAGACTGGGGTTTTTCTCATTTATTGAAGGTCACTGATTTTAGGGGACAATGAGTAAACTAAGGAAATGCATTTCTCATTACTATGTTGTTTTGGAAACTCACATTTGAGCAGATCGTTCAGCTTCCTACCTCTAAATTGGAGGATGTAGGTGAAATTTGAGGTGAATCTTTGGAATAGAGTTTTTTATATATATGAAATATACAAAGGACAATGAAGATTTGAGTGGCTGCTGGACGGCTCCTTAGATTTTAAAACAAAAATACAGTATTTACATTTTTTAAAAGAAAAAGAAGGTAGATTAATATGAAAGCTTTCGAAAATGGGAAAAACATGCACCACATTAGCAGGGCTTGCACAATGTCGAGCAAGATTTAATGTAAAAGAGCTATTTTAAAGGATTACCATGGCAAAATGACAACGGGTGTCCTGCTTACTCAGTAAACTGAATAAGAAATGACAATGCTTTTAAATATTGTAATCTTGCAACATTTTCTCAGCTTTCAGAAACAGAGGTCAAAAAGTCAGTTTGTTTACTGTGACTGAAATTAAAGGATTTTGTAGGGTAAACTGTGTAACGATTGCACTGTGAAAAACATGTGAAATGGAGGGCTGTAGGATGCCAGGGTTCTTTTCCTTTTTTTCTCCAAAACTGCAATGAAATAGCTAATAAGTGAACAGTTCAAACATTTCAAATATGCTTAGCCAATTATGAAGACAATCTCTTGTAAATTTGGGTTGAGAGGAAAAAGATTTTTTTTATAGGATCAGAACAAATTAGAATGATTTGCTTGGTGATGTACACATTTTAGGTATTCTTGCCGAATGCCGACCTCCAAACATTGTTTGTACACTATGTACCTTTGTCAGTAATGCTACACGTTAGTGGGGAACCTTTATTGGCAATCACAATGAAAGAAAAACAAAAAAAAATGATGCTATCTATCTGTAATGACAGTGCCCTCCTATTGTATGATTTGTTTTACTAATGTATTTGTGATAAAAGAGTTCTAAATTATCATGCTTTCTGCTCAGGTGACAATGTCATTACCAAGTCAACCACCACATGGTCCAGCTAGTCAAACAGCCTGACGGCACCCCTTGCCTAGGATGCGCAAAACATGGTGCTGTAACAGGGATTTGTGCAAATGCTAGCCCATTCAATTGTGCCCTTTTGTTTCTGTGAAGGTACATTCCGCCCCAGGTTCACAGCCTCTTCGAACAAGTTCTCTGGGGACAAGGGCACCTAGGGGTCACTATGTTCCAAATGCATCAACTAGAGTGTTCCCTACTCGTTTTTGGCTATGAGGATAGCAAGACGGGGTAGTCCAAGGCTTACTCAAAGATGTGAGATGCAGTTAGACATTCAGAATACAGCACCCCCTGTACTGTCAGATGACGGACTAGATGGCCGGTCAGTGCTTTACTTTTTATAAAAAGAAAAGCACTTTATTACACCCAGGAGAATTAGATTACACATAAAATTAGGACGAACAGTGAAACACAGATGTTTCTACAAGCCTCTGGACCAGAGTTCTGACCCCAGATAGTATTAGAGTGTCTAGATGCTAAACGCTGTAAAAACACAGTTAACGTGAAAAACTACAATTAACAATGCCTTTTTACAGACCATGTTGCACAGGATTGTTCTCGTCAGACATATTGTTATTATGAAAGCTATTTAAAATTGAACAAAGAAAGTCTTGTTAGAATGTTATTATGACAGTTTCTTTTGCAGGGGAGACAGAAATTAATGGGAATGATGCAGAAGAGGAGGAGGACAATGGAAAAGGGGCTGGTCAACCTTCACTGGATCTGGCGCAGCAACGTGGTGGAGGAATACGGCCAAAATAGGTGTGCCTACGATTTACAGGAAGGGTCATTGAAAGAACGAATGCCCTAATTTACAGGGCCAAACAACGATGGCAAAAGGAAGGGGTAATTCATTCACAAGGAATACAAGCAGAATTGGTGCAATCACACTTCTCAGACTAAGACTTCAATGTAAAAACGAAGGATGCAGAGTAGAGAACAGATGCAGAAGAAGGAAAGGCAGATTTTGATGAAAGAGCAGAACAGATTGAGATGAAACCGAACAAAGGGGGGCTAGATTTAGCATGGACAAGGGCAGATTAGATGAAGGCTATGCGTTACATTTTGCCCTTTTTATTGAAAAACACCAGGCTCAATGTATTGACAAACAGCCTTTGCCAAGGCGTATTTGCTTGGCCGTGGATTCTGCTAGAGGATCTTAGAATCAAAATATGGTGTAAAATATTTCCGCACTATAAGCATACAAACAGGCAGAAGCTTTTACAATGATGACTATTGACATTTGATTATAACACCTTTGAATACAGTCCACAGGGTGATCTAGGAAGGGCAGAAGAAGATTCATGATACCAGTTAATACAGCTGGCCCCTATGTTACTGTACCATTGGGGGGGGGGCATGAGTTCCTGGTGTATAGTGGTGCTACTTGCACTCCTCTAGTTCATAATCCCTTTTTCCCGGGTCTCCCCTCTCAGGTTAATTTCATACATCTGTGGGATTTGTTTGGCATCTCTGTTCAAAGTACTATTTTGAAAATCTTCCTGACAGAAATAATATGTAGGCATATCTGTGTTTTTATTTCCAGATTCTTCAGAGTTAAAGAAAATATTGTTGTAACAAAATTACATTGTAAGGTGGAATGTGCTAAAATGCATTCTAACTGCAGTGCATTCGCCAGGGACCACCGAGGACGGATAATATATAGTAGAAATAAATTTATGTATTGAGGTTTAGTAATGAGAATGAGTATATGTAAATACCGAAGGACAGTGTGCATTGAATAACTGTGCTCCATATTATACTGTTTTAGGATACTGTTGGTATAGATCTAATATGTCTTTCAGTATTCAGGTGCAGTCTTTAAAGGTGTTTGCAATTGGATTACAAGGTAAAGGATTGACACAGTTTGACAACTACAAGAATATTGATTACCAGAGGTGTCACTATGACAGAGATTTTCAACTGTATTTTAGAAAAAGCTATAGTACAATGTTTTAATCCTTTTTTTTGCTTTTGGAGATAATCTATTTCTTTTTAAGCCAACAAATACAGCATGCGCCATTAAAAGCACAACTATTGCAAGGCCTGTTGCTGCCAAAGTTTCAATTATAGAGTGTGCTGCACCCACCTTTTTCGAGGACTATGTATCATGGTTGTGAATATACAATAGTTAAAATTGCGTCTGCTACCTACGATATCATGGTATAAAGATAAAGGATAATGATATGTACTATGACCCTAAGTATATCATTGAAGGGCCTGGGTGGAGGAAAAGGAAGAAGGGAACAGGGGAGGATGTATGTGAACAGAAAAGGAATATGGATAGGCCCAAATGGAAAGATATGTTTAACCCCTTCGCTGCGGCAGCAATTCCGCCGCAGTGCTAGGGGTGAGGGGGGGCCGCGCGGCGCTCCCATACTCGTGATGGAACCGCTCCGTCACGTGCCTCGGGCGCGCTGTGCTTGTGACAGAGCGGTTCCGTCACGGCCCCGCCCGCTCAATAGAATGCGCCGCGCAGGCGCCCCGAGCGGGCCGTGACGGAACTGCTCCGTCACCAGCACAGCGCGACCGAGGCTGGTGACGGTGCGGTTCCGTCACCAGCTTGGGAGGGGTTAACAGCGATAATGCTTGCCCCCCATTACCCTACTTTTTCATGGCTCACCACTTGTAGGACGTAAAGGAATGATCAGACTGTTTTCCTAAATTTTGGTACAAAGTTTGAATTGGGAAAAGGTACTTCCGCTACCCCAGGCCACTTCTCCTCCCCACTTTAAATGGACTTCCTCATCTTGCCCCCCACTCAAACTACAAGTACGTGTTGGTTATTGTGTGCATGTTCAGCATACAGACTGAGGCATACCTGCAATGTACAAATGATTGCCAAATGCCTCCTGAAAGAATTCATACTGCGCTTTAAAGTACCCTTGCCTTTTTTTGGTTCTGACAATAAACTGGCATTTATCCCACATGTGATTGAGGGGTTCCGCAAGGGGCTAGGAGCTACACAGAAACTACATGTGTTCCACTGAAATCACCAAGTAAAAATGGCATCTCAAGCTCATCCTGAAGGGTTGCACGTGCTCCACACAGCTGAGAAAGGAAGAGTGTGTGTGTGAGCAGACCCCAAGCTTACATCAACTAAGAACGTCCAGAGAAACCAACACACAACCCCTCAGTCTGCAAGATGTGGCAACTAAACATCTTCACCTTCTTCACAATTTTGTTTTCTTCATATTGGGAGTGCTTAAGAAGTGCTAGTAACCTCTCAAATTACTTGAAGACAGGCACCAACGGTTGCTTTTTCTGTTTACAAGTATGACCACTGAGGCTCTGCATTACTCCTCGGGAAAGTTTAGAAAAGAGTAAAAGTGCAGTCTTCCAACTAGTCACACTAGCCACACGTACCAACGATTGGGACAATACATTTTGACTTTCTGCTTCACTCCTGTCAACAGGAAGGACTGTGGAAAACAGACTTTTTATCTTGACACTCGCTTAGCCATTTTGTACTCTGTATAATAGTATATCTGTTATCTTGCCATTCACTCCACCATTTTGTGCTATACCCTTCATGACTGACCTTCTCTCTGTATCACAAACACTCTGGAGCTCCACTTTTGACCTGCCACATTCTTGCACGGACACTCACACCCTGTTCATGTTTTGGCCTGCCACAAACTGACCAGCCCATGTTCAACCAGTCGGACAGGGAGTTTTCCAGATGTTTATCGTCCTCACCCTGCACACTGCCCTGCAGGGGTCCAAACAACTACCATTTGCGGACTTATTTGTATAAACATGCTTTTCGCCTGCACCCTGCAGGGGCCTCACCGCTACCATCTGTGCTTATCAGATGAATCTTTATTTGACATATAATCATGCCGTTTTCACCTATGCCCCGCAGGGGCCAAACAGCCAACACCTGCTGATTGTATCAGAACTGATCATTATTTGTCTGTAAATTATCGGTGTTTGTTGCTGTTCACCTAACACGCACAGGGTGGAGATGAAGGGTATATAAGGTACAGAACCAAAGCACTCACCAGACTGCCTCCTCAGACAGCTATGGGTGTCTGTTGTTGATGCTCTCTCCATCTAATGAGATTGTAATAAATATCCTTTCTCTCCGTGTTCCAGAGTTGGTCTTAGTTTGTATTCCGGACCCGTGGACTATAGGGTGACCCTGCACCTTTTGGGTGGTCCCCCAAAAGACCCCCAAAATCCACACTATGCTTAAAGACTTTGCCTTAGAAATGGTAAAAGACTCCCTTTCTAGCTTGTCATGGATGGCACTGTGATAGTCCAATGTTTAAAAAATCTGCTGAAAAAAACAGACCTGTGAGGTGAGCAGATTCAGTGTCACTGGTGCTTTTAGGTGCTCTACACAGAAGCTGGCCTTGACCTAAATGTGGGAACTATGGATGTATGATGTTACAACGCAGGCTAATACAACGCCTGCCTTTACAACGCGGTTTTTACATCGCAAACCTTTACAACGCATATCGCTTAGAGGTGCTGGATAGTGATAGGTTTAATTTTCTATTCCAACTCCAGTCCCCGTGGACACTAGGGAAGGTGTTGGATAGAAAATTAAACTTATTCCCTATCCTAGAGCGCCCCCCAGCGCAATGCGTTGTAATGGTTTGCGCTGTAATGACCGCGTTGTAATGGTAGTGCGTTGTAAAAGTTTCGTTGTAAAGGTTGTTCACCGGGAACTATCCAGAGGTCTCTGCTTCTTGTTTGCAAGGCTGAGGTAGTGTCCAATATTCACCTCTGTTGGTTAAGTTGTATTTACACAGTGAATGATTGTATTTTTTGTGAATGATTGGATGTTTTGGTGCTTTGAGGGTGGGTGGTGCCCCTCTTGCACTACTTGTGTCATAGGGTATTTGCTTTTATTTTTTGTTGTTGGTGTCTATTAGTGTTGGACGTTTGTACTGACATGGGTGTTGCTTTCTGTTCACCTGTTTCATCAATTTGGGTTAGTGATGTTCAAATATTTACTGCATTGTTGTGTGTGGTTCTACCTAGCTTAAACCATCTTTCAGGGAGTAAGCTTTCCTTTGAGTCTTGATATATATGGTTGATCGTGGTACTGTTAGAAAATAGCTACTCAGGTTTTTTATTGCATTAAAGTTTCCTTGTGATTGTGATATGCAAAGTTATGGACTTTACTGTTGCTTTTTTATTTTTGGAAAAAAGGAAGTTGTGTGATCTCTTGTCTCTTCTGGTCATGATGTTAATGTTTGTGATGTCATTTGAAATGCTTATGTTGGGATCCCGCCAGTATGGTTGTGGTGGCTTGTTAAGGCTTTGACTTAACTGCGTTTTATGGATTGTAATCGTCTAAATCACACCTGGACATTGTGATATGGTAATAGTAGAGCTGGATAAGGCAGTGAAAGCTCAAGCCATATGCCTTCTTCTGGCTCAGTTTAAGGTCCTTTTGGAACCTCGGCCCAAAATGAGCAGCGCTTTCAGGTGAAGTGGCCTCACAGCTACAGCTGCTGACCATATATCATAGGAAATTGGATTAAAGTCCTGTCCCTGACTCCGCATCCTGTGAATCCCTGTAAATTTCACTGTGGCAAAAAAATGTGTTTTGCATTCTGTCTCTTGTGAAGAGCTCTTATGTCCTAGGGCAAGGTTTGCACTATGTAAAATTACCCACCGCCTGTCTCCTGCGCTCTAATATCACCTTTCAAGAATTACAGACTAAACATTAACCTTTGATGTCAGAAAGAGATACTCATTTATTGGCTGAATTGTAGTGTGAAATTGGAAAATTTTGTATAAATACCAGCATCCCTGCTTGACCAAACTGCACGATTCTGGACAAATATTTTATTACACTTAATCGCCTCAGTATTCGTTATCAAAAAAGGGAGCACCTTCAAATACATGACTTTAGGATGTGCACTCTCTCATGTTTGATTTACTACCCTATAATGCCTTATCTATAATAAGAATCTAGGTCACATACAGGGTACACTTGACCCCTAATTTGCCCCTCAGTTCACTATTGCCTTTTATCATAATTGCTTTATAAACCTTCTTGCTTTCCTACCCATTGTGCCATTTGCCGCACCCTTTGTTTTCCAAAATATTTTCGAGGAAAGAACTCCCCACCCCCAAACTCCTCTTATGTTGGTCGGGCTTCTTCGCTTTGATCACTTGTTAAGTAAAACTCAGCAGCCGCAACTCTTACACCCCACCACTTTGAAATGTCACCAGCAGCCACTGAGTGTGTTTCTCTTTTATCCTATGAGCGGAAGTGAGTGGTAAAATACACTGGCTTATTGTACACTTTTTCTTTATTAACAGATCATTTTCCTAATTTGAAACTGTATAAGAAAAATGTTGCATTCTACATTTCGCATTTTTTCAAATGTCAGGATATATTTGCAATTATAACGAACTACCCCAGGTTTCCTCGACCAGGTATCCACTACTTACTAATATTTTTTTTCTGTTTTTTAAATCCGTAGCCACAAAAGACTTTCCTGGCAATAGATCACTAACCCCAAAGCCCATGAATGTTTCTGTAGAACAATTGGATGCTTATTGGTTATCCGGCATACAAAAGCAGGGCAGAAAATAACTTTTGGAGACATTGTAATTGAAATAAAAAAGACTTGTTTAATAATCTCTAAATACATTGAGGTATTTGGCCCACTTTTGAACTGCAGCCTTCTCAAAGATGCCCCACAAACATCTCTTTTTTGTTTTTTTTCCTTCGGATCCTGCAATGTAGAGTGCTGACTCAGGTATGACAGTTATTGATGGATTAAACAAACATAATGTACACATCGTGATCAGCCCACTCCCGTCGGGACAATCCCATGTTCCTGTTGTGAGGTTTAAGGATTGTGAGGCAGCCACATAGTTTTTTTAGAGGACCCCATATGTCCTTTGGACGGGACGCCCTGGGTAAGGTGCTACAATACAGTTCGCTAATTGTATTGCAATATGTAAGGCTGTTTAACCAACCCTGTAAAGTTGGGACGGACTTCTTCCCCCACTTAAGTGCAATCTCTCTTTTTGCCAACAATAGCCCCAAAGCAATACATTTACGGATTCTCTTCGGAAAGTTAACCACATAACCCATTAACGCGACTTATGGTGTGGGTGTGATGTTCATCTCAACCATGTTTCCCAAAGTTCTGAATTATTTCTGCCCAGTATGCTTTGACTTTACTGCAATTCCAAGTGAGATGTGCAAAATCTGCATGCGGGGCCCCACATTTCAAACAAAAGTGGGTTCTGGTTGGGTCTATCTTATGAAGTTTCTCTGGGGTGACATAGAGTCTACGTAAAATTTTTAAATGTATCAATTTATGCTGGCTGTTCAAGGAGATTTCCTTAGTCTGCATACAGCATGCAGTCCATTGGTCATCTAGGATCGGGTGACCCAGATCACCCTCCCCTTGCTCCCGAAGTTTAGTATCATCCACTGGGAAGATGTCTGCACACGCTCTGTATAGTTTGGAGATGAGGTGTTCTCCCCCATTGCAGTCAATAACTGTGGAGAGTGGAGCAAATCGTTCAGGCTCAAGTGGGAATCCCAGTAACAGCGGTCTCATCGCTGAACGTACCCGGTTAAGAATGAATTTACAAACTTTTGGTTGTTCACTGAAGGTCTCTATCTGTGAAATTAGATGGAATAATCACCCCACTCCCAGTTATTTAGTCAGAGTGTCCCAAATCTGTAGGATCTAGAGCAGATCTAGAAAGCAAAGACAGGGAACTTTGTTGCCTATTAACAGCATATTCTGATGCTTGAGAAAATAAGGATTCTGATCTAACTGTATTGCATTTGTGACAATAAAACTTAATAGAAAAACATAGTCGCCTATGGTGACCCACGACATCCCAATTATTCTATATAAGATTCAGGGGTAAACAACCTTTACAACGCAACTTTTACATCGCAGAGCCTTCACAACGCAACCATTACAACGCAAACTATTACAACGCATTGCTCTGGGGGGCGCTCTAGGATAGGGAATAGGTTAATTTACTATCCAATAACCTTCCCTAGTGTCCACGGGGACTGGAGTTGGAATAGTAAATTAAACTATTCACTATCCAGCACCCCAAAGCACTATGCTTTGTAATGGACTGCGTTGTAATACTTGCGTTGTAAAGGCATGCGATGTAAAAGCATGCGTTGTAATGTCATACATCCGAGTCAGGATCTTACGTATTCACAGTTGGTAATTGCTGGCATGTTATAGCTGAGCTGGGAATCACAACAGATCATACCGACATTTGAGTTGTTATACAGAAGGCCTGACAATTGGAACTCTGAAACTTTGGTTAATTTAACAAGAAAAGCACACCCAGATGAACACTAGATGGAACACATGTCTGCAGGTCCTAAAAATATTGTTATTGAGCATTCAAGAATATAGTATGCATGAAAGTGAACAGCAGTACATTAAATGTTAAAAATAGTATCAAAAGCAATTTTATTCAGCCTGAAGGATCTAGAGTAGTATTATGCTGCAGAAACAGCATATAAAACAATTGTTGGACAGTGATATGTTCAGGCCCAAAAACAGTGGAGAGTGACAACCTGCCTGCTGCCCGCTGCATAAAACCTTCTGAGTAGTGTTTGATAAGTGGATAATTGCAGTGGACTACATCACCTTAAGTACTACCCTATGAGCATTGAAGGGCCTCGCAGATTGACACCTAAAACTGACACTGGAATCGCCCTGCACACATTACACATCTGTAATCCAGTTTTATATATAGCATTTTCGAATTGCAGCAGAAACTGATTTAAACAGCAAAACGTATGGAAAATGCCTCCAGTTTTCACCCAAATCTCGACCAATATTGTGTGCCTTTATTCCTGCTGGTGAATTCTTTATACAGAGATAACCCGCAAGTTTTGCCATATAAAATGAATAGAAGAAAGGCACGAGACTTAACGGTGAACAATGACAACTTGCTTCCCTCAAGCCACATAAACACAATTACTCAAGGTGATTTGAGTGAAGCTAGTGATTGATAGATCATTGATAGACATTTGCTTGGTTGCAATTGAAGCATATGTTACACAGTGCAACATGTTTTCAATGATGGTAAAATCAGCCATTCAGTCTACTCAACCACACCTACCCAGTGCTATTCAAACCATAGAGACAATCAGCAGCCAATAGACATAGCAAACCAAATGCAGCCCAACTATTTTTCTTTCTGCACTGATCAAAACCATTTTATTTAAAACAATGTATATTTGTGAACTTTTGCAAACAAAGCATTTTACCTTTTCAGTTTCTTTTTCTTTTTAATCAGTAATGATTCATGATTTGATTTTTGATTTGATTTGATAAAATTTATAATGCGCAAGACAATAACCCGCAGGTATCAAGGCGCCTAACAATCACATCAAAGTTGAAACATCCATCCTTACACATAGGCTTGAAGGAAGAGGAGAGTTTTTAAAGCCTTTCGAAATTTCTGAAGGGAAGGTAACGATCTAAGATCAAGCAGAAGATCGTTCCACCATTTGGGGGCCAGGGAGGAAAAGGCCCTGCCACCCCACTTGGCTCTTCGAATCCGGGGGACTGTCAGGAGCAGTTTCCCGGAAGAGCGCAAGTTCCTTCCAGGGATATAGTGGGAGATGATGGACCCAACTCCCGTGTCGCTTCCCTTTGCAATGGCTCTATAGGTCATACATAAGACCTTGAACCGAACACGGTATTCCACCGGTAGCCAATGCAACGCTTTCCTGGCCAATGTGGCCGAAGAGCGTCTAGGAGCATCCAGTGCAAATCTGGCTGAGGCATTCTGAACCACCTGTAAGCGCTGCAGGAGGCTCCTATTAAGCCCCGCATACAGCGCATTACAGTAGTCCAGGCGTGAGCCAATAAGTGCAACCGCTATTTGCTTTCTGGACTGCAAGGAGAGATATTTCCTAATCCTTCGTAGGGTGTGAATTAGGCCCCAACAGGTGGAGATGGTTCTACTCACCTGTTTGCCCATATCCAGGGCCGGGTCAATAATCACCCCTAAGTTCTTAGCCGATGTAGTGGGGGAAGGGCAAGCTCCTAAAGAGTCAGGCCACCAGCTGGCAGACCAGATGTTCTCTTTCCCTCCAAACACCATCACTTCAGTCTTCTCCCCATTCAGCTTGAGTGAATTCATGATCATCCACTGACCGACCGCCTCCATACAAGATCTAAATTTGGAGGCGGTAAGTACATCTGAATGGGAGAGAGAGACGAGGATTTGGGTGTCATCCGCATACGAGACTACCTCCATCCCGAAAGATCTTATTAGTCTGGCTAGTGGGGTCACATAAATGTTAAATAGGGTCGGACTAAGAGCCGACCCCTGTGGGACCCCACATCGCACAGGTCGGGACGGAGATAGAAACTCCCCCAGCTTGACTCTTTGTGTCCTGCCCGTGAGGAAGGAGGTCAGAAGGTCCAGAGCTGCGTCCCTCACCCCCACTTCCCTCAGCCGAGATGTAAGTACTGAGGGAGAGAGGGTATCAAAGGCCGCAGTTAAGTCCAGCAGGACCAAGAGGGTGGTCTGGGCCCCATCCACTGTCGTGCGGATCTTATCAAGCACGATGGTGAGGGCCGACTCGGTACTGTGTTCCCTCCTGAATCCATGCTGGGAAAAGTCCAGACAGCCCGAACCTTCGACAAAGGCAGCAAGGTGCTTGTTAAGATGAATCTCAAGCATCTTCGCGGGAGCTGGAAGCAGCGAGATTGGACGGAAGTTTTTTAGGACCTCCGGATCGAGGGAAGCCTTCTTTAACAGAGGTTTAACAATTGCGCTCTTCCACTCCAGGGGGAAGATGCCCTCTCTCATAGCTAAGTTCATAATTTCTAGCAGAGGAGGTAGAAGGGTCACCCTACACTGCTTGATAATTTTCAGAGGGCAGATGTCCAGGGGGGAGTCTGCATAGTAATTCTAACAAACCCAGGGCTAAGAAAGTCACACACCAGACAGGACTGGCCAGTCACCATAATGAAGTGTGTATTTACTATTCTAACTCCACACGCACTTTGATACTGGGCTGGGTCATAAAGCAGAACAAGGCAAATATAACTACACTTTTAGTTTCTTTACACACTTCCTCAAAATTACATAAGCACACTACGGGGACCGATCCTCATAATTCACCATTCCTCACACAGATAGTTTTTGTCAGGTTCAGTCAAGGTCTTCACAGTGTGAGTCCACAGTCAGGGTCCTCACAGGGTCCAATCTGCTCTTCACAGCATGGGGGATATATATATATATATAAACATACACACACATTTGCACAGGCTGCATAAAACAGCTTATTTGCCTTTGATGAAAAAAAATGTGTATATATATATATATATATATATTCACTGAAAAAACCATAGGTTTTAGGAGTTATATAGTTAGGAATTAGCTTTTAAAAAACCTTTGAAATTCACTCAAAAAACTATAAGTTTTAGTGGTGTTTAACCCCTTCAGTGCTAATGACAAGGGTAACTCGTCATGGAGTTTCCATTGATTTCAATGGAAAGTCAATGGAAGTGCATCATGTGCCTTAGCAGCCAAGTGGTTAAGTTAGCTGGACATTTTACTCATACAAAACCATTGAAATTGCTCCAATATAGTTAGTTGTACTAACTATATTTCACGCACCCGCAATCCACTGCTGATGATGTCACATATTAGATCATTCATGACATGGTCAGTGACATCACTGATGACATCTCAAATGACATCACTGATGACATCACTGATGACATCATCCAGTGAATGTGGTTTGCTTCGTTATTTAAATATGCATTATATATATAGCAATTTGCATTGAAGAATAAGTGGATATATATAAATAAATATTTGGATGGAGGATTTAGTAGCAGTGTAATTGACTGTTTACTTGACCAATTTATAATGTCTCACTAAATATAGTGGATAGTGACTAAACTGTGTGAATATCTGTATCACTTTGTCAGTTGTTGTGTAAACTGATTCTACAGTTGGTTACTAGCTATGTGAAAGTCTATATTAGTTATTGATTAGTTAACTGAGTATTTGTATGGGAGTGTGAAAGTGTGTGTGGTTCGGTGGGGGTGTGTGACTGTCCAAAGATGTGTGAATAGTTGATTCAGTAGATATATGAAGTTAAAACTACATGTTCTAACAGTTGTTTGGGTGAGTGAATATCTTTATGGGTGTGGTGATGAGCAAATATATTTCTCAATGGTACAGGTCCAACAAACTAGAAAAATAAAAGGCAGTGTATGTGTCAGTTGTTGTATATAAATAAGTATACATAAGACACAATGATTGTGTGAGTGACTGTATGGATAACTGTATACTTGTAATAATGATTTTATAATTCACTAAGTATGACTTACTATCTAAATGAATAGAAGAAGTGGTGTTTGTATAAGTGTTTTGCTAAGTAAATATGTAAGTATGATCCATTGTTTGCATAAGTGAGTAGGATGACTTCATATGTGAATAGGATGCGTGCTGTTGTTTAATGTCGATATAGATGTATAAGTATTTTTGATAGTGTTCTATTGTTCATTGACAGCATGTATGAGTGAATCCATAGGTAAGTGATTAGATGTGTGTATACATCTATGAATCACTGAGTGGATTTTTAGATACTTGTATTGCTGTGACAATGGATTTAAATATGATACTCTGTATTTTACAAAGAGTGATGAAAAATTGTAATAGTGTATGAAAAGGTGTATGTGATTGTCACGTGGATGATGTCATCAGTGATGTCATCAGTGATGTCATTTGAGATGTCATCAGTGATGTCACTGACCATGTCATGAATGATCTAATATGTGACATCATCAGCAGTGGATTGCGGGTGCGCGAAATATAGTTAGTACAACTAACTATATAGGAGCAATTTCAATGGTTTTGTATGAGTAAAATGTCCAGCTAACTATAACACCACTAAAACTTATAGTTTTTTGAGTGAATTTCAAAGGTTTTTTAAAAGCTAATTCCTAACTATATAACTCCTGAAACCTATGGTTTTTTCAGTGAATTTGAAAGGTTTTTTAAATGCTAATTCCTAACTATATAAGGCCTGAAACCTATGGTTTTTTCAGTGAATTTGCAAGGTGTTTTAAATGCTAATTCCTAACTATATAAGGCCTGAAACCTATGGTTTTTTTATTGAATTCGCAAGGTTTTTTAAATGCTAATTCTATTAGCGGATAACGTTTTTATATATTAAAACGTTTTTTAAATCTCAAATGCCTGCTTTGCTAACAGAGTTTTTAAGCACAGGCTCTTTTGTCTCTGGTGGCCATCTTGGGAGACTGCATATCAGAATTTTTTTAATGAAATATAAGAGGATTTGAGAAGTCACTCAAAATGTGCCCTAATTTTTCTTTCTTCAGCACTAATCATAATTTCTATGGCAAAATGAACCCCCTCATTCTGTTCCTTTGCAAATTAAATGTTTTAAGTGTTAACACTTTATTCTAATCAAGATGACTTCATGTGTGCCATACTTTTGTCATAAGTAAGACTGTTAGCGCTCTAGTTGTTCTTTAGAACACTCTGGGACATTCTGTCATTGGGCTATAGTTGGGCTACATCTGGCTGATATTTGGGCTACATTTGTTTTTTTGTCTCTGGTGGCCATCTTTGGGCTACATTGGGCTACATTGGGCTACATTGGGCTACATTTGGGCTCTAACATATATATAGCCCAATGTAGCCCAATTTAATTTTCGTAAAAACCACTGGAGCACATATCTTGAGACATAGCAAAGGCACATCGGGCTACCAGTCCCTACAATTTTGCCAAGTCTGGTAGAAAACCATTCAGCCGTTCGGGCTAAAAGTGAGTCCAACCGCCCTATGGAAATTAACATGGGGAAAACACGTTTTGGGACCCCCCTTTTATCTCGGCCCCCGCTTGACGAATCCCCCCAAACTTTCAGGGAAGGACCGGAGCGCCGCGAGGCAAAGTTAAGGAAAATTTCAGAAAGATTCCTCAACCGGCGCCAAAGTTATTCCCAATAGAATGTTGCGATTTCCCTATGGAAAACAATCCTAACTATATATACCTACTGGCTATCGCCAGTAGGTAATATATATATATGTATATATATATATAAATATATATACATATATATATATATTTATTTAAATATATACATAAAATAGAGAGCCAATAATAATGGTTCATAATTTTTTTTTGTACATATCCACTTATCACAAATCAATATCAGAGACATTAACTCAGGAGGTACAGTCCACCATGCCCTGCATGCCTCTTTTAACTGGAAGACGCTCTGCACCCAGGTTCGATCCTCCCTCTAGCTCTTGCAATTACCCCATGCCATACAGGTCATACCTCCCGTATTTTGGACTGCTAAATTTGCGAACTTAATACCCTAATCTACTTACCCCTTCCCACCCCTCCCTCCAGGCATGCCACTTCCCATTGTGTGATTGCTCCGTGCAATCAAGTATGCCCCCACTTGCATGTCATAGGTCGCGGGCCCCGTGCGTCTAGCATAGGTCCACAGCCGGTTTACTCCTGTCTTACATTAAGTAGCTTAAATACCAGCTCCATCTTATACTGTAGCGTGCACGCTTCATCCTGAATTCTCGGGGACCTCCTCTACTCGTCGTCTGCTCCTATATCCTGTAGGCTCCTTTGTGATACCACCAATGCCTCCCACGCTCTCGCTGTCTCCTCCGCTTTCTCATTTCTATCTCTTTTCGCTGCCTGCATTCTGGCTCTCCCCTCGCAATCTGCCCATTTAACAAGTTCCGTCTGCCATCTAGTTATACACGGGCCCTATCAGTCTATGTCCCTATCAGTCACATCAGTCAGTACCTCAGTGAGTCTCTCCCAGAAATTCTCCATCTGTGGGCAGCTTCAGAACATATGGCAAAAGTCTGCTCCTTCCCATTACAGTGCAGACAGACTGCCGATTGAGTCTCAAAATATTTGTTAATCTTTGCTGGGGTGAGATACGCTCTGTGTAGGACATAGAAGTTTACAAGCTGGAATCTGGCATTCCCGGTGCTTTTCCATGCCCTTTCCACTAGTTCCCCCCAAGTTTTGTCTGGGATGACTTCCCCTAAGTCTGCCTCTCATTTTTGTCTCAGTGCTGTCAACAGGAGCATCACTTCTTGGGTCATACGCCTGTATAAACATGTGACCGCCTTAAATGTCCCCGCCATCATCACCACGTATTGGCACCCCATTGACAACTGTGGTTCAGACAGCCCCTCCCCCCCAGTGCTTTCGTACGGTCGCAGTGAGCGCTGAATGTCACCCTCGGGTAAGCCATATCTCGCCTGAAGGTCCTGGAATGGAATCATGGTGCCTTCCTCAAATAAGTCCCCCAGTGCTTGAAGCCACAGGTCTCCCCAAGTTTCCAACCCTGCCAGGTTTCTCCATAAGGTAATGCCTTGCAAAGCAGCAGAGGGATTTCTGGGGTATATGGGCACTTAATCCTCGCCCGCCTCAAACTCCTATTCCAACACATGAGCACCGTTCGTACTTCTATAGGCAAAGTGTTAAGTTGCATGGGGAGCTTTAGCACAATTTGGGACAGCTGTCTCAGTGGCGGGAGATCGTTGCGCGGCTTTTCCATCCCCCTGAGTCTGCCTGCTATCCATCTGGTGACACATTGCAACTGTGCAGCTAGATATTAGGTCTCAAAACCAGGGACAGCCAGTCCCCCCTGCGATCTTGGCCTCATGAGCACTCCTAGAGCTACTCTGCGCCTTCGAGTCCCCCATAAAAAGCCCGAGACCAGTAACTTGAGCTGGGCAAAAAAAATTGCCAGAACCCAGACCGGCAACACCCCAAAGTAAAACAGCAGTCTCATTAACGTAGTAATCATTTTAAGAAGAGCTACTTGGCCAATCACCGAAAGTTGAAGAGTTCCCCAAAAGTCAAAGCTGCTTTTCACCCCTCTTATGGCTCTCCTGATGTTACCCTCCAATAGGTCTTCCGGGGTGTGATAAATTTGTGCACCGAGGTACATCAAGCAACGTTCCCCCCATCTCAATCCATCCGTTTCTTGCGGGCCCACTCTATTCCCTATTGTAGGGAAAAGGCAGGACTTGGCCCAGTTTACTTTGAGCCCTGCCATTTCACCTAGCTCTCGGAGCAACTCCTTTGCCACCGACAGTGCTTCTCTCAAGTCCGCCAGGAACATTAATAAATCATAGGCATTGAGTGCGAGGTAATGGATTCGCCCATCTACGTTTAGGCCTTGATGATGCTGTCCCATTTTGGCTCAAGCCGCAAGCGGCTCCATGGCCAAGGCAAACAAAAGGGGGGAAAGCTGGCACCCCTGTCTCGTCCCTCGGCCAACTCTGTAAGCATCTGAAATGAGCCCCCCGGTTCTAACCCTGGCAGTAGAGTCAGTGTACAAAAGAGCCATCCATTTCACAAATTCTAACCCTATTCCGAATTTCCGCATCACTCGGAACAGATAGGGTCATTCAAGGCTATCGAATGCTTTTTCAATGTCCACCGAAAAGACAACAGGTTCCTCTTTCTGGTAAGAGTCTCCTTCCAGGACCCGAAGGAGCCGCCGAACATTTAGAGCCGTGTTTCTGGTGGGGATAAACCCCGCCTGATCGCTGTGGATTAAGATTGTCATATAGGGGAGGAGCCAAGTGGCCAATATACAACTTAGAATCTTGTAGTCCAAGTTAAGCATGGAGAGGGGCCGGTAAGCCGAGATGTCCTAGGCCCATTTCCCAGACTTAAGGAGTGGGATTATTATTACTTCCCGCGTTGTGCCCCACTCGTTTCGCTTCATTATAGAGCTCTAAGAGCCTTGGCGCTAAAAGCTTGCTGAATGCTAAGTAGAATTTTGATGGCAGCCCATCCATTCCTGGTGTTTCATTTCTGGCCATGCCTTTAATAGCCACTCTCACCTTGCCCAGCTCCACTTCGCAGCCCAGGAGACTCGCTATGTCCTCCTCCAGTACTGGCAATTCTGCCTCTCCCAGGAACGCATCTAGGGCTTCGCCCTCTGACTCTATCCTACTTCTATATAGTTCCATGTAAAAATCATGAAACAAGTTGTTAATTCCTTGTTGCCAATAACATACTTCCCCATTCTGTTCCCTTGTTTTGCCCAATGAGTGCTTTCAATATTTAAACCAAAAGTGTAAGGCCTTTCGACCTGAATATCAGTAAGGAATATATCAATTAAAACAATACCTAAAAAGTCTCCAGAATTTTTGGCCACTCAAAATTGTGTTTATGAAAGGTGTCCTTTTTCAATTTTTATAGCTAAGTTTGACAAAGAAAAAGTCTTTCCCTACTTAAAAGTAGGATACACCAACAGCAGAAACAGCTACTCATCAGATGAGAGCACTGATAATGGTGGCCGGAGGGGCTCCTCCAGCAGCGACTCAAGCAGTGGCTACCCCAGCAGAAACAATAGGAACCAACGACGTGTTAATTGGAACCAAGGTTATAATAATGTGCCCTTATTTCATGGCCCCCCACAAATGATGCAACCCTGGCAATACCCTCTTTTCCAACAAGGCCCGCCCCAATTTTATCCTCTGAATCCTCCTTTTCAAGACAGAGGTTGGGGCAGAGGAAGAGGGCGAAGGCGAGGGCCACAAAAGGGTGTACAGTGGCAAGACCAATCAGCCACGACACCAATGGAAACCAGGAGCACGACAAGGGGAAGGAGAGTTTAGTTGTAAATCTTTCTGATAGGACTCTAACCACTACAGAGACCAACATTCTTGAAAAAGGTCTAGGTTATGTCCCCACCCCAACTCCAGACAGCTTTAATGAAATGGTTGAATTAAAACAACTTTTCAGGAAGGTTCGCCTTCGAGCCTTCTTCCAGGATAGACCAGATACTGAGCAAACAGATACTGGCTTATGTAATCCCTCCACCTTTACCCCCAGTGATAACATGGTTCCATCAGCAGTGTTGGCTTTTGAGGAAGCCGTCTTGAAAGGCTTTGAGAACAAACCTGTGAGACAGTGTTTCAATAACCTGAGTACAATGGAAAGACAGGCTGTACAATCCCTAGGGAATGACACCTCAATAGTGATTAAACAGGCAGACAAAGGGGGCGCAACGGTTATCCAGAATAGTAAAGACTACGATATTGAATGTAAACGACAATTGGCTAATCGCACACACTACCGCCCCCTCACTACAGACCCTACTAAAAGACTGATGACATCTATTTCCAGTCTCATTATGGAGGGTGAAACTAACGAATGGATCACGAAAAATGAAGCTACCTTCCTCTTAACAACAGATCCAATAACACCTTACTTTTACACCCTCCCTAAGATTCATAAGGGCATAACACCAGTCCCAGGGAGACCTATAGTGACCGGAATTGGCTCCCTCTTGGAACCACTTTCCAAATTCTGTGATACTTTCCTACAGCCCCTGGTGAGAAAGATTCCATCATTTCTCCAAGATACCAGAGATGTGCTCCGCCTGATAGACAACACTGAAGGGAGGGAGGGTGTTGACCTACTGCTGACACTAGATGTGGAGGCACTATACACCAATATTCCACAACAGGCCACTCTTGAAGCTGTAGAATCCACACTCCGACAAGAGGAGTGGTCCTCCCCTACCCCGATCTCCTTCATCATGGCATGCGCAAGTATAGCCCTTACGGAAAACTTTTTTCAATATGGAGCCCAACTATACCATCAGATCCAGGGGACTTCTATGGGTTCGACATTTGCCCCAAGTCTGGCCTGCATTTATATGGCCACTTTTGAGGAAAACATAATCAGCACCCCACAGAACCCTTTCATGGGAAACATAACACTTTGGCGTCGCTTTATCGACGATATCCTTATTCTGTGGAGGGGTGACCGCATGACATGCGAGGCCTTTTGCTCTTGGATAAATGGACAAAACCCCTATCTGAAGTTCACAGGGACTATCTCTGACACTTCCATCCCTTTCTTAGACCTCAGAATTAACTTGGAGGCTGATGGTCTTAACACCAGTCTATACCGCAAGAACACAGATAGGAACAGTTTACTTCTGTACAGTAGTCACCATCCTAAAGCATTAAGGGACAATCTCCCCTTTGGCCAATTTCTGCGTATTTGTAGAAATTGCACCACCAACACTGATTTCAAACAAGAAGCCTCCACCCTGCAACACAAACTCAGAGACAGGGGCTACCCCTCTAGATTGATTAAAGACTCCTGTAAAAGAGCGGCCAATAACCCTAGAGAGATATTATTGGAGACCAGAGAGAAAGAGCCCGACGATGTCATCACCTGTGTGACTACATTCACAAAGAACTCTGCTTTTTTTAAACAAAACATCAATAAACATTGGAACATCATAAACTCTGGAGGTTTGAGTTTCCCACGCCCAAGATTCGCTTTCAAGCGAACATCAAATTTGAAGGATGCTTTGGTCCACACGAGACCAAAAAAACTGAATACTAACACTCAAAGCACCCTGTGGGATCTCCCTCCAGTAGTTGGCCATTTCCCTTGCGGTGGATGTACAGTATGCCCACAAACTAGTGCCATGAAAGAGATCCAGCTCTCTGACACATTCATCTGGCAGCTGCGCAGGCATACCAATTGTAACAGCGCTAAATGCATTTATCTCCTCACGTGTCCCTGCGACCTACAATACATTGGTATGACAATGCGGCAGATTAAGTTGCGTATTCAAGAACATAAAAGCAACTTAAGATGCCTCAGAACTAACACAAGACTATACCAACACTATACACAAATGGGACACACAGCCGACAGTATACGTTGGCTGGTCATAGAATGCCATCCAGGTATCACAAAAACAGGCTTGTTCAGGATTGAACAAAGGTGGGTCCATCGTCTCAGACTTGATACCCGGGGTCTTAATGACGCCGTGCCCTGGTCATCTATTTACAAGTAGACCCCCTGTTAATACTCTGTCTAAACACATTAACCGGCACCTACTCAGTGCCCTCTGAACTGAAAACTGTCCCTACCATGACCTACTTGTCACTATCAGATTGCTAGATTTATTCATTGTAATGTGTGTGTTCATTAATCCCTTATTGCACCATCTGCCAGAGCCATCTGCACACACCCCGCATTTTACCTACTTTAGCCTACGGTTAGTGTTTACTCTACTTCAACCCAACCAGCCAGGCAACTATCCCTCCCAAATTCTAGACAACCTTGGCCACGAGATCAAAAATCCCCACTGCAGACCTCCATGCCATAAGAGCCGTCTCACATCAGCCGAGGCTCCGTGCTGTAGAACAGACTACTCGTTTTTACACACAACATGGCCGCGACAATTGGCCGTTTTGCACCAATGTAAACATTACTCCGAGGTAGTGACCTCCTATAACACCATAGCGCATGCGCAAACTCGACATGCAAGGCCACGCCCACTCCGATGCCGGGCGGAACCAGGAAGCGTCTGATACTTATACACGGCCTCACGGATGGACTCGCCACCAGTCGCTCCGGATCCGCCACGGAGTCCACGTGGGGGTAGGTGTTGCAGGCTGAGACCGCACACCATTGGGGTAAGTTTCCGACGTGCATGCCGGCTCATAGGTGGGGGTAGAGCGCTAAATTGATACCAATGGCACGGGTAGCAATTTCACGTAGTCTGCCTCATGCCTTGGCTAATGTGGGTCCACTGATGGGCATGTGGACCGATGTCGGTGGTGATGTTCACCTCCCGGTGCATGATACTCTGGGGGGATTGCGTGGGCGCCTGCTCCCCCGCCCCTCGTAGGACCTCGGCTGCCTAACCCCTGGACGCTGTGGACTCGAGGGTGTTCGTGTGGGGGTGAGCGCTCCGCGCGTTTTCACCTGTTGTATGCCATTCACCACTTGTAGGGTGGCATCTACTAGCCCACATTGTAGGCCAAATGACTATCACGGGTTTTTTACCCTCAAGGAAGGCCACGGGGTTTTGACTGCAGAGTTGACAAGCCTAGCCCTGGTATGATTATACTCTCCCTTATCCCTTGACAACCGCTTGCCTTAGAAGGAAATTAACAGTCTCCTCCCTTATTCTATAACACTCTTTCAGGTCCCTGACTCCCCTGTGCAGGTCCCACAGGAGCAGACTGCGGGGCACTTTAGGGATCATCCCAGGGTAAGCGTTTTTATCCAATCTTCCACTGCTCTCTAATTGTTTTTAACTCGGCTGAGTCCTATAGATAATGTGTATGCCTTATTCTTAGGGATATGCACCTTTTTTATAGGGAAATGCACCTAATTTCCAGAAGAGAATTACACTAATAGTGATCCTTGTATGTTCTCCCATTCTTTAGGTCGCATTATTCGAAGCAGGACCAATTGGCCTGCTCCACAGACCAACCAAGTTAAGGTTGTATATAAACTCTATATTTCACTGTGTAGTACTAGTCACCATGGTCCTGAAGAATTGCTAGTTTAGCATGAAACATGTCGACCACACCAGAGGGTTGTAGATAGTCCTGCCTGAAACTACCAAAGCGTTCTATCTCCCTTCTCACTATTTTAATCAAGGGGGTCAGCCACGCAAATAAAACTCCTTGTGGATTGACCAACCTTTTTTATTATCACCACCTTCTCACGACTACACCTTTTTGCCCTCTCACACGCATGCACCATATGGCAGGAACAAAAGATCTCCGCTAAAGAGCCCCTTCGCGGGTGCCCGTCGGACATTGCAGCGCCAGTCCGACGAGGAGCAGGACCCATATGATGAAGCATGACACCTAGCTTGCTGGGTGTGTGAGGGTTCTAGTTCCCAAGAGGGGTTTCCCCCACCTTCCCTTCCCCTCTTGGTTTCCCTATACACTTTCACACTCATCCATCTCAGCCTTTCCGGGGAACTTTGTGCCTAATTTTGCTTAAAATGTTTTTATAGCTAGTCAAATAGAATTTGGTTTACATGACTGATTTGATACATCTAGTCAAACATAGAAGTACACCACCATATTCATAATAGAAACGAGAGGTTGCTTAAAATGCATAACATTTTTTCATATTTCTATAGTAAGAATGTGCATCATTTTGCTGGCATTTTGACTTGGCGCATTGTTATTCAGTCTCCCAGTGTATGTAGTCTTCCACCGAAACATGGCGGATGATTGTGTGATTTTGTTCAATAAAGCACAGTTACTTGGCACAGGAACCACACACTTGTGGCATAAAAGTTAAATGTCTCTTGTGGGCTGCAGTGTACACTTAGACCCCCGCTCGATGACTGTAAAAGACTGGCTTCAGATGAAGGAAGTGACCCGATTAGGGTCACCCGGGTCACCCACAACCACCTCTCTGCCTTCCCAATAAATAAAGAGTCAATAAAACAGTAGAGAATACAAACCAGTTAGTTTATTGGCAATACGCTGCAGCGGAGTCTGGTCTGACCAGCCTCATAGGATAGCTGCCAAGGGACTGACCCCCGTTCTACACAGTACACAAAATATACATTTCCAACACTTCTAAAGTCCCACCCAAACTGGAATTTTCCAGCTTAGGCCACGGTGAACAAAGAAGGTAAACATGGATGGGAGATGGCACAGGGCTGGGTACATGCTATCTCGACCCCAAGGCCATTCGGCTAGTGTCTACCATTCTAAGATGTGGGAACGAGTCTATCTAACAGCAAAAGTATGCAACAAAAGATAGTACATTCATTAGTGCAGCGAAGCTTCAACCTTGGGAAGTACATACTGGAGGTGCAGGGGCAGCCTTTCTGCTGAGGCTAGTATTAGGAGACAGAAGCTCGATCTTAGCTACAGAACAAGATGTCGTTCAGAAATGGTGATTTACGCTATCAAATGCCCCTGCGGGCTAGCATATGTAGGCCGTACTTCACGCAAAATGAAGGTTAGGCTCAGGCAGCATAAAAGTACCATTAGGACAGCGATTACCAAATCAAGTCAGGCGGCACACTGGGCGGAACAAAAACACATGATACCGAAGTTACGCTACACTATACTTGAGAAAATCACAGTAACACCTTGCACTGATGCTCACAAGCATTTGGTGCAAAGAGAAACATTGGATACGTACTCTCAATACTCTCATACCACATGGTCTGAATGATAAGTTAGAAATGGCCTGTTTTTTGTAAACTATGCTGACAACTTTCGTGTATTTTATAGATGGACTGTTTTATTATTATTATTTTTTAAAACAATATACTGTGGGTGCTTCCAAGCTTCACACGTGTTTTGTAAATTGATATATCTCTAGAGATACACCAGCAGAGTCTTCTCTCACATATTTTCACCAACACACATTGCTTGTAGCAGTTGGAAAGTGATTTGTCCCTACACTGGCATGAAGCATTTATATATAGGCAAACATCACATTGGTGTGTATGTATTATGCAGGTATGTACAGGTAGCTCACCATGTTAGTTGTAGGCTCATATGCTCTCATTTTGCATAGGGTTCGAGTGACCTATTCGAAAGATATATTTTTTTTGGACTGACTTCAATTTTCATATTTATTGTTATTAAACATTTCTATTTAATTTATTGGCTCTTTGAATTGAGGTGTTTAGTTTGGGGATGCAACCTTATCAACATAAATCAAAACGTTACATGACTGACTCATGAAGTCTGTCCTTTATAACTATTACATGAGGGGCATTCAATCTCCGTGTCATTTCCGGGTTAAAAGTACCGCATTAGAAGCAGTCAGAGTGCAGACGGCAATCATGGCAGAGGCGAGAGATGAATGCACGCAGTGACAATTCAGTAAGTAGGAGTTGCTTCGAGAGTGGGCGCACTGGGGCTGCGGAAAGGTTTTAGGTGTAACAGGCTTGTTTTCGTGTTTTTTTGCAGTTTGACGTGTGAACCAAGGATGAACTTTTGCTGAAGTTGGCAGAAAAAATGAAGTAATCTTAGGAGGTAATTCTTGTTTCTCGTAGTATAAAAATAGAGATCTATGATATAAATTTGGGTAGTAAAGGTGAATTTCATAATTTTTACTTATAGAGTCAATGTAACTGGTGCAGTAACTGGACCTGTATTAACCCCTTGGACGCTCATGACGAGCTCAGCTCGTCATGGAGTGCCCATTCATTTCAATGGAAATTACATTGAAATCGTTGGACATACCTTAGCATCCAAGTGGTTAACAACTAATGGGCATATGCATCAAAAATCGGTAAAACAAGTCCTTATTTGCGATAAATAAGGAATCGCAAATAAGGACTAATTTTCCGCGATGCATCAACAGATTCAGTATTTATTACTGAATCGCTAAAAATCGTTAAAATATACCGAAACAACGATAGCGAGAGTCCAAAATAAAGATTAGCAAATACCGAATTAGCAAATACCGAATCTAGTTCGGTATTACCGAATTTGCAAAAAAAAGGTACCGTTGGATGCAGGTTGATGACATCACAACCAGGAAGTCTTCCAGCCCATGCTTCATTCAGTGCCCTGAGGAGCTCAGAGGAGGAGGCAGAGCACAGGAGCTGAGGAGAGAAACACTGATCTCACAAACCAGCAATACCCACCCAAACTGGAATTTTCCAGCTTAGGCCACGGTGAACAAAGAAGGTAAACATGGATGGGAGATGGCACAGGGCTGGGTACATGCTATCTCGACCCCAAGGCCATTCGGCTAGTGTCTACCATTCTAAGATGTGGGAACGAGTCTATCTAACAGCAAAAGTATGCAACAAAAGATAGTACATTCATTAGTGCAGCGAAGCTTCAACCTTAGGAAGTACATACTGGAGGTGCAGGGGCAGCCTTTCTGCTGAGGCTAGTATTAGGAGACAGAAGCTCGATCTTAGCTACAGAACAAGATGTCGTTCAGAAATGGTGATTTACGCTATCAAATGCCCCTGCGGGCTAGCATATGTAGGCCGTACTTCACGCAAAATGAAGGTTAGGCTCAGGCAGCATAAAAGTACCATTAGGACAGCGATTACCAAATCAAGTCAGGCGGCACACTGGGCGGAACAAAAACACATGATACCGAAGTTAATCTACACTATACTTGAGAAAATCACAGTAACACCTTGCACTGATGCTCACAAGCATTTGGTGCAAAGAGAAACATTGGATACGTACTCTCAATACTCTCATACCACATGGTCTGAATGATAAGTTAGAAATGGCCTGTTTTTTGTAAACTATGCTGACAACTTTCGTGTATTTTATAGATGGACTGTTTTATTATTATTATTTTTTTAAACAATATACTGTGGGTGCTTCCAAGCTTCACACGTGTTTTGTAAATTGATATATCTCTAGAGATACACCAGCAGAGTCTTCTCTCACATATTTTCACCAACACACATTGCTTGTAGCAGTTGGAAAGTGATTTGTCCCTACACTGGCATGAAGCATTTATATATAGGCAAACATCACATTGGTGTGTATGTATTATGCAGGTATGTACAGGTAGCTCACCATGTTAGTTGTAGGCTCATATGCTCTCATTTTGCATAGGGTTCGAGTGACCTATTCGAAAGATATATTTTTTTTGGACTGACTTCAATTTTCATATTTATTGTTATTAAACATTTCTATTTAATTTATTGGCTCTTTGAATTGAGGTGTTTAGTTTGGGGAAGCAACCTTATCAACATAAATCAAAACGTTACATGACTGACTCATGAAGTCTGTCCTTTATAACTATTACATGAGGGGCATTCAATCTCCGTGTCATTTCCGGGTTAAAAGTACCGTATTAGAAGCAGTCAGAGTGCAGACGGCAATCATGGCAGAGGCGAGAGATGAATGCACGCAGTGACAATTCAGTAAGTAGGAGTTGCTTCGAGAGTGGGCGCACTGGGGCTGCGGAATGGTTTTAGGTGTAACAGGCTTGTTTTCGTGTTTTTTTGCAGTTTGACGTGTGAACCAAGGATGAACTTTTGCTGAAGTTGGCAGAAAAAATGAAGTAATCTTAGGAGGTAATTCTTGTTTCTCGTAGTATAAAAATAGAGATCTATGATATAAATTTGGGTAGTAAAGGTGAATTTCATAATTTTTACTTATAGAGTCAATGTAACTGGTGCAGTAACTGGACCTGTATTAACAACTAATGGGCATATGCATCAAAAATCGGTAAAACGAGTCCTTATTTGCGATAAATAAGGAATCGCAAATAAGGACTCATTTTCCGCGATGCATCAACAGATTCAGTATTTATTACTGAATCGCTAAAAATCGTTAAAATATACCGAAACAACGATAGCGAGAGTCCAAAATAAAGATTAGCAAATACCGAATCTAGTTCGGTATTAGCGAATTTGCAAAAAAAAGGTACCGTTGGATGCAGGTTGATGACATCACAACCAGGAAGTCTTCCAGCCCATGCTTCATTCAGTGCCCTGAGGAGCTCAGAGGAGGAGGCAGAGCACAGGAGCTGAGGAGAGAAAAACTGATCTCACAAACCAGCAATACCACTGCATTCCAGGATGGAGAAGGATGCACCCCAAAACAAAGACACACCCAGAAAGAGGAAGAGGAGAAGTTTTCTGACAAAGAACTTGAACTTCTGATCGAGGGGGTGAGCAGCAAGCATGACAGGCTGTTTGGTAAGCTGTCATTAAAGGTGCCTGAGGCGGAGAAGCGCAAGATCTGGATGCGCATCAAGGAGAGGGTAAATGCTGTTGGAGTCACGCACCGCAGCATAGACGACCTGAAAAAGAGGTGGTATGACCTCAGGAAAAGGGCGAAGGAGAGGATCGCAGAAAGGGTGAAGGATGCAGCTGGCTCAGGAGGGGGGACACCCAATGTCACACCCAACACAGCCCTTGAGGACCTCGTTGAGGGTACCATTGAGCCTGAAGCAGTCGTGGGGGTCACCCAATTGGACACTTCCGGCTCTGCGGCAGGAGAACAAGGTAAGATATTTGCCAGTGCTGATACGCAGCGTATTGTCTACCCATGCCCATCCCCCCAGGCCAATCACAGTGCACAGGTAGTAGTGCCTAACGCATATACCCTCACCAAAGTGTTGCATCATGGGAGTTGTAGTCATGTCATCCAAGTGTGCATGTATGATCCCCAATGTTAAATAAATGAGACCAGCAGCACAGGGCCAATAGTCTGTCTAAATATGTCATTTATGTAGTCGAAAGTATGCAAAAAATATACATTTAGACAAAATAATAACAATGCACTGTTTCATACACAGATGAATCACCCCTGGACTCTGGTGACAGCGGACGCCTCATCATATCAGAAACCCCGGCAGGGACCGATGCAGAGACTGCGCAGGGACGTCATCCCACTACACCAACACCATCACCACCATCACCACCGCGGACAACACCACCACCACCTCGGACAACACCACCAAGCCGCAGGAAAAATGTTCCCTCCCTGCAGGTGATGGAGACGGAGCAGAGGCCAGCAGCCACTAATGTTCCACGACAGTCAATTGTCACTCCGCCAGCTCAAACACCAGCACGTGTCTGAGTCAGACAGCGGGGCAGGCCCCTGGAAGACTTGCAGAGGGATCTGAAGAGCCCACACACGGCTATGGTGTGGTTGAGTTATGGATGCTGCGTGTTCAGCGCCTGCAGGGGAGACACATGGGAGCAATTAACATTAACATGGCAAAATTGGCTAGCAAAATGGGCACGATGACAGACGCTGTGCGTGAAATGACCACAGCCGTTGCTGAGGGTAACAGAGACATCAAACTGTGCCTACAGGAGCTCACCCGTGCCGTCCTAGCAGGGCAACACAGCGAGGGCGCAGGAGGCATCGCCAGAACTTGCTCCGCTCAAATGAATCCATTAGGGCCATCACAAAGCTCTGTAACAGCACAGCTGTACTTTCACGGAGATCTGTGTCACTGCAGGTCGACCTGGGCCATTACTGTGGTGATGTGGCCAAGGCCTTGGGCCAAGTGACCACTGCAGTTGAGCATCTGCAGTCTGGGACTTTTAGTGCCAGCAATTTGGGAGTGGAGGAGGGGAGTGAGGCTGCATCAAGCATCAGCAGCGTCTCTGTGTCGGAGCCCAGCGATAGGAGGCGCAGTTTGTGCAGCTTCACAGCCACTGACACACATCGTGGTGATGTGGAGGAGTCACGCGACAGGAGGCGGGGTACGTGGAAGGTGCAAATAGCCATGTTCTATAGGGTCTTTGGCCATGGTGATGTAACCATGGGCCACCAACATTACTTCAAGATACTCCCGTGATGACAACGGAGATGTATCCTTAACAATGTTTTGAGTCTGCATCATGTAGACGTATCATTAATATTCACCTGACAAGTGCTCATGTGCATTAGACATTTGCACACCAGATTATGTTGTGATGGCTCATTCTTACCTGTCTCTGAAGTGAGGTTTTGTGATGTATGTCCGCCTCCTTTGACCTACAGCTGTGTTAGGCACTTGTGCCTGTTGGTGTTGGGGGGGTTGCTGTGCTTGAAAGTTGTCATCTCCGTCCACCTCTATTGGTATCCCCCTTCTTGTGGCGATGTTGTGCAGCATGGCACACACCGCTATTATCCGGCAGCAGGTTACCGGGTCATACTGCAAGGCACCTCCTGTCTTGTGTAGGATCCGGAAGTGACTCTTGAGGATGCCAAAGGTTCGCTCTACCACAATCCTGGTACTGATATGTGCTGCGTTGTAGCGCTGCTCCTGAGGTGTTGCTGGGTTGAGGTAGGGAGTGAGGAGATATTCACGCAAGGCGTATGCGCTGTCACCTGCAAGGTGGGGAGCAAAGGGTTAGCGGCATGAATACAATTACATATGTGAGGATGGAGTTAATGATGAGGCATAAGTATGTACCTAGTAGGTGTCCCTCTCCAAATTCACCGTTGAGCAGACGCCTATGGATGCCACTATGTCGGAATATGTATGTGTCGTGTGTGCTTCCAGGAAATTGTGCTACAATGTCCGTTATGATGTGCTTGGGTTTGCACACGACCTGCACGTTAATGGAGTGATAGGACTTCCAGTTGCGGAATATGTATTTGTTGGCTGAGGGGGGACAGATGGGGACATGCGTGCAGACAACGCATCCTATGACATGGGGAAATTGTGCCACCTGGTAGAAGTCCTGTTTGGTGTGGTTCAACTGCTGTGGGGTTGTGGGGAAGGTGATGTGGGTATGAATCATTGTCAGCATGGCATCTAGGAATTTGCGGAAGAAGCGTGAAAGTGCACTTTGCGACACGCCTCCGGCTACTGCTACAACCCCCTGGAAACTTCCAGACGCCAGCAGGTGCAGGCTGCATAGGACCTGGACGTGGGCAGGGATGGCATTGGTCCTACGGGTCTGGTGCTGCAGTAGTGGTTCCAGGTCAGCAATGAGGCGCATGATCATTGCACAATTCAGTCTGTACTTAGATTAGTTCCTCTGTCTGGCCCAGCAATGTGATGCGCACCCTGAATACCCTCTCCTGGATCCTCCTCCTGCGCTGCAGCATTGATTCTCATCCTCCTAGCAAGCACGTAGAGGGCAGCCATTTTGGAAGACATACAGGGTCTCCAGAGGCATATTTGAAGGGTTTCTGATTGTATCCACCTGTCTGAAATCTTTTTTTCCTTCAACCAACTTTACCTCCTGGTTGAGATTCCCCTATTTTGCTCATGCTAAATAGCGATTTGGTGCATTTATGTTATTTGCGATTTTTCGTGCATATCGTAGCGACTTTTTAATAGTGATTCAGTATTTCCGGGAGCTAATGTCATTCTTGGTATTACCGAGTCGCAAATTTGCGATTCGGTAATTTACTGCGGGGTTATTTTGCGATTCTTTATTTTTTATGGTATTGGGGTTGATGCATTGGAATTTCAGGTTTTGCGTTCGGTAACGCCCTCTTTTACCGATTCGCTATTTTACCGGGAGCTATTTTGGTTGATGCATCTTCCAGTTAACGCTTTTGCTGGCTGGAATGCAACTGGGAAACTTGGTTACAACAGGCAGTAGGACCGTCATTTCTTTATGTGAGTGTTAGAAATGGGATTTTTGGCAGGCTAGGGCATGTGCCAAAGCCAGGCAGAAAACACCACTCTAGTCAGGATAAGGGAGTTACACTCCTAAAATAACCCCTGCTCACCCCCTTGGTAGCTTGGCACGAGCAGTCAGGCTTATCTTAGAGGCAGTGTGTAAAGCATTTGCACCAGTGGCGGTTCCTCCATGGGGGCGTATGGGCGCCGCCCCCCTGCTTTCTCGCCGTGCGAGAAGGCAGAAACAAATGGTAGTTAACTACCATTTGTGATTTGTTTCTGCCTTTCGGCGAGAAAGCAGAACACTTCCTGGTTTAGAGTGAGTGGGTGCATTACTCGAGGGCAGGGGGGAGTGGCTTGGGGGAGTGGCTTGCCCACTGTTGTTAATACTGACTGTTTGGCCGCCCAAACAGACAGTATTAACAACAGTGGCAAAGCCACTCCCCCAAGCCACTCCCCCCTGCCCTCAAGTAACGCACCCACCCACTCACTCTCCCTGTTCTCTGTATGCTGCAGCAGCAGCATACAGAGAAAAAAATGACGTAGCCTGGGGCAGCCAGCCGCACCAATGAAAAACGCGGCGGTGGAGTGGAGGGGAGGGAGGCTGCCTGCCGCGCCGCCTTCCCGATGACGTTCTGCAGGACATGGAAGAAGTTGAAAACGAGGAAGGCGGGAGTCGGGACGGTAAGTTTATTTGTTTTTATTTATTTGATATATATTTGTACTAGGAGCCTGTTTGTTCTAAAATGTATGTCCTTCGCTTCTGGCACATGGGGTGGGGAGACGGTGAACAGTGGCATTATGTATGTATGCTTGTCCTGTGCTGTGGAGGTCAGGATACGCCACCTCGGGAAGTTTGTGTTTGAGCGTGAGCATGTTTTCTCGCTTTGTGCTTTGCAATGTGATATATATAGATCACAATCTGTGGGTGGGTCGGTGTATGTTCTGCGACTGATTGTGTACCTGTTTGTGAGGCCCTCTATTGAGCTTATATGACTGCGGTTGCAGATTTTCCACACTCACATACCGAAATGTGTGTGGTTGTCCTGGTGTGCACTCGTGTGAGAATAGGCAGGGTATCCATGTGCACACATCGATACCAAGTTTCCGGTGTCCGCGTGTGTGAGAAGAGACAAGCTCCCAGTGTGCATGCGTTGGGAATAAGCAAGCTTCCAGTGTGCACACGTGTGAGGAGATGCGCGATACCGATCTGCAGGCATGTTAGAAGTTGTAAGCTTAGGTGTGCACAAACATGAGAACAGGCGAGCTTCCAGTGTGCCCACGTGTGAGAAGAGGCGTGCTCGGTTATGAACACTTGTGAGGATAGGTGTGCACATGTGTTAGAAAGCTGTGGTATGAAGAAAGAGGTTAGGTCGAGAGAGGAGAAGGTGAGGTAGACCGAGGTCAACAGCTTTATTATAGCACAACGCCTGACAGTTCCAGTCACTTTAAGGGGGGCCCCTGGAAGAAGGGAGCTCTAAGCTTGCCCACTTTGCCCATGCATCAGCATCTCTGATTGGAAGGATGCCACGTGGACAGTCTGTAGAGTGTGTCAGGTTGCAAATTACATGCAATATTTGGTGTGTCTGCTGTGTACAGAGGTGTAGCTTCGGGTGGGCGCGGGTGTTTGAGGTGTGACACCCAAATAATTGCTTTATTAAACGCAGTGCGACAATCATGTTACGCCCCACTACATTTAAATGTCACCAGCCGCCACTGATTTGCACTTAACTAACAGTAATACAGTGTAAGCACTACAAAAGGACGACACACCAGTTTAGAAAAATATCCAATATTTGTATATACTTAAGACAAGACCAAAAACAATAAAAATCCACAATACAGTACTTCAAAATCTTCACTTATCAAAATATGCTTTACAAATAGAAAAAATGAAGAACAGAACGACCGACCAGGGTCCAGCACAACCAGAACACATGTACCATAAATAATCCTAGGTTTGGTGCAAAACACTTCCCGCACCTGTCGTCCCACGATGCAAATCAGGTCAAAATGTTCATCGAAAGGTGGAAGGTGCACTCGTTGAAGTCAAATGCGAGCTCACTTAGTCCAAAAGCAATTTTTTCTTTATTCTGGTAATCTTTACCATCAACGACACACAGCCAATGTGTTTCACTCCCAGTAGGAACTTCGTCAGGGTTCCGAATATAAATAAGCCAAATCGGCGTTGAAACTAATCCAAGTCAATTCAGACGATAAGATACAAAAAGCACAGTATGCTGGTTTGATTCAATATTAAATTATCTATTGTGTTGATACAAAGAGATGACCACAAGGCAATAATAATATCCACACGAAACCACGTTTCCCCAGGAGCAAAATCAAAAGCAAATATCTTCCTATATCTAATTCATACGATATGATGAGGATTTATTGCGATTAGAATAACATGTACAAGGTGTACTAAAATATCTTGCAGACGTATTTGAAAGTTGATATGTAGACAAAAAAGCACGTGTAAACTCCTGGTAGTAATACACACAAGGATGGCCATGTTGGCGGTGGCTAGCAGATGTTAACCTGCGTTTTGGACGACGATTCCCGGCATAATAACAGGCAAACCTCGAACCTGAATTGACATGCTTTAAAAATAGTTCCATGATGTCGATAGCTCTGTTCAGGGCTATCACGGCGTCGTGAACAAACAAATCCAAACAGTTCTGGCTGACCGCGGCGTTGTGGGCCAGCTACTGTGTCAGGAAGACCCGCAAACAGTACCTGTTAGAGATGCAGGGCGCTGAGGCCCTTGAAGTCTCTCGCGTTGCAGGTCGAGCTCCTTCCTGTTGGGATCAGGAGCCCTGTCGTCGGAAGGCGTCGGGTGCAGAGGTGCGAAGTGCAGCAGTGCGAACAGCGGCTTGGTGGTGACGTCAGGTGGCGTCGTCGGTGAGACCAGGGTCGCGGTGCGAGGTGAAGGCGGTGCTCGTCACGGTGTTGGTAGGTCACGGTGCAAGCAGCGGCGTCATTTTTGCTGAAGCGCTGTCGTCGACTGATGACCGGGAGTCGATGGCGCCAGCGACGGTAGGCCAAGGCTGCGGTGCGGGATGAGGGCAGTGTGTCGTGTAACTTTACAAGTGGTGCCCTCGAACCACGGTGCAAGCAGCGGCATCAATGTGGGCATGGAGCGTCGTCGTCAGGGAGGCCAAGGTGTCGCCATGATGCGAGGTGGTGCAGAGTTCGATGCCCACAGGTCGTGGTGCGAGCAGTGGCTCGGTGGCGGTGTCAGCAGGCGTCGTCGTGAGACCAGGGTTGCGGTGCGGCATTGCGGCAGTGCTCTCTGCGGTGCCCAGGCTCTGGCGTGATGCAAGGCGGTACGGAGTGCGGTGACACCAGGTCGTTTCATACCTGGATAGGTGAAGCATTAGGTGACTTTTTACACTCTTAGAAGACCTTGGGCTATAAGGTGCAGTTCTATTTTACCACAACACATTTCAGTTTGGTATAGATTTTTTCAGCGCACAGCGCAGATCTATTTTCTGTTACACACCTTTTACGGTGCTTTCCATGAATTTTTCACATGATAAGCTTGAATGATCCAGATATATTTTCTTAAAACTACATTGTTTGCCTGTTGGACACTGGACTATTTGTGATAAGCCTGTAGAGTTAAATAATGGGATATAGCACACATTTTCTCTTGATTATGGAATTAATTTTTTTCAGTGTTCCCCTGATGAAGGATCTTCCTGAAATGCATTGGGACATATAACACTACATGGAGTCTGAGACTCGAAGAATAAATTAACTTTTTTGATTTATTATTCAATAAATATTAAGCTATATATCATTATTATTTTTGTATAAACACTGATTGCAGGAGCAAATTTGATACTGGTTCTGGAACATTTGCATTCTGATGTGAACATTATGTTATTTATAAACTTTATGTGTTAATTTTACAATTTTGTTTTTTATAATAACCATTACAATTATATAGCACCAATTTTCGGACTGGTGAAAAGCGCACCTTGTATTCATGCAGCAATTCTTTGTTGTCATGTTTCTTTAAATTACTTACCTGACAAGAACTGGTCAGGGTAAAAGGGTAGCGCCATTAAGAAAATTATTGATACACAAGACAGAAGTTTATACTTGCGGTGTGTAGATTATAATCCTCCAACTGAGTCAATAAAGCTGGCGCCATGAATGCTAACTTAATGCGGAAATAAGTTTGAGCATAAGAAAGGAAGCATTTCGACTCTGCGCATTACAAAATAACATTTCAAATCTAACAGACCCTCCTTTTAGCATTCATGCTAAGCTTTATTGGTGCCATCAGGTAAGGGTCTTTGCAATTCTAAAACAGAGCGGGAGGAAATATTCACACATAGACTACCATTACTAACATGTGAACTGTCCATTAGAACTATTACTGTAGAATGTTAACACATATAATCAGTATTCGAATATTCCTTCATCAATATTTAACAAATCCTGAATACCCTGCATCATCATAGCTTTTGCATCAGAAATAAGCCTCGGGGACCTGGTTATGTCTTGAACATCGACACACAGCAGGCACAACAGGCAGGGAGGCAGTATATACACAGACAGCAGGTCAGAAGGATACCTGCTATGCCAACCAGGAAAGTGAGAATCTTCCAGTCCCAAGTAGTGAACAGGCCCCAGAACCATCCCATGAACGACCATGAACCATTCTCCTGATGTATCTCAGAGGCTATTTTATGCAATTTCTGTATGGCAGCGTACGAAGTGGGAGCGTGGTCAGAGATGTACACACAACAGCTACTACCTATGAGGCGACAGGCCCAAGCCCGATCAGCTAGGATAACGTCTAAAACCATACGATTTGGAGGGCAACAAGTCTCGTAGCCTGGACCGCTTTAGTGATATTTGTCAATATTCCTGCAGTTGTACTAATGACTCCTACCACCACCCTAGTGAACCGTTGAATATTAAGACCATTAGCCATAGGGCTCCAGAAGGGTATGATGCCTTTTATTGCATCTGTGAACTGCTGTAAGGTGGTGTCTGTCTGATCTATGTCATCAGTGCTAATCATTCTTTTCAACTGGGGTACATGGGCATCTCTACGATGTAGACGATAGTCCATATGGTAATTGGGAGGGGCTATATATACAGGTGGCAGGAGGTAAGAAAGGTAACACCTTCCTGATCACCCTTCAGGAAGCCAGACATAACCGTGGGCTCCACAAAAAAATAAACGTTACGTGGCGGGATCAGGGGTGGACTTTTAGTTACCCTCCAACTATAAGTGATGTTGCATCTGCTTTATCCCACCTCTACTTCTCCGACCCCCGGACGCAAAAATGGGCCATGACATCCACCCCTGACAAGGGTATCAGCTTATCTTCAGTAACATTATGGGCCTGGCAGGACTTGTAGTATTTAGATGAAGTGAACTGTAGAAAATGTTCCCTCTCCACCTGAGACCAATTCCCTTTTCTCACCCTCTTGGACGCATGCATGCAGGAGCTCAGGAACAACCTGCCAAATGGCTCCCGGCCTTTGGGAGCACCTGAGGGTACTCTATGCTGGAAACATACGTTCTGGGTCAAGGTAGGGGAACTACTACTTTTTCGTTCCAATGTATCAATCTGGTGAAAGGGACCGTCCATGCTAAGCAATGCAAACCACCCCTCACAACTACTGACGGATGTATGACGTTACAACACATGCTATTACCACGCATGCTGTTACAACGCAAGTATTACAACGAAAACCATTACAACGCATTACACTTGGGGGTGCTGGATAGTGAATAGTTTAATTTACTATTCCAACTCCAGCCCCCGTGGACACTAGGGAAGGTGTTGGATAGTAAATTAAAACTATTCCTTATCCTAGAGCGCCCCCCAGTGTAATGCGTTGTAATGGTTTTCATTGTAATACATGCGTTGTAACAGCACTGCGTGGTAAAAGTTGCGTTGTAAAGGTTGCATACCCTACTGACATATGACAAGGGCATGAATAACAAATTCTCACTTCTATGAGTTACTGAGGGCAACAATCCACATACCCAGCATTTTGTCATATCATAAGCAGTGTGCGTCTGATGTAAGGTCTGGATAAACACATTATCTTTATAGGACTTCCTGTGCTCCTTGTGAGGCACCAGAGTAACAAAGACGTGTTCGGGGGAACAGGCGTAGTACCAATCAAAGTATGCACAGGATATTTCTCCTCAAGAAAGTATGTTACCCCAAGTAAAATCCGTTCCGCTCGCGGAATTTGTGGATTTTCGGTAAATTCGCAATCCGCAAACTCTAGCGAATTTGCCGAAAATCCGTCAATTCGCACGCGGCGGATTTTTTTGCTTGGTGATACAATATTGCGGCGCGTGGCGCACGGCGTTCACTTTCCGTCATTCAGCGTTTGCCGAGTTGTTTTTCTCAATATTTTGCGAGTGCTGCGCCATTTTGGATCTTGCTGCGGGATCCCGCGGGAGTTGGCGCCCGCGAATACATAATCGCGGCTTGCCACCTTACCTTGCACAGCACGCATCGCGAGAGTTCGCAATTGCGAACACGTAGGTGCAGCGGGCAGGATCAATCTCGCACTCGCAAAATAGAGATTTTGCAATTCTGCACAAGAAATCCACCAGCAAACAGCATAAACCTTCAGAAAATGATGATTTTTATCAGAATCACTCCTCAGGGTGACATTTGCCTGCACTTTGTTTTGCAAGGAGTCCATTTTTGGGGGGGGGGAGGAAGGAAGTGCCCCACAGTCTCCAACTTCCTGTTCCTGTCCAGCAGGCTCCTCCCAGTGCTTTCTTCATGTGCTGGTCACTTTCATTTGGACCTTGACCTGGAAGGATTACTTTTTGTGGGTGCTGCTGGATATTTGGATTTGAGGCCTTTTTGACTTTCTTTGGATCACTTTTGGATTAGAAATCAACTTTCACAAGTAAGTTTGTTTGGGGCATTACAGTTGCTGCAACTACAATTTTGGAACTTTTTCAGAACATTAAATAAAATATATTGTGGGTAGCCACAGTATCCAGTAGGACCAGGGTTGGTTATGGGTGCATGATACAACTGTTTTGTTGAATTTAAACATCATTGAGGCCATGGATGGGCTGGGATTGTGCTGAATTTTGTGCTTTTTGTTGATTTTTTTGGGGCTGCTGTTGGGGCCTTTTGCCCAGGGGTAGTGAGTGGTGCATGGACTGAGTCTGCCTGTGGGGTCTCACTCTCTTAAATGTAAACATCCTGGATGGCATTGGATTGTGGTGATTTTTGTGTGTTTTTCGTTTTTTTTGGGGTGCTACTGTTGATTTGGACTGGCCATGTGGGTGGTGGTGGTGGCCATTTTGAGTGCTGGTACAGGCAACATGTGCTTGGGGTGCAAGGGGCCATTTTGAAGAGAGGCAGTGTCTGAGGCCTGCACTTATTTTGCCTAGCTTTCATCCATTATGCCCAGGGGTAGTGAGTGCTGCATGGGCCTAGTCTTTCTGTGGGGTGTCTTCTTGAATTTAAACACCATTGAGGCCATGGATGGGCTGAGATTGTGCTGAATTTTGTGTTTTTTGTCGTTTTTTTGGGGCTGCTGGTGGGGGCCTTTTGCCCAGGGGTAGTGAGTGGTGCATGGGCCTAGTCTTTCTGTGGGGTGTCTTCTTGGATTTAAACACCATTGAGGCCATGGCTGGGCTGGGATTGTGCTGAATTTTGTGGTTTTTGTTGATTTTTTTGGGGCTGCTGTTGGGGCCTTTTGCCCAGGGGTAGTGAGTGGTGCATGGACTGAGTCTGCCTGTGGGGTCTCACTCTCTTTAATGTAAACATCCTGGATGGCATTGGATTGTGGTGATTTTTGTGTGTTTTTCGGTTTTTTTGGGGTGCTACTGTTGATTTGGACTGGCCATGTGGGTGGTGGTGGTGGCCATCTTGAGTGCTGGTACAGGCAACATGTGATTGGGGTGCAAGGGGCCATTTTGAAGAGAGGCAGTGTCTGAGGCCTGCACTTATTTTGCCTAGCTTTCATCCATTATGCCCAGGGGTAGTGAGTGCTGCATGGGCCTAGTCTTTCTGTGGGGTGTCTTCTTGAATTTAAACACCATTGAGGCCATGGATGGGCTGGGATTGTGCTGAATTTTGTGTTTTTGTCGTTTTTTTGGGGCTGCTGGTGGGGGCCTTTTGCCCAGGGGTAGTGAGTGGTGCATGGGCCTAGTCTTTCTGTGGGGTGTCTTCTTGGATTTAAACACCATTGAGGCCATGGATGGGCTGGGATTGTGCTGAATTTTGTGGTTTTTGTTGATTTTTTTGGGGCTGCTGTTGGGGCCTTTTGCCCAGGGGTAGTGAGTGGTGCTTGGACTGAGTCTGCCTGTGGGGTCTCACTCTCTTTAATGTAAACATCCTGGATGGCATTGGATTGTGGTGATTTTTGTGTGTTTTTCGTTTTTTTGGGGTGCTACTGTTGATTTGGACTGGCCATGTGGGTGGTGGTGGTGGCCATCTTGAGTGCTGGTACAGGCAACATGTGCTTGGGGTGCAAGGGGCCATTTTGAAGAGAGGCAGTGTCTGAGGCCTGCACTTATTTTGCCTAGCTTTCATCCATTATGCCCAGGGGTAGTGAGTGCTGCATTTGCCTAGTCTTTCTGTGGGGTGTCTTCTTGAATTTAAACACCATTGAGGCCATGGATGGGCTGGGATTGTGCTGAATTTTGTGTTTTTGTCGTTTTTTTGGGGCTGCTGGTGGGGGCCTTTTGCCCAGGGGTAGTGAGTGGTGCATGGGCCTAGTCTTTCTGTGGGGTGTCTTCTTGGATTTAAACACCATTGAGGCCATGGATGGGCTGGGATTGTGCTGAATTTTGTGTTTTTTGTTGATTTTTTTGGGGCTGCTGTTGGGGCCTTTTGCCCAGGGGTAGTGAGTGGTGCATGGACTGAGTCTGCCTGTGGGCTCTCACTCTCTTTAATGTAAACATCCTGGATGGCATTGGATTGTGGTGATTTTTGTGTGTTTTTCGTTTTTTTGGGGGGTGCTACTGTTGATTTGGACTGGCCATGTGGGTGGTGGTGGTGGCCATCTTGAGTGCTGGTACAGGCAACATGTGCTTGGGGTGCAAGGGGCCATTTTGAAGAGAGGCAGTGTCTGAGGCCTGCACTTATTTTGCCTAGCTTTCATCCATTATGCCCAGGGGTAGTGAGTGCTGCATGGGCCTAGTCTTTCTGTGGGGTGTCTTCTTGAATTTAAACACCATTGAGGCCATGGATGGGCTGGGATTGTGCTGAATTTTGTGTTTTTTGTCGTTTTTTTGGGGCTGCTGGTGGGGGCCTTTTGCCCAGGGGTAGTGAGTGGTGCATGGGCCTAGTCTTTCTGTTGGGTGACTTCTTGGATTTAAACACCATTGAGGCCATGGATGGGCTGGGATTGTGCTGAATTTTGTGGTTTTTGTTGATTTTTTGGGGGCTGCTGTTGGGGCCTTTTGCCCAGGGGTAGTGAGTGGTGCATGGACTGAGTCTGCCTGTGGGGTCTCACTCTCTTTAATGTAAACATCCTGGATGTCATTGGATTGTGGTGATTTTTGTGTGTTTTTCGTTTTTTTGGGGGTGCTACTGTTGATTTGGACTGGCCATGTGGGTGGTGGTGGTGGCCATCTTGAGTGCTGGTACAGGCAACATGTGCTTGGGGTGCAAGGGGCCATTTTGAAGAGAGGCAGTGTCTGAGGCCTGCACTTATTTTGCCTAGCTTTCATCCATTATGCCCAGGGGTAGTGAGTGCTGCATGGGCCTAGTCTTTCTGTGGGGTGTCTTCTTGAATTTAAACACCATTGAGGCCATGGATGGGCTGGGATTGTGCTGAATTTTGTGTTTTTTGTCGTTTTTTTGGGGCTGCTGGTGGGGGCCTTTTGCCCAGGGGTAGTGTGTGGTGCATGGGCCTAGTCTTTCTGTGGGGTGTCTTCTTGGATTTAAACACCATTGAGGCCATGGATGGGCTGGGATTGTGCTGAATTTTGTGGTTTTTGTTGATTTTTTTGGGGCTGCTGTTGGGGCCTTTTGCCCAGGGGTAGTGAGTGGTGCATGGACTGAGTCTGCCTGTGGGGTCTCACTCTCTTTAATGTAAACATCCTGGATGGCATTGGATTGTGGTAATTTTTGTGTGTTTTTCATTTTTTTTGGGGTGCTACTGTTGATTTGGACTGGCCATGTGGGTGGTGGTGGTGGCCATCTTGAGTGCTGGTACAGGCAACATGTGCTTGGGGTGCAACGGGCCATTTGGAAGAGAGGCAGTGTCTGAGGCCTGCACTTATTTTGCCTAGCTTTCATCCATTATGCCCAGGGGTAGTGAGTGCTGCATGGGCCTAGTCTTTCTGTGGGGTGTCTTCTTGAATGTAAACACCATTGAGGCCATGGATGGGCTGGGATTGTGCTGAATTTTGTGTTTTTGTCGTTTATTTGGGGCTGCTGGTGGGGGCCTTTTGCCCAGGGGTAGTGAGTGGTGCATGGGCCTAGTCTTTCTGTGGGGTGTCTTCTTGGATTTAAACACCATTGAGGCCATGGATGGGCTGGGATTGTGCTGAATTTTGTGGTTTTTGTTGATTTTTTTGGGGCTGCTGTTGGGGCCTTTTGCCCAGGGGTAGTGAGTGGTGCATGGACCGAGTCTGCCTGTGGGGTCTCACTCTCTTTAATGTAAACATCCTGGATGGCATTGGATTGTGGTGATTTTTGTGTGTTTTTCGTTTTTTTTGGTGCTACTGTTGATTTGGACTGGCCATGTGGGTGGTGGTGGTGGCCATCTTGAGTGCTGGTACAGGCAACATGTGCTTGGGGTGCAAGGGGCCATTTTGAAGAGAGGCAGTGTCTGAGGCCTGCACTTATTTTGCCTAGCTTTCATCCATTATGCCCAGGGGTAGTGAGTGCTGCATGGGCCTAGTCTTTCTGTGGGGTGTCTTCTTGAATTTAAACACCATTGAGGCCATGGATGGGCTGGGATTGTGCTGAATTTTGTGTTTTTTGTTGGTTTTTTTGGGGCTGCTGGTGGGGCGTTTTGCCCAGGGGTAGTGAGTGGTGCATGGGCCTAGTCTTTCTTTGGGTTGTCTTCTTGAATTTAAACACCATTGAGGCCATGGATGGGCTGGGATTGTGCTGATTTTTGTGTGTTTTTTCAACTTTTTGGGGTGTATAACTGATGTTCCTCTGTCTTCCATTGCTTGTAGGTGCACAAGAGAACCACCAGTGCCAGGAAGAAGTCCTGCTGCGGTGTGTGCAGCACAACGTCACGTGTGGCCACAGACAACTCTGCAACTTGTGCAACTGCGGCCTGCTGTTCAGAGTGACATCTGAAGAAGATGGCCCCAAAAAAAGTTGCCCGTAGCTCCTCTAGCAAGAAAGTTGCCAGTAAGGAGCAGAAGAAGCAAATGGTGCCACTTACCAAGGAGACTGGTGTGATGACGACCGCCACATTTTTTGGGGAAAAAAAAGTACGCCTGCTGCAGCAGCGGGGTCTGCTGGGGACCAAGCTGGGAGCAGCACCTCCGCTCCATTGGGCTCAGTGCCACCACCACCACGCCAACTTAGGTCCAAGCCCTTGAGTGCTGCAGAGGCAGACAGTATAGTTGTTCAATCACCATCGACCAGTGATGTTGGCTCATCGCAAGAAAGTAGCAGCAATGTCCCTCAAGAATCAACACAGGTTGTTGTAACTCATCTGACGAGTGTTGAACAACCACAGCCGCAACAACAATCACATGTGCAAGTACAAGCCCAAGTACATGTGGAAGGAGAGGCGGCGCAAGGAGAGGAGCAAGCAGAGGTGCATGGAGGGGCACAACAAGTGGCCACAATAGTTGTTCCTCCAGAAGTAGGGGCACATCTGGAAATCGACAATCAAGCCGAGGTATCATTCGAGGAAGCCACTCCTCCTGATGATCATTCATTGTCATCCACATCCCGAGCAAGGAAAAGATCAAGGGTGTTGGTGTCTACATCTTCTTCCAGCCCACCTCCTTCTGATGATATGGATCTTACTTGGGAACCAGCACCACTGCCGTCTGAGAGTGAGGTTGAGGAGGCACACCATGATCTGACAAAGGTAGCTGAGCGTAAAAGGAAGGTCGTCGAAACTCTCAAAGTTATGGAGTGTGATGACGCTCAACAAGAAGTGGCGTATACTCCTGCTGCTGAAGACTCTCACGACGACGACGCAGTCATCATCACTAACGTCACTGAAGCCCCAGCGGGCATGCAGCGAACAGACATTTTGACCCTAGCCCGACAAGCTGCTGAGCGTGATGATGAAGTCGACGAGGAGGCAATGGGAACACCAGAATCATTGATGTTAACTAGTACACCACAACGTACCGCTTCCATATTTCTTACTCGCCAGAAGGGACCTCCATCCACCTCGACCTCAATTAGTGGTGGTGAAAGTGCACAACATAGTAAAGTTCAGCAATACACATCCTCCACTTCATCTGGCATTAGCAGCACGGCCACCACCAGTATCGCCTCCTCCGGCCCCCACAGACATTTCAAGTCCGCAGTTTGGGACTTCTTTAGTGTTTCCACAAAAAGGGAAAACATAGCCATTTGTAGCATTTGGAAGCTTGCAGTTAGTCGTGGTAAGCTTGGTACCAACTATGGGACTGGAGGCCAGAGAGGTCATCTTGAGAGACAGCACGCTGTCCAATGGTTTGCGCACCTAAAGGAGATCAAGGAAGCCCGAATTGCAAGTCGAGAAAACGTTGATGTTCCATCTGATGATGACGAGGAGGAAGAAGTGTCACACACTTCACTTACACCCAGTACCCCTGGGAGCCACACTAAGAGTGTGGGACAGAGTGAGACACCAATGCGAAAAAGTTCATCAGCGAGCGTAACTGGGTCGAAGAAGTCATCATCATCATCCCGTAAAATGGTCCAGGGCAACATTAAAACAATGTTGTTTTCAGACGCGCCATATGACCGCAACCACCCAATGGTGCGTCTGTATAACACTAAGCTGGCTAAAATTCTAGCGCTGGATCTTCTCCCTTTTTCTTTTGTAGAAGGGGTTGGTTTTCTAGAATTAGTGGCAGCGCTCTGCCCTAAATGGAAGGTTCCTAGCCGGTACTATTTTGCCCGAGTTGCGGTTCCAGCACTACATGAAGATGTGCTGGAGGTGATTGGGGCAGCTTTGCAGAAGAGTGCTGTTCACACTATACATCTCACAACAGACATGTGGACCAGTGGCGCAGGCACTGATTACATGTGCATCACTGCACACTGGGTCTCTTTTTCAGGGGTTAAAGCAAAGCTAAACGCACGTGCTGACCTGGACCAAGTTTTTAAAGCTGCTCGGAAACATGCAACACTAGCCATGTTTGGCTTGGAGAAACGTCATACAGCACAAAACATTTTGAATGAGTTCAACACAAAGGTCTTTCACTGGCTGTCTCCAAAAAACGCGGCATTGGTTATGTTTCCACGGATAATGGCGCCAATGTAGTTAAGGCCATGGAACTGGGTGACTATTTCAGAGTGCCGTGTTTGGCGCACTGTATAAACCTGGTTGTTAAAAAATTCTTGGAGAAAGAAAGTCCAGCATGCCAGTTAGTGGTCACCTGCCGAAAAATGTGCAACCCTTTCAGCCATTCTTTTAAGGCCCGGAAGCATCTGAGGAGCCTGCTACATGAACGTCGAATGCCAGTGAAAGCACTCATCCAGGAGGTGCCAACACGTTGGAACTCAACTTTCTACATGCTTGAGCGTCTGTAGGAGCAGTTTACGGTACTCGATCAGTATTTCTTAACAATGGGTACAGCTGTGAAGGAGGACCTGAGGTTAAATACGGCGCAATGGGAGCTAGTTAAAAGCCTGACAGACATGCTTCGTCCTTTTGAGTTCTTCACGCTTGCAGTCAGCAGGGAGGACTGTAATTTTAGAAAAGCTATCCCATTGTTGCGCATGCTGGAGCACAAACTGAAGGCGGTGTCTTCAAAGTTTCAAAACGATGAAGAAAAGCAAGAAGCTTTTGTTTTGGTGGAGAAATTATTAGAGCGTCTACGTGGCGATGAACGTCTTCAAAAGATCCACTCAGAACAGCATTACATTTGTGCTACTATTCTGCATCCACGCTACAAAAAGGCGCTGGCAGGCTCTGCATTATTTCCTTTTAGTGATGAAGATGCTACAAAGTACAAACGTTGGGTAGCCTGGTCAGCCATCAGGTTTGAAAGAGAACGGAATCAAATTGAAGGAAAAGGCAGTACATCAGCATCAGCAGGCCATCCCCAGTCAGAAGACTCCACTTCTGCACCTGTGGCTGTGGCAGAAGTGACCTCTCAGCCGTTAAAGACACCGGCAACCGCATCATCTGCACCAGACACAACAGAAATATGGGGTGATGAAGAGGATTGGCTAGCTGAGATTGGTTATGGTTCTGAAAAGGTCCGAGCGAAAATTCAGCAAAGTGGAGGAAACGTGGAGAACTTTGAGTCGATGGTGCAGGACTATCTGAATGACTCCACAGAGGTCTATGTTAATGCTGACCCATTGGCGTATTGGCATGGGAAAAAAGAATTGAGAGATCTCCCGCCTGGCTATACATTACTTGTCTTGCCCACTCGCAAGCGTGTCTTCTGAACGTGTTTTCAGTGCTGCTGGTGGCATTGTAACTTGCAAACGGACCCGCCTCTCGCCCAAAAATGTGGAGATATTGACAATGATCAAGATGAATGAGCACCTCATACCACCAGATTTCAAAGTACCAGATCGCACGACGGAAGAAGACGAGGAGGACAGCAACTTAGATGAGGGAATTTCTTCTGTGTTAGGTGACACTGACCTACTCCTGCCTGATGATTTCGCAGAGTATGAGGACAAACTCTTCTTCCCTGACACCGAGGCCTGAAAATGAGCCAATGAATTCAGACATTTTCTTTTTCGTACTTATTGACTTTTATTCCTGTGTTTCTGTCTTTCTTTGTTTTGCACAAGTTAATATAATTAAAACTTTAATCACCTGTACTTTTGCTTTTTGGCTGTTTGGGGGTCTTCTCTACTTGTTTTTGCCTGGGTTGACGTCCCTGGGGCCATTGCTGGGAAGGTCTAATACCGGATAAAACTGGTTTAAACAACATCCATGAGTAAAAAAGGTTTTGCCTTTTCTGACTTTTCGCTCAATGTAGCTTTTTCAGGGGCCTGTTTGGGGGGCTTCCTGGTGTTTGTGGGTGGGTTTCGGGGTCTGGGAGCACTACTGGGTATGGATAGTTTAGATAGCAAGAGGTTTGAAGGAAATCCATGGAGGCAGAGGGGAGTTAGGGCCTAGCTGCAGAGCGCGCGCTGAGTGATTTAGGAAATTTTCAGAAAAGTGACTAAGTCCACATTTTTGTACTTTTGCTTTTTGGCTGTTTGGGGGTCTTCTACTTGTTTTCGCCTGGGTTGACGGCTCTGGGGCCATTGCTGGGAAGGTCTAATACCGGATAAAACTGGTTTAAACAACATCCATGAGAAAAAAAGGTTTTGCCTTTTCTGACTTTTTGCTCAATGTAGCGTTTTCAGGGGCCTGTTTGGGGGGCTTCCTGGTGTTTGTGGGTGGGTTTCGGGGTCTGGGAGCACTACTGGGTATGGATAGTTTAGATAGCAAGAGGTTTGAAGGAAATCCATGGAGGCAGAGGGGAGTTAGGGCCTAGCTGCAGAGCGCGCGCTGAGTGATTTTGGAAATTTTCAGAAAAGTGACTAAGTCCACATTTTTGTACTTTTGCTTTTTGGCTGTTTGGGGGTCTTCTACTTGTTTTCACCTGGGTTGACGGCTCTGGGGCCATTGCTGGCAAGGTCTAATACCGGATAAAGCTGGTTTAAACAACATCCATGAGGAAAAAAGGTTTTGCCTTTTCTGACTTTTCGCTCAATGTAGCGTTTTCAGGGGCCTGTTTGGGGGGCTTCCTGGTGTTTGTGGGTGGGTTTCGGGGTCTGGGAGCACTACTGGGTATGGATAGTTTAGATAGCAAGAGGTTTGAAGGAAATCCATGGAGGCAGAGGGGAGTTAGGGCCTAGCTGCAGAGCGCGCGCTGAGTGATTTTGGAAATTTTCAGAAAAGTGACTAAGTCCACATTTATGTACTTTTGCTTTTTGGCTGTTTGGGGGTCTTCTACTTGTTTTTGCCTGGGTTGACGGTTCTGGGGCCATTGCTGGGAAGGTCTAATACCGGATAAAACTGGTTTAAACAACATCCATGAGGAAAAAAGGTTTTGGCACTTTTTGTAACTTAGGGTTTGTTAGGGTTAGCCCTAGCAGCAGGATTGCCTGTGTTTGGGTGTTCTTGATTTTTGCAACTGAGGTCTGGGGTTTTAGAGCACTCATGGGAATGTGTAATTTTTGTTGCAAGCGATTTGAAGAAAATCCATGGTGGGAAAGGGGGGATCACTTACTCGGTGAGAGGCACTTACTGTTGAAAACATTTAGCCATTTACACTTAAAGGAAGAAAATGACACAGACTTAAGTTTCAGGAAAACTAACTTACTGTTAAACCACCACCCACCAGACTCAAAACCAGTAGTATGGTGGGAAAGGGGGGATTTGGCATAGTTAAAGAAAGCCTTTGCCACTATTCTTAACTTAGGGCTCGTTAGGGTTAGCAGTATTTCTATTGCATGTGTTTGGGTGGGGGGGGCTTTCGAGTCTTGGAGCATGCTGGGTATGGATACTTTTGCTTGCTTGCAAGTGGTTTGGAAATACAATCCACGGTGGGTAAGGGGGTATTTGGGCCTACTTTTATTTTCAAAGTACGTTTTGTCACCAGTTTTCTGCTAGGCCTCTTTTTTTGAGATCTGATTGGGGGTCTTCTACATTTTTGCGACTGGCTTTAGTAAGGGTCTGGGTGGGAGGCGGGAGCACTGCTGGGAAGGTCTAATTTTGTTCTAAAACACAGTTTACAGTACACCTAGCTTGAGGGGAAAGATCCGCTAAATTAATTTGCCCATACTTATTTATCCTTCAAAAGGTGACTCAGACAGAGTACGCAATTTCAAAAATATTGTACTGTCTATTTGGAAAATCAAAGGGTGACTTTTTGCACTACACAGCGTACATACCTTGTATTTATTTATCAGTGGTGTTGTAATAGCACTTCCTATTTTTCGTTCAATAATTACAGGCCGGGTTTCAGTCTGTGCAATGGGGAAAAAAGGATGGAGTCAGGCTTCACATTAGCGAGCCGCAATTCAGCATCCGCCAGGCAAGCAGTGGACAGGGTGTCTTCTGGTCACCAACATTGATGGACGAAGCGTCAGCTGGAATGGAGGAGTGCCGCTAATAAGAGGAATTGTTTGCTGCATGCAACTTACTTACCAAATTCAACAGGACAACTACAACAACATACAGATACAGTATCCATTGTTTTCTTCTATGAGTGTGACTGCATTTCTTGGATCTCTCTCTGCTTCTAAATTGATCCCTACAGCCATTCTATAGGTTTTACTTCGGCTAATTTTTAAACCTAATTTATTGTAAGAATAAGAAGTGTTTCTCTGAGTGCAGAGATAGGCAAGTGAAAACGCTGCAGCCCTGTACTGTCGCATTCTAGTACTACTTACTTTTCAGTAACAATGCATGCAGTAGGGCATGCACTTCCTTTATGTCACTTAAAAAGATTTATGGTTAGCTTTGTACCCAAAGATTTCTTTATCTTGAATTATTTATTGTCCATGCTGGGCTTTTTTTTTCTCTCAACAAAACCTACCCAAAAAGAAACCCCCATTCCCATCCATTTTCCAAACCCTAACCCTCTTCCCCCGGACTGTGTGGTTTTGCTTGATGTGTGACTAAATGACATCAATAATTCCACACACTTGCTGGGGAGGATAAGGTCATAGCAACAGGCTGGTGAAGGAATCCGAGGATATATTTTAGACTTACTCAGCTTCAGTACTATTTCTTGTAGTAGTAGCCAATGTCAAAGAAATTCAACGCAAGTACTAGTTATACTTTCAATACTTTACCATTTGTTAGGCTCTGTGTGGCACTGTTCTAGTGTACTGTCACCTGCTATATTCTCTATCGTACCGTTGTAATGCTACAGTAAGGACAAACCAGGTTTCATTTTCTTTTTTTCCATAGGCATGCAACTGCCACTGTGTCACACCACTAGTACCACCGCAATGAGGACATTTCATCCGCCCAGGATTGCCAACCTTAATCGCCATTTCGCGTGGAGCCAGCCCTGGCCCTAGCCCTACTTTCAAACACAAATTACAGGTAAGATAAGCGTTTGGTGGGAGGTAGTATAATGGAGTATTAGGAATAGACGAGAGATTGACGGTAGTACTACTAAAGTCCTAGGACTCTTCAGGAAAACAAACTTACTGTTAAACCCCCACGCACCAGACTCAAAAGCAGTAAAAAACAGGTATGGTCAGATAAAGTTTCAAAAAGTATATTTTTGTAGCCCTAACAAAATAATCTCCCACAAGACCCTCCCTAACCCCAACGATTGTCCTTCAAAAGTCCCACAACCCAACTCCCAATTCCCACCCCCCAAAAGTCTCTAAAAAAGGGGCAAGGGACACTACACTACGGGAGGGTGCTGTTGACTTTAGCGGCCAGGGCATCATACTCCTTGCGGAGGGTGGCATGGTCGAAGCGGAGGCCCTCCACCAAGTTCTTATAGGTATGGACCTCCTGCTCCAGGTAGGACACTCTTAGGGATAAGCGGCGCTGGCGTGCCTTGCAACTCCGGGGGGGGGGGCAGCTGCTGTCTTTGCTGCTCGGCGGTGGCGGTTGGCTTTGGTAGCCCGGCTCCGTACCGCTGGAGCACTGCGCTGGCTGGCAGCCCGTGGGTGCACGGAGGAGGATGCAGCTGTCCCAGTGGATGTTGTTGTTGTACCGGTAGACTGCGTCTCCTCCTCCTCCAGGGCCACCAGCCGCCGATATTCGGCGACAGTGGCATCCAGCCTCCGTTGCCGGGCCATTTGAGCCAGCTCCCTCCTTGATGATCTTCTGGTTGATTTGGAAGGAGCAACTATATGAAGAAAGAAAGACATAGTCTGTAACCAATGCTCCTTAAGATTAACACAAAATGATTGAGCAGAAAGTTGTGTCACAGTACAAGTAGCAAATTGAAAGCACAGTACATAACTATTGAGGACAGTATCTATCTAACCTCCCACTTCTTCATCCTTGCTCTAACATTAGTGGGAGTTTAAGGAACAAATTCTACGAGCACTATGGACTTCCATTACAGTCGACTATGACAGTACACCAGTCTTATTCTTCTTCTTCTCTCTTGTTTAGGAAAATTGGTACGTTATCTTATGCAAGCCGGCATAATGCCAACGCAGTGAACTTGCACCCGAGAAAAACAGACGCACAACATGATGAGTGAGACAGACTTGCGTTACTGTACCGGTCCAGTACATGCAGGTGGTGAAGCTCTTACTTTTCTATTACGGGTGGCACTGAGAATACTCTGTTAAAAGGGCTACTGCTTAATTAATTTAGCTTTTACCCTACAGTGCAAATGAGTACTAGAAAAGGAAAATAAAGAAGCTAAATAATCTGATTATCAATCACTTCACATGGGATGTATTTGATGACATATGGGATGACTTTAGGTGCTTTGCTTATTATTGAGTGAACAGTGTGCCCACACATGAATGACGTACTACTACTAAACTAAAGTTATTAAGAGAGGTAGGGAGTGTCCACCGTAATAACCGGATATATGCTGTGCTTGCAGTTGCAATACAAACTACTGCTACTATTCATGGTAGTATTTGGACAAAATTACAACTTCTTTTCCTTGCCTTTCCTACACTGGAACGGACGTGCGGGTGCGGTGTTACATGCTCTTCAAAGTAACACTTAGTTCATCCAGTGACCGTCTACTCTCTCTAGATACACATATGCTATCTAAGAGTCAGATAATACCATGATCCAGGCATCCATCCATTCAAAGTATATGCACACATACAGTTTCTGTTTCACCCACCCAGGCTGTTCTCCTTCCACCCATCCTTGCTTCATCATTCACCCAGGCATGCACCATACCATATTCTTTCCTTCCCAGCCACCTCGGGGACCAAGCAAACACATATCATTCTCCTTTGCCAGTCATCATTAAATTTCTCGTCCTTCCACACTTACTTACACCCTTCTTTCACTTTTCGTTCATCCCATCCATCAAGTTCCTCTCAGATCTTATTGGGATTCTTCTCGCCAAAACCTTCACAGCTAAGTCGAAGTACATTTAGAGGAGGCTACTACCTGGTTGATTTATAATACACCCATGCAGAAAGCACACTATGCAGTCTTCAATCTCAATAAGTAAGGAATATATAGCTTACCTCTGCCCGCCACCACCGTGTGAACCCTCACAGGCACGTCCGGCACTTGTACCGCCTCCTCCCCAGAGTTGTCCCCCTCGTCCAATACCACCACCTCCGCGCTGGCCCCGCCACCAGATGTTCCACCTACAAAGTACATTTAAGAATGTTAGAATAGAGGGAGGAGCCTAGCCCGCGGACGTAATGGCCGCCTTTTAGCTCGGCTCCGTCGACCCTCCGGCTAACTTCGACTATCCTGTCATATATCCTGCACTGCGACGCTACTTCCATACAGAATTCGTACTTTGAACACCCACTCTTACTCACCGTCTGATCCGGAGGTCCCTGGGTGCTGTGGATCCGTAGCTGTGCTCTCGGTGAGATTGGGGCCTCCGGGCGTTCGAGACCGGGACCTCGCCTGCGGGACCCGACCGGCGGAGAAGAGATTCCTGCGAGACCCGACCGGCGGAGAAGAGATTGCCGGCCCCAGCCGCGAAAGTGAGCCACTGGTGGGAACCGTTGTGCGTGTGCCCTGGAGATCCTGAACCGGCCCGATGACTGGGCCGTGCGGCTGGAGGGGGACGAGCTGTGTTGGGGGCTGACCGTGTGAAGGGGTCCCTTCGCCTTTGTCCTGTCCGGCGGTCCTGGACCCCGCGCCTGGCTCTCGCCTGTGGGGCCTGCCGCTGTTCGGAAAGGACCCCCCCCCATCAGGCGCTCTCCCATCCTGTGCCGGTGAGGCCGTTGTTGGGAGCCTCCGGGGGTCTGTAAAGTCCTACATTTGGGAACTGTTTGGGGGCCCACGGTGGAGTGTGGGGCGGTGAAACTCACAAGATGGCTGCCGACAACGTGGGGGACACTCCGCTCTGCACCGATGCTCCTTGCCGGCCGGATTGTGCAGAGGCCTGGGTGTGTACTCGAGCGCCCACGCCCGGAGATGTCCTGGACGCCTTGATGTCATTGTATGCTGTCTTGGCCCCCGGTTCCTCTGCTGACCCCGTGTGGCTCGCCGCCATTTTAGGCCGCCGCTCTTTCATGCACCCCTATCGCCCTGATGCCGCCATTGCTTCGCCCCCTTCGGCTGCGCCAGGAGTTGCTGTTGTTGTTCTTCGGCCGCTGGATGGGCCGGTGACTTTTGACCCTCTGCTTCCTCGTCGCCTGGATTCCGAGGACTTCCACACGCCGCGGAGATCTGCTCCTTCCCGGGTGCCTGGGACTCATAGTGGGCCGCTGTTTGCTCCCGCTTTGTTGGATTCGAACTTTTGTTCTGGAGGGATACCTTTGTACTGTCGAACTGCGCACCTGGACTCCGGCTTGCCTTTGCTTGCCTTGTCGTTACTGCTACAATTGACTTGCTTAATTGACTTTTTGTATTCCCTCCGTACGAAAGCTCTACCTGATTTATATCATTATCGTGACTCTGGACTACATTATGATTATTTTTTGCTGGGTGGTCCGCTCCACATTATCCTTGATTGGGTTGGTTTCGTGATCAGGAAGGGTTGGGGGTGAGTTGCATGACATGATAATTTGCTGGTCTACCGGCCCGTTGCATTGATGTCTGTATTCCCGACACGGGGAAACGTTACGATCTCTTCCTCCTCCCCCTCCCTGTGGTTTTTGCTGTATGTGAAGGTGTAGTATTGATTTGATACTTATTCATTTGTTGGCCGGGGAGGGTCGTGGCCGAATGTGTTTGCTCATATCCTCTGGCTCCTCCCTCACACTTTATTTTTTGTTTTGTATTTCATCTCCTTCTCTTTTTGTCTTCTTCCTTTACTTTTCTTTCACTATATTTCGGGTTTCGGATTAGGGCGACAGGCACGCTGTTTGGAGGGTAGGCCGTAGCCTTCTGCAGGGGTGCGGGGTGGGACGGGTGGGTGGGGTCTTTCAGATGTTTTCTTTTGGTTCTATGGCCCTTTTCTATCCCTTTATAGCGGTGCCGCTTCTGTCCTCGCTTCTCAGGCTTAGGTGGGTTGGGGTTTCTTGCTTTGCCACTTTTCTCGGTTTCGATGCTTCGTTGCGATTGCCATACCCTTCTTTTCCCCAGCTACCACTTTCTTCTGTACTATTAGCCACGGGTTGCTTGGCCCGGGGTGGCGCCCGTCTTGCACGATTGTGTTTCACTTTTATTCTTCTTTATTTTGTTCTTCTCCCTTCCTTTCCCTCCTCTTTTTCTGTCTTTTTTTTGGTTTCCTCCCCCTAGTTTCCTTCCTGTTTTTCCCCCCCTTCCCTTCTCCCCCCCTTCCCCCCCCCCTTCCCCCTTTTTCCCAGGCTCGTATTGTGAGTAGTGGGCTTGCTTCGTACATTTTTCCGTTCCCCTTGCCTCCGTTAGCGTGTTATTGGGTGGGGGTCATTAGATCTTGGTAGCACTTGTATGCTTCTCCACTACACTTTGCGTCTGTTTTGTGCTATGGTCGTATCATGCCCTTACATCCTCCTTCCCCCCCTCCTCCTCTCGTTCTGGCATGGGTATAATCCTGTTTCTGGGTTTTTCCGTATTTGTGAGTCAGCCATGAGCCTTGTCCCCTCATTATAAAATAGACGTCATTGATCCTGATGTTGGGCCGTTATTGCTGCTTATCCCATTTCTAGCATTGTTCGATTATGTTTGCTTGCCTGCCACATGGCCTCGTGTTGCCTTTTTTGCCTCTTGTTTGTCTTTGATTTGTGGCCGGCCGGATTGGTTGTAGGCCCGTACATGTTTATCCTAATGATGCAAATAAAGGTCTTCAAAAAAAAAAAAAAAAAAAGAATGTTAGAATACACCACTCACTACTATATAATATTTGGTCTAGGAGGAATAAAGAAATGTGAAAAAAACAGAATACAATGTGATAATTTGTGTCTGTCTACTCTAAAGTAAAAATGTCCCTATTTCCAGGGAAGGCTGTTGTCTTGCTGCACTTTTTGGCACAACTGATAAATGCTTGCTTTTTATTTTTAACACGCACCACTTTTTCTCCTAACAGACAGAAGCTTGACTTCTAAGAACACGAGCAGGATCAAGTTCAAACCAGGTGAGAGCTCGGCTCGACCACAAGAAATGTGTCCAATTAATCGTCAGCACTAAGCACTTTTCCATTTTCAGTTAAACGTTTAGTTTTATGACAAAGTTGATTTTTATAAATGTGTTTACTTTTAATAAAGATTTTAAACTTAAATAGACTCTGTGGTTTTTGGTCCTCCAGACTAGAGTGGATGAGCTAAAGGTTGTGGAATTTTTGCAAGCATGAGTCCGTGCCTCTGACACTTCTTGACTCTGACTCCGTACTCTTGTCCTGCGTTGGATAATCTAATCATCATTGGGGATCAATCATCAGTGACTTTGGGAGCTAAATGACTCTGCCGCACTATCTAGTCAGTAAGGAGATTGGGGGTTCAACTACAAAGTCTGTTATCACTGAGGTATGTGGAAAGTCTAACAGCACCTATTATAATTGATAAGCTAAGCAATGCATTATTTAGTGTCCATAGTTCTGTTTGTGCAGATTTGTCCCTGCAACAGTAGTAGAATGGATTGTCCTACTAGCCAAACCAAAAGTCTACAAGAAGATCAAAGACGATTTAGAAAAAATCGAATGAGGAACACTAGGAAAAAATAGGTACTCTATATTAAAATTAAAACTTACTGGGGCCAGCAAAGGAGCCCTCGCCTGCCCGATCCTGGCCTGCATCCTGAACAGCACCCTCCTCCTCCTCCTGTGTCCTCTTGTCCCTGGGGGGAGCTGATGTACAACATGAAAGAAAGAAAGACCAGAAATCATGGATGATATTTGTCAACCAAATCAAACATTTCAAAAAAACAATAACAAAATATTTTGGCGAAATAGCAAATAGACAACTATTCCACGGGATATACTGACCGATCTCATGTGGTCTACTACGTTATTGATTTGCGGACCGTTGACTTGGAAAGTTCCTATGTAACTCAATAAACAAACTACTAAAAAGGTTTGCCTAGGCCTGGCAGGCAGCAGTCCGCAGCACGCGAAGTGACAGACAAAGTCCATCGTGCTTGCAGATCAGTGAATACTCAAACTATCAATCCACCGACCACCACCACAATTTCTTCTTATAGCCATGTGTCTAAAGGAAGGACTGGACTTGAGTCTGTAGGGGCTGATATAGAAGCCCCTGGCGGCTCTTTTGCTCCATTGTTGCGTGACTTTTGTGACGCAGCGGCAGAACAAAAGAGGCGCCATGGTGCGGCATATATTAACAAAGTGACGCATATGGGAGATGCATCACGTTGTAAAGCCCTGCGCCATCAGGGGGCGTTCCGGCGCAAGGGAGGGCGTTCCTGCGCAGGAACGAATTCTAAAAGTGGCTGAGGGAAATCTACAAGATGTCAATCAGTCACTTTTAGGACAATGATGCGTGACTCAAACCCTGCGCCTGCTTGAAGCCGACGTACGGCTTGATGCAGCATTGGGGAGATAGGGCACCCCAGAGCATTGCTGGAGCTGCGCCATCGTTGGCAAGCAACTCCAGCAATGCGCCGCCTTTACGGCACAGATGCGTAAGGCTTCTGTGACGTTTTGGGCCCATGGTGCGCCACATTGTAAATACGGCGCACCATGGGTGGTGGTGGCATGGCGCACAATTACTGGCGCATCCCTGCTACTTTGCAGGGATGCGCCGGTAATTGAAAATCTGACCCTTAGTGTCTAGCATTACGCAGTTCTTTACACTACACTCATACATTATTTCTCAGGCCAATGAAATGAACACAAAATAGAAAACAAATAAGCATAGTAGCAAGGCTACTGAGAAGGAGAGCAGTGCACCTGAAATGCATAGAAGATTTTGAAATATAATTTACCTACAATGTAATCGGCAGCATTATTGCTGTTGGTAAAAAACAAAAATTTGCAATATAATAACACACAGAGCGGGATAAAACAGAGTAGTGATGAAATAGATATAAATAGCTACTACTACTCACCAAGCCCGGGGATCTCTACGACGAGCACGTCCAGCAAGTCGCGTTCCCGGTCCATGAGATCCGTCCAGCGGTGGGTGGCCTGGTTATAGGTGCGCCGGACCCCAGAGTGTTCAAACATGGCCCGGCACACCTTCTCCCACCGTTTCCGGCGCTCCCGGATCCCGTAGCGATCCTGCCGCCTCCCATGATGGTCTTGGGGAGGCGGCGCTGGACGTGAAAGACTAGTGCGGCCACCTCCTCCGCACTAAAAATCTCCCGAGCTACAACTGTCTCCCCCCTCAAACGCCCGCACGGGAGCCGGGCACGGGGTGCGGGACCCTTCCCCTTTGAGGGCTTCTTCCCGGCTCCCTTTGCCATGGTCTGGGCAGAAAGGAAGCAAAATAAGAAAGAAGAAATAGAACAGGGAAGAAGAAAAGAAAAGCGTTTAAAAAAGTAGTTTAAAATGAACAAAAAGTAGCAGAAAACACAAAAATATAGAGCTAGAAAAATAGAGGGATAGATAATGAGTAAAATAGATCAAAAAAAACTTCAAACAAGCAAAGGATGGCAGAGATTAAGAAAGGATACAGAGAGCATGCCCAGAACCATAGCAATGAATGGGAAACAAGATGGCCGCGCCCGTTCACGACCGCGTGCGTAAGTTCGCACGAGATTTTCCTCGCGATCACACGCGAACATGTACGAGCGAGCCGCACACTTTGCGAGATTACACATAGCGCCCGGAAACGGAATTACGTCACGCAAACAAGATGGCCGCGCCCATGTACGACCGCTAGGGTAACTTCGCAAATGTTGCGCTACAAGCGGCTTGCGAACATGCAAAAAATCACGCGAACAAACACGCAGCAAAAAACAAATCGTGTATTCGCACGAATTCGCGGCTTCCGAAATCGATCTCGCACGGATTCGCGCCCCGCAAATTGCGCGAAATTGCAGAAAAACGATTTTTGCAAAACTGAAAGCAATCAGCAGGTGCAAAAGTTCAATCTTAACATTAGTAACCATTCACTCTAGTGCTTCCTGAGGGGCCCCTCCAGAGTTCAGTTGCCTATTTGCAACTATTCTATGACCCTGCTCTGACCCTCACAGCAGGCTCATAGAATAGCTACAAGTAGGCCATAAAGGTCCTGTGAAAAAAAATTGCACTGCAACAGAAAGCAAATTACAGATAAGGAAGGAAGCAGGTGCCAGCCAGACTGGAAGTTTAAAAATCAGTGACACATTAATCAACCCCAAATTAATTCATGGCAGTTGAAGCAGGGCAGGTGTGCTTGCTTTTTTTCACATCCATAATCTACAGTGATAAACCAAACAGAGGGTGGCAGTGAGGATGTACCAGAGGGTGGCATGGGTGTACCAGAGGGTGGCAGTGGTGAAACAGAGGGTGCTGTGAACCTGTGATGATGAACCAGACGTAGAAACAACATAGTCGCGGCCGTTTTGCGAGCCGAAAAGTAAGTTCGCAATTGCGAACTGGTAAACAAACCTCGCGAACTGGCAGAAACCCTTGCGAACACAAAAAAACACAAAAATCCGCAAATTCGCGAGAGTTCGCGGATTTTGCGGATTGCGAATCCGTAAATACGCAAGTTCGCGTACGCCAGATTCGCTAAATCCGCCCATGCTTACTCAGGACGCGGACCTGCGAAAGGCTGCTCTTCCTCCTGAATGGGGCGACCAAAGGAATACCTTCTTGTAAAGCAGCAGAACAGACTTACACTTGGAGCCAAGCTGGAATACAGCAAGAAATTAAGACAGTATGTTGTTCATTAGACGTAGGCGTGCATGAGCACCGGCGAAGGAGCTGTTCATCTAGCTTAGCTCCAGATCACACGTTGCAGGGCAAAGCACCTTCTCCTTGGAAACACAGTCCACTTGCCCTGTTCAGTGACTGTCTGAATAACACACCAATCCCTCTGTCCCTCAGCTATCGTTGGTACCACGGGCAGGGTACATGCACCCTATTATTCAGCAATGCAGTCCATCCCTACTAATCTGACTTTCCCTTTGGTACACTGTTCCTCTTACGGCAGTGCAAATTGTATCTCAACACTCCAGGCACAGCTGGGTCAGAGAACAAGGGGTCAGGCTCAAGGGGACCAAGGGGCAAAGGGTTGGACTCAGGCAAATCAGTGGATTGGGGCTCAACTGGACGTGACTCAATCACAGGTGGTGTACAAACAAACAAACAAGGTGGACGGCCCCACTAGCAATAGTGACTCACTCGTATTCTAATTTGATGAGCGCCACAAAACCATTAGGTTTATTAAAAGACCCCTCACCCACCAACCTAGTTGGTGGCATGCTTCATCATTGTATGTATGTATGTATGTGTCTTGTAAAGCGCACTGCTGCCCTGAGGCGTCGTGGCGCTGTAGACCGCTGGGGAACCCGTCCTGGCTATCCCTGTGAGATGGTCCCTACTGGGTATCTCCAAGGTAAAACCAGGCATCCCCGGCGAATGTGGGGGGCCGTTGTAGAGATGAGGCAAGCTAATGCCCAGAGTTGCCGAGTGTGATCCCTGGTTAGAGTAGGCACCGAGGCGAGAATTATTGAGTCCGCTGACCCTGGTCCATGACCCTGCCGCGTCGGGAATTGAACCCTGGTCCCGGGCCGTTCTCTGCTTCCGGGTCTGCCGCCTCTAACCAGTGAGCCACACCACTCATTGGGATCCCAACTGGGTAGCCGAATGCCACCCAGTTGTGCTGCGACGCCTGATTACAGAGGAGCTGGTTTTGTGTTTTTGTGAAGGAAGTGGTGCAAATAAAAATGATCTCTGGAAAAGTGGCCCAGGATAAGGTTAAACTTTGGAGATAAAATGATCAGGGTTGTCACAGTAATAGGTCTACATGTTTCAGCCTCGTAAAAAAGTGGGAGGCTTTCGTCAGGACCAGGTGAATAAAGTGGGGCGGGGGGGTGGCAAAAAACAGCCACGTGTATCGTGAATATCAACACACACGCTAAGGTGTGTTGTGAGATGAGTGGTGTCTGTATACTTACAGACCCACTGGTAAAAACCTGTAAGAAGAAAAGACAACGAGACAAAACACAAGTAACATGAAATGCAATCTTGATAGCAATATTAATGTGCCACTGTATTTTGTGGTGTCTCAGGTGGGTAGGCACACGCGTGAGTCGATCAATAGTATCAACCGGATGGTTGACGGTGGATTGGGGCTCTACTGGACGTGACTCAATTACAGGTGGGCCAATAGGCTCGGACTCTTGGATGGCCTTAATTTCAGGTCGCACCGCCTCATCCAGTACTGCATGACTCTCCTCTTCCCTCGGTGTCCACGTGAGCCGGCCATCCAAGAACGGAAGGAACCGTGGCCCCTGCTCTGTCTCACAGTCCCCAATACCTCCCGCGAACCATTGATTGTAGGGTAACGGAAGGGGCACTCTCTTGCAATGGGTGCTGTGTATCCAGTTCTTCCGACCGTCGACTTTCACCGATGTCCTGGTGGCCAAAAGGACCAGCATGGCTCCAAGCCGCTCCTCCATTGGAAATTGCAGACTAAAACCCAATCTCCGGGATGTATCCCATGGCCGGAACCCTCGGGATGTTGCTGTAACGTCGCAGCGATCTGTTGGTGAATAGAACACAGATTTTTAGTCAACTCGTAAAGATAATCTATAAGCAAGAGGTATTCTATTTCAGAGCATCTATGTGGTTGTGGGGTGCCCCAGACATTCGCCGGGCGTGCTCATACAGGGACAATCCTGTTCTAGAGTGAGCTGTGACTCTCATAGACATTAATGCTAGGGGTAAAGCATCGGGCCACTGCATTCCTGTGCTCTCTTTGATCTTGGCCATTTTCAGCTTGAGAGTACCATTGTACTTTTCAACCAGGCCTGCTGATTAGGGGTGGTTCACTGCATGGAACTTTTGTCTAATATGCAATCCATTGCACACTAACTGGATGACCTTGGCATTGAAGTGGCTTGTCACTACAAATCAAACAGAGTAAACCAAAACGCAAGAAGAACCCTTTCAAGAGTACCTTCGCCGTTGCCATGGCGGTGTTTTCTTTAGTGGGATAAGCCTCAATCTATTTACTGAATGCACAGACAACCACCAACACATAGTTCATGTTATTGACTTATTCCATTTCAATGTAATCCATCTGGAGAACCTCGAAAGGGAAGGAAGGAGGTGCAAAACTGCCAACAGGAGTGGGGGTTCCCTTCCCAGGACTGTGCATCAGACAGATCATACAATACTTCACCAGATGAGCTGCAACTTTGGGAATGTTGTCATTCCACCATACGGGATCTAACAGCTTGCAAATCCCCTTTGCACTAATTTGTGCTGGCCCGTGCGCCATGGTAACCACAAGGAGGACATATGCATCTGGTACCATCCATCTTTGCTTTCTGGATTTGTCCGTCCAACACCCATCCTCATCCAAATGATCCATGCTCTCCTACCATATTGCCAACTCCTCAATTGTTGCCTCACTCTGGATCTCTTTTACGTTCCCCAGGGTATCCTCAATCATCCCATTTTCAGGCATCCATCTAGCTGGACCTGCCACAAACATCCTCTTCATCTTAGTCCATGCAGTCTCCTTTGCTGTCTGATCAGCAAATGCTTTCCCTCTCCCAACATCATCAGTTATTGCCTAATGAGCACTGCACTTCACTATTGCTAGTTTCTTAGGGCGTGTCAGGGCTGACAAACGTCTGTGTATTAGTGGGCCGTTCTGTATCCTCATGCCATGGAACGTTAGGAACCCCCGGTCCGCCCAGAGCCGCCCAAAAGTATGAACCATGCTGCATACTGGCTGTTAGTATATATATTGACAGCCAGTCCCTCACTCAACTCATAGGCACGAAGAAGGGCCACAGACTCTGCAGCTTGTGCTGATTGGTAGGGAACTTGTGATGTCTCAACTACAGTGCGTAAGGTGATAGCTCCCCTTGGGGTTCAGATAGGGGAACATCAGTCAGGTCTACCCGTGGTGCAAACAGGGTCAGTTCGTAGCCAGTTAGACGTGCACTGGTAAGGTGCTGCGTCTTCATTCTCTTCAAAAGTGTGTCCACAGCATGCGGGACCATGACTGTGAGATCAATATCAAGGACGAGCCCTGCTGATTGTCAGATAGAAATGGCCACTGCCGCGACCGCTCTCAGACAGCTCGGGAGGGCTCTGGCCATGTTGTCAAGCAGAGCAGAGAGTATGCACATGGCCTTTGCTTACCTCCAAAGGCCTGAGTTAAGACAGAAAGCGCGCAACCAGCCGTTTCGTGTACATACAACACAAACGGCTTCTGGTAGTCTGGGGTGCCAAGCACAGGGGTTCATGCACATCTTTAGTGGTTAGGCGTAGTAAAGGCTTCGTTTTGTAAAACGAAGTTGGGGATACAGTGGCGGCCATACGAGGTGATGCCTATAAATGTTCGCACATCTCGTTGTGTCTTAGGGATAGGCAGCTTAGTTATAGCAGCAACACGCTCATGTGTTAGTCTCCTTCCCTCCTTCGACAGTAGGTGACCTAAGTAGGTGACCTCCTGTCGACAATATTGAAATTTAGAGATGGACACTTTATGTCCATGATGAGCCAAGTGTAGTAATAATTTAACTGTTGCATCCTTGCAACCCTTTTCAGTATTCGAGGCTATCAAAAGGTCGTCAACATACTACAAAGGACATTACCTGAGGGAAGAACAAGGGAATCCAATTGGCCTTTTAAAGCTTGGCTATATATACTGGGACTTTCAGTATAACCCTGAGGAGCTCAACAGAATCTAAAACGTCTGCCGGCTAAGGAGAATCCAAACAGATACCTACTATCTGGGTGTTTGGGAATGCTAAAGAAAGCGTTCTTAAGATCAATGACAGAAAAGTATGTGGCAGAGGAAGGAATCATATTCAAGAGAGCAGTGATGTCGGGGACAACAGGGAACTGAAGGATTACAATTTTATTCACCTCACACAGATCAATCACAAAATGGTAGACATCGGGGTGATCATCTGGGAAACCCAAGGGTGCACTTTTCAAGATGGGAAGAATAGGGCAATTGAACACATTAGCATTCATCTCCTCAACAACCCAAGACACAATCAAGTCCTGTATAATCTACAGCAGCGCTTGTTCTCCTGCCTTTGGCATCTTATACTGGGGAAGACGAGGCAGGACAGCATTGTCCTTAATTCTGATGGAAACTGAAGGGATCCGCAACAGCCCTACGTCTGTGTCACCTGTAGCCCATAATGTTGTTGCGACCTCCATAAATTCAGTGGGAAGAGGCTCATCTTTTGACAGACATTGCTTAGAATTCACTACATTGGTCCTATGGTCATATAAATGCCATCCGGGGAACGCAAAATAGCTTCATGTAACTTCTTCAACAAGTCCAAACCCATTAAATTCTCTCGACAGTTAGATGTCAATAAGAAAGGCGAAACTACAGTAAAAGGACCAATAGTCAGGGCCAGAGGCTCGAGATCGGGCTCACAATTGGAATGCCTAAGAAGCCTACTGAAACATTATTTTGGCCAGACAGGGCTGCCCCGGGGACCAGTGAACTAGAAACAGAGCTATTCATTGTGTCTGTATCCACCACAAATTTCTTTGCTGAGCCCTGCAGATCAGCAATGACATAGGGTTCTTGCTGGTCCACAGGGATCTGGACTGATCCCCCACCCTGTCCATGGCTGTCCTAGCCGTGGGTAACTCCTGTCACTTCATCCAAGTCATAATCGTCATGGTAATACTGTCGCTCCCTCGGATCATCAAAGTAGTTCTGCTCAGTCCAACCTGGCTGTTCCTCACTTCCACAGCCTCCGCCATATCCACCTGCTCCTCGGCCCCTCCCTCTGGACCCCCATCCCCTTGGGGCCTCAACCCTTTGCAACAGCGTTGGACACTCCACAGCACCCCTCCTCCTTACAATATGCGCACTGGTTCAGCCCCTCTGGCATAGTATTTCTGCTAGTGCAGGGCAACTGCCGGGCCAGGCCAATTCCCCGTCCTCTACCGCTGCCCCGGGACACCTTCTGCATCAACACCTTCGTCTCCAAGTCCTTATTATTCTTCTCTACCATTTCCTTCTCTTTTTTCTCTCGGTGCTCGTAATTCTGCACCATACTCAATATTGCTGATGGAGAGGAGGTAGTCCAAGTGCTCTCCGAGGCCTGCAACCCAGTCGCGATCTCAGGAAGCAGGTTCGTAACAAACCTATTAACAAACAATCGGATTCCTCCCACCATCGACAAGTCCTGTCCGCTGAAATCCAGAAACACCCCTTCAAACATAGTGAAGAAGTCGGATACACTTTCATCTTTCTTCTGAAGACCTGCTGTTACCTTTTTCCAATCTACACTTCTAGATGGGATCAAGGAGTGCATATATGTGATAATTTGGCCTGGCAAAGCTAGTATCTCAGCTTTAGGCTTCTCTTCAATGTCAATGTCAATGCCAAATGTTCTTGTTAAGCGCACATTTCACCGGAGAGGTCTCATGGCGCAACAACAACAGCAAAAATGGAACAGCAGCAAGAACAGTGAAAGCAAACGTACTGGGGAAATAGCCAGGTTTTTAGTTCTCTACGAAAGCATCTGTGGCCAACTATTGACGGGAGGTGTGATGGTAGCTTATTCCAAAGCATGGGGGCCAAGTGAGAAGATTATCCGCCACCATTTCGAGAGGTTCGAATACGAGGCCAAACAAGGTACACTTTGGTACCAGACCCTAAAGATCTTCCAGGCGTGTACCATTAAAGTTTTATAGCTAGATACCTTGGGCCGGTGTCATACAAGTTCCTGTGAGTGAGACATAGGATTTTAAAATGGCCTCTTTCCCGCACCGGAAGCCAATGAAGAATTTTAAGGTTAGGGGCGGAAGGGGATCTGGAAGGGAGATTGAGAATGAGTCTGGCAGCAGTGTTCTGAAGAATCTGGAGCTTGGAAAGCAGATCCTCATTGAGTGCCACCAGCAAAGCATTCCCATAATCCAGTCGGCTGACAACAATACCCTGCACCAAAGGTTTCCTGGTTTGAATGGGTAGCCACTTGAAGATTCTGCGAAGATTACGCATGATCCCATAGCAGGCACCAAGTACCTGGTTGACATGGGTTTTCATGGACAATGAACTGTCAATTGTAACTCCAAGGTTGCGTACTACTAGCTTGGGAGATGGACATGGGCCCAATTCCAGGGGCCACCAGTCCTGTGCCCAGAATTCCTCTGCTCAGCCAAACAGGATGATCCCGGTCTTGCTACCATTTAGCTGTAATTTATTTCTACCCATCCAATCGTTCACCTGGACCATACAGTTTTTGAAACAAGATTTTGTGTCCGCGTAATCAGGACCAAAGGTGACAAGCAGTTGAGTGTCGTCAGCATACAACACTGTTTCAAAACCATATGATCTGATGATACCAGCTAAAGGTGTTAAATAAATATTAAACAACATGGGGCTAAGAATGGAGCCCTGTGGAACACCTACACCCGGGTTCTCCAACCGGTCGATCGCGAGCTACCGGTAGCTCGCGGAGACCCCAGGAGTAGCTCGTGTAGCCCTTCAGCCTCTCCGGCTCCATTTGCCCGCCCTCACCCAAACCAGCCACTCGGATTGGAGCTAAGACGGGGTGGGGGCGGGCGAAGAGGATGACGCTCCTCTCCTGGAGCTGCAGTCTTCTCGTGTGAGAGTCTGACTCTTGTGACGTCATCGCCTACTAAAAACGCACTGGCATCGTACTGTCTGCCATTGTGCGACGGGTGCCAGCGCGGAGCAGTAGGAGACGTGACTTCCACCACCAGAAGCAGCCAGGAGACGTGCCTTCCACTGCAGGTAAGCAGATAGATAGTTTAGTGACGTTGGATTTTGTTTTTTTTATGAATGTGCACAAAAAGCGAGTGGAACAGAGGGCAGAAGTGCACAACAAATGAAGCAAAAATGAGTGGAACAGAGGGCAGAAAGGCATAAAAAACGAGTAGAACAGAGGGCAGAAAGGCACAAAAACGAAGCAAAAACGAGTGGAACTGAGGGCAGAAAGGCACAAAAAGCGAGTGGAACAGAGGGCAGAAAGGCACAAAAAACGAGTGGAACAGAGGGCAGAAGGGCACAAAAAACGAAGCAAAAACGAGTGGAACAGAGGGCAGAAAGGCACAAAAAACGAGTGGAACAGAGGGCAGAAAGGCACAAAAAACGAGTGGAACAGAGGGCAGAAGGGCACAAAAAATGAAGCAAAAACAAGTGGAACAGGGGGCAGAAGGGCACAAAAAACAAGGGGAAAACGAGTGGAACAGAGGGCAGAAGGGCACAAAAAATGAAGCAAAAACGAGTGGAACAGAGGGCAGAAAGGCACAAAAAATGAGTGGAACAGAGGGAAGAAAGGCACAAAAAATGAGTGGAACAGAGGGCAGAAGGGCACAAAAAACGAAGCAAAAACACGTGGAACAGAGGGCAGAGAGGCACAAAAAACGAGTGGAACAGAGGGCAGAAGGGCACAAAAAACAAGGGGGAAAGAGTGGAACAGAGGGCAGAAGGGTACAAAAAATGAAGCAAAAACGAGCGGAACAGAGGGCAGAGAAGCACAAAAAACGAGTGGAACAGAGGGCAGGAGGGCACAAAAAACAAAGCAAAAACGAGTGGAACAGAGGGCAGAAAGGCACAAAAAACGAGTGAAAAATGAGTGGAACAGAGGGCAGAAAGGCACAAAAAACAAGGGGAACAGAGGGCAGAAAGGCACAAAAAACGAGTGGAACAGAGGGCAGAAAGGCACAAAAAATGAGGGAAAAACGAGTGGAACAGAGGGCAAAAGGGGCACAAAAACAAGGGAAAACGAGTGGCACAGAGGGCAGACGGGCACAAAAAAACTAATTGCACAGAGGCAAAATACAGAATACTGAAATATGGGGGCAGCGAGGGGAACAGAAGGGAAAACGGGGCAGAGACACGGGGCAGCGAGGGGTACAGAAGGAAAGACCGGGCAGAGAGAGCACGGGGACAGTGAGTGGAACAGAGGGAAGAAAAAGGGGCACGGACCACGACGGACCACGTACAGGCAGCGGGGGAAGACAGACAACAGCAGTCACAGACACAACAATGATAATACAGGCAATACAATAAAAGCAATAAAACGTTGAAAGGTACATGTGTATAGGTTACCGTTACTTGGCAGGCAGGTAAAAATAGATGCAGTAGGATTTTCGTGCTGCTGTCTGATTGCTCACTTTCCACAAGCCCTTGGGTACCACTGCCTCTTACAACTCTGCAGTTATCTGTGTCCAGTAGTCAAGGCCAAGCTCATGATGCGGCGGGTGGGGAGTAGAGGGATATGGGGGGCATGGGATTGAGGGGGCATGACTGTTAAGTCATTGTTCAGGGCCACTGGCATTATGTGGCACTGGGAGACCAAATTATGCAGCTGCATTACAATGATTATTTCAATGACAACTATTACTGAAAGGTCTTAATTTTGGACCTATTAATTGAAATGTCTTGAAGCGTCACAAATCCAAAGTTATTCCTTTTGGTGTTCTGGGGAACTCTTAAGTCAGGCCTGTATTGGGTTGGGTATTTTGTTCAAACCACAGTATGGGCTCTGATGAAATTAGGCTTAAAGTCAATGAAACTGGGCGTGGGGGGTCTCTCGGAAAAATGCGCGAGTTGCTTCAGGTTAAGTAGCTCACGACGATTTTCACTGGCCAGAAGTAGCTCTGACTACACAAAAGGTTGGAGACCCCTGACCTACACTGACAGGTCGACTGCATGAGGCTATAGAGTCAACAAGGACGGTAGTAGAACGGTCAGTTAAATAATTCTCAAACCACTCTAGAGCCTTCCCTCTGATTCCCACCTCCCACAGTCGATGTTTCAGTATACTATGGGAGATGGTATCAAAGGCTGTAATCAGGTCCAAGAGAACCAACATTGCTGATTCTCTTTTATCCAGTGCAAGCCTGATGTTATCAGTGATCTCAACAACCGCAGTTTCCGCGCTATGAGCAGCACGGAAGCCCGATTGTGAGGGGTCCAGGAGACCATGGTTCTCAAGATGGGCAGTGAGGCGTTTGTGAACTAGATGCTCCAACACCTTCCCAAAGTAAGGTAACAATGAGATGGGACGATAATTAACTGGTAGGTTGGAGTCAGCCGAAGGTTTTTTAAGAATAGGCTTAACTTGGGCATTTTTCCATCTAGTAGGGACTTTCGCTGGCGCTAATGACATTAAAGATTGCAGTTAGTATATTTGCAAGTTGGGGCATAATTTTGAGCAGGAGTGGGTGGAAGGGGGTCGACCGGGGAACCTGATTTTATCTTAGTTAGACCTCCTAGCACTTCAGTGACAGTTAGAGGCTCAAATTCCAACAGCAGGGTGCACATCATTTATTTCATACGGTGGAGATGACATAGACATGCTACAAATTTGCTGGTGATAGTCTGTATCATATTGGGGGAAGGATGAATAGTTCTGATTTTATTGTCAAAGAAGGAAGATACTGAATCTACCCATTCCTGGGTAGGGAGGATGGAAGACTGCTCAACCTGAGGGGATGTGAATTCTCAGTATTTTATAGAGTTCCTTACTGGAGTGTGCTGCAATAATAATCCGCTGAGTTAAGTATGACTTTTTAGCCAGTTTAATATTATTTATATAGTTGCGATGGAACTGTCTGTAGTTCCTACGATCTACGTCCGATTTGGTTTTCCTCCACTGGCGTTCGGCTGTTCTACACATTTGTTTATCAGCTTTTAGTGTTGTCGTAAACCAGGGCAAAGCTTTCCTTTTTATTTTAACCCTGGCTAAAGGGACAACCGCGTCCAATGCGGACATAATGGAATCTTCTAAAATAATTGCGGCCTGTTCCACAGTGTCTGTATGGCATATGTGCTGTGGTTTGAAATGGACTGAGAAGGCATCTGGTGTCAATTTACGCCAGGGTCGAATCAAAATGGTTTTATTCAGTCCAGGTTTCCTGCAGGAATTTATGGGTATACAGAATTTTAAAAGATGGTTATCAATCCATAATAATGGAAATGGTGACTCAGTTGTCAGTTTGGAGGAATTCGTAAATATTAAGTCCAAAGTGTGCCCGGCTAAATGTGTAGGGCCTACTACCTTCTGGGCCATTCCAAGTGTTTCCATTGTTCCAACTAGGTGGCTAGTATCAGGATCAGATAATTGCTTGGCATGATAATTAAACTCTCCAATTAGGATAAAATTATCAGTAGCTAGTACATGTGGCACTACCAATTCCAATAGGTGATTTACAAATTTCAAAACAAAGGCTCCTCTCCAAGTTTCAGAGTTGGGAGTACTGAGCTTAAAAATTAATATCTCGAGCATCGTAGTGGTAAAGGATTCTAGTACAATGATCTCAAGGGGGCCTTAGTGACAACTGCGATACCTCCACCTCTACGAACTTCCCTGTCTAATCTAGTTAAATGATACTGAAGGGGAAAGGCTATGGAGACATCAGAAGAAGCATGGCTATTAAGCCATGTTTCAGTAATAAAACAAATATCAGGGTCTTCGGCCTCCAGAAGGCTCCAAATTTCGAATGCGTGTTTCAGTATAGACCTAGCATTAAAATATAAAGCCGTAAGTGAGTTGGGAGCAACCTTTGTAGTGGTGACACATGACTCAGTGATAACAGGAATCAATGCGGTCGTCTTTTTACCGTTATGAGTGGCAGACTGATAATTGGCAAAGGATTCTGCCATGTGAGGGGAGCATTCATTGTTTTGTAAGGTGAGAGGGTTCGATGATCTCAACTCAACACTGGAGTAATATAACATGATATTAGAGAGCGTTACCAAAAATACGATGTAAAAGATGCAAGGGTCCTGGCGGCTGGCGGCGGTCGGGCGTGGATGGGCGCAGACGGGACGCCCTGGTTGGTTTAAATAGGCAGGGGGGCAGTGCCAGCAGCTAGACCGCTGACCAGCCCGGAAGCTACTCCTTCTCAGTGATAGTATCAGTGAAAGAGAGCCTATAGTCCCTTCGCTCAATTGGCACAAACCGTGACGGAACGGGGACTGGCAGATCAAGTAACAGAAGGCAAGTAAAAGAATAAAGTCAAGCTAACGACGCTAAGTGCTCAAGATCGAGTGCAATTCAAACTGTGTTCAATTAAAAAAGTACAATGGTGAATGAAATTAACAGCCCAATAGTGGATCCTGAGTACAGCTAAAAACCTTAAAGAAATGCGAGTTAATACAAGCATTCAAAGTAGTTACTGGCCGTAAGTCTTCCTCTCTTTATCCCATGCCCTAATCTCATCCCAAGTGCCACCTAACTCCACTACATGGTCTTGCGTGTGCACCTGTCGCCAAATATCAACCGGCACCAGCAAACCAGCTAACGGCGCTAAGTGCTCAAGATCGAGTGCAATTCAAAGTGTGTTCAATTAAAATAGTACGATGGTGAATTAAATTAACAGTTCAATAGTGGATCCTGAGTACAGCTAAAAACCTCAAAGAAACTGTTAAAAATAGTAGAGATTGCACGAGCATTCAAAGTAGTTACTGGCTGTAAGGCTTCCTCTCTTTATTCCATGCCCTAATCTCAGCCCAAGTGCCACCCAACTCCACTATATGGTCCTGCGTGTGCACCTGCCGCCAAATATCAACTTTTTGAAAAAATGAGGAGGGTGGCCCAATGGACAGGAGTGGGGTAGGGCCAGAAATACTTATACAAAAAGAGAAACCCACACTACCAGTTTTTTCAAATAGTCTTATTCTAAATGAAAAGATAAACAAAACCTGATATGTTTATCACGGCAATTAATTGCGCCTTTTATTCATTTGTTTTTTAGAAAAAGAGTACTGTTTTTGACAAGAGAAGACAATGTTCTTCACATAGCCAAATAATCTTGTTGTCCTAATTATACAAAAATATTCATCAAACATACATAAAAAGTGAAAACAATCAATTTTTACAAAACATCACAAAAGTGAGTAAAAAAACAGATGTCAAACTATTTCAAACAACATCAAAACAACGTCATTAAATGTTCAAAAATATATGCATTTCATTACTACGTATTGAAATATCATAAATGAATCTGAATACTCAGTGTAGGAATCAATGTTTAATTATTTGTGAAAGAGTAAGGATTAATCTCCTTTGTCTAATAGCGTTTTCAAAGAATGGAACTTAATTCCCTTTGCCGACGCGTTTCGAGTTTGGGCGCGTTGTCCCCAGACTCTCATCAGGGCCAAGTTAATCCTTTTCTCCACGTTTGTCCTAATGTTGAAAGAAATTATAAAAGCTCATTAGAGCGGCTTCCCTCATTCTTCTCAGGCTCTTTAACTCATGCATATTTGGAAAATAAAGTGCCATACCTCAAGGATGTAGAGGTGGAGGTCACTTTCTCAATCCTTGCATGAAACTGTGTGCACGCTTCTGTAATAAAAGGTAATGCGTGTTTGTGAGCTACCGGAATTTGACATTTAAGTTTCAAAAATGTTTGTTAAAACTGGGGCATTCATACCTGTAGCTGGGTCTCAACGAGACCGCGTTCGTAAACTCTTTGTCACATTCGATTTAAAAGAACAGGAACACTCGTTTTTTCAAGTGTGTTTTTTCTGAAAGACAAAGTAACCAAGCCGCCCTGTTATGGCTATCCTTGTATATCACATGGTGAATAAACATTTTGCTTAAAGAGTACACGCTACTCACTGTGGGCTTCCTCACATAAATAACAGTGTAACGCACCAGTCAGTGCTTCCGCTGCCCGATCACTGTGTAAATGAATCTGTAATAGGAATTGGGCTCGTTAGGGATGCTCGACTGCTGGCAAGGATTCAATGCGTTCTCGCTCTAAAACAGGAGGGGTGGAGTTGAAGCTTACCGCTGTCTTTTGCTTAAACTCCTCTCAGTGCATCTCTCGGTTTGGTAATTCAGTTCTGGTCAAACAGGCAGCCGCCTGTTGGTTACATCAAACATTCTGGGCCAATGAAATTCGAGTGTGGCCAAAGAGCCACAGTGATGCATTCTGGGGATTGTAGTGAAAATGGCTAATTTCGGCATGAAATCTCCTTACAGTCTATTCAATTCACTCATAGAATTGAGCCCTTTATTCATGCTATCAAATCTCATTATCAAATACGCTTCCTTGCGCAGAAGAGCTTGATCCACATTAGGTGATTTATGTTTCGGATCTATGCTAGCTAGAACCATCCAAGTGAAATCGGTTTCTTTATGGTTCAGAGCCGCAAAATGATCCACCATTGGTGCATTGGGTACTCTTTTCTTAAGTCTCGACCTGTGTTGTGAAATTCGCATATTGACCTGTTGGCAAGTTTTGCCGATGTATATTTTATTGCATGCACACAGTACTGCATAAATAACATTCTTGCTTTTGCAATTTGTATGCATATCGTGTCTCCATTTAATACCATTATGGCTGAATTCATTTCCTTCTACAGTACTGCTGCAGGCTACACACATACCACATTTGTGGTGTCCAGTGATTGGTTTAAGTTTCCACTGTGTTATGAGATCACTCTTTGTCTTTGGAACATAACTGTCCGCCCGAATAATTTGCTGTCCAATGCTAGGGTTTTTCTTCATAGCGAAAATAGGTTTTTGCAAAGGGTTTTCAAGTCCCTCTAGCAAGTGCCAATTTCGCAAGATTATCTGCCTGAACTTATTCATGTGGGCCCCATAGGTGGTAACACAGACCAATTTATCTAACTCCCTTTTCGGTTTGATTTTTAATAATTCCTCTCTAGGAGTATATCTAGCTCTTTTTTTAGAGTGCTTCAAAAGTTTTTTGGGGTAGCCCCTCATGTCCATTTCTTCGCAAAATGATTTTGCATGTGTGTCAAAATCATTAAGTTCTGAACAGTTTCTTCTTATTCTCAATAGTTGTCCGAAAGGAAGATTTTGTTTCAGACATTGGGGGTGTGCGCTTTTATAATGCAATATAGTGTTTTTATCTGTGTCCCTGTTTAAAAAGGACACAGATAAAAACACTATATTGCATTATAAAAGCGCACACCCCCAATGTCTGAAACAAAATCTTCCTTTCGGACAACTATTGAGAATAAGAAGAAACTGTTCAGAACTTAATGATTTTGACACACATGCGAAATCATTTTGCGAAGAAATGGACATGAGGGGCTACCCCAAAAAACTTTTGAAGCACTCTAAAAAAAGAGCTAGATATACTCCTAGAGAGGAATTATTAAAAATCAAACCGAAAAGGGAGCTAGATAAATTGGTCTGTGTTACCACCTATGGGGCCCACACGAATAAGTTCAGGCAGATAATCTTGCGAAATTGGCACTTGCTAGAGGGACTTGAAAACCCTTTGCAAAAACCTATTTTCGCAATGAAGAAAAACCCTAGCATTGGACAGCAAATTATTCGGGCGGACAGTTATGTTCCAAAGACAAAGAGTGATCTCATAACACAGTGGAAACTTAAACCAATCACTGGACACCACAAATGTGGTATGTGTGTAGCCTGCAGCAGTACTGTAGAAGGAAATGAATTCAGCCATAATGGTATTAAATGGAGACACGATATGCATACAAATTGCAAAAGCAAGAATGTTATTTATGCAGTACTGTGTGCATGCAATAAAATATACATCGGCAAAACTTGCCAACAGGTCAATATGCGAATTTCACAACACAGGTCGAGACTTAAGAAAAGAGTACCCAATGCACCAATGGTGGATCATTTTGCGGCTCTGAACCATAAAGAAACCGATTTCACTTGGACGGTTCTAGCTAGCATAGATCCGAAACATAAATCACCTAATGTGGAACAAGCTCTTCTGCGCAAGGAAGCGTATTTGATAATGAGATTTGATAGCATGAATAAAGGGCTCAATTCTATGAGTGAATTGAATAGACTGTAAGGAGATTTCATGCCGAAATTAGCCATTTTCACTACAATCCCCAGAATGCATCACTGTGGCTCTTTGGCCACACTCGAATTTCATTGGCCCAGAATGTTTGATGTAACCAACAGGCGGCTGCCTGTTTGACCAGAACTGAATTACCAAACCGAGAGATGCACTGAGAGGAGTTTAAGCAAAAGACAGCGGTAAGCTTCAACTCCACCCCTCCTGTTTTAGAGCGAGAACGCATTGAATCCTTGCCAGCAGTCGAGCATCCCTAACGAGCCCAATTCCTATTACAGATTCATTTACACAGTGATCGGGCAGCGGAAGCACTGACTGGTGCGTTACACTGTTATTTATGTGAGGAAGCCCACAGTGAGTAGCGTGTACTCTTTAAACAAAATGTTTATTCACCATGTGATATACAAGGATAGCCATAACAGGGCGGCTTGGTTACTTTGTCTTTCAGAAAAAACACACTTGAAAAAACGAGTGTTCCTGTTCTTTTAAATCGAATGTGACAAAGAGTTTACGAACGCGGTCTCGTTGAGACCCAGCTACAGGTATGAATGCCCCGGTTTTAACAAACATTTTTGAAACTTAAATGTCAAATTCCGGTAGCTCACAAACACGCATTACCTTTTATTACAGAAGCGTGCACACAGTTTCATGCAAGGATTGAGAAAGTGACCTCCACCTCTACATCCTTGAGGTATGGCACTTTATTTTCCAAATATGCATGAGTTAAAGAGCCTGAGAAGAATGAGGGAAGCCGCTCTAATGAGCTTTTATAATTTCTTTCAACATTAGGACAAACGTGGAGAAAATGATTAACTTGGCCCTGATGAGAGTCTGGGGACAACGCGCCCAAACTCGAAACGCGTCGGCAAAGGGAATTAAGTTCCATTCTTTGAAAACGCTATTAGACAAAGGAGATTAATCCTTACTCTTTCACAAATAATTAAACATTGATTCCTACACTGAGTATTCAGATTCATTTATGATATTTCAATACGTAGTAATGAAATGCATATATTTTTGAACATTTAATGATGTTGTTTTGATGTTGTTTGAAATAGTTTGACATCTGTTTTTTTACTCACTTTTGTGATGTTTTGTAAAAATTGATTGTTTTCACTTTTTATGTATGTTTGATGAATATTTTTGTATAATTAGGACAACAAGATTATTTGGCTATGTGAAGAACATTGTCTTCTCTTGTCAAAAACAGTACTCTTTTTCTAAAAAACAAATGAATAAAAGGCGCAATTAATTGCCGTGATAAACATATCAGGTTTTGTTTATCTTTTCATTTAGAATAAGACTATTTGAAAAAACTGGTAGTGTGGGTTTCTCTTTTTGTATAAGCCAAATATCAACTGGCACCAGCAAACTGAAAAACATCTCAATGTCAGCCTCCTTCAATTCTTTATAGTAGGTAGTCGGATTCTTCCTAGGGTCGGGCAACTGGGTCCTAAGAGATAAACCCTCACTCCTTTTCCAAGGAGAATAAACCCACTGTTCCTGGAAACGGCCCTCTACTCGCTGCCTGATGAATCGGTTCTGTCCATTTCGAAGCTCTGGTATTTTGGGGTGGTAGATGTGATGTACTTCCCTCATCGGAAACTGAGACACTGCAATTGGGCACTTTTCAGGTCTTTAGCCTGGTTAAAGACCTGAAGCTTACCCTAGCCCCAATTTGGTGCAAGATCATCAATAGCTCACTGAGCACGGGAATCATTCCAGACTGCCTCAAAGTAGGACAAGTCACGTCGCTACAAAAAAATCTGGCCTTGACACTGAGGACATGAACAACTTTAGACCGGTATCGAACCTTCCTCTTTTATCCAAAACTCTAGAAAGATGTGTCCTTCCACAGCTGACCCAACACCTAGAGAATATCAAGCTACTGACCCACACCAATCAGGATTCAGAAAGGGATGCAGCACCGAAACCGCAATCTTAAATGTCTTAGACGATCTTCACATGTCACTTGACTCAGACTACCATAGCCTTCTCATTCTCCTAGATTTATCGGCCGCATTTGACACAGTTGATCACACCCTGCTCCTCAAAGTCCTCCATGAGAGAGCGGCATTGAAAAGACGGTACTAAAATGGTTCTCCTCTTTTCTTCACAACCGCACGCAAAGAATAAAAATCAATAACTTTGAGTCTGACCCCCTTCCCGTCAGCAGAGGAGTTCCACAGGGGTCAGTACTCTCTCCACTTCTTTTCAACATCTACATGGAACCCCTCACCACACTTCTAAGGAACTCCAACATCCCCTTCCACCTCTATGGGGACGACACACAACTTTATCTGGAAACCACCTCAATCGAAGACATACACAGATTAAATGTCACGCTCAAAGAGGTCCAACATTGGCTCTTAGTGAACCACCTTAAACTCAACCAAGAGAAAACAGAAGTTCTCCTCATCTCTAATAAAGAAGATCAACCCTAAAATCGAAGAATGGCTCAAAGCCATAGACACCCTCAATGGTGCCCTTCCGCCAACGGACTCGATGAAATCCCTAGGGATTGCCCTCGACCCCAAATTGGACATGAAAAAACACATCTCAAACACCGCCAAAAGTGCGTTCCTAAATCTGAAACTGCTATTCAAAATAAAACCCATCCTCCCCCCGAAAGATCTTAAACAGGCCACCCAGGCACTGGTACTTTCCAGAATTGACTATGGAATCGCAGCCCTGACCGGGACAGCAAAATCTCACCTAGGTCCCCTGACCAATACCCTAAACTCCACAGCAAGAATGGTTACAGGAACTAAGAAATACGAGCACATTTCTCCGGCACTTAAGGAACTTAAGTGGCTCCCTATTGATCAACGAGTCTGCTTCCGTACAGCCTGTCTCACGCACAAAGCCTTGCACACAGGTAAACCAGAATATCTGGCCACCAAACTCAAAAGGGCTGGTCAGTCCAGGTACCTCAGAAGTTCCAACACGCTTCTACTCATCCCACTGAAATCACGGAAACACAAAACCGCTAATAAATCCTTTGCGGGAAATGCACCTAAGATCTGGAACTCCACCCCCCGCCCACATCAGAACGACCACCTCCTTCCCGAAATTCAAGATACTACTCAAAGCCCTCTTCCTAGAGCGCTCTCGATCGTAACGAGAAATCCACAAATGACTTTGGGAAGGGAAACTAACTCCTCTTCTTGAAACCCCTCAGCCTGAAGATCTGTATTGTAACTTTGTCCATAATGCTCTTGAGTTGTTAAAATTGCAGTTTTTTTTGTTCTCGTCTTTGCCCAAATTTTTTTTGCTCATAACTGTACCTGTTGTGAAGCCCTCTGATACACTCGGGTCCAGCTAGCGCTATACAAAACTTCAATAAATAAATAAATAAATGAAGTGCTCAAGATCGAGTGCAATTCAAAGTGTGTTCAATTAAAATAGTACGATGGTGAATTAAATTAACAGCTCAGTAGTGGATCCTGAGTACACCTAAAAACCTCAAAGAAACTGTTAAAAATAGTAGAGTTTGCACGAGCATTCAAAGTAGTTACTGGCCGTAAGGCTTCCTCTCTTTATCCCATGCCCTAATCTCACCCCAAGTGCCACCCAACTCCACTACATGGTCCTGCGTGTGCACCTGCCGCCAAATATCAACCTTATTTACAACAAGGGGTGGTGATGGACAGAGTCTCTGAATTAAGCAGAGTACTCCCCCCCCATCAAGAGATTTTAGCTCATTGCACCATCCCAGTTTCAGAACCTGGCTGTATGCAAATTAGTCTGTCCCTGGCCCAGTGCATCATGGGAACAGGGCAGACCAGACTACAAAAGCCAATTCCTTCCCAGTGTAAGAATTGGCTTTTGTAGTTTGGTTTGCCCTGTTCCCATCATGCACTGGGACAGGAACAGACTAATTTGCATACAGCCAGGTTCTGAAACTGGGATGGTGCAATGAGCTAAAAAACGGTGTTGGATCTAGCCCTGATCTCTTGACTGGGTGAGAGTATTCTGCTTAATTCAGAGACTCTGTCCCTCACCACCCCTTGTTGCCAAATATCAACCGGCACCAGCAAACCGGTAAACATCTCCATGTCAGCCAGCGTCATTACCATTGAGGACGCAGCCTCTGTCAATTCTTTATAGTAGGTAGTTGGATTCTTCCTAGGGTCGAGCAACTGGGTCTTAAGAGATAAACCCTCACTCCTTTTCCAAGGAGTATAAACCCACTGTTCCTGAAAACAGCCCTCTACTCGCTGCCTGATGAGTCGGTTCTGTCCATTTTGAAGCTCTGGTATTTTGGGGTGGTAGTTGTGATGTACTTCCCTCATCGGAAACTGAGACACTGCCATCAAGCTCTTTTGGATCAACCTGCCTCGGTATCCAATCAACGTGGCAACATTACTAAAAACGTCATTAGGAGCCATGCCAGCAGAATATAGCCAACATATGCTTGAGGACATGTTGCTGCACAAATGGCTCATAATCCCTCAGCACACTCCACACATCCTTCACACTGTAAATCGGATTCCGGGCCCACTGAAAGGCCTGGTCAGCCACCATCTTCTTCTCTGCATCCCCTACATCAAAACTGAATAAACACTCCCCCCATTCTCTCCTTAGCAGTCTCCACGATCCCAATCATCCAATCGCTGCACTGGTGTCCCCGTGTACAGCAAGGGCAAGGAAAGGGAGTGGGTGAAGGATACACTCGTAGACGTGATGGGAACTGGGGACACTAATGTCTGTGTGGTGGGTGTAAGCGAGAGGGGTAGGGAAGAGCCAGGGACAACAGGCACAGCAGATGGGCCTATAATTGCTGCAGTCTCGGCCGATGGAGCCAAAGAGGAAATGAGGGGTGCTTCATCTGACCGGTCGAGTCAGGGGCAGGGGAGCCAGAGGCAGCAGCATGAGGTGTTGGTGGGGCTGCTGTGTATACCCTTTGTGGACCATAAGGAGGGGGTGACCGCACATCCAACATATTCTCCACAAAAGGATCGCTGTCTTTGCATGTGACATAAGATTTATCACATTGCAATCTAAACTTCCGGTACCCACATTCTATGCCCTTTTCTATCCTTTCCCTCTCGTACGCTATAGCTTTTTGCGTCACTGTCTGCGTCTTCCCTCTCCGGGCCTCCTTCTCTGCCCTCATACGTTTTTGCTTAGCTTCCTTTTGCCATATCTGGAGATTGTCAAACATAGACTGCCTGCTTCTTTTTGCAAACAATTTATCCTGCAGGAAGTTCAATTTCTGTTCATCAAAACTGTAACTCGGCTTTGTCCCTCGTATATTTGTGCCATAATGTACTAAACATAATTGGGCCATGGCCATATTTTACATACATGTCAAAGTTTGGGGTGCCTTCTGGAGGCGCAGGCTGCCTCTCTTCCAATCTAGCATCAGCAGAACAACAACAGCACCCCAAACAACAGAATTTGCTAAAACAGGGCATCTTCAAGAAATACAGAAAGACAAATTCACTACTTATACTCGACAAGTGACTTACCAGTTTCTCCCCACAGGTCTGCCATCGGACCACACTAAACACTCTAAGACCAAAGACTGGTCCGCAGACCATACCAATTCTTCAAATCAGACCCCGCATCACGAGTCTCACACTTGTCAAAGCCCAGCGGTTTTCAAGAGAAGGCCAAATTACCAGGTCAACTGGCAGGGTGTCTACAGACACCCTGTATCTAAAATAAATGGTCCGCAGACCTATCAAGTCAACAAACAAACCAAGAAATGTTCCCCAGACCACATCCAAATTACTCAAGACGGCACCATATTTACCAAGAATCGTGCACACAGGTCGAACAAAGTTATTCTCTACGGCCAACTCTTTGGACCAAACAGCCAATTCCAAGGGTTTCGCCTTTCAGGACCCCAGTCGGGATGACCACTAGACGAGGCACCACCCGATCAGACAGGCGGGGCAGCTGCGAGAGCTAAGCTCGGTCGTGTGTGGATCCTCGATCCACCTGTCCGACCCGACGCAGCCCCGTCCCCTACACCCGGTTACGGGTGAGGATGAGACACCCGTTGGAGTCCCTGTTCGGTCACCGAATGAAGGAAGTGACCCGTTAGGGTGACCCAGGTCACTCACCACCACCTCTCTGCCTTCCCAATAAATGAAGGGCCGAGAAAACAGGAGAGAATACAAACCAGTTAGTTTATTGGAAATATGCTGCAGCGAGTCTGGTCTGACCAGCCTCATAGGATAGCTGCCGAGGGGCTGACACCCGTCCACACAGTAACACAAAATATACATTTCCAACCCCTCTAAAGTCCCGCCCAAACTGGAATTTTCCAGCTCAGGCCATGGTGAACAAATAAGGCATCATAAACAACAAAAGAGACAGGCCAAATGAAGGAAAAGAAAAAGAGCCAGCGTGAGGAATCACTCTTGTTTAAAAGAACCCTTACTCACCAACCTAGTTGGTGACATGCTTCATCATTGGGTCCCCACCAGAGACGCCGAATGCCTCCCTGGTGTGCTACGATGTCTGGTTACAGCAGAGCAGGTTTTTGGTGTGGTGTAAGTGCGATAGTGATAATGCGCAGAATAAAAGGTGCCTTGGTTCATTCCCAAAATAATTTTAATGGTGGAAAACCAGGTACCATTAAAAATAAGTGATTCGGATGTTTGCTTATCTGGCTAGATTGACCAGACACATCCTGTTAAACTAGGATAAAAGATTGGTCAACATGTTTCTGCTTCAAAAAATTCAAATTAATGAAGCATTCGTCAGGACAGTCCCTCCATGGCGGTATGCTCACGCTAAGGCGCACCCTATCCTGTAGGGGATATAACAAACAAACTCACGGTTTATCCTTTGGGGCCTTCAGAATTTCCGAAAGCCTGTAAAATCTGTAAGAATAAACTCACATGAAAACAAACACAACAAATCGCTGAGATCCAAGATACCAATTGCTCTGGTGTTTGTTCAGGAATCTGGGTGTTTTGCCTCCTGCTGTTGGAATCTATTTCACGCACTATGGTGTATTCCGGTGGGAACCTCTATTAAACGTGTTGTGTCCATGGTGATAATTATAACACTAACACTCCGAGTTACTCACTCACATGCGGAGGTGTTATTTGTATGACAACCCGTTACCAGTGGCACGCCACTTGTCATGTGCGCAATGCATATGCATTGACAATAATGCAAACAGGTTTCGTGAAACATAATTAGCCCATTAAAGCGAGAGTGCCGGTGGAGCTCACACTTACCAAAGGATTGGCAGTGGTATTAAAAGTAGAAGACAGAACTTTAAAAGCATGGAAAAGGAAGGGCGTACTTGGAGTCATGAATGACTTAAGATCATGGGTCCTGGTGGGGGCTTTAGCCGCTTTTCAGACCTATAGGGGGCGAAGAAATCTAGGTCAGAACAGCAGTGAATCTGGCCTCGAATTAAGATTAAGAATGCTCCCCAACCTACTCACTTTAAAAGCGTGCACGCCCACATAGCACTTGCCAGTTCCTTTCCGTGGACCCGAATGTTAGCCTGGCGTCCGATAGTTAGGTAAATATACCGGAATGGAAACCGGTCATGTGATTGGGGCGTGCCACGCAGGACGTGCTATATTACTGGGGCAAAGGCTGGAACACTAACCTCCTCGGTTGGAGGTATTGAATGAAAGGACAAAACCATCCGGGTCCTCAGTGAGGCTTTGAATGCAGCTCAGTGGGATTTCCAAACACCCAGAGAATTTGTTATCGAATGCGCTATGCTAGCCCTGATGAGAAACTTCTTTGAGTACAGGGGGACCTGTAACTACAGTCTATGGGACTTTGATGGGCAGTACTTTCGCCCCTAGCGTAGCCGGGCTGTATGTCGACGATTTCAAATGCAGACATATACTATCTGTGAGTAATCCATACACGGCCTATATATCCTTCTGGAAGAGGTACATAGATGACATGTTTGTCATCTGACAAGGACCAGAGGATATCCTACTGGAATTCTTCAATTGGATTAACTCCTGTGACTCCAATTTGAGGTTTACTCATACTTACCAGAGAGAAGAGAGGACTTTCCTAGACGTGGTAATTAGGAAATCAGGAAAGCGTCTGCTGACGAAAACCCATTATAAACCTACAGCCAAGAATAACCTGCTACATTTTTCCAGCTTTCATCCTAGACCGCTGCGAGAGAATGTCCCCTTCGGTCAGTACCTCCACCTACAGCGTAATTGCAGTGAAGTGGAGGACTTTCGGTCCCAAGCCGGTGAACTTACAACCAAACTCCGCAAACGCGGTTACCCGGAAAGGATACTGAAGAGAAGTTGCAAGAGGGCCAGGAACCAACCCAGGGAAGCCCTCCTAGAAGATAACCCCAGAAATAGTTAAAAAATACCACTCAAGTGTGTCACCACATGCAGTGTTGCTTCCAACGCAATCAGTAAATACATCTGGAAACACTTGCGGATTCTGGAAAGCAACAATCTCAGGAGGGAGAAGCGCCTCTTTTCTTTTAAAAGGGCCAGGAGTATCAAGGGCACCCTACTCCATACAGGCCCAAGAAAGACTGACAAGGATGAGAGCCCATCTGTACTAAACGCTTGGGGTCTCCGGAAAGTGACCCCCACTAAGAGTCTGAATCTGGAACCCGACAAAATATGGACACAACAAGACCACACTGTAATTCCACAAACGTGGTTTATCTAATTACATGCCCTTGTGGCTCAAGATATGTGGGGATGACGACACGCAAGATAAAACAATGGGTGTGCAAGCACCGTAGTAATATTCGGTGGCAGAAGAATACCACCAAGTTACCGGAACATTTTTTACAGCAGAATCACACCACCAATGAAATACGTTGGACGATTATAGAACAAATCAAGCAGGGGCATGCAACATCACAGGTCCTATTTGAGAAGGAGCTGGGCTGGATTTATCGTCTTTTAGTGTCAAAGTATGTTTATTGAGTTTTGAAACAGAAGAAACAGGCATGGCATGGCAATAGACAATCAGCAGGCAAGGAAGGCAAGCGAGACAGACAAACACGTCTTCTCTTAGAAGCATTAAGTGAGCAGGGTGAACATGCCCAGATGGCGAGGCGCTGCCCGGGGATCGAGAAGAGCCCCTAAGTGGAGCAGCAATCAAAAAGGCCAGCCTTAAAAAACACAAAAACCCCGCCCCCCCCCCCCAACATCCAACTCAAACACCCTCCCCCCGCCCCTACCAGTACGCCATTCTTCCGTAGTGATCGTATGCGTTATAGTCAGTCCAAGTGTATCAGGGTGCCTGCGGTCGCTCGCGGTCCACCATGCACTCCGTAAGGCGTAGGATGCGAAGGTACTTTGGGCAAGTGATTTCATGGAATTCCCTGGAGAGTAACGTCAGGAGCGGTTGCCAAGTGGTTCGGAATGAGTCAGGCGTGTGTGTGAGCGTGGCCTGAATCCGTTCCATGCCTAACGTGAACCACAACTTATGCAACCAGCCTGTGTGGGTGGGAGAGGTGGTGGAGCCCCAGAGCGACAGGATGTGTTGGGACGCCGCCTGCATAGCGATGCCCATCTGTTTGCCGCGAGCTGATCTCAAGGGGAACATAAGCGCATTAGGGAGCCCTAGGATTGTGTAAGCTGGGAAGCGTGGGATTTCAGTGTCGAATGTGGAATCAATGTCGTCCAAGACGGCCTTCCAATATTCCTGCAGGGCGGGACAGTCCCATAGGAGGTGAGTCAGCGTGCCCCGGCCGCCACAGCCCCTCCAACACAGCGCACTTCGGGTAGGGTTACCCTGAGGAGTCTCGCTGGGGTTAAGTGCCAATAGATCGCCAGTTTTATCGCCGATTCCCTAGCTTTGGTATTGCGGGTGGTGTGGGCGGCTCTATAGTGTATGTGGTTCCATTCTAATGAGGAAAGAGTTCTCCCGAGTTCGGTTTCCCATCGTCTCTGGCCAGCAGTTTTAGCAGGGTCGGCAGCAGGGGTGAGCATCCGATAAAGGTCTGAGACAAGATGTTTATCTGAGTCTTTGGACACAAGCCATCGTTCGAACGGTGTCATTTGCCGGCCGACCAAGGGGGCAACTTCCGGGTGCAAGAGCCAGTGGCGAATTTGGAAATATTGAAACATGCGTGGTTTATCCACCCCGTAGGCTTGCGAAACGTCAGCGAGAGAGAGAAAACCCTCCAGATCAAAGAGGTGGCCGGCCGATCGGCAAGGCGTATCGCGCCATTGCAGGAAAGCTCGAGCGTCCGTGCCAGGTGTGAATGCGGGATTATCAAAGAGAGGGGTAAGTGGAGACGGGAAGGTCGTGAGGCCCCGTTTGACCGCCACCATGTCCCAGGCTGCCATAGTGGTCCGAGTAATAGGGGAGCGGAGGAGATAGCGCGGTCTGTGCTGGCGAGCAAGAAATGGTACCTTCCACAAAGAGGTCTGAGCCATTGCCCTATCCTGAAAAAGCCATCTCTTCTCTGACTCGGGTCGGTACCATTCTACCAGGTATCGAATTTGCGAGGCCTGGAAATATTGCAATAGATTCGGGATCCCAAGGCCGCCCTCGTCCACGGTCCTGTGCGCAACTCGTCTATGTAGTCTGGCGCGTTTCTTCTCCCACACAAACTGGTGAATGTCGTGTTGGAGGTCAGCTAGCATTCCCAGAGGCGGGGATATCGGGAGGGTCTGAAAAATGTACAATATCTTGGGTAGGACCGACATCTTCACCGCCGCGATCCTGCCAAGCAGGGAGAGGGGTTGCTTCGACCAGCGCGCGAAGTCGGCCCTGATCTGGGATGTTAAAGAAGAATAGTTATGATTGACCGTCGAGATCGTGGAAGAGGTCAGGGTGATCCCCAGGTACGGAAGCCGAGCAGTGGACCGTAATTTGCAGCCGAAGGTAGGCGGCGGGCTGTTGGGAAGGGCATGGCGTCCCAGGGGCAGGATCAAGGATTTCCCCTGGTTAACTTTGAAACCGGACACCGCGCCGAATTGCTCCAGCTCCGCCAGGAACGCCGGTATGGAGCTGGACGGACGGTCCAATGCGGCGATTATGTCGTCCGCGTACAATCCCACCACGTGGGGTTCGTTGCCGAAAGACATCCCTGTAATGTAAGGGTTGTCCCGAATTTTTTGCGCCAAGGGTTCCACGTACAGGGCGAATAGTAGGGGCGAGAGAGGGCATCCTTGGCGGGTACCCCTCTGTATCTCGAAGCGTTCTGATTTGAGGCCACCCAACCGGACACGGGCCAAGGGACGGTGATAGCAGCTCGCGATCCAGGCCTGAAACCGGTCGCCCAGGCGGTAGCGTCGTAGCACAGCCCGCAGGTAGGTCCAGTCGACACGGTCGAAGGCCTTCTCTGCATCGATGGCTAGTAGGGCAGAATCCGATACCTGAAAGTGAGCCTTGTCCACGAGGTGCAGGAACCTTTTTGTGTTGTCGCTGCACTGGCGATTCGGGACAAAGCCCGATTGGTCCGGTTCGAGGATGCCCGGAAGGCATGGACCTAAACGAGCCGCAAGCACCCCCGTAAACAGCTTCAGATCCAGATTGAGCAGGGAGATGGGGCGGAACGCGGAGCAATGCGTCGGGGGTTTGCCCGGCTTAGGCAGGACCACGATATCGGCTGCCAGCATATCGGGTGGGATGGAACTCGGGCCTTCAAAGGAGTTAAACAGCCTGGCGAGGATAGGCGCCAGGACCTGGCCGAAGGACTTATAAAAGCCTGCCGAGAAGCCGTCAGGGCCCGGGGATTTAAGCGGGCGAAGGCGCGCAATAGCAGCGAGGATCTCGTCGGCACGGATAGGGGCATCTAGGGCTTCCGTGCTTGCCGGGCATAGCGGCGTGATATCAGCAGATTGCAGATATGTATCTATGTCTGCCGGTGACGCCCTGTCCGCGCTGTACAGAGAGGCGTAGAAGGACCGAAAGGCTGAAGCAATCTGTACATCTTCCGTAACGGCGTCGCCGGCGTCGTCCAGTAGTGTCGTGATTTTGGAGCGTTGAAGTTTGGCTTTCAAGGCGCTGGCCAGAAGCCGGCCGGTACGGTTGCCCCCCACATAATATGTGTGGCGAAGGCGGAGAGCGGCAAATTCCGCTCGGTCGGTGTCGAGGCTGGCTAGTTGAGCCCGGGCGGCTTTAAGTTGGCGCCAAATTCTTGGGGCGCCTGTGCGGCTGTGCGCTCTCTCCAGCTCCGCGACCTTGTCGGAGAGGTCACCTCTCTTCTCTCTGCGAAGTTTAGCGTCCGCGGCCGATATGGCTATCAACTCCCCCCGGACGATAGCTTTCAGAGCCCCCCACAAAGACGACACCGATACATCAGGGGTGTCGTTGGTGGCCAAGTAATCTGATATGCATTTATGAAGCTGGTGGGCTACCGCCGGCTTCTGCAGGAGGGTTTCATTAAGCCTCCACGACCCCGGGGTGCGTGGCGACCTGGGCACGTTGAGTGACAATTCCAATGCCGCATGGTCGGAGAGGGCTGCCGGGACAATGGACGCTGTGGCGATGTGAGGAATGAGGCCTGATGATCCTAGGAAGTGGTCTATGCGCGCGTAAGTGTGGTGTACGTGTGAGTAAAATGTGTACTGCGTTGTGAGGGGGTGTGTATGCCTCCAAAGGTCCGAGATGTCTCTATCATGCAGCCAGGTAACGCCTTTTTGCGAAAGTGCCCTGGTGTCCCCGTAGCGGTGCCCCGATCTATCCCTGTCGGTATCCATGACGAGGTTGATGTCCCCCCCGAGTAGCATGTGGGTGTGAGGAGCTTGAAGCGCTTCAGAGATCGCGGAGATTAAGAAGGGCTCTTGACCTGTGTTGGGGGAGTAGATGGATCCTATTGTGTATGCAGTGTCGCCTATTAGGAAAGTGTGGGCTAGAAGGCGTCCTTTGATTTCCCCTACCTTGGCCCCCACCTTGCCCTTGAAGCGCCGAGATATGAGGATAGCCACCCCGGCTTTCTTAGATGGGAGAGAGGAGAAAAATTGCTGCGGGAAGGCGCGGGAGCGCAACCGATGCCAATCTTTAGCTAAGAGGTGGGTTTCCTGTAGTAAGCAGATGTCGGCTTCAGAGTTCTCCAAGTAAGAGATGATAGCTCTACGTTTTATCGGATTGTTAAGGCCCTTGACGTTAAGAGATAGGATTTTAATCGTATCAGGCATCACCACGGCACAAGGGAACAAGCTGGATTATGAGTGCAAGGCGCTGCGCAGCGACGTAAAACATAGGGAGCCCGTGGTGTGTGTAAAGGCCCCATGGCGTACTGGATCCCTCCCACAACTCCCTCCCCCCCTCGGCCACCCTAACCCCAACAGAGTGGACCCTCCCAACCCCCTCCAAGTATTGAACCCTTGTCCCCCAAACCCCCCTCCCCCTCCCAGAACAACCCCCCCAACAACAACTGGTAAAAGTCTCGGGCCTAGTCGTGCAGGGCACAGGTCCGCAGAAAGTCAAAGAAAGGGGTACCATGGCTGCAGCCCAATTGGCGGCTCCCCGGCCCAACCCCCAGTTAAGCTACGTGCGAGTGAAAGCGCACCCCCGACAAGGTCAAAGTTCTACTGATCGGGTGCTGTGTTATCCGCCACTTCCTGTACTGCAGCTTCACGTTCTTGGGCGACCGTGATTGGGTCCGGTTTTGGGATGGGTCTCGGCGTCCTCCTCCTGCGAACTGTCTGCCAGCCGTCTCTTGTAGGGCGAGATGGGTCTTCCTGTGACCGGGACGGAGAGGCGACTCTGGAGTTGGAACCTTCCGGCATGTCTATCCCTAGGAGGGAACAGGCGTCACGGAGTGATCTGAGTTGATGAAGGGAGCTGTTCCATTTGAAGATCAGGCGGAACGGGTGACCCCAGGAGTAGGGTATCTCGGCATCTCGCAGGAAGTTCGTCACAGGCCGGAAGGACTTACGCTTTTGTAAGGTGATGTTGGAGAGGTCCTGAAAGAGGGCTACAGGGTCTTCTCGAAATCTAATGGGCTGTGCTTTCCTGGCTTCTCTAAGGATGCGTTCCTTCAGAGGAAAGTCCGGGAGGAACGCCAGAATGTCCGGAGGTGGTGCAGGTGCTCTGCGTGCCATGCCTACCCTGTGAGCCCGGTCGATTCGGATTTCAAAGTCGCTCGGCTCACCCAGGATGTCCCTGAATAGGTCTTGGAGATAGCTGGTCACATTGTCTTTTTCAGCCTTCAACGGAACACCCCTGACCCGTATGTTATTCCGCCTGGAGCGGTTCTCCAAATCTTCAGAGTGCGACTGTAAATCCACCTGCTGATCCTGAAGTCGCAGGAGTTCCTGCTGGAGTCTCTCCACCTCCCCGCTGCGGGATTGATCAGCGTTCTCCAGAGAGGCAACCCGCTCACCCAGACCATCAATGTCACGACGGAGTTCGCGCTGTTCCCCGGCAATGTCCTGTTTCAAAGTCTGGAAGTCCTCTCGCAATGTGTTGAAAAGGGAGGCCAGGAAGGCCTTCGTGATGGGAGCGGAGTCCTCGTCCGGTGTCTGAGGGCTCGTGGGGGGCTTCGGGGACGACTGTGGCTGGGTCTTATCTCCCTTCGCCGCTGCCTTATGCATGAGATCCACAACATTCCGGCCACCTTTGCGAGTAGATTGTGTCATGATGTCCCAAGCGGGGTGAGGGGCTCGGCCAGCGGGCGTCGTCGGGGCCGCCGAGTGATCGCCCAGCCACCGAAGCGAGGCCAACCGTGAGGGTCAGCGGGTGATGCGGAGCCGGCCCTGGGTAATGCGAGAGGTCCGGCGCAGAGATTTAGCAGGGGGGTCCGCGGGCTGGTCTGGGGACCGCTGTCCGTCGCGAGGGAGTCGCAAGGGCGGCGCTCAGAGTGCGTAGTAGCCAGTGAGAGATTGATGGTAGGGGTAACCAGAATGTCCGGGTTAGGGCAATGCACTAAGCGGGGTTATATGTGGCCGGAGGAGGAGCAGTACGGGCCCAGGGGGAGCGTCTGGGCGTCAGGCAGGAGAACTGAGCCCCGGTATTAGCAAGAAGAGAGTCTCGTGAGGCTCGTGAGCTGGATGTCGCAGAGGGATCCACGGACTGCGCGGGGGTCCCGGTGGATGGTGGGCAGCAGGCAGCCGGCAGGCAGCTGGAGCCAACGGCCCCTTCCAACAAGTCCGCGATGTCGACCACAGCAGCCGAGGGCCACCACACAGGAAATGCAGGGTCCGGGGGAGGGGAAGGCTGGCAGTCCAGGTCGCAGTGCGCAGCTCACCTTATACCTCCCGTCCAGAGGGACACTGCAGCTGGGTGGTGTCTCACGTCGTCGGAGTGCTCCTCCACCGGTAGGCCAGGGGGCGGGGGGGCCGCAGGGCGCAGGCGGCGGGCCGATGTCTCCTCGTGTGATGACCGCAGCAGATGGCGCGGTGGATGGTGGGCCTTCCGGCCGTCCAGCAGGCCCACGCCTGGCAGCTATTGGAAGGGCCCAAGCCAGTAGGCCCCCGCACAGGTGGGATCCCTCCCGTCGGAGGTCTGGGGCGTGAGGTGGGCACCGGTGGGTCGTAGGGGCGGCGGGTCCGGTCCTGCGTCACCGCCCGGCAGGCCCACGCCGGGACCTAAAGTGTTCGGAAGGCTGGTGCTGCCTCGTCGAGTGACCGCCGTGCGTGGCGCAATGGACTGCGACTCTTCCGGTCGCCCAGCAGGCCCACGCCGGGGCGAGGGAGGCCAGAGTCCTCGTAGGTTTCGGAGAGGCCGGGGGGGGAGGGGTAGGCCGCAGCACAGGTGGGTCCCCCCCGCCGGAGGTCAGAGGTGCGAGGGGGGTCCGGAGATCCGTGGAGGGCAAGCGACCAAAGTCCCGCCCGGTTCGTAGCTCTGGGGGGGCGGCGGGGTTGAGCCTGTGTCACCGCCCTGTAGGCCCACGCCGGGGCCTAAATTTGTAGAGGGCCGTTCAAGGCCCCGAGAGGGTGCAGCCGCCGGAGCTGGAGCGGCCTCTCCGGAGGCAGCCGATGAGGTGGGGGGGGGCTGGTGAAGGTGCGCTGGGCCGGCAGCCCGTATTCTGTGCAGGGCAAGCCCCCACAGGCCCGACAAGAAAAGGCGCGGGTGGTCGCCTGGAGGCCCACGCCGGGGCCTGGAGTCGGCGGTTGGCTGGCGGCTGGGCACAGGCCATCCGGGGGCGGCCGGGAGCACCAGCCGATCGGGCTCTCCGCCGTTGGTCGCCCAGGTCGCCTCTCTGTGCTCCGCCGCTCGTAGGTGTGGAGCTTCGGTCAGCGACCGCAGCCGCCGATGCGTGGGTGTGCGGCGGAAGGGCTCTAACCTTCGTCGCCGGCGCACCGGATTTGGCAGCAACGGGAAAAGCGGGGTTCCAGCGGTCGCCGGCTCAGGAAACTCGGCTGGTGGTCCCCCAAGGGAGTGAGGTCGGCATGAGCCGAATGTGGGCAGGGGCACAAGGGGGTGGCAGCCAGGAAATCGTGCGTGAGGGACACCGGGCCGGGGAGCCTCGCAATCCGCGTCCTTTCAAGCCGCCATCTTGGCCACGCCCCGTCTTTTTACACATGAGCATGGACTAAATGACAATATCCCCTGGGGTTCCGTAAAGAGACATTAATTCAATATAGATATACCCTGGCTTTTATGTGTCCTGACTATTAAAGTTAACACCTATCGTTAATTCACTGTTACTTGTACTGAGTTTATCCCGGCCTAAATACAAATATTTTTCGTCACCACCTTGATGTGACTACTCTGTGGGGCTATTACAACAGTGCCTTATCTACAGGCTTTTTGAGGGCAACCTTGCTTTTATTTACCCCCTGATATTTCACGCTCACATAGAGGGTTAAGCATATGTACAACCCGCAGCTCAGTGGTTCAGTTCTCTCTCTAACACATCATGTTGAGGACGACCTTGAATTTGTAGTTTTATTTTCTGATCCCCACATGTTTCCTTATAGGTCCCAAATGAACAGGAAATAAGAAATATTTCCTCAGTATCAAGCACCACCGATGCGTTTCTGCTCTGACGGTTTGTGCATAAAGTTTTCTTTCATTCAATACCTTCAACCGAGGCGGTTAGCATTCCAGCCTTTGCCCCAGTAACATAGCACGTCCTGCGTGGCACGCCCCGATCACATGACTGGTTTCCCTTCCGGTATATTTACCTAACTATCGGACGCTGAGCTAACATTCGGGTCCACGGAATGGATCTGGCAGGCGCTACGGGGCGTGCATGCTTTTAAAGTGAGTAGGTTGGGGACCATTCTTAATCTTAAATCGGGGCTAGATTCACTGCTGTTATGACCTAGATTTCTTCGCCCCCTATAGTGTTTGACAACCCGCAAAAGCCCCGATCGGGACCCATGTCGGGAAGTCATTCATTACTTCACGTAAGCCCTTCCTTTTCCATGTTTTTAGGTCGCGCCTGCGATTGCAGGGGCGAAAGCCCCTGCTGTCGCAAAGCGATCTATTGTAATCATTTCAGTCCTTTTCCCGTTCAAGGACTAGGCAGAGAGAACAGACTGTCACGCGCATGCAGCCGGCCGGAATCGGATCAGGTCACGCGCTCCGATCCCGGACGGCTGTTCACAACACATGCACACATGCACACGCAAGCACAGGCAGGCACACACACAGGCAGGCACACACGCAGGCACAGGCAGGCACACACGCAGGCAGGCACACAGGCAGGCACACACGCAGGCACAGGCAGGCACACACGCAGGCACACACAACACACACACAGACAGACGCACGCACGCACGCACACTCCCCCCCCCCGCCCAAACTCACCGGGCTAAACAGTCACAGAGGACGGACTTAAAAACAAAAATGCTGTCGCACTCGCACCCCTTCTTCTGGGAGCAGTGTAGGCCACTTTTACGTCATTGTAACATCAGAAACCGAAGGCTCGTCAGCTGGGGGACTCCCCGGTTCCTCTTCCATGCCGTGACCACGTCATTCCAGCTCTGACGCAAGGAGCCGCGCCTCTGCTGGCGCCGTGCCTGCGGTGGGACTGCAAGGGTTAAGTTGCCAAGTCAAATGAACTCCGCGGCTCCTGCTTAATGCACTCTTATCCGAGCCCGGCTGATCCGGTCAGCGGCATCTGTTCGCTCAGTTGTGCACTTGGGTGCCGCGTCCTCCGGTCTCATGCAGTGGTCCAAAGAGCCTGTTTCTTTTACTTTGTGTTTTAACCTTTCCGTCTGTCTGTTCTGGTTCCGACCTCTCCTTTGATCCGCAGTATTGTCGGAGTCGGCGCAGGGCTAGTGTGAGGAGGCGCAGGTTCTGAGAACCAAAAACCGAGACATTTCTCTCACAGAAATGCACGGCTGTAATTTGGCATCGCCCAGGGGCCCACGGTGGCTTGATTGACAGCGCTCATCGTCAGAGAGAACGCAGACCGTGGGCGTGGGCAATCCATTGCACCTTTTACACACACTGCTAGCGGCTGCTAATTCATTCTGCACTACGGCACGTGGAAAGGGCTCTCAGAAAACTGGGTCTGTACTAAATGTTCTGAAATTTGCTGGAGCCCAGAACAGGTGCTGAAAGGGGGGGACTGCCCTAGCAAATGCGTGGCGCCGTCACCCTGGCTTATTTTGTTTATACACAACACTGTAAATGTACCAAATACAATATCTAATCTAAATTCAAAGCCTGGCTAGTGAAACTTCGGGGAAAATGTAAAAATGTTAAATGGTGGATTTTCTGTTGACATACTAGGTGCAAAATTGAATTTAAAATGATAAACGGCCATAAAATGCACAATTACTCAGACATTCCAAAATAGATTATTATGCGCTGCACAAATTATCAGGCTAAAAAGCGAAGTTCGGGAAGATCGCAATTCAATGGTTATGTACTTGGGGATTCAAAAAGGACACCATTCTTACTGCAACTTGTCTGAGTTGAAGAAGGTGGTTCCAGATGTACAATACTGAGAGCAAAGGGTGGTGTAAAAAGGGCTATCTTTAGTTTTTAAATAAAAATTGCAATAACATGCCTATAAGTATTTAATTAAGGCTTTTCTTCTATGAGGTGGCATTTGTAGAGTACTCATTACCAAATCAACATGGTGGTAAAGTAGTGTACCTCAAAAATCAGCATGAAAAAAGTTTCAGAAGCCATATGAACTGCATGAGATTAGATTCGGCACAAAGCGGAGAGGTAGAGCATTCAGGGTTTTACCCGAGGCTAAGGGAAAGACTTTGTCTCTGTGGTTATTGTTTTTTTTTTTAATAAATACATTCGGTTATGTTTAGTGAAAGCTACAAACCAGAACAAGCATTTGCAATGCAATAAGTCTCGCCTTTGTGAGAGTTTGAGCTATTGTCATTGTAAATGACAATGCCTTTCATTTATGTGTTTTGAAAACCTGCAAGCAGTGCGTAATTACGCACTTTATACTATTAGTCCTTGCTTACGAGAAGCAAGGCTGGCAGTAAAAGAGGCGCAGTTACGGCCAGCCTTGCTTCTCGTAAGCAACGACTAGAAGTACAAAGTGTGCATTTACGCACCGCTTGCAGGTTTTCAAAACACATAAATAAATAAAAAGGCAGTAATTTACAATGCCAATAGCTCAAACTCTCGTAAAGGCGAGACCTATTGCATTGCAAATGCTTGTTAAAGTTATGTCTTCTACAATTAATACCACTACCAATCCTTTGGTAAGTGTGAGCTCCACCTGCACTCTCGCTTTAACGGGCTAGTCATGTTTCACAAAACCTGTTCGCATTATTATCAATGCATATGCATAGAGCGCACGACAAGTAGCGTGTCACTGGTAATGGGTTGTCATACAAATAACACCTCCGCATGTGAGTGAGTAACTCGGAGTGTTTTTTTTAATTTTTTTATTTTTATTTGTCATTTATTCAAGATTGAAGTAGAAAAGCGAGGAAGAGCAAGAAGAGAAGAAGAGGAGGAGGAGAAAATAAAGGAACAGGCGACAAACCGCCACATATCCCCACACAGGGGGTGCTGAAAATATTGCTGTAGAACCCCAAGTCATATATGGTACATTTTGCTGTTCGACTCCCATGGCAATGTTCGTGTTCGCCAACTAGCACCGATTTGGAGGGTGCGGCAAGTCCGTAGCAAATGGCCAAAGGGTACAAGAGAAGGTGTCTCCAGCCAGGCGCCCAGTTATACAGGAATGCCACGCAGGTCACTTCCACATGCAAAGTATGTCACAACTAAGAGTAAACTACAACCCCACCCCAACACCCCTCAAGCCCCCCAGGCCCCCACCCCCCACCCCCCACCCTTCCCCCGGTGGTGGCAACCAACAACCATGCAGCACAACGTCACATATGTAGACGGTTAAATTTGGAAGAGGTGTAATGCACGTAGCGCTGAGGGGCAGACCGCAGAGGGTAGACCTCGGGATAAGAATCTAACCAAGGGCCCCCAGGTAAACATGAAGTTTTTAAAATTCCCCAAAAATATATCCGACATTCTTTCCATACTCAACAGTCGCCACAGCCGCGCATGCCATAGCGAGATGGCCGGTGCAGATGGGTTTTTCCAGGCGGTCGCTAATGTCAACTTGGCCGCCCCTAAACACAGCCATACCATGCGCTTATCAGCTCTAGTTTGATGTTCCAACAAAGGGTCCCTAAGTCCCAGTAGCACATATTCTATTGAATTCGGAACCGGATAACCCAGCACATCTTTAATATGGGACAGGATCTCGGACCAAAAGGGTTGGATGGTGGGACAATCCCACCAAATGTGGCGGAAATCCCCCAACATACCGCAGCCCCGCCAACACCTATCTGAGGTAGTCGAAAAGATCCGATGCAACTTAGAGGGGTATAGATACCAGTCAAACAGGAGTTTTAAGTGAGCCTCCCTAAGATCTGTTGAGTGGTTATGTGCCGCCACATCCCGCTAAAGGCTCCTCCATTCGCTGTCAGAAATGTCCCTACCCAGGGTAACCTCCCAGTGGTCCATGTAACGAGGGCGGGGGGAAACCGCGGTATCTAGTAACATCCCATATATGAAGGAAATCGTTCCCTTCATCGTGGATGTGCGGAGAATAAAGGCCTCAAATTTCATCAGTGGTCTAGTGGCGGCGTCCCCCACTGCAGTCGATGTCGCCCAGTGTAGGAGTTGGAGGTGTCGAAAGCGTTCAGTGGGTGGAACCCCATAATCTCGCATACAGTTTTGAAAGGTGAGGGGTGTCGCCCCATGGAACAGGTGAGTAACAGCTCGGCAACCACCCTCCCTCCAAACACCAAAGGGTCCGTCAGTCAATGCCGGAGGAAAAGCCGGGTTAAAATGAATAGGGGTAAATGGAGACGGGAAGGTAGTCCAGCGATCGTCACCACTGAGTGTGTCCCAGACCTTCAATACCGTGCTGGTTGGGGTGCAAATATATGCATTCCTGGGCCGGTCAGCCTTGGGCTTCCACGCCAGATCCCAAATGGATCTTCCGGCCACACACCGATCCATATGGAGCCAATGCTTTTCCGAAAGCCGTTGTGACCATTCAACTAGTATTCTCAATTGCGCCGCTTTATAATACATGTGCATGTCCGGGAACCCCACCCCCCCCTCCGTTCGCGGACGGCGAAGCACTGCATATGAAAGTCGTGCCCGGCCACCTTGCCACACATACTTCAACATCAGAGTTTTAAGCCGACGGAAAAAGTCTAACTCCACCGGTATGGGCAACGCTTGGAAGAGATATAAAAGTTTCGGGAGGAGGACCATCTTGAGTGCGTGAATCCTACCCAACCAAGAAATGTACCTCGGCTTCCACCGCTCAAGTTCAGCGCGTATCATCGTCAACATTGGTGTAAAGTTGGCCGAAAATAAGGCGCCTAGAGTAGGTGTCAGACGGACTCCCAGATACAGCAAAGATGAAGTCGACCACGACAAGGGGGTAAGTGCTCGCAGTCGGAGCACCTCCTCGGGGGGAAGAGTCAAGTTCAGAATATACGATTTGGTGAGGTTGACCCTGAAACCCGCCGCCGTCTCAAAGTCAGAGAGCACCGCGTGAACATGTGGCAACGATAGCGCCGGATCCCTAAGTGAGAGCAGCACGTCATCCGCAAACAACTAAATCTTATGCTGTTCGCCGGAGAAGGGGAGGCCCAAGATATTGTCGTCCTCCCGAACCGCAAGCGCCAATGGCTCAATACTTAAAGCGAAGAGGAGTGGGGAGAGAGGACATCCCTGACGCGTTCCACGCGAGTGACGGAAGCGCCCGGATCTATGGCCATTAACCATCACTCTAGACATAGGGTTGCTGTAATTAGCCTCAATCATTCTTATGAAGCGGGGTGAAAACCCAAAGGCCTCCAGGGTACGATGTAAAAAGCCCCAGTCGACGCGGTCAAAGGCTTTCTCCGCGTCGAGCCCCACTAATACCGCCGGTATATGAAGTCTATTAGCCTTCTCGATCAGGTGGACCACGCGTCTCAAGTTGTCATGAGTTTGCCGTCCTTTTATAAACCCGGACTGGTCCGGCTGCACCAGAATCGGCATCAAGTCCTGTAACCTCCCCGCGATTATAGACGAGTACAACTTAGCGTCCAGGTTGAGGAGCGCTATCGGCCGATAAGAAGCGCACTCGGTATGATCTTTCCCCGGTTTGGGGAGGACGGTGATCAAGGCTTCGGCCATAGTCTCAGAGGTTCTGCCCTCCGATGCCATGGCATTAAAGAGGGAGACCTGGTAATCGCAGAGGTCCGACGCAAACGTCTTGTAAAACAGGGCAGTGTAGCCGTCCGGGCCCGGTGCCTTGTGAAGCTTTAAAGCCTTGATGGCGTCAAGTACCTCTTCTCTAGTGATGGGGGAATCCAGCAAGTCGTTCCATTCTCTGGAGACCTGCGGTATCGGGAGATTATCCAAAAACGCAGCTTGAGCCTCTGGATCAAGGGCGTCACCCGAATAGAGATCAGCGTAAAAGCGGTAAAAAGATCCGCTTTGTCCGCATCACCGTGCTGTACAGATCCCGCGTGGTCCCTTATTCCCCCAATGTAGTCCTTCTCGCGTTTATCGCGAAGTTGCCGGGCCAAGTGCCGCCCCACCTTGTTCCCTTGAGAGTAGGAGATGCGGCGGAGGCGGAGGAGGGTGAACTCAGCCCGGTTATTATAGTGGGCCCTCAATTTCCCTCTCACCGCCGTCAACGGACGGAGGGTCACCCTAGACGGGTTGGATTTGTGTGCTTGCTCCAAAAGAGCAAGTTCCGCTTCTAGGTCCTCCCTCTCCTTTCTCCTAAGCTTATTGAGGTGGGCATTAAGGGCGAGGCATGTGCCCCGCAGGAAGGCCTTGCACGCATCCCAAGTGACATACACTGAGGTATCAGAGGGCGGGTTAAGTGCCATGAAGTCTCCTATAGCCCTCCGCAGCTCTTTACAAGACACCTCATCTTGTGTCAACGCAGCCGGGAAGTACCACTTTCGCCAGCCGTCCCCCCCAACATGCCACTGCAGGCCAAGAACCACCAAGCTATGATCAGAGACCGAAAGCGGAAAGACACTGGAGAGTTGGGTATCTCCCCTGAGGGCCTGACTAATAAAAACATGATCTATACGGGAGTAAGAACGATGTACAGAAGAAAAAAAGGTATAGTCCCTAGTATTCGGGTGTAAGAATCGCCACCTGTCCACCAATCCTAAAGCCTCTATTTGTCGTTGCGTTTCAACCGAAAAAAAAACCCGAGTCTGCCCGGCGCGTTCCTGAGCTGTCCATGTCTCTGTCCCACACCATGTTAAAGTCCCCCAAGAGGAACAAGTGCCCTTCCACGAAGCGTCCCACCCTGTCCAGCAACTCCTGTAGAAACCCATTCTGTCCAGCATTAGGGGCATACACAACCACAAAAGTACATTGCCGGCCATACAAGGACCCCTTCACCATTAGCCATCGACCTTCCTTATCACCGCTCACCCCCAGAGGTTGAAAGTGAAGAGACGCCTTGAACATGAGAGCCACCCCCCTATGTTTGGTGGATGCTGACGCCCTGTAGATGAGGGGAAACTGTCGGTGCCGAAGTCTAAGTTCATCTTTCCTGGCTAGATGGGTTTCCTGGAGGGCCACCACATCAAGATGGTGATCCGACAGGTACTTCCAGAGCTTTTGGCGCTTTTGCGGGGAGTTGAGACCCTTCACATTCCAGGTTCCTACACTAATAGGCATAGTGACATTGGGAATCTCTGCTCTGGAAGCCTACCAGCATGATCCTCTCCCACTCCCCGACCAGTGTTACTACTACTCCACATGCACCCGGGATAGGCCCAACTCCAAGCCTCCCCCGCCAATCCCCCCTCCACCCCTCAGTCGTCGCCAGATCCGCACCACCACCAGGTCTCCCATCGCCAGGCACACATGGCGGCCCGCAAGGCAGCCCACACTGATGACAACTGGATAGAAACACCCCTACCAGCGACCAGGCCAATGTCCCTCCCCGGGAAGCAGCACAACGCTCAAATAAGAACTCCAGGTCACTCATCACCAAGCAGCCAGTAATAATGAAATAACTCGCAATCATGCATGAAGCAGAGAGTGCTCCTGAGAAGAGTCCCCTGCACCAGACGCTAAAGGAGAACACCTCGAACGCAAACAGCACCTCGCACACACAGCTTTCGGACGCCACCACCATCCCAACCCCCCCCACCCCAAGTCCCCCCCCCCCGCAACCCTTGCACCCAGAACCCTCCGCCCCCCACCCCACACCGCAAACAGAACAACAATAGAAAATAACGGAAGGCACTGAACCTGAACAATGTCTTCAACAGTTCCAGAAGGTCACAGGTCACAAGAATCCTTCTGGTTCGGGACTGGGGAGAGGGTACCAACTCGGTGACCCCCAGGGCCACGGTCCGGGGTGTCTTCTCCAAAAGTACAATCGCACCCCCGGGACCTTAGGGCCAGATCCCCTCTGGCGCCAATCCGCCATAGATCCAGGATCACGCTGCTCCCGAGCTTTGCTGAGAATCAGCCAACGGGACGGAGGCCACCGATGTGGCGGAGGCCACAGAGGCCACCGCGTTCCCCCGCTCCTGAAGGCTAGTTGTGCGGTCGGGCCTCCTACGATTCTCCGGGCCTACTCTGTGCCAGGACGAGGAACGGCGCCTTCTCCGCGGCGAAGGACTCCGACGTTCGGATGTCGGGGTCTCATCTCCAATCCCCAGTAGATCCTTCGCTTCCCGTAGAGAACGAATCTGTGCCAACCTGTTCTGCCATCGGAAGATGATTCTGAAAGGGTGGCCCCAGGAGTAGGAGATATTGTGCTCCCGGAGATAGGTAGTGACGGGACGGAACTCGCGTCTCTTCTGGAGTGTCGTCGTGGCCAAGTCCTGGTAAAGCTGAGGTCGATGATCTCGAAATTGCAGAGAGGGGACATCACGAGCCTTCCTCAGGATTCTTTCCTTGACTTGGAAGTCGTGGACACACACTAGGATATCTGGGGGAGGACCTCCGTTCCGCCTGGGCAAGCCCACTCTATGAACCCGATCCATTCTGATCTCCTGCAAGTCTTCCTCGTCCAGGATCTGAAGGAAGAGAGCCTGCACATATTCTCGGAGATCCCCCGCCTCACCATCCCAGGGGACCGCCCGAATGCGAATGTTGTTTCGGCGGGAACGGTTCTCAAGGTCTTCAGCATGGGCCTGCAAATCAATATTCTGCTCCATGAGGCGGAGCACGTTCTGCTGCAGCAGGTGGACATCATTGGCCATACTGAGGTCGTGATCTTCGAGGGTGGCCACTCTTTCCCCAATACCATCGACATCCCTCCGTACCTCGCGGAGATCCGACGTGAGCTGGGCGCGGAGCTCCGAGATATCGTCTTTGATGGAGGTAAAGAGTTCCTTCATGAAGGCCTTAGTTGCTGGGGCCTCATCATCAGATCTTCCCGACGACGAACTCTGGCCCGGGGAGGCCGGGGCCTGAGAGCCCTTAGCAGTCCCTTCTTTCCCAACTTTCCCTTTGCGAGAATTAGCAGCCATCACTGCCCCAGTTCCTCGCCCCCAGGAGGCGGAAGAGCACTCCGCAATGGATTGGAGGGGAGGGCAGGCCAGGGAACTCACAGGGCTACCAGCCGCTTTCCAACGCTCCAGTATTCAAGAAAGCTTTGTTAATGCCACCCCTCAGACCAGTGCCCCAAAGGAGACCGCAGGGGGGGACGCGTGGCAGCGCCAAGGGAGCCGGCTGCCCCGCAATGCTGTTCCGCCATACCCACAGCCGCGTAGATCAATCAGCGTTATCCCCCCACGCCACCTTGTTTCGGCTCCAGTCCCGGCTACCCTTTACAAATCGCTCACCGGATCTGCACCGCCTCCAGGGCTCGGCCGCCAGGCAGACTCTCCTCCAGGCAGACACACCGCCTCTCCAAGCGACCCCTGTTGCAATGCTACGGATGCTGTGCAAGTAGCCTAACAGTAATTCTCCTCAGGGGCGTCAGGCACAAGCGTACCCTCCTCCTGTCTGCCACCACCGGGTCACGTAGTCCCCCGGCGCCAAAGAAGGCTGTTTCCCGCTCCGCCGCTTGTCCGCAGCACCTCCGCACCTGGGGGGGCAAGTCCGCCCCTGCTGGAGCAGCGGACCGGCCACCGATCAAAAGCCGGGCCTCAGGAGCACTTCCGCCCACTTCCCGGACTAGGCCGCGATCCCCGGCCTCGATTGATCCGCCGGTCGCGCCTCCACTCAAGCCACCGCGGCCTCAGGCCCCGCCTCCTCCCGAGGCTCCAGGCCGGAGCCAGGCAGGCGGCCGTCTATGTTCAGGGGTGTTCGAAGGCGCCCACCGGGTAGCTCGGGCTCACACCCCCCACTCCGGTCGCTGAGCCGCTCTGAGTTGTCTCCCGCTTCAGGCGAGGCCCCAGCCCGGAGCGCCGCGCAGACCCCAGTCACCAAGTAGTGTCGCCGTCACGGGCTCGTGTCCCTCGGGTCAGGGGGGCTCAGGGGTCGTCCCAGCACTGATTCCCACTCCGGAGGAGCTCAGGAGCAATTTACCGGCATAGGAGGCTCCAGGTGCTGCTGCTGGAACAAGGCTATGCAAGGCCGGGCGCCGGAGGGGACACACAACACGTCCTACTCCGTCGCCATCTTGGCCACGCCCCCGGAGTGTTTTTTTTAATAATTCTTTTTATTAAACACTTCGGACTTACAGCACAACAGTTACATTTAGGCCAGTGACTCATCATTTCACATTATTGACATTGAAATTGCAATAACAATCAGAATTAATGAGGTACTTAAATCAGGGGGATTCTAGAGTGCCTATATCAACTTGTCGAGGCGGTGGGGCACAAATGTCACCTCTATAGTGGTTCCACGCTCCCCACACCCTAGTCCATTTCCCAGGGCATCCTCTGGCCACTTAGACCAACTTTTCCCTATACATACTCCAGTCTAAATCTTGCTCCCATTTCCTTAGGTGGGGTGGTTGGAGCGCCCCCCACAACTACGCAATATTCCTTTTCGCGATCATGTATGCCAGGGTTACCCATTGTGTGGCAGTTGTATTCTGATCAGTGGGTTCCCAAACGTTGAGAATACACCTTTGCGCCTCTGGTTGCAAGTGTACCCCCAACACTACCCGCAGGGTGTCATGTATGTGCTTCTAATATGTTTGTATATAATGACATTCCCACAGTATGTGGAGGAACTTCCCTGGTTCTCCACACCCTCTTTTACACTCTGCACTCTCCGTCTTCCCCATCTGGACCAGTCGGGGACCTGTCACATATGTTCTGTGGAGTATTTTAAGCTGTATTAACCGCAGTCTGGCTGGAATTGCGACCTCCCGTGGGGATGATAGCGCCACCTGCCAGTCCTCCTCATCAAGTTCCAACCCATCACTATTCCATTTCCCCTTGAAGGCCTGAAACGGATCCCCCATATTATTAATTAGTTTCTTGTAGATGATGGAGATGGTCTTTTTGGGAAGTTGTCCGCGTCCAATATTCTATTATCCATAGGGGAAGTTTGCTGGAGCGTGGCATTCCTCTGCATCTGGGAAAGTAAGGCATGCCGGACCTGGAAATATCTGTAATGCTCGGTATCAGCCAAACCATATTGTTTTTTCAGTGAGGCAAAGGAAAGGACTGTACCCTCCCCCAGACGTCTTGTATCCCTGCTATCCCAATGGTGTCCCACTTATCAAACCCCTTAGTACGCCAAAGACTCCCAAGTTTCTCCGAACCCCACAGTGGTGTAGTCAGAGTGAGTTTATTGTCCCATTGCATGTTCCTATTAACTGCATGCCATACAGAGGTGTGGCGCCGCGGCCAGGGCGACTGACGCTGGAATCTGGGGACCACGGTTCGATCCCCGGCTCCGGCGGCAGGTCAGCCCAGCACCATGTGACTCTGGGCAATAGCTCGCTTAATCTTCCCGACGGCCCCCCAGCGCCTAGAGACCCTTACGGGTGATTGTGCGCTTTACAAATGTGGACTTTACTTTACTTTATACATGGGTGGAATGAGCCGTGGGTCCAGTCAGTCTGGCATACAAAACTCTATTATAGTCACCTCCAGGGAGCAGCCACCTGTCCATAGCATATCCTGGATCATCCGGATAGCCATATATCCCATGATTGATAGCCGCAAGCTGGGACGCCTAATAATATTTCCTGAGGTCTGGAAGGCTGATCCCCCCCATCGTACCAATTAAGAGTTAGTTTAGGAAGAGCTATACGAGGTCTACCTTCCCAAAGGAGTTGCCTTTGGAGGCTCTCCACGTCCCTGAAGTAAGACGCTGGGACCGGGCCCATCGCATTTTGGAGCGCATATAGGAAGCAAGGCCAGGCCATCATTTTAAACAGGACCGTTCTTCCTAACAAAGAGAGGGGAAGGTATCTCCAGTGTGCTACATCTCTTTTAAGGCGCTGCATGGGAGGATCCAAGTTACGAGCAAATCGGAGCCTCGAGTCCAGCGTCACGTATATGCTGAGATACAGAAAGCCTACGGGCATAATCTGGATTGGGCAGTTTGACGGAATTTTGGGTGGGTCCCCGTGGATGACATAAATCACTGACTTAGACCAATTAACAGTAAACCCTGAGTATCTCCCGAATATAGCCAGTATATCCAGAAGGCCAATTAGCGACACCCTTAGGGAAGTTACGTAGAGTAGGATATCATCTGCATATAAAGATATCTTATCCTCCCAATCAAGCGACCACCTCATTCCCCGGATTACCCGATCTTGCCTGATCCAGGCCGCCAAGGGTTCTAGAGCCAATGCAAATAGAAGTGGTGACAAGGGGCATCCCTGGTGTGTCGCTCTCCTGAGCTGGAAATCCGCAGATTTGTGGTTGTTAACCACTACTCGGGCCTTGAGGCCGGAGTACAAAAGACAAACCCATCTCATAAACTCCGGGCCAAACCCCAGCTTGTGCAAGACCGCGAATAAGTAGGTCCACTCGACCATGTCAAACGCCATGGTAGCGTCTAACGATATCACTGCGGCCGGCTCCTGTATTGTGGGAGCTCCACCGAGCACTCCGAGTAATCTATGCAGGTTAAGGGCCGTGTTACAGTGTGGCATAAAGCCAGATTGATCAGGGTGCACAAACGTGCTTATGACTTTGACTAAACGTGTCGCCAGCAATTTCGCTAGGACCTTAGGTTCCACATTCAATAGTGAAATTGGCCTGTATGAGGCACAGCTGGTCCTGGGTTTGCCATCCTTGTATATTACAACTATATTGGCAACTCGTTGATCTTATGGGAGTATTCCTTTGTCTTTACTTTCAAGCCACATTGTGCAGATATGGGGCGCTAGTTTATTCAGGGCCAATTTGTATAATTCAATGGGAATACCTTTAGGTCCTGTTGCTTTCCCGGAATTCACCCCCCTAATTGCCTGCGCCACCTCATCATCTGTCAGCGGGGATTCCAAGTATTGGACGTTTTCTTCCAAGAGTACGGGCAACCCTATGTCCCTGAGCAGCTCACCATTCTCCTCCTTGGTGTATCTCCCCATCGAGCTATATGCCCCTTGATAATATTCCGCGAATATATCCGCTATTTCTTGCGGGTCTGTTGTGGGAATGGAGTCTATTCCCTGCACCTATGGCACCAATCGCGACGCCCACTCCCTCTTGTCCAACCACGCAATAAGTTTTCCAGCTTTATCCCCATGTTCATATATCCTACTTTGGACCGCTCTGCTCTGCGCCCTAGCTCTATCTCTGGCAATGCTGTTAAACTCGTCTTGCCTCAGCTTGAGGAGGTGGATTCCTTCAGGGGTTACTGCGTTGGCTAACTCTTCTTCCAGCTTCACCACCTCCTCCTCTGCCTTCTCAAGATCTGCCTGTCTGTCTTTCTTTTTCCCCGCAACCAGGGAGAGAGTTTCTCCCCGGATTACTGTTTTGAAGGCCTCCCACAGGATTTGAGCAGAATCCACTGTCCCCACTCTGTCCCGAAAGTAATTGTCTGCGGCTTTGACTACGTTCTCACGAGTGGGCGGGTCCTTAAAGTACCAGGGGTTGAGAGGAGCCACCCTACCAACGCTCATCTGTTCTAACCCAATTCTTAGCCACACTGGCGAGTGGTCTGATATGCCCCGACCTAGGTGCCTAACTTCCCGGATAGCCTGCGCCTGCATCGCCAGGACGAGGACATAGTCTATGCGAGAAAGACTATTGTGCACGCTTGACACATGGGTGTATTGTGACCTAACTGGGTTGTGTGTCCTCCACGCATCTACTAGCCCCATTGTCTCTGTGAAGTTCTTTAACCAACTCAAAGCGGGCCTAAGTGCACGCGGTGGGTGGCGATCAAGCTCTCCTGACATTACTGCATTGAAATCCCCCCTAGTATCAGAAGACCCATTGGGAGTGAGAGGAAAATTTTACTTATGTCTTTCAATGTGTCTGTCTGCAAACTTGGTGGGACGTAGACCGACATAAATGTGGCCGTCTTCCCTTCCCATTGGCCTGACACCCCAATATATCTGCCTCTCTTGTCTGCCCACATTGCCAGGATAGTGAAGGGGAATGAGTTTTTAACCAGTATGCCAACACCCCGCGACCCTGATGTGAATCTTGCATGTGCCACTAGCTTATACCCTCCTCTATGTAAGCCCATTAAAACAATGGGGTTGACCCAGTGAGTCAAAGGACCTGGGTAATAGTATATATAAAAACAAGGTGGTCCTTGACAAAACTCCAAATTATCCAGTAATGTAAATCTTATTTTTTTCTAAAAAATGGACAGATTAAATCTGTAACCAAAGGAAGGAGATGTATTATTTGCAAGATACGATATTGATACAACAAACCCAACACAAACATTCAAAGAGCAATATTATTTGATCTCACTTTTGTATAACAAATTTATTTACATGTTCGTAAAATAACTAATCAAAAGAAGGGGGAACTGCAGGATGCAGTAAGCGAAGAGAAAAGGGTGCTCAAGTGAATTGGAGAGAGAAAGTAGCTCAAAGGACAAAGTTCAGATAATTCAGTACAACTCAAAAAACGAATTTTAAGTTGAACAACCAAGGGCCTACCCATACATTTGTATATACATTGCTTTACTACACAAAGGAAAAGAGGGGGGGCAGAGACAAGGAATAATTGGTGTAGGCTTCAAATTGATGGGGGCGTAATCGTCGACGTTTCGACCCTGGCGCAAAACGGGAAGATTCACGACCTCTGCTGCGGGTCTTCTTCAGGACTAGGTGGAAGGGGAGGAGAAAGGAACCACTAGTAATGTGTGGGGGTCACGCCAATGCGACTGGACGGGCCACCTATTGATGATGTATCAGTGGGTGTCCAAAAATGAATTGGTGATTGAACACGTGAATATGGTGGGAATTCCTGGTGTATAGTTCCCAATCTTAATCCAAGGTGACTTGACTAGAAATCAGTCGCTCAAGAGCATTCATAAAAGTTGAGACCTGTTGAGGGCAACACAGGCCTGATGACTGTAACGGACCTAAGTCGTAATACTCCGTTGGATGTTAATTCTCAACGACCACCGAGAAAAGAAGGGGGTTCGAAAAGACGGCAAACTCGAACGGCGTCCAGTCGAGGTTTCCAAAAGTGGGAGGCGTGTCCTGTGTTACAAGCAACGTATGCCAACACCCCGCGACCCTGATGTGAATCTTGCATGTGCTACTAGCTTATACCCTCCTCTATGTAAGGCCATACATTTATTCCCATCTAGGTGTGTTTCCTGTAAAAGGACTACATCTGGAGTGTGCCTTCTAATAAATTGGCTAACCATGCCTCGCTTACTCCTGTCCCCCAGGCCATTCACGTTCCAAGTAAGCACTCTGACCCCTAATTCTTGTTTAGTGCATATCAATGTATCTCTTGCAAGGTCGCAACCAAGCGACCCAACGCCTCTGTAAATGAGAGTCTAGCCCTGCGCTGCTGTTAATTAGTGTTGAACATGACTAACATAAACACAAAAAGCGATACAACCCCTACCCATCACCCCCCCTCCCTGCACCCCTGCACATGGCGTACGCCCATTCCCAACTAGCAGAGTGCCTGTCGCCCTACACTCTAAAACTACAAAGCTACTAAAAGTAGTAAAGAGGGAGGGTGCCGGCAACCCGTTCCCACCCCCCGAACCCAGCACTCAAGAAACACAAATGTCCATCTGAGCTCACATGTCTGGATACAGTTCCGAGCTCCCCGGAAGGATCTTACCAGGCCAGCGATCGTGCACCCATCCAATTCCTGCCAGAGTACAGACAGTCCATACAATCATATTCGGACTTAATCCTTTACTTCAGCGGCTTCCTTCCCCTCTCGGGCGTGGGGACTCAGGGCCATCGGGGTGACGGCTGTCAACCCAGTCTGATACGATGTCCGGATTATCAAAAAAACATGCCCTTCCCCTGGCCTCCACCCTTAGGCGCACCGGGAACATCATGGCTTATTTGTACCCCCTCTCTCGCAGTTTTTTCTTGACTGCCAGAAAGTTCTGGCACTGCTTCTGTACTAGTTGAGTAAAGTCCGGAAAGAAGGAGAGTGTGGCATGCTCGTACCGTAGGGGTGCTCCCAGACGGGCAGCATGCAGGATAGCGTCTCTGTCCCTAAAATTCAGGACCCTGGCGATCATGGGACGCGGGGGCGCTCAGGGCCTCGGTCTTCCCCCCAGAACCCTATGTGCCCGCTCGATTGTAAAGAATTTTCCAATCCCCTTGGGCTTGAGATGCTGGAGAACCAACTCTTCCACAAACAGGTCGGGCCGGGCCTTCGGATTTTTCGGGTACTCCTAGGATGCGAATATTGTTGCGCCAAGCCCTCCCTTCATATTCATCCAGCTTACGCTCCGCCTGGTCATGAGACAGTTTAAGATCACACACTTCCTGTGCAGCTGCGCCACGACCTCCACCAAACTAGCGGTTTTGATGTCCAGAGATTTGACCTTTTCATTTACTTTGGTAAGGTCTTTACGTATTAGGTTTACCTCTGACACCGTGTCCAGCTTAGTGTCCAGCGCTTCCACCTGTTGCCCCAGGGAAGACTTGATCTCCTTTATTGCCGCCATGACATCAAGCAGCGTCAATTCTGCCACCGGGCCCGATGAATCTCCTCCGCCCGCGAGTCAGATGGGGAACCCTTAGGCATAGTGTAGCGGTCTACCTTATTGGTCTGCACCGGCTTAAGCCCTTTCGATTCCCTGCATGAGTGCCTCTCGCTATCCAGTTTGGTCGCCATATCTTGATCTGCTCGCACCGCTCCCTAGCCTCTGTCCGATAATTGGTTGCAGGATATATCTTTTCAATTCCACCCAGGGCTTGTGCAAATGTCCACCAGTCCACTTAGGTTCAATAGCGTGTGACTCGCTGGGGGGGCCAGGAGCAGACAACCACAGCGATATGGACTCCCGTCCGCCTGAATCCCCGCTAGGACGGCTCTGTATGTAAATCGCCTCCCTACACCTAGCACCAGCACTGCCAATCGCACCACTTCCTCTGCCACCAGTGGGGGGGCCCAATACCTCGGGTCTCTTCACACAGGCCTATATGCAGGCAGGAGGCACATCGCATCCTCTAACGGCCCATTCACGGAACCCCTTTCACACAGAGAGTAAGGCCTGATTATTGGTCTCCTCACCCCTCTCCACTCCGGCAACAGGGGGAGGGGGAGGCGGGAGCCAAAGGACTCGAGCTCAGCTCACCCCCAGTCCCCTCTCAGGGTGCAGCCTGTCGCCACTCCGGTCTCTCCTCAGCTGCCCTCTCCTCCGCGGTGACTTCAAAGTGCTCCAATTCGCGCCCGATTACCTTCAGATGGCAGCACGAGGGGGGGCTTTCTCATCACCACCGCAGTCACCGCTCACCCCCCCGCCGCTCACCTCTGCCGCATCCCGCAGTTGCTCCGGCTTCAGTCCCGGAGCACGCCCGAAACTGCGCCGCCTGTATCTCAGGCTTCCAGCGTCCCCGGGGAGGCAGACTTGGCTCTAGGTGCACCGCGCACCTTCCGACGACGGCCACCATGCTCAGGTGGCAGGATAAGGATCAGGATGATGAGGCTGGGGGGCGGTCCCGGAGGAGCCGGGAGCTCACGCAGCCATCTTAGTCAGGCGCGTAGCTCCTCCCCCAACTCGGAGAGTTAGTGTTATAATTATCACCACGGACATGGGCACTTTAATAGAGGTTCCCACCGGAATACATCATAAAGCGTGAAATAGATTCCAACAGCATGAGGTAAAACACCCAGGATCCTGAACAAACACCAGAGCAATTGGTATCTTGGATCTCAGCGATTTGTTGTGTTTCGTTTCATGTGTGTTTATTCTTACAGATTTTACTGGCTTTCGGAAATTCTGAAGGCCCCAACGGATAAACCGTGAGTTTGTTGGTTATATCCCCCACAGGTTAGGGTGCGCATACCGCCGTGGAAGGACGGTCCTGGCGAATGCTTCGCTAATTTGCATTTTTTGAAGCAGAAACATGTTGACCAATCTTTTCACCTAGTTTAACAGGATGTGTCTGGTCAATCTAGCCAGATAAGCAAACATCCGAATCACTTATTTTTATTGGTACCTGGTTTTCCACCATTAAAATTCTTTTGAGAATGAACCAAGGCACCTTTTAATCTGCACCTTTTCACTATCGCACTTACACCACACCAAAAACCTGCTCCGCTGTAACCAGGAGTCGTAGCACTCTCTGTTGAGGACCCAATGATGAAGCATGTCACCAACTAGGTTGGTGAGTGAGGGTTCTTTTAAACAAGAGTGATTCCTCGTGCTGGCTCTTTTTCTTTTCCTTCATTTGGCCTCACATCTGGGATGATGTCCCAATTGCCAGCTGATCCCATGGGTAACAGCGGTTACTCTCCTTAAAGACATGGAGAGAATATTTTTTTAAAGAGAGCTAGGGGTGTGTGTGTGTGTGTGTGTGTGTTTTTTTTCTCCTAATATATTTAATTTGAATGCATTGGCTTGAAAGACGCCCTCTCCACCTCAGCAATCTCACTCATGCATTAGCAGAAACTGTATGATTAAAGTATTCACTTGCCCAGATGGATAGAATTTTTATAAAAGGTTTCTCATACTTCTTAATTCAGTATCTATAGATCTGGACCTCTGCAGTCATTTCCAAATCATCCCTTTCCGATATTGGACACATGTGTTGCAGTATCACGGTGTGCCACGAATGACATTTGAAATGTCACATTAACAACATCAATGCTCCTGGGCAGTCTCAGATGCTCCTGGTGACTAGAAAAATGCAAGCGCACGAGTTACATTCAGTCATGCAACACCATAACCTTTTCCGAACCCTCTACATTACTGTGGTGAAAATACCACAGGTGTAACATCTCTGGATTACTAAATTACACTTCTTTTATTAACAAGCATTTACAATGCAATAGGTCTCGCAGCATTAAAGTTTGAGTTACTGGCATTGTAAATGACAATGCTTTGCATGAATTTTTTTTATATGCAATTCAGAAACGGCCTAGTACGTAACTGCCATACACAGTTTGCGTGAGCATGAAGTGGTGGTGTGTGTGTGGGGGGGGGGTTAAAATAATGAATGGGTCACAGGGAAGCAAGCCAATCAGGGCACTTGTTGAAAATGACAGTGCACATAGGACCCCTTTGGCGCCTAACATATGAGCAAACCCCCCAGGATCACAACGGGTAAAAAAAACGAGTTACTGACTGTTAGACCTGACACCCTTGGCGTGGTTTTTCCCCCATCTTTTTGCCTTTGACTCATGTATTTTTGATGCTGTGCTGGATTTCGTTTTTGCTGGTTTAGATGTTTTGGACACTCTGCCACTGCTGATCAGTGCCAGAGTGTAAGTGCTCCCTCTGTAAATTGCCATATTGATTAGATATACCTGATTGGCATATTTGCATCACCATAAAGTCCCTAGTATAGTGCACTATGTGTGCCAGGGCTGGTGATGACAGATGCTACTAGTGGGCCTGCAGCGCAGATTGCGCCACCCACATGAGTAGCCCTAAAAAGGTGACTCAGGCCTGCCAGCGCAGGGCCTGTGTGCGGTCAGTGGACTGCCCTGTCCCCCTAGCCAGGGTCTCCACTGGCTGGGCCTAACCCTTCCCTGTCTGTGCCCATCAGTCACCCCGATGGAAGGCTCAGGGTAACCCCCTGGGCAGGGTGCAGTGTATGGATAAGGTAGAGCATGTACTAGTGCAGGTCACATTCTCTGGTAGTGGGCAGCAGCCATTTTGTGCGCTCACTGCTGTAAGGCTATCTTGCTCCACAGAATAACATGGGGGAGGCTGGTCCCAATGGATCCCAGCCTATCTTCTCATAGGAACAAGATGGGACATAAGTGAAAGATATCCCTGAACTCAGAATTTAATAACACATCTTTTAGTGAAGGTTGTTTTTAGATCCTGTGTTTGAGAATAGTACTTTTAGAAAGTGGCTGTTCTCTTGTCTAAACCTTTCTGTGTGCCTGGGCCTGTTTGCGGATTGACTGTCTGGTCTGGGTGTGACAGGGGCTGCAGAGCCCCCGGAGGGAGGGGGTCGGGGTCAGCCCGTGGATGAAAGGCAGAATCTGCTGCCAGGGAGGCGGGAGGAGATAGCGCCTGATAGTGAAGGGCTGTGCCTGCCTGACCACCATGCTGGCTCCCCCTCCTGCCGGCCAACTGTCACCTCTGACCCTGATGCTGACAGGAGAAGGAAACCAGAAACACCCAGCGCTCCAGCAACCCCCAGAACTGGTTTAGACCGGGCTCAGGGCCCCCTTGCACAAAAAGACTTCAAAAGACTTCAAAGACTTTTAGGGGTATAAGAGAAGGACCCCTGACTACAGAAGATTAGATTCTAAGACTCTACAATCAAGAAGGAACCTCTGCTGGAATAAGGACTGCTGGAGAACAAAAGGAAGATTGCCTTGCTGTGTGCTCTAAGGGCTGACCTGTTCTGCTGTTGCAACTGAAGGAGAGGAGAAGAAAGGGACTTTGCTGTGTGCTGTGACCCTGCCTGCTTGAAACTGCTAAGACTTTGCTGTGTGCTGTGTCTGCAATTTGAATCTCCAAGGGCCTGAGAAGAGCTGGCCTCCTGTTTGGAACCCAGGGTTAAAGGTTCCTAAAGCTTTGCCAACTTGCCGTGAAGATCGCGCTGTGTTTGACTCTCAGCGTGTGTTTGTTTAACTGCTGGCCGGGGGAAACGATCGATGTGCTCATCGGCACATGTTTAAGGGTGACCCGAGGATCGTGGTACCACCCTGCGGCGAAAATCATCCCCAGCGAACTGGTGGCCTTTGTGGGAGGTCTAGACACGACCTGTTGCCCTAAAGTGCTCGCCGCCTTGTCATCGCCGCTGCCCGGGGCCAGCAACACACCAAGAAGTTTGCCGTTCCTTGCCGGGACCGCGGCGACGGAGATCGAAGCCGCCGCGCTCCCATTGGCTAAGGAGATCGAGCCCCCTCAGCGAACGCCGCGCTGGGATTGGCCCAGCACCGCCCGCCGCGTCATCGTCAGCGGCCGCGCTCTGATTGGCTGCCGGCCTTCGCATCATCTGAGGCGTACCCCGGGAGCCGGGCTGTCATTGGCTGACTCCCGGGTGAGGGTAGGGGCTCGTCTGAGGAGCCGCAACCTCATTGGTCTAACCCCCGTAAGCCTCGCTGGGCGACGCCGAAGCCGCGCTGAGGCGGAGAAGTGACCTGTCCACGCCGAGGGAGTCTCCCAAGTGTCTTCCGTCCCCGGCCTGCCGTCCCAGTATCTGAGTGCCCGGTCAGCTCCCCGCCTCTCGCTGGATTGTCGAGAGCAGGCGGGGGAGCAGAAGGGACCGGCCGGGACAAGGAGCGAGTGCGTTCTGGTAGGCGCGGGGCACCTGAGGCCATCAGTGAGGAAGGCAGTGCCGATCGGCAGGAAAGGGGTCCCCAAGTATTCCGGTGAGGCGCGCTAGTAGTGCGAAGGGCCCCTGGCTTCAGGGGTTGATCCACTTGAATAACGTTATCGTTTGGCATTGCTTTGACTGCTCGTTTTGAGAGCCCCCTTTAAGAACAGTCAGTATTATTCGTTTTTAGTACTGACCCACAAGAGACCTGAGACTATCGTTATTTAACAATAACTTCCTAAAATTATCTGCAACCATCAAGATTAAGTACCACCTGTTATTAAAGAAGCGATTATCGTGCAACTGCTTTATTTACCTTGCTGAAACTAGATAAAGAGATATATTTTTATAAAATATACATACCTGTGTGGTCTCAGTTTGTGGTGGATTGGGGATTATTGTTGTGTTAAGTGCAATTATTATACACATTGCCTCGGGTTAGCCTAGACTGCTCGTGCCAAGCTACCTAGAGGGTGAGCAGGGGTTATCTCGGAGGGTTGTTCCTTCACCCTGACTAGAAGCAAGGGTCCCTACTTGGTCTAAGGTACTTACCTCTGCCCACTAGAGACCCCCAGATCTAACATTGACGTTTGCCCGTCCCCGATGCTGCCTCATTCATAACGAGGAACAAGTAAGTACACTTGTTGCTAAATGACGTCATTGTGGCCTGAATGTATCCAGTGATGCGCCTTCTGTTTAGGCGCTCGGTTATATGCATTGTGCTTCACCTTAGTATGAGCTCAATCGATTGCACAGGACGGTCCGTGCAAAATACAATTATCAGGTTATTCTCTGATCAGGCAAATGTTTTGCTCTTGTCGCCCTGTGGGGGGGGGGTTAGCCTCCCCACCACCTGCACCGGCGGAGTGTAATATACCCTGTTCCCAAAAGCATTTTAATAGCCAGACCAACAGATATTTGCCCACAAAAAAAGGTGAATGTGTGCAATCTCTAGATGCGCCCGTGCACACTCTTCCTCCCTTAAGTTCATATAAGTTTCATTAAGTCTCTCGAGCGTTGCGCAAGCTTCCGAGTCCCAGCCACATCTGCATTCATGCGCTGGACTCCTGTTGCCACATGTGTGCTCCTGGGCAGATCGCGCTGTCGCCATGGCTCTGTCCCCCGCCTGTCTAGACCGGTCTCTCTAAGAAGCGCTCTGGGTTGGAAATGTGGAGACTTTAACATTCTAGTGGTAACCCTGTACTGCATTCCCCGTGGCTAAGAACATTGACGCGCGATCCATCGAATGGTGAAACTAAGGTTACTTTATACAGTACTCGCGACATATCCTGAACCTGGTGACAGGATAAATGATTAAGAGAACAGTAAAGTGGTGCCTCCAGAAGCAATACAGATCGTTAACAAAGTGCCTGGGCGCCTTCACGTTCAAGCGCTATAGAAGCAAATGTATTACTTCGCATCTTGGGGTAGGGGCACAGCTGGGCGAACACAGAAGGCATTCGGAGACTGCACCGACATTTTCACATTACACCCTTTCCACCGTACATTGCATCAGGAGACCAAGGCAAAGAAAGACAGTTTGGTGGGTTTAGCGCTAGCTACACAAAATATTTTATAGCTGGCCTCTGACAGAGCAGGATCCTGCGATTCGCAGGCCTGACCGGGAACATTTCATTCTAACTAGAGTTGTACCCGGAGGCCCCTGGTGGGAGGGAGGCTGATATCTGGGCCAGAACCCACCGTTTAGCCTGTGCCCCGTTATACATTAGCAGCCCCTCTGTATTTCGCTCACCCGAGCCCGTGGTCGCCACCATCTTGCGTCGCTTTCCTCCGGATGCAGCGGCTTCCTCCTCCCACCCACGTCACCTACCAGCCTGCAGGCGCACGCGCGCCCCCGGGGTCTGCGAGAGTGCGCGCGAGCTCCTGATGCCACAAAACAAACGAACACGTACAGAGCGGGCTAGTGCAAACATGCCAACATTTGAGAAGAGCAAAATAGGAGATAAAAAAAAAAACATTGTTAGACAGCGGAGGGGGCACGAGGCACATTGTTGGTGCCTGCCCCCACCGCGAGAGCCACAGACGTCCTGCCGCCGTCAGAGGAGCCCCCCCTTGCAGCCGGTGAGTGTTTAAAGACGGCGGGGGGGGGGGGAGAAACAGGCGCGGTGAGTGTTTAAAGGCGGCGGGGGGGAGAAACAGGCGCGGTGAGTGTTTAAAGGCGGGGGGGAAACAGGCGCGGTGAGTGTTTAAAGGCGGCGGGGGGTAGAAACAGGCGCGGTGAGTGTTTAAAGGCGGCGGGGGTAGAAACAGGTGCGGTGAGTGTTTAAAGGCGGGGGGAACAGGCGCTCGCATCGGAAGCAGTGAGGCTCTTTAGGCGGGAGGCCATGATCACGCCCGTGCTGAGAGATGGGAGATGTTGCTCGCGCGCGCAACCTGATCGGATTACGGCAGGCGGCGCGTGCACATCTCTTGTCGCTCCCTATACCTCCTTGAAAGCTAAAACGATTGCAAAAGAGTCTCGCACCGACGGATCGCTTTCGCGATCCGTTCGCAGGTGCGAGACCTAAAAAGGATGCCCCATTTCTGTGGAGCGACCTACTCATGTTCTAAACCTGTCTTCAGTTTCGAACTTTCTTTTTTTCTCTCTAGACGGCCTCTTGGAGGCACCTCTTTCTGTTAGAAGGCAGCTCAGCAGAATAAATTAGTCCATAAATATTAATGTGGATATCTCAATAGGTAGCGCATTCAGATTCACAGCGTAGGACCTTCAAACACTCAGATACACATGAGGTTTTTAGGAGGCAGAGACCAATACACAGCTGTAGCTAGAGGCCTGCTAGCATTTAAGACTGAGATAGAACATAAAACTGAATGGGCATAAAACTAAATCGTAATACTAGGCCGTCAACACCCCCCAAGCAATTGAACTACATATATATGCCCCCTCCACTTGCATCAGCCAAACTGTACCCATCAAATCCATAGTGAGAAACATGGGAGTCATTAAGGATGCTGACCTAATCTTCAATTGTCACACCTGTAGTAAAAACCTCATTCTGTCATCGGAAACTCTTCAAAATCCCCCGCCCACATATTTTCTTAGAAAACTATGCAATGGTTGTAGGGGGGCTGTTCAACTTCCACCTCGACTTACTCAATGCCTTATGTGCTTGTCTATGAACATATCTGGTCTAAAGACTTATTCAGCCCGACAGTGTGGCTGTCCACCTAATCATGAAGCTAAAAATGATAAATCTGTGCGGCCTCAAATAAAAAGCATTGGCAAAGCCAATAGGTTTTGCCTATGCGAAATCTATTGGCTTTGTCAATGTTTTTTTACACGTTGCACAGTGGTTGAGCTGGTATGCAACATGGCTTAAAGTTTAAAAAAAGCACTATGACACAGCTAGCGTTGACTGCGTCATATAGGTTTTTTGATTTTAGTCTAGACGCATCATTAATGCCACAAGTGCTATCATGGTTAATACTTACTGGACACGTGGCTTGCACCCCGGGTATGGGGCACTTACCTTGAATGGCAGACATTGCTTCAGAGGCCCAGAGCCTGACATTTTTTGGCCCTCATTCCTCAGGCCCTTTGAAAAAAAAATGTCATGCGTACTGTCAAGTGCTAATGAATCGATACCTGAAAATGCTCAAAAGTACAACTTATAGAATTCATTCCAGGCCCTGCTGGTGGCGGGAAAATGCGCTCATTGTAGGGCATGAAAAACCTTCCATTAACATCACACCCGCAACGGTTTAGCCAAGTGGGTGAGTCACACGCAAGTGAGCACATTACGGATCAAGAAAGATAAAACTGCACCAGAGCTAGGACTTTATCATAAACAGCCGGCTCAGCTTAGTGGCTTAGTTTTATTGAAATGTCCTGTTTTACTGCATATACACACATTCCCTCGTTGCTTTGAATAGCTTTATAGTGTAGAACAGCGACGTGGATTTGGGGAGGGTTAAGCAGCACGAGGGAGGGGGCAGGTGGAAACAAACCAAACAGCTGGTGGCAAGAAGGACAGGGGTTTGGGGGGGAAATAAGAGTGCCTGCAAGGAGCCTGCAGTGGTAGGGAGACTGGCCAACGGAAGCAGTGCTTGGTCCAGGCTCCATGGTAGGGCGAAGACTCGAAGAAGACTAGAAGCCCAAAAGGAAGATGGAGGCGAGGAGGAGGAACTGACCAATAGGAAGCAAGGAAACAAGAGTGATGTAGTAGCCATGTGGCAGCTAGACAATTGTTAGTAAATTGATGTGGGAGCCAGCCAATGGTAAGTAATAGGCGGCTCTAAGCCCCTTTTAAGATTTTTTTTTTATAATACAGAGATTGCGCAAGCACATGTAGGTGAAACCTAAAAGCCTGAGCTGGCTCCCTGTGCCAAAAAAAAAATGTGCTTTGCCTTTTCTATAAAATGCCAGTATGAAACAGCCCCTAAATAACTTCACGAAAAATAACAAAAATACCACGTACCACTCCCTCCAATCCACACGAAAAAAACTATTTGTCACAACTAGAATCAGAATCAAGAGCAGAGGTGATAAGCAATTTGCAGTAGTGACATCTGAGCTTTGAAACAATCTGCCTCATACATCTGCAGTGCACCCTATCTCATTTAGCACTTACCATGAACAGTATTATTCCTATAAAATGTAACATTCTGTTGTTTCCCTCCACCATATGAAGGCTGGGCTTGTCCTCAGTCTTGTCTCCACCAATACTCGCAAACCTCACACACTTAGGTTCCTGTGGCAGTATTCACTGGTCCAGGCCCGGACTGGCCGTTGCGGGCACCGGGCAATACCCTGGTGCGCCGCAAGGGTGGGGGCCGTTTTTGTTACAGGGCCGTTTTTGCAGCGTAATCGGCCAAAAACCAGCCCTGGCAATGAGCACGGTCACACCCCCTGTCACGCTGCTACCCGCCCAAATAAAACACAGCACTCAGAGCTCGGCTTAGGGCAACCTTCTTTATTCCCTGCCAGGAAGCTACTGGCTTACAGGCTAATAGCTCCTCCTTTTCCTGTGTCCTCCATTTCCTGTTCCTTGCTGCCTGACCTGTCTGGAGGGTCAGGCATAACGACATGACATCTCCCCCTTTTGTACAAAGAACTGATGCTACATCTCTTCGACAAGTCCCCTTGGTTTCCTCACCAGGCGTCTGGGGCGAGTCTCTCTCTCAGGTGTTCGGCTGCGTCGCTCGGGACTGATAGTCATTCTTGGACGGTGATGGTGTTGAATCTCAGCACGATCTCCTGGACTAGCAGAGTCGCTCGATGTGTGTCCAGAGGAGGATTCCTGCCTGTTCACCGGATGATGCCTTTTGAAATGAGATATATTTCTCGTTATTTGCTTGTGATCAGCTTTGGCAGTGATCATAGTTCCTTTCCTCTTGTGAACTTGTAAAGGGAGATTCAGGTAACGACTGTCTGCTTTCGATCTGCGGTCTCCTCTCACTAAAACCCAGTCACCTTCACGGATATCATTGTCTTTGGCGTGACGGCGATTGTCTGCATATATTTTCATTTTCTGTTTCTTTCTGCTGTCAATATCAACAAGTGTTTTGTGGTCAACAGTCACTGTCTTTGAGTGATGCGTGGTGCTTGACATGGGCACTCTTGTCCTCGGTGTCCTTCCCAGCATTAGTGTGGCCGGGCATTGGTTTGTGGTGTTGTGAGGAGTGGTCCGGTAAGCTCTCAGTACTTCGTTTAGGGTTTGTTGAACATCCCGACGTGTTATTTCTGCTTGTTGGATGGCTCTCTTTAGTGTACCCATGAACCGTTCCACCATGCCGTTGGCTTGTGGCCAAAGCGGAGTTATCTTGTGATGTTTAAAGTCGAAATGCTTCGCGAATTCTGCGAACTCATGACCGTTGAACGGGGGCCCGTTATCAGATTTGACTCTTGCCGGAACACCCCATGCTGCAAAGATGTCGTCCAGTACTGGGATGACGGCTGTTGCTCTGGTGGACGCTATTATTTGTGCAAACGGGAATCTGGAATATTCATCCATGACAACCATGATGTACTGTCCTGATTGAAGTGGCCCAAAGAAGTCAACTGCTACTTGCTTCCACACCTCATCTGGCAGTTCGGACATTTGGAGAGGTGCTGGGGGTTCTTCACGGCTCACCAGTTGGCACGTCATACAATCTTTCAGCGTTGTTTCCACCATGGAGTCGAGAGAGGGAAACCAAACACGTTCTCTCAGGGTCTTCTTTGTGGCATTCAGGCCCCTGTGGCCTTCATGTGCTAAATTGATGATGCCTTGGCGCAGACTGTGAGGAATCACGATCCTTCCCCCTCGCAAAAGAAGTCCATTGTCGCTGATGGATAGCTCTTCATGAATACGATGAAATGCGGTGAGATCATGCCCGGGAGGGTCTGAACCAGGTGCAGTGTTCAAGGCTTGCCGCCAGGAGTTGTTGCGAACGTGGGTCATGACTGTTTGAATCAACGGGTCCGAGGCGGAGGCATCCTGGATGGACTCCACGGGGACAGCAGGTGGACACGCTGCGTCAATGACGAAATGAATGTAGTCATCCGCCAGAGAGTCAGGTTTCGTGGCAAGCGGCAAAGGATGACGAGACATGTAGTCCGCAGGGTTTTCAGCTTTGCCTGGTTTGTGGACAATAGTGTACACATAGTCTTGGAGTCTCAGAGCCCATCGTTCGATGCGAGGAGGCATCTTTGCGTTGGGATTACCGAATATTGTGAGCAGGGCTTGGTGATCGGTAATGATGGTGAAATGTTTCCCATATACGAACAGGTGAAAGTGTTCGCATGCCCACACCACAGCTAGGCTTTCCTTCTCCGGCTGGGAGTACGCTTTTTCCGTGTCCGTGAGGCTACGACTCGCGTAGGCAACTATGTGTCGCTGGTCGGAGTGTTCACGGTATTGGGCTAGAATGGCGCCCAGACCCACCGGACTGGCGTCGACAGTTATTTCAGTTCTTTTGTTGGTATCAAAATATGCCAGGTTGATAGCAGATCCGACGGCTTGCTTTATTTCTGTGAAGGCTTTGGAGCACGCTCGTGACCACTCAAAGGGTTGACCTTGACGAGTTAGTTCTCGGAGTGGGTAACTGATGGTGGCGTAGTCACGAATATATCGTGAGCAGTAGCTGGCCATCCCCAGAAATGAGCGGAGATCGCTTACGTCCTGTGGCGTTGGAGTGTCAGCTAGTGCGGCTACTTTATCGGGGTCAGGCGTCATGCCTTCGCTGGAGAAGGTATGTCCATAAAATTTGAGAGTGTTCTTGTGGAATTCGCACTTGTCCGCATTCAGAGTCAGGTTGGCCTGCAACAGTGCGTGACACACTCTGTCCAGTGCAGTATCATGTTCGACTTGATCTTTCCCGAAGACGAGCAAGTCGTCGCTGTAGTTGAAGGAATTCGGAATCCCTTGTATGACCTTCCTGATAGTTTCCTGGAAAATTTCAGCAGCAGATGAAATGCCGAAATTCAGGCGCTTGTATCGGAATAAGCCTTGGTGCGTGGTGAAAGTCGTGATGTAACGTGACTGCTCATGGAGCTCCAGTTGGTGGTAACCTTTATTCAGGTCAAGTTTGGAGAAGATCGTGGCTCCGTTCAATTTAGTTATCATATCACTGATGTGTGGGCCTGGGTGGCGCTCACGTTCGATGGCGGTGTTGGGCGCTCTCATGTCCACGCATAGCCGGACTTTGTTGTCCTGTCCTTTCTTCGGGACTACCACCACCGGTGATACCCATGGGGTAGGTCCAGACGTGCGTTCTATTATGTCAGCTTGTAGCAGGTCTTGTAGTTCATCATCAACGGCTTGTTGCAGGTGGAACTGCACTTTCCTGTGATGCTGGGCAACGGGTGTGATGTTTTCGTTGATGTGAAGCTTTACTTTGAAGTGAGTCAATTTGCCCAAACCTTTGAATAGTTTCGGGAACTTTGCCACGATGTCAGGGGCATCTTCTGTCATGTATAGCAGTTCCACCAGTTTCAGTCGTTCTGCTGTTGGCAGGCTGAGCAGGCAGTCTGCGAAATCAGGCCCTTCCACGACGTGGACATATGCTGGGATTTTTCTGTCCTTGAAAGTCAGTGTGGTGTGGAATCGGCCAAGGCAAGGCAGAGGTTTTCGACACATCCACGTGAAAATGCGGACTGCTGCCGGCTCTAGTTTGGGTCGAGTTTTCATTTTCTGATATTCCAGTGCACATATGTAATTCAGCGAGGCACCCGAATCCAGGACAAACTTCGCTGGATGCTCTCCTATCAAGATGTCTAGCTTTGGGTATCGTTTGAGTCTGTCTGGATCAGCCACCATGCATATATATTCGTCACTGTCCTGCATCATTGTTGATGAGGCAAACACTCTGCAGACATATTCATCACTGTCTTGTGACACTGTGGTGAGTGCCGATGAGCTGTTAGATGAGGAACGGTGGGTCTGACGTGATCTCGATGAGTAATGACGAGAGCGAGGCCCACTTGTGGATCGGCTATGTCGTTGGCGGGAGTATGTCGAGCGGGTGCTGGAGCTTGAGGAATCTGATGAGTGACTTCCTTTTCTCGTCACGGCTCGGGCATGATGCCGAGTGCTGGCTCGTGGAGTGGGTGACCTTCGGGTAGATTGTCTGGCTTGGCAGACTATTTCAAAATGATTGTCCTTGCCACATCGGTGACATCGTTGACCAATGGCCGGGCACTGTCCTGAGTGGGGGTAATCTTGGCCACATCGGAAGCAGGCTGGGGCTTGCTTAGTGTGCTTGGTTTGTCGCGAATCTCGTGAATTTCGCCTGGGTGATGATCTCCTGGGGCTACGGTGGTGCTTGCTAGGTTTATGTACATTCGACCTTGGACGGATACTTGTGCGCGATTGTATCCTAAAGGCTTGCTCTTTATGATCTTTGTCTTTGTGTTCAGGCTTGTGTGTTTCCATTCTTTTCGCATGATCTTCCGCCTGGTCGTTAATTCTTGTGAGTTCTTCAATTTGTTCTAGGGTGTAAGGTTTCTTGAGCAGGCGTCTGCGTAGTGATTCTGAACGGCATCCATCTATGATGCGGAGTCGTAATGCGTCTTCCGTCTTGAAGTTATCGAAATCACAGTGTCGTGTCATCCTCTTGATGCGTGTAATGAAGTCGCCCATGCACTCCCCTTTTTCTTGAGATGCTAGGTTGAACACATAGCGCTCGTAATCAACGTTACGTTTGTGGAGGAATCGCCGATCGAGGGCCGTCTTCACTTCATCATATGTGGCCGTGGCGACATTGGGCATTTCTTTTATGATTTGTGCTATTTCTTGGCCCGCAAGATTCCGCAGAGCGACCAGTTTGCGCTTGGAGTCCTGTACAAGGGATCCCTCCATGTAATCTTCAAAGTCCTCACTCCAGGTTTTCCAGGCAGGCCCCATAGTGTTTCCAGGCGTCAGCACCAATGGCTGCGGTTGCCGCATGAATGGTGCTCCTATGGACGCAACTTGAGGTACCGTCGTCGTGTTGTGTTGCGAGGGTGCGCCTCCAGTTGAGGTCGTACTTTGGGCATCATTGTCCGACATGGCGGCCTGTGGTCTGTTGCAGTCTCTTGTTACAGTGCCTTGTAATTATGGTATATTGCAATCCTTTGCTAGATTCTGCGTTTCTTTCGCGTTGACTTGTTATTCTTGTGAGTTATTTTCCATGGGTGGTGGTCTTTTGAGCTGATTTGTCACTTTATCAGGCTGGCTTGTGAAGTTCACGCTTCTTTTGCATATTTCGCGCTTCTTTTTGCATATGTAGGACCTCGCCTGACTCTAAGATGGCCGCCGTGATGGACGCGTGGGTTTGTTAATGGTCGGCGCCTGACTTAAAGATGGCCGCCATGCATTCTCCGGCCCCCGGCAGTCTCAGACACGTGCAACAGGCCGCGCTCTCATTTCTCTGGCAGCCGCACGCGCTGCGGGACTCACCCCCGTGGTCCTCTTGCCTTGGCGGTGGCGGAGCGTTCGCGCTCACTTTGCTGCCACTCTGCGGGGCTTCCGCGTCTTCGACGGGGCGCGCTCACCTTGCGCCGCTCTGCTGGGCTCTCCGCGCCTTCGGCAGGGGTGGAGCGCTCGCGCTCACTTTACTGTTGCGCTGCTGGGCTCCACACTTCACGCGGCTGGGCACTGTTGCGCACAACGAGTCAGGATGGTGCTGAGGCGTCCGTTGTGTCGCGCTCAGGTTCTTGAGGTCGGCGCTTCTGGAGCTGCTGGCTTGCTTGTCGTTTGGGGCCGTTTCTTGGCTGGGCTTCGTGACGTTGTGTGGGGCATCTGCTCATCCCACCCTCGTCGCCATTGTCACGCTGCTACCCGCCCAAATAAAACACAGCACTCAGAGCTCGGCTTAGGGCAACCTTCTTTATTCCCTGCCAGGAAGCTACTGGCTTACAGGCTAATAGCTCCTCCTTTTCCTGTGTCCTCCATTTCCTGTTCCTTGCTGCCTGACCTGTCTGGAGGGTCAGGCATAACGACATGACACCCCCCACCCCCCAGGGGGTGGAGGGGGCCGGCCGAGCACTTTGCCAGGGCCGGTTTTGGTTCTCAGTCCGGCCCTGCACTGGTCACACTTCCTGTATAAAATGTTTTTAATTGCTATATCTGTAAGTGCTGTACTGTTTGATCTATCAATATAGTGTACATATTCTCTTTGTATAGCACACATGTTCTTGCTATACATGCCGTTTGTTACTCCGTATCAGAGCCTGTCAGTGTAACCTCGCTGCCCATTTCCCTGGCTAGCAGCCATCTGCAGTCTAGAATCATTTGCATTGTGCATTGTGCCCCTTGAAATAACTGCTACTTTGAGAACAGTGTCTGAGATGTGATGATGAACTTGTGTGAAGAATGCAGCATAGGGTTTTCATGACTAAGTAGGAATTGACATTTCCACTCTGCGTTTAAGGTTTACTGCTGACAAAGGCCATTCTCCCACTCCATCAATTGGGGATATTTAAAGTATCTGGGCAACTTTATTACAAGTACATTCATATTTACACAGAAAAGGCCACAGGTGTATATGACATGTATTCCTGGCTTCAAATATAAAATAAAGGGGGATATTTACAATCAAATGGTGCAGCGCTGCAAGCAATTTAGCTGCACCGAGCTGCATCATTTCACAAAATGCAGGGATGCGCTGTATTAACAAGAATACAGTGCAGCTCTGTGCTCCCCCCTGCATTGGCACTAAAAAAGCTGCTTAGCGCCAGCGCAGACACCCTTGCACCATGGGTGGCTGTGTTTCAGGAATCATTAGCTTAGTGCCGCCTTGAAAATATGGAGCAGGGCACAGCGCCACCGGAGCATCGGAAAAAGTGACGCTTCAGTAGCGCTATGCCCTTATGAATATGCCCCAAACAGTCTTGCAGCATCTTATTTTCCTTTGGTAGGGTTTTCTTACAGACAATATCCCATCCCCTTTGACAGGTTTTCTTCCTGGCCTTTTTTTACTGCTCCTTTCACGATGGCACCACAAGCTCTTAGTATAACGTCTAATAGTAAATGCCCAAAGGAAAGTCTGAGTCACTGTTTGCTGTTAAGTTACAAAAGAATCTATGGTCCAAATTTAGATCGGCGTCTCATGTGTCTCTGAAGTATTCACAGTGTTATTTTTAAGTTTTTGTGAAGTACATCTGTCAGCTGGGGGATAGGGTCAGGAAGCAGTTTACGGGGCTAGCACTATTTCTGCAATCAAGCCAAGTGGGTGCTCACAGATGGGGAAATCACACAGGTCTATCTAATTCCAAACCGCAGATGCCAGAGATATTTACCTTGTGTGTCTTTATTGCACTAAAATCGTCCACTACCACGTGCATTCATCTTAGCTTCTTAAGAAGAGATGAGACGTGTACAGGAAATACCTCGCAACTGGCGTACACTGCCAGCAACAACACAAATATTCCTATAGTGGAGCATCAAAGACCTCACAACAGCATGCACAGTGATAAACACCTACACCCCACAGGTTATCTTGTTCAAGGTATTGTGGACCCAAAGAAGACATCATACTCTTATTACCTCATATACATACCCTGAGAGGGGTAGTGCACATACCAACATTCCCAAACGGCAAATACTTGAAATGCAAAGACCTCCGGCTACACATAACACCAAACACACACACACACACAAAAGCCATATGTTAAGCGCATTCACACTGGTAATGTTACAGGTCAACCAACCAGAAATCAGGTACCAGTCCGTGACAGAATCCTCCATACCTCCCTGTAATGGTAGGGTAATTCCAGTGCCTCAGTGGAGCCAGAGGTATGGCAAAAAGCTCTACAAGTCTCTGGGACATAACATAACATGCAATAGTCAAATACCAACTTCATTTACAATGCTGACGACGCCCTCAACAGCTCCATGCCACGTGCCACGTCATGGCCTCAGTAATTATCCCTGAGGTAGAGATCGAGCCGCCATTTTGTATTTCGAGACTGCTGACGCAGCGTTAATTACGGTGACCTCAGCCTTCCGTTTTATGCTTCATTTTTATGGCAAAGCTTCATAGTGGCTTTTCTATATCTAAGAAGTGGCGCGGCCTCCTGGTAGGTCAATATTTGTGTTTCTGTGGAGTGCGATACTTGAGAGGATCGGCCTGTGAAGGGATGAAGCTGTGAAATGGCAGCAGGGAAAGTCGCTATCGCAATACAACTACTTAGCAGGAATTTTCTAGAGCGATAACCTCTCAGCCTTTTCACGCTGAACATGGGAAGCAGAACACATGAGGGCGGGCGCATAGCAAAGGGGCTGTGTGAGATATGAATAGACTGGAAATGTGTGTGTGGGAGAGAAGGCTAAAGAGAGAGATTGAAAATGCAGCTTTTCTCCAAGCCTTCATCGCCTATTTTTGTATCCGACATTTCTTCATTTAAAACTCCCGACGCAGGGAACGGCTCCAGCCTCCAATAAATGCAAACTTTGAACCATGAGAATAGAAAAGACGCCGTGCTGCTGCCTGATGAAGTATGTTGAACGATATGACGTAAAGTTATGTTGTACTATTCGAGCCTCGCCTGTGTCAATAAGTAGCTGTTCAAATTAAGACTTTATTATGGGCGTCGTTTACAGTAATGCACACTGAATTATTATTAGCGCCTACACTTGACAAAATAATTTCTATTTTTTGCTTTCTTATTATGACCAGGTTGGGCTTTAAAAATAATTTGCCCTGCCCGTTAAAAGCTGCTTTTGTCTCCGATTATATTATATTGTGTGAAAACAAGCCTGCCAGGAATGTCGAACACAAAAGCAGTGTGGGATTTCTCTAAGTTGCCAGGCTTTGTAAGAACTGAATTTATATCTATCAATAATCAGCTGGGTTTTTTTTTTCATGGCGGTAGTAAACAAAGGTAGAATAATCCTTATCTACTTTCAGTAACGAACCACCTTTGGGTGATATGGTATTAAATGGCAGACACGATTAGGAATCTATTTTACCTAATCAAGTCTGCTTTGCTGCGTTTAGTGGCTGTTTATTCATATAAATGAAATGTTCTCAAGGTGGAACATTGACAGCTGGATTTGAACACATTGCAGATGGTGTAGCTGTACTTGGAGGTGCTGCAGTATATCCCAGAAGCTGTCTGCACGGCCACACAAGCGCGCTCTGGCTCTCTTCGAGTTCCCTTCATCCAAATGGAAGGCTGGTAAGGGTACTTCCTGCAGTCGCATCCTTGGCATTTCCCCGTGAGCCCAGCACATTGATCCAGTTACAAAACATAGGCCAGGTCAAGGCATCCACAGGGAAGCCACTGACGCAGATCACTCGGGCCTATATTTTTTGTCCTTATCCGGATAGGGAGTGGCTCTTAGTTACAGGAACATTTTTTAAGCACCTTCTTAGGCGCCGGCCACCCCTTAGGCATGACTACAGACAAGGGTTTCGGTGCTGGATCTTTATTGTCAACATCGGCACTTATGTCAGTCTGCCACATAGTGATGTTTGTCTAATTTAGAGATGAGCACAACAACAGTTGTTTATTAATTCAATATTTATTAAGAATGACCAAAACCTGCTTCCCAAGCCTTTCTTATAGCTTTGAGGCCCATGAATAGTCTGAATTGTTATATTTATAGGAGCGTGATGGGAAGTAGTCGTGTTGGGACTGGCAGTGCTGGCAGGGGGAATGCGTGGTGCAAGCTGCAGTGGCCTCTTAACTTTTTTTACAAATTAAGCAATGCAACTAGGCAGTATCCAGACCCACGCAGCCCCACTCCCCACCAGAGAACCATTTCATCAGCCCTTTGGTCTAGTGGGACCAATGAGGGTGGATGTGGTTAGCCACTGTGTCTACGTTTGTGTAGACCCTCAAACGCCTACTGATGGGGTGATATGGGAAGCTTACGCACCCTGAGTGCCAGGTCAGACTGCAGCTCACTCAGGGTGCAGTGGATGCAGAGTATTGTAGCAGTTTTACACTAGCAAAGTGTGCACACATGCTGCTTCCTTGTGGGGGTTTACACTGTAATACAGACCTCCATGAAGGCATGTGGCAAAGGTAAGCCACTATTCATTCAAGGCTTCACAAAGTATTAATACTCATTAAAGTGCAGCTTGTTCTGTTACTTAGAAAACACTCGGCAAACCCTTCTTTAATCCCACTTTGTGTTGGTGCACCCTCTTCTTGGGTGTGCCTAGTACAGACCAGACCGGGGTCTCTCTCTAGTGTGACTATTAATCCTTTGAGGTAGTCAAGGTGCTAGGGAGAGTGTAACAATGAAGCTCAGCATCTCTGTGTGTTATGGCAGGTAGGGCCAGACCCGTCTCTGAAGTAGGGACCTCCCCAGACGGGTTGGAGTCATATGCAACACATGTGATGCACCCCGGAACTCTGTGCCCTATCCCAAAAGTCACCTTGAGGGTCACGTTAACTGTGGCTCACCTTCTACGTAACGCACTGATAGTGTGTCCCAAAAGCCCCCCATAAGCCAGGGCCTGCATCAGTAATATGGGCACTCCCATATGTATACATGGCCATCCTTCATACAAATGGGGAACTTTCCTTGCACATGCTTACCATGGGAGGGGTCACTCCTGTAATACAGACATGTCTTGGGAACGAGAAAGCAGGCACAGGAGCCTGTTCTTCTGGAGGCCTTGCATAAGCCTCCCACAAAAGTCTTCCGCTTAACCTGCCCCTCTGTGATTCCACTTCCCTTTATGATGCTTCAACCAGCTCTTTCCTCCAGGCATTGGTTATTACACAGACGAGGAAATCACGTGATTCATACAAATGCAGATAACATAACATAACATAATGTACACCATTCAATTTTGTTACTGATAGGAGTCCTCTTCCTTTCTTCCCGACGGGTGTTTGGTTTCATCTGATAATTGCTGATTTGAAAACTTGAAGGAAAGCATCACAGCATTCTTTCTGCTTTGTTGGGAATCAGGTAGCTGCTAATTTACTTGTAAGATATACGTTTGATTGTTTTTTTTTTGTAAAGTTTTTTTTTGCAGAGTTTTATATAGCGCGAACTAGAACCGAACCGAATCAGTTATCAGAGCGCTTTACATAGCACCAGTTACGTTACATGAGGACACACTTTCATTTTAGGCACGGGGAGATTAAGTGATTTGCCCAGAATCACAGGGGTTTTTTTGGCGTCGTTACCGAGACTCGAACCCAGATCCCTTCACAGGGGTTTTTTTGGCGTCGTTACCGAGACTCGAACCCAGACCCAAGGTCCGAGGGCGAGCGCCTTAGCCGTTAGGCCAACCCCTCTCAACAGGGATTGCAATTTGTGGGCAGATTTATGATATTTTGGCACAGGGCATTGCTGCAAGCCACTTTGCAGCGCTGCCTTGGGTCAAAGGTAAAGGGCAGGAATGCGCAGTATCTATGGTTCTCAAACTATATCGCCCCATCAAAACAGGCGACGGTATTGCTGTCATATATAGAGAGGGCTTGAAGGTCTCTCTACTTGATCAGAGATGCTGCTCTTTGATGGAGTTCATGATCTTTAAGATCAGTTCCACATCTAAAATCCATTGGAAGAGAGCATTAGTCTATCGTCCCCCGGGGCCGAGTGTGGGCTTCTCGCTCACTCTAACGGAATTATTAGCCCCACATTTTAAAGCCAAGGAAGGCTTTATCTTACTTGGAGATTTTAACATTCACATAGATCGCCCCAATCATCCAGACACAGTATCCCTGCTCTCCGATCTTTCCACATTAGGACTAGAAATTCGGAATAGTGGTCCAACACATATAGGTGGACACGCCCTGGATTACATTTTTTGCAATTGCCCTAAGATAAAATGTGATTCACCAACCCCGGTAAGTTGGTCTGACCACTATATGGTCGAATTTGCCCTCTTAGGCCTTTATTTGCCACACCACGAGTCTCTCCCAGCAGTTTGGCGACGACAGTGGCATAAGGTAACTTCAGATGGGCTACAGAGGGTATGGAATGAATCTGTTATTCTTGAGAATGACGATGTCGAGATTGGTCTCACTAAGTTCAACAGGGCCCTCTTAGAGGCGGTGGACTCACTGGCGCCTTTGAAACTCCATAAACAGTACCCTGGATCTAAACAGGAAGTATAGTACTCGGAAGAGCTGAGAGTGGAGAAGCAGGAGTGTAGAAAGCTTGAAAAAACCTGGAGGAAGTTACACACACCCCTTAGCAGGAAGTTGTACTCAGAGGCTCTGGCCATCTATCATAAAAATATAAAATTGGCCAGGAAGAACAGTCTCGCCTTACAATTGGCTGAAGCTGGTAACTCCTCCAGAGAACTTTACAAAATTCTTCAATCTTTTGTAAAACCTGTGGCCTGTGAAAGTCCTGATGACTTTTCTCAAACTCTCTGCGATGACATCTCTGCATTCTTTGAAAATAAAATAGAGTAAATATATGAGAAAATCACAAAGGCCGCAAATCTCAGGAGTGATGTTGATTACCCCGTCCTCCGGACACCCAAATGTGAAAGCACCTTGTTTTCTGTATTTCCGGAAGTCAGTTTATCTGATGTTGTCTCCCTGTATAGCCAAATCAAGACAGGGTCTCCAACAGATGTCATTCCTGCTAAAATGGTTGCTCCACTAGGTAATCTGCTCTCTACAGGCATTCAAATGGTGATTAACCTCTCCCTTAAAGAAGGGCAAGTGCCCAGTGATTGGAAAAAGGCGACAGTGAACCCTATTCGGAAGAACGCAGCGCTGCCATGGTCGGATCTTTCCAATCTCAGCCCGATCTCTCTCCTACCCTACCTTAGTAAGATGACCGAGAAGCACTTGAACACACATGTGTCTAATTTCATCGAGGCATCGGGCGGTCTGGACCACTCGCAATCTGGGTTCAGACCTAATCACAGCACCGAATCAGCCCTCCTCTCCGTGACCGATACCATCAGGATGGCACAGGATAGAGGAGGTTCTATGATTCTGCTGCCGTTGGATCTGTCCGCTGTCTTCGACATGGTGTCACATGAGATTCTTGTCGGTCGTCTGAAGAGGGTAGGGATAGGCGGATCTGCCTTGTCATGGCTGGAGAGTTTTCTCTCGGGCCGCTCACAAAGTGTCCGATTGGGCTCCCATTTTTCCATCTCTAGGGAGCTCACCAAGGGGGTTCCTCAGGGCTCAGGCCTAAGCCCCACACTTTTCAATGTGTATGTGGCCCCCTTGGCCGACATTGTGAGAGAATATGGGTTCACGCCCATATCGTATGCTGACGACACCCAGCTTTTGTTTCCTTTCCAGACCCTGACGCCAGCAGTTAAACACACTTTTGCTGTGGGTATGAGAGCTGTAGCTGATTGGATGACCTCCGATTGCCTACAATGTAATGTGGGCAAGACGGAGGTCATGCTTTTCGGAGAAGCCTCTCTCCTCTGGTCACCCGACTGGTGGCCTCTGAACTTAGGACCTGCTCCTTGCCCCAAACAGGTAGTGAAAAATCTTGGAGTACGGCTTGACCAGTCACTGCTTTTAAAAGATCACGTAACTCAGGTAACGGGATCTTGTTTTAGGGTCATTGGGCTCCTGAGGCGTGTATTTCCGTACCTAGCAGATAGGCACAGGAAAACACTGGTTCAAACGCTTGTGATCAGCAGGTTAGATTACTGCAACTGGCTTCTTTTCTCTGCCAACGAGGAACAACTTGGCAGACTACAAGTAGCCCAGAACACGGCAGCTAGACTGGTCCTTAACGTCCCAGCCAGATCCCCCTCTCGCCCTCTTTTGAACAAACTCCACTGGCTGCCCATTCGCCAGCGGGTCAAGTTCAAAATTTGTTGCGTAATCCATAAATGCCTCTTTGGTACTGGTCCAAAATACTTGACCGAAAAATTTAAACCCTACAAGCCAGGTCGCTCTTTGCGCTCTAGGAACCAATTGTTGCTTCAAGTCCCGCGGATTAAAAGGGAAAGGCAGGGTGGTCGAGCACTCTCTTATAGGGGTCCCACTCTCTGGAACACCTTACCCCTCACCCTGAGACAAAACTCTAACCTAGGAGCCTTCAGGAAATCCCTAAAGACACATTTGTTCCTGACAATCTAAACCCTGCATCCTTCTTGTTTGTTTATTGGTCTCTGGCTTTTAGTTTATGGTAAGAACATAAGCGCAGAGATACCCCTACGGGGGTCGAATTCCTGCGCTATACAAGCAAATAAATAAATAAATATGGCATATGGTGCATTCCTGTTCTTTCCTCTTGCGCCGTCTCGATAGCCTTGCACCAATGTAGGCACCATTGCACCATGGTGCAAGGGTGTCTGCGTTGCATGCAGGATTGTTTTTGTGCAGGAAGCGGCACCTTTCTGCACAAAAGCAATCCTGGGAGGCATTTTCCTCCCTCTATGTGTGCTGCAGAGTGCAGCACACATAGAAAGAGGAAAAAATTAGGAGAAATGGTGTTATTTTTCCTCGTTGCGCCTCCCCTGGGGAGGCGTGAAGTTTTGGCCCATCCCCAGGTTTACAAGGTATTGTAAATCTGGGTCTGCGTCAAAATCGGTAGGTGTTTGTGGGAACAACCGCAATACTCATGGCATGCTTCCCTAGTGCAGATTAAGGCAACACAGCAATTTGCGCTGCCTTGCTTTACTCCATATTTATGAGGACATTCAAAGCCACGCAAAGTTGCTTTGTGTGGCTTCATAAATATGATTTAGTGGTCAGCCCACCCCACCTGTGCAACCCTGCCATGAGTTAGTCGAGCTAGCATGTGCAGGCTGACAGCAAGATGGCACTTCAGGACCTGTAAGACAGCTAGCAAGCTGCATGCAATGCTTGGGGGAGAAGATAGCCCAAAGACAGGGTCATGTATACCTAGTTGAAGGGTCCAACAAATACCCACCTCTCTCTTCCCGGACGGCACATTAGTTCAGATTTCCTCATCCGACGTCTGGAATATGTGCCCCCTTTTAGTCCTTATACTTCTCCTCACCACCGCTTTACTAGTAACACCCTTCTCATATCCCCCCCGCAATCCTTCTCCTCATTTTCCCAACATGGCCATCACTCGAGTTAAGGCTGGAATTAACTGCTATAAGATCATTTATCCTCCCGGCCAGGCTAAAGCTTCAGTAAAACGATTGAAGCATAACACTGTTGAACGTTTCCCTGATTCCCTTTTTGTTGATCAATTTTACAATGGTCGTTTTGGGAGGCGCAAAAACGATCTCATTTTCTTCACTCACAACACCCCCTCTTGGTCCGCCAGCTTATATAATTCCCTTAACGTCACCTCCTCCTCCTCTATCCCTCATGGGAAAAAACTAAAGATTTCCCCTTGTGTGTATTTCAACGGCTCCTTCACCATCTCAATCTATAACAACGGTACTGTCATGATCCAAGGCAAAGACACCTGTCTCTCTCTCTCTCTCTCTCTCTCTTTGACCACCTCTTCCCCTCCCCACTCCCCTCCTCTGCAACCGGGTTTTCCCCTGACTCTCCATCTAGTTCCACCCATTACTCCCTTTCTCCTCCCCTACCCCCCTACACTCCAATAGGCTGCATCCTCAGGAGGCACAGGTCGGCCCTCATGCCTCCCCCTCCCTTGTGCCGTCCTCTCCCTTTCCTCCCACTTCACAGTATGCCCCCCCTTCATCACGTCAGCCGTACCAATAGCTAATACGCTCCTCGTCCAATCTGGACCATCCCGGTACTCCAATCTCATCTCCTCCCCCCTATTCCTACCTGCTACTCCCTTTTTTAGTCCACCCCTCCTCCAACCTCCTCCCCCAGCTAACTTTCCTTAGGCTCCCCTTATTCCTCCCTCTCCCCCTCTTCTCTACCCCTCCTCCCCTCGCTTCTTTCCCCGATTTCTCCACATTCCCATTGCATCTCTCTCCTTCCCTCCACTCCGCCAGCAATGCTGTGCTACTCCCTTTCCCCCTTGGTAACCCTTTCCATCTCCCCCCATTGGGCCCAGCAGAACCATTTCCTTTCTTCAACTTCCCCTTCTCCCAACCTCCCTCACTCTTCCTGATGCCCGTTCCCTCACAGCCACCTCTACTAGCCAACAGGACCTCTCCAACCACCTCCCCTCTTTTCCCCCCAAACTTCCTACACTCCTATGACACCTCACAGTCCTCCCCTCTCCCTCTCCTCCACCGCCTTGATCCGCACCCATCTCCCCCTAAATATGTCCTTAATTCCTTTCCTTCGAGCAACGCCAACAAAGACAACACTCCCTTCACCTCTGATACACCAACCCCCGCTCTCAACCTCCAACTTTTCCCACCTATGAACCCTATACCCCAACTCTCCTCCTGTCCCCCCACCTCTCCCTGCCATCCACCACCAATTTCACCCCCTCCTTCTGCCATCGAGACACCCAACCTTCCATGTTCTGCCCTACTCTCTCTTGAAAATAAGCTAGACTCTCTTATCTCCTCCATCTCCCAGCTTGTAGCTTCCATTTCACTTTTAAGCTCCAAGATTTCCACTTTCCCATTCACCTCAACTCCTTTGGAAAACTCATCTTCCCAGGAGATGCACCTCGCCCCCTCACCCTATTATAGCCAAGCATAACCTGTCGTCTGCAAACATCGTTCACTCATACAAGCCCTTGAATGCCACCCTTCTTCAACTTGCATCTCCGAGTAACCCAACTATCTACACTATTCCGACCATCTGTTCTGTCAGAACCAAGCATCCACCTAAACCTTCCCGTGCACCCCCGTATAAGTATAATATCTCTATCACCCTTCTTAGCCCAAGTGCCCCGTCACCAAAACAGTCTCGACAGAGCTGCGATGTCTGCTCCACAACTGCAGATCTGCAATAAAACACAAACTCGAAATCTCTGATACCATCACCCATCACAATATTGACATGTTCTTCCTAACAGAGACCTGGTTCAATGATACCTCTCACTCTATGTTTGATCTCATATTACCCACAGGCTATTCTATTTTTAGGAATGACAGACCTATCAAAGTTGGGGGAGGTGTGCAGTCATCTTTAGAAACTCCCTTCAACTTAAGGCTTCTCCCATCAGCGCCTTCAGCACTTTTGAATGTCTTTCTCTTGAGCTTCAACTACACCAGCGCTCACCCCTCAGATTCCATGTCATTTACCGCCCACCTGGCAGCGGCCCTTCGTTTATGGAGGAACTCACTGACTTCATCAGCGACCAATACTCGCAAAGTGACAATCAGACCTTCGTGTGTGACTTCAATCTCCACTGGGGCTCTCTACAAGACTCTTCCGTGAACTTGCTGGCCACCTTCCTCTCTACAAACGATCTTATACAACACTGCACAGAATCAACACACTCTAAGGGCTCAATCCTGGACCCTGTTATTTCTAAAGCAGGCATTCTTTCTCTTGCCACCCCTATTCACGTAGACTGGTCTGACCACCTCCTCATCCCATTCTCTCTTCACCTAGCACACTCTATAACTCTTAGCCAACCTCATAGGGCTACCTCCTGGTTTCGTGACACTAAAAATATTGACACCGTTTCCCTCTGTGAATCAGTTTTGCTGTCACTTCCAATGCTAGACACCAACCTAGATGTTGACGATCTCACCTCCCAATGCCTCTCAGTCCTTGCAGTCGAAATCAATAACGTCGCTCCTCTCCAAAGCAAAAAGAAAAGGCCCATTCCCTCAGCACGTTGGTTCAACAAATCCCTCTATGAAGAAAGGTAGCACCTAAGACTCCTGGAGAAACAATGGAGGCAAGCGCCCTCCACCGATAATCTGGCCACGCTTCGTTCAGCAAGATCCAAGTACCACAAGCACATCTTCCTTGGGAAAGCATCACACTACAGAACCCTCCTTGACTCAGCCAAAAATAGACCCAAAAAACTTTATCTCATCAAGAATACTAACTGCTCTCCCCCAACCTCCAAGTTGGAGGATTCTACAAAGAAAGCTGCAGATTTCACTGTATTCTTTGACGAAAAAGTGAAATCACTTGTGGATCAGGTCGCTCATCCTACCCCTCCAGAGGAGCGCAAATCACTAACCATTTGGCAGAACTTCAACCCCATCTCTGAAGATGTCCTCCTCAAGTGCATCCTCGAAACAGAGCCTTCCAACCATTCTCTTGACCCCATCCCTAGTGCCATTGCCATTGACTTCTATACCCATTCTCTTCCCTATTGGACCACTCTGGTCAACCTCTCCCTCTGTCAAGGCTCCCTTCCTGTTCCCTTCAAAACTGGGCAGGTCACCCCTCTGCTTAAAAAACCCACTGCTGATGCGAATGACCTCAACAATTTCTGCCCCATCACTAACCTACCCTTTCTTGCGAAGATCACAGAAAGATGTGTTGCGAAACAGCTCTCTTGTCATATCAAGGACAATGATCTTCTTAATTTTCAGTCCGGCTTCATCCAAAACTGCAGCACTGAAACAGCTCTGCTGCAAGTGATTGATGACGCGCTGCGGATACTCGATTCGGGGGGGGGTCTTGTCTTCTAATTCTTGACCTTTCTGCAGCCTTTGACACTGTCAATCACAACACCCTCCTCAACACTCTTCAACAGAGAATGGGCATGGAGGGCACTGTGCTTAAATGGTTTGCTTCCTTCCTCTCTGATAGGTCCCAAATGATCAAAATAACGGACAGTCTTTCATCTCCTTTGGCGGTGGGTCAAGGTGTTCCTCAAGGCTCTATACTTGCACCCACATTGTTCAATCTCTATTTGGAACCACTGGGAAATCTCCTAAGTAAATCCGGGGTCCACTATCATCTCTACGCAGACGACACTCAAATCTTCCTCATGGTTGCCTCCACTCACGATCTCTCTGTCCTAAGCTCTACTCTGGACTCCATTCAAAACTGGATGTCAACACATCAACTGATTCTGAATCCCTCCAAAACTGAATTCCTCCTCCTCTCCTCCTCACTTTCTCCTCGCCCGGTTCAATCATGGATGGACCAGATGAATCTACTGAAAAATAAACCCATCATTGTCGACAGCGCAAAATCCCTTGGTGTCATCCTCGACACTAAACTCAATGTACTCTCCCACATTAATTCAATTGCAAAGTCTGCTCGATACCAACTGCGCCTTCTTTGGGGGATTCGTCGCTTTTTCCCAGAGCATGACCTTAAAACCCTGGTCCAATCGCTGGTCCTCTCCAGACTGGACTACTGCAATTCTCTTCTTACTGGCCTGCCCAAATCCCACCTGTCCCCCCTTAAATCTGTTCTCCACTCAGCAGCTCGTTTGATTTATGGGGCCAAAAGAAGCGACCACATCACACTCATGTTATCCACCCTCCGCTGGCTTCCCATCGAGGCAAGATCTATCTACAAGACCGCCTGCATCACCCACAAAGCCTTGCACTCCTCCTCTCCTCTCTATCTGGCGAATAAACTGAAACTCTCTGGAGGCTCTAGACCATCACGAAATGCGGATAATCTACTGCTTGAACCTCCCACTTTCAAGAAGGAAAGATCGATGGCCCAATCCCTTTCAAGCAACGCAGTGAGAATCTGGAACTCACTTCCGCCTCAGCTCCGGACCACCACCTGCTCCCAGGCCTTCAAAACTGACCTCAAAGTTCTCCTCCTTCAAAGACACTTCCAAAGTTAATTCATGCCCTCTATTATCTGAAGGAAGACCTTTTAGTATAGAAAATTTCTATTCTCCATGACTATGGAAGTGCCTTCCCAGTGTATTCTTGTGGTTTGAGAGACTGCCATTTATTGCAGTACTACCCTTTTACCTGTGTTTGGTACTCTTTTGTAACATGCACACGTCACTTTTCTCTTGTAATACACTGTTTGCTACCTCTTACTTTTTGTTTGCTTTTGATACTTGCACAAGTGCCACCATTGCCTATGTAACGTTTGTTCTTGTGTTTGAGTGTCCTCCATTTATTGCATTATTATACCTCTACTTGTACTTTGTACGCTTTTGTAACCTGCACACGTCACTTTTTCCTCCTGTAATGCACCGTTTGCTACCTCTTGTATTTTGTTCGCTCGCGATTGTCACTTTTGCCTCATGTAATGTAACTTTTGCTTTTGTAATTTGTTCACTTGTAATGTTCTCTTGTAACAGTTCTGTTCCTTTTGTGAAGCGCTCTGACACCTTTGGGTAAAGTCCGCGCTACATAAAAACGCATAAATAAAATAAAATAAATAAAATAAGGAAAAGACAAGTATTATTGCAGAGACTACAGGGGGCAAGTGACCCAAACAGGGGAAGATTAGACCAGAGCATTGTTTTTTAAAGTGATTACTCTTTCCTAAATGAAAGGAGATTTGTGTTCATTCTGATGGAATCAGGGACGGTGTTCCGAAGTCTGGGCCCCAGGTAGGAATGGCTTGAGAGATACTTGATTTAGAATCCAAGATGGGGGTCAATTCAGTGGACCAGTGGGCACCCATCCTCTGCCACAGCTGCGCCAGTGCGCTCGAAGACTAACAGGTTAGTGGCACATATCTTTTTCTGCACTTATTAATTTGTGCACTTTGTGATGTCAGCACTCTCCCATTATTGATATTTTTATTATGAATTATGATACAGTTACCCTTTCCCAAAACGTGTTAACTTTTTCTATACTTAAAATTATGATTACATATTTTTACAAGGAAGAATAGGAGGGATACTGGTTTGGAAATTACTTATTTACCCAGATTTCTTCTCTATTTTTTTTCTTGTCCTGTTAACGGAACAGAGACTTGTAGAGGAGAATTAGAAGTGCTCTTTATATTTTTAAACTCTGCCAATGTTCCTTCACGAGGACCACAAATGCGTTTGTTGGCAAGTGCATGTGGAGCGGCAGCACACGCGATGCCTTCTTCTCTCATTCGTATCTGTTTTCCCCTACACGTTCGACACCTATAACAAACTTCGACATAGTTCCTGACATTTGAGTTATAGTTGAGATATAACTAATAATGTGTTTTAGACTACCATCCTCACACCCCTCTTCCTTCAGCAGGTCTTATCCATGAACATTTGACAACTCGGATCCTCTTTGGACCAGGTTATGTGCACATTGTGATGGTGTGGGGGCGAATCGATGACCTGGTTTGCTCTGGCTGCTGCAGTTTCTCATAGATAAATTGTTGTTTACTGCATATTGCCTATACGTTATCTCGTGCTAGCCGGCATGAAGGCTGCTCCCTAGAGTATCTTGTGGAGTAAGTATTGTGTTGTCAGTTTGAGTGTAATGGTAGTTTGGTTGTTCCCCTTCAGCTGGGCGTTTTTTGAGTGCAATGAGTTTGGTGTGTGGCATCCTGTTGGCCCTGCCAACTTGTCTAAATGATAAGCCATGACGTGTCAAAAAGAATGTTTTGGACTAGGGATGTGTGGTATAAAAACCTAAAGGTGTGTTTTACTCTGTATAGACCAATTTTCCCTGTGTGTGTGTGGTTGCATTAAAGGGTTCGTCCATTGACTAATGTCACAGTACATCTCAAAACTCATGCAGACATCAAACAGAGCATCATTATAATGCCTATTGTTGATTGTTAGCAGAGCAGGAGTGGGGAATGAGAACTGTATTTTTTACTCAACATTGGATTGCCCCTTTAAGTCGTGGTGTGGAGTGCTGAGTGTCCCACGGAATGCAGCTGCACCGGCTACATGTTGACCTGGAAATTGAGGCAAGAACATCATGCTCCTGTATCCTTCCGTGCTCCCTGCCACAGGTTCCTGCACTATATCTCACCCACACCTCTGAGATGCTGGGATACTGTCCCTTTTCCATGCTCCTGCGACACTCCCTACCGTCCTGCGTGTTGTGACTTGAAAGGTAGTGTGTCTGAGGCCTGGAATATGGACTTCTTCCATGTTCCAAGCTTCAGGTCTTGTGCCGGCATACCAGGGGTGACAATTGGTGTCTGACTGGCTGAGGGACAGCTGTGCACGGTTGTAGAAGGATCATCTTTAATAAATTGGAGTTACCTCTGCCAGTGTCCACTATTTGCGTGGGAGGACTGTACAAGACTACGTAATCCCACCATGTTTTCCTTATGACTGCTGCAGCACTCCCTGAAAGCTCCGGAAGTGCTTCCTCCCTGAACACCCCTGCAGCACCCAATCACTCTGGGGTGTTACAGCGTTGCCTCCTTCCTGACATCATTAGGTCTCCCTTAGCGCAACTGCTGGACATCTCCGCATCTCCCACAAGCCCCTCCCACTCTCACACTTGATGCATTATAAATAGGAATTGAATGTTGGTCCCAGTTCTCAGATAGAATGAATTTTAAATAAGCAAACATTTTTATTTACATATATTACTTTTGGGCTCTCAAATATTAATGCGATATTAATGTATCTTACTGTGCACCAGCATCGCTTCGTGGCAAGACAGGCAAGCAGCTGAAAAGTTGACCTAGCATAAGACTTGTCAATCAGTATTTGATTCTTTTAGCCAAAAGCGTGATACATTTTGGGACTTTTAGTTTCACTTTTATCATTGGAAGTATGGGCTATTGGCTAAAAGGCCAGAAATGGCTGAAAGTAACAAACATGATAGTTGGCTCACTGTATAAATGCTTCCACAGTCAGCATGCAGCTACTGAAAGCATTGAAGTCGTTGGAAAAGTTTAAGTGAGCAAACTGGTACTACTAGTTTTGTGCCCAAATGCAAAAGTGCAGTGAAATGCATTTTGTTTTTTTTCTTTACATGTGATGCCCCATCCCCTTTAGTAGAGTGTCCAGTCAAAGCATGGATTGGAAGACCAGCACTGGGCCAGAATGAAGTGTGCTGGAATTAGTCCAGCAGTTTGTGTGGTATGTGATACCATGAACTGCCTTCTCAACCTCCTCCAACCTCCCACCCCCACCCCCCTCCCTCTGCTGCTGTAAACTGATGCAGATACACCTCTCCCATCGGCGACCCATTGGAGGCTTATGGATTCTTACCAGTAGTGAACGCTTGGTCCTTGTGAGCTCTTACCAGTAGTGAACTCTTGGCCCTTATGAGGATTTACCAGTAGTGAACGCTTGGTCCTTGTGAGGTCTCACCAGTAGTGTACGCTTGGTCCTTGTGAGATCTCACCAGTAGTGAACGCTGGTCCTTGTGAGGTCTTACCAGTAGTGAACGTTTGGTCCTTGTGAGGTCTTACCAGTAGTGTACGCTTGGTCCTTGTGAGGTCTTACCAGTAGTGAATGCTTTCTCTTAGGAGTTCTTATCAGTAGTGAACTCTTGGCCCTTATGAGGATTTACCAGTAGTGAACGCATGGTGTTTGTGAGGTCTTACCAGTAGTGAACGCCTGGTCCTTGTGAGATCTTACCAGTAGTGAACGCTTGGTCCTTGTGAGGTCTTACCAGTAGTGTACGCTTGGTCCTTGTGAGGTCTTACCAGTAGTGAATGCTTTGTCTTAGGAGGTCTTATCAGTAGTGAACTCTTGGCCCTTATGAAGTCTTACCAGTAGTGAACGCTTTGTCCTTGTGAGGTCTTACCAGTAGTGAATGCTTTGTCTTAGGAGGTCTTATCAGTAGTGAACTCTTGGCCCTTATCAGGATTTACCAGTAGTGAACGCATGGTCCTTGTGAGGTCTTACCAGTAGTGAACGCCTGTAGTGAGATGCAGTTCAATGAAAGAACCAAATGGGATGGAAACATTGTGGCATGCCTGTTCCTCCTGCCATGGGGTGGAGTGTCATCGCTGGGGACATCAGAGTCCTCAGCACTGATTGCCCATCATCAGCATTGCAGGCTCTCTGCGCAGCCGCAGACCAGGGATGGTGGGGTCCGCTTACTGCTCAACCGCTGGTGCTCCACTGATGAGAGGTCCGTCCTGTCCCCTTGAATGCAGGCACTACACAACTCCATTGTCACCGCCCACCACAAGACTACCAAGTGTGGCCGCAGCGCCATCCACCACAAGCAGGATGGAATGGTGCACACACGAGAGGCAATTCACAAATCCAGGCGCCGTCCTGAGCTGCAGCTTGAGATCCATTTGGGATCTCAGGCACTTCCCATAGGCTGGAGCTTCCCTGGGGACTCTGGCCCACATGCATCAAGCATTTTTGGAGTCGCAAACGGTGCGATTCCTTAAAATCGGCCGTTTGCGATTCCAAAAGTGCTTTTTGGGATGCATGAAGCAATTTTAGAATTCGTAACTTGTTTGCGAGTTCTAACATTGCGACTGCTTTTAAGAAGTCGCAAATGTGCGATTTCTTTAAAGCAATGCATCATTACTTTTAAAAGTGCAAATTCAAAATTAGGGTGTCAAATTTACCGAGTAGTTGAACCACTCGGTAAATGTGGAAAAAGTGTTTAAAATGCTGAAAATGCTTTTTTTTCAACATTCATGTTACGGACACACATGTCCTTAGGACATGTGTGTGTGAAACATGATACGAAAAATACATTTCAGGGGTGCATGGGGGGGTCCTTTGGACCCCCCCTGCACCCATGAAATTTTCAAAGTGCCACTCGCAATTTGCTAATGCCTTCCCATTGACTCCTATGGGCCTTTTGGCCCATAGGAATCAATGGGAATTGCGAAAATTAACTTAAGAATTCGGTATTTATTTGGGATTCGGTAAAAATTGCGATTTTTACCGAATCACAAATGAATACCGAAAAAAATGATGCATAGCATTTTGCAATTCTTAATTTGCGATTCGTTATTTTTCGCAAATTAAGAAGTGCAAAATGTCTCAATGATGCATGTACCCCTCTGACTCACACAGGCTATGACCACCATCCCGGCTTCCCTGAGTGTGCAAAGCAACGCGGATAGCTTTTGATGAGTTGTTGCATGACAAATCACAAAAGTTGTAGTGATGCGGGCAATATTCAAAATGCTGTGACCTGACACAGGACGCGTGATAGATTGTGTGCTTGTTGGTAACCCACCAACCTGGCAGTGTCCCTCCCCAGCAGCATCATGAGCATTGCCATCATAAGGACAGTCCGCATATTCAAAGTTTTATATAGAAGGCAACAGAGAGACAGAGGAGGTAGAAGAAAAGAATCAAACAAGAAAGTCAAGTGGGGAAAAATGAAGTGAGAGGAACGTAAGAGGCAGGAAGACGGAAAGGGAATGACAGATAAAGAATGGAATCAAAAGATAACAGGAAATGTGATTTTACAAGTCACAGGATGTGCAACGGCAAAGTTCTTTTTTTGTACTTATTGTATTTATTACAAAATATTTAGATGCAATCTCCTACCCGTCTCGTGTGCTTCTTTCTGTTGCATTCACCGTCACTAGTTTAAAGTTGCACTTTCTTATTTTACATTCCCAGAGGAATCCATCGCGCACGCTGTGTGGACGCTTCTCTTCGCAGGCCTGAAGGGTACTTGCTCTTTCCTGGTGAATAAACCGGCTGGCGAGAGAGCTCATAGAGCGACGCTCATAAGTCACCTTGTTGATGCGCTATTCCCAAAGACGCCATAAAAATATCATCCGGGGCTTCCGAGCGGCTGCTACTCTCTCATCCAGTGAGAAACAATTTAACAACTTGACTCGTCTCCTGCAGCCATTTGCCAGTCGGTTCAGCAGCTGTGAAAGACCGAGGCGATGATGGGCTTCACGTGTGAGGTCACACGCGCGGTCTGCTTCCCTTCAGTAGACACAGCTGTTGTGGTAATTACCCTCCCTGGACAGGCATTTCATTTCCAAGCGACAATCATTTCATTTCAGTGAATGGTTTTGGAGAGTGTGCAGTGCAACGCTTTTAGAGCCATATGTATGAACACATTTTCCCATAGACACAGAATGGGTAAAATCCTTTGATACATCTGGCCCTTAGCTTCCTTGACATTCGCAGATACTTCAAGGTCTCATCCTAGAGGAACTCGTATATTTCGAATGAGTATTGCTCCTTAACATAAGATTCACTGTATTGCCTTTCCTTTTATATGGCAAACTTAGTTGATCTTGGTTCTGGAATCCGGAGGTACTCGCTACTCTCACTCCTTGGAGCTTCTTCATTAGGGACACAGAGGCCGAAGCAGCCATCTTCCCTTTCACCCACAGGGGCGTAGCCTGGCCGGTAAGATTTGGGGGGTGTACGCTTCATATTTCCCACAATCACGCTGGGATATGGAAATCTTGCTAAAATACACTATGAGAAGGAGGACACGAGGGGGGCGTAAGAGGCAGTGGATAGGGAGAGGAGTGTGGATTGTTTGGGGTACTTAACCCGATAGATTTCAAACTAACCAAGTTTTAAGGCAGACACAAGAGTGTGCATGTGTGTTTTTGTCGGTGTGGGCATGTAGAAATTCAGGGTGGAATCTGGAAAATACCTCATCATACCCAACTGAGAGCACCTGTACCCAACTATTTACTATAGAATATATTTTTAGCTTAGGTGTAACACCCCATCCCCCTACAAACTTAGGGCCCTGCTGACCCACTGCCTGTGTGCCATCTCCCTCATTATTTGTTCTGCTTGTATAGGATGTGAAAAGGGGAAGAGAAAGCACTTCCTAGCTTTGTTGTTGTTTGTGGGAGAGGCCAGAAGGCAGGCCACCAGGGACGGCCGGTGCAGGTAAGAGCGGTAGGGTGGTGCGGTGGGGTGGTGAGGCGGGGTGGGGGGAGGAGTTGACAGACGAGGGGGTAAAAAAATTCCCAATTACCTTGCGCTCACCACATCGCTGGATCGACGATGCAGCGAGCGCAAAGTAAGTGGCATTCTTTTTTTAACAATTTTATTTTCCCTAGTCGTCTGTCAACTGCTACCCCCACACTGTCCCACCCTGCCCCAATGTTCTTACCTGCACCAGCCATCACTGCAGGTCACACAAGGCCGCAGTAGGTTTCGCAAAGATTGCTGCTTCTGAGAATAAAGCTCTCAGGGACGTAGCTTGGTTAATAAGATTAGTGGGGTGTGAGCTTCAGTTATTCCGACAACCATGCTAGCATATCATGTTAAAATACATTATAAGAGAAGCAGTGCAAAATGGGAGTTTAAGAGGTGTGGAAACGGAACAAAGTGCATATTGTAAGAGGTACTTAAAACACAATATTTTGTAAAATAACCAACATTCTTTAATACCCCCAAAACATGGGCGAGAGACAGTGTGTGAGCGTGTGTGTTTTTGTCTGTGTGTGCATGTAAACATCCCAGGTAAAATACCACAGACTCCTCAGCATACCAAACTGTAAAACAAATGTACCCAACTATTTACTAGAGAACAGATTTATTAAGGGGGTGTAGCACCCCAAATCCCTCCCCTGAAGCTATGCCCCTCAAAGGTCTGTCAGAGCTTGCTGTAGCTGGCACGACGGGGGTTCAAGCTGTGACACCCAACTTGTTATAGTTAGACAAAGGGAAAAGTTAAATACATATTTAAGTTTTTTAGAGTACTTATGAAGAGGGATTGTTAATATGTCAGTTTAGTTAGGAATATTGTTAGGTATAGGTTTAGTGGTGGGAGAGTGTGTCACCTGAAGGGAGCAGGACATGCAGCAAATAGTCAATTAACATATACGCTTATTCATTTCCATGTATAGAATCATTTACAATGTTCTTGTAAAAGACTTGTAGAGCTCAGCACTGTCCAAGTCATTGACAGGCTGACAATAAATGGAAACCAAACGCATGAAAATATGTTTAAAAGAAGAGAGCATTAAGGGGGTTGATCTGGGCCTGATTCATAACGGTAACCTCACATTTGTGTGTAAGTTTATGATTGTCTGGTATTCACAAAGGGATTTGCTAGTAGTATCTTTACGAGTGCAGAGTCTCTAGACATAAAAACATAGGAATGTCCTATCTTTTTATGTGCGGTGACTCAGCACTCGTAAAGATACTACTCGGAATTTCCGTTGTGAATACCGAACAATTGTAAACTTACACAAACGTGTAATTTGACCTTTGTGAATTAGGCCCCCGTTATAAAGTGTTAGAAACATAAGCTACTTGTGGACAGCAATTTGAAATAAAGGATAGAGGATGAGCATGATACATGTCAAGACGTTGTAATAAGCAAGCAACTTGCTGACACCAAATCTCACCAGTGATATGAGTTTCTCTGGAAGAATCCCCTAAGACGAGCAGGCCGCTCTGAGGTGATGGTTAGGAATGTGTTACAGCAGGAGAGGCGTGGGGGCAAGGTAAGCTACTTATGTCAAATCTTGTCCGTTCTCTCCCCCTGCCTTCTAGTACGGCCTTTGTTTTTTGTCAGGCACAAAATCCCTGTTAATGTTGGTTTTAAATCAAAGATAGGGCTTATGCAGCTTTTTCAAAGGTTGATGGTTAAGCAAAGTGGTCAGGGCCGGACTGGCTACCGGGCAGTTGTGTGTGCACGCAGGTCCCCATCAACGAAATAAGCCCACACCACAGAGAAATTAGCCCCCAGCTCGGCAGCACACACAACTGCCTGGTAGCCAGTCCGGCCCTGAAAGTGGTCAAGGAAGAGGTGGCTAACTTTTGTTAGTTAGTATAATCCATCCTCTTTAGCTTGAATTGCACATGGTCACTAACAGTGCTAAGATTTAAGGGGGATCCATTGGATAGTTATAAACAAAATTTCCCTTTGAAAATCACAGAACAATGTTTATCCACATTCAGCGACTCCAACAGATTTGTCAACTCTCATACGCAGTCATAATCAATGCTCCACTAAGGTTGTATTAGCACTTATATACATGACAACCACAATTTGGTTTACAGAATAGTCTAGAATCGTAAGAGAGATCTATAAGGAATAAGGGAAAATGTGTTTTAGATTTAGGAACTTATTTTTGTGTTTATATATGTATACCTATTTGTGTTTCGTTATATTAGGTGCATATGTAACATACTGTTATGACATATGAATAGGGAAGGAGGAAATAAAAATTTGAGTCCTGAAGAAGGAGGCCTAACTGCTACTGTCCCACCGAAACGCATCAACGCGGAGTACTATTGTTAAATTTGACTAAGAGTAAGCAGTCAGATAAAGGCAGGAAAGCTATTCCCCTGCAGTGTGCTGTCTATTAATATTCCGAATTAACAAACACATGACAAAGCTTACTGTCTTCTACAAATAGAACCTTTTCCTTTCCAGGGTATTTGTGATATTATATAATCGCTCTATTTTGTGGCTCACAGTGTTTTAACATTTTATGTATTGTTTTATATGGTGATATACAATATTTTGTGGGTCACAGTGTTTTTAACATTTTGATGTATTGTTTTATTTGGTGATATACATGTATTTCTGTAGTTTGCCTGACAAAATTGATTAAATATGTATATAAGTGCCTGTACAACCTTAGTGGAGCATTGATTATGACTGCGTATGAGAGTTGACATATCTGTTGGAGTCGCTGAATGTGGATAAACATTGTTTTGTGATTTTCGTAGGGAAATTTCGTTTATAACTATTGAGTTTATAGGTGCTCTCTCCCTTTGGAATTTGAAGAGCACTTCTCCTTGATTTCAAGGATCCAGTTGGATGCCAGATCCAGCAACTACTCTTGAGTTTGATCCGGGACCTGGGCCAGTCCCAACAATTTGTCATGTCTGTGTCAGTAGTTGGTGCCAACACTAAGACACGTGAGCAGCACTAGCACACTTTCATTGTGCTGAGTTTTGCCTGCCATCAGACCATCAGCGACTTTTGTCCGAGTTGTGTCCTGCCTGGTAGTGATTGGAGCTGGTGCTGAGTACATCAGAAGCCATACACATAGACCTCAGGGGAACTGAGATACACTCACATATCAGTTAACAAATTGAATTGCCAAGATACTGGAAAGCGAGGTCTGACAGGTATCTTTTTACGCGTTCACTAGCTATATCTTTAGGTCTCTGCATGCTATGTAAGAAGGTCAGGAATATCTGCCTAGCTGTAATTACAGTCATAATAACCATTTTTACAAAACCCAGTCCATATGGATTTTATGGTCCTTCATAATTAAAAAACGTTTAGTACTAACCCAGCCTTCACTGCTACTTTATGATCCATCAATCTGTGATCAGAGACTGCAAGCATAACTATCCAGCAAATTCATTAACCACCACAGTTAACTAGTTCTATGACTCAGGTGCCTTATCTCAAAATTTTCATTGGATAGATCCTTCTATGCTCAGCACTCATCTAGTACAGTCCCGACTACGTTCTTTTTTCTGCCCTCTCTGCCTCACCCCAAAATTTAACACTCATTTTCCGTAAAACATTTTAATTCCTGTGAGTCGTTGTGTAGGCAAGGCCCAATGCACTGCTTTACCAGGGGGCCTATAATGCTGTTAAGACTGCCCTGGGTGCATGTTGCCCCTAGTGTCAGAATAAATATATAAAGAGCCCTATGTATTGTGTTTTCAGGGTCAATATTCCACCTGCAACAGCTACAATGTGTTTATTTAAGTGCTTGCTCCATTTAGATCCCATAATTAGTGTATCAGGCCTACTCCAACAAACCAAGGACAAAAATGTCATGAAAACACTCCAAGAGAGACAGGGCACACCTGTCTCTTGTCACTTCTAAGCTGAAAGGAGCAGGATAAAACCCAGTTGACTCCAACCCTTGCCTGTGGTATCTACTATAAGAGGCTAGGAGAGGGGGCCAAATGCCAGGCCCTCAAACTTTTTAAACAACAGTGTCCAAACAACTAAGTCCAATTTCGTTTCGGCATCTGGAGACATAGGGCCAGATGTAATAGCACATTTTGTTGTTGCAAACCCTGCGATTCAGTTTGCAATAACATGTTACCGAATTGTTAAATGGGCTTTAGGAAATCATAAGAAATCGCTATTTGGAAGGGGAGTGTTTAGGTCGTCCCTTCCCAGCAGCAATTTCTTATGGAATGTATTAATGTTTTGCAACCAAAATTCTGGTGCCAAACAATAATATTTTATGGGCAGATGAAAAGGAGGCGGTAACCTGTTTGTAAATGGGAAGGGGCCCCCAGGGCACTTTTTACCCTTTGTGAATTTTCCCCCCAAAATTTTTTAGGAGTAGACTGTGTCCGTAGGACCACTGCCTACTCCTAAAAAAAGTTTTACTAACTTTTCTCTTTAAGGAAAATGGGCTGCATTTAATTAAAAAAAGATTGCTTTATTTAAAAATAGTCACAGGCATGGTGGTCTGCTGACTGCAGCAGGCCACCATTCCTGTGATGGCAGCGATTCTTATTGGGTCGCAATTTGCAGCTTATCTCATATTAATGAGGTAGGCTGAATTGTGACCCACTGTGATCTGGAATTTGTATTCCAACCTATTAGTACATACTTTGGTACTCAAAATATTTTTAGATCTGCTAAAAGTCAGTGTGCAAATTGGGGCCACTTTTAGCAAATCCAACATACCACTGGCCCTTAATTCCTGACTGTTCAGAAAAAGTAGTGGTCAGCACAAGACAATTATGGCGGTGTCTGAAAGGTAACCTCGGTGATCCATGTGGCATGATTCCACCCTGCTCAGTGTGTATATGTCCAGTTAGGCAGGACCTTTCCAAGTACCTTGTTCTCAATATTGTGCAATGCTATGTTGCAATAGGAACTACAATCTGCTTTAGATTTATCGACCTTATGGATCAGGATTATAGTTGCAACTGGGAGGTGCCACTCAGCCAATGCCCATTTGAAGATAACCAGTATATGTCTGTCGTGTGGCTGGAGAATGTCCTAAATAGCTCTTCCAGAAACCCATTTGGTCCAGGTGTCTGTCTGATCTGGAGCTGTGTGGTGGCCGTTACGATTTCTTTCTCAGTCATCTCCTGCTCCAGCATTATTCAATCCTCCCAGTCCCGATAGATTAAGTTCACCAACATATTCTCTGTCCTTGATTTGCTTCTCAGGCATGTGTCTTAGAAGGCTTGATTTTCTTCTCAGGCATGTGTCTTAGAAGACTTGATTTTCTTCCCAGGCATGTGTCTTAGAAGACTTGATTTGCTTCTCAGGCATGTGTCTTAGAAGGCTTCTAAGTAATTACGATAGCATCATCACCTGATATTCTAAAATCCTATTTTGTCTTTTTATTTTTATATAGCATGAACTCGACCCGAAGGTGTCAGTGCGCTTTACATGAGCACAAGTTGCGTTACACAAGGACACATTTATTTTGTTAGGCACAGGCCGATTAAGTGATTTGCCCAGAATCACAGGATGTTGAGCGTCCCTGCCGAGACTCAAACCCAGTTCCTCAGCTTCGAGGTCGACCGCTCTAGCCATCAGGCCACATCCTCTCTATACTCCGTACCTCTGTATTAGAGCCCTTTCCCTTGTTGAACCAGTTCAGTAACTTGCCGACCCTATTCTCCACTATTCTCCACTTTAGCCTTATTATTGACCACTGAGAACCGAAGCCTTTGCATCGCCATTGAGTGCTCTATGATTTTCTTACCTTTTTGGCTTCCAATCTTCTATTCTAACAGGTTCTGCTCTTTCTAAAAACTCTCCCTCTAGTGAGGTCAAGACCTCTTCAAGGGCTTTAGAGGTCTGGAACCTTGCCTTCCTATTTCCTAAAAACATAGACTTGGCTTGACCTCTCAATAATGTCTCATGTGCCTCCCAGGGGAGCACCTTGGACTCCATTGTACCCAAGTTCTCTCCAGAGAATCTTTTCATGGCCTGAGCCAATCAACTTACAGTCTCTGGATTCTGTAGCTCCTGAGTGCCCAACTTCCATCCCACCATTCTTTGACCTGTTATCACCACAATATCCATCACCACTGGGGAGTAGTTAAAAAACTTGCTTAGCCAAATAATCAACATCCCTGAAACAATGAGCATTCTATCTTGAGGGACAACAGTAGAAGCAGCATTGTGCAGCCCGTCCATAAGAATGCTTCCAGATATCTACCACAGCTACCACAGACCTGAAACTACTGAGTTTCGATTGTCATTCCAGACCTACATCCAAAGTTAACACTACCTCAAATATCATTAATGAGAGGTTAAAATCACCACTCATGCAACATTTACAATGGGTATTTTCATCAGTCAGGGCCTTATCTTTGCCAGGCAGTTTGCTGAATCCTAAACTGTACCTCTCTGCTGCTATTTCGCAAGCAGCTTAAAACTTAGTTCTTTTAATCTTTCACTTAGACACTTATACCTATGCTTAGTGCCGGGAAACCCGTTGGGTAGATATGCACTCCATAAGTGGAAATAATAATAATAATAAACTGTAATAACTGCTAAAACTTCACCATTCCACTTCCTAAAGACAACCCGCAACATTACCAATAATATATCCAGTATCCCGACCTTGTCTGATATAAAACTGGAGAGATCCCTTAAAATTTGTCAAGACCGTCTCCTTGATGTACTAGGACCTTTGGCTAAAATCATAGATGCTGCTGAGGATAGCTATATCAATGGCTCTCCATTAAACACAGATATAATCCGTGGATGGAGTCAAAGGGCCTTAGTTTTATTAGGTAACGCCAATGCCAGAGTGACCTAGCTGACACGGAACCCTCACTCAACCCCAAGGGTTTGCTTTTTTGTGAAGACCTAATTAAAACATTAGGTAAATACGTATCCACCTTCACAGCGCTAGATAAAGCCCACCAAAATATTAAACAGGTCTTCAATTCCAACAACCTTTTTGGCAGGGCTGGAAGAAGGGACCAATCTTCCGGCTGCTTCAATCGCAGGCCCTATTCGAGGTCCAGGGCTTACGGCAGAAGAGGCTATCAATCCTCCAATCAACCCCAATTCTTCCCTCCAAGAGGAAGAGGATTCCGCTCAAGAGGCTTCAGAGCAAGAGGAGCAACTAACAACACCAACTCTCAGAGTGAGTACTACAATTCATTACACCCCCCCCTTTCTTCCCCAAAAGTGGGAGGCAGACTAACATTTTTTATTCAGAACTGGAGACTAATTACTCAAGATCCTTGGGTTCTAAATACTGTAAGCGGGTTTACTATAGATGTTACAGACACTCCTATCCAAAATTCACTTCCCAGAGAAATTCCGCTTACCTTAGCTCAAGAGAAGATTATATAGGAAGAGATCTCCTCAATGCTTCAGAAGGGCGCAATCGTAAAAGTCCCTATGGACCTACTGAGATTTGTAAGTACACTCTTCCTTGTACAGAAAAAAGACAAGAGTTGGAGACCTGTCATACATCTGAGGGAACTCAACAAATACCTTGTTTACAAACACTTCAAGATAGAGGGCATCCATCTTCTCAGGGACCTATTGTTAGAAGGGGACTGGTTGGTCAAATTAGATCTGAAAGATGCTTACTTTACCATTCCTATAGCCAAGGAACATCAACCTTTCCTTCAGTTTATTTGGAAAACACGTCTGTTTCAATTCCAAGCTCTTCCCTTCGGCCTGTCATCAGCCCCTTGGTGTTTCACCAAGATAATGAGGTCAGTCGCCTCATCTCTAAGAGAAAAGGGAATCCGTATGATTATATACTTAGACGATATCCTTATCATGTCTCAGGACTACTCTCAAATCCTTCAGGATCTCAAGACTGTAGTAGACCTTTTGGAGAATCTGGGATTTATCGTAAACAAGGAGAAGTCAATACTATCTCCCTCAAAGTCCATGGAATTCCTGGGGTTCACTGTAGACACCACAAATTGCCTTCTTCTACTTCCACCAAAGAAGATTTCCAAAATCAAGAAAGAGATAAGACATGTCCTGAAACATCAAAACCTATCCCTAAGGGAATTAGCCAGACTCCTGGGTCTTCTCTCTTCTTCTATACAAGCCATCTTTCCGGGCCCCCTAAATTATCGAGCCCTTCAAAGGATTAAAGCGAATGCCCTCGAGATCAGGCCTCTGGTACGGAGATCGTGTTTCTTTAAACTAGGAGGCCATTTTGGCACTGACCTGGTGGTTAAACAACATGGACGCATGGAACGGCAGAGCGATCTTTGGTTCAGCTCCAGATTTTGTTTTAGAATCAGATGCGAGCCTTCATGGCTGGGGTGCCTGTCTCCTAGATCAGAACACTGGGGTAGTTTGGTCTCAAGAAGGATCTTTGCACCATATAAATTTCCTAGAACTCACCGCAGGTCTTTATGCACTAATGAGTTTCAAACACTCTCTTCAGGGCAGATCTGTCATTCTAAAAATGGACAACATGTCCACCGTTGCTTACATAAATTGCCTAGGAGGTACCAAATCAGTAGACCTCTCGAACCTGGCCAAAAAACTTTGGATGTTCTGCATAGAACACAAGATTTCCCTAAGGGCGGAATACCTTCCGGGGAAATCCAACCTTTGTGCAGATTGGAACTCGAGGTTCCTCTTGGATCACAGTGACTGGAAAATCAACGTATCTGTTTTCAATTTTCTCAACAGTTTTTGGGGTCCTTTTCAAATAGATCTTTTTGCGAGCAGACAGACATTGCCCTTAGGAGATTACGGGTGTCTCTCTCCAGAGGATTTCACAGCCACTTTGTAATACATTTGCTAACTTGATCATGGGAGACCCATTCTGAGCTCTGGGGATGTTTAATGTTAAGGGGAGAGAACATCTCCTCACCTAGAGGATCCAAGATGTTATCTTTCGAAGAGGAAGGGATATTATCTTCAAAGGGTTGGAAATCAAAATCCTGGTTGTCTTCATCCAGGTCAAGGATGTATTCATCAGGAAATTCAGATGTATTATCATCACGATCGCCGTCATCATGAATGAATTCAAGATCGTCCTCTTGAGCACTTGGATAGTTTGTGCCGCGGGGGACACCTATAAATGTTGTGTCGCTGAGGACACCTTTAAATGTTGTGCCGCTAAGGATACCTGAAGCGTCTGAGGAGCGAGGGCCTCCCATGAAGCTTGAGGTACTATGACCTGTTATAGTGCTCTTAGGGGTATAGTCAATGTTATTTGTCTTTTTAGTTTTTGTACCCCTTATTTCAACTACTTCGTCACCATTTATAGGGTTATATTGAGATTCTGCAGTATCATCCCCTTCAGAGGGAAATGATCTCTTTGACGCCATAACCCTGGACAGTGTTGAAAACATGCAAGATCTAATTTCCCTGTGAAACATTCTTTTAATTGCCTCATCCTCTATGTTGGGTAGGGTATTGCCTTCATCCGAGTCTATATCAGACATTATGAGAAATATAACAGACATATAAGGCAAGGAGAGGTAAGTAAAGAATATAGACACTTTAAATAATATAATATAAATATATGTATATTTTTTATTTTTAATGTTATGTATATATATTTTTTGTTATATCCCTTTTTTTTCTCTAGGTTAAGGGTAGGATTCTTAGGAGCTCAAGGGGAGAGGAGATGGGAAAATGAGCAAAAATTTAAGAAAATAAGGGCTAAATTCGAGTAAAATGGGGCCAATATAATTAATGAAAGATTAGCTGCAAGATTAGCTGCCAAGAAATTGATTAAATCCGATTGCACTGAGAAACGGTCGTCACGGTGAGTGAAAAGTACAGCTTGTTGTCTCTAAACTGCTCGATGTCTCGAGCTTAAACAGCTGATAGTAGAGAAAACAGCAGTGTCAGCCCGAGAATGGAGGAAAGACCCTTAGCAACAACACGACGCTGCGCGTGTGTTGCCGAGGGTCCTTCCTTTAATTTGCGGAGGGTGAGTTTAGTTTGGAAAGGGGAAGCCTCCCTGAGATGGGCGCAGTGAACTGGAGAGGAACGGAGCTTGAAATACGGGCGGTGTGATCTCCATTTCGACTCAGTTGAAACAAAGTCGAAGAGTAGCGTTTCAACAAGAAAGGAGACCTCCATGAAGATTTTTGGTCTCGTGAGGCATGAGACGCGGTAAGAGCCGAGCCGATGACGGGGTTCGGAAGTTGATAGGAGTGCGGACCGGTTGCGCGAGGGTAGCGCAAGTGTAATTTGAGGATAAACAAATCATGAAATACGATTTAAACAGGTTAGAATAAATGTGCATTTTAAGACAGACAGGAAAAGGAACAAGCGGGAGCCAATCTCCATAAATTGGAGGTTGGATGACAGAGTGAAGGAGGGGGGGAACAAATCCCAATAAGTATTTTAAGGCATAATAATGCCGTAAATAGTCTAAGGCATGATTAATGACTTGTAAATGAGAAGTCAAAAAGGCATTAATAAAAGGATCATTTTAACAAGGCAATAAACAATAATAATCAGTAAGAGGAATACAAATAAGGAACTTATCTGCTTGGAGCCGTATTTAAAAGAGGCTGATTGCTTGGTACTCACGCCTTTTATATGTCTTCTTATGTTCTAATGTGGAACTTTTACTTTATGATGTATGCAGCTGCTTGGGTCTGCATTAAAAGTTATATGCGTAATGTTAGCCTCTGTGTCTTTAATGAAATCCAGATTCTCTAGTCATGGTAATAGGAGAATCGCAATTCTTCAACATTACCATCACACCACTGGACCTTGATGTAAAGTCTGCATGTGCCATGAGACTATATATGTCCCTTGCAATTAACTCACATTTATTGGCCATGAGGTTTGTATTGTGCATTAGGACCAGATCCCGCTTATGTCTAAGTAGCTTTTGAAAAAGCACTCCTACCTTAACCTAATTATCCAGCCTGTTTTCTTTCCAAGTGAGGAATTTTACCTTACCACAACAAGGGGCCACTGAGCAAATGTGAGTTGAGAATACAGAGGTGGAAGCTCAGCACCATTCACTGAATCACAGGAAAAGGCAACAGACGTATACTACCAACAACATGAAACCGACAACTACCCCATATGCCACCCTCCACCACCCATTTCTGTACATTAGGTCTGAAACTAGCCTTCAGCCATATGCACAAAGTACTTGTCACCGCATCATAATTCTGTTCAGCGAGGTACTGTCCTGACTTAGTAGGGAAACACAGTCCCAGCAAAACTGGACAAATGGGTACTGTGTCCCTTCTCAGAGAAGATAATCAATATGTCCCCCATACAATACCTGTTTGTTCACATGGTATCGGCAGAGGATGGCATGATTATAAGTACCCCAGTGTCCCCACAAAGTCAAAAGATGTAAAGCCACCAGTGAATTTTAAGTTCACATACTCAGCGCCAACCTTTCAGAGTACATCATTTAAGTGCAAGGTGCTTCTACATTCACTAGATCGGTCTTTGATGTTTACAGGCTTTCTTCGGGTTCAGAATCTTAATTTTTCAGGGTTTTCCACTGGCGCGCAGCCTTATGTTTTGTTGCTTCTATTAGCACCTTCATGGTTTATAGACACTTTTAACATTCAAATTCTCCACCTTGTCTGGAAGACCCCGTGGAGGGTATCTGAAAAGTCCAGAACTTGCCCTCAGTATTGACCCTCAGCTGTGCAGACAAAAGAATCACACATATTACTTCCATTTCTTTGTATCTCCGCTTGACACCGTCAAACTCTTTTCATTGTCTCTGCACTACTTGCATGAAATCAGGAAATGGTAAGACATTGGAATTCTGATAAAAGGTCAAGGACTTCCTTGTTGCTTCCTGCAGTATGGGGGTTTGATCTCTGTAATTTAGGAATCTTGTGATAATCGCTCTCGAAGGTGCCTCCGGGATACAGGGAGTGGATATCAGGGTTGTATAGGCTCTCTCTACAGAAAGGAAGGCTGTTAGCCCCTTGAGTTTAATGACCACTCTTCTGTAAACAGTTCTAACAAGCATTGGCATAGCCAATAGGTCTCGCCTTTGGGACCTTATAAGTGTTTAGCCATGCAACACTTGATGTTGTTGCACCAAGGATATTGTGCTGGATATCTAAACACTTATAAGGGCCCAAAGGTGAGACCTATTGGCTATGCCAATGCTTGTTTATTGTTTTCATGTTTTACTATTTTTTTAATATAATTTTATTTTGAAAAAATGTCCTCATTAAAAATTATTTCTGTTAAATTTATTATTGTGTCATATTTGTTTATATATGCTATTTAATAGCATTTGTTTAATTGCTTTTAATATTATTTATGTATTTTGAATTGTTAAAATATTGGCGTACATTTTAAATATATATATATATATATATATATATATATATATATGTATATATTCTATTTACTTAGTTTAAAATATGAATTAAAACTATTTGTATATGTTAATTCTAATATTTAAATACAATTAGATAAATTATCGGTTGCACATATATATATAATTTTGTGTTATGTTTAATATTTTAAGTTTAATATATGTAAAAAATTATTTCAATATTGTTATTGTTTTCATCTATTTAAGCATTGTTTGGACTACTATACATCCGAGCAGCATAGACTAATTGTAAATACACACTAGGCTCTGCCCGAGTAACAGATCTCTATCCATTTAGGGTCAAAAACGTATATCTCTCTTAAAAAAATTATAATTGCCCTTCAAGTCATATATGCAGCACTCTAGTCTGTCAGGAGCAAATACTGCAAGCCTGTGAGCAGTGATTGTGTCCATCCATTGAATCATGACCACATACAGGTTAAACAAACACAAACAGTTAACAGCAAGAGCGGTACAATGAGAGCCAGAAAGATGTAAGTGAGCCAGGAATTAGATAACCAGAAGAGCTCTAGATCCAAGGGATGGACGACGACCTAGGAGGGTAAGCAGGAGTGAAGCAAGAAAGGACTAAAAGAACCGTAGGGAGCAATAAAATACAGGAGTACTAGAGGTGAATGGAGCCAGAAAACACAAAGGCAGTAGCAGAACATGACGGCGGTGGAGACAGGAAGAAGATCAGTGAAAGAGATAAGAAGTCAATGGTGAGGAACATCCACCGTCCCCACAATGGGCAAGGACATGGAGAGAGGGACCTATGTGGAGTTTGGTACCATAAGGCCGCTCATCTTTGCTGATTCTTGGGTCAAGCGAGACAAGCAGGATGGATCCATGGGGAGCCACCTTAGAATGGAGACTCCGTGGTTCTGGCCACTGCACCAGTAGGTGCCCAGGCTGGTACTCACCTACACACAGTCCTCATGCTCCAATGACAACGTTGCATGGCAAGGAATGGACTGCGGTTCACAGGGACCTAGAACTTTATCACACAAGAGTAGTGCATGAAATGGAAATATAAAAGTGCAAGTACTCACAGTGCCCGTGTACCTATGTTCTACTGAATAGTGCTGGTACTCTCCCATTAAAAGTATGGCAGCTCTGCCGAGAAGTGCAGATACTCACCCTTTCAAATGAAAAGAAGTGCATGTCCTCAGTCCCTGACAGGACAGGTCCATTCATAGTCCTGCGAGAGCAGCTCACCCAGGAGTCTCCGGGTTTGGGCAAGGCAAAGCATCCCAAAGTGCATTCCAAGACACCCAGAGATGGAAGCACTCTACAGGAGTGTGTCACACGCACGGAACAGAGGGAGAGGGGGTCAGAAGTCTGACATAGTGGGTTATGCAGCGCTCTAGAGTCACCAATCACCAAAAGAAACCGGGGTGCACGGATGGGCTCTCACACCCTAGAGTAAAACATGAGAACTAAGAGGGAGAAAGAGAATAAGAGCCGCTGATGGAGGGGGGAGACAAAAAACAACGTGAACAGCATGGACTAAATAAATGTGACTGTGGGAGGAAGGCGGCCAATTGACAGAGCGCAAAAGAGGGGGAAGGAGCTACAGAGGGGAGAAAAGAGAGGAAAGAGGAACAAGAGCCCGGAGTTAGTGTAACAGTTGGGTAGAGACACAGTGATTTGAGAAATGGGGAAACGGGAGTGAGAGCAGCAGAGGGAGGAAACACCCAGGAAACCATGCACAGGGTGACGAAAAAGCGCATGATCGCAGGTGAAAGAGTGAAAGATGGAAGCCAGAAACATGAAAGACAATAACGAATGAGAGCAGCTGAGGGAGGGCAAGAGCGTCTAAACAACACGAGGGCAGACACGAATGACAGCAAAAGATGGGAAACAGACACAGGAAATACACAACGGGTAAGAAGAAAGGTTAAAAGAACTGGAAAATGGGAGATATACGAATGGGAGTAACAAAGGAACTTAAGAGCAACCTAAGGAGAAAAGGCGAGCAGAGAGAGGAGGAATTAAAGAGGCTGGGGAAGAAATATAAACATGAAATCAAAGGGAGATCAAAGAGTAAGAGCTTCAGAAGGAAGAAAGGAACAGGGAACCTGAAGGGGTGAAAGGATAGATCCCGCCGTCGGTTTGGTCTCCCCCTACTCAGAGGGGAGCTTACAAATACAGTTATAAGCTAACTAGATGCTCTGCCCCTTCGGTTTGGTCTCCCCCTATGGGGCTTATGCGAAAGACCAAACCAATGGGGAGTTAGCTTATAGCTGTATTTGTAAGCTCCCCTCTGAGTAGGGGGAGACCAAACCGACGGGGAGATCATCTGCTCGGTCAGCCGGGAAGCGCTGGAAGGGAGGCAGATGGCGGCTGCGTGTGTGCAAGCTCGCGTGAACGCAAGCGCTAGGCCACCAAAAGCCTGGTGGCAGCACTTTGAAATCCCCGATACTAAATGTCTCGGAGCAGGACATGCGCTGGCTCAGCAAGACCTAAAATGGCCCTTCAGCCCTTTCTGACTCCTTATGAAGCGGCCACTGGTGCAACATGACCAACCCCCCACGTCTGCCACCTTCTACTGTGGGAGTCCGAGATCACTCACTGGCTGCTTGACCTAGTCCTTTAGTTGTTTCGCATCATTTGTAAATGTCTGTAGCCCCTGTTCGGTCAGTCTAAAGGATTACATTGACATTCACAATCCCATTTCCTGTTTTTAGTTTGTCCTGAAGTTCGTCTTGGCTAGCAGTACCTCTCTCAGTGTGGGTTCAGTTTACATCATAATTGTCACTCCTGAGGTCTTCAGATCACCATCTCTTCACTCAAGTCTGGTAGATTTTAAAGAAATGCGGGTTGATCAGTCTGCTTGGCTGTTCCTGTTTACGTGTTCTCCTGTTCCCGGTAGGTCCACTAATTACCGTACAGCAGTCAATATCATTGAGAGATGCACAGTATGGTGGATGGAGTGGGGAAATATTGGGGTGTTTACAACATCCGTTGTCACAAGATGACAAGCATTGCCCATTGGATCCACAGTTTGAGACTGGTTCAAGAAGTGAGCAATGCATACCAGGACATAGCAATTCAGTTTACCATCAGTTCTCTGGTCTTCACCACAAGCACTCTATGCTTTCATACAGTGTCTCTAGGATGTTGGGCACAAAGTCAAGCACCTGATCCGTGCCCTCATGCCTTATCTATCTCGTAGCTTTGTGGCAGCTCGAAAAGCAGGTTAGTCGTCTAGGTAGGCACAACAGGGCGTCCAAGTCTTTGCTTCCATGCATGAGGGAGCATAAAGTCAAAACCACTCCAAGTCCACCCCTCAAGCTCGCCCACCAGCGCGCTCCCCAGCGATTCCCCAGAAGACTGTGTACCATTGTCATTTCCTTAGGGCCTACGGCTCGCTTTCCGTTAGGATTCTCTTGCTCACATTATTTTTGGGGCTCACAAGTCAGCGTCACAGGTTTCAGGGCAGCTTCTCCAGCAGCTGCAGCAGCTCCATTCTTCTTCCCTACTGGATCACACATCTTCTTTGGTGCCAGGCGAGAGGCGGGGGAAGTGGGGGATTCCACCCCAGAGACAACCACCACTACCAGCAATCTTCTGGGCAACTTGGCTTTGCTGGTGGCACGGATCAGAGGTGCAAGCAGGGTACGGTGGCATTTACTCACCTGCCTCACATGCGTAAGAATTTCTAGAGACCCACCCGCAAACCTTATGTTCTCGACTGCAGCGTTGCTTGTACACTGGACCAGGCTCGTCACGTCCACTACTCTGCCTGCTTTTTATATCAGGATTATGGCCAACAATGATCCTTCTGGCTCAGGCCTTTCTTAAAATGTGGCCATTTTCCCCATCAGGCCACACTTCCATGAAAACATATTGTTGAACATAACAACATGGGAAAACATGTTTTTGTCGATGACTCTCCGGCGCTATAGGAACGTTTTAATATTCGCTCTATTCAACAATAAAAATAACTATCATCTTGGAAAGTGAAAGGGGTTTAGGAACGGGCAAACCATAATTAATGTAATTTCCTTTGCAAGTTGTATCTCCACTTTTTTTAGGTACCCTACACCTTTTCACAGTGCAGTTTGCATGCAGGCGCTGCTGTATCACTACAAGCTTGGCTCAGGTCATCTATGACATTAAAGGGCTACATAAGGAAGCCGGCGCCAATAGGGATCGGGTTCAACCCAGAAAGTCCTGGGACAACTGCTTCTCTGTTTGGCCTGATGAATGACAGGTTTGTTTGAACTGTAGACCTTTTCAGATCTACTGCATGAGTATTTGAAGCATGTGATTGGAGTAAAAGGGCCAGGTAGTCGATACTTGTATTCTCTGCCTATGAGAGTTAGGATGTTGCTTGGTGGCTTTGTCACGTGGTTGGTGCCTTTTCTGTGGCTGCTTACCTGGCATTTAGGGAGCATACTCCCTTGGTTGAACCTATTATCTCGTTGCCTTAGTTTTCAGCACCTCTCAGACAACAGGGCTATTTTAAGTATATCAAAGATACTTGCTACCAAATTGAAATTTAGTCCCAAGGCGTGTTGACCACAAAGTATTTAATTACCACAGAGGATATATTTCCGCTGGCTCTCCAAAGAGCCAGAGCATCTACGGATTTACTTCTGGAGGCTGAATGTTCAGGCCAGTAGGCTTCCCACTCAAAACAAGAGACACCATTGAACTGGTTAGGGTGACAGAGCATCTCATCGACACATATACAGATAAAGATATAAGACCAGGTCACTCTGGTATTAGCTTAGAACTTCCTCCACCCAAACTGACACAGTTAAGTCAGCAGAGGCTGTGGCTCAGAGAGCGGGGCAGGGGAAATCTATGTATTTATTGAAGAAAGATAAAAAAACATCATGAAAGCCAGTGAGAAAAGGAGAGAAGGAATCCCTGTAAATGGATCAGTTCACTTTTGAGATGGAGGATTGGGACAAGCGCTTTGCAGTAGGCTTGTTTGCAGGACCATTAGAAGGTGGCAATTAATCCAGTGCAACAAAACATAAGGGGGAGGTAGAGGTAGAGGCTAGGTTTATCCTCCTTGCAGATACGTTTATCACAAAAATGGAAAGATTCAAAGAAAACCTGCCGGGGAAATGGTGTGTGGGATACAGCGAAATTCCACTGTGATTGTTCAGTCGGAAAAAAACTTTTTTCCTATAGACCCTTAACCCACCAGGGTTGCCCCTTGGTGGCGTGCTTCATCATTGGGGTGCATCCCAATCCTCTATGGATTGAGGCGTGCTACAACTAAATGGTTACACAGGAGCACTTATTGATGTTGTAAATTATAAGGATAGTGAGGTGGGAGGGAGTGGAAAATAAAGTAAAAAATACCCGACTAGTAGGACATTTTCTTTTATTCTCGCCCCCATCCAGTAAGGTTAAAATCAGCGGTTGTGATTGAAGGCATGGACTGTAATGAGTCTATTCTCTTCAGAAATGATCAGTCAACATGTTCCGAGCCGTCCTCCTATTGGCTCTTCTTCAGGACCTATAGGGAATCTAATCCCAATGGTACCACTTCTCATGATCCTCTAATGAGGAAACACTGGGTAGCATGCCATGCGCATGCATCGAATATACATATTGTTACAATTGAGTCGTTGCATATCTGTAATGAGAAGAAAAAGAAAATTTAAAAACATCGGCTCATCAGCCTTGGCTGACAACCCCAATTACTGTCAAAGGACATAAATATGCAATACCCTATCCTGCAGGTGCTCAGTCAAACAAAAAACCAGTGATCATTTCTGATGTGAAAAATCGTAGTTTACCCTCCGTGGGTGTGAAAATGTTTCCACCGTGATAGGGAGGCATTGTGAAACAAAACAAGACAAGACAACACATAAACATATGAAATATCAGATGACATACATTTTGGACGGCATGCTATTGTGTCATGGTCTTTGCCAGGGAGGAGCGGCATGTAGTCAAACCCTATTTTGCCGAGAAGAATGGGACACAGGATCGTCAAGATACCCGTGTGGAAATGAGGTAGAGTATTGTACCTCCACTCGCGGCCATCGCGAGTATTGCCCCGTAATGCACTCCTTGTTACTTACTTAGTTTAGACTGTCCTTGGCTTACTTGCCAACTCGATTCCCTGGAGAATGCATCTTAGCGATGTGTGTCTCCGGTTCCTGATTTAAACTGATACAAAGCGGTGCTGGTGCGTATGAGCCCGTACGCGGAGGAAGACTAGACAGCTAGCTGTTATTCAAAATGGCGGCTCATCGTGGATCCCCGACCAGGCCATATTGGAATGACTAATTCGCATTGATTACTGATGATAAATAAAAGTGTGGCTCTGAGAATATGCGTACAAAGAATTCATGTTTTCTGAAAAATACTAGAAAGATCTTAATTTAGGCTCTAAATGTCACATTTTATGTTATTTGCCTATGTGAAAAAAAACACGTAGCGGTCTAATCACTGGGGTCTTTTACCCCTCCAGGTCCTACTCCTCACAGTGAACGTGAAATTAAGATCTTTCAAGTATTTAAAACATGTATTCTCATAGCTACACTTTTGTGCATCCACTCTGAAGCCCCATTCAACCCCAGCCCCCACCACATATTTCACAGAGCAGCAACCTCCATCGCCTCCTCCATGATGGTGAAGAGTACTTTGCTGTGGTTTGTGCTGGCTTCGATGAGGTCAGCCAAGGCGTTCTTTCTTGGTTTCTTTTAGGAGGCAATGGTACTGGTTGAGGGCAGTTCTGTAGGTGGTGTGATCTTCTATTTTTTCGCTGATACGCCACTTCCTTTTGATTTGTTTCCAGTTGCATTTGGTGGAGTGCAGTTCCTCAGTGAACCATCACCCCTGAACTCCAGCACACCATCAACTACCCAATCGAGGCCGCCACCTTCACTGATGACTGGAAATACGTTGAGATCAACCCCCTGCTGAAAAAGCCATCCTACCTAAAAACTTCCGACCCATCTCCTTGCTTCCCTTCCCAGCAAAGGTCGCCGAGAAGGCCATCCATGCCCAACTCTCTGAATTCATCAAAGTCAACTGCCACATCACGCATCCTGGACATCTCCCAATCCAGCTTCAGAAGCAATAAAAGCACCAAGACCGCACTCCTCTCCTCCACTGACGACATCCATGTCTTCCTCGACCGGTCAACAGCAGCTCTGATCCTGCTGGAAATCTTGGCCTCCTTCGATACAGTCTCACACCGCACCTTAATCACAACACTCCACGACGCTGGCATCCACTGCAAGGCCTTGGATTGGATCCACTCCTTCCTCCCCGGCCAAACTCAACAAATCAGACTAACCCTGGTATGCTCCGAACCTACACAGATCAGCTGCAGAGTTCCCACGAGCCCCACCCTCTTCAACATCTACATGGTTCCCCTTTCCGCCATCGTAAGAAACCACTGACTTAACATTGTCTCCTACACCGATGACACCCAGCTGATCCTATCCCTCACCAACGACCCCTCGGCCACCACCAGAGTCAACTTCCACAGCGGGATGAAGGCTGATGCCTCCTGAATGAAGGACATCTGCCTCAAACTCACCTTGGACAAGACTGAAGTACTCATCCTGGGACCCACTCCCTCTGCCTGGGATTACTCCTGGTGGCCTGCCGCACTGGGAACCCCACCCACCCCCACAGGCCCCACACGCAACCTCTGCATCATACTGGACTCCTCGCTCACATGAACCACCAGATCAACTCCCTATCCTCCTCATGCTCCACATGAGGTAATTCTGTTTCGACTCCATTTTGTATTCCGTCGCCATTATTGTGTTGCCCTCACTCAGGCAGCTTGGCAAACCAAGTGTTTTTTCCCTTTGTACTGCTATGTGTCAAATAACCCCCCCCTTCCTTGTTGTGAAGCCAATTCCAGGAACTAGCCAAACTAACTAATCCTTGTCTAGACTGACTAATCCTTGTCCCAACTATCTGTTGGCCTTCAGTATTCTTTCCCTGCCCTATCTTATCTGTTGGCCTTCGGTATTCTTTCCCTGCATTATCCTATTTCTCAAGTTGTCCTTTGAAGCACACAAACACGTTCTGCCATTACTGATTGACCTATAGGTGCTGTCATTGATTGACTTATGGGGTTGGGCAAGAACACGACTCAAGGGGGACCTTCTGGTCACATGGTGTCTTGTTTTGAATGTTTTCCTATTGGCTAATATTTGGTGCATGGTGAGTATTTTTCTGTGGGTGTATATGGTTATAAAAGACTGTGAGCCACGGAGTGAAGGGGCAGTCTCCTGAGAACCTACTGTTGGTGTACTTCTGGGACAACTGTGCGTAGCTGCAGCTAATAAATTTGGTTTTCTACACTAACAGATTATTCTGTGTCTCTGTACAACAAGGCAGGTGAACTCGGAGATTTCAGGTGTGCCCTGCTCCGCCAGGCCCTTCTAGCCCGGTTCTTCAACTGGCAGCCCAACGTGGGGCGGCTTCAGAGGTATCGGTCGAGCCCGAGGGTCGTGAGGAGCCCCGCAAGGAAATTCTGGAGGAAGCGCACCACATGATTGACCCCTGCATGTCGAAAGTGGACCAAAGGTCTTTGCAGCGCGGCTTCTCCTTTCCAACGGCTGCTGGTGACTGCTGCCCTGACTGCCGCCCTGCCTTGGTCCCTTTGGTGATGACTGGTATTGCAAGACGTTAGACGGACCTCTAAGTAATAGTGGGTAGCTCTCACTTCTTTGTTTTTGATTTTTGTTTCGGCTCTTGCAAAAGCCGAAGCCGAGGGGTGAGTACATTTGTGTTGTGTTGATTGATTAACCCCTTGATGTTTGTAAAGGAGCCAGTGAAATAACGATGCCTGGTTTCAGTAAGTTTAGAAAATGGTGTTGTTGTTGTTGTGATAGGGATTCCCGACTGGAGGACTCTTGTCCAATTCCTCCGGCTGGAACTTCCACCTATGAGCTTTATTCTAAACATGGTGTAGGCCCCATCACCTTTAATGAAGTGTGGGTCCGTTATACGAGAAAAGATGGTATTTTGCAGTGGCCACAGAATGGTAGTTTTGAGCCTGATATTTTAGATAATTTGGAAGCTACATTGTTTAAGAGAAAAGCCCGGCCGGCTATGTTTGACTCCTTTCGCGTTTGGCGCAAGGAAGCCAAACAGAAAGAAATTAAACAAATGAAAAAAGATAGGAAGGAAAAGGGCAACTTCCCCTGTAGACAAAGATGTTGACCTCGAAAAGGATCCTTTAATGTCCCACCTGTTGAGATTACCCCCGCCCTATGCACAGGGTACTAATGCACCCCTACTATTGCAACCCGCTCAGCCACTTGTTGTTCCCCAGCCGGTCCCTGCACCTCTGCCACTGCCCCTTCTGGTAATGCCAATCCCGCCACCTCCTTTGCCTCAGACTCCCTTTATTCCTGTCACCCTCTCTTCTACTCCCTCTTCTGCCCCGCCTAATACCTTGTCCCCTGTCCTGATGTCGAATTCCCCCTCAGTTCGTAAGCGGATTGTTGACACCGTTTCTGGCTTTTTGTCCCCTTTCTTTGGGTCGTTCAACATGACTCCTGTTCTTCCATGTAGGCAGACCCGTAGTCAGCTCCCAGGTCCCGAAGAGCGAGATGCGTTAGATCTCCTTGCCCGCAAGTGGATCATGAATGGTCCCCAGTATGGTATACAAGATATCATGGACACTTTCCAGCAGTGGGATGCGCCAACGCAAAGACATGTTTTTGATATTATGTGTGTCATTCTTGGACAAGAGTGGGAGGACATGGGATTAGGATTAGCTCCCCAGGGTCTGCTAGATGTTCAGGCTGACTTTAACAAAGGGATAATTGTGGGTGCTGAGGTTGAGGATGCTGTAAGGACACTTGTCACCTTTAGAACAATGTTTGTCTACCGGTCTCTGTCTGAACCCGATCTTTCTGTTAAAAGGAAACTGAGACACTATCCTATGAGAGAGGTTCCCCCAGTGTGGAGAGAAGCGGTTGCACCCCAGGGCAATAATCTTGGTATACCCGCTCACTTTCAACGTGTATGGGTACATGTTCCTTGGAAGAGATCTGAGGTTCTGGCCCTCAAACAATCCTTACCAGACCCCCGTAAAAATCCTGCTGGTTATTACAAAGAGCTGTCCCAGACTGTTGATGCTTGCATTATGAATTTAGCCGATATAGACATGTTGATGGGAAATGTGGTCCCACAACCATTATGGGCTAGGATTCGGAAAGAAGACCATGCTCAAGAATTGGGGGGTGATTGGGCTGCTATCCTTGCCGCAGATGGACTCCAAGTGGGTGGTGCTAAACCTGATGCTTTAATTGCAGACCTTCCCGCTAGGATCATTGCTTTGATGAAGACTATGATGCCCCCTCTGCGAGTTAATTGGGAAAAGTTAGCTGCCTGTAAGCAAAAGAAAGATAAAAGCGTTTCCGACTTCTTTACTTGATTTGAGGAGACGTTTCTTGATCACAGTGGTCAGGATATGAGCACGGAAGGTGGCCAACGATTGTTTGTAGATAAATTTGTGTTTAATTTGCTCCCCGAACTTTCTAATAAACTGAAGGATTCCGAAAGTTCATGGGCAGTTTCTTCTTCTGCTCAGATATTGGCTACTGCTCAGTATTATGAAAATAGGGATAAAGAGGAAAAGGACAAACTTGATAAAAAAACTAAGCAATTAAAAATGAAAGTTCTTTTGCAACAGGCTTATCCCCCTCGTCCTGCTCAGCGTCAGTTCCAGCCGCTTCCCCAATTCCAGAAGCTGTTACAAAAACCTGAGCCCTTTATCCCCGGCCCCCACTGGGTCCAAATCAATGCGCTTATTGTAAGGAGGAAGGTCACTTCAAGAATAGTTGCCCGGTTTTGTTGCAGCGTGCTGGTGGTATGCCTGGGCCGCGAGGCCGAGGTGGCTACCAGTCAACACCCAGGGGTAGGGGGCGAGGTACATCATCTCAAGACCAGCGTTCCTTTCCCCCTCAAAACTCCATGAATTATTTTGATCAGCAGAATGCTCAGTCTGCCCATTATTACAATGATGATTATTATACCGAGGATGAGAGTCAAGGTTTTCATACTAGCTAGGACAGCCATAGACAAAGTGAGGGAGTCCTATCAGTTCCAGTGGACCAAAATGGGCCTTATATTGAAGTCATTGCACTAGGTGTTTCAGAACCGTTTCTATTGGACACTGGAGCAAAGAAGAGTTCTATCATCCACTCTAGACTCCCTGGGGCACCTGTGTCTGGCTTAACAAACGTTTCTGTAGGATTTTCTGGCGCCCCAGTTCATAACCCAGTTTCTTGTCCTCTGCCCATCTCAATAGGTCCTTATGATTTGGAGGCTCCGCTTACTTTAACAACTGGTTGTGGTGAAAATGTGTTAGGTTTGGACTTATTAAAAAGACTGTACGCAACATTGCATTGTTCCCCTTCTGGTGTACACCTCACTTTAGGTAAGAAATTGATTTCCCCGGCGTATTTGTCTAAAGACCAACTCTCCCCTGAATTGCGCTCTCTTCCTGCCACCCTCTAGGCTACAGGCCCCAATGATGTAGGTCTCCTGCAGATTCCGCCCTACATCGTCACTCTCAAATCCAATGTTAAGTTACCTCGCTCGCATTCCCCAGTATAAGATTTCCAGTGATGGTGAAAGAGCTCTCTTGGCTATTTTTTATGATTTGGTTCAGAAAGAAGTGGTTGAGGAGACAAGGGGAAATGTATGTAATAGTCCTGTTTTACCTGTTCTTAAACGTACTGACTCTTCTCAGCCACCCGTTTATCGTTTTGTGATTGACCTCCGGGAGGTCAACAAGATTGTTGTACCCCAATTCCCTGTCGTCCCAGATATCACTGCCCTATTGACAATGATACCTGCTTCGGCTGCTTGGTTTTCTGTTATTGACCTCAAGAATGCTTTCTTCAGCATTCCCATTGCTGAGGAAAGTAGGGATATTTTCGGCTTCTCTTTAGGAGGCCGAAGCTTCCGGTTCAAGTGTGCTCCTCAAGGCTATTGTGAGAGTCCCTCCATTTATAGTCAAGCTTTGAAAACTCAGCTCGATGCTTTCACTTTGCCCCTAGGTGCCACCCTTATTCTATACGTAGATGATCTGTTGGTTCCTGCTGATTCTGAGGACATTTGTAAACAGGTTACTATTTCACTGTTACGTCACTTATCTGACCTTCATCACAAGGTTTCACCCTCTAAATTGCAATATTGTCGCCAAGAGGTTACCTACTTAGGTCATCTCTTGTCGAAGGAGGGACGGCGATTGACCCCAGAACGTATCCAAGCAATTGCTCAAATGTCTGTACCATGTACACAAAGGGAGGTGCGTGCCTTTTTGGGCATTATCTCTTATTGTAGACAGTGGATTCCAAATTTTTCTTTGCTAGCGAAACCTCTGTTGGCACTCACTCTCAAAGATACACCCCAACCTCTCCCTTGGACTGAGGAATGTCAGAAAAGTTTCACTGACTTACGTACTTCTTTATGCTCTGCTCCTGTGTTAGGTACTCCTGATTTCCAGGTCATTTCAGCGATAGCAGCATCTGCCATCTGTCCATCGGCGCACGGCGTCCCCCAGGGGTCTATACTCAGCCCTCTACTGTTTAACATCTATATCAAACCCCTGGCTACTATCGTGGAGGATGCGGGGTTGACGCTATTTTCCTACGCCGATGTCACCCAAATCGTCTTCTCCCTATCAGGCAAAGACGGGAACAACCCCTCTGGTTTGAAGCTCGGTTTATCGCTTGTAGCCGAGTGGATGCAGAGGAATTGTCTTAAGCTAAACGGGGAGACGGAAGTGGTGATATTGGGCAAGAAGAAAGATCTCTGGGGCCCCCAGCATTGGCCTAGTGATATGGGGCCGCTCCCACAACCAGCGGCGGTAGTTCGTGATCTTGGATTTCTTGTGAATGAAAAACTATCCATGAGACAGCAGCTACAAAGGTGGCTGCCATCTGTTTTGTTACTCTAAGATGGCTCCAGAAAATGTTATGGATGCTGCCCATATCTTCCCAGAGAACTGTTGTCCAGGCGTTGGTCGTTTCCCGCCTGGATTACGGTAATGTTCTCTATCTCGGAGCTGACGTAGCAACAACCAAAATTCTTCAAGTGGTGCAAAATGCGTCTGCCCGTCTCCTCCGTAATGTCCCAAGAAGAACTTCTGCTGCCTACGCCTTGCGTGATCTCCACTGGCTCAGAGTTCCGAGTCGCATTAAATTTAAAGCTTTGTGTTATCTGTTTAAGATCAGGCAAGGCTCGGCGCCTAAATATTTGCAGAGTTTGGTGCAACCCTATGAACCTCACCGTATGCTGAGATCATCTGAGAATGGTGATTTCATCATTCCAAGGTTTAAGCTTGTAAAAATGGGTAGTCGGTCTTTTTCCCACCTGGGCCCTAAGCTCTGGAATGCTTTACCGGTGACTTTAAAGTTGGAGACAAACATGCTCCGTTTCCGGAAGGGACTCAAAACTTTGCTTTTTGAGTGTTCTGTCTGATGTATCAGTTCCATCTTTATTACCTGCTTTTCTTTCTCGAGTCTATCCCTAGCGCCGGGAAACCCACTGTGGGTAGCTGTGCGCATTATAAGTTTAAATAAATAAAAATAAATTACAGTAAGCCTTTCACACTCTACGTTCACGAGAGAGGATGTTGCGCATTGTCAGTTTTAACGCACAATTTGGAGACAAGCAGCGCCCATGTGCCTATTTTTTGGCCACATTAGACCCAGTGGCCAAGGCATTACCTAGTTGTCTGAAAGCCACAGCAGCACCAGCAGTTTCCATTCGCCAGTCTGCTGGATTGGTATTGGATAATATTCTTATTGTCATGGTACCACATGCAGTAGATACCCTCCTAAATAGAACAAAGACTCAGCACCTTACGAGTGCCCGCTTGTCAGGGTACGAGCTGACGCTCTTGGCCAGCCACGTACATATCAAACGATGCAATACCCTAAACTCAGCCATGCTGTTATCGATCCCAGTAGAAACAGGTACTCAGGAACAGCATGATTGTTTCCTCCGTACAGAGGAGGAGACAAAAGGTAGAGTCGATCTAAAGGACACTCCACTCCTGGACCCGGATGGGATCCTATGGGTGGATGGTTCCTGTTTCAAGCTCCCAAATGGTGAGACGACTTCGGCCTATGCAGTCACTACTTTGTACACAATTGTGGAAACAGCACGCATTAGGCATAATTCAGCCCAAGTAGCTGAATTGATGGCTCTGACTAGAGCTTGTGTATTGGCTGAAGGAAAAAGAGTGAATGTGTACACTGATAGCCAGTATGCATTTGGAGTGGCCCACAGTTTTGTCCGTCTGTGGAAGGAAAGAGGGTTTTTCACCTCCCACGGCTCTAAGATACAGCACGGCCAGTTGGTAAATGACCTTCTCGAATCACTTACCTTGCCCACTCAGATAGCAATTGTTAAATGTAGTGCGCATAAGAGGATTACTGATGATGTGGGTCGAGGAAATGCTTTTGCGGATCAGATAGCGAAAGAGACAGCCAGAGACGTTACAAGCCGCATGTATGTTGCGGGCCCTGCTAGATGGGTCAGACAAGGAGGGATGTGTGAGGACACAATAGAAAGTGTAAAAATTATCCAGTGAGAGGCTACAGAGAAGGAACTGAGTAAGTGGAGAGAGGGTACAGGAATGTTGGATGCGACAGAGTGTTGGACAGAATTGTCGGAACATCAGCGCTGGCTGTTACCAGACGCCTATGTGCTTCCAGTAGTTACCATGGCACATGATCCAGCCCACATTAGTGCTAAAGGGATATGCAAACTTCTGGCCCCTGTATGGCAGAATGTGGGGACCCCTAAATGCGCAGATAATCTGGTTAAGCACTGTATTGTTTGCTTGATACACAATCCAGGGAAGGGAACACCAACCCCAGCAGGCCATTTTGCTCCTCCAACGTAACCTTTTGAGGTGTTGCAAATATATTACATTCACATGGAGCGATGTAACAATCTGAAGTATGTCCTTGTGGTGGTGTGTGCCTTTTCTAGATGGATAGAGGCCTACCCCCTAAAGGATAATACTGCTCTGTCTACGGCTAAAGTCCTTTTGAAGGAGTTTTTCCCGAGGTTTGGTTTACCTCAAATTGTTTGGAGTGACAACGGAAGCGAATTCGTGCAGAAAGTGTGTACAGGTCTCGGTGTCAGACAGAAATTTCATGCGGTAAACCACCCTCAGTCAGCAGGTTTGGTGGAATGCTATAATGGTACTCTTAAGCTCAAGCTCGCGAAGATACAGGCCAGCACGGGTCTTGCCTGGCGCCGATGCTTTACCCTTGGCTCTTTTGTCTACTCCAACAACTGTCCATTCCCGTATGGGACTCAGTCCCTAAGAGGTTATGTTTGGACGTCCAGCAAATGTTTGGGGAGTCCCAAGGCCAAAGAAGTATTCCGAGATAGAGCATCCCTTGTTGATTGATTATTTACATGACCTCACCACTAAATTGCGTGTCCTTCACCATCAGGCTTCCACTGATCCTGGCCATACCATACAACCCGGCAATTGAGTGTGCGTAAAGAACTTCCAGAGATCAAAGAACTTGGAGCCTCGCTGGAGAGAGTCCCGTCAAGTATTGTTGACAACACGCACAGCTGTGAAGGTGGTCGGAAAGAAAAATTGGATCCACAGTGTGCATTGTAAGAAGGTACCCTTGCCTTTGCCTTATGACCAGTGGGTCCGTGAAGGTATTGGCGATTTTGAAGGTGAAAGGGTCCCCCGATTCGTACCTTTTAGCAATGCACGCCTAGATTGGACTCGATCTGAGAAAGAGGATGATGACGTTTTACAGGAAGCTGTACCACCACATCTCAGGTTGAACACAACCAATCCAGAGACACTTTTTCAGGACCAGACTGTGCCAAATAAGACTAGATACAATTTGAGGCCTAGAGTGGCTAGAGACAATTGAGAATTTTTTTTCTTTTGATTGCACTTTTCAGTGACACTGACCATCCAATTAGGTTGCAGGGTCGTGGTAAGGGTCTTAGGGCTAGATGTAGGTAATTCTTATTTACCACTTCTTAAATACCGAATTTTACCGATTCGGTATTTAAGAAGTGGTAAAAAAGAGGGGGGGGATGTAGGTATTTCAGAATCGGTAAATACCGAATCGTTAAGATTCGGTATTTACCGATTCTGTAAATACCGATTCGGTAATGCCCATTGATTCCTATGGGCCCTGAAGCCCATAGGAATCAATGGGCAATACCAAATCGGTATTTACAGATTCGGTAAATACCGATTTTTGCAAGGGTGCAGGGGGTGTCACTTTGACACCCTCTAGCACCCCAAAGACGGGCATGTGTGCCATGTGGCACACAGACATGCCCTAAGGGCATGTCTGTCTGTCACATGGCCAGGTGTGCATGCACACATGTGCATGCACACCTGGATTCGGTATTTTACCACCCAATTGGATTGGGTGGTAAAATACCGAATCTGTAAGGCCTTAGGGACTCTGAAGAGTCCCACCTACATCTGGCCGTTACCGAATCGGTAAAAATACCGATTCGGTATTTTACAGAATCGGTAAATTTACCGATTCGGTAAATTTACTGAATCTATAAAAATGGCCCCCTACGTACCAAATACCCATTTACCGGTCGGTAACGGACGAAATCGGCCGTTACCGACCGGTAAAGGGCTTCCTACATCTGGGCCTTAGTTTGTGACCCGAGTAGTGGCAATAGGCCTGCGGGACTTGCAGTGTCATAGGACGGCTGATAATCACAGCTGAGTGAAGAAGGAAGACTGCCACGAGCAACATTTAGAGGATGGATTCCGCTATACTAAAGGAAAATGATAAGAAGGATAAAATGAAGAAGAAATATTTCAAATTATTATATAATAGATGTGGTATAACATTGTGTATTTTAATCTTTTTATGTATTATATTAGCTTGTGTGGGTTGGGCTACTTATACTATGCAGCAGACACCTACACCTACCTCCCATTCCGTGCCTTTTCGCACCACTGCCTCCCCGCACCAGTTACATACATTACCAGAACATGAGTAAAGTAGGAGAATGGAATATTTTAATAATTCATTCATTCAATTGTTGCACCAACATCAATTGGTAGTCAACACCACCGATTGTTGGGTTTGTGGACTCTTGCCCCATACTACAGATAAAGGGATGCCATATTTAGTTTTCCGTTTTTCCCTGAAGGGGTCCGCTTGGGCTTATACATCTATGTTCTCTAATGCTTACGAGAACCAACCCCGGCACCCTGTTGGTCCATTTGGGTGTGGGGTTGACGTTAGTCATGACCCTCTGGCGAAGGGAATGGTGGCTATGTCTAAGCATTATAGTAAAATTAATGAGTTCCCCGCCGACGAACGACGGGCATACATTGGCAGGAACGTGACCCGTTACGTTAATAGCCTTACAGATAGGGCCAGTCGAAAAAGATCCCCGCCCATATGGACTGTACCCCACCGAGGCCACCTGTGTCTCCAAGGAAATGGTCAGAATGCTAAGGCCCAATTGGGAAAGAGCTCTTGTGCACATAAATATACCTATGCATCCAAGACTTCTCCACCGTTAGTGGCATCTCAGTGAACATATTTCGTTTGCCATGACAGGGCCTATACATGGTTACCAACTAATTTCTCAGGGTCATGTTACGTGGCTTTTCTCCTCCCTCCGACATATACCGCCCCTTCAGGACATCACAGAAATAGGTACAGGAGAGGCGTCATTGATCCAGAAGATACAGCAGGACAAGAGGGAGGCGACTTTTTCAAAAAGTTCCTCCCATTCTGGGGCCCTATGGCCAATAGCAGAAACATAAGGCATCTTGTTCGAGTTGTTGAGGTAACGATAGATGAAACTGTGGGGGCACTGAGTAACCTCACAGCCGAGCTTCAGGCGGACCACCTTATGACATTACAGAAGAGAATGGTTTAAGAAAATGATGTTGCAGCAACAGCTTGATGACCTCATGGCTATTAACATTGACTCAGATTAACGTGAATCTGTGTTTTGCCTGCGTAAAGGCAAAAGGAGGTTCTGAGGTAATTCAGTTTCGACTCAATTTTGTATTCCGTCGCCATTATTGTGTTGCCCTCACTCAGGCAGCTTGGCAAACCAAGTGTTTTTGCCCTTTGTACTGTTACGTGTCAAATAACCCCCCCTTCCTTGTTGTGAAGCCAATTCCAGGAACTAGCCAAACTAACTAATCCTTGTCTAGACTGACTAATCCTTGTCCCAACTATCTGTTGGCCTTCAGTATTCTTTCCCTGCCCTATCTTACCTGTTGGCCTTCGGTATTCTTTCCCTGCATTATCCTATTTCTCAAGTTGTCCTTTGAAGCACACAAACACGTTCTGCCATTACTGGTTGACCTATAGGTGCTGTCATTGATTGACTTATGGGGTTGGGCAAGAACACGACTCAAGGGGGCCATTCTGGTCACATGGTGTCTTGTTTTGAATGTTTTCCTGTTGGCTAATATTTGGTGCATGGGGAGTATTTTTCTGTGGGTGTATATGGTTATAAAAGACTGTGAGCCACGGAGTGAAGGGGCAGTCTCCTGAGAACCTACTGTTGGTATACTTCTGGGACAACTGTGCATAGCTGCAGCTAATAAATTTGGTTTTCTACCCTAACAGAGTATTCCGTGTCTCTGTACAACAAGGCAGGTGAACTCGGAGATTTCAGGCGTGCCCTGTGCCGCCAGGCCCTTCTAGGCCCGGTTCTTCACACATACTACGCTTGCTTCGAAAGACTTTCAGATGGATCCCCACCGAAGCAAGAAAGACAGTCACCCATGCACTCATCACCATCATGGTTGACTACGGCAACGCACTCTTCGCCGGCATCACCCAGAAACTTCTTAGACTGCTCATCAACACCCCCGCTGCAGCCACATCACTGAACATTTTTGTGAACTTCACTGGCTCCCAGTAGACAAAAGAATCACCTTCAAGCTCCTCATTCACGCCTGAAAAGCCCTCCACTAAGCTGGACCAGTATACCTGAACCACCACCTTGCATTTCACATTCCCGCCAGACAACTCTGTTCCACCCAGCTAGCCCTTGCCTCTGTCACTCAGACCCACAAAACAAGAACCGGCGGAATATCCTTCTCCTACCTCATGTAAATTGGTTATCAACCTTAATAAATGATAGTCTAGAAATAGGAATCTTTGGGGTCATCTCATCCCCCATGGAAAGCTGGAAGGGAGCTCTAGTTTATCGCCCCCTCGGCCCTAGAGCCGACTTCACGGACAAACTTATAGACTATATAGCCATTCACGTTCTTGCATCAAATAATTTCCTGATGCTGGGAGACGTTAACTTCCATGGTGAAATACACACAACCCATGAGGTAAACAAACTCCTTACCGGCTTAGAGCACCTTGGTCTAATTCAAAGAGTTAAAGGTCCAACCCATGTGGCTGGCCATAGACTAGATTTAATATTTTCCAACGTTGACAACCTGACCTGTAACACTCCGCTGCCCCTTACCTGGACGGACCACTCCATGATAAAGTTCTCTATTCCTTATCCTCGCGAAAAAAACGTACCCCAGATTGCAAGGAGGAATGAATTGGCTCATAGACCATGGCGTAGCCTCACCTTAGAGTAAAAAATGTTGGACTTCTTTAACAAGGCGTTTGTGAAAGCATTGGACTCGGTAATTCCAATAAAAATTACCTTGGTCCAATCCAAAGGCAGACATCAGCACCTTGGTATTCTGCAGAGCTGAGGCAGGAAAAATCCTCCTGCAAGAAACTAGAGAGACTCTGGCGAGCAAGCAAGGATCCCAAGAATCGACTGGCGTATAAACAAGCTCTGTCTAGTTACCATCTCAATCTAAAGTCAGCTAGACGCATAAATGTTATTAACCAAATTGAGCTCTCTAGCAATTCCTCCAAAGCTCTCTTTGATATAGTTAGAGACTTTGAATCTCCTCAAGTCTGCAAACAAACCCCTCTGGAATCCCAAGAACTCTGTAACTCTCTAGCAGCCTACTTCCAGGAAAAAATTGCTAACATCTATTCTAATTTTCCATCCACGACCATGCCAAATTTAGAGATCGTTGGGCTACCCCGATGGACCCAGAAAACCGATAGACTGCTCCCTTGACTGCTTTCAACTTACATCACTAGAAGAGGTATCCAAGGCACTGTACGCTGCTAAATCAGGCTCACCTATAGACCTTTGCCCTCCCAAAATCATGGCCCTACTAACCTCCAGCTGTGCACCAGCCATCCAAAAAATGTTCAATCAGTCTATACAATCTGGCACTATACCCACAACCTGGAAGGAAGCGTTTGTCCGCCCTAAACTGACAAAACCCTCGGCAAATCCCCAGGATCTTGGCAACTACCGTCCAATTTCCCTGCTTCCATTACTGGCTAAAGTACTAGAAAGTATCATCAACAGGCAATTGAGCAGTTATCTGGAAAACAACTCAATCCTGGACCCCTCACAATCGGGTTTTCGCCCGGGTTTCAGTACAGAGACAGCCATATTAGCCGTGACTGGCTTCCTCAGGCTGACAATAGAAGATGCAGACGAATCAGCTATATTGATCCTTCTGGACCTCTCCGTGGCCTTTGATACCATCTCCCACACAAGGCTCGCGGAGAGGTTAACCTCATGTGGAATTCATGGAGTAGCCCTGAAATGGCTACAGAACTTCATGTCCGACAGAACCCAAACAGTCATCTTGGGCCCATTTCAATCAGGAAAAATGCCGCTGGACAAGGGTGTACCCCAGGGCTCTTGTCTGAGCCCAACCCTTTTTAATATTTACATGGCTCCACTGGCAAAAGTAGTAGAACATCCTACGCTGATGACACCCAGCTGCTGTTTACCATCGGGCCTGATCCAGAAGCTGGCAAATCTCGTTTCTCCAAAGGTATATTGGCAATTTCCAACTGGATGACTGACAACTGTCTCCAGCTGAACCCAGGGAAAACTGAAGTCATGCTACTGGGAAAAGCCTCGGCGGCTTGGTCCAATGACTGGTGGCCCTCACAGCTGGGCATCGCCCCTGTGCCCAAGCATAGTGTCAAAAATCTTGGAGTAAAATTGTACCAATCGTTAACAATGAAGGATCATGTAGCAGCCACAACAAGTTCCTGCTACTACAGCTTACGATTACTTCGTAAAATCCTCCCCTACATGCCGACTGCCCACCGCAGAACCCTGGCCCAAGCAATGGTGATCAGCCGCTTGGACTACGGAAAGGCCTTGCTCGCAGAAGTGGGTGTGACCTTACTAAATAAATTACAGGTCATTCAAAACACTGCCGCCAGAATGATCTTAAACATGCCAGCAGGCTCTCCCTCTGAACCTCTGCTAAAGGAACTGCATTGGCTGCCGGTAAAAAAAAGATCCTTTTTGAAAATGTGCTGCCTGTCGTACAATGCTCTAAATGGTCGAGGCCCTCACTATTTCCAAAAGAAACTGAGAAAACACATTCCAGGCCAAAATCTGAGATCAGGCTCTCAAAAACTGTTACAGATTCCGCGCATCCGTTTGAACCGTACGGGAGGCAAAGCCTTTTCGTATCTAGCTCTTAAGTACTGGAACAGCTTGCCAATGGCCTTGCGGGATACTTCGACCTATGGTACCTTTAGGAAACATCTAAAAGCGTTCTTGTATTAAAATTCTACAGTTTAGGCCCCCGCTACTCGAGACGTTTCTCTAGGCAGTGCCGCGATGCCCCAGGTTGAGTCGAGCATTATAAAAGAGCAACTAACATAACATAACATAACATTACCAAGAACTAGAACACCCTGCCCTCCCCGTCGCTGATCCAATTTAGGAAAAATCTCAAGACCTGGCTCTTCGACTGAATCCAGACGGATCAGAGGCCCCCCTTTTCCCTCTAAGCACCGTGAGACCCTCACGGCAGAGTAGCTGCGCTATACAAAACCCTGATTGATTAACTCAGTCATTGGAGGTGAAGAAGGGGTCCAGCAGGTGTCCTGCGATGTGGGTGGGGTCAGTGACAACCTGCTTGAGACCGAAGTTGCCCATGCTTTCCAGGAGGTCGATGGAGTTGGTGTCGCTGGGGTCATTGAGGTGGAAGTCGAGGTCTCCTAGTAAGATGCAGAGTTTGGAGTCGATTGCGAGAGGGGAGATGATTTCTGGGCTGGTGTAGAAGAAGCTGGGGCAGGGTCCCGGTGGTCTGTAGACAAGGGTGCTTCTGATGCTGTTTTTCCTGTCTGTGTGGAATTGGAAATTGAGGTGTTCCGTTACCTGTGATGAGTCGTCAGGGATGTTGTGTATCTCTCTAGATGATGGCGATTCTTCCTTTTTGCTTGTTGATTTGATCCCAAAGCATTATCTTGTAGGCTTCAGGGACGGTAGGGGTTATGTCTGGTCCGAATGCGGAGTGAAGCCAGTTTTCTGTGAAGATGACGTCAGGGATGAGGGAGAAGATCATGTCCCATATCTCCACGGCGTGTTTCCTAAGTGAACGTGTATTGAGTAGGATGCACTGGAGTGTCGTTGTGGGGTCTCAGTCGATTTAGCGGGTGTACTGCGTTAGTGGTGTTGCTGGTGCCTTTGGTTGCTTCCGTTCTTAAGGTGAAGTGGCAGTGTAGGCAGGAGAATGGTCCTTTGGTGGTCCATTGAAATGTGCAGCAACAGAGATTGATAGTGCATCCGGGGTTCAGAGGCTCAGATCTGCAGTGGTGAATTTTCGTGGGGTGGAAGGGCCAGGTGTCCTGGCACTAGGCACAGTTCAGGCGCGGAAGGGTTTGCCTTTTGCAAATCTTTGGCACGCCGGTGGTGCAGCTTCACACCGGCCTCCATAAGTAGAACTCGGATGTGGGAGGGGCTGGCAGGGAGGCGGGAGGGTGGCAGCGGGGAGCTGGGAAAAAAGGCAGGAGAATTGGCGTCCAACGACCAGCAAAAACAAAGTACAGTAAGTGACCAATGGAATGCTAACAATGTGGAGTGGGCAAAATTTAATTAAATTAGAATTAAGGCAAAAACAAGGCAAACATTTTATTAAATTTGAATTAAGGCAGAAACAAGGTGAAACAACCCAAAACTTAACGGATAACAAAAACCCAAGGTGGCTTGTTGTTGCAGGCAGGCAAGGTCCAAGCATCGAGATTGAACATGGGGCACTGCGGCGCAATCACTTTTTCTTAGGGAGAAAGGGCATTAAGTGGGGGAGCAGTGATCGACGCAACAGAGGTCACAGGCTGTTCTGGAGGCTTTTTTTCTTCATATTTATGTACTTGTGGTTCAGGAAATCACTTTCCGAAAGAAAGGTTGTTTCATGATTATGATGATGTTGAACATGTGAACGGCTTTTGACATCAGCTATGAAGACTGTACCACTAGGAGATAGGGATCTCTTCATGGAACGGTCCGGGGACCCAACCCACTTGGATGGTATTTTTAAGTCAACCAACACCAAAAATCAAGATACACCAAACTACTAGGTTCTGTCCAAAGTCAAAGCTTGCAATGACATCCGAGCATTAATGGCAGCAAAGAGGGCCTTAGCCTGTACACCTCACAGCAAAGTCAGGTGTGAGTGAGTCTCCGAAGAAAGAGAAACATTAATGATCAGAACGGATAATACAAGTTCTAATGGTCCCTGAATGTACATAGATTCAGGCACATACATGCTCCCAACCATGTCACGATATGCACTACTACAACATCGACATAATTTGAAACACCTCCATTGAACATATGCAAGGCAGCTTGCAATGGGAAGGAAACAACCACAGAACACCAACAGATCAGGATGGTGGTTTGCATAACATTTGACTTATCACAAATAAATAAAGGAGTGGCAGCGCCATAATCTCTCTACAGATGAGTGCTTGACAATCAGTCTAGTCTGTCCATGCAATACAGGTCACAGCTTTTTGCCTATTCATAAAAAGGAACACATAAGAAAAGAAAACCCTGCCACATCGACCACCAACACAGAGAGGTAAAGGCACCCATAAAGAGAGCCACAACAGCATTCACTGACAGCAGGTTCCAAGCACAGGAAAGGCTTGGCCCCTGAAGTAGGAAACTGAAGGGTGTGCTGCCACAATGCCAGTCATGATGCGCCAATGTACAGCAAAGCCAATAGGTCCCTGAAAAAGAACAGAACGAATAAGGAATCCACACAGTGGTACTGACGAGGTAAGAGAATGTTGGACCCACAAAATGCAGTATTGGTTTCCATTTTGTTTGAAGCAAATACACAAGTCCCAAGCCTTATGCAATGTAAAAGGGATATAGCGCTTGCCTTCACATGATGAGTTTGGAGGTAAAAGAGAGGAAAACCGGTGCTGACTGGCACCCTTGATGCCCTAGACATATCACAAGAAACCGGTATTTAAGGGAGGGCCTGGGAGCAGTGCACAGTGCCTATGGGCACAGCATGGCTGGAAGGGCGGCAGGCCATGTGTACCACAGCAAGGACTCCAAGGGAGTGTCAGGCCCCAGGATATTGGTTTACATGGCTGACATCATCTTGATCATCACAAACAATGAAACCAGATTGGTTTCTAAATGTGAACAATAAAGGACTTCAAAAGCAGAATCTCTCCAAATAAAAAACATAAAGCAAAAAAACAAAGGAAGGACCCTTTCTAGATAGAGTGCAGCAACCAACCAAGGCAGAGTCTGCCTCATTGGAATCGTGAGGTAGGTACAGGCCCAGGTATTTATGTCCTCAGTGCAAATGGAGGGGCTAAAGATGTTGGTTACATTTACACGGGCTGTGTGATTGCTTGGGCCAATAAATGACTCTCCTACACAATGCCGAGACTGTGACAAGGACGAGGGAAAGGACCTGTGGGGAGCTGTAGCACAAAGCCAGGGTGGTGAGAGAGCAGCTGGAGGGGAACCTACCTTTACACAGACCCGGGGGGGGGGCGATAGACTGATGTTTGTTTGTTGTGCTGGGAGGATGACATCATTCTGCTGCCACTTGACTGGTCTTGAACTGATGAAAAAGCGAAAAAAAGCTAGAAATTAAACTAAACACGTCTACAAGGCCAATAACTAAGATTAGAAACAAATAACTGGCATGGCTCAGGTCACAGCGAACACACCTGACTACTTTATGGAAATTGTCTGCTGCTTGCTTGGCCAGAATCAGGGTTCTGCTAAAGAGGGCGACTGCATCAGGTTTACCTTAAGACAGCTTTGGCACAATGTCAGGTGATTAAATTCCTTCCTTTGCCTGACTCACAAATTGGCACTCATCCAGGCTCTGAGGGATCAAAAAATAACGTGCCAAAAATGGGATGGGCTCCTGCTAACAATAAAGGTTCTGGCACTTCAATCTGTGTATTACGAGAACTCAACACTCACACAAATTGCTTTTACCAAGGAATATTATCACAGGTCGGGGAAGATAGTAGTCAACAACATTTTTCCGACCTGTGATAATATTTCTTGGGAAAAGCAATTTGTCTTCGATATTATTCAATAAAATATTCAGTAGATACGTTTCATCACTCTACTCTGTAAGTAATACAATGAGTTCCTACTATAATTATAAATGCCATCCTGCTTCATGCACTAAGCAGAAATTTAAAAACCTAAAATGTCAGACACAGTTCATATAAATCCAGTCACTCTCATCTCCCCACAAGGTTCTAGCAAGCCAGCAATCTATGCGAGGTATGAATGGCAATGCTTGTGATTTCTAATTTAACCAGCAAGTGCAACCCTTTTATTTTCAGGTTGCTACTATCAATATTTGAGCTTTCTTTTTTTCAATAAACAGAACATGTTGGATATTTCAATGTGCCAAGGTACTCTTGGGGCAACGAAATCCAGAGCCTACTCAACAAACCTGATGTTAGCCTTAATCCCTGAATTATTATGCTCTAAGCGGTCCTAGGATGCTTGTTTCCGGTCCAGGGAGGACCTGGCTTGGCAGTTCGGGCTGGACTGTTCCCATGAGGCACAGAGTCAAGACTGATTTACAGCCGCAATCGTCTGGGGCTGCTTGAAAGTTAAAGCGCGCTTGGTGAGTATAGGACGTTGTGCCTGCAGTAGGAGAACCCCATTAAAGAACAGAGTGCTTACAGACCAAATAAGACATACTGTGTCACAACAGAAGTAAATGGGCCAGTCACCATGGGAAGTTCCAAATGCAGACAAGGCAGTACCAAGAAGGGACTAACAACCCTAATAACAACTTGCAAGCCAGCGTTTACAAAAGGTAACCATTTCTGTTCCATGTACACATGAGGTTCAAGAAAAATTATATGGTGTAGAATTATGAGAGTTTTGCCAAATATATTCAGTTGCATATGTTTCATTTTGCTTAAGTTTGATTAGTTTAAGGGTGTGTGACCCATGTTCAACTGTAATAAATGTATGTCAGCCATTGTTCTCAACCATATAAAAGAGTGTGTTATCTTGATGTAACAAGAGAACTTTCCCCACTTACCTTAGGAGGTGAATCCATGTCAGATTGCTATCCCATTTTGTATACTCTGTATTTTGATGATTTAAGATTTGCGAGTTCTTTATTGATTCAGTTTTTAACTGAACTTTGCACCCAAATTTATTGATAAATCGATTTTGACTATGGTAAATTGATTCTTGTATGATTACATTTCCAAAATAAACTTTTAAGGTTAAGACTTCCCTGTCTGTCATTTCTGTAGCACCAAATGTTTTTTTTGCTTTTGTCAATTTAAAGTGGCATTTAAAATTCTCTACATGAGACAGGTCCAGTGGGGAGCACCAAAATCCGTATTGGGAATACACCATTCCTTCTCTATTAGGGGCGCATATTGCAAGAGCCATAGCCCTACACCGTCATATCTAGTAGCAGAGAATGACTCCGACTGGACCGGTCTGGAACCATTTGGACCTGTATAGGTAAATTGGCTTTAGAGACCGTGAACTGCACTTTTGTGGTTCAGACAGTCTTGCCCTGAGATTTAAATTATTCTCGACCCAGTCTACACCCTGATTCCTTATTAGCATATGGAGATGTGGCACCTGTTTTGGGGTTCCTGAAGCGGTCTTTGTATCAATACGGAAAACTGTTGCTTGCATATGATTGAGAGAAACGGTAAATCAAAGCGGTGCATGCTGGGACTTGTAGTTAGATAGAGTGGGTGTCTGTGGCGACCGGTAAGTAATACTTAGATGGTGGTGAGAAGGCCCCACACACACCCACACACACATGCACACTCACGCACACCCATGCATTCACATGTAGATGCACCCATTCACAATACTCACTCAAAAATACACATGTATTCATTCATACATGCATGCACCAAACAGTCAATAAAAACACAACTCTTATTTGCTGCAGCTCTTGGGGAGGGACGCCTCTGTTTTGATTGAGCCTATCAGATAATAATCTTCCACACAGCAGCCCAACACCCTGTGCAGTCAAAACACTTTCACACAGCACCTTTAGAAAAGGGTTTTATTTTATAAAATGCAAGGACTCTCTCTCTCTTTTGAATAAGGCTTGGGGTTTATTTTACAAAATGCTCTCAAAAGCGTTCCCAGATGTCAAATGCAAAGGATTCAAATATACAAATAAATATATGTATGTTTATATGCAAGCAATAATAACACATTTGGTAAATATAATGCATGAATAATCCGGATGAATAAACAAGCAGCAAATAATATGAGATAAGACTCAAGCAAATATACTGGGCATCTTGTAAGAGACCAGAGAGCTATATATACATCAAATGAATACTTTGGAGGTGCAACGTGACACTCCTGCATCACAAAGAAAACACACTCACTCACACATCACAAAGACAACACATCCAATGATCACAGCCACTGGCTCACATCACAATGGCAATAATCAAAACTCAATACATCACCTGGTGCAAAAACACCGCATCTCAGACTGGGGAAGTAAACAGCCATGATTGAGAGCCTTAGCAACCAGGGTCCAAGCTCTGAGATAGACGCGTCCGTCCTCGCTCGGATTCCAAACTCCCGGGATCCAAGTCCACAACCCTCAGCTTTAAACACACTAGATGATTTGAGAAAGACCCCCCCCTCGGCCAGAGGAATCTTACCAGAACTGGCCAAGTTTCAAGCAAGCATTCCCACGGCAGGAAGGAGCTCTCACGTCCTCTTCTTCAAATCTCACATGTTCCATCCTCTATCTTGGCAAAGCTTACAAAAGCCTTTCAGAGTAAATAAACAATCTCTCATGAAAACAGAAAGATTTTGAACGTGAATAACCGAAGCAACTTGCAAGCACTGCTGTGCACACAGAAAAGCTGAAGCAAGGTAAAGTCAGAAAACAAGATGCCATGAGGCCCTGTCAAAGCCAATAGTAAACACTTCATAATTCTCATGCCCCAAACAACTTGCAAGCGCTGCCGGGCATGCAGAAAAGCTGAAGCAAGGCAAATTCAGAAAACACGATGACATGAGGCTATGTCAAAGCCAATAGTAAGCACCTCATAATTCTCATTCAACACCGAGCACATGTATGCATCTTTGCCCACAACACTGCACTTCGAAACCAAACAGTACATTCCACACCTCTCTCCCTTTCATGCTTTCAAATGCACATCCCACACGCTCTCGGCAAGGCTGTCTTGCTCCATGACAGCTCCCACTGAAAGACAGCAAGATTACAAGAAAGAAGAGAAGCAAGGCATATGCAGGACTGCCGTACATCCCGATTAGGATGAAATAACACACTAATGTCAGTTAAAATAATGGTGGTCAAAGGTCGTCACAGGGTCTCAAACCACAAGAGTGCCTCTAGCACTGCAGCCTAGGAGGTGCCATTAGGGGTGGGACATCTGCCTCTTCTCTTTTCATTCGCTGGCCCTACCCACTCTTTGATGAGATGTCAGTGATAGACACTCAGCCCATGGCACTTCAGTGCTTAAAACTGAAACGACTAGGTACAAGGCTATCATTGACGCTCTGCCTCATCACAAAGGGGTGGGCCTTGAGGACCCTTATCGAGCTGAGGATATCACATACTCAGTAGCTGTGACATCCTCAGCCCAACAAAGTTTAGCTCAGGCAGCCAGAAGCCTGTGCATTTCATGCATATTTAGCTCCTGGCTGCCTGACCTGAAAATAAAGAGTGTCTGTTAGCCTTACCTTTGCTCAGCATGACAGTCACTCTTTATGTCCAAAAGGTGCAGAGCATGGCCATTCTGCCCTTAAGGACAGTTAGCTGCTGGTGGGACTTTGAACTACCTATTATGTGTCTTTTGTTTGTGGGTTAGTAGGGACTGTGTGTTGTGACTATTATTGTTACTTTGCATCCTTTCCCTTAGTTGCCTGTTCCCGGCTTCTCAGCATGTATGAATGTGATGTGAGTGGAATGTTGGAATGTTTGATGCGGTAGTGGAATGCTGGAGTGCCTGGTGTGGCTGACAGAGAGACATTTGGAGCGTGTTGGTTGAACAGCAAGGAAGCTGCTCCTGGTGGGGCTGAACTTATTATCTTACTTACTTACCATCTTGATTATCCTGTAACTAAGCTTCATGAACCATCTTGTTATAACCTACTATATGACTACCTCTGGACTTCTTTTGGACTTCTTTTGGATTGCAACAATGGCGACAATTTGGTGAAAGAACCTTAAGAAGATGGTGAAGAAACTTATGCAAAGAAACCAGAAGCTAGAAGGAAAAGGAACGCCCTGGTGAGCCCCACCAATGTGTCTTACCATCTGAACTGGGTGCAATCTGGGGCGTTTGACCGTCTTTACAACATCAGCCAGCAAGCTCAGTGTGTAGCAGAAGCAGTGGGCTGCCCATCATATGTGGACATACTCCTGAGTGGTGAATCGTTGGGACATTTAACTTGTTTACAGCCTTCTGTCTGTGACCAAGAACTGTTAAGCACCGCGTGTTCATGTGCAATGTGCTGCTGGTGAAATTCATCCAAGGAGCTACTGGTGCTGTGAGTGCTTTTTAATATTGTTTCATACTTTTATGGAGCTCAGCAGCAAGTAATTGAGAGTTTGGAAGTGCGAGCCTTTTGGGTTATTGTCTGCTTACCTGGAGCACGAGTATGCAGCATTTAAATCCACTCCTGGATTCCACCTGTGAGGTCAGCTTCTGGCGCTGCTGGAGGAGTCCGCTCTCTCCATCAAGCTTGACGATGGAGGCTGATGCATGGGGAATAACGTCTTGAACGCTACAGGATAAAGTAACTACTTCCATTGCCTATGAAAATTACGTGACATGGCGCACTGGCAGCCATTTTAGCAAATTTGGATCAGTTGTGCTCACATTTTCAAGTTGCTGCCCGATACTTGTTTTTTATGTTTCTTTTTTGCCACTTTCTGTACTGGAGTTACCATAGATTGCGGTAGAAGCCTGCTTGAAGTCCAATGGTCAAACACATTTTTTAATCGAATTTGGACCTTCCTACACACATGGCTGTCACACAGGCATAGAAAGGACATACTACTTCATACTGCTGCATGTTTAATCAGGAGTTTTTTAAGGTTTGAGGTCTACAATCAATCACAAGTTGGTCAAAAGTTCCGCTGAGATGGTAGTGGAGAAATCTGTATATAAAGGTAGAGAATGCCCATGAAAATGGGATCAAAAGTGGGGACGCTGGAATAAATATAGGGGTGCTATCTGCATCTCTCCCTCGGTGTAACTTAGAAGGGAGAGGCTCACGGTGGTGAAGGGGGCGACTGCTGACTGAATGACATAAATTCTGGGCTATCAATAACATTGTCAATAAGTGATATTCCCTGACCCGAAGGAGTAATTGTACCCCTCATTGTACTGTTAAGCCTTGCACACTGTGTAATATTAGGTGCGCCTGGTGGATTGCAGATCGTAATGTCATGCTATAATGCTTGTATCCCCTGCTGAAATGCCTTTGTAATGTCATCATTGCTGCAGTTTTGTTTCTAATAAAATTGTTTAAAAAATAAATAAAGTTTGGCCGAGAGATCGCTCACCTATGACCATAAATGTCATTGATTAATATTGTCTTTTTTCTCAAGACATGTTTTATTCTCTAGTGTTGTTTTGTCTTAAAGTCAAAATGTACTGATTATTTAATAATATGCTGAAGTATACGATAGTGTGTTTTCTTTTTACCAAGTTTTTTGAGTGTGAGAGTTTATCCTTTGTGGCAGGGGTATGATGTGTGTTATTGTTGATCATAATGATTTTACCACCCAATGTTTGTAAGGCGTGTGACATTAGTTATGCTGAATTTTGGTAGTGTTGAAGGGTCGTGTACCCTGTACTGTTGTTTAACCTAAGGTGTGCGTTGAAGGGTCGTGACCCCCTGCACTGTTGTTTAGCCTGAGACTTGCGGTCCTGTCAGGTGTGATAGGTGTGTGCGTCAAGGTGTTGTGTACCCTGTGATGTTGTTGACCGTAGACTTGTGGTCTTGTCAGGTATGCAAGTTGTGTTCATGTAGGAGTCGTGTACCCTGTGCGGTTATTTTGCCTGAGTCTTCCTGACCTGTCAGGTGTGCCATATGTGATGTGCAGATGGGGGTGAGTGAGGGAGTTACACCTTGGCGGTGTCCTCGATTCTCCCAGTCCTGCATAATATTGCAGTGGTGTAATTTTAATGTGTTCGGTATCTTAGGACTGTTTTGATGTTTTCCTATACAGAGTCCTTTCAATTTGTAATTAGTTAGTTTTACATTGTATATGTTTCTTTCGTGTTTATGGTGTCAAATGGTGCGTACTTCCATTGTACTTTGTTGTAATCCTATTAATAATTCGTATCCATTAGGGAAGGAAGTGTGACTTTTATTGTTACTTTGCATCCTTTCCCTTAGTTCCCTGCTGCACAGCTAGTATGAATGTGATGTGTGTGGAATGTTGGAATGTTTGATGAGGTAGTGGAATGCTGGAGTGCCTGGTGTGGTTGACGGAAAGACAGTTGGAGTCTGTGGGCTGAGCAGCCAGGATGCTGCTCCTGTGGGGCTGAACTTATTATCTTACCTACTTATGTTATAACATGTTATGCTATGTTATAACATTTTATAAAGCGTGACAGCTGCCCCAGCAGAGAGGCGTCTTGGCGCTGACAGCAGAGAAACGGACGAGGCAGAGAGAAAACAGGCCTATGGCAGTGGAAACAAGCATTAGAAATGCAATCGGGCTCGGATTTATTTGAGTTTGAGCTAATGGCATTGTAAATGCCAATGTATTGTTGCTATGTGTTATGGAGTGTGTTCATGTGGTGTGTACTGCCAGTGATCTCCTTGTGAGTGTGAGAATATTGCACCATTACTGCCTGTGATGTCCTTCTTGTGAGTGTGAGAAGCTTGCACCTCTGCTGCCTGTGGTCTCCTTGTGAGTGTAAGAAGCTTGCACTGCTGCTGCCTGTGATGTCCTTCTTGTGAGTGTAAGAAGCTTGCACTGCTGCTGCCTGTGATGTCGTTCTTGTGAGTGTGAGAAGCTTGCACCGCTGCTGCTTGTGATGTCCTTCTTGTGAGTGGGAGAAGCTTGCACCTCAGCTGCCTGTGGTATCCTTGTGAGTGTAAGAAGCTTGCACAGCTGCTGCCTGTGATGTCCTTCGTGTGAGTGTGAGAAGCTTGCACCGCTGCTGCCTGGGAGTATGAGAAGATTGCATTGTGCATCTCTGTGCTGTGCCTGTTCTTTGTAAGGGACTCTTGCTCTGTTGCTGCTGCTGCCTTGGCACAGTACCTGCTGTGAGTGTGTAAGGGCAGCTTGCACCACTGCTGCTTGTGATGTCGTTCTTGCGAGTGTGAGAAGCTTGCACCTCTGCTGCCTGTCGTCTCCTTGTGAGTGTAAGAAGCTTGCACTGCTGCTGGCTGTGATGTCGTTCTTGTGAGTGTGAGAAGCTTGCACCGCTGCTGCTTGTGATGTCCTTCTTGTGAGTGGGAGAAGCTTGCATCTCAGCTGCCTGTGGTCTCCTTGTGAGTGTAAGAAGCTTGCACAGCTGCTGCCTGTGATTTCCTTCTTGTGAGTGTGAGAAGCTTGCACCGCTGCTGCCTGTGGTCTCCTTGTGAGTGTAAGAAGCTTGCACTGCTGCTGCCTGTGATGTCGTTCTTGTGAGTGTGAGAAGCTTGCACCGCTGCTGTTTGTGATGTCCTTCTTGTGAGTGTGAGAAGCTTGCACCGCTGCTGTTTGTGATGTCCTTCTTGTGAGTGGGAGAAGCTTGCAACTCAGCTGCCTGTTGTCTCCTTGTGAGTGTAAGAAGCTTGCACAGCTGCTGCCTGTGATGTCCTACTCACTACTCTACTCTACTCACTACTCTGCACTCACTACACACTACTCTACTCACTACTCTACTCACTACTCTACTCACTACTCACTACTCTACTCACTACTCACTATTACACTCACTACTCACTACTCTACTCACTACTCTACTCACTACTCAACTCACTACTCTACTCACTACTCTACTCACTACTCTACACTCACTACTCACTACTCTACTCACTACTCTGCACTCACTACTCTGTCTGGGTTAAGGGAGACCCTCGAGGCCCTGGTGTCACTGCACCTGCTGCACCCTCACAGCCACTGGTAGTAAAATACAGGACTGTCTGGGTTAAGGGAGACCCTCGAGGCCCCGGTGTCACTGCACCTGCTGCACCCTCACAGCCACTGGTAGTAAAATACAGCACTGTCTGGGTTAAGGGAGACCCTCGAGGCCCTGGTGTCACTGCACCTGCTGCACCCTCACAGCCACTGGTAGCAAAATACAGCACTGTCAGGGTAAAGTGAGGCCATCGAGGCCCCGGTGTCACTGCACCTGCTGCACCCCTGGACTTCCACCGCCACTCGTAGTAAAATACAGCACTGTCTGGGTTAAGGGAGACCCTCGAGGCCCCGGTGTCACTGCACCTGCTGCACCCCTGGACACCCACAGCCACTGGTAGTAAAATACAGCACTGTAAGGGTTAAGTGAGGCCCTCGAGGCCCCGGTGTCACTGCACCTGCTGCACCCCTGGACACCCACAGCCACTGGTAGTAAAATACAGCACTGTCAGGGTTAAGGGAGACCCTCGAGGCCCCGGTGTCACTGCACCTGCTGCACCCTCACAGCCACTGGTAGCAAAATACAGCACTGTCAGGGTAAAGTGAGGCCTGCTGCACCCCTGGACTTCCACCGCCACTCGTAGTAAAATACAGCATTGTCTGGGTTAAGGGAGACCCTCGAGGCCCTGGTGTCACTGCACCTGCTGCACCCCTGGACTTCCACCGCCACTCGTAGTAAAATACAGCACTGTCTGGGTTAAGGGAGACCCTCGGGGCCCCGGTGTCACTGCACCTGCTGCACCCCTGGACACCCACAGCCACTGGTAGTAAAATACAGCACTGTCAGGGTTAAGTGAGGCCCTCAAGGCCCCGGTGTCACTGCACCTGCTGCACCCCTGGACACCCACAGCCACTGGTAGTAAAATACAGCACTGTCTGGGTTAAGGGAGACCCTCGAGGCCCTGGTGTCACTGCACCTGCTGCACCCTCACAGCCACTGGTAGCAAAATACAGCACTGTCAGGGTAAAGTGAGGCCATCGAGGCCCCGGTGTCACTGCACCTGCTGCACCCCTGGACACCCACAGCCACTACTAGTAAAATACAGCACTGTCAGGGTTAAGGGAGACCCTCGAGACCCCGGTGTCACTGCACCTGCTGCACCCTCACAGCCACTGGTAGTAAAATACAGCACTGTCTGGGTTAAGGGAGACCCTCTAGGCCCTGGTGTCACTGCACCTGCTGCACCCTCACAGCCACTGGTAGTAAAATACAGCACTGTCTGGGTTAAAGGAGACCCTCGAGGCTCCGGTGTCACTGCACCTGCTGCACCCCTGGACACCCACAGCCACTGCTAGTAAAATACAGCACTGTCAGGGTTAAGGGAGACCCTCGAGGCCCCGGTGTCACTGCACCTGCTGCACCCTCACAGCCACTGGTAGTAAAATACAGCACTGTCTGGGTTAAGGGAGACCCTCGAGGCCCTGGTGTCACTGCACCTGCTGCACCCTCACAGCCACTGGTAGTAAAATACAGCACTGTCTGGGTTAAAGGAGACCCTCGAGGCCCCGGTGTCACTGCACCTGCTGCACCCCTGGACACCCACAGCCACTCGCTTTTTCACATTTTTTTTTTTTTTTAAGTTTTACACTTTGCTTTGATGCGGACGCTTTCTTACACTGTGGCATGGAGTCATCCTGCTCAGCTCTCGGCCTCGCCACTGCAGGCATATGTTTTCAATTATCTTCGCCGTGATGGCGAGATAATTGAAGATATATGGCCTTCTCCTCTTAAGACAATGCCTTTCAAGTCTGCCCTACACGGAAAGAAAACACAGGAAAAGCACGAACGCCGCCATTCCCAGCAGACTGGTGAACGCGCCCACAACATCTGCATTACATTATCGCGGCACCCTGACAGCTCATAATTGAAATTAATGGACTCCTGTGCGCGTAACCACAGAGAAAATGCCAAGATGACGCACGCTAAATTACAGATAGCCTATCATGTCAAGGCTACTAAAAACACAGCACAGCGAAGACGAATGAACATGCACATGCCATAAAAAAAGCGCGTGCACTAAGGAATGTTGCTGTCCGGACCCCTAAAGACACTTTTTTTTTCTTTTACTATAGAGCTCGGAGCTCCGCCCCACTTCGTGGTGACGTAGGCCCGAGCCCTAAAAAGTGTGTTTTAATTGCCTTCCTAAATTCTAGATAGTTATTTATGCTATGGATCTGTACAGGTAACAAGTTCCAGAGTATTGCCGCCATAGTACAGAAAGAACATCCCCTCGCACGCACCCTCCTTACCCGGGAGACCACAACCAGGTGTTGTCCCAAGGAACGGAGTTGGCGGGTGGGTTCATATGGCAGCAGCAAATTGGCCAAGATTCCTGGAGTGGCATATCTCAGAACCTTGAAGGCTATGCAGAGAGCCTTGAACTCAATCTGCCCAGCCACTGGTAACCAGTGGAATCGGCGAATAGCATCTGTCACAGGACAGGTTCTGCAGAGACCAAGAATGACTCTGGCAGCCGCATTTTGGACCCTCTATAGTCTATGAATTTCTGCTTTATTTGCCCCCAGATACAAAGAGCTGACATAATCCAGTCTTGACAGAATATAGGCCTGGACGATGACTTGCCGTGTAGAAGCATTGAAAAACCCCAGCAAAGGTCTGAGCCCCTGCAGTAGCCCAAAACAAGTTCCTGCCACCTTTTTAGTTTGAACTTATAAGCTGAGGGACGAGTCCACCCACACCCCCAGACTCTTAACCACCTGCTTGGGGGAGGGGGCATTGCCAAGGGTTTCGGGCCACCAGTGCTCACTCCACAGCCCAAGGTTTCTCCCCACCAACAACACCTTGGACTTGCTGGCTTTAAGCTGGAGACAGTTGGCAGTCATCCACTCGGCGACAGCCGCTAGATCGCTCCGGAACTTGGGAGCGTCCCGGGCAGAGTCGTCCGAGAGTGCCACTACCAACTGTGTGTTGTCGGCAAAAAAAAACCATAGTTAGACCTCTGTTTTTGGCTACTGTAGCTCGGGGTTGGCTGTACAGGTTAAACAACAGTGGGCTCAAGGAGGAGCCCTGTGGCACCCTTTGTTTAATGGTATGAATACCTGAAGTGAAAGGGGGGGGCTGTCGCCTGGAATGTCCTCCCTGTGAGAAAAGAAGAGAGCCAATCTAGGGCAGAGCCCATAATTCCAGCCTCCTCCAGGCATTGCAGCAAATCGAGTGGGACACCATGTGAAATGCGGCACTGAGATCCAATAATATCAGTGCCGATGTGCGCCCAGCATCTAGAGCTGTCCGTAGGCGCTCGGTCACAGCCAGGAGCGTTGACTCCGTGCTGTGGCCTGGACTGAAACCATTCTGGGTGGGGTCTAAGATGTTGTTGGTGTTCAGGAACTCAGTGAGGAGGGAATTGATTTAAGCCTCAGTGATCTTCGCCGCCTATGGCAGGAGGGAAATAGGGGGGAGGTTCTCTGGCTTAGCTGGGTCCAGGGTGGGTTTTTTGAGCAGAAGTACCACCTTGGCCTGCTTCCAATCCCAAGGGACAACCACCATGGCGATTGACCTGTTAATCACCTGCCCAAAGGTGCCAGGAGCACAGGTAGAATTTTCCTGAATTGGTTGGGCTTAAGAGGGTCAGCAGGGAGCCAGATTTAATTTTGCTGCATAGTGATTACAGCTGATCTTGAGAGATCAGGGGAAAGGCTTCCAGAGTGCTGGTCGTGCGGGGACTAGGAGTAGCAGTTAAGCCGGCTTGGGCCGACGGGAAAGACGTGTAAATATTTTTCAGCTTCCTAACAAAGAAGGTGGCGAGGTCCTCGCACTGCTGTTCGGACCCGATCATAGGTACTGTAGCAGACTTCTGTGATTTAAGGTCTGTGAGTATCGAGAAAATACTTTTCGCCGGATTGCCATCTTGATTATCCTGTAACTAAGCTTAATAAACTATCTTGTTATAACCTACAATGTGACTACTTCGGGACTTCCTTTGGATTGTAACACTGTGGTTATTGTTTTGTTGGTGATTTCTGTAGATTAAGTTGGTGGACTCATCGAAGTCTGTGATCTCAGTATGTAATTGTTTTGTTCAATTGTCTGCTAGGGTTGAGTGTACTGTGAAGAGCTATTTGCCACATCAAGATAGGGACATAATATCAACCTTGTATGAATGTATTAACTTGGGTCGGTATTTGTTTATTCTTTGGTGCACAGGAGTAAACACCCGAGCAAGAGAAAGTTTGCTGCTGTGTAATTGTAAGTGCAGTAAAAAGCACAAACTGTATTTTGAACTATGATTTCCATTCCACTCAGATGAAGCCGACAATAGTTTATAAAAGTTATCGAGTTTTGTTTATCGAAATCTTCGCCGCACATGCTCTTGTTGCATCATAAGGAGATGTGCTTAGCTGACATTTGCCCTGTTAATGCTACGATTGGTGGAAAGGCTGTAACCTTTGTATTGTGATGAAAGATGGGATTTTACAATTTCCATTACATGGCACCTTCCTGTCTTGCTTAGCCTTTCAGATAATACAGAATCTCCCACCCAGTGGTTCAAAGGCTCGGCAATAGGAGACATAAACACAAAACCAGCACCTTTAGAAAAGGGTTTTATTTTACAAAATGCAAAGACTCACTTTTTAGAATAAGGCTTGGTGTTTATTTTTGACAATGCTCTATAACAGAAAGGCTTTCCCAGATGCCAAATGCACAAAATTCCAATACACCTAGATATATATATTTATATGCAAGCAATAATAACACACTTGGTAAATGCAACAGTTAAGTGCATGAATAATACCATGAATTTTATACTCCTTGGAGATTTCAATGTCCACAGTGAACTGTCTGACAATGTAGAAGCTCATAACCTGCTGGCTGATTTATCTGCTCTGGGCTTCAAACAGTGCAACCAGGGTCCGACCCATCGTGCCGGTCACACCCTTGACATAATCCTGTCTAACTCGCACTCCCTGACCTGTTATCCTCCTATACAGGTGGAGTGGACCGACCATTTTGTAATTAATTTTTCCCTCCCTACTCTCACTGAGGAACACCCCCAACCTGCTCCCCTCCCGTTATGGCGCAGGCAGTGGCACAAGGTGTCCGCAGATACTTTTAAAACTGCTTTCATCCCTCCGGTTTTTCTTCCCTCTGACTCCCCTGACTTGGCCCTGTCCAAATATAATGCTGCCTTGAACACTGCGGTCAACCTTATTGCCCCTTTAAGACTCTGCAACCAGCGGTCTAACCGCAGGCAGGAACCATGGTACTCTGACTTACTGCGTGCGGAAAAAAAGGCATGCAGGAAGTTGGAGAAGACCTGGAGAAGCTCACACAATGCAGCTGATAAAGCCCGCTACCACTCGGCCCTGAGACTCTATCATAGGAATATTAGAGTTGCTCGTAAAACCCATATTGTCTCCCAACTATCTGAGGCAGGTAATGACTCCAAATTACTGTACCAGGTTCTCTGTACCTTCACTAAGCCCGTCGCTTGCGACAGCCCAGATACACTGTCCCAAAAACTGTGTGAGGATACTGCTGGGTTTTTTGCCAATAAGATCGATGCAATCTATCGAAATATTGCCCAATCAATCTCTCTCGTTGATATCAAGGACCCCTTTCCCAGCCTTCAGCTCGGAACAGTCGGACCTGGCCCCTCTGTACTGTCCTCTATCCCTGAGATCAGTCTGGATCAAGTCAACTCTCTGATTGGGACTATTAAATCAGGCAGCCCAGTGGACCCTGTACCTGCCCGTGTCATGCACCTTATTGGGAGTGTTCTCAGTCCCACCATTCAGACGGTGATCAATCGCTCCCTTTCCGAAGGATTGGTCCCCCTGGAGTGGAAAAAGGCCATGGTCAAGCCCATCAGAAAAAACACCTCCATCCCCTGGTCGGACATGACCAACTTGAGGCCAATCTCCCTTTTGCCGTTTGTCGGCAAATTGATGGAGAAACATGTCAACCACCACCTTTCCAGCTTCATTGAGCAGACCGGCTGTTTGGACCATTCTCAGTCGGGGTTCAGACCTAGGTATAGTACCGAGACGGCCCTTCTCTCCGTCACGGATGCTATACGCATGTCCTTGGACAGGGGTTTGTCTGTGGTGTTGGTGCTGCTGGACTTGTCCGCAGCATTCGACACCATATCCCATGCCATTCTCCTAACCAGACTTAAGGAGATTGGCATTGACAAATCTGCCCTGGCGTGGTTCACCAGCTTTCTTGCAGAGCGCACCCAGAAGGTAAATATGGGTTCCTTTAGTTCCACTCCTACCAGCATCACCAGAGGAGTTCCGCAGGCCTCCTGTCTCAGCCCTACGTTGTTTAACGTATATGTCTCCTCCCTGGCTGACATCATGAGGTCTTTCGGGTTTTTGCCTATCTCTTACGCTGACGACACGCAGCTGCTGTTTACTTTTAAATCCTTTACCCCGGAGATAAGACAGGCTTTCTCTAACGGCATGACTGCGATCGCCAGCTGGATGGCCAGGAACTTTCTCCAGTGTAATGTGGGAAAGTCGGAGGTCATGCTGTTTGGAGAGGCAAAAATCCTGTGGACCCCTGACTGGTGGCCCACAAGTCTGGGTCAGGCCCCTTCCCCTAAACAGGTGGTGAAAAACCTGGGGGTCCGTCTGGACCACGATCTCACTCTTGCTCACCATGCCAGCACCACGGCGGGATCCTGCTTTCACATTATTAGCCTCCTTCGGAAAGTGTTTCCTCTTCTCCCTGACAGCACAAGGAAGACCTTGGTCCAGGCCCTCGTACTGAGTCGCCTGGACTATTGCAATGGCCTACTTCTAGCAGCCAATGAAGGAGTGCTCAACAAACTTCAGGTTGTTCAGAATACCGCGGCACGCCTGGTGATTAATGCCCCCCCCAGAACGCCATCCTTGCCCCTTCTCAAAGTGCTCCACTGGCTCCCCATCCGGAAACGGGTGGAATTCAAGATCTGCTGTGTGGTGCACAAGGGTCTCCATAACCTAGGGCCGCACTATCTAGCCGAAAAATTTGTCCACCACCGCCCTTCCCGTAACTTGAGGTCCAGCAATCAGCTGTTACTACAGATTCCCAGACACAATAAGACCAGACAGGGAGGTCGTGCCCTCTCTATTATGGGCCCTCGTTTGTGGAACAGCCTTCCCCTTCCCCTTAGACAGTGCTCGAGCCATCAAGCCTTCAGGAAACGTCTAAAGACAACTCTGTTCTAGTATGAGCGCATGTCTTGACCTGTTCACCATACAGCACCGCGCGGAGATACACCTTCGGCTGTGAGGCCGGCGCGCTACAAACCCATAAATAAATAAATACATAAATAAACAAGCAGCAAATATTATGAGATAAAACTCAAACAGATATAATGGACGCCTTCAAAAGAATAATCCGAAAGATATATACACTGAATACATCAAATTATTACTTTGGATGTGCACATCACTCATTCACACATCACAAAGAAAACACCACAAATGATAAAAGACACTGGCCACACATCACAATGGCAATAATCAAAGCTCAAACACCTCAAATGACCACAGCCACTGGAACCACGCATCACACTGGCACTAGTCAGAAACAAATCACCTCACCCGATCGTTCAATCGACATCCTTGCCAATTCTCGCTGTGGGGCCCATTCACAGCTGCTTGGACTCTCGACCGGGACTCAAGTTCCGTTTGTCTTACAGCAGTACGTCTACTCTGTAAGTGAGCTCCCAACTCAGCTGTCAACAAACCTCAGCTTTACAGTCTCAAAACACACACTAGAAGGTTCGAGAATTGTCCTCCCCGCACAAGGAAACTTACTAGGACTGGGCAGCTTCCAAGCAAGCATTCCATGGCAGGAAGGAATTCCCACGTTCTCCTCTACAGTCTTGCATGTTCCAGCCTTTATCTTGACAAAGCTCACAAAGGCCTTCCAGGATGCATTAAACAATCTCTCCCAAAAACAATCCTTGAACGTGATTAACCCAAATGACTTGCAAGCATGGCTGTGCGCACAGAAAAAGCTCCAGCCACGCAGAGTCAGAATTCAGGATGACATGAGGCCATGTCAAAGCCAATAGTAAGAACCTCATAATACTTATCAATGTACAACACCGTGCACATTTGTGCACCACTGCTTATAACATAACATACTTCATCTCTCAATGTACAACACAGTGCACATGTGTGCACCACTGCACATAACACTGCACCAAAAAGTATATTCCACACCTCTCTCTCTCATGCTTTCAAATGCACATCCCACATGTTCTGTTCTTGGCAATGCTGTCCTTCTACGTGACAGCTCCCACTGAAAGACTGCAAGATTGCAAGAAGGAAACCTTTAAGAGAAACAGGGCATATGCAGGACATCATACATTCAGGCTAGGATAATATAACACACCGAAGTAGTTTAAAATAATGGTAGTCAAAGGTCATCACAGGGTGTCAGACCACAAGAGTGCCTCTAGCACTACACTTCCATATTGGGAAACCTGAAAATCTAAGAAAGAGAATGTCTGACGGGGAACCCCAACCCAGATCCACACAATTTGAGGCACTGGAAATTTGGGAACAGGTAGCAAACAGGAAGAATCATGAAAGATATAAGATTCTGACCCAGAACAACATCTGTGTTTCACAGGAGTGTGAGAGGCAAAACATCTGACGCAAGGACATAATTGAGGCGTAGACGTTTACCTTGGAATAGCTAGCAAAAGCTCAGAACAGGATACATTCCCTACCAAAATAAAAACACTAGTGAGGGCGAGAGTGATGAGAATGACTGTTTTCTAGATTAACTATTTGGGTCAAGGCCAACCCCGTACAGCTTAGTTTCACCCACAGGGAAATCACTGTCAAACTCATTGGAAAGAGTAAAAAAGGCAAGTCCATTTACAGAGGCAATATACACAGACACTAACAGTTCTCAGACACCATCAGTTAAAAGCAGGCCCCCAAAAACGGCTTCCCTGATCACCCCTCAGACTTTTACGAGCATAACTCTTCCCTGATGCCCTAAGTCACATGTATTCCTCAGCTTCAAGAGACTTAAAGTGCCCTACAGACACCACAGACATTTCTTTAAAAATAAGGATTCAAGAAGGGGGCCAATCTGGCTGCAGGCCCTGAAACGTCATCACAGTCTAGCGGAAGTGTTCCCCAAAACACAAACGTTACCCATTTAAAAACTGAGCTTGAGGAGATTGTAAAGGAAAACTTCGATTGGATATTCTGAGACAACATCGTGAAAGTGAATTAGTGTATAAGAGCAAGGAAGCTGCAAGGGTAGCACGTGAAGCATATGCAAAGATAGAAGAGTTGGTGGGTGAGTGTGGACTTGATTCCTCACTTGATTCCTCACAAAGAAAGAAATTACAAATGAGTTTCAGAATGATATTGAGAAACTATGACTTGAGGGCAAATAAGTTGCGAGGATTTAGAAAGCATGTTAAGGAATTGGTGGATTGTATCAGAGAATGGGGAGATTTGGAGAAATTCAAAGAGCAATGATCAAAGAAGAAAAGGTCAAATGTAAGAAATGAAAAGGTGCCTACAGTTGGCATGAAGAGTGAGAACACTGATGAGGCAAAAGTATGGGAACACCCTTTGAGAGATGAACAGGGAGGAGCATACATGCATGTCCTGTGGGCCTGAGCAGGCTGCTTCCCAGGTTTGGCATGCCGGTTTATCTTGAATGAGATCAAGGCAGTGGTTTCAAGAATATGGTGATTCACATATAGTGTATAACATTGGGTATTGACCAGTGATTCCACTGCAGATGTTTGAGTCATGAGTCGTAGAGAGAGTAAACGGGCTGATCAAGGTGAAACCAGCAAAATCCTAAGCCTTCACGTCACTTAAATGGCCTATGCACTCTTTTTGGTACTCATGAGCATTCAAAGTGCCTTGCCGGAGAACGGGATGATCCCCCCCACCCCCCAAGACATTGATGGGGCTGCAGCTAGCTGATGTGGTGCATTCCATCTCTCACCATATCGACTTGGCGACACAAGCTGTGAGGTCTGACCTGTGTCTTGACCTGAACCAGAGGAACTGAGTTCTTAAAGGAGCTCTGAAGAGGGCCTCATAAAGTCATCCTTGTGACCAACACTGCAGTAAAATGTGCAGGCCTTCAATTGGATTCATGCCTCGCATACAAAGAGAGTGACACAAACATAAGAAGTGGAGATAACATCCACTGGTTCTATGAGGCCAGCTCCATTCTAAGTTTCTAAGGCGTCAGAAGGAAGAAGGAGGAAACGAAGCCTGACGTTACAGTCCGTAGCACCATTCACCCGAACCTCAGCCAGAACAGAACCAAAGTGAAATAACAGAGTTCCCCTAGCAAACTAAAAAAGGATCAAGACTGAGACTTTGCATCTGCTGAGGCACCGGCGAATCCTGGAGAACTGAGACAGATCAAGCAGTTACAAGTGTACAGCCAGTTGAAAAGGATGCTAGAAAAGCAGCAGGAGTAAACTTCAGTTCCGAGGGTGTAACTGTGGTACATGAATTGGAAGAGACAAGTACCTCAAAGGAAAGAGTGCATCACAAAGACAAATGGCCAAGGAATGATAGCAAGAGAAGGAGAATACTGTTGAAATCAAGTTGGGCAGAAACTATTAGAGAGGGGAGGAGACTAGAGGAACAAAAGCACGAAGAGCAGGGAGCACTTAGTGACAGTGACTTGGGTCAACCTGAGATGAAGACACCAAGGAGACTGGGGGGCCAATTTAGTTTTTGGCAGAGAGGGAACTCTGTTGCAAAGCGACAGAATTCCCTCCTCACCAAGACAGTTTTCCGCCAACCCAATTTATATGTAGCTGGACCATAGTTTTGAATATGGCAGATCGAAACTTCTCCGGCTGCTCAACGGAGTAATGGCTATTACAGAATCGGCTTTATGTAGAATTGGTGGACACACAGTCATTTTTTACTCTCCGTCACCGCCAGACTAACCCTGGCTGTAAGGGACAGTAAAAATAAAAAATGTCCCCCTCGCCATGGGAACTCCCATGGGCAGGAGGGCATTATTTATTTTATTTTCAATAAGAAATTCCTACTTCTGGGCTTTCTTTTTGAAAATAACACTAAAACAGTTTGGTGCAAGGCTCCCTCATATTGACAGAGCCATGCACCAAACTGCAAACAGCATTGATAGGAACCGTTGCGACGGCAGTTCCTGCCATTGCTTTAGAAATGACCGCCAGTTTAGCGGTCATTTCTAAATTCTGTGGGCAGCATCTCCGCCAGGACAATGGAGTAGTTTACTTTGCCGCCCTGGCGGAGAAACGAGCCGCCCACTGAGATATAAATCGGCCACTGAGAAAACTGAAACAAGAGTTTTTCGGTCCTGATTGGACTTTCCTTGTGAGGAGTGACACTGACTTAAGTGAGTTTCAAACTGATGTTGACGAGCCTCTATGAAAACAAAGACTGTAGTTGAGGTGACAAGAAATGCAAGAAACATGTGGAACCTCACTGACGAGAAACCTTTTTCAGATAACTTACCTTAGGCCCAAAGTTAGAGGACCATAGCGCCCAAGTCTATGTCAGTGATATTGTATGCCAGAAAATGAATGCAGGAAGAAAAACTGATGTGACCAAGAGTTACATATGAAAGTAGACATGCCTCACCTCACCATAGTAGAGTGAACCAAACAATAGTAATTTTCGTTGAAAAGTTTGTTGGGAGAATTTCACATGATCCAAAATCTGGGAGTGACTTTGGATATAATTTGTACTATCAAATGCTTCCTCGATATTTAAGACTTAGGGATGTTGATAATTGTTTTGTTTGCTCTCATCTTCCTTTGTCTGCAGTCGAAGATTCTACATACCATCATCTTCCCTTGTGTGCCACCTCATGCAACATGTTCTTAAATCTGTTCTATCAGCAATATGCAATTAAGCTTTTTTAGTCTGATTATAAATTGTCCTTTGAGAACATACCTTTTACATTCCTGTACATATGGATGGCAAACTCTACTTCTCAATTTTTGAAAATGTAAAATGGGTGAGTAAAACAGAGTATATGATTCAATACTTCTTGCCTCTTGCACATTCGAATCTCACTAAACCAAATGCACATGAGCTTTCATGCAAAACTAACCATGCTGAGTGAGGCTTTATAGATGAACTTAATGAGCGAATAAGGAAGGAGAATGAGGTTTCAGGAGAGGGAGTGAAAGAACCAAATAGGAAGAAAAAGAAAAAGGTTGAGAAAAAGATGTACATCCAAATTTAAATTTGGATCTGGAAAAGAGAGGGAGCTTATGCATTGTTAGAGAATAACAAAGTAAATGATACAGTACAGAAAGTGGGTTAGAATGACTGCGACCATAACTACTTAGTGAAGAAACCCAGTACTGACAGAACATGAAGCAAGTATTAGAGGAACTTAAGGGCACGTCTACTTGTTTCTAAGTGCTGCATAACTGTGTAGGAAGTTGCTTTGCAGCCTTAGTCTTTCCAAGAATATATCATACCGACAGCTTAGAAGCAAGAAATGACAACTTTCTTAGGAGGTGCAGACACAGCTTCAGACAGATTTTGGGTGCTATATTTGGAGTATTAGTGTCTCCGGTAGGAGTAGCTTTGAACAATGTAAAGAATTGAGACTTCTCCTCCTTAGTAGACAGACTTGCAACAAATACTGCAAGCACAATAACCATTATTAACAAATAATTGCTTGGTCTGAGATTCTTGATAGTGCAATGTAGACTTACATAAGACATGCTTCTTGCGAAAGAAAGAAGGGTTTGAAGGGTGTTATGCTCAAGAGAGTGCTGTGCGTATATCCCTAGAATAGATAGCCAGATCAATAACTTTATTATGAACATTACAAACATTATGCATGAATTAAAAGAGCTTGAGAAATCTGGGGTTTGGGAAGGAATAACTTCTCTAGCTAGTTTCCCTGGGAGAGGATTTTCAAATATAGGTGAGTGGTTTGTGAGTATAGGTGGAGAAATCCTTAAACTGATCTTGACTTCTATACTAATAATATTAATTGAAGCAGCATTGTATTTTCAGTTCCTTAGGGAATGTAGATTTATTTCATCAAAGGTTTGGAAAAATGATGGGAAAAAGAAGCTGGCAGCAGCATGCGGAAGAAAGAGGAAGAGGACTGACCTCGAACTAGAGGAGTTGCAAAGCTGTGTGTACAATGAGATGAAAGAGCTGGAAAAGTCCAGACAGAAGAGTCCAACACTGATTACAACAGTCTTGTGAAGTATTTAGAGAGCAGATTTGTGTTGATTCGAGTGCATCACCTAAGGGGGGGAGGGAATATATATGTTTTTCTGAAATGTAATGCCTTGCATTAATGAAAACTCTAACCCTAGGTAACTTAGAGAATTTAGGCCTCAGACTCCTTTTTTGACTGTGACGTTTCATCATTCCACATGAACAGACTTGAATTTTCATGTCGCCCTAGAATTAAAAAATAAATTGAAGGTTGTTAGAAATGGGGGTCTCTGGTTGGCAGAGGTAGGAACCTTTGTCCAAGTAGGTACCCTTGTTTCTAGTCTGTGTAAGGGGGATACACACTTTAGATAACCCCTGCTCACCCCCTTGGTAGCTTGGCACGAGCAGACAGGCTTATCCCATAGCCAATATGTAAAGTATTTGTTCTTCAAAACACACAGCAACACAGTGAAAACACCACAAATGGACACCACACCAGTTTAGAAAAATATAGTATCTTTATCTAAACCAAATATGACTAAAACGACAAAACTCCAACATACATATATCAAAATCAATCAATCAATCAATCAATCAGGCATTTGTATAGCGCGCTACTCACCCGGAGGGTCTCAAGGCGCTTGGGGAGGGAGAGTCCGCTATTGCTCGAACAGCCAGGTCTTGAGTTGCTTCCTGAAGGCGAGGTGGTCTTGGGTCAGGCGGAGGTGGGTGGGGAGGGAGTTCCACGTCTTGGCGGCCAGGTAGGAGAAGGATCTTCCTCCCGTTGTGGCTCTTCGGATGCGGGGGACGGCGGCGAGGGCTTGGCTGGTCGATCGGAGATGGCGGGTGGGAGTGTAGAAGTTGAGGCGGTCGTTGAGGTATCTTGGGCCTTGGTTGTGGAGAGCTTTGTGTGCGTGGGTGAGGAGCCGGAACGTGATTCTCTTGTTGACGGGGAGCCAGTGGAGGTTTCTTAGGTGTGCGGAGATGTGGCTGTGTCGGGGGATGTCCAGAATGAGCCGTGCTGAGGCGTTCTGAATCCGCTGGAGTTTTTTCTGGAGTTTTGCAGTGGTTCCGGCGTAGAGGGAGTTGCCGTAGTCTAGACGGCTGGTGACGAGGGCCTGGGTGACCGTCTTCCTGGTTTCGGTGGGGATCCATCGGAAGATCTTCCGTAGCATGCGTAGGATGTTGAAGCATGACCAGCACTTAAAAACAGTTACTTGCATATATAGCACTTGTAGAAACAAATAGCTCCACCTTGGGCTATTACAACGTCTTGACAGGCTTAAATCCAAAGTACTGCGCCAACCCCCAGGTGTGCGGCGTCGGGCACAGAGTTATATTGACCCCCAAACAATAGTCTTGGAAAACGTAGTCTATGGATGATGCACAGCCTCGTGGAGGTGATGCGAGGCGTTGCTGCTGAGGTTGAGGCTAGTTCCCATGTTGCCGCGGGAGAGCCGTATCATTGTGTTTGTGAGGAGGCAACTAGTTGAGTTCAGGACAGGGGTAGTCGGTGGCATTGGTGGTGCCAGGTCGGATCCGGTGTGGCGATGCCAAGTTGAAGAGTTCATGAAGTCACCCTCATCGGTTATTGGCGGCGTGATACCGGAAAGCTGGCGCTGGAGGTGACGGCGTCAGTGCGACCGCTGGCGTCTGGCTGGCCAAGTACTGCAGGCGTCGACAGGTGTCGGATGATGTCGGAGTTGCAGTGCAGGTGGGGCTGTGAGTCTTGCACTTCACCAGCAGCACCCCCAGCCCTGGTGCAGGTCACAGCGTCACTGGCGGTGTCGCTGATGGCGTCAGAGTTGTTTTTCTTGCTTTGCAGCACCAACCACACAATTGTCAGGGCCCAGGAACTGGAATTGGCACCCTTTTGAATACAGAAGTCCTCACAGGAGTCCAGGTGCTGATCAGTGGATTGCAGATGATGTCTTTGTGTCCCTTAGACTTCAGAACAGGAGGCCAGCACACACAAGCCCTTTGAGATTTTTCTTCAAGCAGGGTCACAGCAAAGATCTAGTCTTTGTCCATTTCTTGGCAGAATCAGCAATTGCAGGCCAACCCAGCAAAGCACACAGCAAAGGGGAAGTACTTCTCCTCACAGCTCTCCAGATCTTCGCCTTGGCAAAGGTTCTCCTTGAGTCCAGAAGTAATCTAATTCTTTGGGGTTAAGGTCCACTACTTATACCCCATTTTGTCTTTGTTCTCTTTCTGGCAAGTGTATCTGAGCCCAATCCAAACCAGTCTGTCCTCTCCAGTACAGAATCACTACAGGAGGTGAAGACAGCATTGTGTAGAGGAGACACCGCCTATTCAGGTGTAAGTGAAACTCCTCCCACCACTCTAAATGCAGCTAAGGTTTATTCAGCTCAGCTCAGTCACCCAGGAAAGGCAGGACACACCTCAACCCGCCCCTGTGGCTGTCTACAGTGAATGCACATCCGCAGCAACTGTCACTCCAAGACCAGACAGGCAATACACAAAATAATAGCAGAGGCACACAGAATGGTTAAATAAGAAAATCCCTACTTTCTAAAAGTGGCATTTTCAAACACATAATTTAAAGACCATTGTAGGAAGGTAGATCCCTGACTATGGTTGCCCCCAACTTTTTGCCTGGTGTTTTGCTGGTTTTCTGACTTAGTTGACCTGGGGCCCTGCTATTCAGGACCCCAGGCCTACTGCTCTCTCTGTAAAATGGATTCCATGTACCTTAGGTACATATCTAATTGGATACTGAGTCACCTTATCAGTCCCTGTACAGTGTACCTTAGGTACCCAGGGCATAGGTGTACCCAGGGCCTACCAGGGGCTGCAGCATGTATTATGCCACCCCTGGCTGGCCATCCAAATCTGACACAACTGGCTGCACGACAGCTGGGGCAAGGTGGTGTAATCACCCTTTGCTTTAGATATAGTATTCCTATATCTAAACCTAAAATGGACACATATATTCCTATCAGTCACTCCTATGGCAGGCCTTAACAATCCTGAAGGCAGAGTGCATGGAATAATGTGAAATGGTGCTCTGGCATGAGCTGAGCCCGTTTGCAGCTTGCGGAACCAAGTCCTAATAGCTGTTCCATGATAACGCTATACCATATACTCTTAAGTGCATTATGTACCTCGCGGGCATATGCTAACTTTGGTATAACATTATCAAAACATGTCGAGTAAGGTGTCATACGAATTGGAATACTAACCCCTCGCCAATTCTGGCGACGGGGTTAGCATTCCACCCTTCTAGAGGGACACGACATGTTGGTAACCTGTAACCCCGGTTAAAGTCAGACATAGCCTCAGCTCCACAAGATGGATGCTGCCACCGAGACACAAGTCTGCCCTCCTGCTGCTGGGAGTCCTCCCAGCCCAGGAGGCAAGGACGAAGGGTTTCCTGACAGGGGCGGTGCCAGCACCGTCCCAGACAGGATTTTGTGTATCCTAGGTAGGCAGGGCTTTAGAGGAAGGTGACTGCAAGTGGCACCCCGGTGCTCACTGTGCATAGGCCGGCTTGAACCAGTTCCAGGGGCACTCCAGCCCCTGATCTGGGGAAAGCCCGCCAAAGGAGAGGGGTGTAACCACCCCCCTCCTAGTCCCACCCATAGGGCAGGACTTAGTCGCGTGCCAGCCCCTTTTTGCAGGATAAAGGTAGGAACTGGCCCCCTTCCAAATTAGATCAATCTTTGAATCCTGAACCGACTTTCTACGAGAGGAACTCAAGACTCTTCCTAAGATTTCTCCCTTGTGACTAAGGAGTAGTCACCTTGCAGCAGCAGGCACCAACCAAGCATCGCGGTCTGCTGTAAGTCTCTCCTCCGGATCCAGACTGCCCAGCACGACGAGAACCGGCTTCCCTGGCACCTCTGACCTCAACCTGCATCATCAGCCCAGCTGTGATCCGTGGGTGTGACGAGACCTCGAGGGACCGGCCATCTTTAAAGACTGCACGACGCTTGTCCAGCACGACCACCGAGTAAGCCTCGACTGAGTGCTTTGGGGTAAGAGAAGCCCCGACCCTGAGCAGCTCCAGCACTGAAGTTCAGCCCCCCTGCATCCACGAGATCTGCGTGGGGCCCTTCTGCTCTTTGCTGCTCACCGCGTTGTCCAGGTCACTTGCCTGTTGGCTAGTGGCCCTCTTACGACGCTTCACGACGACAAACACCGCTGGTCTGGTTGCTCCAGACTAGCCCTTGCTCCCCTCCAAAAGAGGAGCACCCTGGACCCTTCTGGTCCACTCCAGACTCCATTTTAAGTCCACCGCGTGGGCTTGCATTTGCCAAGACTTGTTGCCCCAATCCTGGGTCCAGCGACGTCGACAGCAGAGACCTTCGTGGGACAGCTCGCACCTCCATCCTGGTCACCGACAACGCCTCCTGGTCCGAGAGACTGCAGAGCCCAGCAGCGCCCACTCACCTGGTTGAGGTGACTTCGTCTGGTGCCATCCTGGTGCCCACCTAAATCACTGGCTAGTGATTCAGAACTTGGTCCCCTCTGCTTACAGGTCTTCTTCTTCCCTGATCCAGGCTTGGATCACCACGAACTTCTTCACTGGCCGCCTGCCAGCAACTTCTTTCTTCAGGCTCCTGGTTCTTCAACGAGGGTTTCCGACGCAACTTGAACCCTATGCAGCCGCAGCCCCTGGGCTAGGTAAACTGAGTACTCCGGTGCTCCAGCATAGTCCAACACCCTAAGTGTTCGGATCCACTCTTGTTTTCGACCCACCTAGTCGGGTTCGCCCGAGAACAGTAACTTTGTGATTGCTAGTATCTATAGACTTGTTCCCGCATTACGCGTGAGAGTTCCCACTCTGCACACGGCGTCCCTAGGCCTCCTGCTTCTAATCTAAGGGTTCAGCATTGTAGGCCTAGCGTTTCTACAGTCTATAAAAGTATTACTTACCTGCTAGTAACTTCGCATTCCACTTCTTGTGTATATGGTTTTTCGTGCCCCTCGGGCATTTGTGTAAATTGTGCGACTTTCAGTATTTCTTTAAGAGTTTTGTTGTGTGCTTAGCTCCCTGTCTCATAAAGAGCCAGGGTAGTCCTGTTATAAATAAATATACTTTATTTTTTATAACAACTTGTGTGGTGTCCTTTCACTTGGTGTTCAAGGGGTATATGTGATGGTAAAACAGCTGGCTTACCACGCCCTCTAGAGTCTTAGCCTTAGACTGCTCGTATCCATGCTACTAGGATAGCTGGTCTATCAGGTTGACTTACAACCAATCATCAATAAGGGTTGTCTGGACTGATACATAGTGATCACTAGAATAGTGAGCACTGCATATCAGGCAACTTCTCACAACCATCTCCCTAAAAAGATGTGGTTTTGGAGTTCGGAGAGCCTAAACTCCATTTCCCTATCTTGTCCCTATGGAAAGTTTTACTTGTAAGATGTTACAAAGTAACTCCCATGTTAGCCTTGGGGACAGATAGCCTTTCAATAGTGAAAAACTAAATTGGCAGTATTTCACTATCAGGGCATATAAAACACACCAGCATATGTCCTACCTTTTACATACAATGGCCCCTGTCCAGGGCCTTCCTGAGGGGTGCCTTACATGTAAGAAAATGGAAGGTTGGGCCTGGTAAGTGGGTGCACTTGCCAGGTCGACATGGCTGTTTAAAACTGGATGTGCTGACACTGCAGTGGCAGGTCTGACATACATTTACAGGCTACTTGTGTGGGTGGCACAATCAGTGCTGCAGACCCACTAGTAGCATTTGATTTACATGCCCTGGCACACTCAGTGCACTTTACTAAGGACGTACCAGTAAATCAAATATGCCAATCATGGATAACCAATCATAATCATAGTTTACACAGAGAGCATATGCACTTTAGCACTGATTAAAAGTCGTAAAGTGCCCTGAGTCCTAAAGCCAACAAAACAGGTCAGGAAAAATAGGAGGAAGAAGAAAAACGTTTGGGGATAACCCTGCATAAAAGGGCCATTTCCAACACATGTGTTCCATCGGGTAGGTCAGTGACCATCACAGCTATTCTGAATAAAAGTATAGTAATGCGTGGCTAAAGTTAGTTGTCGTAGGGAAAATCATATACGGTGTAACCATTTCTTTTCCATGTACAGGTGGGGTTCATGAGAAATCCTATGTTGTAGAATTATGAGAGTTTTACCAAATGTACTCAGTTGCAAATGTTTCTCTTTGCACAGTTTTGATTGGCTTAAGACTGTTTGAGCCATGCACAACTCTTGAAAATATATGAAATCCATTATTCAGAAGCTTATAAGAGTGTGTTTCCGTGATAAAACAGGAGACCTTTCTCCACTTACCTTAGGAGGTGAATCCATGCCAGATTGCTCTCCCATTTTCATACTCTGTATGTTGATGATTTGAGATTTATTGAGTTCTTTATTGATTTTGTACTTTTACCAAATTTTTTTACATCCTGATTTATAAAAATACTCGATTTCGACTATGCTAAATTGATTCCTATAAGACTACATTTTTAAAATAAAACCTTTAAAGTAAAGACTTCCTTCTCATTTTTGTAGGACCAAATGAGTTCTACGCATTCGTCAATTGAAATTGGCATTTAAAATGCTCTAATTGAGCCAGGTCCAGTCCACATCAGGATTACACCACTTTTGGTCCATCAGGAGGGCAGAGGGCTGTTGCCCTGTGCCACCAATGCCTCTCCCTGTATCTGTCACCCATCTCTCCCTTAACTATGTATGTTGCTGTTTTAGGCTATTCTGTAGTATTTTGAAGAGGTGTATCACTATCTTCTTCCCTGTCCCCTGTTTGAGCTTATCAGATGTCAATTTGTATGTGAGGTGCTTCGTGTTTCCTTTTTTCCACATTTTCTGTATCTCGGCCACCATTTTCCCATACATCATGAATTGACAGTTTTGTGAGGCTGATTCTTTTGCTAACTGTCACCCTCATCGGTTATTGGCGGCGTGATACCGGAAAGCTGGCGCTGGAGGTGACGGCATCAGTGCGACCGCTGGCGTCTGGCTGGCCAATTACTGCAGGCGTCGACAGGTGTCGGATGGTGTCGGAGTTGCAGTGCAGGTGGGGTGGTGAGTCTCGCACTTCACCAGCAGCACCCCCAGCCTTGGTGCAGGTCACAGCGTCACTGGCGGTGTCGCTGATGGCGTCAGAGTTGGTTTTCTTGCTTTGCAGCACCAACCACACAATTGTCAGGGCCCAGGAACTGGAATTGGCACCCTTTTGAATACAGGAGTCCTCACAGGAGTCCAGGTACTGATCAGTGGATTGCAGGTGAAGTCTTTGTGTCCCTTAGACTTCAGAACAGGAGGCCAGCACACACAAGCCCTTTGAGATTTTTCTTCAAGCAGGGTCACAGCAAAGATCTAGTCTTTGACCATTTCTTGGCAGAATCAGCAATTGCAGGCCAACCCAGCAAAGCACACAGCAAAGGGGAAGTACTTCTCCTCACAGCTCTCCAGATCTTCGCCTTGGCAAAGGTTCTCCTTGAGTCCAGAAGTAATCTAATTCTTTGGGGTTAAGGTCCACTACTTATACCCCATTTTGTCTTTGTTCTCTTTGTGGCAAGTGTATCTGAGCCCAATCCAAACCAGTCTGTCCTCTCTAGTACAGAATCACTACAGGAGGTGAAGACAGCATTGTGTAGAGGAGACACCGCCTATTCAGGTGTAAGTGAAACTCCTCCCACCACTCTAAATGCAGCTAAGGTTTATTCAGCTCAGCTCAGTCACCCAGGAAAGGCAGGACACACCTCAACCCGCCCCTGTGGCTGTCTACAGTGAATGCACATCCGCAGCACCTGTCACTCCAAGACCAGACAGACAATACACAAAATAATAGCAGAGGCACACAGAATGGTTAAATAAGAAAATCCCTACTTTCTAAAAGTGGCATTTTCAAACACATAATTTAAAGACCATCTCCCTAAAAAGATGTGGTTTTGGAGTTCGGAGAGCCTAAACTCCATTTCCCTATCTTGTCCCTATGGAAAGTTTTACTTGTAAGATGTTACAAAGTAACTCCCATGTTAGCCTTGGGGACAGATAGCCTTTCAATAGTGAAAAACTAAATTGGCAGTATTTCACTATCAGGACATATAAAACACACCAGCCTATGTCCTACCTTTTACATACAATGGCCCCTGTCCAGGGCCTTCCTGAGGGGTGCCTTACATGTAAGAAAATGGAAGGTTGGGCCTGGTAAGTGGGTGCACTTGCCAGGTCGACATGGCTGTTTAAAACTGGATGTGCTGACACTGCAGTGGCAGGTCTGACATACATTTACAGGCTACTTGTGTGGGTGGCACAATCAGTGCTGCAGACCCACTAGTAGCATTTGATTTACATGCCCTGGCACACTCAGTGCACTTTACTAAGGACGTACCAGTAAATCAAATATGCCAATCATGGATAACCAATCATAATCATAGTTTACACAGAGAGCATATGCACTTTAGCACTGATTAAAAGTCGTAAAGTGCCCTGAGTCCTAAAGCCAACAAAACAGGTCAGGAAAAATAGGAGAAAGAAGAAAAACGTTTGGGGATAACCCTGCATAAAAGGGCCATTTCCAACACATGTGTTCCATCGGGTAGGTCAGTGACCATCACAGCTATTCTGAATAAAAGTATAGTAATGCATGGCTAAAGTTAGTTGTCGTAGGGAAAATCATATACGGTGTAACCATTTCTTTTCCATGTACAGGTGGGGTTCATGAGAAATCCTATGTTGTAGAATTATGAGAGTTTTACCAAATGTACTCAGTTGCAAATGTTTCTCTTTGCACAGTTTTGATTGGCTTAAGACTGTTTGAGCCATGTACAACTCTAGAAAATATATGAAATCCATTATTCAGAAGCTTATAAGAGTGTGTTTCCGCGATAAAACAGGAGACCTTTCTCCACTTACCTTAGGAGGGGAATCCATGCCAGATTGCTCTCCCATTTTCCATACTCTGTATGTTGATGATTTGAGATTTATTGAGTTCTTTATTGATTTTGTACTTTTACCAAATTTTTTTACATCCTGATTTATAAAAATACTCGATTTCGACTATGCTAAATTGATTCCTATAAGACTACATTTTTAAAATAAAACCTTTAAAGTAAAGACTTCCTTGTCATTTTTGTAGGACCAAATGAGTTCTACGCATTCGTCAATTGAAATTGGCATTTAAAATGCTCTAATTGAGACAGGTCCAGTCCGCATCAGGATTACACCACTTTTGGTCCATCAGGAGGGCAGAGGGCAAGAACTGTTGCCCTGTGCCACCAATGCTTCTCTCTGTATCTGTCACCCATCTCTCCCTTAACTATGTATGTTGCTGTTTTAGGCTATTCTGTAGTATTTTGTAGGGGTGTATCACTATCTTCTTCCCTGTCCCCTGTTTGAGCTTATCAGATGTCAATTTGTATGTGAGGTGCTTCGTGTTTCCTTTTTTCCACATTTTCTGTATCTCGGCCACCATTTTCCCATACATCATGAATTGACAGTTTTGTGAGGCTGATTCTTTTGCTAACTGTCGAAAAGGTTTGAGAGTGTCCCTCTCCTATAAATGTGTTGTCATTTTATCTCAACAGTATTCCATCTGTGAATACCATGTTTCAACCCTGCCATTTCTAGTCCCAAGAGGTCCTGACTTGACCATTCAGGGAAAAACAGTCAACAGTATTTAGTAACTCTTATCAGTCTCTAGAGTTTGCTCTTTGGAGCCACTTTCTGCAGTATTAGTACAACCACTCTGTTGATATCAGATTGTGGTGTCACGTACTGGCCTCTGCTAGGTGTCTCTCTGCTACCCATCTGGCCATACATTGCTGTTGGGCCACCATGTAACAAAGTTAAATGTTTGGCACTCCAAGTCCACCCTGGTCATTGGGGAGCTGTAATGTGTGCAGTGTAGCTCTCCAGAATCCCCCTTCCATATTACATCTGTCGAGATAGAGTGCAGTTCTTTAAAGAAGGAAAGGGACACTGGCAAATATATGTATACAGCAGGCATGGCAGTATCACTATCTTAGTAAAAGATATTTTGCCCTTGATCAAGAGCAGTAAAGTTTTACAAACATTTACTGATCCTTTTATCGCTCTAATGGCTCTACTCAAGCCACTCTGTATATCTCTTAGATATATCAGTACATCATCTGTGTGTAGTGAGATCACATAGTTCACATTCTGTAGACTTATAACTGAACCTTCATTCTGTCTTTGCATTATGGCTGCCAGCGCCAGAGACTGGATTGCTAGATATATAGATAAACAGCGACAGGGACATCCTTGTCTCATGCTCCTTGAGGGCCAGCATGATTTAGAAATCCGGTTCCTTGTTTACTTAAACCGCTGGTGTTCAGAATAGCAGGGTAGTCTATCTCCTTATGGATTCACCAAGTACTGTTTGTTTTGATACTGCAAATATATTTACAATTCTTGCTATGAAAGGCGGTCTCTAAGTCTAAAGCTACTTTTGTTGAATTTGGGTATGACATTGGTACTGATTCAAGGACATGAATAGTCGTTTGATACTTGGGGATGTTTTGTGACCTGGGACAAACCTGTTTTGATCCGGGTGTAGAAGCATGACTAATATTGCCAGTTTCCTTACTGATTATTTTATAATGAACAATGACAAGGGGCGGTAGGACGCTATGTCTACTGGGTCTTTACTGGGTAGGAGCATTGTCCCTCTTAGTGCTTCCCTAGTTAATGCTGTAGCTGTAGCATTCATTTCTCAAGTGCATCTGTATACAATTGTAATAGTTGGGGAGTAAGAATGTCTGTAGGTTGCATATAACTCCACTGGCAGTCTGTCAGCTCTTAGGACTTTACTTCTGGTGAGCTCATATGTTGCCTTCCTAATATCTTGCATCATCATATCATCAGGGGAAGTTCTAAAGCTTCTGTTTGTTTGGGTGTAAGTGCGGGCAGGCCTGCTTCGGCGATATAGTTCAAGATCTTTTCGTCTGGATCAAACTTCTCCAATGAGCAGCACATGAGCTACTAGGTGTACTCCAAATACCTGTACGTAGCTCTTCTGTACAGCACAGCCTACTAAATTAGAAGCTTTTGTTTGGTTGAATTAATATGTGTAAATCAAAATGAAAAGTGTGTATTCAAGACACAAAAGTTTGTATTTTTAGAACTCATCATCTGTTGTTTGGAGAAAAATGGTTGAATTTCCAATTGAATTTCCAGTTGGATTTCCACGTCAATCATTCCAACCATTGAGTTGGGTAACCATAAATATATGTTATTTCAATGTGAAGATTCTCTTCATAGTGAGCATTCACATTACCCACAGAAACATTATATTATATAGAAAGCTGATATTTGAGTGATAAATTATGCAGCATTGGAGAGAGTTATTATGACCTTGATTCCAGGGACATTGCAGATATGGCTGTTATGTATTACCCATGTAGAGGTTTTCCAAATTGATAAAGCCTTTTCTTTTTTTACTTTAGTGCTGGCAACCTTGCCTGATGTACTGAGGTTATCACTCCTGATAATTTTGCATGGGGTAACCACTAAAGTATTCTTGACTGCTTTGATCACTATTACAACACTACTCATATTAGTAACTCGAGATGATTTTCATTGAACGCAAGTACTTCTTATTACACAAAGGCTTGGAGACCCCTGGTCTGGAGCCTATGAGTTATTTCCATATATGCTATTGTAGTGGTTTGAAAAGACTGAATTGCTTTCCAATTTCAATGAACTATTTCTGGTCTGATCAGCCAAGTTAGCATTTTCATTGCCCTTGTATCTGATGTAAATTTTAACGCAACAATCCTAAATGTAAAGCGCTCTGATACCCTCTTGGGTCAAGTTCGCGCTATATAAAACTTTATAAATAAATAAAATAAATATGCCTCTTGAAGTGTTTGATGGCAATATTTGTTTTATAATCTATGCAGCCATGTTATTCCAGGAGGACCGAATAGCTTTCCTTTATCACTAAACGTTCTTCCCTGAGTGTTGAGTCTGCAACCAATTCATGTTCAAGTTCTGGAATCCTCTCTTTTCTGGTGTGGTCATCTTTCATAAGAGTTCCTTTCTGATCCAGTATATGGGCTTAATAAAGTGGTCTGTAATTATCACCTTGGGCATCTCCCAGTTGAAAATCATTCCATTTCAAGGAAGTGTCACTATTTTCTGTGACATAGTTATGAATTTCCAGTCTGATTGTTACGCAGATCATGAAGTATTTTAGAGCAGAATGCTCGCTCTACACCTATCTCTGTCACAAATTAATAATAATGGATTATGGACTGTGACCATGTAACATTGGCATTCATTTTGTGCTACTCTTGTGTGCAAATGTGGCTAACAAAATATTATGTGTAATTACTTGTGTAGATTGTGGGCATGGGAAGCTTTAGTCGCTAAGTATTTACCATTTCCATGTTGTCTATCCACCTGGCACTAGTGAAGTTCTTATCGCTAGAGAATGAGGTAGCAGTGGAGCTGCCTATCTAGGTTCACAACACCTACACTATTAAAGTCCCTTCCCACGAAATTTGCCACCTGCAGGTAGTTACCCAATATCTGACAGTGGTGCATAAAACTGTTTTTTTTCATATTGGGATACACTGTTCACCAACAATAAGTCTTCCCTATTTATCTGCCTGTAAACTATGTGTCTTGTGCTGGTTACTGGTCTCTGAGCTCACCCAAATCAATGCTTCTTTGGAAAATTCAGACACCTGTCCCTTTCGACCATCTTTGCAATCTAATATTTTCCTTGGCTGAAGTGTGTCTCCTGTGAAAGATCTATTTGTGTGAAATGTCTCTTCAATCATTGTGTATTTTGTATTGTCTGGATGGAATGTTCATACCTCGAACATTCCATGTTATTATCTTAATGTGCGTTGTGGTAGTATGGGCAACCCTGTAAAATTGCTCCATCTGGTTTTCACAGTACTTCTTGCAAAAGTACATGGCAAACAGTACAGCTCCTATGGACAGTCCCCAAGTCACCTAAAAAAATCCAAAATAACTCCCCCACCACCCGGAAGAAAGTGAGACACCTGTCTACCTCCCAAAACAAAACTTTTACATATTCCTAAAGTGACTTTTATCTTCTCAGAAGAAACATGGTTTCACAGTGGGGTGGTGGCTCATACTTCTGCATCAGAGCTCCCCACTAATTAGAGGTAATTACAGTGATGGGGAAATCTAGTCATGGAATTGTCAGAGAGCCATACATCACCTCTTATTGTCAGGTTGTAGTGGAACATACATATGTATATGTATAAGTGTCTACCCTCAGGAAACATATAGTGTTTCATAATATTTCATGGGCAGATTTTACTTTTATTTTGGGTAAATCAATATCGCTTCCGAAAAGCTGATCCAGTGTGGTGTCCCCTTTAGTGGGGTCCTGGTTGGAATCAGTGCCTCTTTGTGGAGATCTTCTATTTGATGAGTTATTTTCTTCTGCAATGGACTGTTTTCTTCCTTTTGTGTCTCTTCTCTTGTAGGTTACCAATTCCAAATCTTTATTTCGATCACATGATCATAAAAGATGTACAAAATGTACCACATCAGTTAATAATCCGGAATATCAATATATCATTAATATAAAATGCATTAAGAATTAAAAAAATTAATAAAAAGAGGTGCCAGTTAGTCAAGGGATGAAAGTTTGTCAAGAGTCTCCGACCCCCTTTAACAGTCTGATGCGAGCATACCACATTGCGGTTAAAAATTTTGCTATAGCGAACACAGTTGGCGGGGATAAATCAGTCTTTAAAACTCTGTAGGTTACCAAATGTGTTGAGGTGTCAGATTCTTACATTGTTTTATTTTGCCTGTTTTCAGTTTCTTGAGTGGCAGGGATTCCCTAAATGGGGGATCTGCTCAGTCCCATGCCTCTTTGGGTTGTTCAGAAAAGTGTCATACTCTATCTGCCAATATCTTTATTATTATTAACTTACATCTTATGTTCATTTGTCTTAGTTTGCACTTGATGGTCATGAAGGAGGCTCAGTGTAACCTGACAAGAGCTTCAAATTGCTATTGCCCTCTTCAATGTGCCCTGCCTTTCTAACAGGATTCTTTGATCACAGAATGACACTGCTGCCGCTAAATTTCAGTACGAAGGCTACAATTGGTCTCAGAGGCACACCTGGGGCAGGGGACCCATCCAGGAATCTGTATGGCTGTTCGACTGCATACATTTTTTAGACTGTCTTTAGTGCCACAGTTTATGTCACCCAATTTTCCACATAGGTCATCATGTCAGTTTTAGAGATGCTTTCTGGAATGCCCGCAATCCGTAAATAGTATTTTCTGGATCTGCCTTCTGTGTCCTCATTTCTGTACTCAAGAAATCTGACCTATTCGGGGGGCATGGCTGAGCCAGCGACCAAGATGGCCGCATGAATTCGCAGCTTCGGATCTGTCACCAAGTGACTGCTCCATTATGCCGCAGGAAGCTGTTTAAAGCCGCCATGCTGCACCCGATCTGTGTGGTATAGATGTCGGGCACCCAGACAAGATATTTGCGGCCACTGAACATGCCCAAGACTCCGCTGCATCTCCTATCGTGCTCCTGGGCCTGACGCGGCCCTCGGAAGCCCTGAGACGTCAGGGGTTCCGGGTGGGCTTGAGGAGAGGGCCCGGTGATCATGCACCATGCCGGGAGATTCGCTACTATGCCGGAGTGGCATCGAAGAACTTGGGAGCTGAGTGGGTGCCCTCTGCAATGGACAACCAGCACCTAAAGCGATCTTACGTGCATGCTGGTCGAGGTGAGTGTTGCTGGATGCCCGATGTGGCCATCCCTCCTTGCAAACACTGCGGCGCTGCATCCGGCCATAGAATTGGGTCTCCCCTCACATTTTGATAACTACCGGCTGCCTTTTCCCGTGACTACATGCAGCTAATATTCTCCAGCTCCCTGCTGCTGGTGCTTGGCAAGAGACTCTGCATTTCCTCCCAAGTGGGCCTAACACGATCTAGAGTGTATTGCCTGCTGTTCTATTTGCATATGCATTGTGAGACTCGTGAAATGCTGTGCGCCGCTCACTGACTAACTTAAGATTTTGGGTCCCCCCTCACATTTTGATAACTATCTGCAGCCTTTTCTTGCGACTACACGCAGCTAATATTCCCCGGCTCCCTGCTGCAGGTGCTTGGGACGAGAGACTCTGCATTTCCTACCAAGTGGGCCTAACATGATCTACAGTGCATTGCATGATGTTCTATTTGCATATTCAGTGTGAGACTCGTGAATTACTGTGCGACGCCCACGGCCTAACTTAAGATATTGGTTACTGACGTGGTGGCTGTTACAGTGTAGTGCTCCTGGACACCACGCTGTAATTTATTCCCAAGGTGGTTTGACCCGAGTGGCGTAATGGTGCGTTCGGACCCCAAGCAGCGTCAGCTGAATTTTGAAGCTGGGAAGACCCCCAGACGAGACGACACAGAGGGCGCCACCAAATCTGAATCACCCCCACTAGAAGGCGCAACTGCAATTATGGCTAAATTACGGGCAGGCTTCCAAGCCATCGAGACCCGCCTAGACGTGGTCACTACATGACTTGACGACATACACCAGTTCCTGGAGGTGCAGGATACCCATATTGCGAATGCTGAGCAGCGAATTCCTGACTTGAAAGATGCACAACCATCATACAGAGACGCCTTGAAAGGATGGAGAGCCTTCTTAAACAACTTGCCGCAAAAAAGGAAGATTTGGAAGTGCGCTCGTGCAGAAATAATATCCGCATCGCAGGCATTGATGAATCCACAAATACTGGCCTGATGGCCAATTTTGTTGAGTCTATACTTTTGCAGCTCTTTGGGAGAGACGCTTTTTCAGACACCTTTGCGATTGAGTAGGCACACCAGACATTGGGACCCCGTCCGGCATCAGGCACAACTCCGAAATCCTTAATTATCATGACCACGATGTTGTGCTACGACTGTCCCGTGAGCGTTGGTCCCTCACTTACCAGGGGTCTAACATTTCGCTGTTCCCAGATCTCACTCCAGCCGTGCAGGAAGCACGGCGTAAATATTTGGACGTCAAGCGCTCCCTCCACAAAGCTAACAATGTTAAATATGCCATGCTATACCCCGCCCTACCTTCGGATCCAAACCGGCGGAAAAGCACACATTTTTGACACTCCTGAGGATGCAGCCGAGTTCTGGAAGCAGCACCAAAATATGGACAGGCCTCACAGACGTGATGGTGCTCGAACTCCTGAATCCTGAGTGACTGTAAGAGACCCTGTGACCTGCAACAATTCCACAGTTTTTTCGCTTTTATAACCCTAATTATGCTCGCCTGACATGCCTGAGTCGTGGCCAGAATGAGACATGCTACATGCTGTTTGCCAGGGGAAATCTTTGCAGAACTTCCACATTATGGTCATTGCTCACTGGGGTATAAGGACGAAAAGTGCAGTAACAAACTACACCAGCTATGTTTATTATGCATGTGATGGCTCCAGGGGAGTGTTGCCTACCCCCCCACCCCCGAGATGTCTTACAGTTTTTTCATATCTTTCTTCTTGCTACCCAGTGCTTAATTTGTAAAATATGAAGTGCAGATGCTCAAATGTTTGTTGGAGGCCACACCTACTTTTCTCCGGCTCCGCCCACTTCATCCACTGGCTCCGTCCACTTACTATCATAGCTCCACCCACATCGTCAACTGGCACTGCTATACATCAGATGTAATCTAAGATGTATCTAAGGTGTGTCAGGGCACTAGTTTGCTCATACACACATTGCATAGATACAATCATCTGTGTGTAAATCAGTATATAGGGAATGTTACATCAGACAGGACTACAAGGCATAGGAGTCACATGTCATCCACAATTGCATTGTAGTTGTAGGCAGTATAGTTTAAGAGTTCTGAGTCTGGAAAAGTGTAAATTCAGAATTTAAAACATAACAGCATTGTTAGGGGTTCTCTCCAATAAGAATGAATTTCTACCCAAATTAACCTTTTTTGCAAGATTACGTAAATGAAAGATTGGGCAAAAAAACATATAGCTCTAATATATAACTTGCAGTTTGTATGCAGCTCTTTGATGACAGACTAGTTAATAGCTTGTTGTTCTATGTTAGGATTTTAACTTACAAACTGCAAGTAACAAAAGGATCTGTTTGACAGAAGCAGTAACACAATAACACAATAACCTACTTTACATGAGTACATGCACTTTTTGATCGTTATGGTAAATGTTCTTTGCCGCAGCAGGTATATTAACCATCTGTACTACCATACAACAAGCTGTCACAACTTCCCTAAAACTCCTGTGACTGTCTCTCTCCAGGAAGACGATTAATCACCAGAGTTATCGTGACATTTTAATTTATGCCTGAATATTACTGGAGGCCAGGAAGGAACTCGGCAGGAGGTGCTTTTAAAACAAGAATATACTTGCTGTGCTGGGAGTTAACCTTCTGTTTACCTTTGGGACTTGGCCCACCCAGCTCACTCACAAGTCTAAGCCCCACCAAGGTTGCAGAGTTAGAATGCACGCAGTCTAATGAGGGTGGAGGAGAGGCACGCATGACTGTGCGCACCCAAACAAAAAGCAGTGTGTGTTGGTTAGTTTAGCAAGCAACAAGCAGCCATGCCAGGGCCACGCCACCACCACCCATGGGCGGCATGATCATGGTGGCACTGGCATCACATGGTGGCTACGGCCGCTACCTTACTTTACAGTAACGGTGCAGTCACAGTGTGTGTGTGTGTCTTGTGTCAATTAAAACCTAAGTTACTGGGCGGCCAGGCCGGGACAGGGACACGCACACATACACACACTGACTGCAGTAGTGTACTGCACAGCCTGTAGGCTGCTGCTGCAGCCTTACTTAGGCTAACTGATTAAACCTGCTGCTGTCACACTTTACAGAGGCCCTGCCTCACCTGGTGGCTGGTGCGGTTACTGGCGGGCGGCACTGCCCAGAGTCAGACTGGCCAGTACTAGCAGTAGTACTCACTCATTGCTGGCGGCTACACTAGCCTACGCCGGGCTACTCCTCAGGCTCAACATCAACAAGTCGCCAATGCAGCACGTCGCGACACGCACTGGAACAACGTCGTCCTGCCTGGCAGTTTGCGCTTCTTGCTTACTTTCAGTTTCATACTTAGACTTACTTTCACTTAGCCACGCTGCTGAACGGTTCTTTGAATCTTGAACCGAATGGCCATGTTCATGACTCGGTGGAGAGGTAAGACGCCGGGCACTGCAATTATTCTGGAAAAAAAACTGCGTACAGCCCCAACCCCTCCCACAGATTTGTAAAAGCAAATCTGAATCCAGCTGCAACATCGATCAAACTAAGGGCCCACGGCTACCGAGCAACACCATCATCAATCAACATACAATCAGTCGGAGCGAATAAAATAAACAGCCGGACTCTCTTGGCTCACAGGCATGGGCCGCAACACACTGTCTTCTTGACTGTTGGAGTGGGTAGTGACCTCAGACCCCTGGACCAGTAAGTACAGTGAGAGTGGGACTGTGGGAGTCTGGGGGAACTCACTCTGGACTCGACTGTCACGAAACTGCTGCGCAGCTTCATTAACTGATCAGGCCCTGCCTCGCCCTCAACTGGTGCTGCTTAGTCTGCGCCGGGCACCTTTATTTAACTGATGAATGATGATGATAGGCCTAGGCTACCAGGCCGTGCCTCCCTCACCTGGTGCTGCTCTGTTGTTGTAAGTTGTACTTTCTACTTCTCAATGCGTCCAGATCACACTCGCCTTTCACTATTCAGTCAGAGACTTTGAACGGTGGCAGCGGCTGGTTGAACCCAGTCGGTGAGGTGCCGCATTCCTGGTATGCTGCGGCGTGGAGGCAAAAAGCAGCGAATGCGCGCGCATTGATTAATTGCTTGCTATTGCGCACAGCCCCAACCCCCCCAGAAGACCAAAGCCCTGCCCAACTCGGTGTCCCGCCCACTGGGCCGGCAGCACTGAGCCGCTGCATTCACAGATCATAACGAAATGAGTAGAACTAGTGTGTGACTGAGTCGTGAAGAAACGGAGTCAACAAGTACGTCTTCAACATCACAAGTTACAGGAGCCAACCCAGTATGTAACGTAGCAAACACTCTAACAGCAGCACTTATGTGGTAAAGCAGAGCAGCAGTGTGCAGCAGTGGCACTGAGCCACTAATTACTATAAAATCAATTACGTGAACTAAACACGTGTAGACCCGGCCCTGATAATTAAGTGCCGGTGCTAAGCACCGGCAAGTACCGGCACAAATTAAGCACTGTCTCCCTCTCCTCTTCTTCTCTGATCTGCTTTGCTTTCTTTGGGATTCACCAGGTGCTTTCTTTCTCTGATCCAATGTGGGTGGGGGATGAGGGTGGGATTGTTTCTTGTTTTCTGCTCCTCTCTGGGTTGGTACACTGTGATACTCCTTCATATTCTTACTGTTGTGACTCGTACATATCTGCATGATGTAATACACTGTTACACGTTGATAAGATGACGTCCCAAGGAGCACGCAACTCCTGTTTGCGTCTATCCTGGAATGTTGGAGGACTATCGAGCCCCAAGAAAAGCGGCCAGATACTGGCTTATTTAACCAGACATACTATTCAGATTGTTTTCCTGCAGGAGACACATTATGCCCTGCTTCCGGTACACAGTTTTGCTGCATCCTGGGGCACCCACCGTTTCCTCTCTAGCTATAGCACATATTCCTGTGGGGTGTGCATAATGATTCATCTTTCTCTTCCCTTCCAGCTCTCAGAGGTTGTTACGGACGACGAGGGCAGGTAAATATCGGTGATGGGCACATTGGGTGGTGAACCCTTTTTACTAGTCAATGTATACGCACCAAATGTAGAGACCACAAAATTTTTTCCCAAACTTGCAGCACAGATTGATCATTTTCAGGCTGATAACATTCTCCTGGGGGGGGGGGGGGTGTCTTTAACCTCATATAGGGCCCCACCACAAACACCATCGGCCCAGGACGTATCCAGAAACCAAATGCGACATTGGGCCTCACTACACTCTTGCAATCTGCGTAGTTATCAGACCCTTGGCGTACAAAACATCCAACCGCTTGAAATTATTCCATTTACTCCACCCCTCACGGTTCCTGGTTGCGGATTTATCATTGGTATCTCACACCGTAGCTCCTGTTGAAGGTCCAGACAATCGATTATCTGCCTCGCACTTTGCCTGATCATGCTCCCGAGCTCCTCATTCTCCAATTCCCTAAAATCTTCAAACATCGGCCATTATGGAGGTTTCCCGCTTCAGTACTGCTCAATTCTGTTTTCCATACGGAGGTGGGTGACGCCATTAGGGAATACTTCCTGCTAAATGAGGGGTCAGTGTCCTTGCAGGCTGTATTGTGGGATGGCTTCAAGGTGTATAGACGGGGGTTTGTCTTTCGAAACATGCTGGCATGCTCCGATCCATTTGAGGAGACTTGGAGAAAGTGGAAAGGGCACTTAAAGATATTGACATTGCTGCACAAACTGTTCCTTCATCTGTGTCATTACACGACCGGGCTGCGCTGCTGTCCGAATTTATGTACCTAGCCGCCCGAGAGGTTAAATACTTAGGCAAGTATGCAATGGCCCGCGTATATGGTGAAGGTGAGAGGCCAGGTAGGACTCTCGCACGACTACTTCAACCTCTGTACCAATCGGCTTACATCACCCACCTTGACGTTGACACTGGTGCTACATTGACAAGAGGGTCTGATATCACGGCTGTATTTTTGGCTTATTTTAATCATTTATATACATCTCGTAATCCCCCTTCTGGCCAATTCCTGACCGATTATTTACAAGAAATAGCCATCGTCTGGTTAGAGGGCGGACAGCTTGAATTCCTGGCTTCACCTATTGACACAGATGAAATTAAACAGGCGATAAAGGATCTAGCCAGTAGTTGTGCTCCAGGCTCCGATGGCCTACAAGGGGAGTTTTACAAAGCCTACCAGCATGAGCTAGCTCCCCACCTCTTGAAGGTATATAACGAGGCCCTACAAGATGGATCTCTCTCCCCTACTATGCGGGAGGCAATAGTCACACTTGTGCTTAAACCCGGTAAATCAGCTAGTCTCTGCACCTCTTAAAAGTCACTATCATTACTTAATCATGACTATAAAATCCTGGCCAAAATACTGGCTAACCGCCTTTCTTTGCTTGTTAACACTATATTGTGCCCATTCCAAGAGGGGTTTATCCCGGCAGGTTCACTGCAATAAATCTGGGTGCTATTTTTTCAGTTATGAATCAAATAGAGCCCACATTGCCAGCAGCTGCCGTTCTCCTCGACGCTAAAAAGGCCTTCGATTCACTCGCGGTATTACAGAAACTTAGTATTCCAATTGGCTTTTTAAATTTGATATGCCTTCTATATTCTGGTCCAACTGCTCGCTTAAAATTAAACGAGCTGATGCCCCGCACACACAGGGCCCTATATTACCCAAATAGTAGACGCTCAGGCCGCACCTAAATAAGACACCCCATCCAATATAGGTTTCTTCTCCGACTATTATGCACATTTATACTCCGCTGGGTCAAACACGTCCTCAACTGAGATTAATCAATATGTGGAAGACATTGCCTTAGCATGGTTATCCGATGAACATTGTGAACATTTTTGTCATCCCATTACTGAGGATAAGATAAAAGAAGCAATAAATTCCCTACTAAATAATAAAGCCCCTGGCATGGGGAATTTTATAAAGAATATAAAGACTTATTAATCCCACACCTCGCTGCAATGTACGAAGGGGCATATGAAGAAGGCATGTTGCCCGCATCATTACGAGAGGCACTGTTGATTACTCTTCCTAAACCAGACAAAGATCCCGTAAAATGCGAATCATACCGTCCACTATCGTTAATAAATATAGACCCAAAATACTGGCAAAAATCATTGCACTGAGGCTACAATCCTTAATGCGGAACCTGGTACAGCCGGATCAAGCCAGTTTTATATCGACAAGGTCCGCAGTGCAAAACCTGAGACCATATTTGCCATGTTTCACCAGTTGAACCCCGAGTTGCTGGCAGCTGCGGCCTTATTGGACGCAGCAAAGGCTTTTGACTCCATGGAATGGCCATATATGTTTGCCGTGCTGAGGAGGATGGGGTTTCCCGAGCTGTTCTTGCACTGGATAGCGCTATTATACAAAGAGCTGTGCGCACGACTTAGACTGAATGGCACCACATCTGAACCTATTAATATTTACCCGGGGACGAGGCAGGGGTGCCCACTGTCGCCACTTTTATTTACACTGGCACTGGAACCACTAGCATGTAAGATAAGGCAAAAGCATGCAGATACTGCACTGCAGTTCCCTCTCTGACCAGTCAGTATATCGTTGTATGCTGATGACATGGTCCTTTATACAAGATACCCAGATGCTAATTTAAATAAACTTATCAGAGAATATATCAAATTCGAACACCATTCAGGACTCTGTATAAACTTGGTTAAATTTGTGGTGATACCGCTCACCCCAGCTACAACGAAACCAACACTAGTCTACCCACTGCAATAGCGGGAGGAACCGGTGAAGTATTTGGGCATCTGGATACCCCGCGATCCGGAGTTTGTGCTCCGAGAAAACTATGGCAGAGCCATGTCCAAGCTAGAAGAACAAATAGATAGGTGGATCAAGCTACTGTTGTCACTAGCTGATAGGGTTGCAATACAGAAATTGGTGGTACTGCCTAGATTCCTTTATTTATTCATGAATATACCGATATGGATTACACATTCACTGTTTGCTAAACTGCACACTGCCATGCTCAAGCTAACGTGGGCTAGTAGGCAGGCAAGAGTAGGGTGGAAGGAACTGACCAGACTGTACATTCATGGGTGCTTTGGAGAACCAGATTTGCAGATATACTAGTACCGCGCACAAGCGCAACACGCCCACTACTGGTTATACCCACATGGTCACATACCACACATAGTAGTATAACCCAAGCATGTACATCCGACCTCTCTGGTTACCTTTATATCAGAACCAAGACAAAGTACCCCGAGAGCTGAAATACACCCAGTTAATTGTACCTCGAGAGCATGGCATACGTTGGCGACACGTGCACATAAACTCCCAACATACGCACCGGCGCTGCCCATGCACCACCATCCACCAATAACAGTGATGCAGGAACGAAAGATGACAAATTTATTGGGGGAGATGGGCCTCTGTATAATGGGTGATGTATTCCCACACGGTCAATTTTGATCACAAACTGACGCATCCCTTAGAGCATACTGCACACCTTTAAACATTTTCGCGTACTTACGCCTGCGGATGGCAGTGAAGGACCTCTATCCCACATTTCAAGACGAACCACTTACACACAATGTGCTTCAGATCCTATTAACAGCACCGACACGCAAGCGTTTAGTTACACGTCTATACAAGGCGGCTCAATGCGAGCAATTCAGAGAACAAGATAAACCCCTAAAGAGATGGGAGGAGCCACTTGGCAGCACCATTGTTAAAAAGGACTAGGAGTAAAATTGCGCACAGATGCAAATGCTCACACCCAATTGCATTATACATTTCAAATTTCTACACCAAATATATTACACACCGATGCAGTTGCATAAATATGGTTTACATACAGATGATAGATATCACAGATGCAGCGCGTCTAGTGCAGACTTCTTACACATGACATGGGCATGCCCTAGGCTCCAACAATATTGGCAAAAAATTACTAATACACTTACTCTCATGCTGGCAGAACAGGTACCCAATGAGCCTCTGGTGTGTCTACTGGGCATTTACAGGGTCCGACTAGCTCGCAGACGTAAACTGCTGGCGGTGGCATTACTACTGGCCAAGAGACACATAGCCATGCGCTGGGGGTGCATGACACACACCATAGTGTAAAGACTGGGTTACAGATATGACATAGTGCAAGGATACACTGGAAAGATATGCGGAGGAACTATCACAAGCCTCCTGGCCCAGGGACTTTTGGGACCCCTTTGTGCAATATCTCAGATCCTCACAAACAGATGATTGAACATACACTATAATGTGAAAATGTAATTCACAATGTATGAGCTACTATACTCAAATATGCTGTGGAAGATATGGTTGAAGAGGCTGAGTGCAGCAGAATGTAAACATTGTGGCCTAGGTCTGCTAAAGATATATCAAGGCAAAATAATAAGATGTAGTTGTGAACAAATAAATACTCAAAGATGTAAGAATACTGTTTAAACATGTCACTAGGGTTTTTTAGTGCATGGACGTTGCAAATACTTGTATGTACAATGTGGAACTTTGTATTCTTTAACTGACCAGAATAAATAAATGTGGCAGATTAAACAAATATAATAATAATAATTAAACGGGGTGATAACATCCACATTTCCTCTGACGCATGGTACCAGGCAAAGGTCCCCTCTTTCACCGCTATTATTCATTGTAGCCATGGACCCCTTAGCACGCCATATACAAGAGAGACATCTTCATCGGGGGTTATAGTTTCATGCGGGTCCTCTTGCCAACTCTTTTTATGCTGATGACGTTATGCTTTTTGTGCATAACCCTGCTACAAAATTTACCTCCTGTATTACGCGAGGTCGTCCGATTCGGAATATATTCTGGATTGGTCATTAACTGGACAAAGTCAGAGGTCTTACTGCTACTACTCCAGAAGATTGTGAATCCCCTCTGAAATGGTGTATCAACTCCCCTAAATATCTTGGCATCGTCCTGCACTGCAATGCATCCGAGGTGATGGATGCCCGTGGTCCCTGCAGGGGACCCCATAGGAGGGCAGGCCCCGTAGTATGTCCGTGGGCAGCCCATCCTCGGGGGGGGTGGCGGGGCGGCACGAGCTAGGGGGCTGGATAAGGGGTAGGGCCAGGGGAGGGTTTATAAGGGTGGCCTCTCCTATCACGTGCCCTCTTTGCTGCTGCCCCCCTCCCTAGATAGGTCGCATCTCTGCCTGCTCCCCGCCAGCAGTCCGGCCGTAGGCAGCCCCCTCCCCGCCCGGACTCTAGATCCACTTTTCATCTCCGAGCGTCGTGATTAAGGTAAGCGGATGCTATTTTGCTTCCCCCCAGGCCCCGTCCTTGGGCAAAACCCAAGTTGTACAGGGCTCCGTGGCTATGGCCACGGGGAGGCATGAGGTCCGTGTACGGGTCGTATGCTTGGTTGTCGTGCGAGGGTGGGAGCAGCAAGAGCGGGAGGTTGGGAAGTGTGGGACCCAGCGGGATTGATCTGGTCTCGGCCATGCTGGTCTGGTCCCGGCCATGCCGGTCTGCACATGCTGGTCGCACAGCGATCGCCCCCCCCCCGACCTTAAGGTTCGATTTATACACCATCCCCTCCCAGGTACGGGCAGAGCGGGGTGTCGGTTTAGCTTCAGACTCCCCCCCGCCTATCTTCGCGCTCGGTCGGGTGGTGGGGGTCACAGTAGAAATGTGGGGGAATGTGTGCCGAGCCGGCTTAAAAAGCGAGGTGGCATTCCTCTCCCCGCCACGGGGTTCCTTTTTAGCATTTTGCCGTCGGGCCTGTTGTGTGCCTTAAATTTGTCGAACATCCTACCAGAGACCTTACCCGGAATTTGCTTAAGCATGTTGGACGGTCTCAATTTAATCTACATGCTACATCTATCAAACCGAAACGCATTCCTGAATGGTAATCGGGTGCAGTGGGACAATGCAACCGTTGTAGGGACCTGTGTGTACCGAGAGGTGAGCGCCATTACGGCAAACTGTTTGACTGCCCCTGCCACAGTGGTTCCCGTTAGGGGAATTATAGGGGCACGATCCGGCTTGCGGTAATGTGGAAGGGGCAGAGCTAGCCGGCAGCGGGGCTGCCTTGGCCCGCATCGAAGCAAAAAGCACGTCGCATGTCCCCCCCCCCGGCCGTTTGGAATCGGCAAAAGCGCACGCTTTCATTCGCCACTGTCCAATCACCGCCCCGCCCCCCCTCCCTTCCCCGACACACCGGAAGTCTGCTACGGAGGTAAGCCGGGGCAGCTAAGGCTTCCGGCTGCTACGGACATGCCAAAGAAATGAAAGATTGTGGGGAAGCGTAGCGCAGACCCGCGTTATTTATCGGAAACATCTGGCAATGGAGCAGAGTCAAATGTCCGAGCGCCTCTAAGTTATATGATTAATTAAGCAAGCAGGGGCCAAATACATACGGGATTTGCAGGATTGTCATGTACGAAAGGAAATAAATGTTTTAAAACGTATTCTCCCCAGCGCTGACAAACGGAAGCATGCTTCAGCTCCCGGCAATAAGGGTGTTGTCGGCATGCGCACAAACTTGGCAGCCCCGAGTAGCTTGATACACCACTATTGTAGGCACGCCACTTTTGAATAATTTTACGTATAAATGATGTCTGCATGTCCCCATTAGTGTTTCTGTCCATGATGTGGCGGTCTTAGTTTATGTGTAATGCGTGTTCCTTATTACAGGTAGGGGTAGGCAAGCTTCAACAGGACTGAGGGAGCACGGTGCAAAGGCACAGTAAGAAGGTAAGCGCGAGATAGGGGGGCTGGGGGGGATGCCCGCCGCTATGCCGGGGGGGACAAAGGCAGCTGCTCTCGGGGGGATCGGTGTTCATGGCCGGTCTCCCTGGGTCCACCTTAGGTTCCCTGATGCAGGGAAGTTCAATATTTGAAATTATGTTTTTATCACAGTAGATACAGGAGCGGGACGCAAAGTCGGATTAGCGGTCGCATCGTCAATCAGAAGGCCGGTTCGACGTTCGTTAGGCCTCGTCAGCGCGCGAGTGCACGAAGTAAGTACATAAGGGGCAGGGGATCGGCGCCAACAAAGGGGGGGGGGTCGCCGGATCTACGAAATAGCGCTAGCTTGGATGGTCACCGTTACTTTTTCTTGCAGGGGTTAAAAGACAGCGCAGGATGTCCGGACAGAGAGCGCCATCCGGATCAGGGTCGGCTTCGGACGCGCAAGCGGCGACCTTTTTACAACTCGTTAGGACTAATGGCTTGGCCTGGGCCACCGATTTGCTCAATGCCAGCAACCCTGACCCTTGTTGTCACAATGACATTATAGCTATGGATGAGGATGACACAGGTGGGGCAGGACACTCTAGGGCATCAAAGAGGTTGCGGGTTGCCACGAACAAAGAATTCCCACCCCCGTCGAAAAAGAAGGGCGGGGCCAACACAGCAATCGCGATGGTACATGACGCGCCCGGTCCTGCGGGCATTCACAATCCCGCGCAACCCACGGCGGAATACGCCACAAAGAGCGATCTTGGTAAGATCATGTCCACCCTACAATTGTTTATGACTGAAATGAAAGAAAGTGTATCGAACATTGGTGGGGGGGGCAGGCCCAACGAATGTATGGAGCAAGGGGGGCTCAGCCTATAGCCCACCTGCACCTGCCTGTCCAGTTTCAGGGACCTGCCCTCCGGGGGCCCCGCTGGAGCCGGCGGCGCCGCTACCAGAGCACATTGTCGCCCCTGAACTAGTGGGAACTGCCCCCCCTAACCCCCGCGCAAGCACCCTTGGTAACAGATGCACCGGTACCCGTAACATCACCCATATCACCACCGCCACCTATGCCAACGACACCGAGTACGGTGCCCCCCCCTCCCGGCAGCACCGATTCCTCCTGTGACGCCATTGCTAGCAGCCCCCTTGGTGATGTCACCTAGCGAGGAGGAGGTGGTGCTGGACGCACCCTTGTTGTCAGGGCGCTTTTCCTTGTCCTGGGAGGTTCCATTGGCGGCAAAAGAACTCATCTGGAAGAGGGAGTTCATCGATATTTTTTCGCTACTCATGTTAGGGCAGCAAGGTACAGACGTGCACAGGGCAGGGCTAAAAGAGGACGAGAAAAAAGTGAGGTTTCAGCCATGGCCTGAAAAATCGATTGACACATGGTTGGAAGCTTTCGCTATATTGTCTTCCATAATTATGGAAACATTTTCTGAACAAGGCCCAGCCCTGGTACAGTATGGCAGACTAATCCATAACGAAGCAAAGAAATGGGGGAGCGTAGGTTGGTTGAACTACGACAGGGAGTTCAGAAAGAAGATGTCCAGATCCCCTAACATGCGTTGGGATCATAAGGAAGTGCAACTATGGATGGACCACATGGGGTCCAGAGCATTGCAAGGGGTTACGTCAGACAGCAAAGGGCAGGACACGCAAAGAGCAACAACAGAAAAGAGTCACACTCAACAACACCCTGACCAAGGCAACCCGCCCTTTCGGGGTGGCCACCGGGGGAGGGGTCAGAGAAGGGGAGGCGGGAAGTCTCAGGCCGGGTCTTGCAGATTGTTCAACAGCGGACATTGCCACTGGGGGAAATCCTGTAAGTTCACGCACACATGCAGTAATTGCGGAGGGCAACACCAGGCAGGAGCATGTAGGACCCACAAAGGGCAGAAGCAGGGAGGACATCATGGAGGGAGGGGTGGCGCTTGGCAGAATAAGTAGCACAGACGTGCGTCACGCCCCCCCCCCCCTCCCTGGCACACCCTCTCCAACGCTAGGCGTCCTCATCCGGGCCCCTGGTCCCACTGCCCCTCCCATGCAGCCATCCACACAGGCTAGAGCAGTGAAAGGGCCCTCACCAGTTAGTTTGGCACCATTGATCCCTCTGTTGAATAAGTACCCTAACAGAGTGGACGGGAGACTGCTCCTGGGGGGCTTTGCTGAAGGCTTTGTCATACCTTACATAGGGACACCGCGAGCACGAGATGCTGAGAACCTGAAATCAGCTAAGGACAACCCCGAGGTGGTAAGAGCAAAAGTTTCCAAGGAAATGGAGTTGGGGAGAGTAGCTGGCCGCTTCCTGCAGCCACCGCTCGATAATTTCATAGTCTCTCCCCTGGGTATAGTCCCCAAAAAAGAACCTGGTGCGTTCAGACTGATACATCACCTGTCCTACCCCGAGGGCGAGTCGGTCAATCACAACTTGGAAGAAGGGGTGTGCTCAGTGTCTTACTGCTCATTTGATGTGGCCATGGATTTGGTAAGAAGGGCTGGCAGGGGTGCCTGGCTAGCTAAAGCAGATATAGAGTTGGCCTTCCGCCTCTTGCCGGTACACCCCAGCAGCCAGCATCTACTGAGTTTCAGGTTGGGTCAGGAATACTACTATGACAGGTGTATGCCTATGGGGTGCTCCATCTCATGCGCGTTTTTTGAGGCATTCAGCACCTTCCTCCAGTGGGTACTGCAAGCAACAGAGGGGGTGGAAAGCTTGACCCATTACTTAGATGATTTCCTGATTTCCTATATGTGGATAATAAATTATCCATGGAAAAACAGGTTTCCACTGTAGTGGGTACCTGTATAGGCCTCCTAAAACAACTAAGGAAGATCTCGGCATTGCTATCATTCTCTACCTTGAGACACGTGGTCTCAGCCACAATTCTGGCTAGGCTGGACTACGGGAACTCCCTATACCTAGGCCTGCCTCAGCGGCTGCTGGACAAGCTTCAGGGAGTTATGAATGATGCAGCTAGGCTCATATTCAAAAAACCCAGGACTGCCCATGCCTCTCCCCTGATGCGGGAGCTGCATTGGCTCCCAATACGTCAGCGAATTGTATTCAAGGGATTGTGTATTGCTCACAAGGCTCTGCACGGCAAAGCACCTAAATATTTGAAATCCCGAATATCCCCCTACACTCCGGGTAGGACTCTGCGCTCGTCAGATGCCACTTTCCTGTCCCAATCCCGTTTCAAGCTGACGACGGTGGGGGGCCGTGCGTTTTCCAACGTGCTTCCAGCATTGTGGAATAAATTGGACTCAGATCTCAGGAAGGAAAGTAGTCTACTTCCCTTTAGAAAAAAACTAAAAACTGTGTTGTACAAACAAGCATGGAGTAGCTTTTAGGTGCACAGCCTTTCGTTTGTAACATCTCATTATGTAACATCTTGCATGTAAATCTGGACAGACAGCGCTTAGAGACCCCTGTGGTTATAACGCGCCATACAAATTAAATAAATAAATAAAAATAAATTTGTGGGTAGAGTGGACACGCCAGATTGCGCGGAGGCATTAGCAAAATTCCAGAAGGTGGCTGAGCATTTAGGAGTGCCCTTGGCCCCGGGGAAAACAGTAGGGCCAGCGCAAGTATTAGTCTTTCTGGGAGTAGAGATCGACACCAAGGCAGGGGAAGCCAGGCTCCCGGCAGATAAAGTCAGCGAATTGGCAGCTCAGATCCAGACAGTATTGGGTCAAGAAAAGGTATCATTGGAAGACATACAGAGCTTGCATGGCAGATTGAACTTCGATGGGATTAAACAAAAAGTGCCCCACCAAATCTAAATAATCCGTGTGACAGACCGGTCAAAAGGGGTATAGTATCCCAATTTTAATACATATACCAAGGGTGTGTGAAATAACACTACTCCTACGGTCAGGATGTATAAATAACTTGACACAACAAAAATAGCAACACAGGCCAACACATTCAAAGACTAAAAAGAATGTGAAAAATATGTGAAGGATAGAGTGAGTGCCTCACGGTAGCAACACCCGACGGGGTTCCCGGCTAACAATCAACGGTATACCCACTTCTCATCATTGGTCACTCACTCTATATAAATAAGATAGAAGTGCACATAAATACAATACACAGTGCACAAATGAGAATAGCGACAAAGACAGACTAGTGTATACAGATAAACACTACTGAACACAAACGTGTGAACATAGACCCCCACATAGACAGATATAAAAACACAGGGCAGGGTTTTGCTGGCTACTTATCCTTTATTCTGATGCTGCAAAAACCTCCCGTTTAAAAATGGTTAATTAAATACCATGCAGATTCTTCCTCAAGCCGACATGTTTCATTGCTCTTATTTAAGCAATTTCACCAGGGCATATGAGGGTTTTCCTATTCTCAATCTTCACATATAAAATGTATAGTAGGACCTGTATGAACATAAAAACGAGCATTTTACTGATTGTGCTGCACCCCTTCAACGAAGAGAGTGCTAAAAGAAAGTCACACTAGTGCCAAACACCACACATAATAGCGCAGAAGTTTTACCTTGTGGTGAACCAATCAATGTGTACCGGTCACCAGCTGTTGGACCCCGTGTCACTAGATCACGCGTTCGCCGATGGCTCCTCAATATTGCAAGCCACCTATGTCCAGAAACAACAGCAGTGTAGGATTACAATGCATTTTCAATCCTTAATGATTATCAAAACACCGCCAGGTTTGTCAACAGAACAAACCCGCGATTTACAAGCACCCTCTCTGCCCACCGAAGTGTATGTCAGCCCTCACTCGGGATAGTCAAAAGACCCCTGGTAACCCGTTCTATTGTTAGCGACCTATGCCTTGGTACTCCCGACGGTCGTCATTCTACAGAGGTTACATACACCATTCAAGCCCGTATTGTAACATAGACTTACTACCGCCGAGTCCCTCCGGTGCTTCCGACGATCCTCGCTGATGGTGGCGCGCAGAATCCCGAAGTAGCCGGAGGGAAAGACGGCTCCGCCCCCCACGTCCCGTGGTGCGGCCATCTTTGAATGGGTTAGTTTATTATGAAGCCAGGTAGTGTCTCCTGGGAGAATGTCTTACCCAGCCTGACGTGCATCGATGCACAACAATCTCCACACAGTTACCGGAGTTTTAACACATAAACACCACACAGTGCATAACACTTCCTCCCTGCATTTCGACGATATGACACCAAAAAATCCCGACACGGATTTGCCGGTATGGGGTGTATGATCAAAGGTTAAGGCGCTGAATATAGTAGTTGTAAGAGTGCTGTATATGCTTATGATTGTTGTGCATCGATGCACGTCAGGCTGGGTAAGACATTCTCCCAGGAGACACTACCTGGCTTCATAATAAACTAACCCATTCAAAGACGGCTACTTCCGGATCCTGCGCGCCACCATCAGCGAGGATCGTCGGAAGCGCCGGAGGGACTCGGCGGTAGTAAGTCTATGTTACGATATGGGCTTGAATGGTGTATGTAACCTCTGTAGAATGACGACCGTCGGGAGTACCAAAGCATAGGTCGCTAACAATAGAACGGGTTACCAGGGGTCTTTTGACTATCCCGAGTGAGGGCTGACATACACTTCGGTGGGCAGAGAGGGTGCTTGTAAATCGCGGGTTTGTTCTGTTGACAAACCTGGCGGTGTTTTGATAAGCATTAATGATTGAAAATGCATTGAAATCCTACACTGCTGTTGTTTCTGGACATAGGTGGCTCGCAATATTGAGGAGCCATCGGCGGACGCGTGATCTAGTGACACGGGGTCCAACAGCTGGCGACCGGTACACATTGATTGGTTCACCACAAGGTAAAACTTCTGCGCTATTATGTGTGGTGTTTGGCACTAGTGTGACTTTCTTTTAGCACTCTCTTCGTTGAAGGGGTGCAGCACAATCAGTAAAATGCTCGTTTTTATGTTCATACAGGTCCTACTATACATTTTATATGTGAAGATTGAGAATAGGAAAACCCTCATATGCCCTGATGAAATTGCTTAAATAAGAGCAATTAAACATGTCGGCTTGAGGAAGAATCTGCATGGTATTTAATTAACCTTTTTTACGGGAGGTTTTTGCAGCATCAGAATAAAGGATAAGTAGCCAGCAAAACCATGCCGTGTGTTTTTATATCTGTCTGTGTGGGGGTCTATGTTCACACATTTGTGTTCAGTAGTGTTTATCTGTATACACTAGTCTGTCTTTGTCGCTATTCTCATTTGTGCACTGTGTATTGTATTTATGTGCACTTCTATCTTATTTATATAGAGTGAGTGACCAATGATGAGAAGTGGGTATACCGGTGATTGTTAGCCGGGAACCCCCTCGGGTGTTGCTACCGTGAGGCACTCACTCTATCCTTCACATATTTTTCACATTCTTTTTAGTCTTTGAATGTGTTGGCCTGTGTTGCTATTTTTGTTGTGTCAAGTTATTTATACATCCTGACCGTAGGAGTAGTGTTATTTCACACACCCTTGGTATATGTATTAAAATTGGGATACTATACCCCTTTTGACCGGTCTGTCACACGGATGATTTAGATTTGGTGGGGCACTTTTTGTTTAATCCTAGTTTGAGTGGGGGGCAGCCCTACCGAATACCCTTCCCCCTGTACCCCTGATGATTTAAGATTGAACTTCGCTACCAAGGTGATCCCCGCGGGTAGGGCTTTTGCGCGCAGATTAGCCAGGACAGCTGCCAAGATAAAATGCAGACACCATGAGGTGAGGCTGAGCATGGGGGTAAAGGAGGACTTGAGGATGTGGGGGGAGTTTCTAGAACAGTTTAATGGCTCTGTAATCTGGAGAGACCCCTGGACTAGCAGCCAGAAACTGACGCTGTTTACTGACGTGTCGGGCAGGGATGGATTTGGCGCGATCCTGGACAGAGAGTGGTGCGCAGAGAAATGGCCTAACGCATGGAGGAAGAAAAGGATAACAGCTAACATAACTGTCTTAGAACTGTTCCTGATTGTGGTGGCTTTCCACCTCTGGCCAGCCATGTTAACTGCAAAGAGGGTGGTCCTGTGGTCCGACAACCTGGCCGTGGTCCAAGCTATCAACACACAGTCAGCTAGCTGCGCGCTTGTACAATGCTTGCTCAGGGAATTAGTGAAGGTATGCCTGTACAACAACGTAGAATGTAGAGCTAGCCACATCCCAGGGGTGCAAAACACGGCCGCTGACGCTCTCTCACGTTTTCATTGGCAGCGTTTCCGGGAGGCATGGCCGAGAGCGAGGGAGGAGATGACACCTTTCCCGGCTCGGCTCTGGCACCTGCTGCGGTGGCGCAGCGCATTAGAGAGCTAGGCGAGTTGTCCCTGGCACCCCGGACCATGAGGAGATACCAGGCATGCGTGGAGAAATTCTGTGAAATCATGGGCCCATGGGAGCAGGCGGCCTCCGCAAGGGTGGACAGGGTTCAGGCATTTATGATATGGGCCAAAGATGGGGGAAAGAGCCATTCTTGGATGGCTGGGCACCTGTCGGCCATCGGGCACCAGGCCAGGCTGCTCGGACAGGTAGACCCCACCGCACGTTTACGACCAGGGCGGCGCTCAAAGGTTGGGCCAGAGTGGTGCCCAAGTCACTAGACCAGAGGGCCCCCATTGACTATGAAACACTACAAGGGATGCTGGAGGCCCTCCCTTCGATCGCCCATTCCGCATACGAAGCGACGCTCTTCGCATCGACATTCAGCTTAGCATTCTTTGGGGCCTTTAGAATAGGAGAGTTGGTGGCACTCTAGGGCCCTGCAGATGAGGGATGTGTGCCTGACAGCTGAATCAGTTGAAATATGCTTACAATACTTGAAAACGGACCAGGCGGGCAGGGGAAGGGGCATCTCCCTGCACCGCTTGGGTAACAACAGTTATTGCCCGGTGGCCCTGCTGGCCGCCTTCCTGTCCTGCCGCCCACGCACAAATGGGCTATTACTGATACACTTGGACGGCTCCCAGGTCACGAAATATCAAGTGGAGCACATGATGCAGGGGTGCCTGTTCCTAGCGGGTTAGACAGGGGGGGGGGCAAATACAGCTCCCACTCATTCCGGATAGGAGCTGCCACCACTGCTTTCAGGGAAGGTCTGTCGGCAGAGGCAATTAAAAGGGTGGGGCGGTGGGACTCCAACTGCTACAAAACCTATATGAGGCCAGTAAGTGCAATACGTCCTTCTATCAGAAATGACGCAGGGAACAGTTAGGCAGGGAGGGAATAGAAGTGTACATATGCCACGGTTTTAGTGGCTTTTCTGACTGTACAGTGTTTGAAGTGTGAAAAGTACATGTGCCACGGTTTTTGGTGGCTGTTCTGACTGTACAGTGGTTTAAAGTGTGTAATAAACTTAAGACTTGCATACCCTTGTGTTTTATTGCAGGAACAAATGTGTGGATGTTGGGGCACTCCTATGTCGCAAGAATTGCAAGATGGGTGGAGGCAGTCACTTGGAAGCATGGTTTCAGCAACACCATTATATCATGGTTCTGTTTTCCGGGAATGCATTGGGCAGAGCTCTTAGGAACGCTGCGCAGGACACTTAGGGAGAATAAACGGCAGCCGAACATCATAGTGGTGCACCTGGGGGGGAATGACCTGGTAGCAGAAGGCAAGAGGCGACTGCTGGATGAAATGAGGAGGGACCCAAGCATTTTGAGCAGTGAGCTGGGATCGTGTGGCTTCTGGTGGTCAGAGATAACTCCTAGACCCATATGGCATGGGGCGAGATCTCATGAGGCGTTGGAAGTTACCCGCAGGTGCGTAAACGCAGCCATGCGTAAATTCACGGAGATGCGGGGTTTGGGTTTCATAAGGCACGGCTTGCTGCATGCAAAATCTATTGGCTGCTGGGAATCTGACGGGGTGTACTGGTCCAAGTTAGGCATGGCGATATTCTTACTAGACTTGGGGGAAGCTCTGGAAGCAGCGGGGTGAAAATAGAGGAGAACTAGGGAGCTAAGTGGTGGGGGCTCTGGGTGCAGCGGATGCCACTCCCAGGGCTGTGGAGGAGTTACAGGGCGAACCCTATACAAGACAGGCGCAGGAACAGGACCTGAAGCCTCCAGTGCAAAGCGCACCGTGCAGAGTCATACATGCTCCAAGGGGTCCTTCTTGGGAACTTGGGGTACGACGGCGCCCGTTAGTCCTTAGGGCGGTTGTAAACCTGAGCAACCGGGGGCTTGCTATATAGCGCTCCGCCCGGCTGGGGAAGGTGTGAGTTAACTCTCCCTTGTTCAGAGGGCGGAGTGGGTGGACGATAGGTCCACCGGTGGGAGGAGTTTATCCTCCTAGGTACAATACCGGGCTATGGCCGCTGGTGTTTCTTTGGCTAAACTTCAGGTACCTTGCAACGAGGGGTTGCGGGGTGGACGGGATCGCCTGTAAGATAACCCACCTTTTTTATTTGTACAACAAATAAACCTGCAGCTTCTTCATTCCAATAACTGGTGTCTGTGTGTTATTTGGGTTTGGGGCTGTGGGCAGCGGCGTACCGATGGAGATACTATGTAGGATGCCTGTGGCCCCTGCAGGGGACCCCATAGGAGGGCAGGCCCCGCAGTATGTCCGTGGGCAGCCGGGCAGCCCATCCGTGGGGGGTGGGGTGGATTGGGCGGCGCGAGCTAGGGGGCTGGATAAGGGGTAGGGCCAGGGGAGGGTTTATAAACGTGGCCCCTCCTATCACGCGCCCTCTTTGCTGCTGCCCCCCTCCCTAGATAGGTCGCATCTCTGGCTGCTCCCCGCCAGCAGTCCGGCCGTAGGCAGCCCCCTCCCTGCCCGTACTCTAGATCCACTTTTCATCTCCCCTCCCTACCGCTCACCCGCTGAAAAGGGGGGAAGTGGGGAGGGGGACAGTATTGATGTATTAATGTTTGTCTCTTGTTGCAGGAGTTACAGGGCGATCCCTATACAAGACAGGCGCAGGAACAGGACCTGAAGCCTCCAGTGCAAAGCGCACCTTGCAGAGTCATACATGCTCCAAGGGGTCCTTCTTGGGAACTTGGGGTACGACGGCGCCCCGCTAGTCCTTAGGGTGGTTGTATACCTGAGCAACCGGGGGCTTGCTATATGGCGCTCCGCCCGGCTGGGGAAGGTGTGAGTTAACTCTCCCTTGTTCAGAGGGCGGAGTGGGTGGACGATAGGTCCACCGGTGGGAGGAGTTTATCCTCCCAGGTACAATACCGGGCTATGGCCGCTGGTGTTTCTTTGGCTAAACTTCAGGTACCTTGCAACGAGGGGTTGCGGGGCGGACGGGATCGCCTGTAAGATAAGCCACCTTTTTTATTTGTACAACAAATAAACCTGCAGCTTCTTCATTCCAATAACTGGTGTCTGTGTGTTATTTGGGTTTGGGGCTGTGGGCAGCGGCGTACCGATGGAGATACTATGCCCCCGCCATAGATCAGCTCCCGTCCCAAGTGGACAAGTGAATTACACTTCCCCTCTCCATGGTTGGCAGAATTGCCATAATGAAAATGGTTGTCCTTCCGTGATTTTTATATCTATTTTTGAATATGCCCATTGCCCTTACCACAAAATGTTTCGATACACTTCGGTCCCTATTCATCCGGCTTCTTAGGGCCGGTAAACAGCCCAGTATAGGCTGGAACACTCTACTCATGCCGTACGAATGGGGGGGATTTGATGTTCAGGATTTTTATTTACATTATCTTGTTGCTGAAGTCCATTTCACATATTATTGGTACCATCTGGATGCCAGACTTTAGTATCTTAAGCCTCAACGCTCACAGATACATCCCAACCCACTTTCAGCCATACTACCACAGGGCTTGCCCCGCTGCCCTTTGGAAATTCAGACATTACCCATGACGTGTTGGGCATGGACTAAAATACGGAAATATCTAGAAGAAGATTTTTTAAATATGGCAAATATACCATTGGCAGACAATCCATGGCTGCCCGCCACCACTGAGGCCCTCACCAAAAGCACTTTACTTAACCATGTACTCCGGGCGGTGGGCGATCTGTTCAAGGAATCTCGTCCGTGTACCACAACAGAACTTCTTTCGACCGGAGAGGCTCCGTATATGGACAGATTCCTTCTACATAGGGTGTGCGGATCTTTGATCGGGGCAATCGCGGATGCTGCGTCTGAACCAGCAGACTTTCCTCCTCTCAGGCTGGTTATTACTTCACCGGATGGAACCCATTTGGTTTCATGCCTGTACCATCTTTTGTTATTTCTGCACCCCGTGGCTGGTCTCAAGGCACGGCTGGCCTGGGAGCAGGACCTGAGGATGTCAGTTACAGATGACATATGGCATTATTGTTGTGCACAAACACGCTATATTTCGAATAATTATTGCCACAAATTGTTACATTTTAAGAATATACACTGTGCCTACAGGACTCCGAAATTACTGGCCAAGATAGATAACAATACCCCGTGTGTGTGCGCGCGATGCTCGGCTTCGGATCCTGATTTCTCACACCTGGCATGGCACTGCACACCACTTCAGACATACTGGAGAGAGATTTTTCACCATTTATCTCTTATGGTAGAACAAATTTTACAACCTGCACCGCTGACGGCACTGCTTGAATATGTTCACCCTTTCAAGAAGAATGAAATTTCAAGATTCATGCCAAATGACAAATCTCTTCACATTGGGGCAGAATGCACACACCGACTATTAGGGCCTGGCTACGAGACATGATACATGCAACACTATGAATGATGTATATGCTTCCCTGCTCCCACTGTCCTCATGCCCAAGCGAAATTTGGCATCCTTTGACAAATTACTTATTGACACACCCCATGGACGGAGACTAAGGTGCATTAGTGGGCATGACTGGCTGGAATGTGGGATATGGAAACAATAACATGCGACGATTTGCTAGGGGGTCCACAGGCAACAGTTTTAAAAGCACTGCAAAGTTCCTTATATAATTAGCAGTTTCGAGCAACAATAAAAGGGTCAATATAGCACCAGTGATTAATATACCTGCTGGAGAGAGATGAGAGTTTTGGACAGTGGCAGCTTTGACTTATCTAATGTAGCACATAGGGTTAATATGCCTACTGCAAAGAACGTGTACCATGCCTTTTAAAAAACCGTATTTTATGTGCGTAGGTCAGTGAGTTACTGCTTTTGTCACAGAGATAATTTTGTTACTGTGCAGTTCATAAGTGACAATCGAAATCTAGCACAGTGATCTATAAACTGTCCTCAAAGAGCTGCTTGCAAACCGGATGGTACAAGTTATTAACATATGTTTTTCCCAGTCTTTCATTATCCTGATGCTGCTAAAAAGGTTTATTTAGGTGGAAATACATTTTTATTGTTAAAGTCAATGCTAACCACTGTGTTATATTCTGAAACCAGAGTTTTTGCTTCTCCAGACAAAGTACTCTTTAAAAATGCCTACAAGTATTAATGACAAGTGAATCCTACACCTTGTAGTCTCCTTTGCCTTATGTAACATTTTCTATACACTGATTTACAAGTATGATTAATATGTGTGTGATATAAGTGCTCTGACATCCCAAATGAGAGAGGCTATAAAACAAATGAAATACATGTGACAGAGGGGCTATGGAGCGATGAGAGGCACTGTTGGAGGGTGATAATAAGAATATCATTGAAGAACCCCAACAAAGATTGTTGTATCCTGGTGCATAGTGAGGTCATCATTTACTTTTCTTTAAAAGCTAATACAATTCAATATATAATGATAAATGTGTTGTAGAATTCACCATTGTTTCCTAAATTTTCTTGGGGGTGAGCCTCCCAAAGCCCTCTTTGTAGTGGTCAGGCTCACTCACTGCACTTGGTGTGCACTGTATGGGGACTGGTCTGAAAACATTTTCCAGGGCTGCTTTGGGTTTCCAGTCTGGCCCTGACAGGAGCAGGAGCATCGTACTGCGAAATAAAACCAACCATTTAAAAGTTAGTCACGGAGATTCAGCGCCAACCTTCCCATTAAAAGTTTTTGTTATTTGCAAATTCTTTCAATATAAAATACTGAAATCCTTAGTAATTTGAGTATTTATTTTGTGTGCACACTTGATTATTGTTTTTGAATTACTGTTTTAATGTTTGAAATTTAAATCATACAAATTTCTTGGGGGTCCCTGGATTCCAGTGGTGACTCAATGGGGGTCCTCAGGAGTCAAACGTTTGGGAACCACTGCTCTAGCTGATGGAACTGGACCACTCAGGTTTCATTCTCATATAAACAGCGGGAATAATACCAAGGAAAATCCTCTATATAATAACATGCTTAGAAGAGGAAAATAAGCAGTTCTGCTAGCATTTAATGCCAAGAAGGCATTCTATCAAATAGACTGGGGATTTTTACACTGGGTCTTTAAAACAATTCGGCCCAGGGCCGAAATCAAGGAAATGGATTCTAGTAGGATATAGAAAGACAGAAGCTTTTGTCAGAATCAAGTGATGCTTGTGTTCCACATTTAGGATGGAGGGTGGGGAGGTGCACCACAGCTGTCCTCACTCAACACTCTTATATGCACTCACCATGGAACTCTCCACTGAGATAATGTACAGAAATAACAGCCCAGAGAGTGTGTGGATAGGTTGTGGCACCTCTAAACTGACAATGTACGCAGATGATGTGCAGGCCTACATTACCAACCCTCGGGGACTGCTCCAGCCACGACTGAAGAAGCTGCAATGCTTTGATGCAGTATTAGGATTCAAGTTGAGGTTCAAAAATCCCAATTGATAAGTATAACTCTACTGCCACAAAAAATGACCAAATAGCGACAAAGATTCATGTTCCTTTGAAAGATCTCTTCTTGGACCCATTTAAAGATAAAATCCATAAAGTATTTGAAAACAATGATAAACTCTAACTACTCCTTTCTGCTCAAAGAAGTTCAAAAGTAACTGAAGGCCTGGAATATTGGTGGGCTATCATGGCTGAATAAAACTGCAACAGAAAAATGATGGCACTGCCTAAGCTTCTGGTTCTTTTTCAAGCACTACCCGTAAAACTCTGATAGCAAAATTCAGAAAAGTATTGGTGATTTTGTAGGAGGGGGGAACGTTTAAGAGTAGCTAAGCGTCTAATATTCAGTCCAACTGAGGAAGGGGTCCTAGGGGTCTAAGCTGTATAAAAGCTATACAATTAGTCATCCCAGCTTACATACATGATTGAATGCGGAAGACAGGAACATAAGAAACTACAGTGTTTTGTAGGCCAAACCATTGCAGATACTGTGGCTACTTAGGAACCAGAGTAGCGGGGCTAGATTCCTCCCTAGTCACTAGGGTGATACTTTCAGTGTGGGATTCAGTGGCACGTCAACTAGGTCTCACTACAGTCTTGTCACCCATTAGCCCTGTCATTAGAAATCCTGATATCTCTCCAGCATTAGACTAAGCATTATTCAGGAACCGGAGCAACAGATAGTGTGCAATAGTGGACAACTCCTCTGTGGACACAGGCGTCAAAGTGTTTAATGACATAATACTGCCTCTCGAAGACGGTGAGTTACAGGTATTTCCAGATCTGATGCTTGGTCTTCCAACTGGCGATTAAACTATATGCCTCAAGGTGTGTAACAAATTTTAAGCAGTGGCTTTTGATGAAGGAGTAAGACAAAAAAGTTGTGTCTAAGCTGTATAAACTCTTATTAGAGATTCCCATCGTTGGAGGTCCAACACTGAGGGGTGATGGGAGTCAGAACTGAGTTGAACTCTGGGAGCACAGAGATGAGGGAAGCTATCTTCCCGAGAATGCTCTATTGTTGCTACACCCCAGCAAGAATAAACCAATGGAATAGTCGCAGGAGGAGCGATGTTTGGCAGACTAGCAAAAAGTCCACATTTGTAAAGCGCACAATCACCCGTAAGGGTCTCTAGGCGCTGGGGGGCCGTCGGGAAGATTAAGCGAGCTATTGCCCAGAGTCACATGGTGCTGGGCTGACCTGCCGCCGGAGCCGGGGATCGAACCGTGGTCCCCAGATTCCAGCGTCAGTCGCCCTGGCCGCGGCGCCACGCAAGGCACTACATAGATACTGGGAGAAAGTTCTTAGAGCCATGTACTAAAAGCTTCACACTGCTGTTCCCAGATTCCCAGTTTACAAACTCTTAGGCTTACCCAACAATCAAAGGTTTTATTTTCACCCACATAGAGGGAAACAAATAGCTGTGCCCTCTGTGCAGCCAAAGAAGGGATCACAGATCTCTGTTGTAAATTGAGATCCCGGATATTGGAGAATTTTATCAATTATGTTATCTCTTGTCTTTGGAAAATATAACAATGTACATTCAAGCAGAAGGTGGAAGGCTTCTTAGAGTTGTGGGCACCTGCCTGTCCTCCTTATCCTCTGAATTTAGAGCGCTGTCCAGTCCTGGATACCTAAGGACGCTACTTATTGACCAGGATGATTAGACACAGTGGTAGTCAATTTCAATTTTCCCAAAAATACTTTATTTAGACAATAAAGACTATCAATGTGTCTAAATTTACAAATAACCACAACATGATGATTATTTTGACAATTTTCCAAAGGTCTCCATAATTTAACAAATAATTCATAAATCATCATCAGTACTTACTAGTAAGAATCGTTAAAATACATATCAATGTAAAGAGGATAAAAATACCTTTGGTTAAAAAGTGAAGCAAGCAATGCTATCAAAGCATTGGAAATGAATTTGATTCAAAAGTACAAATATTCAGAAAACCTCCACTTCCTCGTTTTGCGATTCAGAGTTTTTTTCTAATTGCTTCTCCACGCATCCTAGAAATTTTACCAGCTTTGTGATCGTTCTCGGCTGCTCATTGTTGAATAAAAAATTAATGGCAGATGGTAATGTGCGCGTCCCCTCCTTGATCCATAGGGGCCTAAGGAATCTTCCAAACTCAACCATTTGTATGGGACATATACAGAAAAAATAAGTTATTGACTCCTGAGAAAGGTTACACAGCAGACAAATTGTTGACTCTGATTTGTATGCCCATCGTGGAGACAGATCGATAGATGCAAAAGTTCCCATCCTAATCTGCAGAAATTTCTTCTTATGATAGGTGGAGAAAGATTCATTAATATATGTTTAAGGGCTTTTCTATCACAGCTACCAAGGACCAGGTAAGAGTGTTTTCTTTTAGCAAATACTGTTTGATCCGATTTCCATGATATCGTTTTTACAATTCTGTACAGGAGTGTTTTGAACTGTAAATGGGGTAATTTTAAGTGTCATAGTTCCCTTGATTGAGTCTGAACTAGGGCTACATCTATGGCTTGTGACCAGATGTTTTAATGTTTTGTGTCGTCAAACCTCGCAACTTCAAGCCAGATAAGATGTTTTAATAATCCTTGCATAGCAGATCTTGTACAGTGCAGGTATTTTATTATGCTGGCCATTTGTGTAAGCATTTGATCCTGAAGTGTGAATTCCAGTCTAATTTGTGCTGGAGAGGTGTTACCTGGCAGTTGAAATAAAGATTTGAACACTGCGCTCTGTACCTTGTTCAAAAAGGATCCCAATTTTCCTGGATAAACCTCTGAGCCATATGACAATGTTGGCACCAGTTTAGCAGAGACAATTTTCAGAAGTGCCTCGAAAGAGAATTTATTTGTGCCCTTGGATATTGTCAAAATAGCACCTTGCAGCGAGGCTAATTTTGGTTTTAGCGAGTTCAAGTGTAGTAAATGACCTCCTTGGTTATCCAGCCAGCAGCCATGATATTTATATTGATTTGCGATGGTTAGGTGATTGTTGTCAAAGTGGCAATGGTGTTGTTCACTCTTTTTCCAACCAAAAATAACTATGTTCATAGTTAGTCTGCATATCATTTGCCTTAGAGGGCGTGGCAAGGGCATCCAACAATCTTTGAAGCTCCTCTGGTGTCTGGCTGAGAAAGACAACGTCGTCCGCATACAGCAGAGAAGAGATGTGATGATTTGCCAGCTTGGGAGCAGGACTGTTAATAAATTTAATGCAGGAACCAAATCACTCATATACAGATTAAAAAGGGTTGGTGCTAAAACACACCCCTGATTGACAACTTGTTCCGTGTTAATTTTATCTGAGATTGCCATACAACCTCCTAGTTTTACTATCGCCCATGTGGTGGTATAAAGCATTATGATGCATTGAAATAAAGGTTCTGGAATTTTCCAAGCAGTAAGTTTGGTCCACAGTAGGTGACGGTTGACACGGTTAAAAAGCTGTACTGCAATCAGTACAGCAGCAAAACAGCTGTTCCTTTTTCTGGATTTGTAGGGTGGCAATCATCCTTATGGACGCCAGATTGTCTATGGTGCCCGCTTGTGGTCTGAACCCAGTTTGCTTGAGGCAGAGCAGGTTGTTTGACATTGCCCAGTCTTGTAAGTCCTCGAGTAATAGTAAGGCAAAGTATTTTGCCTCCATGTCCTTTAATGCAATATGCCTATAACTGTCTGGAGTAGAGATAGTGCCTTTTATGTATATGGAGTGGAGAATCGAGCTTTGCCATGATGAGTGCAAAAAACACAGTTGATGGACAGAATGTAGAACAATGTCGTACATTCACCCCAGTACAGGGATCTGGGCCTAAATCCATCATTTGTTTGCACTCCACACCACCCTGGGTTAGACACTGGCTATATGCAAATCAGCTCTGACCCTGTGCCTCATGGGAACAGTCCAGTCCGAACTACCAAGCCATGTCTTTCCCAGGCCGGAATCAAGCATCCAAGGACCGGTTTCTGGCTATCAGCCTTCATCAGCCTGGATAGCTTGACTCCAGTGGTGTGGAGAGCCTGGGACTCACGTCTGAGCCTACCCAGCCCACTCGGGGTGAAAATTGCAAAAAACACAGTTGATGGACAGAATGTAGAACAATGTCGTACATTCACCCCAGTACAAGGATCTGGGCCTAAATCCATAATTTCTTTGCACTCCACACCACCCTGGGTTAGACACTGGCTATATGCAAATCAGCTCTGACCCTGTGCCTCATGGGAACAGTCCAGTCCGAACTACCAAGCCATGTCTTTCCCAGACCGGAATCAAGCATCCAAGGACCGATTTCTGGCTATCAGCCTTCATCAGCCTGGATAGCTTGACTCCAGTGGTGTGGAGAGCCTGGGACTCACGTCTGAGCATACCCAGCCCACTCGGGGTGAAAATTGCAAAAAACACAGTTGATGGACAGAATGTAGAACAATGTCGTACATTCACCCCAGTACAAGGATCTGGGCCTAAATCCATCATTTTTTTGCACTCCACACCACCCTGGGTTAGACACTGGCTATATGCAAATCAGCTCTGACCCTGTGCCTCATGGGAACAGTCCAGTCCGAACTACCAAGCCATGTCTTTCCCAGACCGGAATCAAGCATCCAAGAACCGGTTTTTGGCTATCAGCCTTCATCAGCCTGGATAGCTTGACTCCAGTGGTGTGGAGAGCCTGGGACTCACGTCTGAGCATACCCAGCCCACTCGGGGTGAAAATTGCAAAAAACACAGTTGATGGACAGAATGTAGAACAATGTCGTACATTCACCCCAGTACAAGGATCTGGGCCTAAATCCATCATTTTTTTGCACTCCACACCACCCTGGGTTAGACACTGGCTATATGCAAATCAGCTCTGACCCTGTGCCTCATGGGAACAGTCCAGTCCGAACTACCAAGCCATGTCTTTCCCAGACCGGAATCAAGCATCCAAGGACCGGTTTCTGGCTATCAGCCTTCATCAGCCTGGATAGCTTGACTCCAGTGGTGTGGAGAGCCTGGGACTCACTTCTGAGCATACCCAGCCCACTCGGGGTGAAAATTGCAAAAAACACAGTTGATGGACAGAATGTAGAACAATGTCGTACATTCACCCCAGTACAAGGATCTGGGCCTAAATCCATCATTTTTTTGCACTCCACACCACCCTGGGTTAGACACTGGCTATATGCAAATCAGCTCTGACCCTATGCCTCATGGGAACAGTCCAGTCCGAACTACCAAGCCATGTCTTTCCCAGACCGGAATCAAGCATCCAAGGACCGGTTTCTGGCTATCAGCCTTCATCAGCCTGGATAGCTTGACTCCAGTGGTGTGGAGAGCCTGGGACTCACGTCTGAGCATACCCAGCCCACTCTGGGTGAAAATTGCAAAAAACACAGTTGATGGACAGAATGTAGAACAATGTCGTACATTCACCCCAGTACAAGGATCTGGGCCTAAATCCATCATTTTTTTGCACTCCACACCACCCTGGGTTAGACACTGGCTATATGCAAATCAGCTCTGACCCTGTGCCTCATGGGAACAGTCCAGTCCGAACTACCAAGTCATGTCTTTCCCAGACCGGAATCAAGCATCCAAGGACCGGTTTCTGGCTATCAGCCTTCATCAGCCTGGATAGCTTGACTCCAGTGGTGTGGAGAGCCTGGGACTCACGTCTGAGCATACCCAGCCCCCTCGGGGTGAAAATTGCAAAAAACACAGTTGATGGACAGAATGTAGAACAATGTCGTACATTCACCCCAGTACAAGGATCTGGGCCTAAATCCATCATTTCTTTGCACTCCACACCACCCTGGGTTAGACACTGGCTATATGCAAATCAGCTCTGACCCTGTGCCTCATGGGAACAGTCCAGTCCGAACTACCAAGCCATGTCTTTCCCAGACCGGAATCAAGCATCCAAGGACCGGTTTCTGGCTATCAGCCTTCATCAGCCTGGATAGCTTGACTCCAGTGGTGTGGAGAGCCTGGGACTCACGTCTGAGCATACCCAGCCCACTCGGGGTGAAAATTGCAAAAAACACAGTTGATGGACAGAATGTAGAACAATGTCGTACATTCACCCCAGTACAAGGATCTGGGCCTAAATCCATAATTTTTTTGCACTCCACACCACCCTGGGTTAGACACTGGCTATATGCAAATCAGCTCTGACCCTGTGCCTCATGGGAACAGTCCAGTCCGAACTACCAAGCCATGTCTTTCCCAGACCGGAATCAAGCATCCAAGGACCGGTTTCTGGCTATCAGCCTTCATCAGCCTGGATAGCTTGACTCCAGTGGTGTGGAGAGCCTGGGACTCACGTCTGAGCATACCCAGCCCACTCGGGGTGAAAATTGCAAAAAACACAGTTGATGGACAGAATGTAGAACAATGTCATACATTCACCCCAGTACAAGGATCTGGGCCTAAATCCATCGTTTTTTTGCACTCCACACCACCCTGGGTTAGACACTGGCTATATGCAAATCAGCTCTGACCCTGTGCCTCATGGGAACAGTCCAGTTCGAACTACCAAGCCATGTCTTTCCCAGACCGGAACCAAGCATCCAAGGACCGGTTTCTGGCTATCAGCCTTCATCAGCCTGGATAGCTTGACTCCAGTGGTGTGGAGAGCCTGGGACTCACGTCTGAGCATACCCAGCCCACTTGGGGTGAAAATTGCAAAAAACACAGTTGATGGGGGCACTGTATGCTGCACCATACATCTCTTAAATACATTTTGCAATGTTCTAGACCAGAAATAGATGTCCTGTTTATAAATTGACGCCGGGATACCATTCGGGCCTGGCGCTCCGTCACCTCTACTTTTACGGATTAACATTGCAATTCTGCAAGCATCAATGGTTGTCGCGTATTGTAGACTTTTGGAGACAGTCTGTGTCAAATTGTATTTGGTTAAGCGTGACACTTTGATGATGTTTATGCAAGAAGCTTTATATAGCGAGGTCACATGCATTAATAATTTTCAGCTGTAACATCATTCCCATTTGTGGCACTCTTCGATGATTCACTGTTCAATCCATTTACAATCATCCAAAAACGTTTTACATTTCTATGCCTACATGCCATAAACAATTCAGATTGGACCCGTTCGTCATGATGCGTTTAGCTTTCCAGATCTGTTTTTTGTACTCTAAACGTAGGGGCAGACTTATGTTAACTGGCGCATCCCCAGGGATGCGCCAATTAATGTGCGCCACAGTGCGCCACAGCTCCGCCACCCATGGTGCGCCGCATTTATAATGCGGCGCACCATGGGGCAAAAACGGCACAGATGCGTGACGCATCTGTGGCGTTAAGGTGGCGCATTCCTGGAGTTGCGTCGCAAGCGCGACGCAGCTCCAGCAAGGCTCGGTGGTGCCCCATCTCAATAATGCTGCATCAAGACCTACGCCTCCTTCAAGCAGGCGCAGGCTTTTGACGCAGCATTGGGCAGAAAGTGACTGAGTGAAATCTCATAGATTTCACTCAGCCACTTTTGCGAGGCGCACCTGCCCCGGAACGCCCACCCTGCGCCGGAACGCCCACAAGCGGCGCAGGGCTTTACAACGTGACGCATCTGCCTAGATGCGTCACGTTGTAAATCGTTCGTAGGGATGCGCCACGTTTACGCCGCCTTGCGTGACGCAACTGCGGCGTAAACGTGGCGCAAGGGCTTCATAAATCTGCCCCGTAGTGCTTTAGCCTCACTGAATAATTTCGGGTTTGCTTGACTTTTAAGTGTATGGCACTACTTGTTAAGTGACCTGTTTAACATCCTTAACTTCTTTGTGTACCAGGGTTTGCAGTGCTTAATTTGAGCCGGAGCTTTCCGGTGCTGAGCACCGGCACTTAATTGGTTTCCTGTGCTAGGAACCTGCACCTTATTGTCAACACCACACTTATGGCAGTCTGCCACAAGGTGGTGTTGCTCATGTAATTTGGAGAAGAGCAGTGTAACAGTTGCTCAGGAAAACAATATACATTACCCCCTTCTGTGCGGAGCATATTCCCCCGCTGTGCTGGGGGGAGGGGGCGCGCGCAGCGCCCCGGTGCTCATGACGACAGTGCTCGTGTGCTCATGACGAGCTGAGCTCGTCATTACCACGCCCGTTTTCATTGAACGCTCGCACAGCAGGGAAATTTGCGTTCTAACGGTCATGAGCACACGAGCGCCATGGCTCATGACGAGCTGAGCTCGTCATGAGCATTCAAGGGGTTAAAAAATTACTAATACCTGCTTCCGCAGCCACTCCTTTAGCTTTGGGGACCTGGAATAACCTAAACGGATTCATTTACATGCGAGAGAGATGGTTAGTAGTTGTTTTGGCAGCGATGACAGGGGCGATGGGAGGTGCAAGCTGCAATGGCCCTGGCACTTAAAATTTTACAAATTAAGCACTGGTTTGGAGCTCTATTGATAGCTACTTCTTACCAGCTGTAACAGTTCTCCAGTCATCATACTTTGTCGAAGCTTCAGCACTCTTGTGGTAGTCATGATCCTCACATTTGACATAAGGTAAAAGCCATCTCAAGGAAGGATATTCATTATTCAGAAGGAGGGTTCTCTCCTCTCCAGGTAGACCAGTTATCTGGCAAGTGAGTGAAGAGGGATTAGGTAAGGGGGGATGTAGTGGGTTGCTACTACTGGTTGACAACAGAGGATGGGATGTGCTGTAACTTATCAACAGCTGAATGCTGAATGTGACTCCAATGCTTTGTAGATCTTAAAAATATGTAAACTATAAAATTGTCCTGTAATTTGAATGGCTAGTGAAGGTTGTCTGTTCGTAGGACATGCTCTACTCCTACGCTGTTAGCACACAGAGGATTATTTCGGTAAATGATGAGCGCTACAAGGGTGCATTTTCTTTCCTTTGAAGCTGTGCCATTTTGTGAGCATTAGACAAGCGGCCCTTGTGAGAGCAATAAAGATACATCCATGGAGGCGGTCTTGGGTTTGAGAATGTCTGGGTGATATTGGCCTGAGGGTTTTCTTCGTCAGTTGACTCTGCCTGTGGGAATCTATGTGGAAATAACTATATTGACCCGAGAATGGAAGCCGAAGAGTTGGAACCAGGCAGTCATGGTTCACTGATAGTCGATCCAGTCACCACGCGCCTGCGCTGATCCATAAAGCTTTGCCAGGGAGGCCTTGTGTCTCAACTCATTCATGATTTAAATTAGGTGTGATTTACTCGTAAATCCCCAGCAGTAAGTACACATTTACTCACAAAAACCTTGGCAATCGCACCCTTTCCTGTTTACTAAAATGATGTATTGCAGCAACTTATTTGCACAAATATCCTCTCATTTATTGAATAATGACGTTACTTGTGAAAATGATACAACAGTTACTAGAAGATCACTGACCGCGTATTCTCTGTATATACCGGTGAAGCGTAGAGCCACATTTGCATTAGAGGGCCTCGTTTTCAAGAACGCAGGTATGGCCAAGCTCCAAACGCAGCTGAGCGCGGCCGCCCAATCTGCTGATGGGACGGACTTGACCGAAGGAAGATGGCGCCTCCCCGTCCAGGCCCTGGCTGCATTCCAGTCGCGGTTAACCCCTGAGGAGCTGTTCGATGCGCACCTCTAAATCACAGCAGCGCACCCACGGTAAAGACGAGAAGACTGCGGTCTCGGAGGGAGCACCGCCAGACAGGCCGCTCCTGATAAATAGGCAATATATTAAAGTGCTGCACGCGGTGGACGGGGTGCATCCTTCCCCTCCAGCCGCCCCATCTGCTGCAATATGACAGGAAGCAGAGGTAATGTCTGCTGCTGGCAAAAGTCACCTGAAGATCAGGCGCCGCTGCCTTGGTGAGTCTTAAAGCGGCAGGCTTTGATTTTAAAACGTCTCCACTGATTAGACTAACTGCATTCATGAAGAACAAGCATTTGCAATGCAATAGGTCTCGCGTTTGAGCTATTGGCATTGTAAATGGCAATGCCTTTTATGTTTTGGGTTTTAAGCATACGTAAAAGGTATTGTCATTTACAATACCAATAGCTTAAACTGTCGCAAATGCGAGACCTATTGCATTGCAATAAATGGCCTTCTCCACCGCTTGTTAGATTGTAAATATCAGAGGAAGAGATCGGTCTACGCAAACCAGTGATAAATAGTGCAGTGAAGAAGATGTGTAAGTGTTGTAAATTACACAGACACAAAGTGTGAAGTGAGAGTTACATATGATCCAAGCTATAAACACTAACAAAGTTCTCCAACACGTTTTGCTCTGTGATTACACAGTTGCGGCTCGGGAGGAAGAGCCAGGGGGAAGGGGCGGGGGTTATTTCCTACCCTCTCCTCGATTTGAGTGTGCAGTGTGGCATTGCGTAATGTCATTGCTATCTTTGGCCTAATAAAAAACACTCTAGGTTTAGTAGGTCCCTGGCTTCACCTCCTGGTGCAGGGCGGGCTGTGCTTTATGGCAGGCAGGGAGGGATGGTCTCTGCTGCAGCTCCGGCCTCGTACAGGGCCCCTGCTATTACTAGTGAGCGAGAGGCGCTGAGGTGGTGGTATTGCTATTGGTGGTGGTGGAATGGTATGGGGGGTGGTGGTGATATTGGTGGTAGTACTGGTGGTGCTGGTATTAGTGGTGGTGGTGGCACTGGTGGTATTGGTGGAGGTGGTGGTATTGGTGGTGGCTGGATTGGTATTTGTTAGTGGCGGTATTGGTACCGGTACTTTTTTTTTGCCAAGTATTTTTATTAGCATTTTCTTAAGTGAAACACGTTACATGAATGTACATGTGAATAAGCATTGTTACATGTGCTTCTGATCTGTGGAACCATAGTCACAACGTCAATTTGAACGTTTTCTAATACATAGTTTAATTGTTGATATACACAATGTCACCCAACCTTACATGTCTGTTCACATGAGGATATATCTCCATCCCTTTTATTGCCAGTGTGGTAACCACTGGTTATGGTATTGTACTACTAACTGGAGGGGTCTAACTGGGGCAGGGTTCCTATATTGCGGTGTAAATGAATAAGACAGGGTTTCAAGGCTACTGCGTATCCTTCTCATGCTTATGGGTGATGTCATCGGGTTGGGAACCTGCCCAGCCGTCGCCGTCTATCTGGTGATCTAGTATATGGGTGATTACGTCGTCGTGCCCTTCTATGCCCTTGTAGTTGTGTGGGAACTATTGTGTGTGTTGCCAATCTGGGTCTGTGGTTGCTAGCTTATCGGGCTTTGTGGCGGGGTATCGGATGTAATCACTGTAGCGCTGTTCCAATAGGGAACAGCGTCCTCATTCGGCACTCAGAAAAATAAAGTTCCTTAGAAAGTATTCCTTTCAGTATATTTTTATTCCAGTAATTTCATCCTTAGTAAATCATAAATTCATCAATAAGATCATCATTTTTCATGTAACAAAATCAAAACACCCAATGCATTTCGGGCCAACTGCCCTTCCTCAGGGGCATGTCATTCTGTTGAGGAAAAAAACACAACTATAAGAAATGTCGTTTGAAAATGTTCTTGGTACAATGCAATTCGAAAGGCTCTTTTTGAAACCTTATATCCCATCATATGAATGTATAAACACAGTGTCTGTATCTCCATGTATAAAAGCATTTCAAAGCATAAAAAACATCATGATAGACCCAGTCATGAATCGTGTTCAGTCTTGTTACCAATGGAGTGTCTAAAAAGTTCGTACCTGAATGGTAACGCCCACAGAAATTCTGATGGCGATCGGTAGAGACAAACACGTAATTGTAACCTGAAATATATGTGCTAACCGTATTTTACCATCACGGTAATTTAATTGTTGACATTGTCATAAACATAAGTAAGAAACTTACATACCAGCAGAAAAATGCTGCCCGTGGCTTGCAATGTCTGTTTACCGGTAATTCAAGGTGTTTTCCTGAAACGAAACAGGAAGCGCGTTTAAGCATTAACGAGTGAAGGAATGTTTCACCTTCACTAAATGTCGATTACGCGGTTAGTTGGCAAGCGCTTACCGAAAAAACGGGAACAGTTCGTCTGGGTAGTGTCGCCGGTGTCGGACCAACAGCCCGGACAACACCGAAGGTGTGTACAGGATGCAGCTTCTGAGCTGCCATATTTAACCCGGAAGTTTCTAACGTCGTCTAGGGGCCGTGGTCATCCGCATCAAAAACGGACTCCATTTCATGAAATATACACCATGCAACATGGCGTCAAAAGTTGACAACGCAATGTGAATACTTAAGCCACGATGTGGCACAGTATGACAGAGTTGTATTAAACTGGTCCATCCTAGAAAAAATTATGCTTTAAAAAGGGTAGACAGGAAAGCGCTTGCCCCCCGTCAAAGTCTATAGTCAATGGGTTCAATGTTCATCTAAGTCAAATATATACAAGAAACATGTAAATACGGTCAAAAATTACATAAAGTGCAATAACACAAATTCTTGATATGGGCAGCCACATAAATAGATTCAATATAGATTCAACAGTCTCTAGTGATTTTCAAATGAAGCAATTTAAATCCATACGATCATTCAAACCTTTAGGCTGACATGTGTTCAAAAAAGAAATCCCAAAAACTTCTCTACGTAGAAGATTTTGGGAATTGTATCGACCCGGTAATATGGGTACAGTTTCCAAAACTAGAAAGCGAACCTGACTGGGAGTGTGATTGTTATTGTAAAAGTGACTGGCTAACGGTGATTTGACATTTTTATTCCGGATGCTGCTCTTGTGTTCAATTATACGTGTCTTTATTTTCCGCTCAGTTTTCCCGACATAAGCCAGGCCCCAGGGCATTTGATCAGGTATATAACATTCCGGGAGTCGCAAGTTGCATTGACACGTAAAGGAATGGTGGTGCCTTTGCTGGGATGTTTGATGTCTTTCCCCTTAATTATAGCATTGCAGTTGCCACAATTTAAGCAAGGTTTTGTTCCTTTGAACGATTCTGGTCTTTCGGGTGTCTTTTTGTTCAAAATTTCCTTTATATTTCGCGATCTCTGGTATGCAAATCTGGGTGACTGCTGAAAAATTTTGTTGAAGTCATCCTCGGTTGATAACAATGACCAGTTTCTTAGTACTATTCGTTTAATTTTGGAACTTTCAGTTGAATACTTAGAGACAAATACCATTCTGTCTTCGACAGGTGGTTTTATTTTGGGTTGCAGTAAAGTTTGTCGATTGAGTCTTTCCATTTTCAATTTGGCTTCATCTAGGATGCCTTGGGGGTATCCTCTCTCACAATTTTTTTTTATACATGTGTTAATGCATGTGTGTAGTGATTCTTCAGTGGATGAAATCCGTTTTATCCTGATAAGTTGAGAATAAGGTAAATGTCTTTTCAATGATGGTTGGTGGAAACTGCAGAAGTGAGTAAATTGTTGCAGTCTGTGGATTTTGTGAAAACACTGGTTTCTAACTTTCCATTGTTTTTGGTAATTTGTACATCTAAAAAGGATATCTGTTTCTTTTGTACATTGTGTGTAAATTTGAGTCGGTCATTTATCTGATTAAGACCCTCAATGGCTTGTAATAAGTCAGTTTGTGTACCTTTCCACAGAATGAATATGTCGTCAATATATCTCCTGTAAAGCACTAAGTGCTCTGTCCAGTTTTCTTTTCCCAAAATGTTATCAAGTTCAAACCGATACATGAATAAATTCGCATATGCCGGTGCGGCACAATTGCCCATAGATGTTCCAGAGCTTTGAATGAAATATTGACCTTGCCATGTGAAATAACTGTGGTAAAGTATAAAATTCAACGGTTCCATAATGAAAACCTTCAATCCTTCTTCTATGTCTGATGTCATTAAAAATGAGGCAGTATCGGAATTGCCTGGTGTTGTTTGCTGTTTGACTTGATGTAACAATAGGGTCCACTCCATCGATATGGGGTGCTTACGTATCCCTTTTGTCTCCTCCCGAAGCGCTTCCTCTTCCACTGCTGCCCATTTGTTAGTAAAGAACAACAGGAGTATAACCCATACATCGGATTGAGATCTGGGTAAGTATACTTTTTTAAACAACAATGTCTCAACCGGATTCAATAAAAAAGGCAGGTACACAGGTATGTACACGACATTACAAGGTAGCAAAGAAAGGAAATGAGGTGAGGCCCTTGTCACCTTGCGTCCCTCGCTGTGTTTCCACTTGTCACTCGCGCCGTCACGCTTTGTTTCACGAGCACTACGTGCACAAAGTTCCCTTGGGTTGCCTTTGCATTTCATGCCCACAGTGCTGTTATAACTGTCCTGTATGAACTGTGAATTTTTAAATATATGATGCCATGAGCACTTTTGAAAAAATACCGGGAGTCTCTCCTTTCTTTGCTACCTTGTAATGTCGTGTTCGTACCTGTGTACCTGCCTTTTTCATTGAATCTGGTTGAGACATTGTTGTTTAAAAACCCATTTGTTCACAGCGCCCACCCAGGCTGCTATCGGGGGTCCCCCAGGACCTCGCCAGTGCAAAGCTATGCCTCTTTTTGCTATTAGTGTGGCTAGCGAAGCAAAGCCAATACAAACTTTGTGCTGTTTCCGTTTCCGGAAGATACCACGTGTGCAAGCCTTCCATGAGTCCATATTAGGCAGACCTGTGAGTTCCCGAAGTGTCTTGTGGATAGTGTGCCAATAAGGACCTATTGTAGGGCAGGCCCAGAACATATAAGGATAAAGTCTGCATCTAGTATTTGACACATGGGGCAAAGAAACTGAGTGGATGGATAAAATCGCTGGAGTCGCGCTGGTGTTTGATACGCCCTGTGGAAAATGTAAAACTAAGTTTTTAAAGCGCGCGTTTCGGGAAACCTTTTTGGGATATTCCCGCACCTGTACCGTTTCCTGGCACCCAATCTCGTCCTCTCACTTTTCCTGCAGCGCATTCAATGGTTTATAGAGAAGCTCCCATATGGCTTTATAGAGCCAAGTGGCCAGGTGTCAACCTGCCCCCATGTGCATGATTGCGTGAAGGACCGGGTGTGTTATTGGTTCTCCCTCTGTAAGATTATATATTGAGCAGTAGCTTTCTATGATTTGTCTCTGGAGTAGAAATTGGCTGGGAGGAAGATCATAGCCTTCCACCAGCTGGTGGAACGGTCGCAGTTGTCTGGCCTCAAAGAAGGATTCGATCTCGGTGAGGGAGTGTTCTGTCCATATGCGAGGCATGTTAGACGTGTAGTACTCCTCTCGTCTGGGCAAGCCTACCAACGACAGTAAGGGAGAATACAGAGGCACCCCCACAGACATTCTTTGTATCCTCTGCATGCATTTGCGAGCCACCGACACCTGTATCGGCTGCGTGCGTCACGGTTTAGTGCCAGGCAGCAGCAAGCAGCAGAGTTCTGGTGTGGGCGTGGGGTCTGTCACTGCGTGAGTCTCCCCCGTGTATCTGCCGTCCGTCCAATAGTACACCCACTGCAGTTGCGCCGCCAGAAAGTATGACTCGAAGGAGGGTGTGCCCAGGCCTCCCTGAGTGGTAGGCAGTTGCAACTAGGCCAGTGATATCCTATGTCTGCCTGGTCCCCAGATTAGTGAGCTAAGTAACGAGTCTAAGTCCTTGAAAAAAGCTTGGGGTGGGATGACTGGTAAGTTTGTAAAGTGATACAAGAGACGTGGGACTATGATAATTTTTGCTAGGGCTATACATCCTATTGGGGTTAAAGGAAGGGTCTTCCAGAATCCTACTGCTGACCTGATCCCGGTCAGTACTTTACGGTGATTGCCGTCGAACAGGTCAGATGGAGAGTGATATAGGTGAATCCCGAGGTATCGGAGGGCGCTCACGCTCCATGTTATGCTCTGTTCCCCTAGCTTAACATCCTGAGGGGGAAGGTCCGGGTGCAGCAGGTAGACCGTGGACTTATCCCAGTTCACTCGGCGCCCGGATACTTCTGCAAACTCTTCTAGTGTTGTCCAAATGGACATCAGATCCGCAGTGATGTCACGCACAAATATTAAAAGATTATCCGCGTACATTGAGACATTATGTGTGGGGCCCGCTATGGGGATGCCCCACTCCTCCCCTCCTGGCGTAACCGTATTGTAAGGGGCTCTACAGCTAGGGCGAACAGTAGGGGTGAGAGTGAGCAGCCTTGTCTCGTGCCTCTCTCCACTTGAAACAAGGATGATATTTATCGTCCCATGCGTACAGGCGAAGTAAGCTTAGTGTATAAAAGACGTGTATATGCTAAAAGTGTCGGGCCTATCCCTGTCCGGTGCAGGACCGTGAATAAGTATGGCCATGTAAGAGTATCAAAGGCCTTCTCGAGATATAAAATGAGACAGGCCGCTCTGAGGAATGTGGTCCTAGCCTGATCCTGCACATGGAATAATCGACGCAGATTTTGGGAAGTGTTCCTCCGCATCCGCATTCGCTGGGATGGACCAGTGGTCGTAGGATTTGCGTGTAGTGGTCCACTAATGTCTTCCCCAGTATCTTACAGTCGGCGGAGAGCAATGGGATGGGACGATATGAGGCCATATGTTGTGGGTCCTGGTTTGGTTTCGGGAATGTAACTAAGACTGACTACCTAAGGGATCCAGGGAGCTCAACCTTCTCCAACTCGTCTGCAAACACCTCCACGAGGTGGGGGACCAGCTGGGGGGAGAAGGTCGCGTAATACTCCAGGGGGGAACCATCTAGCCCTTGTGCTTTGTTACGGACCTGAGAATGGATTGCTTGGGTAACGTCTGTAGATTTGATCTCCGTGTCCAGTGCAGTTTTCTCTTCCGCATCTATTTGTGTCAATGTCAATGGGTCGAGAAAGTAGTTAACTGCTCCCAGCCCGGCCCGTACTGGTTTTCTATATACTTTAGCATAGTACTGTTGGAATGTCTGAAGTATCTCTACCTGGGAGCGTACTAAAATACCGGTGGGATCAAGGATATCCGTAATGGGTTTGATTTCAGTATCCTGTTGGGCTAGCCATGATAATAGTGCCTGTTTTATCCCTCTCCTTGTGTACCCTGGTTGCGTATGCCCTGAAGTTGTACTTGCGTAGGTCTGAGGTGGCTGCTGCATGGGCTGTTTTTGCTTCCGCTACCTGAGCTATGGTTGACCTGCGCACGTCATCCTTTTTTGTTAGGGTTGCTAGTGTGTGCTCAGCTTTTGCCATTGCACGTTCCAGTGTCCTCTTTACCCCTACTATTTGTTTTATGCATTCTCCCTGGGCTTCTACCTTGAATGCATCCCATTCGATTAATTTGGATGTCGCAGTTCCCACATTTGTAGAGAAATACTCTTGTATGCTGTGTCCCTGGTCGTGTTTAAAAACCTGGTCCATTAGGCAGTTCCGTGGCAACCTCCAGGTGGGCACTGGGGGGTGGGGAGGTCTCCAGTGCAGTCTTAACACATGGGCGTTGGGGTCGGATAGGACCCGACCTAGGTAATCTACATACTGAATCTTGGGGATTAACGATGTTGTGCATAGGAATCTATCTAGTCTTACCCGTAGATAGTGTGGGATGGAGTGAAAGGAGTATAGTCTGTCCTGCGGGTGGCGGTCTCTCCATGCGTCCGTGAGTGGCCAATGTTTTACCCATGTTTGATAACGTTCCGTCTGCTTATAAGCGGGTGAGTATGTGGGCGGAGGGTGGGAGCAATCTAGTGTAAGATTCAGTACGCAGTTATAGTCGCCCCACAATATTCATGCTATAGATGCCAATTGGGCTAGAACTCCTGTCAGGTGGTCCCAAAAACGGTCTTGTTCGGTGTTTGGGGCATATATGCTGCCCAACAGCACTGGCTGCCCATAAAGGAGGCCCTCTAAAAGTGCGTATCTTTCCTCTTTGTCCACCACTCTTTGGAGTTCCTGGAATGGGGTCCCTGGTCTGATCCAAACCAATGCCCCTCGTGCATTGGTGTTGGTAGTGGTACTGGTGGAGGTATTGGTGGTGTTGACGGGGGTGGTATTGGTGGTGGTGGTATTGGCGGTGGTGGTGGTATTGGTAGCGGTATTGATGGTGGTGGTGTTGGTGGTATTGGTGGAGGTGATGCTATTGATGGTGGCATTGGTGGTGGTGGTATTGGTGGTGGAGGTATTGGTGGTGGTATTGGTAGTGGAGGTGGTGGTATTGTTGGTAGTGGAGGTGGTGGTATTGTTGGTGGTGGTATTGGTGGTGGTGGCATTGTTGGTGGTGATATTAGTGGTGGTGGTGGTATTGGTGGTGGTGGTATTGGTGGTAGAGGTATTGGTGGTGGTATTGATGGTGGTATTGGTGGTTGTGGTATTGGTGGTGGTATTGGTATGGGTGGTGATGGAGAAAGTGGTATTGGTGGTGGTGGCATTGGTGGTGGTGTTGGTGGTGGTGATATTGGTGGTGTTATTGGTTGTGGTATTGATTGTGGTGGTGGTATTGGTGGTGGTCGTACTGGTGGTGGTGGTGGTGTTGTTAATAAAAAAGGCTTTTGAAAATTAGTACAGATGACATATAACACAGATATGCTGTTGTCAGCTTCAGCCAATTAGCACAGGATTATGTGCTACCTGTAATTCACATGACTTAATTCGCTAATCATTTCTAAATCCATTTTACTTGGGGGGTGGTTGAAACAGACGCGTGAAAATGGCGGGTTAAAGTGATGGAAAGCAGGCTCCCATGTTATGGTGGCTGCCGTGCTGCTTAAAAAAACACAAGCGGTTTCAGCTGAAGCAGCGCATGTCCGGCCTGCGGCCTGCGGTAAGAGAAACTCAATAAAGTAAATAGTGCTTAGAGATTAAATAACAGGTCACAACCGAAGTAAAAGGGGCAGTCGCAATGGGAGGGTACAAATGAAGACAAGGTGCATAGTAAGGAGGATCTAACAAGCCATTAACGAATACGAAGGCAGCATTTACGAAAGGCAATGACACAAGCCAATGACAAATATGGGAGGAGAGTGGGCGCAGCTCCTCTCCCATACTCTACTACAGCAGTCTCGCAGAGCAAGCAGTGTATGTGCGCTGCCGCTAGGCTCAACCTAAAAACACCACTGTGTGCAACAAAAAAATCTAAACACATTTTTCTTGAATTTCAGCTTGTTTCCAACTTGAAGCTTTTTTCACATAACAGTCGATCATGTTGCCTTAAAATGATCATCATCAGGATTTTATGTAGCTTTATTGCGATGGAAAAAAAGGATGCATTTTTTATACAATGTCCTCCTAAAATATACGAAGATTCGTCTACATCAAACTTTTAGTTCTCGTCTTATAATTTCGGAAACTGTTAGGCTATGTTATAGCATTGTTATATTACACAGGTTCTGCTATCGGGTTGGTTTCGTAAGGTCTTTCTTCTGCAGTCTAGTGACTCTTCCATGGCTCCAGGGTGGGCGTTGCATTGCAGGGATGTCACTCATTACATGCAGGTAGTGATGAGGTGATGTGAGTATCGAGTTATGTCCTATTCTTAGTTAAGTGTCTCTGTGTCTTCTTCCTTGAGCAGTGAGTGTATGATTTTGGTCTTTAATTGTTACGGATCCAATGCTTTGTCGATTGCTTATCCATTTTGTAGATTGAAAGATATGCCCATTGCCATGTGCATAGATATGTGTGTTTCTTGGTGGTTGGTACTTTTGGGAGCAATGTAGAAAAAAGTTTATTATTGGTATCAGCAAGTTACAAACCTGGTCTCGAGAAACAACTGAGTGTTGTAAAAGTCTAAGCAAAGCAGCATAATTACAGAAGGCCCACTAATCCAGACAGTGGCAAGAGCAGCCCCAGTATAACCTATTGAAGGCGAAGTGACTATGAATACTGCTTTACATTTAGGCCAAAGGAGTGAAATAATAATTGGAAAAGCAATCAAAGGTATTTATAGAAGCAGGATCAATGATATTTAAAAAAACATTTTTTTTTAAATTACCACAACAGATATTGTCGCTGAATAAAGCAAAAATAATATAATCAACATTTGAAATTGTAAACGTTTGCTTTAAATAAAGTTGGCTTAAACTGCCAACTCCTTGTAAACCCCGAATCCTACCCATTCAGAGAAATATAATTTAAATATAGACTTCGATACCCATACATACAATATAAAACAGAAAATATAATTGTAGAAATATTCAATATTATTTATTATAGGAACTGAATTATTTCAGGTTGTTTCAAATTTATGTTGCTTGTCAGAACCACGGTCAGGGGACCACGGGCAAGCAAGAGTTACTGGGCCCAACCATGGGAGTTGAGGCCTTTTACTCCTGATGTCCTGGGGCCTGACCTGCTATGGATCCTAAGAAACTGGGCCATGTACCCCTTCAGCACTTGACTCTCAGTGGTAGCGTGGATCAAGCAGTCCATGGCTTCTCGGGGGGTGAGGTAGACGGGGATGAACACATTCTCACAATTCAAAACAAGTTCAATAGCAGCCGGAAATAATTGTCCAGTCAAATACTTTGTTTTATGAAAAAAAAATATATTGATATACAAAAATAACGTGAAATACAGCATACACAAAGAATATACACAGCCCCCTGAGGTCAAGGCGCTTGTGTTTAATGGCAATCCCCAGAGTCCCACTTCTCTCTCACTAGCAGTAGAGGTTATTCCCCTTTCACGTAAGGCAACATTCTGTTTAGGCCCCACTAGCAGTAGTGTCTCAGGAGTCCCAATCCAACTTGCTATAAAAGTATAAATTGTTCCAGTTACAAAACACTATCTGGCATAGAAGTTCCCCAGGGCCTTGCAGCCAGGAGCTCAGTCTTGTCTGCACCAGCAGGGATTGTCTGACTGAAGTCTCAGAGAGCCTCTCTCTTGCTGGCACAGCAGTTACAGAGGCTGCTTTGGGTGAGTATCACTGGGTGTCCTCAGCATGCCTCCGATGCAATGGTAAGATGTTTTTTCTCTTCCTGACAAAGTGGGGGATTGTTGGCGCTTGCTGGTTTTGAACCTTATTCCGGGCCTAGGCCCACATGGGTAACCATGACGGCCTCACTGCACAACAATAGTGTAGCGTCCAACCCAGCATAGGTACCCGCCAATGACTTCACCACACATGGAACTTAGTATTACACATCTTTCTTCTTCTGTGTGTAACTGCAAACTCAACATTCTAAACCAAGCTTTCATTACATTCCGCTCTTACACTTACGTCACAGACCTATGGAGTTTAGTAGGAACCAAAAGGGTTCCTTCAAAAAAACTCGCAAGATACTAAATCTTCACCTCTGTTAAAGTAAAACGTACAATTTTTTTCTTTACAGATCAGCATATAAATAATAATTAGTCTTTTTGGCGCTTTAATCATATGACCTGATCTGGCTACTGGAAGCTGGGAGCTGTTGCCTTCAGCAACATTGTTTTTTCCGACTCAGTCTTTCGTTCACCACTTCCATCAGGAGACCGATGGGTTAAATGCCTAAAGTTAGAAGTGTTTTTGGTTGCAGACTTCACAGGACACTGTGCAGTCACCATATGTCCCTTGGTGGATACTACACAGAAGTGTTCAACATCACAGTTTGCATCAGACTTCCTTCATCGCATCTGCTGGACAATCATGAGATCTTCTTCTTGGAACAGGAGGTTCTTTGCCCATAGCCTCTTATCTGCATAGGCTTTTATGTTCCGCTTGTTAACCAAGTCCTTTATGTGAGTGGTACTTTCACTGCTCTCTTGTTGGTTGGTCCATCCATTGAGGTAATTTGATTGTCATTGATCTCCTGAACATCAAAGTCGCAGGACTTTCGCCGGATGCGGTTTCGGTTATGAAGTGGGCAAAGGAAATCAATGGCTAAATTCTCCCACGCATGTTTAGGGAGTTCTGACATAATCAACTTATGTTGAGTCACTTTTGTGGAAAAGGCAGTTTCATAGATGACAAGCCTAGAGTTCCTTTTTGAATCACTTTTGAAGACTCAATCTCGAATAGCTCTCTTTTTGGCAACTATACCATGATATCCCTCACAATCATACTCTGTCACTGATGCTCCAGAATTGGGATTCACGGCCCTTGTAGTATGAACCTTTCCTGAGTTATGGACAGTTCGTCTTTAACGTTCATGTATTTTTGATATTCACCTTCATTTGTGAGGGGTCGAGTGTGTTGGTTCCATGACTGATGTGTAATTATCTCTTTGAATCAATGAAATGCATTTGTAAAACATGCACGTACTCCAAAGTGTATCCCGGCTCTGGAATGTATGGTTGCCTAAAATCTAGTGCTGATCGTCCTATCAAGCTTGTTGAAAGAGCCAGGTTTTTTTGTTTTTTTCCTGTTGAGAACTCAGAAATGGAACGAAGTTCCAGGGGAAGATTGTTCCAGGCCATCGAGACAAGGTAAGAGAAGATTCTGCCTCCGGTTCTGGCCTGGTGGATTTAAGGAATTCTGGATAAATGGCCATGAGTAGATCATAAATTACTGGGAGGGGCACAAATCCACCTCTTTAGGTACACTGTTCTTTTCTCATGAAGGGCTTTATGAACCAGGACCAGCATTTTAAAAAGAATCCTCTGTTTGATGGGGAACCAGTGGAGCACTTTCAAATGCAGGGGTAATGTGGGTTCTAGGACCAAGGTTGAGAATCGTTCTAGCCGCTGCCGTCTGCACCACTTGGAGTCTACTAAGGAAATTGTAAGGAAGACATTTCCATAATCCAGGCTGGTTGCCCTCAGAGCTTAGATAACCATTTTCTTGGTTTCGACAGACAGGAGAGGTAAGAATTTTTTCAGGGATATTTCAATTTCAGCATGTCACTATCATGACTTGTGGCAGTGATGATCTGGGCTAACGATGTGGCAGCTGTTGTATTTGTATTGAGAATGAAATTGATATAGGCCTCCGCCATCTTGGATAGTGTACCTTGACCTTGTATAGGCACTCTGGAAAAGTGGTCAGCAAGATTCTGATTCTTTCCTAGACTATGCCCAATGGTATAATTGTACTCTTGCAACTGTAATCCCCACCTTTCAATGCAAGGAAGCATCTTGGCTTTTGGATTGCCAAATATATGTCAGTAAAGCTTGATAATCAGTTACCACTGTAAAAGGTTTTCCATACAGGAACACATGGATGTATTCACAAACCCATACCACAGCCAAACTTTCTTTTTCAGGTTGTGAATAAGCATGTTCTGTCTGGGGCTAACATCTACTGGCAATTGGCACAAAATGCCTTTGTGCATTTGGATGTCCACTGTGCTGTGCAAGGATAGCGCCTAACCCAACAGGGCTAGCATCAACAAAAACAACCTCGGTATGAAGCATTGGATTGAAGTAGGCCATTTCAGTAGCACTTTCACTGGCTTGTTTTAGTTTCATAAAATTTTGCTCGCATTCTTGCAACCACTCAAATGAAACATTTTTCTTAGTCAACTCTCGTAATGGTGCACTTACAGTACCAAAATCTGTCATGTATGGTGAGCAATAAATGGCCAGAAACAAACGTGGCATAGACACATCTTGTGAAGGATCAGCATTTGATAGTGCTTGTACTTTTGCAGGCCAAAAAATGTCAACTTCTTCTTGTTGAACTTACATTTGTCTGCATTTAATGTTAAACCAGCCTTTGTAAGTATACAACATACTTGTGTGAGAGCTTTATCGTTCTCCTTCTGTGTTGCTCCGTAACCCAATATGCCATTGCTATAATTTAATGCAGTTCAAGAGAGACAGGCAGTACATGGGGGGCTTTGTGTTTTTTTTGAGGAATAAATGCCCAAAGAGTTCTGTGTATCTTCGATTTGCTTTCATTGAGAGCATCATGATTTCAAGTCTGATGTAAAAAACAATACAGCAGACACGTGGTCGTAACGACAGCAGAGATTTTTTGTTGAATCCCTTAGTGTGATGTGTACTACAAAAACGAGACTGAACATTGTTTTTCTGATTTCTTGCCTTGAGAAAGCCCTTGCTGTGCCTGCCACTTTGACCGGACATGTGTCGGCTGTATTTTCGTTCACATCAGATTTTCAATCCTGATGCGCTCAATAAAAAACAATCATAGATACAGAGAACTCGTTGGGCATTAATTTCTCACAAAAACACAACACCCCCCAGGTACTGCCTGTCTTGCTCAAATTACTTCTACACATTTCTGGTGGCATTTAAAGTTGTTGCCACCTGACATGCAATGCAGTCCTTCCTCTGCAACACTGAATGAGGGGTCCTGTCCACGTCACGTAACCCCTTAAGCTTTACCCCCTGCTCTTTGCTAAACAATACACCTATAATTGAATGCATTCACAACAGGCTATATAGTACTTTAAATGACATCTTGGAAAATGTCTGTAACCAATGACACAACAAAACCGAGTCTCATGTAACAAAACAGACCAACATGTGTAGAAAACGTCATAATGTACCTGCAGTCTTTTTTGAGTTCCAACTGATGATAACCTTTATTTATATCAAGGTGAGAGAACATCTTTGCACCATTTAACTGTATTATCATGTTAGCAATATGTTGACCTGGATGTTCTTCTCTTTCAAATGCCTTGTTTGCCTAATGTATGTCAATGCATAAGTGTAAAGATCCTTTACTGTCTATTTTGGGCACCACCACTATGGGAGAAACCCATGGCGTCTGACGATTAGAACATTCAATAATGTCATGCATTTGTGATGATTTAAGTTCTTTCTCAACAGCTTCTTGTCAGTGGAAAGCAATTTGTCTATGTCTCTGAGCAACAGGACGGACATCTTCATTAATATGCAATTTCACTTTCACTGTCTTAAGCTTTCCTAACCTATGAAACAATAAAGGGAATTAACTTACTATTTTGCGATGAATACTCATTTTGTAATTCACGGAAATCAGTCCCATATTAGCAGCTGTGCTGAAGCGGAGGAGACAGGCACTTGACGCTGTACATTGAAGCACATGGATGGATACTTGCACCTTTGTTTTCTTGTGTTTCATTGTTGCAACAAACAAACCTTGACTTTTTGTGGGAGTCAATGCAACCCATGTGCACACTTTTGTTCTCGAAGGCGTGAGTCGCGGCAATGAGATAGATAGTTCATCATATTTCTCTTCAGGCACTATGTGTATTGAGTTACTGATAAAATATATTGAATATCCCTTTATTTTCAATGTAATATTTGGACAATGTTTATATGACTTTGGTGCTTTAGCATGACTTGTTTGTGACTGACTTTTTTTCCACACGCGGCCTGTCCAACATTCCCACGTTTCTCTGTGGTAAACATAAACATGGCCAACCATATGCTTCACTTATATTTTTTAACACGCGTCGAATGTTGCTTCTAGAAGGTTCTGGTGACCATTTTGTTTTTGCGCCTTGACGCACTTACTTTTTCCTTCGATTTGCAAACTGTCACAAAATGGCACACAGCCTTTACATATCTGTCCAAAAGTGGGACATTTACCTTCATGTATCTTCTTTTTACTTATAGAAATCACTTTGTGCCCTTCTGTCTTTTGCTTTGACTTACTTTTTATGCTCATGACTGATTCATTCGCAGCATATCGGCCTCCATGACAGCAACTTGTCTTTCAGCATGCTCTTCAGCTCTGGCAGCCATCAATACTGGCCCCAGACTAAGAGTTTATCTCAGCATTTGTCATCTGAATGACTCTGACAAGCATCCATCTATAACGCTAAGACGCATAGCTTCTTCATCATTGAATTAATTGAACTTACAGTGTTTGATGAGTATATTGAGTCTCTCTGCAAATCCATCAATGGTTTCACCTACTTTTTGGTGTTCTTGACTGAAAATGTATTGTTTGTAATTATTGTTTGGCACTGGAGTGAACTTGAGATTCAACATTTCTTAAATGTGATTTTTTTCATCTGTCTGCAGCATTCTCTCTATGACTCATCATCCCCAGCAAGCGTTTTGGGATATTTGATAATCTTTTTGTTATCAGGCTCTTCAAGTGCATCAATGAAATCTTCGGGGAGAGCGTTTCCTTGACCTGTGAGGTGGCGGAGCCCCCTGTGGACCCGAGGCCGGAGGGCGGAGAACGGCACTGCAGGGGTGAGGAATACCTTCCGTGGGGGCCCTGGAATTGCGGAGCAGAGAACACTGGGCAGCGCTGACATTACTGGCACTAGCGGGAGCAGTGGAAGCGGGCGCTCTGGCCGGCCAGGGAGTACAGTGGGGGTCAGTAGTCGGTGCGCGAGCAGTGGCACTGTGTACCTTGGTGCCCGACTAGGGAAGCATCGGGGGCCCGGACAGTGGCGGTGTTCGGAGTCCCTTGCTGAAGGGGGCTCCGCAATTCCTCCGGCGATAAGAGCGGAGATGCATAAACACGGGCTGCGCCGCGCACTGGAGAGATCCAGAGGGCAGAGGGACGCCTGGGGACCCACGTAGCCCTGAAAGAGTGTCGGCCTGCTACTCACCGGAGGACTGGACGAAGTGCTGAAGCTGGTTGGACCCAGGGGGGGAGAGCAGCAAAAAACCTGGATTATAGGCGACCCCGTGGTACTGGACGCCAGGATAAGGGAGAGCTTCCCCACGGTTGGGGCATTGCCTGCTGCCTGGCCCCTGCGCGCTCACGTGGGCTAGCAAGATGGTGAAACCTAAGGGACGAGTGGATGGGGCTGCCGGCTCTGATGTGCCAGATGGCACAACGCAAAACCCAACAGATCTGCAACAACTGCAAGACCGAATCCTAGACGCTATAACGGCCACGAAAAACGTTCTTCAACAAGACATAGCACAAGTGGCGTCGGGCCTCGGGCTCCTTCGAGCGGACCATGATAAATTGAAAGACAGGGTCAAAGGGGCAGAGGACACACTGCAGGAGTTGGTACCGGAGCATAAGTCTATGGAGGGGCGCTTGGTGGATGCACTCGGCCGAATAGAGACGCTAGAACGAAGGGCGGAGGATGCAGAAAATCGCAGCAGACGTAATAACGTGCGCTTGGTGGGTCTGCCGGAGAAAACAGAAGGGGAGGACATTATGGGATACCTCGACAACTGGCTGCAAACGGAGGTGGCACCAGAGGGTCTTTCACCCTTCTTCACCCTGGAAAGAGCACATCGTGTCCCGGCTGGGCCCCCTAAGCCGGGCTATCCGCCCCGCCTGGTGGTGGTAAAACTATTGCATTATAAAGACAGGGACTGGCTGCTGCAGAGGGCTAGAGACGTAGGCCCATTTCAGGTGGATAACAGCAAAGTGACACTGTTCCCTGACTTTACATTTGAGACTCAGAAACTGCGAGCCTCCTTCCTGTCGCTCAAACGGGAACTCCGTGCGGAGGGCATAAGGTACTCGCTTCTCTTCCCAGCTAAGCTTAGGGTTGAAGTGGATGGCAAGGCGAACTTCTTTCTGACATCAGCGGATGCCTGGGCATGGTGGGACACTTACAAAGCTGGAACGGATGGCGCACAATATCGAGCTGAAGTGGCGAAGCGTCAGCAACCGGTGCGGAAATCGCAGAGGATCCGGAAGCGCCGGCAAAGATCCAGGAAACCGACAGATTCGCAAATGGAAGAGGAGAGGCGGGTGGCGCTGCAAGCGGTGGTGAACCTATCGGGGGCTGGGAGTGCCCACTCACGCAAGAGCTCGATCTTGGAGGACCATCGCACGGGGTCGGAAACGGAGTTGTCAGAATTTGGCGGCGCAAAGGGTCCAGTGGTGACGCCGCAGACGTCGGAAGAAATCAACGAGCCCTGAGGAGGAGGACGTATGGTTCTGTCTGAGTGCGGCTCCTGGGGACGCCGGTAGCTATTGACGCAGCGGCGAATAATGGAGCAGCTGAGATGTTCGTGAGTGACTTTGGGGATTGCGGGGCGGGGGGATTGGGTCCGTGGTAACCACCCTCGGAGCAGGGTTGCGCCCATAAGGCCCATAAGGCCACCGCAGTGTAGACTGCGGTTTAGCCGGGGGATTGTGGGGGGTTAGGTAGTCATCATTTAAAGTTTGGATGGGAGCTACTTTGCTGAAGTCAGGTCCTGTTCTAGGGGGAGGACGCCAAGAGTAGTTGGGGTGGCTCAAGGCAAGTAATATGGGGAGGAGGGGATAATTGTTCTGCGGTTGGGGTCGGGGAGGGGGAGGGCCACTACATACGCCTGGCCATGGACTTACACAATTACATGCAGCTCATTGTGGGACTATGGCTAACTCTGTAACGACGAAATGTGTGACCTGGAATGTGCGGGGACTACACACTATGGCAAGAAGGCACAAGGTGCATGCTTATCTAGTTCGTAGGGGGGTTCAGATCGCGCTGTTACAAGAAACACACCTAACGAAGCAAGAGGGGGTGGCGCTGCAGCGAAGGTGGAGAGGGCAACTGTTCAACACCACATACTCTGCGTTTGCAAGGGGGGCGATGATCTGGGTCCGAGCGGGGGTACCCTTTCAGATGACCAGACAGATAATAGACCCTGAGGGAAGATTTGTGGCCATAGAGGGGAAACTGAGGGGCCGAGATATAGTGCTTTGCAGTGTGTACGCACCCAATGTGGACCAATCGGCTTTCTTAACGAAGCTCTCTGGGGCGCTGACGAGCTACTTAGCAGGCCCTATACTCATGGGGGGAGACTTTAATTCAGTGGTCGACACGACTCTGGACAGATCTCACCCGCCGCTGGGGTCGTCGCTGGTGCATCGCTTGGCGAAGCACAGGCTTGAATGCCAGGAGAGATGGGGGCTGTTGGATGCTTGGAGAGCGCAACACCCTACCTTGAGAGACTATTCGTATTACTCTAGTCTGCACGATCTCCACGTCCGACTGGACACGTTCTTGTGCTCCCCGCTTGTGATCTCCACTGTAGCAAATGCTGAGTACTTAACTCGCACCCTGTCCAACCATAATCCTCTATTGCTGGCACTAAACTGGATGACTGAAACCTCGCAGATCCCGACATGGCAACTGCGCCCAGATACACTTGATGACCTACTGTATAGAGAAGCGCTGGGGGAGAGAATTACACAATACTTCGGAGTGAATGAGGGCACCACGACCTCCAGAGCGGTGGAGTGGGACGCCTTCAAGGTAGTCATTAGAGGCCACTGTATCGGGAAATATGCTGGAGTCCGCAAAACGCTATTGGATGATTTAGATAAAGCAGAGAAAGCATTGCGGAACGCCGAGTTGGCGTGCCCAAACCACCCTGAACTCCAGGAAGCAGTCAGCGCGGCCAAAGAAGCAGTGGCGGTGGAGATGGAGAGGCTCCGGAGCTTCGACCATAAAATCTACCTGACGAGAGCACGCGCTGAGGGGGACAAGGCGGGGTCGATGCTTGCTTGGCTGGCTAATCCAACAAAGCGTAGCCACCCGATCTTGGCCGTTGAGGAAGACGGAGGTTGCGTATGCAACTCCCAATCAGGGATCCTAGGCAATTTCCGGTCATATTATGAAACGCTCTACAAAAGCGGTTTGGAAGGACAGGAAGGTGAGATCGACACCTTTTTGGAGGGACTGCAGTTGCCGCAGTTAGACCGCGAGTGTTCGGCCGACCTGGGAAGGGATATCACGCTAGGGGAAATAGGTAGCGCGGTGAAACAGATGGCCCGCAACAAGACCCCGGGCTTGGACGGATTGCCAGTAGAATTCTACAGCAGATACTTAGATCAATTAGCCCCGCGCCTCCAGGTGGTTTACAATGAAGCTAAAGTTAGGGGAAGGCTGCCCCAATCTATGTGCGAAGCCTTGATGATCCCCCTACTGAAGCCGGGGAGGGAAAAGACCAAGATAGCTTCTTACCACCCGCTGTCCATGCTGACAACGGACTATAAGATTCTGAGCACGATCCTAGCCACTAGACTGCTGAACCACATGACGGAGTTGATTCACAGCGATCAATCCGGCTTTATCCCCACGCGGAACACTACCATCAATGTACGTCGACTGATACGACTAATGGGAGACCCTCTGCCAGAGGCGCGGCTTCCCTTGGTATTATCGGTTGACATCGAAAAAGCATTTGACAGTTTAGAATGGGAATATCTCTATAGGGTTATGAAACGCTTCGGCCTTGGTGACGACTATATAAGATGGACCAAAGTGTTGTACACGTCCGCGATGGCACGGGTCCGGATAGGCTCCCTAATATCGCACCAGTACCAGGTGCGCCGCAGTACTAGGCACGGGTGCTCGCTATCACCCCTATTGTTTGCCTTGGCGATGGAGCCGTTTGCGGCAGAAGCGCGGACGGGAAATTATTATAAGGGCCTCGTCTACAGGGGAGTCCCGCAGATTATTTCGCTGTATGCTGATGACCTCTTACTATTCCTAGAGGACGCCGACGGGGCGCTGGAGGGCGCAGAGAAACTCCTCGAATTGTTCGGTAAATTGTCAGGCCTGAAAGTCAACTGGTCTAAATCATGTTTATTTCCAATGCGTCAGGGTGAAGTGCGACCTGCCAATCGTCCACAACTTCCCTGGGAACCTGCTTGTCTGAAGTATTTAGGAGTATACGTGTACCACAAGGCGGCAGACATGCTGGAGGGCAATGTGGGCCGCTGTATCAGAGAACTGAAGGGAAATATGTCCTTTTGGGCCACGCTTCCACTCTCAGTGACAGGCCGCATCTCCCTAGTGAAAATGGTATCTCTGCCGCGTCTCCTTTACTACTTCCGCACACTGCCGTTGTGGATTCCTGGCTCTGTTTTCCAGCAGCTACGGTCAATGTTGATATCGTTCCTGTGGGGCACGGGCAGACGTAGAATATCGCTGGACACGCTGTCCCGGCCTAAGGATGAAGGGGGCATGGCGGTCCCGGACTTCGAGTTCTACTACCTTGCGGCTCAATTACAAATCTTTACGCAGGAGGTGGCAAGGGTGTATTGAGGCCCCGAACAAAAGAGAGACGGAGGTACCCCCCGACATGTGCTTGCATACATTGCTCTACAGCAGAAGCTCATCCTCACAGACCTGTCCGTTGAGGAGCAGACGTTTAGGCTCTGCTGGAATCGAGCGAGGCGAAGAGCGGGAGTGCGTCGGATGTATGCACCGGAGATACCGCTTGGAATGGTGACGGCGCTTCCACATGGCGGCGACTGGTCACGTTTGCAGGGGTGGGAAGACGCGGGGATACAAATGATAGGAGATCTATATGAAGACGGGGCATTGCTTCCATATCAGATATTGCAAGACAGGTTTGATCTCCCGAGAGGCGATTACTTGATGCACGCTGCAGTGACCGGAGCCATGCAGGCGCACTGGGGGGAGGGACTACGGGAGCCCACCACATCCATGGCCTGCCAGTACACTATGATGGCAGCCGGCACATATAAGGCAGTGACGTGCCTTTACTCTAGAATGCTGCGGGAACCATTGCAACCTCTAGCAACACTGAAGGCCAAATGGGAACTAGACCTACAAATGGAGATCCCTGACACAACATGGGTGCAGTTGATAAGGCGGGCTAGGAAGAGCACGAGGAACGCTCGCTTCCAACTGATACATTTCTATATTCTTCACAGGGCCTACCTCACACCAAGGAAACTGGGGAAATATTTCGGGTGGAAAACGCTGCATGCCCCAGATGTGACACAGCAGGGGCGGACTTAGGACATATGCTTTGGGACTGCCCACACTTACGTGACTATTGGCAAGAGATTGGCGGGACACTTAACAACGTAACGGATAGAGAAATACAATACACTAAGGCGGTAGGAGTGCTACATTGGTTTCCGCACACACCCAAGAACAGGATCACGAGCAAGTTTATTGATATGGGTCTGATACTAGCTAAAAGGGAAATAACTAGGAATTGGAAATCAAAAAGAGGGCCCGCGCACAGGCGATGGTCCAGTGAATGCCTCAAATGGTCGGCGAGCGAAAGCACACTCAGATACCAGTTGGCTCGCCGCAAATCTGACGAGAGAGCACTGGAAGCAGCAGCGGCATGGGAGACACTAGTACAAGCACTGCGAGATACCACACAGAAGGAGGGAGATGGGCATTCCAATTCAGGAACTGAGGATCCTACTGATACATCAGGTGCACGTTCTTTGAACATTCCGAATTGCTCCTGATAGAGTTCACACACACACACTACCAGCGAGACCAGGCGGAGGCGTAGGCATTAGGGATGAGTGGGGGGGGAGAGTTTGTGAGTGTTTTGAAGTTGGGGGGGGAGAGAGTTATAGAGGGAGAGGAGGGGTGAAAAATGTAAAAGCAGAGTGCAGTAAGACTTGCATGGGGAATTGACGAAGCTTGGGAACCGCTGCATGGGGTGATTCACAGTCTGACGCCGCCCGACCTCCGGGTTGTGGGCTTATTGGCCGTGTAAACGATTCACCCACACAGGAACTAAGGATTAATAATGACCAAGCAAGCCACCCAGCAATGTATACTGTATATATGATCTGGATCTGCAATAAAAACGGTTTTACAAAAATAAAAACAAAAATCAATGAAATCTTCACTATTCTGAAAGGCACGCTTGACTCTTTATTGCTCGAAGAGCTGTGAAGTTGTTCTGAGCCCCAATTGACAGTTTTGATGGCTAGCCATTCAGGTATCGACGGCTCTGTTAGCACAACCCGTTGCACTCCTCCTTGAGCCACTTCATCGCTTGCTGTGGTATGATTACTCTCTTTAAAGAATTGGAATGTCAATTTGTATTTTCTTCCACCTGGTTGAATCTGCCTTCAGCATTAAACACCATTTAATGTCCAATTCTATCTTGTGTGGCAGCGCAGTACCTTCTTGTATAGCCCGGCCACCCGGTTCTCGACCAATGACTTGTAGATTATTTGCACTGTTTTCATAATATTCATTTGCTTCACTGCGGTTGAAGCTGCTCATTTAGACTCCACATGATTAAGCATTGATTCTGTACTTCTATAGTGACACACATGGCAAGTATGAGTAGTCTGCCTGGACCACAGCAAACTCTCTGGGAGAGCAAAGTCGTTCTTCTGGTTACATATCCCTTATCTCCCCGCCAGTTGTAGTGTCCACCCCAAACTGGGTATCTGCCAATACTATGCCACACACTGAGCTTAGTATTACAAGTCTTTATTCTTCTGCGTGTAACTCCGAACTCAACATTCTAAAACAAGCTTAATTGCATTCTGCTCTAACACTTATGTCACACCTCTACAGAGTCCTGTAGGAACCAAAAGGGTTCCGTCATGAAACCCACAAGACACTACAGATGACATTCACCAGGTTTCCTGCAGTGGTCACAATCTTCACAAGGGCAGCATCTGGCATATGGGATGCCGATACACAACACACATGGACAGTAGCCTGTTTGACACAGCAAGGTTCATGGTTCACTTCAAGTCGGCCCTCCTCTGGTACATAGGGTGTCGCCTTCTTAAACCTGCACCCAAGCAATGGCCCGATAGGTGCAGCAGCCATCTCCTCACACCTCACTACAGAATCCATTTGCCAAGATACCCCACTGGACCTGACTCCCTCCAGCTCTCCTCAGAAGGCATACTAATCTTGGCAAGCAGACAGACACTGGTGCTCTAGGATCCAGTGACAGGTGGTTTTGGATATCTCTTGGTGATATCCTCTCTATGCGTGGCCCGTGCAGGTAAGAGTGGTGGGGTGGGGTGGGGAGTCGACAGACAAAGAGGTAAACTTAAATAGAAAATGAAAACGACTTATCTGGCTCACCAACTCCCACCCCACCCCATCCCCGCCCTACCGCTTTTAACTGCACGGGCTGCGCCTGGTCCCCTCACTTAGCTGGGAGACAAGCAGACCTTCGCCTCCAGCCCTACTTGCAGGCAGAAGTCTTGCAGAACTTTCCCTCCATGCACAGCCTGTCTGGCTGATTGACAGTCAGCAATTTTGGGGGCCTTGAGCTCCCCTTCTTATTGTCCATTTCGAGACACCAAATGTGATTTAGGGTCTGAGACTTGGAAGTTTGTGTTGGTGGTCTGCTTCCTTTTGAACTGCCCTCTCCTCTGCCCTGCCCTTCCTCCAGAAAGCAGTCTGCCACTGCAGGAGCGACTGCAAATCTGATAGCCCCACACACAGACCAAGGGAATGACTATAGGTTCACATTTGGATGTCAGCCACAGTTATATGTGTATCAAAAGTTTACTGTAGGGCCTCAGTCCTACCGTAATGGATTCTCTTATCAAGCTCATTCTCCATCATGAGATGTACCCAAAACCCCTTTCCAGTGACTCTCTCAGAATCAAAGAGTACCATATGAAGTGTGCTGGAGAACCTGGCTGTCCTTTCTCTAATGTGTGCGCCACCCAGCTCACAATAATGCAGCAATCCACAAATCTGTCTGGGAGTATTCCTCTACCTCCTCATTCTCCTTCAGTCAACCCATGGGCTTTCAAAATTGAACCCAGAATCTTCCATGTATTGTACCATTCACAAGCACACATACAAACAGCATATGAATACAAAATACATGCACTGCACAGCACAACATACTAACTCAATGTAGGCCAAGGGGAAGTTAAGCACACAGCAGTGCAACTTTACATTAGTGAGCCTGTAGGCACCCGCTGCCTGTGCAGGCAAGAGCGGGTTGGAGGGGGGGTTTGACAGACAACCACGAGGGAAAATTAAATAAATAGTTCATTTTCCCTGGTCGTCTGTCGAAATCCACCCCAGCCCCTCCGCTCTTACCTGCACGGGCCGCAGCTGCATGAAGGCCTCACTCCAGTGGCATAGGTAAAAAGGTCTGTTCACTTCTGTTGATCACTACACAGTACGCTGCCACCACCGAGCTTGTGCTATTCATGCTATTAAATTCTTGGCAAAGGTAGTATTCTTTCACAACTGTGAGTGTAGCTCTTTGGGCAATGCTCCTGGTTCAAAAAGATAATAACCAGTGAGGCAGACCTTTGTCATGGTGCACATGCATGATCTGTATTTGCCCACGACAACAAAAATCAGCACTGGGGATCCATACATTGTTGGGGGCACTCAGGGCAGGGGGGCACACGTCCATTACCGTGCGAGGGACTTTTCCATCCCAACAGATGCCCGAGCTAGATCAAAACACCCTACCCCGAACCAACTCCGAACCTTGAGAGGTTTGGTGGTCAGTTCAGTTAAGCCAGCAGGAAATTCCATCAGCATTCCCGTGGCTCGAGCTAGCTCTGTGTGTTCCAAGACAAAATCTAACCCTTGCAAAGAAATATCCCATCTCATCAACATGGAATCCTCTCCCTTCATAGCCATCAACCATTTCAATGGATTTAATAATTTGCACCACAAACTTAGTGTCAAACAAATAATAGTGGAACTTACTCAAGGCCCACACTATGGCAAATCATTTTTTCTCAATAGCCGCCCAGTTTTGTTGTCTGGGTAGTAATCTCCTTCTGGACACTCTCTGCCTTTGTCATCCAGTTCAGCCAACACTGCTCCAATTCCCTTGTCAGGGGCATTCGTCTGTGCAATGAAAGTCTGACTATAGTCAGGTTCTTTCAGTACGGGTGCAGTGCATAGTGTCTTCTTCAGTTCCTCAAATGCTTTCTGAGACTTCTCGGTCCATATAACTTTCCTGGGTTGCTTCTTGTAGGTCAAAACAGTTAATGGGGCTTACTTCCATAGTTTGTGACAAAGTACCTGTAACTCCTGATGAGCCCTAAAAAGTCCCTCACCTCAGTCTGCGTAGTAGCCACCTCCCACTCCATCAAAGCTGAACTGCGGGATCCAATGGCTGAATCTTCCCATTCCCCACCTCATGTCCAAGGTAGACTACAGAGGACTGCCCCACTTGACACTTGTTTGCCTTGATTTTTTTTAAACAAACATACTTTATTGACAGTTTTACATAAGTCATAAAAAAAACAGACTAACCAGGGTTATACAGTTGAAGTCCATGGTTTTGAATCTGAAGCATGCTCCAACCATTCATTCAATACTGAGGTGGTGAACATAAGCTCAGCAAGGAAGGTAGCAGTTGACTTAACCCACAATGCAGGGAAAATAGTAGGGAAAGAAGGGGGGATGGTCAGTTAGGCTTGCCTCTGGAGCATAACCGTGGAAGAAGTGGGATGCAATGCTTTGCGCTGGATCACAAGATGTGGGTGCTTAGACCAGCGAAGATCTGGGAGAGGGGCCATATTCTGTAGAGGGTGTGTAAGAAGGGGCCATGCCAGACAGGAAGGAAGGGGGTAGGTAAAGGTAAGCACACCAATTAGGGTGACGCTTCAGTAGTGAAGGTCGACCTAGCTTCTTTCACTATAGCGTACCGGTAGAGGCAATGGGGTGCCTACAGAAACCTCTGGACTCCTCCCTATACAGGGCCTTACTCTCTGCCTCAGTCTGCTTCAAGAGGGCAGTGTCCGAGGCTGCAACAGATGGTAGGGTTGTGGCTTTCCAGCAGGAGGTAAGTGTGTGTTTTGCTAGGAAGAGGGCCAAGTTGGCGAAATAAGATGCAACCTTGTTAGTTTTGGAGAGCTTGTATAGACCAAGTGCTATCATTACTATACCCAGTCTAGGGGAAAAGATTTAGCAGTAAGGGACGAGACCAAGGCGACACCCATGGCCCAATACGACACCAGAGTGGGATATGACCAAAACATGTATTGTAAGTCTGCCAAAGAGGCATCGCAACAGGGGCAGACAGAATTTGCAGAGGGGACGAATTTGTTAATTGCCAACGCAGAGAGGTATGCTCTGTGAAGGATGTAATATTGGATCAATTTAAACTTAGCTTTGCGGGGGACAACTTGGGAAAAGGCAGCGCCTGAGCCCATTCTGAATTGTGGAAAACCCTCCAGTCGTCCTTCGCCAGCTTCTCCCTAAGTGAGTTGAAGGAGCAAGTAGAATGAGACAAGAGGTCTTTATAAAACTAAGTGACATGCTTGTGCCCATCCCCCATAGTGTAGATGGGCTGGACTAGGGATTGTTTCTCAGGCTTAGTATCTGCAATGGACCAAATACAACAGAGGGTTATTGCCCTCTGTGTAATGCACATTGGTTGGTGAGGTCCTCAAACATAAGGAGGCGGATGTCCTCAAATAGGCCACCCAGGGTATCAATATTGCAGCAGTGCTAGTGCAACAAGCCACCCCAGCAGAGGGTGCCACTAGTACGGTGCATAGCCCGGGCCTTGGTAGCCTTAATAGCAGATTTACCTCCTGTATCATATCCAACACCTGTCCTAGGTGTCTCAGGTGATACTGTCAAAAATTGCTGAAAAACTGAAATGTCATCCATGTAATCCACACATACCTCCTCCAGCCCTGCCAGAACATAGCTCACCAGGTACTGGAAAGTGGCAAGAGCATTCTTCAACTCAAAGGGTATCACCCTGAACTTATATAGCCCCTCTGGCACAGAAAATGCATTGTTCTCCTTGACATCTGGTACCAAAGCCATCTGCCAGTATGCACTTGTCAGAGCTAAGGTGCTCAAGTACTTTACAGTACCTAACTGATCTACAAACTCATCCGCTCTTGTGATTGGATGGGCATTGGTGTTAATGACATCACTGAGGGCTCACTGTGAACAGTGAACTGCAAGTCAATGGACTAGCACCATAGGACTAGACCATGGACTGTGAGATCTCTCAATCAACCACAGGTCCAACATTTTGGCAACTTCCACCTTAATGCAACCCTGAACCCGGTCAGGCATTTGTACATTCTGTCCTTCACTGGAAGACTGTTTCCTGTGTACATGTCATGTACGCAGACAGGTGTAACCCCTTGAGCCAGCAAGTATGGGTTGGCAGACCATCCCAACACCTCTCTGCACTCTCTCTGCTGCTCAGGTGTTAACTCAGGTGCTAGCCGAACCCCTTCCACAGTGCTATCCTTCATGTCAGTATGTAGTAGGTCAGGAAGCGGCTCACTGTCTTCATCTATTTTGCTCTACCATAGCCATGACATTCACTGTGCAATCTCACAGGAGGTTAGGCCTGTTCACATGAAATATCCTCTTGAGTTACCTTGTGGCACATGTGTCCACCAAGTAGTTAACTTCAGAAACCTTCTGTACTATCTTGCATGGCCCACACCATATGTCCACCAAAGGCCTGGGACAAATGGGATTTAGCCCCAACAACTCGTGACCTTCCTGATACCCTGTGAGCATAGGTTTCGGGTCCTACCCCGCAAACATCAGCGTTTGGCTAGCCTGAAGGTATTTCTTTGCTTGAGCCAAGTATTGTGCCATCAACTTACAGAGGCCTGGGGTTTGATAGTCAGATAACTCGGTGAATCTCTGTCCCTATGTCCAGGTGTGTGAGAAAACGCCAAAACAGTTAGAGCCCTAAACATCGCTACCCCGAATCAACGTGCATGGTAAAACAAGCATTTACAATGCAACGGTTTTGTCTTTGCAAAAGTTAGAGCTATTGGCATTGTAAATGACAAAATTTTTATTTACGTGTTGGTTTTGAAAACAGATAAATAAATGGCATTGTAATTTACATTGCCAACAGCTTAATCTCTCGCAAATGTAAGACCTATTGTACCCTACTGGACGAGCTCAGCAGACAGCAATTACTACCACACACACACACCCAGAGCCAGCCACACACACACACCCAGAGCCACACACACACACCCAGAGCCACACACACACACACCCAGAGCCACACACACACACACACACCCAGAGCCACACACACACACACACACACACCCAGAGCCACACACACACACCCAGAGTCACACATACACACACACACCCAGAGCCACACACACACACACCCAGAGCCACACACACACCCACACAACCAGAACCACACACACCCAGAGCCACACACACGCACACACTCCCAGAGCCACACACAGACACACACCCAGAGCCACACACACACACCTAGGAGAGCAAGCACAGGGAGGGGGCAGGGAAGCAAGCACAGCATTCGGAGATACTCAGAAACTCCGGAGTAAGAGGCCTCATTTCTCACTCTTCAGTGGGGTGCCCCTTCACACGGCCAAAGTACTTCCGGGAGACGGGCCACAAGAGGGGGTCAATATAAAAACATAGAAATGCGTGTACCCCAAAAAGCGCAGCCTGGCGGGCAGGAAAGAGGCCCTCGCGCGGCCATGCATGCGCGCGGTCAGCTGTGTTTATCTCACCGAGCTATTCTCAGAAGCAGGATTCCAGCCTGACTAGAGCAAACTGTCCGAGAGCCATCCGTCTCAGGCTCCCTGACGGTGAGGAACGGGGGTGGGGAAAACACTACACTTGAAATCGAATTTAACAGAGACAAGCAACGCCAGGCACTCGCGACCCGCCCGCTCCAGCTCCCTGAAAAAAATGATGGAAAATGCTGCTTACCTGCTCGCAAACATCCCGGCAACATAAATCGCGCAGCCCACTCCCGCAAAAGCCACGATGAACTGAACACAACATGCCGCCCCCCCCCAAAAAAAAAACACCCGCCCACCGCCGCAATGACGTTCTTAAAGGGGCGGAGAGCAAAAAAATCGCCGGAACGCCCACGAATCTGCTGCCACAATTAAGGACAGATCTCTCTTCCAATGGCTAGCCTCCATTTATGGTGCTAGCCAATGGAAGAGAGAGGCGGGACAAAGCCCCGTACTGGTAACCATAAGATTTCGCCTGCGCGAACACTGCAGCGCAGTGCTACGCCAGGCGAAACCTAAAAAACTGTCCCTGAGTCAGTCCTAATCTCCACTTCACAGGACCGCTCAGATTCATTGGTCAGAGAAAGGGGCAGCAGGAGAAGTTTAGGCACCAGCGATGATCTTTCCCCTCTTTTACACTGTGTGCTCACAGGCAGCAAATCACCGTTATGCGTTTCTTGTTCGCGCCTTTCATCTGTGCATTATGGAAACGGGGCTTATTGCCTTGGTGCCTGCCCTGTTACGGCACGCGGCATGGCTAACAGCTACAGTACTCATTTGCATGATACTGCATCTCTTGCAAATGTGGAAATGAGTTGCTCTGTAAATATCCACACGTAATGAACCAGAATAACTAATTTCATATTTCAGAAGGCACCATTTAAAAAAATATACAGTTGAGCAAAAATGCTACAAGTCGCCCATTTTAAAAGTTACATTGTTTTTTATAATACAATCCTCAGTCACTATTTAATGACTTGGATGGATGTGGGACAAATGTGAATGCCTGCCGAATTATGCAATTTAGGGCATAATGAGGGTAAGCAGGTTTCAACGAGGGGTACAGTCCTTCTTTTGTGGCTAAAAGCGAAAGGCTTCCGTCAACGAAAATACACATGAATTATTTTGGTAGCACCAAAGCAATATTAACATTAAGAAATAAAAAAATAAAATAAAAATAAAAAAAATAAAAATTCTTATAATAATTTAAGGAGAAAAAAAATTGTTAAAACAACACAAAAATCAGTTAAGAATCAGGAGTTACGAATTTTTAAGAACATGTCAAAAAATGGCAATAGCAAGCAACAGGGCTGAAATCAAAACTCGGCCAATTGGTATGGTAGACCAGGACTTAAGCATCCTTCTTGGCTGATTGTTGAGGGATAGAGGTTGGGTAAGCTTTCCATCTATTACTGTTAATTAAATCCTGACCTACTCGCCACTAAAGAGCCTCTCACAGACACTCTCTCACAGACTCTCTCACAGACACTCTCAGAGACTCTCTCACACTCTCTCACATACACTCTCTCACAGACACTCTCTCACAGACACTCACACAGACTCTCACACTCTCAGATACTCTCTCACAGACACTCTCACAGACACTCTCTCAAAGACTCTCACAGGCTCTCTCACAGACACTCTCTCACAGACACTGACAGACTCTGTCACAGACACTCTCTCACAGACTCTCACAGACACTCTCACAGATACTCTCTCACATACACTCTCACAGACACTCTCTCACAGACACTCACAGACTCTCACAGACACTCTCACAGACTCTCACAGGCACTCTCATGGACACTCTCTCACAGACTCTCAAAGACATTCTCTCACAGACACACTCTCTCACACTGTCTCTCAGACTCTCTCACACAGACTCTCTGTCACAGACTCTCTCTCACAGACTCTCTCTCACATACTCTCTCTCACAGACTCTCTCACACAGAAACTCTCACAGACACTGTCACAGACACTCTCATAGACACTCATAGACTCTCTCATAGACACTCATAGACACTCACAGACACTCTCTCACGGACACTCTCTCACCGACTCTCTCACAGACTCGCTCTCACAGACACTCTCTCACAGACACTCTCACAGACTCTCACAGACACTCTCACAGACACTCTCTCACAGACTCTCACAGACACTCTCACAGACTCTCACAGGCACTCTCACGGACACTCTCTCACAGACTCGCAAAGACACTCTCTCACAGACACTCTCTCACAGACTCTCTCACAGACACTCTCTCACAGACTCTCTCACACAGACTCTCTCTCACAGACTCTTAATCACAGACTCTCTATCACAGACTCCCTCTCACAGACACCCTCACTCAGAAACTCTCATAGACACACATAGACACGCATAGACACTCATAGACACTCACAGACACTCTCTCACAGACTCTCTCACAGACACTCTCACACAGACTCACACTTTTACAGACACTCTGTCACAGACACTCTCTCACAGACTCTCTCACAGACACTCGCTCAAAGATTTTCACAGACACTCTCTCAAAGATTGTCACATACACTCTCTCACAGACACTTTCTCAAAGACACTCTCTCACAGACACTCACAGACACTCTCTCACAGACACTCTCTCACAGACTCTCACAGACTCTCACAGACACTTTCAAAGACTCACAGACACTCTCACAGACACTCTCACAGACTCTCAAAGACACTCTTCCACAGACTCTCAAAGACACTCTCTCACAGACTCACACTCTCTCACAGACATCTCTCACAGGCACACCCTCACAGATACTCTCTCACAGACACTCTCTCACAGACACTCTCTCACACTCTCTCACAGACACTCTCTCACAGACACTCTCTCACAGACATTCTCTCACAGACTCTCTCACAGACATTCTCTCACAGACTCTCTCTCACAGACTCTCTCTCACAGACTCTCTCTCACAGACAACCTCACACAGACACTCTCTCACAGACTCTCACAGACACTGTCACAGACACTCTCCTAACACTCATAGACACTCATAGACACGCATAGACACCTGTAGACACCCATAGACACTCACAGACACTCTCACAGACACTCTCACAGACACTCTCTCACAGACTCTCTCTCACAGACTCTCTCTCACAGACTCTCTCTCACAGACTCCCTCAGACTCTCACAGACACTCACTCACAGACACTCACTCAAAGACACTCACTCACAGAACTCTCTCACAGACTCTCTCACAGACATTCTCTCATAGACATTCTCTCACAGACATTCTCTCACAGACTCTCCCTCACAGACTCTCTCACAGACTCTCTCTCACAGACACTCTCTCACAGACAGACACTCTCTCAAAGACTCTCACAGGCTCTCTCACAGACACTCTCTCACAGACACTGACAGACTCTGTCACAGACACTCTCTCACAGACTCTCACAGACACTCTCACAGATACTCTCTCACATACACTCTCACAGACACTCTCTCACAGACACTCACAGACTCTCACAGACACTCTCACAGGCACTCTCATGGACACTCTCTCACAGACTCTCAAAGACACTCTCTCACAGACACACTCTCTCACACTGTCTCTCAGACTCTCTCACACAGACTCTCTGTCACAGACTCTCTCTCACAGACTCTCTCTCACATACTCTCTCTCACAGACTCTCTCACACAGAAACTCTCACAGACACTGTCACAGACACTCTCATAGACACTCATAGACTCTCTCATAGACACTCATAGACACTCACAGACACTCTCTCACAGACACTCTCTCACCGACTCTCTCACAGACTCGCTCTCACAGACACTCTCTCACAGACACTCTCACAGACTCTCACAGACACTCTCACAGACACTCTCTCACAGACTCTCACAGACACTCTCACAGACTCTCACAGGCACTCTCACGGACACTCTCTCACAGACTCGCAAAGACACTCTCTCACAGACACTCTCTCACAGACTCTCTCACAGACACTCTCTCACAGACTCTCTCACACAGACTCTCTCTCACAGACTCTCAATTACAGACTCTCTATCACAGACTCTCTCTCACAGACACCCTCACTCAGAAACTCTCATAGACACACATAGACACGCATAGACACTCATAGACACTCATAGACACTCACAGACACTCTCTCACAGACTCTCTCACAGACACTATCTCACAGACACTCTCATACAGACTCTCACACTTTCACAGACACTCTGTCACAGACACTCTCTCACAGACTCTCTCACAGACACTCGCTCAAAGATTTTCACAGACACTCTCTCAAAGATTGTCACATACACTCTCTCACAGACACTCTCTCAAAGACACTCTCTCACAGACACTCACAGACACTCTCTCACAGACTCTCACAGACACTCTCTCACAGACTCTCACAGACACTTTCAAAGACTCACAGACACTCTCACAGACACTCTCACAGACTCTCAAAGACACTCTCCCACAGACTCTCAAAGACACTCTCTCACAGACTCACACTCTCTCACAGACATCTCTCACAGGCACACCCTCACAGATACTCTCACACAGACACTCTCTCACACTCTCTCACAGACACTCTCTCACAGACACTCTCTCACAGACATTCTCTCACAGACTCTCTCACAGACATTCTCTCACAGACTCTCTCTCACAGACTCTCTCTCACAGACACCCTCACACAGACACTCTCTCACAGACTCTCACAGACACTGTCACAGACACTCTCCTAGACACTCACAGACACTCATAGACACACATAGACACCTGTAAACACCCATAGACACTCACAGACACTCTCACAGACACTCTCACAGACACTCTCTCACAGACTCTCTCTCACAGACTCTCTCTCACAGACTCTCTCTCACAGACTCCCCCAGACTCTCACAGACACTCACTCACAGACACTCACTCACAGACACTCACTCACAGAACTCTCTCACAGACTCTCTCACAGACATTCTCTCATAGACATTCTCTCACAGACATTCTCTCACAGACTCTCCCTCACAGACTCTCTCACAGACTCTCTCTCACATACTCTCACAGACACTCTCTCACAGACACTCTCTCACTGACAATCTCTCACAGACACTCTTTCACAGACACTCTCTCACGGATTCTCACAGACGCTCTCTCACAGACACTCTCTCACAGACACTCTCTCACAGACTCTCTCAGACACTGTCACAGACATTCTCATAGACACTCATAGACACTCTCAAAGACACGCATAGACACTTGTAGACACCCATAGACACTCACAGACACTCTCACAGACACTTTCTCACAGACTCTCTCTCACAGACTCTCTCTCACAGACTCTCCCTCAGACTCTCACAGACACTCACTCACAGACACTCACTCACAGACACTCATTCACAGACGCTCACTCACAGAACTCTCACAGACTCTCTCACAGACATTCTCTCACAGACTCTCTCTCACAGACTCGCTCTCACAGACACTCTCTCACAGACTCTCACAGACACTCTCACATACTCTCACAAACACTCTCACAGACTCTTAGAGACACTCTCTCACATACTCTCACAGACACTCTCTCACAGACACTCTCTCACTGACACTCTCTCACAGACACTCTTTCACAGACACTCTCTCACAGATTCTCATAGATTCTCTCTCACAGACTCTCACAGACACTCTCTCACAGACTCTCACAGGCACTCTCTCACAGACACTCCCACAGACTCTCTCTCAGTCTCTCTCTCACAGACTCTCACAGACACTCTCCCACAGACTCTCACAGACACTCTCACAGACTCTCAAAGACACTCTCCCACAGACTCTCAAAGACACTCTCTCACAGACTCACACTCTCTCACAGACATCTCTCACAGGCACACCCTCACAGATACTCTCTCACAGACACTCTCTCACAGATACTCTCTCACACTCTCTCACAGACACTCTCTCACAGACATTCTCTCACAGACTCTCTCACAGACATTCTCTCACAGACTCTCTCTCACAGACTCTCTCTCACAGACTCTCTCACAGACACCCTCACACAGACACTCTCTCACAGACTCTCACAGACACTGTCACAGACTCTCTCATAGACACTCATAGACACGCATAGACACCTGTAGACACCCATAGACACTCACAGACACTCTCACAGACACTCTCTCACAGACTCTCTCTCACAGACTCTCTCTCACAGACTCCCTCAGACTCTCACAGACACTCACTTACAGACACTCACTCACAGAACTCTCTCACAGACTCTCTCACAGACATTCTCTTATAGACATTCTCTCACAGACATTCTCTCACAGACTCTCCCTCACAGACTCTCTCACAGACTCTCTCTCACAGACACTCTCTCACAGACTCTCACAGACACTCTCTCACATACTCTCACAGACACTCTCTCACAGACACTCTCTCACTGACAATCTCTCACAGACACTCTCTCACAGACACTCTCTCACAGACTCTCTCACACAGACTCTCTCTCACAGACTCTCAATCACAGACTCTCTATCACAGACTCTCTCTCACAGACACCCTCACTCAGAAACTCTCATAGACACACATAGACACGCATAGACACTCATAGACACTCATAGACACTCACAGACACTCTCTCACAGACTCTCTCACAGACACTATCTCACAGACACTCTCATACAGACTCTCACACTTTCACAGACACTCTGTCACAGACACTCTCTCACAGACTCTCTCACAGACACTCGCTCAAAGATTTTCACAGACACTCTCTCAAAGATTGTCACATACACTCTCTCACAGACACTCTCTCAAAGACACTCTCTCACAGACACTCACAGACACTCTCTCACAGACACTCTCTCACAGACTCTCACAGACACTCTCTCACAGACTCTCACAGACACTTTCAAAGACTCACAGACACTCTCACAGACACTCTCACAGACTCTCAAAGACACTCTCCCACAGACTCTCAAAGACACTCTCTCACAGACTCACACTCTCTCACAGACATCTTTCACAGGCACACCCTCACAGATACTCTCACACAGACACTCTCTCACACTCTCTCACAGACACTCTCTCACAGACACTCTCTCACAGACATTCTCTCACAGACTCTCTCACAGACATTCTCTCACAGACTCTCTCTCACAGACTCTCTCTCACAGACACCCTCACACAGACACTCTCTCACAGACTCTCACAGACACTGTCACAGACACTCTCCTAGACACTCACAGACACTCATAGACACACATAGACACCTGTAGACACCCATAGACACTCACAGACACTCACAGACACTCTCACAGCCACTCTCTCACAGACTCTCTCTCACAGACTCTCTCTCACAGACTCCCTCAGACTCTCACAGACACTCACTCACAGACACTCACTCACAGACACTCACTCACAGAACTCTCTCACAGACTCTCTCACAGACATTCTTTCATAGACATTCTCTCACAGACATTCTCTCACAGACTCTCCCTCACAGACTCTCTCACAGACTCTCTCTCACATACTCTCACAGACACTCTCTCACAGACACTCTCTCACTGACAATCTCTCACAGACACTCTTTCACAGACACTCTCTCACGGATTCTCACAGACGCTCTCTCACAGACACTCTCTCACAGACACTCTCTCACAGACTCTCTCAGACACTGTCACAGACATTCTCATAGACACTCATAGACACTCTCAAAGACACGCATAGACACTTGTAGACACCCATAGACACTCACAGACACTCTCACAGACACTTTCTCACAGACTCTCTCTCACAGACTCTCTCTCACAGACTCTCCCTCAGACTCTCACAGACACTCACTCACAGACACTCACTCACAGACACTCATTCACAGATGCTCACTCACAGAACTCTCACAGACTCTCTCACAGACATTCTCTCACAGACTCTCTCTCACAGACTCGCTCTCACAGACACTCTCTCACAGACTCTCACAGACACTCTCACATACTCTCACAAACACTCTCACAGACTCTTAGAGACACTCTCTCACATACTCTCACAGACACTCTCTCACAGACACTCTCTCACTGACACTCTCTCACAGACACTCTTTCACAGACACTCTCTCACAGATTCTCATAGATTCTCTCTCACAGACTCTCACAGACACTCTCTCACAGACTCTCACAGGCACTCTCTCACAGACACTCCCACAGACTCTCTCTCAGTCTCTCTCTCACAGACTCTCACAGACACTCTCCCACAGACTCTCACAGACACTCTCACAGACTCTCAAAGACACTCTCCCACAGACTCTCAAAGACACTCTCTCACAGACTCACACTCTCTCACAGACATCTCTCACAGGCACACCCTCACAGATACTCTCTCACAGACACTCTCTCACAGATACTCTCTCACACTCTCTCACAGACACTCTCTCACAGACATTCTCTCACAGACTCTCTCACAGACTCTCTCTCACAGACTCTCTCTCACAGACTCTCTCTCACAGACTCTCTCACAGACACCCTCACACAGACACTCTCACACAGACACTCTCTCACAGACTCTCACAGACACTGTCACAGACTCTCTCATAGACACTCATAGACACTCATAGACACGCATAGACACCTGTAGACACCCATAGACACTCACAGACACTCTCACAGACACTCTCTCACAGACTCTCTCTCACAGACTCTCTCTCACAGACTCCCTCAGACTCTCACAGACACTCACTTACAGACACTCACTCACAGAACTCTCTCACAGACTCTCTCACAGACATTCTCTTATAGACATTCTCTCACAGACATTCTCTCACAGACTCTCCCTCACAGACTCTCTCACAGACTCTCTCTCACAGACACTCTCTCACAGACTCTCACAGACACTCTCTCACATACTCTCACAGACACTCTCTCACAGACACTCTCTCACTGACAATCTCTCACAGACACTCTTTCACAGACACTCTCTCACGGATTCTCACAGACGCTCTCTCACAGACATTCTCTCACAGACACTCTCTCACAGACTCTCTCAGACACTGTCACAGACATTCTCATAGACACTCATAGACACTCTCATAGACACGCATAGACACTTGTAGACACCCATAGACACTCACAGACACTCTCACAGACACTTTCTCACAGACTCTCTCTCACAGACTCTCTCTCACAGACTCTCCTTTAGACTCTCACAGACACTCACTCACAGACACTCACTCACAGACACTCATTCACAGACGCTCACTCCCAGAACTCTCACAGACTCTCTCACAGACATTCTCTCACAGACTCTCTCTCACAGACTCTCTCTCACAGACACTCTCTCACAGACTCTCACAGACACTCTCTCACATACTCTCACAGACACTCTCTCACAGACTCTCAGAGACACTCTCTCACATACTCTCACAGACACTCTCTCACAGACACTCTCTCACTGACACTCTCTCACAGACACTCTTTCACAGACACTCTCACAGATTCTCATAGATTCTCTCTCACAGACTCTCACAGACACTCTCTCACAGACTCTCACAGACACTCTCTCACAGACACTCCCACAGACTCTCTCTCAGACTCTCTCTCACAGACTCTCACAGACACTCTCCCACAGACTCTCACAGACACTCTCTCACAGACTCTCACAGACACTCTCTCACAGACACTCTCACAGACTCACTCTCACAGACTCACTCTCCCACTCTCTCTCACTGAGTGACTCACTCTCACTGACTGACTCACTCTCTCTCACTGACTTACTCTCTCTCATTGACTGACTTTCTCTCACTGACTGACTCTCACTGACTCTCTCTCTCTCATGGGCTCTCTCTCATGGACTCTCTCTTACTCTCTCTCTCTCACGGACTCTCACTGACTGACTCTCTCTCACTGACTGACTCTCACTGACTGACTCTCTCTCCCTGACCGACTCTTTTCACTGACTGACACTCTCTCTTACTGACTGACTGACTCTCGCTAAAGCACTGACTCTTGCTAGAAGACTGACTCTCGCTAAAAGATTGACTATCGCTTTAACATTGACTCTCGCTTAAAGACTGACTCACTCTCACTGACTGACTATCTCACTGACTCACTCTCTTTCACTGACTGACGGACTCACTCTCTCACTCTCATTCACTCTCACTGATCGACTCTCTCACTGACTCTCACTCTCTCACTGACTAACTCTCTCACTCTCACTGACTGACTGACTCTCTCACTCACTCTCACTGACTGACTGACTGACCTTCACCCTCCTGTTATTTATGCCCCCCATAACAAAACAAAACACAACAAGCAACCATTGGGACAGGCAGATACAAGTTGCCAGCATTGAAAGGACAAAAAAAAACTCAAGACCTTATTTTTAATACTTTTTTAATATGGTCGTTTAGTTGTACATAATGCTTTTTTGGTCATATCTAAGGTAACAAAAATGCTTCTGGCACTTCTTTATTATAACTTTTCAGCATGCTGCAAACGTCTGCACAGCTTAAAGACATAGGTAAAGTTAATATGTATGGCTAAACACTTATAAGTTCCCAAAGACGAGACCTATTGGCTATGCCGATGCTTGTTCTAATATCCAAGTGTCCAGCCTAAGGCTTTTCATGGCCAGTGACAACATGAAATTCCTGGGCACTCTTCTGTGCCTTGATGAAATCTTTCCTAGTAGGCCCTCCAGCAGCTAGCAAACCCTGCAGCTCTGGAAGCAAACCAGACTCAAGCAACCAGTCTGCTTCAGGAGCCTCATCCTCCTCTCCTTCGAAAGCAGAACCGATGACCTATATTGCCACTGCTTTCCCAGAGACTGCCCTTTCCTGTAAAGTACCTCGTCGTGGTCCCCACAAATCAGGAATGATCCCACTCGCGCTCTGAGACTGATGTGCATCCTGTGCCCTAGTTATCATACCTGACATGGTGCAAGCCGTAAAGGCTTCTGGCCCTTGCACCAAACCAGGGGAAATCAAATAATTATCCAAGAGACATCCTGCACCTTGCTTTTTCCATATCCCAACATCTGCCATGGCCACCTTGCCATTGAGCTCAATCTCAACCCGGGCAAGTGGGTGCTCCATGACCTCTCCACTGGCTACCATACCTGTATCCTTGGTACCATGGAGCATCTCTTCAGGCGAAAGGGGCTTCCTCTCAACCATAATGTGGAAAGCTCCAATATTCCTCAGGGCAGGCAATTTTCTCCTATTGATACTACCTTCCTGCACTTACCCCATTGTGTTGGGATGAATGTGCTCCAACGCTTCTAGGTGCCTCTCCTAGATCTCCATACCTACTAGGTTGAGCACAACCTGTCCTTCTTGGTCCCTTTACTTACGAGTAACATGCTTGCTATCATAGGTGCTGCTGGGTCAGGGTCTTTCACCTGACAATCTCTCTTGAAGTGTCCCACCTGGCTGCACTTGTAGCAAGTCACCACTTTGAACTTGGAAGAACGTCCCTGTGCGCCCATCTTATGATGCTCCTTCCAAGACACACCATTACCATTCCCATTTCACTTTTGTCCTCTGTGAGTCCCACAGGATTATCCTGACCCTTACCTTCCAGTTTGGAACCAGTTTATGGAGAGTTCTCCTCCCCCTTTGGCTTAGAACCGTGCTGCTCTAGCCTATTGTGAACTCTATTAGGTAACTACTTGTCAGCCAACACTGCAAACCTCTCTAGATCCCTCCTGCCAAATCAGACATGTATTGCCTAAATGGGGTAGAGCACTCCTTGAGTCAGTCTGTCACCATCAACTGGTTAAGGAACTGAAAGTCCTTGGCCTTCATCCCTCTCACCTACACATTCCAGTGCTGCAGTACACCATGATTCCAAGCCTCAAACGGAACACCATCCGTCCTCTTGCTGTCCCGGAATCTCTGAAGGTACCGAGCTAGCTTCAGCCCAAACCACCTAATCAGAGCTTCCTTCATTCACTCATAGATCAACTGGTCTGCCACTAGCATCCTTGCAATGGCATGTGCCTCATTAAGATGGCTACCTAAGACACCTCATTCAATACCAAGATCTCTTGGAATCATTGACACAACCTGGCATTAACTCAATATAGAGCCACTTATCCCAGATGGAGTTGCCACTGCACTCACACTACACTCCTCTCTCTTGAGAGCTAACTTTTCCCTCTCCAGCGCTCCCTCCTTTTCCTTTTATTTCTCCTTCCACTCTCTCTGTTTTTCGTCTCTTTCTCTCTGTTTCTCTTCCATCTCTCGTGATTTCTATGTTCGGGCCATTCCTCTTGTCTTTCTTGCATACTCTTTCCTTGTACTTGGTGAGCTAGTCTCAACTTGTCCCTCTTGAACTCTCTGGCCTCCTCCTCTTCCTCAGTATTAGCCGTTTGGAGACCCAACTGTAAGCTCAGCGTCTCTGCTAGACTCAGCCAACCCAGTGGATTTACTCCAGGAATTGGTGACAGTGAGTCCATAGAAATTCAAAGGGGTGTACATACCTGGGGCATTCTAGAAACTAAACGTGATGAGTGTCTTGATGAAACTGTAGAAAAAGCATTCGGGGACACACTCTGCGTTTGACTGGATTACATCTGTCCTACTTTAGTAAAACAAATGCACAAATTCCCACACTTTTCTTTATGGAAATGTTTCCTTGAATAGTTCTTAATTCATAAAACTTCTTACTTAACTAGCAAGAAAATTGATCCATTTTCTAAGAGCAATAGACAGAAAAAAGACTGTGAGAATCCTTAAAGAGCACAAATTCCACAGCTTTCTGCCACATAACAACTATTCAGTCAATATCTGTACATTGGCATCCTCTATTGGTGGAATCCAATCACAAAGATGTCTGTATCTATCCAGAAATAAAACACACCTGACTACATTCCCTGAATACTAATTTCAAGCTGAAGTAAATTATGTAACCTATGATGGAATATTACTCATAATCGGTTATCATGGGCCGCAACAGCTGTGATGAATCCAGAATCCGTTCAAGAACAGATTGCACAAACCTTCATTTTTTAAAGCACATGATAAGTGCTATTTGTCATCGGAAGGACTTTTTTTGTAAGGAAGAGCCTCATTACCACTCTGGACACTCCTTGACACTCTGGAATTTGCTTCATGGCCAGGCAGCTCTTAAACAGTCACAGCTGGATGAGGCCAAAAAGGCATGGCTTTCTACCTTGAGTAGGATTTACCAGTGGGGAAATAAATCCAGCAAAATCCTTAATTGGTTGTGCTCCAGTGCTATTTGGCGAGATCCCATAGCACTGATTACACATGAGGAAGGGCAAGAGATAAAAGGAGATCTAAGGCTCTAGCAGACAGGTTACAGGGCCTGATGGCAGTCCTTCTTGCGGATTTCAAGAAGGCCTTTGAGTCTGTGGGGTGGTACTGCATCTTCCTCCTGCTGCATAAATTACATTTTTGACCCCAAGTTTTGCAAACTTGTGCAACTGTTATACATGAATCTAACGGCACGGGTCAGGATGGGGAGGGGGAATCTCTAAACGTTTTACAGTGCAGCTGGGTACCAGGTAGCATTGCCCCTGCCCCCTGTGCTTTTTGCAATAGGAATGTCAAATAGCTCCTGATTGCTTGAATTACAGTAGATACCCAGGTGAGAGGCTGTGAATGGGCACCAGAAGTGATAGATGATGTTGTATTATACGCCAATGATGATCTGGTGGTCAAGCCCAAGGGTACTGCAGAGCTTTGGTGGATTCTTGGGGTTCCAGATCAATAAAACAAAATAATCTGGTTTCCCGATAAATGACGTTTCCTGGGATTTTATGGAGGCATCAGGGGCCTGATGTACAAAGATTCCTAATGGGAAATCATAACTTGCTTCAAATAACGATTTGGAATTTGTGATTTCTTAGGAATCTACTAAAATGGATTTGGTAGAAGTGGATGCAACTTACACATTGACTTCTACCGAATGCATTGGTAGTTTGTTAATCAAACTATAAATAGGTTGGTTTACAAAATACTGATTCATAGTGACCTACCTCATAATTTTGCATAAGGTAGGTGGCAAATTGAGACCCAATACCATTGCTTAAAGCCGCAGGTATGGTGGTCTGCTGGGGTCAGCAGACCACCATGTCTGTGATTGCTCTTAAATAAAGCAAATATATTTTTTCTAAATGCAACCCGTTTTGCTAAAAGGATACTAGGTTGCCTTAAAAAGAAAATTTATATTGAGCAATTTTTTTAAAAGCAGGTAGTGCTGCCTGTTCCTAAAAAATCTTTGTGTCATAAAAAGGAATGGGTCCCTCAGGACCCCTTCCTGTTTGCAAATATTTGTGGATAAAATATAAAATTGTTTGTGACTGGATTTTGGTCACAAAACATTAATACATAAGTTAAGCAATCAATATTTGTAAGGGACGCTCTTTACATGCCCCTACCAAATACCAATCCTATATGTAGTCTGAAACCCACATTGAGATTCAGTAACATGTTACCGAATCTCGACTTGGATTTATTAAAAAACATACATATTGTGGTCGCAAAGGGTCAAATTTGACCTTTGGAACCATAAGATCTCCAGGTGGTCACAGAAGGGTTCAAATACTTGAGAGTGTATGTAACGTTGAACACTTAGTGAGCTTGGGACAAAAGCATCCAACCAAAAATCAACAGGTCGAATGAAGAAATTAAATATTGGACAGTCATCCAGTTACCACTATTAGGAGGATCACCAATATTTAAGATGGTTGCTTTATCACATTTGTTCTTGCAATTGCAGAATTTCCCATAAAGAATTACATACAAAAAGATGAAGTTTATCCTCATGGGCTTTCTGTGGAACCATAATATGCCCCTATTGTCCTCCAGAAATTTTTCAAGTCCATTTGAGGGTGTAGTGACCTCTTACATCTCATCCTATTTCAGGGCAGTGCACTTAGAAACCCTTAATGAGTGGTGGTGCAATACGTAGGGCGGCCACACCTATGTTTCAGAGAAATGGGCCCTGCAAGGGGCTCAAGTGCTGCACCTCTTCTACAGCTTCCCATCCCACCCGCTACCAAGGTGATGTAATTAAGGCTGTTGGTTGGAAGCGTGGAATTCCCAAAGAATTGCACGTTGGGCTGTTGGCAGAGCTGCAGAGGGTCCAACAAAGGGACACATTTGGGATCTCTAAATTGGAAGACATCATGACTGATACATCCATGAAGTCATTACCAATCTTTCAGGAGGCTTTTGACTTACATCGTAGCCAATTCTATATATATCTGCAGCTCTGGTATGGCTTTAAGCCTTGAGGAACTCCTGGACTGTGGCCCACTAGAGGCCAAGATCCTATTGGAGGAGTTGAAAGTGCACAACATTTTGGTAGAACTACAGGTCACTAGTGATTAACGCTCCAGAATCCTTTTTCTATCTCCGCTAGGCATGGGAGAGGAATCTAGGGACTAGGGGGATCATTATGATGGCGGGCAGATAGCCGCCGCCCGGCTGGCGGTGGTGATCCACCCACCATCACAACATGATTTACCCCCTGCCACATTAGCATGGCGGCGGACGAACTTTCTGTCCGCCGCTTTTCTGCCGGTCAGCAATTGTTACGATTGCCGGCCGGGTGGACCTGGGGCATAACATAGTGGCGGTGCCTTACAGGCACCGCCAACCATATTATGCTGACGGGCGGACAAGGCCTTTCCATGGCGGCGATGCCCCCATGGAAAAGCTTGCGGGAATTGCTTTGGTGGCCTGTCACTGGCCCCCGGTGGGGGTGGGGGGATGGAGGGCTGCAGTTGGGGGGTACCTATGCACATACCTCTCTATCTAAGATGCAGGGAGCACAATGGAGATTTTTGTCTTTATGGTCTGGGACTTAGCGGTGGTTATCATGAGGGAGTGCTTTCCACCCTAGAGAAAGTGATGAGTTGGTGGAGTCATTGGGACCCCAAAATGTTCCTGCGGCATACTACCATTGATTTAGACAGCAATCTATGTAAATTAGCTTTTCGGTGGACTGGCATTTTGCTCACCAAATGAGACATTGCATAACATTGGATGGATCCAAATGCCACCTAAAACTGGACTTGATCACTGCATGGGGCTGGAGAGGCCTGTCTTTTTGGCAAGGGGATGCCCTTGAAGCACCAAAACATTTGGAGGGATTGGGTTGTGTATGCGCTTTATTAAGCGTGGAAGAGGAATAGTCATTATCCATCAACTAGCTTTAAAATGCACTTTGGAAACAGCTAAAATAGAAAATTGTGAAGCAGCCTTTTCTACTTTTAAAATGCCTAACGATTTTAGGATGAATGGATTTTTGATCTATCAACCTCCAGGAACAGTCACTAATTTTACTTCTAGTCTCGTGGAAAAAGTGATGCAGCCAGCACTACGCTATAAAAATTAAACGATTCTGGGTGATTTAAATTTACATCTTGATGACCACATGAAGAGCAAAGCAAAACCCTTATTGCAAAAACTAGCTGTCTTGCATCTAGAACTCAAATACATGCATCCGACACATCAATTGGGTCATTTATTAAACCCTATTTTTTCAAACTGTCGAGAGCTGGTGGCTGAAGCCCCAATGGCAGTTCCATGGTCCGATCACTATCTTGTGGCCTTTTCTATTCCACTAGTTAAACATCAGTGTAAACCTAGATTAAGCAACACTAGCCCACATAGAAACTGGGCTAGTTTTAATGCGGAGAGCTTTACTTGTGCGCTACAGCAGAACCAACCCCAATTGGGAATAGACATCAATGTTGCCAATCTAGTAGTAGATAAGTGGATTACAGAGACACTGAATGTAGTTGCCCCATGGACCACTAACACCCCTCAAAGATGGACTAAATCAGCACCATGGTTTAATGAAGAGCTAAGGACTGTGAAAAAATCTTGCAAACACTTAGGGCGCCAATGGAGGAAAGGTTTCTATAACGATAATAAGTTGGCACAAAAAAATTCCCACTCTCTTATAAAAAAAATGTGCGCCGCTTATTATAATGTCAGAATACAGCAGGTGGATAATTCTTCAAGAGAACTATTTGCCATCCCCAAAGGCCTTTCCTCTTCAAAGTGAACTATGGCGCCCGCCAGTGGTTCCCTAGAGCTGTGCAATCAGATTGCCGACTTCTTCGCCATGACGGTATCTAAAATATAAGATTCCTTTCCAGATAAGGCACGTAATGGTAACGCTTCTCAATTTGAGAGAGCCCTTATACTGGAGACCAACCAACTCTCAGAGTTCTTACCCCCCTCGCTGGAAGATCTGAGAGGTGTGGCCCTAAGTATTAAATCTGGCTCACCAATGGATACAGCGGCACCCAAAATCATTAAAGAAGGATTAGACACAATATTACCATATGTGCAGCAATTTTTGGAGCTATCCTTCCATTGTGGGTTCAGACTAAGTGGAAGCAAGCAATTGTCCTCCCTCTCAAGAAAAAAACATCGGCAGATCTGTGATTGCTGGATAATCTGCATCCCATCTCACTCCTGCCTTATTTCTCCAAAATAGAAGAGAAGATGGTGAACAAGCAATTGGTTGCACACATTAACAAGAATAACCTATTCCACCCAACGCAATCAGGCTTTAGAGCCATGTACTCTACGGAGTCTGCGTTACATCTCGCCACAGAGACACTACGAAGACGGTCAGATGATGGTCAGACTGTAGCTTTGGTCCTGTTGGACGCAGCCTTTGACACAGTATCCCATAAACTGCTTTTGCAGAGTCTCTGGTCAGGTGGACTTGGCAGAGCTGCTCTTAAGTGGATGACTTCCTTCCTACAGGATCGAAGTTTTCAGGTTGTAAAGTGCCCACAAATGTCTAAAAGCTTGCCACTCTCACAAGGGGTCCCACAGGGCTCAATTTTGAGCCCAACTGTTTTTAATCTTTACATTCAACCCCTGGCGGAGGTTGTGGAAAAACACGAGATCACCATTGTGTTTTATGAGGAGTACATGCAGCTTGTTGTTACTTTATCTCAGAACTCAGAGCATGCTGCGACCCAATTCTCTTCCAGGACATTGCTTCCTGAATGTCACACAACTGCCTGAAGCTGAACAGCAGTAAAACAGATGTCATGGTTTTAGGGAAACTCCCTTCCATTTGGAGCTCAGCATGGTGGCTGCAATTGCGGGGTCCCCACCCACTCCTAAAGAGGAAGTTAAAAATCTAGGAATTTGGCTTGTCCCCAAACTCTCCTTCGCAACCCATACTGGGAAGGTCGTTTGGAAATGTTTTGGGATTCTCAAAATGCTAAAAAATCCTCTGGACATTCTTCCAATCTCAGCCAAGAAAACCTTGGTCCACACTCTTGTTACAGCCCAGCTGGACTATGGAAATGTCCTTTACGTCAGAGCAACAAAAAAAAGCCTACATAGGCTGTAACACATTCAGAATGCGGCAGCCCACTCAGTTCTTAATTTACCGAAGATAGCCTCCTCGGTGAAAGCCCTTCATGCCCTGCACTGACTGCCTGTTAATAAAATGATTCTTTTTAAAGCCTTGTGCTTTTGACATAGGATTTAGCAGGGCAAGGGATCCAGTTACCTAGATGATCTTCTCACCCCTTATAATCCGACACATCCCTTGAGATGAACGGGGACTCACTTGCTCAAAGTTCCTAAAAAAAGTTCAAGAATGGTTGCGCGCTGGAACACATTACCTCCTACCCTTCGAGCTGAGCTATCTGAAAACACCTTCTGAAAAGTTTTGAAAACTTGGCTCCTCCATCTGTGTATTTCTGAATTCTCATCCATCCCTACTGCATTGTTTTTCTTTAGTTTCGCTTACCGGTCTTTATTGTAGTATATCTTACAAGAACTGCATTGAAGTCCTGTGCTTGTAAGACTTGGTCCGTAGGTGCTGAAATGCATACCTACACAGCCTAAAAAGGCATAATTTGCATACTGTAATGAGATGGAAATGGAGTGAAAATGTGGTGGTATGTTAATATTGACGGGTGGGAGAGGTGCTATTGTTTGTTACCAAAATCAGTTGTGGCTGGCACCACTAGAGAGTGTGGTGGCGGGCAAATAGGTGGGTGACAAGAAAATAAATTATAAGGAACTTACCTGAATGAATGTTCTTGTCGCTCCGGTCCGGTCTTCTTCTCGGCTCCGCCTCGAGCGCCCCTCAACAATTACCCTAACCAATCTCATGCTGCATGAAAGCAGCGCCAGGATTGGAGGGAGCACCCTTTCTTGCCGCTTCCGAGGACACTGGAGCCCTGCACTTGCTCTAACCCAGCTGTTTTAAGACAGCTGTGTTAGAGTTTACAAAGTGTTCATGTGTGGCTGGCGGTCGTATGACGGCCGGCCAAAGGCACATGCGCACTTTGGAAAGTGCCCAAGGCAGTCCACCCACCTGCCTTCTGCCGTCACTGTGCACGCCCTGCCCCGTCCTGATCCTTGGTTCGGGACAGTGGATTTAAAAATAAAATGGTAAATTAAGTTTATGACCATTTTATTTTTGATCTCTGGGGCTTTTTTCTGCATTTTGGTGAGCGGGGCGATGCTCCTCCGCTCAAATGGAGGAGCCACCCCTGACCAAAACCTAATACAAATTTGTTGTAGTATGATAGTACTTAAAAGAGCCTTGCCCCAGGTTTGTGGAACCACATAGATGGTCAATAGATTTTCTCAATGTCTTGGATTCATTCAATGCTGTTGGCGACATCCAGTCTTCCACATTTCCCTCCTCTGTGCATAATGGTACCAAAATATTATGGTTTAAACATTGTGTGATAAAATATTGTGTCCTAAATATTGAATACAAAAATAACATCACATTGTAGATAATAAAAAAAAATCTAGACCCAGTGGAGCAATATTTTTTTTAATGATATTTTTGTTAGAAATTATTCTGACATACAACCCTATGTACATCTCCATTGATATTGGTTCAGGCCAACACACTGCTGCTAACAGATACGATATTGGAATTTGATGTGGAGAATGAACTGGATTTCCAGTTTTGCAAGGCCATTTTCAATAGTTAAGAGTCTTGGTGGAGAGTGTGGTTCTCCTAATTGCTCGTTGACTGGCCTCTTATTTCAATCATATTTTTAGTTGATGATTCAATCACAATTCCATTGACGGATGTGACGCATGCAATCTCGGAGTGGGAGTAATTCTAGAGGCCGGTAGTACTGTCATGACCTGTAGTTCTTAAGACCTTCGGAGAGCGGCACCGCTATGTTTTGACGACAATATATCTGGTGGCCATATTGCCTGCTTTATGAAGCTGATGGATTGGTGCAGTCCGTGCAGTTTTGGTGCCCCACTTGTGATGATTCTTGATATGCACTTAGCATGGACAACCTTTATCATCTTGATTCAAGTTCTGGCACAATGGGGACAAAGTCCTTCACAAATGGCATTTATTCCACACGCTACACAATACAAGTCCGATTCATGAATGCTGTTAACCTGTGCCTGATCATGAACACTTCCGGTTCACTAAAAGTTACTGGGCTTTAAAAGAAGGCCTGAGCCTGATACGAAGTAGAACCCAAGATGTTCCACTTTGGCCAAACGAGATGTCAAACAGTTTGGAGATGCAAGTAAAGCTAGCACTGAGTGTCCTCGGTTCCAAACTGTCTGATTTCTATTTTGTTACTTTTAATTGTAAGTAGTTGTTACTTATTCAGCCCTTAACTGTAAGCAATAGTGTATGTGACTCTGTCATGGGTCCACTTAATGGAAATATTGGTATCATTGGCATAGGATTGAAAGCAGACCTATCTGTCTTGAAATGTTATACAAAGTACTTACATTATAGAGTGTGGGGGGAAAGAGGGGAGTATGTGGTACTCTGCAAGCGGGATGAATGTCTTGATAAAGGAGAGAGCTAACAGTACCTGTGGCAAATGATTATGCAGGGAGGACTTGACCCACTTAGGAGTGCTGGCTTCCAAATGAGCTACTGAGTCTAGTCTTCTTAGCTGAAGAGGGTGGGTCACTGTGTCAAGACTGTGGACAGCTGCAGCATGACTAATTGACACTCTGCGTATTTATCTGAAAATCACAGACATCGTCCCAAACATCTAGCACAGCAGTTTCTATCCCATGTCTGGGTCTAAAACCTGAATGTAGAAGAGAAAGGCAATTGACGATAATCAAGTGTCTTTGTAGCTGGGAGTTTTCTAATATCCTGGGTAAGACTGACAAATTACTAGGTGGGCTATAGTTGTCCGACAACGTTGTATCTAAACTCGTTTTTTCAAAAGTAGGATCGCACAGCCTTTTTCAAATTAGTCATGGGCAACCCTTAACCCAATGGAGATATTAAGCAAGAAAGAAATACCAGAAGTCATCATAGGAGCGAACTGTCTAAGAATACACCCTAGAGCCAGGTCAATACCTGCATCAGTGGGCTTCAGTGAAGAGAGAATGCCTCCATTTTCCATTGCAGACGTTGGTTGCATGGGGAAAGAAGAGGAAGGATAACATGATAGGCTAGACGAAGAAGGCAGCCATTTATCTCTCATTGTCAACCGTTGTCGTATTTGATCGACTTGTTCGGGAAGAAGTAGTTAAGTCTTTACAGACACAAGAAACAAGTTTAAATAGCAGTCTGGTCAACATTCAGCTGCACCAATAGTTTCATCCCGATAGTGTTTTGTAGCTTCCTATGCCGCGAATATATTTGTGTTGATTGGACACATATGCGTCAACCAGCTTTATTGGCTGGTTGGTGGTGTTTTACCGGCACAGCTTCATTAGGACGAATATAATACTTGGGGCAACCTAGTGTAGTACTGTAGATTAGCTAGGTATAGGTAAAGATGGTGTATTGTAATATTACTCTAAGAGAGAAATGTGACTTGCTGCAGCTATGAAGGCCGAACTTCTCAAATATCATATTATTGTATCTTTGAAAACCAAATTGGTTGACTCTTATTTGGCTGACTATGTGGCTGAAACACGCATGCAAGTACACAAGTACTGACTTTCATAACAGATTGAGAGATAAATCATTACAAAGGTGTAGAGGCCTAGAGTCTAGCAATAGCAAAAAAAGGTTGTAAATGACCTAGGAAAAATAGAGCCCTATCATTATCAAGCTTTCGTTGTAAGTCAGAAAGGTTGAAGCCTTTATGTGCAGGTGTGGTAGGTTGTGGAATGTACAATTACATGGGCCAGGTGGAAAAATCTGAATCCAGTCAATTAAGTTTACGACCAGAGTCAGCTGAGACTGTATATTAAATGATGATTTGTGTGGCTGGGGTGATGACAGTGGCTGTTAATGGCTGCTTTTGGTAGAGGTAGTAGAAAAGCATCATTGTTAGATTAATGTCTCATTAAGCCCTAGAATAAGAATGCTCAGAAATGAAAATGAAATGCAAAATGTTTTCATAAGCCGAAAGAGCTCTGTTAATTGATGCGTGCATGAAGGTGACTTTCCATTTTTAGAGCTCGCCTACTGACAGCTTCTAGCGGTATGGTGTTGAAAGACCACTAATGTATCATACCAAAAACCTAAATTGGGCTTTAGGAAACATACTGGTTGTTTATTGGCTTTCTTCTCACTCTCATGTGGTTGCTTCTTATTTTATGACTTTCCTTATTCTTTTTGTGTTTGTCCCTCCTCTGCTCATACTCAGGCAACTACTTTTTCTTTCTCATGTCAGCACTCCATGCAAATGGAAATGTTTTCTTGCTCTCTATCTCAGGCACTGCTTTTTGCTTGTTAAGGTCTAGGCTAATTTACATAATTCTCTCCAGAGAGGACGGATCTTTCTTATAAAGTGAGCAGTGAAAGGAATCAAATCACTGGTTATCATTTCAATACAGTGCAACCAATGTGGCTACACATTAATTCACTCTACTCTTTGATCTAAATTTAGTAAGCTTAATTATAATTTCAAAAACAAATCAACATAGATTAGTTTTAATATAATGTATACAAATAAAAAAAGATCCAAGTAAGTCCACAGCTCCTTAAAAGATATACCCTATGTAGTACAAAGCAAATGACTAACTCTAAAATAAATAAAATTAAGGTTGAATTGCATCAGATGATTCTCTTTAATAGGCATGAGTAACCTAACTTTCCCTACTCTATCTTAAATGGGCAACCCTAAACTAAATTATTTGAGTAAGGACATAATCAATTAAGGAAAAAGAAAGGTGGCAGTTATCAGAGTTTTTAATAGAAAAACTCCAACAATGGGTCAAGTAGCTAAAAGCCAAGCAAGCAGTAGCATAGATGACCTAAGATGGACTTTCTCTCTAACTAAACTCAGCACATTATATCATCTGTCATCGACGTGACACTCATGTGGCTCCTCTTTTTTCCATAGCACTGACACAACTGGATACTTTCAGCACCTTTCCCAGCCAGATAGCACATTATCTCTTTTCATCCTTGGCCAATCCCCTCCCATGAGAACTCCTCACTCGTTACCGCGAGTCCCTCGACAGACTCCTCCTCCTCATGCTTTGCTATCTCTCTGCACAAACTTCCTTTATTCTAAATAATCAATCAAATCAATCAGGCGTTTGTTAAGCGCAACTACTCATAAGGGTCTCAAGGCGCTGGGGGCGGTGGTGGGGGGGATTAACAGGCTCCAGTCCATCAAGGGAGGGGTCTGTCGAACCCAGGTTTTGAAGTTTCTTGCGAAGATGGGGAGCAATGTTGTCTGTCGGAGGTGGAGCGGAAGGGCGTTCCAGACTCGGGCCGCGAGGAAGGAGAAGGAGCGGCCTCCCGATCTGGTCTTTCTGGTGCGGGGAACCACGGCGTAGGAGAGCTGGGCTGATTGTGGGGTCCTCTGGGGTGCGTGGAATTTGAGTTGGCTGTTCAGGTATGCTGGTCCAGTGTCGTGGAGGGCCTTGTGAGGCGTGGGTGAGCATCATGAAGGTGACTCTAGCTTCGATAGGGAGCAAGTGGAGTGTTCGCCGGTGCTGGGAGATGTGGCAGTGTCTTGGCCGGTCTAGGACAAATCTTGCGGCGGCGTTCTGGATGTTCTGTAGCTTGTGGATGAGGCTTTTGTTTATTCCGGCGTAAAGTGCGTTGCCGTAGTTGAGTCTGCTGGTGACAAGGGCGTGAGTGACGGTCTTTCTGTGTTCGAGGGGGATCCATTTGAAGGTCTTACGTAGGAGGCAGGAGGACGAGACGGAGTTGATCTGGCGGTCCATTTTGAGCTCGGAGTCCAGGATGATTCTCAGGTTGCGTGCGTGGTCTGTGGGGGTGGTCGGGCTTCCGAGGGCAGGGGGCCACCAGGTGTCGTTCCAAGCGTTGGGGTTTGGGTCCATGATGAGTACTTCTGTTTTGTTGGTGTTTAGTTGTAGGTAGCTGTTTTTCATCCATTTGGCGACGGCTTCCATGCCTTCTGTAAAATTGTGTCTGGTGGTATTGGGTTCGTTAGATAGAGAGAGGATGAGTTGGGTGTTGTTGGGTGCGTATGACACAATGTTGAGTCTATAGATTCTGACGATAGGGGGAGCGGAGCCATGTAGACGCTGAAGAGTGTAGGGCTGAGTGAGGACCCCAGGGGGACTCCGCAGGCGGTAGGTGTAGGGTCCGAGAGGAAAGGGGGGAGTCTGACCCGCTGCATCCTGCTGGAAAGGAAGGAGTGGATCCAGTTGAGGACCTTGTCTTGGATCCCTGCGTTGTGGAGTCTGCGAATTAGGGTGCGGTGAGAGACTGTGCCAAATGCCACTGAGAGGTCGAGGAGGATGAGGGCTGCTGTTTCTCCTTTGTCCAGTAGGGTGCGGATGTCGTCTGTTGCAGCGAGGAGGGCGGTTTCCGTACTGTGTTTTTTTCTGAAGCCGGATTGGGAGGAGTCGAGGATGTTGTGCTCTTCGATGAATGTGGCGAGTTGGTTGTTGATGGCTTTCTCGATGACTTTTGCTGGGAACGGGAGCAGGGAGATGGGTCTGTAGTTTTTGAGGTTGGAGGGGGTTGACCTCGGCGTGTTTCCAGTCGTCAGGGAACATGGCAGTTGCCAGGGAGCGGTTGATGATGTGGCAGAGCGATGGTGTCGGCACCTCTGTTTAAAATGTGGTGAGGTAAGGGTCCGTGGGGGCCCAGAGTGGATTGACTTCATAGTCTTCAGTGTGTCTTCGGTGGTGAGGGCTGTCCAGTTGTCGATCACTGGCTTTAGGGTGTCGAGGGTGGTTGGTGAGGGTTCAGTGTGTTGGTTGTCTTTGTCAAAGTTGTTGTAGATGCTCTTGATTTTGTGGTGGAAAAAGGTGCTGAGTTTGTCGCAGAGGTCTTGTGAGGAGAGGGATGTCAGTGGACTCGCTGGTGGGTTGAGCGAACTCCTTGATGATGTTGAAGAGTTCTTTGCTGTTGTGTGCGTGAGTGGAAATTCTGTCTTCAATCACTTTTTTTCCTAGTTTTTCTGATGAGTTGGTGGTGGGCGTTGGTGGCGGCTTTGAAGTTGTTGTGGGCTTCTGTGGATTTAGTGTTCCTCCAGGCCCTTTTGAGGCAGCGGCAAGTGCGACTGGACTCTCGAAGTTCGGTGTTAAACCAACTGGCTTTCTTGCAGTGGGTGCTGTTATTTTTCTTGAGGGGGGCTATGGTGTTGGTGCTGTCAGAGATGCATCTGTGCAGGGTTCGGGCTGCGGTGTTGGGGTCGTCGTTTTCAGCGATGGTTGTGGTGGAGCTGATGAGTGATGAGGTTAGCTGGTTGTCGGTGATTCTGGTCCAGTTTCTTCGTGGGAGCAGGTGCAGGTGTCTGTGGATGGTGGGTGAAGTGGACTCATTGATGGTCAGTCCATGGGAGTTTGATGGTGTGGCTGAAGGTGATGGAGTTACCTGTTGTGAAGAGGAGTTCGAGGGTGTGTCCTGCTGAGTGCGTGGATTCGATCACGATCTGGCAGAGTCCAATGTTGTGGACGTTGTCCCAGAGGGATGTGGTGCTGGGGTCCAGTTGGTTGTCGAGGTGGAAGTTGAGGTCTCCCAGTAGGGTGTAATTAGTGGACGCAATGGCATGCGGGGAGATGATGTCCGTGATGGAGTTAGCGAAAAGTCCGTGGGGACCAGGGGGTCGGTAGATGAGGGTTCTTCAGAGGGTGGTGGTAGGGCTGACCAGTATCTTGAAGTGAAGGTGTTCTATCAGGTCTGTGGCCACGTCAGGGAGTGTGCTCAGGTGGAGGGTGGATATGTGGACGATGGTTATTCCTCCTCCAGGCAGGTGGGGCGGTCCTTCCTGGAGATCTTGTATCCTTGGGGAATGGTGATGGCGATGTCCAGTCCCGAGGTGGTGTTGGTCCATGTTTTGGTGAAGACCACTACGTCCGGAGTGGTGCTGTTGAGGAGGTCCGAGATTTCAGTGGCGTGTTTGTGGAGGGATCGGACATTGAAGAGGATGCATTGCAGGGTCTTCGGTTGGGTTGTGGTCGTGCAGGCGGGTTGCGCCGGGTCCGTTGTCTTGGCGATGCTGTGCAGGTGTGCCGGCAGCGATGACAGCTGAAGGGTCCGTGGGTGTAGGCTGGTGATGCTAGCTTGCAGTTGTTGTTGTTGCGTCCTGGGTTGAGAGCGTGGAGTGCCGCTGGGTCGTAGCATTGGCGTTGCAGAGATCCAGGGTTCCTGACGCTGGTCGCAGATGGGCGCCGACGGGCTTGCCTTTGGCGCGCCTTCGGCGCCAGGAGCGCGCCGACTGCCATTAAGTAGGGGTCGGGGAGGGCTGGACAGCTGGGAGGTGGGAGCGGGGAAGGGAGCTGGATTCGGCCGGTCCCGAGCTGGGGAGGAGGGGCCGGGGGCAGCAGAGGCAGGGAAAAACAGGCAGAAAAAGGCAAAAAGAGCGGAAAGAGTGGAAATGAGGCAGTGAAAGGTGCAAGAAAAGTGGGGAAAAGACAGAAGGAGATTGGAGATTAAATCAGTGAAAAACAAGTGAAAACGGAGAAAGACACAGAGGGGGTGAAAGGGGGAGATTGAAATCAGTAAAAACAAGTGAAAATGGAAGAAAGAGACAGAGGGGGAGTGAAAGGGAGAGATTGAAATCAGTAAAAAACTAGTGAAAACGGAGGAAAGGCACAGAAGGAGAATAAAATGGGGAGATTGAAATCAGTGAAAAACGAGTGAAAACTGAGAGAAAGAGAGGAGCGAGAGAAAGGAGACAGAGGTCCACTGGACCACCAGGGATGAGGAGCAGGTAAAGCCTGTGGGTGGAGGAGGGCCTTGAACACCAGCACACGAGAGTGCAGGGGCTCGGGGGAAGGCCTCACTTGATGGTGGAGCTGCTAGGAGGGGAGAGCGATTTCACTGACAATGAGTCTTATCCACACCTGCAATAAAAACAACTCACAAACATACATTCCATAATGAATGACATTTAAAATCTTGATGTGAGCAGCAACTGAACTAATTTCTTCTTGTGGCCTAGTTGTGCTAAGTTAACATGTGAACAAGGTTACGGAATATGTGCATTATGGCAAGAATAAATGCAATGAATTATAAATGTCTCAGTGTAAGTGTGTTTGCACTTGATTAATTCAAATTATGTGTATACACATTAAACATTAGTTGCACACATCCTAATTACGTATCTCACAATGCAACATTTCATGTTATTTTGCCCTGTCGTGTTAACACCTGACTTGTCACGCAACTTCATTAATCACTTTTAAAATACATGTATTTAAAACAAAATACAGTTTACCATATAACACTCTTCTCCCATTAGTCTATTAGTCATGACAGAGTATATTTGAATGCTGATGATGTGTGAATACGGTGCACTCCTACATTAGCTCCAGATGGGATGAAGATACCACTTCTTCAATCCTCCCTGTGATGGCGAATCAAGCCATCACAAATCTCTTATCTTATCTCTTTTTTTTTTTTTAAAACCTTTATTGGTGCAATCAAATCAATACAGGCGCAGGCCTACAACCACAGGGGCCGGCCACAAACTCAGGAGATAGAAACAGGAGCAGAGCGAATGTTTACGGTGCAAGGATTAATCACATTGTAGTCATAATGTGTGGCTGTAGCACAGCGAAGCACAAGGATAAGAGAGGTTTCATTTTTATAATGTTGAAAAAGAAACGGAGGCGATATCATCAGAGGCATCACACTACACAATATACAAAAAGAGACGGGAGGGGCGTATCCCTCCAAGCAATCGGGAATCGATGGCGAGCAATAAAGCCAAAAAGACACTACGCCCGCCGAAGGCAGGCCAGGAGTAAAGGTCAAACAATGGCAAGCGAATTAGCGAAAACATCATAAGGAAAAGCCACCCATCCCAGACAAGAAAATAGAGGCAAGCGCAGATGCCCGACAGAAAAGGGATGAAAGAGGGAGATATAACCAACCCCACAAAGAAGGAAGAGAGAAAGGGACCCTAGAACAAAACAAACTAAAATAACAAAGCCCCCCCAACACCCGCCACCCTACATCACCGTAATGGCTATGGCCTACCCCACTAACAGCGTGCCTGTCGCCCCAGAATTACCCCAAAGGAAGGAAATATAGAGAAGAAAAAGAGGAAAACAATAAAGAATATTCTGAGGAGAAGGGCCGGCGAGTCAGATGCCCGGTCCCTCCCACCCCCGCACACTAAAATCGTATAAACAGAAGCCATAGAAAAGTACAAATATCGGCAAGCACATAAAACGCAATCAATTACAGTTCCACAAGACATGTCCGTGAATCACCAGTAACCAGCTAGAAGCCCCTCAAAGTTCCATACGAGGTCACCCCTGGCCACTTCTGTTAATAGTAGAAATGTTAAACAGCCCTGTAGTCGGGAGACAACTCGGTACAAAAGAGTCAATCGTCCCAAGCGAACCAGGTAGCGTCGCCGCCCAACATCGTCCCAGCCACCGACAAACAACTGACGATGCATGGCGGAGGCCAGAATGCAACAATACACAGACCACCAACAGTTCCAAGTCCAAAAACAGGTCCGCCAAGCACGGAAAGGAAAGCACGGGATGCGGGAAGCATCGCAGCACAGCCCGGGCCCCATACGCCATGGATCGTTGGAGCCTCTCCACTTGCTGCTCAGAAAAAGGCCCAGATGAGACAACCACCTGTGGCACAGGTGGGACGGCAACTAGCTCAGGAACCACATCCATTCTCGCCCCCAAGACTGTAGACTCAGCCGGGGAACATGGCACCGCGGCAGAAGGAGACTCATCGGCACCGACTCAGAGGCAAACCACTACGCCACAAAATGGCGGGTCAGCAATGGCGGCGATTCTGTCCTCTAAGTCCCGGGATCTCCGGAGCAGAGCAGTCCGCAGGGTTATCAGTGCAGCCAGTATGTGGCTACGCGGAAGCGTTTCCCCAGGTAGCCGAATTCCGGGGGTCTCCAGTTCAGCGGTTTTTCCGCCCCGGGAGGGGTGCAGTCCAAGACGCCATCCGCCAGTGCAGCCATTTCGTTCTCCGACACTTCCCCTCCACCTCCGAGTCCAGTCCGACCACCAGAATCAACAGGTCTCCCGGCTGGACTTCAACAGTCGGCGCTTGGCGCAGAAAGGAGAGTCAACGAAAGGCCAGGTGCGCTCCCCGCAGCTCGCCGGGAGCCAGCTGCCGGTTCCTGGACGGGATTATTAACATGGGGAACCGGGCGACACGGCCTCTCTCCGGCTCGGCGATATCTCGGGGTCACGGGGCAACCCACTATTGGGAGTGGGTTGGCACCAACTCTTCCGGCTCGCGTCTCTCAGGCTTCCACTGACCAGCGTCTCATCCAAACCAGGGCCGCCAACACTACGAACACTGCCGGGCGACCTCTGCAATCGAGGCCCCGGCGTCAGCGCCACGAAGGCCGGCAAGCAGACGGGGACAGTTCTTCGGAACTACTGCACGGTGGAGCCCCAGAAATAGCTGGTAAGTGATCGCTTCTCTTCAACAACTTAGATCGACGAGCCTCGCTTAGGATTTTCATCAAGATAGACGTGCGGGGAGGAAGGGCCCCCGGAGCCAAGCGTTCATGCGACTGTTCCGATCGCCATCTTGGCTCCTCCTCTCTTATCTTATCTCTTGATCTTATCTGGTTAGCCAAGTTAAAACCTTGATGTGGCAATTGCTGTTCTTTTGAAGTCCTCCAAGCGTTTAATTTCCTTATAATAATCATCCTGTTTCCTTTCCAGTCTCAAATCCTCTAATTTTCTTGAAATCCCTTTCTGCTTCCTATACTTCTGGTACTCCTTCACCCCATAACTAAAAATACCTCACAAAGAGCAATAATCAATAGTGGTCTCAAAAAAAGATCCCAGTGTACCACTTCCTAAATCTGCTAACCATCTTCTTAACAAACTAAACCCATGTTCAACTTTGTCCCAAACACCCTTTTCTGCCATTCCGCTCACTTCATTATGCAAGTCCATAATATTGTCAGGATCCAGTCCCGGTTGCGCCTGCACGACTCTCTCCCCAGCTTCGGACCGCCAGAGAACTAACTTCCCAGAAGACCTGGCGGAAGAAGGAGTACGGGCATAAGATGGATTTCCGCACGCTGGAATACGTAATTTGTAGTTAGTTCCTGTTGGTTCCCTCCTGAGTCTCTCTCGGTTGAGGGAGGCCACCCCATCGGATTTAGGAGCATTGAGCTGGCTCCTAATGTACACTCCGGTCTTCGGCGGCTACGCTCTGAGAGCCGGTTCTCTGAATCCGGCGTTGCTGCATTTCATGAGCCAGGGACACCTGCTCTTTTCTGAGCGCGACTTCCCCCACCTTCCCTAGATATAACAGCAGGATCGCTGATTGGTTTCGTTCTGTGGGGCACCCGCATTTTTGACAGCCGATCCGGCTGTATATTTCTTGTTTGGTTTGGGGTTTCCTGGGACCCTACTCAGTATTCACTGCGGTAAGGAAGCATTTCCTTTCCTGTCTTCACATCCGGAGGAGAAGCATTACTTCCAGGTAGGACGTTTATCACAAACATTTCGTGCTTGTATGGTTCCAGGAGGAGGAATATTTCAATGGTATTTTGGTTTTCTGTTATCCCTGACTTTTGGTTCTAGTACTTTTTGATTCCTACTTCTTCTTTTGACATTGGCTGGGAGTTTACTTTGAACTGCTATGGGTTGTAAAAATAGCAACCTCTGTCCTATTTTTGATCCTACATGATTCCCTGCTGGAACAAGACTTTATTTTTTTATATTGATTACTTGAATTCGGTATGTACGATTGCTTGTGAATTATACATGACATATGCTGACTGAATTAGGAAGAGCCTATAATCGTTTCTTGTGTTTGTTTTTGTAGGTATGGTTGCCAGGAAGATTGACAAAGTTGTGTTTCTGAGTTCAAAGCAAGGTGTGGAGCAACACGTCCTCAATTGAGGTAGAGCTCTGGTCTAGTGAGATTACTTGAGAGTAGAAACATTTCTATCAGTGTCATTTTTTTGTTTTACAGGTTTCCTTTTCCCAGCTGTTTCTTCCCTAATTCCCTACCCTCACTTGATCGCCCTAATCCTCTGTGGTTATATATCAGAGTTTTGGATGTCAAGAGGTGGACATCTTTGAGCATCACCCAGATCCTGCGGAGTTCTCATCTCATGGTTTATGAGAGTTTGACAAATATTCTTTATAAACTTCTGCAAATCCTTACTGTTATCTGCAACACTGAACCTTTAACAGCCGGCAAACTCCACGCTCTTTTGCAAGCAATTTGTCAAATGCAAGCCTATTTTGTATAACCATAGTTCTGATAGCAATCATCTCAGTATTTAGAAGCAACAAAGCCCGGCAGTATTAGTAGACAACCTATCAACTACAGTAGAAAGCTTTCTAATCTTAATGTCATTCAATAGCACCCCTACACTCGAAATGATAGCTCCAAAAATATCTCCTGCTACCTGTCCAGCAGAAGCACCTCATTTAGATCTGGATCTTTCCTCCCTCAAAGGGTGATCAAAATTCTCAACATGATAGATCTTTGGGACAACAACCCCTACATAATATGTGCCATACCATTTGCTTGGCAATTTTAAATTAGGCATTCTTTCTACAGACAAAATAAACTCCAGGAATCACATGGTCTGTGCCAACCAAAAATAACCTCCAAGATATTTAATCTCAAAGCTATGATCGCATTTACTTTCTCCTACAGCAGTGGTTCCCAAACTGTGCGCCGCGGCGCCCTGGTGCGCCGTTATCAGTAGCCAGGGGCGCCGCTCCTTTGGGAATAAATCTGTTATGTGTCAGCCCATTTGCAGGGGCGCAGTCTTCTCCTTCCTTTTCTGAGAGGATTAAAAGGACAAAAGAGGAGGCTGAGGTGCGGGCCATGTGCAAGAGAAAGATGCTTTGTTTCTGCTGCATGAAGAGAATTAATCTGCCCTAGTAACTGAAGTGTAACCTCTTGGCCTTAGCACAGAGGATGAGCACTGAGCCTTTGGTCTCCACCTTTCTCTTTTTTTCCCTCCCCATATCTTTTTCTTCTCGCTTTACTTCCCCCTCCCACTGTTTTTCTCCCCTTGCGGACTCTTTCAGTTCTCTCTTTCTCTCTTTATACACTTTTCTTTGCACACTTTTCTTTGCCCTCGTGTTTCTCTACCCCTGTCTTTCTTCTCCTTTTATAGCGCACCGATGGCCTTTTTCCCATGGTGCCCCCTGCTAACTATAATTAGTTTTTTACTTCAGTTAAATGATCCACAGAAATTCATTTTTTTTTTAATGAACCAATAGAATCCTGCAGATTACTAATAGCTGTACGTCAAAGCTGATACAACTATATTGTTCAGGTAAAAACAGGAATTTTCATTATAATCGAACTGCCCAGCACATTAAGCCAGCCTGAGAGTTTCTATGTTCAATATTTGCATTTTAATTATCACATTTAAGAGCGGTTTTATCCTTCATAACTTTGAATTTTGGTACTCATTGGGTTGTTTACTGTTATATTTATGTTATATTTATGTACATCTATCACTGAATTTAAGTTTAGCTGCTGAACATAGCGTACCTTCTTTTTAAAAAAAAATGATTTTTCTCTATTATGACGCCAGACATATTTTCTACAACTTGCCAGAAAATCTGTATCATACATATCATGACAGATCCAATCATCCTGTATACATAGGTTCTATACATCTACAGCTGCACATACTGCCCCCCCTCCTTTCCGGGTACATGTGGGCCCCATACCGCTATTTACTCTGTGTGTCGGATCCCAAAGGTGTTCCCCGCCCAGATGAAGCCTCTTCTGTCTTTTATCTCACATTCCCATTGCTCCTGGAAATCTCGCCATTTGGCCTAAATCTTTTCACATTTTCGAGGGCAACCTCTGGCCTTTATACCGTGGCCCGAGTGCACCAATCCATGTTGTGTGACACTGCGATCAGGCTGGGCGGTGTCCTCACTCCCCAAGAGCAGGTTGCCAATTAACACACTGAGCTAGCTTTCTGAATGATGCATTTTTTCCTCCCTGCCCACCTTTCATTGATGTTCTTACTTCACCATCACCCAGAGGCGCAACTAGAGCCAAATTTCGGAGGGGTGGGGGATAATGAAAATTTCGGTGGTGGGGTGGCTAATTCTTCCAGCAATAGGCAGAATGGAGATGCAGGGGCTCTAAGAAGGGGTGAAAATCAACAAGGGCTTGTTAACAAGTAAATGGTCTTTTAAAGACCTGTGAAAAACTCGGGTGCAGCATAAATAAGACGGACACCAGACCAGCTAACCCACAGCAGGTCAAAAACTGTCTGTGTGTGCCTTGTGAATATGCCCCAACTTTCTTTTTTTCTTCTTAGTCCTTTTCTTGGTTCCCCGGGAGCAGTCGCACTGTTGAGAGGCTTAGCCTCATGTCACCATGGTGCATGATGGCAAACCACCAGAATCCAGATTAACACGGCATCGTGAATAGAATTATGATATGGTTAGTGCTTGAAATTGAAATACACAGAATTGTGGCAGAGTTCACCAAACTCTAAATCAGACCCATAGTCTCGCGAAATTTTAGAACCATACATTGCTGCCTTCTGCTGTCTCCCTTGGTCCCCACAGCTAACAAGTCACACAGTCCTAGGCACCTGGGTTTTCCACAGCAGGAATGCAGATCAAAGCAGCAGGTAGGAGGAAAGATACTGAGTTAGCTTTTCCAACAGTGGTAGTACAGGTCAGACCTACAGGGACAATGGAGCAGGCTACTTTCAGGAATCGGGACAATGGTCAACCTCCAGATCTGCTACAAAGCCAGAGGTCCTTGGGGGCATATTATCAAGAAGTGCGTCAAAAATTATCGCCGTTTTAGCGGCAGAAAAGAAAAGAAAGATTGGAAGCTGGTCTTTCTTACATAAGCCCCACCCGCCCACCGGTAAAAAAAATGGTGGGGAGCCACGGCCAACTGCCAATTAGGTCAAGGGAGCCACAGGTTAAAAAAGTTTGGGAACCACTGTCCTACAGGAATGATGTCATGTGTGTTATTCTTATTATGTATGCACATTTCCCTTGATGTTGGCAGTCTAATGTCAAAGCTGTTGTGTTCCCTGCTGTCTTGTTCTCCACTTATTCTTGTGATCAACTATCTTGATTCCTACGGCTGCTTTTGCCTTTACAGCTCTATATCTATCTTCTACTTGTTCCAGAACTTTATTTTCTATATCAGTAAGAATGAATGTCAAATTATATCTGTGTGCAAAATCTATATCTAGTGTTTTCGTTGGTGCAAAATATCTGCTAGCTGTTTCTGCATTCTGATCAAAGAAATGTTTGTTCAAGTGCGCAAACAAGATCATAATTAAGGCACCGAGTTTTCTGTTTGTACTGATTTGTACACAAAAATACAGACGGAAAACAATGTGTTTCCTGCCTGTATTTATTTTTAAAAGTGGAAAAATACAGAAAATAGTTTTTTATGTGTGACTCTCCTTGCAGTCCTTCATGAATTTCAGGCCAACAGCTGAACAGATAGACAGCATGGGGACTTAAAAGAAAGGATGAGATATTCCTAACAACAGGAATATGTTCACATACATTTGGATATAATGCTAATAATGACCTGTGGCTATAGTGCCTGTGGCTATAGTGTTTTGTTATATGTGGCTGCTTAATTTGCTAAAATGTGACAGGCATCAACGCATGAGTGCATGTTTTGCTGTTAAATATAAGAGGAAATATACCATTATATAACTTCCATTTATTCACAAAATAAATATGGATAAATACCAATAAGATGGCAAAAAAGAAATATGGGTAAAAGCAGATAGAAATGTTAATAAAATACCATAAAACCGGGAGCCCTAATCATAATTTGAATAATAGTACTGGAAATGTCCCTGACCATAAAACTTGCTCAGCAAAACACACAAGATGATGGACGGAATTTTGCACAATGGCAAAACATTCACTCCCAGTCACAGATCTGGGTTTAATCCATCGTTATTTTGCTCACCAAGCCACCCCAGTTCAGACATGGCCATATGCAAATCAGTCTTGACCCTGTGCCTCATCGGAACAGTCCAGACCGAACTGTCAAGCCATGTCTTCCCTGGAACGGAATCAAGCACCCTAGGACCGGTTTCTGGCTATCAGCCGTCTTCAGCCAGGATAGCTTGACTCGAGTGGCCTAGTGAGCAAGGGACCCACGTCTGGGCATACCCTTCCCACATAGGGTGAACAGCAAAACACACAAGATGATGGACGGAATGTTGCACAATGGCAAAACATTCACCCACAGTCACAGATCTGGGTTTAATCCATCGTTATTTTGCTCACCAAGCCACCCCAGTTCAGACATGGCCATATGCAAATCAGTCTTGACCCTGTGCCTCATGGGAACAGTCCAGACCGAACTGCCAAGCCATGTCTTCCCTGGACCGGAATCAAGTATCCTAGGACCGGTTTCTGGCTATCAGCTGTCTTCAGCCAGGATAGCTTGACTCCAGTGGCCTAGTGAGCAAGTGACCCTCGTCTGGGCATACCCTTCCCACATAGGGTGAACAGCAAAACACACAAGATGATGGACGGAATGTTGCACAATGGCAAAACCTTCATCCCCAGTCACAGATCTGGGTTTCATCCATCGTTATTTTGCTCAACAAGCCACCCCAGTTCAGACATGGCCATATGCAAATCAGTCTTTTTTTTTATACAAAAACCTTTATTGTGTCAATACAGCATATACAGGCAGTATGTACTCACATGTAAGCATTTCAAACAGTTGTGTTAGGTATCACAGTAAATGCAAATCAGTCTTGACCCTGTGCCTCATGCTCAACAGCAGACTACATATGATGCCATACATCAACAGCAGGGGATGATGGGTAATGCCCTCAGCCACTGAAGAAGGCAATTGCATACAAACATAACAATCTCTGGCTTCCATAGTTTGTATATATTCATAAAGCAAATTTGTTTATGCATTAGATGTATTATCTCTTCTCGACAAATCACTTTTGTAAATTTCACCCCTCTAGTGAATATAATTTGCCACCCTATTTATGTTTTGGTTTGTGTACAACTGTATGTTTTTCTTCTTTGAACATAGTTGGACTCATGCTCAAGCCTACAATTAGTGATATTAGGCCTATCATTTATATAATCAGTAATGCAACTATCATGTACCTACGTCTATGACTATTAATATTCGGTACCATACTATTTAGATTCAGACCAATTGAATAGAGAAATAGCAGCAAAAGATTGTGAAACAGTCTTTTCGTTTCAATTATATTTATACCATGTACAATCTTCGTCAGACTTCCCTAACCCTACTCCATGTTCTTCTAAATGTAATCCCTACTTTTATACACCTTCCGCTCGGACCTAGGAATTTTTCTTTAAGAAACAACGCAAAGCTCATTAAAAATGTCTAATGAAGTGAGAACCAAATTAATCGATGAGCATCTCCAGTAATATTTCTCTCAGTTCACTAACCCTCTCAGGAAAAGTCAGCAAATTCAAATGAGGAAATTCAATTTGATTCAATATCAGGTTTCTTAAGCCACTTAGTCTTGTCGGGTACAGAAGGGCAAATGTAAGAAAAATGTTCAGACTAGTCTCTGGAAGTCACAGCAGAACTTCTACTAGGAGTTCAGAACTCCTATTCCTTCCCGTTGTTGTCATTAGTAACCAGGTAGTTCAACTCAGGAGAAGAGTACCTCCAAGAAGGCACCCTCAGTCTTTTAGATTTTCGAAGGCTCGACCTTACACCTTTGTCTTTACTCCGCTCCGACTCACCAGAGGTTTCCGATATATGTGCAGGGGTTCTCTCAGAGGGCAACTTCAATCTTCTGCTCTCCTTGTCCTTAGGCCAGCTTTCTTCTGCCACATGTGATTCCTTAGCACTACCTCCTTCATTAGGGTCAGGATCTGCTTCATTCACCAGCACTGCATCAGCTTCATCAAATTCAGATTCAACTTTAGATTTGTTGTGACCCCCCTCAGATTGCTGAAGTGGTGTTCCAGGCTCTGTCTGGTCCCCTACAGCTTGGCTTACCTCTTCCCATGGCTTTGCGACCACAGCTGGCATCTCTTCTGGGAAAGGTGCTGCTAGTGGCATAATGTAACTGGAGGGGCCACCCTGCATAGTACATGAAGGGGGCCCCCTTCGACCACACTCAGGAGCTCTCAGGCCAGGGTACTGTGCTGAGGGGTCCCCTGGAGCTTGGGTGTCCCCCACATCGCAGGGGCTGCGGGGGCCTTTGTTACACCCCTGGATGCTGATTCTTGTTCAAGGGGACACTGGACTCTACATGTGTGGGACTCATGCACCTAATTTGGATGTCCACCACACTTCACGGCTATCGTAGTGACCAAAACCAAACCCACGCCAACGAGGCTCAAGGTAACTCTTCCTTACGTGTATCTTCACTACGATCCAGACTCCCCGACTAAGGATGTGGCACTGCTCCTGATGCAGTGGTGAGGTAGTTGCTTCAACCTGATGAGACACAGAAGAAACCATGTCCGCCAATCCTTTACAGTTATCGAGTATCATATTTTCTGTGATGTTTACTAATATATTTGCGGGCACAGCAGGCAGTCTCATAGCACTTCCCATGATGATCTCATTGGGAAAGAGTCCTGTTTTCCAATCTGGGACACTGGGAAGACTCATCAGTTCAAGAGGTAAAGCATCAGACCATTTCAAAGATGGAGAAGCACACACATTAGCAATTGTAGACTTCAAAGTGCTGTTTACTTCCTCCATGATACCTGACGCTTCTGGCCGATAACTGCAATGCAATCTCTGCTATACTTGTAATGCTGCACATAACATTCTCAAGAACTGATTATTAAAATGGGTTCCTCGGTTTAACTCTAAAGAGGTTGGAAATCCGAATCTTGGGATAAGTTCCCTCAGCAACTATTTAGCTACAGTGAGGCTATCACATTTCCTAGTCGGATAGGCTTCCACCCAAAAAGTGCATAGAACCACTAAAATGTACCTCAATTCATTGCATACCGGCATCTCAATAAAGTCCAACTGCATCCTGATGAAGGGACCTCCATATCTCCCTATGGACTCAGTGTGACAGCATTTTGCTTTTCACATTAATTTGCTGACAAATGACACACCGATAACACAATGCCTCAGCCATTGTTCGAAACCTTAGGTTAATCCAAGTCTGCCTAAACAATCTCACCATGGCAACCCTTCCTCCATGCATCGAACCATGATAATACCTCATTATTGGGGACAGCAAATTATTAGGCAATACTGGTCTTCCATCTCCTGAAACCCAAATGTCATCATCTTGTTTCACACAACCTGCTCTTATCCAACTTTGTTGCTCTTCCTCAGTAACCTCCTCTTGCAATCTCTTCACTTCCTCCCATGTATCAGCAATTGTTATCAAAAGGTTGAAGTTGGTTTCATCTGTTACCTCTTTTTTGTAATCGCCATTAAAAGTACAGAAATTCAGTGCACAGTAACGTGCAACTTCGCGATATCTGTTGCCAATTGTTTCAAAACCATTCCCTATACAATTAGCAGGACACTTAACAACAGCGATTTCTGCAGGTATTTGGAGGGCCACGAACAGTTTTTCCATTGCGGATGGGGGGATCCTTACGAGGCCATACAACCCCTCTAAGGACCATAACTGTCCGAAGTCATGAACCACACTGAACCCATACTGGCTATTGGTGAATATGGTCACTTTTAGCTGGTCTGAAACACAGCATGCTCTGGGAAGTGCAATAAATTCTACCACCTACGCTGAGAATACTCCTTGACGTCAGGCCGCTTCCACTACTTCCGTAACAGCACAGACAGCACAGGCAGCTCTTAGGTTTCCATACTTGTCCCTGAGGCAAGAGACATCCACAGAGTGTGGTCAGATTCAGGTAACGGATCATCAGAAATGTCGGGACAATGCTTGGTACATAGTTCAGTGACATTGCGACAGTCATGTTCTACTTCAATTTGATCTGCATCACAATCAGGTAAGGGCATCAGGGTTGCAGGATTTACAGTGCCACATCTTTTCAGGGTCACATTCTCTGCCACAAAGATCAACTGTTCATACCTAGTGATCCTTCTATTTGTCAAGTGTTGAGTACGTGTTCTTGTTAGCAAAATCTCCACAGAGTGGGGAACATAGACAGTCAAAGGATGACCCATCACAAAGCTTTTGCATCTCTCTATGCTGACACCTGTTGCAGCAACAGATTTGAGGCATCTGCTCAAAGCTAACGCTACTGGATCTAAAGTAGAAGAAAAATAAGCTACTGTTCTATGGGCACTTCCATCAGTCTGTGCCAATACTGAGAGTGCACAACCTCCTTGTTCATTGCAAAAGAGTGAAAACGCTTTTATTGTAATCTGGCATTCCTGGTGCAAGAGCACAACAAAGGCTCTCTCTGATCTCTAGGAAGGCGTTCAAGCAATCGTCATCCCAAGGTGCCTGATCAGAAACATCTTTGTGTGTCAGCCCGTGCAAAGGTTTGGCCATCAAAGATAAGTTGGGTATTCATTGGCGACGGTACCCCACCATTCCCAGTAACATCCTGACTTCCTTCTGAGTACGAGGCAGATTCATTTGTGATCACGGAGAATCTTTCCTGTGAAACCTCTATCACACCTTTCACAGTATGATGTTCCACATAAAGGACATTTGTCATGCAGTACTGCAACTTGCTTGGGGATACTGTTATGTCTATTTTCAGTTAGATGGTTACACAGAGCTATTGTATCAGTTTTACAAGCCTGTCAAGTATTAAATGCAACCAGCAGGTCTTCGCTATCCTGGACTAGAACAGAATGACATGGCGTGGCCAGAGACTCCAGATTCCTTTTCAAGACCTGATTAAATATAGAAGGACTCTCCGTATACCCTTGTGGGACATGTTAAACACTGTTCCCCAGCCAGAAATCGAACAAGAATTGGCTCCCCTCATGGACGGGAATGGAAAAGACGGCCTGGCAAAGATATATGACAGTGAACCTTTTGACCTTGCATGGAATCTGAAGCAATATCACAGTTGGATTCGGTACCAATGGACAACAAGAAACCACTATGTTTTTAACCTTTTAGGAGATCCTGCGCAATGCAGTACTTGCCGCTTGGCTAAACCCATAATGGGAGAATTATATAGACTCCCCAGGATATCCTTCAGAATACCTTGTTCAATCATTGTTTAAATCACATGTGTAATTCCAGCGACTGTTTCAGGTGTCAGATTATACTGTGGTGTTCATGGATATTCTGCATTTGGCTCAACTTGATTGGAGTTCTATTCCCATTGACATACAGTAGACGGTGCAATTTAACTTGCACAGCAAATCAAGTCCTAAGAGGCATACAGGACTATAATCACACACCACTACTTGATGATTATCTTCAAATATCCCTATCTTTTCAGGGACTTCTTCAGTAAGAGGATTCAACAATAGTCTAAGTGCAATTCCTACAACTAAGATTATTTTTCCCAAGAGGGGTATGTTTGTATCCTCTGCTGTTCTCACAGTAGGGCGGGTAGCACCAGTGTCAATCAAGAAAAAGTGACAATGTGGCCGTCTACACCAGCATCGACATATGGTCAACTCTGGTCCACTTCTAAGACTGTGCCAAGTGTATAGTCTTCCTCCCCCTCAGGGACCAACATAAGGATGGATCTGTATCATAATCATTGAAAGTCACCACCATTGGGTAATTCTGAGAGACATTCTGATTTGCATTTGTGTCTATTTTCGGATGAAGTCTTTGATTACCTCCAGCTTGCTGTGGTATCGGAGGTTGCGATATCCTGCATCACAGGACCTTGTGAACTAAAAAAAAACTTGAGGCCTTAGTCTGGGCACATTTTTAGGCTGTACGACATTTCCCTGAGACTGAACAATATCCCCATTCTGTTCCTGATTAGCGGGATTTAAATGACATTCTCGCTTCCAGTGCCCCACTCTATTACAATAGTGACATGGGTTAGTCTTTTTCAAAATGGCAATATCCACTCCAGTCTTAGGATCTATAGGAACACCTCTTCCTCTTCCTTGTTGAACTAGAGTCCCAGGCTTCTGGACTCCCTACATAGAGTTAGTATTCCCCACATAAGGCTGTCCTTGACCTCTCTGAATCACTTTCATCTGTGCTACCATCAACTTCTCTTTCAACCTTTTGTGCTTCATTTCAATTTCGTAACAGCAGTACTTTGCATAATCGCAGAATATTATCGACAGACTTGTTCTGCCAACAGATTAGATGCTGCTGTATCATCATACTAATCTCAGGTCTCAATCCAGTGACAAATCTAGACACAAATTGCCCCATATCCTTGGGCTCTAGAGTATCCATTCCACCGTACTGCTGAAACGCCTGCAATAATCTTTCATAGAATGCATGAACTGTCTCTTCAGGTTCTTAGGTTGCCCATTCAATTTTTACCCAATCAATATCCTGTTGTGGTACCTTTGCTTCCAACCAAGTAAGCACCTGCTCGTACTTCTTCATCACTATAGGTACCGGAACAGGTGTCACTGGATCTCTTTCAGGTTCTCCCTCAGGCCATTCTATAGCTATTTTGCATCCCAGAATTCACTAGGGACCATCATTTCAAACAAAGTGTTCATGTCAATCCATAGAAACTTTGAAATTTTCACAAATCGATCAACCTGCGTGTACCTCTCTACAGGTTTCTCTCTAAATCTCGGGAAATCACTTGTAAATGCCGCAAGATCAACTTTACTCCAAGGCACATGAACATATCCTCTACTCAGTACTTCTCATAAAGGGAATGTTTGGACACCCACTCCCTTTTCTCCTCCAGGAGGAGGTTCTCCCGTTATTCACTTAGAAGCCTTTCTCCTAGCCCTTCTCTCTTCCCATCTATCCAATGTACTCCAAACTCGAATGCATAGTATGAGCTCTCAAATTTTAGTTTTTAGTCCTGGTATCCTCAGATTCTATATATTCTGATCACTAAATCCAACCCGCCAACTCGCCAACCTACTCACGCCCTATACTCCTACAAGATCCTTGAGATCGGAGGGGCTTCACCTGGCTGCTTGTCCACGCTTCAAATTGAGCAGAATGGGTGGCCGCTCCTTTAGGGTGCTCGCGGCAGGTTTATGGAATTCGCTTCCGGTACATATCCGAGCTCTTGAAGACTTGCTCGCCTTCAGGCAGGCTATTAAAACTTTCCTGTTTCCCTTGTCTGGTTAATTTCCCTTTCTTTTGTGTGTTATGTTATAGTGTCTGTCAAAGTGCCAGGACGCCCCTTTGCTGGGGCAGCTGTGCGCTATAAAAATATAAATAACATAACATAACATAACTAAATGCAGGTCTGTGGTTTTTCTGCAACGCCTTAATTTTTTTTCATATCAACATCATATCTATTAGCTGATTCAGATAATTTCTCATGCGCCTGTCTTGCTCTTCTAGTGGCATCTTTACACATGAACAGTAATTCGCCTGGTTGATAAAAGTCTATTTGATAGAGTTCTAAGCTTACACTTATCATCGCATCCAATTCAGTCTTCAATTTGAGCACATCAATCAAATCCACCTTTACAGCTGATTTAAGAGTTATATGACTAGTTTCAGTACATTGCATTCTCATTGATTTTTCATTATGCTCTTTCAACCACTTCTCTAAGTCATGGACATCGAATATTTGTCGACCCCCGGAAATCCTCTTCTCTGGGGTAGTATTCTCTCGAGGCATGCTGTAGTGCACATTTGGTAGGGTTTCCCATAGAGGGGAGTGTAGACCTACTAATCCCAAAAAGGACCTTATGGTCCTGCATCCATTCAGCAAAGCAGACGGGTCTGCACTTGCTGCGCAAGGTGTCATTCTCCCTTGATATTTGTCTCTCTGTTTTACATGCGCCGCACGTTCCCATGCAGCAAACGCTTCAAATTGTGTGGGTCTAGGTAATGGTTTCATTGCAAATAGCATCCCCCTCAAATAATCAATTATTCTCAAATTGAAAGTACCGTAGGTGGGAAACATCAATGCACCTTCTTTCGCTATGATCTTGTGCCACTTTTAAGCCATGTGCCACTTTTTAAGCCAAACAATAGTATGTAGCCCTACTTTTGTTGCCATTTAGTGTGCTGGCTTATCTTTCGGTGGCTCTTCCTTACAAATTCTAATAGACACCCCTACATCTCCACGTATCTTATCTCTTATTGCTTTAAAATATCTCCTTTTTTCAATCTCTTATTTCAAAAATGTTTGCTCATATCCATAATTAAACAAAATTTAAGTTCCACAATAATCACAGCAAGGAACAATTTCAACGAATTCCAGTGTAGCGTTACACCAAAAGACCTATACCACTCCCACTCCTCGCAGCAGTTTACCCTCCTTCACAGTCTTTCCTACACTCTCTCTCTCGTTCACTTCTGTTTATAACAATTGCCTGCTCTACTAAAAGAATTGATAGAATCACTCACCCAAAGAACATACATCCACAATTGAAACTGCGACCAGAGAGGAAACACCCAAATCAGTATAGTTTCCATCCTGCGTAGAAAGGTCCACCACACCAATTACAACTCTAGCTTGCATGCAAATGTTCCCTATCTCAATTGGGCCATTGACGACATCTCATGACTAACCCCACAAAACCTTACCAGACAATCACATCACGGTGTCTTCTGCACCTTATTATATATCCTGGGATCTTAGGTCACGTCGGACCCTACAACATCTTCAACTTCAACTGACTCTCACAACATCTCTGCCAGACATCACACAATCAGTACTGTACTGCAAGCTAAGTATACATTTCACACACACACATCTCTACTAATACTCCCTCCTTCTTTGCTGCCATTTCAGCACACCCCACTGAAACTCCGTCTGTCCTCCACGCTTCGATCTTGGATTCTGAACTAGGAACACAAATGTTGTGATCCAGATTTTCTAGGTCCAGTTCTGTTTCCGTTCACTTCACTAACTAACCATCGAATAAGGCTACACAATTGTTAAAGTCTAGGCCCATTTACACAGTTCTCTCCAGAGGGGACTGGTCTTTCTAGTAGAGTGAGCAGTGATCAGAATCAAATCACTGGTTATCATTTCAATACAGTGCAACTAATGTATCTATACATTAATCCGCTCGACTCTTTGATCTTAATTTAGTAGATTAAAGTTGAGAAACAAATCAATATAGATTAGTCTCAATATAATTATATAAAAATACAAAAAAGATCAAAGAAAGTCCAAAGCTCCTTAAGAGATATACCCTATATAGTACAAAGCAAATGACTAACTCTAAAATAAGGATGCAGGTAATCAGAAAGAAGAAATGAATAACCTAACTTACATTACTCTACCTTAAAAGGGTAACAACCCTAAACTAAAGCATTTGAATAAGGACATAATCAATTAAGGAAAAAGAAATGTGTCAGCCATCAGAGTTTTCAGTAGAAAAACTACGACAATGGGTCAAGTAGCTTGAAGCCACACAAGCAGTAAAATAGATCTGCTCCCTAAGGAAACCCAAGACAGACTCTCTCCTTAACTAAACACAGCACATTATATCATCTGTCGTCGGCTTGACACTCTCATGTGGCTCCTTCTTGGGAAAGTTCCATAGCTCTGGCACAACTAGATACTTTCAGCACCTAACGCAGCCAGATAGCACATTATCTCTTCTTTTCCTTGGCGATTACTCTCCCATGAGAACTCCTCTCTTCACTTGGAACCGCTATTCTCTCAGCGGACTCCTCCTTCTCATGCTTTGCTATCTCCCTGCACACAACTCCTTTATTGTAAATAATGCAGCTTATCCACACCTGCAATTGAAACAACTCAGCAACATACATTCCATAATGAAGGCTAAACGTGAATTACATTTTACATCTTAATGTGAGCAGCAACTGAACTAATTTCTTCTTAAGGCCTAGTTTTGCTAAGTTAACATGTGCACAGGGTTACAGAATACGCACCTTTTTACAAGGAAAATAATGCAACTGCTTAAAGCACGAATAAATGCAATGAATTATAAACGTCTCAGTGTAAATTAATGTGCACTTGTTTAATTCAAATTATGCGTATAAACATTAAACATCATTTGCACACTTCCTAAGTAAGTATCTCGCAATACGACATTTCATGTTATTTTCTCCTGTTGCGTTAAAACTTGACTTGCAAACCCAACTTTATTAATCACATTCTAAATACATTTATTTCAAACAAAATACCATTTAGCATATAATACTCTCCTTCCTTTGTAATGTAATGTAATGTAATGTAAATAGGTACTTATAAAGTGTGCAGCTACTCCACAGAGTGTGCCGGTACTGAAAGCCCTTGAGACAGACAATTAGCACTATAGCAGGATGGGCAAGGCAGAAAGAGATTGCTGGAATAGCCAGGTTTTTAGCTACCTCCTGAAGGTAAGAGGATCCTGCACCCGCCTGAGTGATAATGGCAGACCGTTCCATAAACGGGAGGCCAGCACTTGAAAGGAACGACTGCCCAGACGGGAACGGGAAAACTTCGGATGGTCATCAGAAGCTGCAATGAGGACCTCAAGGCCCGTCACGGTACATAGTGTTGGATCTTTTTCCTAATGTGGAAGGCTCCCATATTATGGAGAGCCCTAAAAGCCAAGACCAGAGCTTTAAATTGGATCCTCTTCCTTACCGGCAGCCAGTGCAGGGACTTCAAATGGGGAGACATTCGTGCTCTAGGTCCCACCATGAAAATAGCTCTGGCCGCTGCATTCTGAACCACCTGCAGGCGGCCCAGTAAGTAGTCAGGGAGGCCCAGGTACAGGACATTGACATAGTCTAGCCTCAATACAATCAGGGCCTGGACTACAGTCTTCCTGTGTGAGACCGGCAGCAGGGGGAGAAAATTCTTTAACATTTTTAGCAGACCAAAGCAGGTGCCGGCGACTGTTTGGATCTGAACCTTCATGGACAAGTCAGCGTCTAGCTTGACCCCTAGGTTCTTCACAGTGCTTACTGATGTTATAGGGGGGGACATATCCTGTGTCCAACACTGGCGTCATGCATCGCATGGTGTGAGATCGAAGAAAATAATCTCAGATTTCTCCGGGTAACTCTTTAATTCCGTCTCAGCCAGGAAAATCTCCCCTGCCTAACTGTCCATGTTACATTGATATCGCATATTTGCTAATACGCTTTGGGGAAAACTCTTGGCATCACTTAAATACTGTCATTGTGATCCAATGAATTGCTACCTGATGGGATGTCTGAGTATGTGGTTGTTTGGTTGGTTTGATAGAATGAGTGTGTGTGACTCATGATGCAGATTGTTATTGATTTTCGTGACATTGATTTTTATGTCTTTTGCATTATATTGATCAAACAATATCAAAAAATATATATATTTTTCCAACTTACTTGTATGTATTACATTTGGGAGGACAATTTGTTTGTAGGACTGGGCTTTCCTTATCAATGACTTACCAGCACCAGATCAAGCTAACATTGGGCAGAGCGGTGTTTTCCTGTATTGTTTGTAGTTTAATTCCCCTGCTCCCTCTGCCAGCCATCAGTTTCAGGGGGCCCTCTTCTGTGTGAGTGGTCACAACAAAGCACTGTCTGCATGTAGGGTTGCCATCCTTCTGAGAAATAAATTCCGGCCATTCGTTTACCTTTTCCCTCTGTATGCGCGAATGGTCATTATGAAACTTTTAAACAGCTCTCACCTGCTTTTTAGATGCTTTTGTTATGTGTTTGCTATTTTAGGTGTATGCTTAGTTTCTTTTCCCAATTTTGATACTAGCCTGGACTTTAAAGACACAGGCCGGGCTGGGAAAAATCTGACTAGGTGGGAACCATTTGTACATGCTAAATATTGCCGAATGGGAAGGTGTCTGGACTGACCATGTCATGAGTGCTCTTGGAAAGAACAAAATTCCCTTCTGTGTCAAGTACACTAAGCTTAAAGTAGTTTGAAGTAGTATGCACTTAATCCAAAAACGCACTTCAATATAAGGTATCATAGCTAGTCTGTTTAGGTAAGTATATTATGTTTTATTTATATAACAAAAAACCTGCTTTTGATTGCAATTAAAAATTGTTTGTTAAAAAAAATCATCATACTAATATGACTGATTAACAATACTGACGGGCAACTTTCAGTGTAGTTCTTGTACTAACTGTAAATCCATAATGAAAGAACAGAAAGAGGAATTGAATGGGATACGACATTGGATTAACGAGATGGTTAATTGTAGGTCAACAAATGTTGTGTATCTCATAATCTGTCCCTGTCAAAAAGGTTATGTAGGGGAAACAAGTCGTGAAATGCGAACAAGACTGAACAAACACAGATCTGCCTGAAGAACAGGTAAGAAAAATGCCCCACTAGTAGAGCATTGGGTAGATAAAAAGCATAGTGAACAAGACCTGGAATGGTTTATTCTTGAAAAAGTGAGAGGATCTATGAGAGGAGGGAATATAGAAAGGAAAAGGAAACAGAGAGAGCAATTTTTCAATGTCCAAATTTAAAACGTATAGTGAAGATCTTAACAGTAGAGAAGAATGGGAATGACTGATTGGCTGACTAATTACAGGAGATGGGGTAGCTGTATAGTATATATTTTTCAAAACTAATTCTTAAAGAAGAAGTAAAACTCTATCCTTATTTTAATGGCTATGAGTAATGATAGCGATTCATATAGAGATGAGCTACACTATCGGAGGACTACCAAAAAAACTCCTCTATGATAATAATGGTAATGAGCAACCATAGCGACTGATAAAGAGAAGAGCCATAATATCGGAGCTGCCCCAGTACTAGTAAGAGATAATCTGAAATAAAAAATAAAATAACTGTTTAAGAGATCGAATTGGGTATGGAATGAAATATTATATCAAGATCATACTTTGATAAATGACAGCAATGAGGGACTAAGCAGCAGTGCCCAGTCTATTATGGCGACCACGTTTTTGATATCTTTACATCGATATGAGATCATAGCGTCTGTGAAAGACGAGAACCATAATATTGAAGCTTTCCCAAACTAGAATAAGAGATAGTACCTAGTCCATCATGGCGACCGCGTTTTGATATTTGCACATCAATATGAGATATGATGTATCAAATAAGTGTATTAGTTCTGCCTACATTGTGGAACCGTTCTTTTAAAAAAGGAACCATATATATTTGAAATATCTAGGAAAATTGTTTTGGAAGATTTTATTTAATTTTTACTATTTATATTGAGTACTCTTTTAACGGGTAATCAAATAGAAGTTAAAAATGGCCGCCACCACATAATTTGACGTAGGGCTACCCGGAAGTGTTCAAGTAGGAAAGGCCCCAGTAGGAACTGATTACAGATTGAAGTCAGAACGCCGACAGGCTGATACGCGACATTTCACAGGGAAGAGGTGAGCGAGACGGGTAGCTCAGCAACTACCAACCACCAACATAGAGGTAAGGCCCCTATGCACAAAATACGCTGTTTATGAGAAGTGGGATTTAAACTATATTTCCAAAATAGAACCAAGGGGTATAGTTGGGACACAGATATAATATAGCATATTAGAATATGCACAAAGGCTTTGTACCGTAGCAATGTAACATTTTTATCTATACAAATTCTGGATAAAACTGCCCTTAACTTAGGGGGTTTGTCATTACAAGTTCCTATTATTTATGAGGTACGGTGTAGTACTCGATGGAACCACGGTTTTTACTATGGGATACGGCATTCTAGAAAAAAATGGGAAATTTGACCGTAGAATATAAAATAAGATGACACTATCTAATACATTACAACAAAGAAAATCCTTTTTGTTTTCCTTTGTATACAGGAATGTGGGCCTGATCAATTTAAAAAGACGGGTTCCTCAAATCTAACTTTGAGAATAGTTCACACTAATAGTGGTGGCACAAAAAGATCGGGGTCACAATACCTAAATCAACTCTGTAATTGGAATAGGAGTCAGGAATATAAATAAAGTGTTGCGTGTAAGTTGTCCTACGAAATATATGCCTTTGTATATGGAAAGATGATAAAAGGCTAACATCAATATTAATAAATAAATGAAGAAATATGTTTTAAATAGGTGGACAACATCCATTGAAATAATCCCAAGGGGTTGGACCCGACCTGATAGGCCCTTAAGTAAGTCAAGTAAGGTCTTCTAGACAAGTAAAACAATAACAATGAATAAAACAAATGTAAATAATCGGCTCGTTATTTTTAGGGGACCTTCAAAGATAATCTTTGAAAAATTATATCCTTGGACTGATGCAACAAGAATTAAAGATGGTTGCATTTCTGGAGCTTTCCTGTTAGTAATTACTTGGGTGAGTTTTCCTAAGTCTTTCTAATACACCCGGCATACAAGTAAATGTAGTGACTAACGTTCAATAATAACTACTAACCTAGTATGAATGGATATGCTATACAAGTAAATGTAGTGACCAAGGTTCATAAATAACTACTAACCTAGTCAGAATAGATATGCTATTAAGAAGTTAGTAATACTAGAATAGAATATAGAATGCATTGAACCAGTACAAAGTTGTTGTATGCACAAAATTAGTATTGTTTTTAATTAAATTTTTTCTATTTATAGATGTATGGTCTGTTTTTTATGAATTTGAAAAAGTTATGAATGTCATATGAGTCCTGAAGAAGGTGTCAAGAAAAAATAAGATACACCGAAACGCTGCGTCGACAAATTGTTTTTTAACGAAATTATTAATTGTGTCAATGTATTGAGATATGGTTTCTGATTATGTTTGTTTTTCTTTGAATGTATAAAACTGATATGAGTATTATTTATTTGTAATGATTTTCACAAAAAGCTCTCTTTATATATTGTTAATACGTCATATTATTAGATGATTTTTTAACAAACAATTTTTAATTACAATCAAAAGCGGGTCTTTTGTTATTTGGTAAATAAATAAAACATGATATACTTACCTAAACAGACTAGCTACAATATGTTATATTGAAGTACCTGGGTTCAGTGCATACTACTTCAAACTACTTTCAGCTTAGTGTACTTGACACAGAAGGGGATTTTGTTCTTTACAAGTGTTAACTACCCTGTCCCTTTTGGTCTAAATTGGGGTGAACTCTCTTTTCTTTTGGTTAAGTCCTCTTGGAAACATCCAAATTGATGTCCCTGTAGGTTTGGCTGGCACTACAGTGTTCCTTAGCAAATGCAATTACAGTATTCACACTTTTCTAAAAAGAACTACAAAATCAAGGTTAAAATGCTTGCAAAAGGCAATTCAGTCAGTTGTTTGCCTTAAAAAATAAACCCATACAAAAACAAGACACTGGGCACAATCTTTCACTTCAAGTGGTTCCTAAACACAAATAGATTGACTGCATTCCTTCCTGGGGTTACACCGTGTAGTATTGAAGTACCTGTAACAACCCCCCACCCCTCCCCGCAGCCGGCAGGATGGACAGGGAGTGATCAGGTGGGCTACAATAGAATGACTACAAGGAGACGGGTTTATCTTAGATGTTGTCTGTCTATTTATACCTGATGCTGTATCTGGCCTCAGGGTGCGTGTGACATCAGCCGTAGCTGGCACTTCCAGGACAACTAGAACACTATACCCTGCTCCATCTTAAGTGCTTTCTTCCATGGGGCTCTGTGATAGTCCTGACTTTCGTTCTGCAACATCTGCATGGTTGGTAAAGTCCCTCAACCCTGACCCACTTTTTGGGTCAGGGGTGAAGTCGCGGGAGAAAGTGTTGCCTGTTTCTTGCAGTGCTTTTGGGAGAGAGCTCTAGCAAGGGTTCACATCCCTCTGGTAGGCTCCTTTCGACCTGCGTGGCCAGGTGTTGGTGAATTCACAGGGTCGGTGGTGGCTGCTATTGGGAAGGATGCTGTGGCTTCCCTTCTGCCCTCCTCCTCGGGATCTTTCCTCTGATTCTCACAGTGGCTGTCCTCCAGTCCTAAAGCTACTCTTGGGTGTACTCTCTTGAATCACAATATGTTCTTTGTCACGGCTTCTCTTTCTCTCGTTGCGGTGATCATGGTTTCTTTACAGTGGACTACGGTCCATACTCCTTTTTTGTATGATGTCTGGTATTTCCATCCAGGATACCGGTCTTTTAGGAGCACTCTGTCACCTCTCTGGATTCTGCTGTCTTTGGCCTGTTGAGCCTCTGTCACCCATTGATTATTTTTGGATCCCCTCCACTGGCTGTGTTCTGTCACCAGCTTCTTCGGGTTCCATTTTACTGTTGTTGGGGACACGCCTCTGATCTTCCTCCCAAACATCAGCGAGGCTGGGGTGCTCTGCGTGACGCAATGGAACTTATTGTGATATGCCCTCAGGAAGTTGTTGTGAGCCTATTCTGGCTCGCCCCTTTGCTCGACACTGATCTGAAATGCTATGGTCATGGTGCGCAAAAGCATTTCTGCTTCTCCGTTCACCTGGAGCCATCGAGGAGTTATGCACCGATGCATCACGTTCTAGGCATGCTTGGAATTCACAGACTTGAAACCCGGGCCCGTTATTGGACCTCACTGTCATTGTGAGACCAAAGACTTCAAATGTTTTTTCCATTTTGGGTTTTACATTGCCAAATGTAGTGGAGTCTAACATTTCTACCACTGGGAATTTCGAATATGCGTTGCTAAACACTAATGAATTTCGGCAATCATGGAGGGTCCCGAAGTCCAAACTGACTAGCTTCCAGGTTGCCATGCAGGGGCTCTCTGTGATAATGGGGTCCAGTGTTTTGGTCTCACTGTCCAGTTGGCAGGACAAGCATTGGGCTGCAAGGGCATCCACGTTGGAATCCATGCCTGGAAACCACAGCTTTTCCCATAGCCTCACTTTTGTCTTTGTTGTGCCCTGGTGGCCTTTGGTGGGCTAGCTTCACCACCAGCTCTTCCATTGTTTGGGGTATCCCAATCCTTCTCCCCAGAAGTCCAGGCCATCGCCGGTCATGCTGAGTTCCGCACGCACTTGCCAGAGCTGGTCAAGGGTACCATGGGTCACATGATTGACCTTTCTGGAATTAGCCAGAAAGGTCATCGATTTGTTATATTGAATTGCTACTTTTATCCTGCACAGGCATCTGGCTTCTGATGACGATTGGGTGAAGTGTTGTAGCGTGAGCGCCAGGGACATGCAGCCTTAGAGATTAGTTGGATATCCTGATCAATGGTTTCATCTGCTGTGCGGCTACACTGGCCTGGTGAAAAGGGTGCCTGGAGAAGTCTGCTGGGTTCTCTGATCCTGGCCAACAGTTGACATTGATTGATTTTGATGCAGCTGGATGCCGCATTTCTCTATGCCTGGTGGGGTGTGTTGAGATGTTCCTGGAAACAAGTGCCCCAAATGTCCTTTATTACTTTGAAAATCCTGCCGATTAGGCAGAGATGAAAATAGGCACAACCCCATTTGATAGCGAGGGCTTCACGCTCAATCTGTGCGTACCTTGTCTCCACATCAGATATTGCCCGACTAGCGAAAGCCACTGGTGTCCATGTTCTTTGCTGTGTTGCTGTACAAGAACAGCTCCCAATTCTACGGGGCTGGTGTCCATGATCAGTTCTATCTCCAGAGCATGATCAAGATATGCCATGGAGACATCTTGAAGGAGAGCATCTTTGATTTGCTGAAATGCCTTTTGTTGTGCTTTGCCCCATTCTCATTAGGAGCGGGCCTTAGTTAGGGCTCTCAGTGGTTCAGTGAGTGTTGTCAAGTTGGGGAGCAATCTCCTGCAACAGTAAGACATTCCGAGGAAGCATTGAATTTCTGTGGCAGGAGTCAGAACCAGGGCACTACGAATTTCCTCAGATTTCTCATGATCTACTCTTATACCTTCCAATGAGAAGACGTAGGTGAAAATTAAACTAGTTGTCAAAGAAGGGAACACTTGGATTTGTTCAGTGTCAACCCACTCTCAGACATCCACTGGAGAGCGGCTCAAATCTGCAAGAAGTGTTCATCTTGGGACTTCGCATCGATCCACACATCATCGCTGATGTTAATCACCCAAGGCAGACCTGACAGGTTATCCCTTTTGGCATTTTAAAAGACTTCTGCCATGAGCAATATTTCTGAAATTCAGTTTCTTATGGGGCCGAAATCCAGGTGTGTCGTGAACATTGTGATGTACCTGCTCATAGGGTCTAGGAGTAGTTGGTGGTACCCTGAGTTAAGGTCCCCTTGGAGAACCACTTGGCTACTGTCAGGTCTGTTATGATGTTGTCCATGGTTGCAGTAATATATCACTCCCTTTTGATAGCTTCTTTGGGGAGTCACAAATCTATGTAGAGCATGACTGCCTCTTGTTGCTTGGGCTTTGGAGTAATTACCATTGGTGAGACCAAGGGGGTTGCTCCAAACACCTTCTTGATCTCTCTGAATTTTTCAAGACTCGTCAGTCCTTCCTTCACTTGTTTCCTTAGGTTAAAGGGGACTCATCGGTGTCTTAGTGCTACTGGCTTGACCACCTCATCTGTGTTGAGATTTATGCTTTAGTCCTTGGGGCATCCTAACTCTTTGAAGATGTGCCCACTTTCCTGTAGTAACTGAACGGTTTAGTGAGCGGCACATGTGTGCGAATGCTAACAGCCCTAGTGCTTCATTATTTGGTAGGGGATCAGGGTGCCTCCAGTTTAAGTGCCAATGAAGAATTTTGCATTGATCCGTTGTTGTCTGTGACAGACTTGTCCGTCACATGTTCTGGCTAAGTGGAGTGGCTGTCACTCCTGTATACGAATATTCTCATCTTTTTCGTGGCCAGTGGGGGCTGTCTGTTCAGACACAGGTACTACTCCACATCCATAACATTCATGGATAGCCCTGTATTGATGAACACTGGGACTGTCTGACAATCGTTCTCAATCCTATATGCTGGTTGTGTTCTTTTTGGCATTGGCTTGTTTTTTGTGTAGGAAATGAGGAATACTTTTTTATTATCGTCCGCTTCTTTGGACAGGTCATGACCAGTAGTTTGATGGTGGAACACCCTTTGTTCATCCACCTCGCGCACATTGATTGGAGCGAGGGACATCCCTTTGGTCCCTCCACATCTTGCTCTGCTTCTGCTGTGGCACACTCGGGCAAAATTATTGGTCTTGCTGCACTTGGAACACACCTTGCTGTATGCTGGTCATTGAGACTCGGGGTGTTGGTCTTGCCAGCAATATTCTCATGTGGAGGCTTGCGAGGCTGGTCTGAATGTTATGGGTGCAGGTCGTCATGTGCACCTGGTCTATCACCTCTGTTTTCATGAGGGTCTCTTGTTCATGGGATTGTGAGAGGCTTCGAAGTTCCTTTGGTTGAGTGGGATCTAAGGTTACTGAGCAAGAACCGGTAGTGGGATCAATGAGGAACCACTAATGTGTGTATAAAGGAGAGGGAGTTCTCCGTGTTGGAACTAGGGCTCTCACACACCCAGCAAGCTAGGTGTCATGCTTCATAATTTGAGCCTGCCCCTCGTCAGGTCGGCGCTGCAATACCTGACGGGAACCCTGACCGGGGCTCTTTATCGGGGATCTTTTGTTCCTGCCGGTGGGTGCAGTGGGGGTGAGACATCAGCCGCCCCACAGGAGGTGGAGCCAGCACAAGGGAGGGAAGATACAGCTCTGGAACACTCTGTTGACATGATTCCTCCTCTCCTTTCACAGGGCAGGGACATCAGACAAGCCACGGGGGGTGGAGCCAGCATTGTAGAGGGAAGGCCCATCCCTATTCAGGTCCCAGGTGCAACTCCTCCCTCTAGATGCAGATCTCTCTATTCACCACTGGCCTGCCCCAGCCTGTCTCCTGGAATCCCCCACGTCTGTCACAAAAAAACCCAGACAAGGAATACACAACCCAGCAGATGCAGCCTCAAATGGTTAGGCAAGCAAATACCTACTTTCTAAAAATGGTATTTGCAACCACAGAATATTAAAATAAACTTTACTAAAAGATGTATTTTATTATTCTGAGTTCAGGAATACTAAATTTGAATTTCTACGATGGTCCCTGAGTCAGTTAGGATTATAAGACTGTAATAATCTAACTGCCCATTCTGGCCTATGAGAACAGTTAGCCTTCAATAGTGAAAAATGAAAATGGCTGTAATTCACTATTATAACATGCTACACACATCAGAGCATGTCCTGCCTTATACTTACAATGTACCCTGTGTTGCACAATCACGCGAGGCACTCCAGTTGTTTCCTCTTGATGCCGTAATGTCCCAACTCCCTCAAGAACCAGTCAACGCAGCAAGGATAGTAAACACCTGCTAGGCTAACTTGTCCACAAGGGAAAGGGGAAGTGGAGAGAGAAACAAACAAACAAACACTGGTCTTCAGCTGCTGTTTCTCTAGAAAGTGTTCTGGGCCAGTTTCGTGTCTGCACGTGATCCTGTATTTATAAGCACACAACAATCAATCCGCAGTCTCTTAGGAGTTCCTTAGATGTCGCACGTATATAACAAATACACATAATACTGCCGATTTGAGAGATTGGCCCTTGTTAACACTTCGCTGAGTTAGGAATAATGCCGTCTGATATCGCCTCAGACTATCACCTTAAAATAATAATGAGACCATTTAAAATGATGTCTTTCTATAGCACTGATGCAAGATAAAAGGTTAGTGTGGGGTAGTTGTTAATTAAGTCATTTAACACTCATGCGCATACCTGAAAACCCAGAATGATAGCTGTAAATGGGGTTCTGAAATGACAAGAAAAGAAAAAGGCACCAGCAACCTTAAACAAACTCAAGTATGCTATATGTTCAGAGCGTAACTGCAAGCAGTGTTAACTAGTACACCTTAAGTTAAACAACGTGTTACATAGTAAATCTGTCTGTGCCATAGGTTTGAATATTGTCCCAAATTACAACATTTAGGTATCCAGAAACATATTTTACAATGCGTTGCTTTCAAAGTATTTACAAGTACTGTGGAATTATCCAAGGCTTGTTTACTACTAAGCTCTTTACCACGTTTTCAGACTCTATCCTTATTTGCTAATAAACAATGCTAGACTTATTGTCCAGTCACTAAACTACAGCGCGAGTCTTACTGTCCTTCTTCTTTGTCCATTAGAATGCTTGCGTGTCCTGGAAGACATTTCCTGGGAGGCGGGGCATCCTGGAGGTTTCCGACGATCTACTGAGATGGCCGCCGATAACTGAAGGAGTCGAGAAGGAAAGCCAAAACAAGAGCAGGTAAGCGGGAATGGGAGCGGGAGGTAGGAGCAGAGCGGGTGGAAATCAGGTCTGGGCTGGGGGACTGGAACGGATTCTGGAGTCCGGGAGGAGCAGGTCTGGAGCGCTCGTCGTGACGGATGCAAAGAGACGAAGCATCGTCACAGTTGCGAGCGCTCCTTAAATAGGCTTCACAAGCGGCGGTTTATTCATTTGCATACATTGCACGCGGAGCCCATTCCTAGCTTCTACGCGTGACATGGTGTTCCAACAAGCATTGTGATATTCCAACAAGCATTGCTATTGGCAAGAAACAACATAAACTGCTATAAAGATTCCCATACAGAAAACACCAATAATGACAAATAATATTCACACAATCAACGGAATGAACCAATGGCTGCATATGTACCCATAACAGTTTCCCCCCCAAAGGTCGCCTCACAGGACGAGGTTTGTCTGGGTGTAATGCATGAAACGACCTAATAAGTCTGGGGGCATGTACATTCTTTTCAGGTTCCCATGACCGTTCGGAAGGATCATAACCTTTCCAGTCAATGAGGTAGTAGAGACGACCCTGAATATGTTTAGCATCTAGAATTTTCGTAACCTCGTAGTCAAGATGATCTCCCACCACAACTGGAGGTGGGGGGTTATCTGGTCGTGTTGTAGGATCATGAGGTTTTAAAAGGGAAACCGGGTGGATTGAGTAATCATCAGGGAGGAGTAGTCTTACTGACACCGGATTCAGGATTTTCTCGATTGGAAAGGGACCTATATATCTTGGATTCAACTATTTGGGGCCTTCTAACTGCATGTTTCTAGTGGATAACCAGACCTTTCTTATATGGTGGCGCGGGTATTCTATTTTTGTCTGCAGAACTCTTCATTTTCACTTTACTCTTGATCCATTGTTTTTTTACTCGTTCATGAATGTCCAACAGTTTTGTTAATCTGTCCATTACAGCTGGCATAGTCTGTTGTTTTTCTGGCAGGAGAACGGGAAGAGATCGAGGGTGTTGGCCAGTCAAGAATAAAAGGGAGAGCAACTCAATGCTGAATGAGAGATGTTATTATATGAAAACTCTGCCCAAGGTAACACTTCGTCCCAATTCGTAGTTGTAGTAGACAGTAAACAACGCAAACCCTGCTTTAAATACTGGTTTACTTTTTCAGTTTGTCCGTCTGTTTGCGGATGGAACGAAGAAGACAGAGCTAACTCTATTCCTAGTTGTTTACTGAGCTGTGACCAAAATTTAGACACAAATTGCGGGCCCCTGTCTGAAATAATTTTACTTGGAAGACCATGCAATTTTACAACTGTGGACAAGAATACATTGCTACATTCTAATGCTGTTGGCATTTTTTGCAAAGGAATAAAATGTTCCATTTTAGACAACAAATCTACCACCACTAATATAGAAGTGTAATCGTTTGACTTAGGTAAATCTGTAATAAAGTCTAGACTAATAGTATGCCATGGATGGGGAGGAAGATTCATAGGTTGGAGAAACCCCATTTAAGCTGTGTGTAGGGCTTTTTGTCGTGTACATACATGACAGGCTCTGATATACTGTTGAACAGCAGGGGTCATCTGATCCCACCAAAAATACCGTTGACATAATTCTAGAGTTTTGTTTACTCCTGGATGGGCAGCCAGAGCTAAATCATGATTCCACTGCATAACTTGTTTTTGTAAATCTTTTGTAGGAACGAATACATTTGTTATGAAAGAAAAAGCCCTCACTCATTGTGTTGTTTTTTCTTGATAACCATTGCTGTGTGTCTCGATTCTCTAACTCTTTCTTGGCCAAATTTAGGAAATCATCAGAGTGAATTTCAGCCACAATCCTTTCTTTGGGAAGGATACCTGGCGATTCTCTAATCTGATCCTGATGCTTATTACAAACCAACCGTGATAATATGTCAGATAGTAATTGTTTACTCCCTGGACGGTAGGTGATCAAAAAATCGTATTCACTGAAGAATTGCAACCACCGCATCTGTCTTGGAGTGAAAGCTTTTACAGTGGAGTAAAATTGCAGGTTTTTGTGATCCGAATAAATGGTGATAGTGTGTTTGGCCCCCAAGAGATGATGTCTCCATTCTTGGAAAACATCTTTTATAGCCAAAAGTTCACGTTCAACGATGGTGTCATTCTGTTCAGCCAACAGAAGCTTCCGAAAATGAAAAGCTATCGGGTGCAAGTGACCTGTTTCAGTATATTTCTACATTAATATACCTCCTAGTGTGGTTTGTGAAGCGTCTGGCTCAACAAAAAATGGCCTGTCAGGATCAGGATGCACCAAAATGTGTGCTGAGGTGAATGCCTTTTTTAAAAGGGTAAAAGCTTTGTCTGCCTCCTCAGTCCAAATAAATGTTCTTCCTTTTTTCAGTAACTGAGTGATAGGTGCTACAATCTCCGAGAATCTCGAAATAAACTGTCTATAAAAATTTGCAAACCCTAAGATCCTTTGTGTTTCTTTGATTGAAGTTGGTGTTGGCCAATTCAAGATCGCTTCCACTTTCTTTGGATCCATAAGAATCCCTTCTGGAGATAACCAATACCCCAAAAACTCCACTTTGGTTGTGTTGAACACACATTTCTCTAATTTCACGAATAAGGAGTGGTCTCTTAATCTTTGCAGCACTGATCGGACATGCTTTAGATGATCTTCAGTGTTTTTTGAGTATATCAAAATGTCATCTATATATACAATGCAACAGACATCCAACAGATCATGCAACACCTCATTTATGAAGTATTGGAACGCTGCCGGAGCGTTGCAAAGACCAAGCAGCATGACCGTATATTCAAAAAGGCCAAACTTGTGGAAGGCAGTTTTACATTCATCGCCTTCCTTTACACGAATCAGGGGGTAAGCTCCTCGTAGATCTAACTTGGTGTATACACTGAAGCCTTTGACTTGATTGAGCAATACTGGAATTAAGGGTAAAGGGTATCTGTTTTTGATTGTCGTCTTGTTAACAGCGCGATAGTCGATACACACTCTCAAGTCACCCGTCTTCTTCGCAACGAAAAAGAGTGGCGACGAGACTGGTGAGGTAGAGTGTCGAATGAATCCTAGTTCTAACAAGTCATTCAAATATGTTTTCAAGTATTCATTCTCTGGTTCTGTCAGAGCATAAATCCTGCTGCATGGTAGTATTGCTCCGGGGATTAAATCGATCCGGCAATCGTACACCATGTGAGGTGGCAATTTAGTGGCCTTTACTGGATCGAATACATCTGAGAAATCCCGATACTCGACGGGGAGACATGTAGCCTCAGGAACCACCACAGCACAAAACAGAGGCATCCCAGGATCTTTAGTTTCTTGGTAACAATGCAATTTGCAATAGGAGGATTCCAGTGTAACAGTTCTTTTCAACCAATCTATTTTAGGGTTGTGTAATTCGAGCCATGGAATACCCAAAATTACCCCAAAAGTAGGAGTATTAATTAAATCAAAAACGGTGTTTTCAGTATGACCGTTATCAGCCACTATGGTTAATGGCTTTGTATGGAATCGTATTAGACCAGAGGATAATGCTGAACCATCCACAGCTCTTACTGGCTCAGGTTCCTTCTTTGGGACTTGTACCAGTTCTAACTTTCGAGCTAGTTCTAAGGCCAAGAAATTTCCAGTGGCTTCGGAGTCTATAAGTACTGGTATACTGTGCCTTTGTTGAGTTGACAAGATAAAAATCACCCGTATAGTAAAAGGTTTAGGAATGCGGGTAGTTACATTGGTGGCATACTGGGAGATCTTAGAGACAACACTTCCCGAAGAAACAATCTCTTCTTTCTCCGAGGAATCTAGGGGCAGATGTATTAACCGTTTTGCGACTCGCAAATGGTCATTTTGCATTATTTTGAATGTATCAAAAATTCGCAAATTAAGAAATCGCAAAGATTTGCGATTCCTTAATTTGCTATAGCATATGTATGAAGCATTTTTCCTTAGCGAATTTTGGTTAAGGAATCGCAAATTACCACCAACTTGTAGTTGATGGTAATTTGCGAAGTCCTCAACAAATGCACAATTTTGCATTTTTTAAGGTGACATGTGACGCGCACACATGCCCATGGGGCATGTATGTGCGCCATATGCACACATATGTACATTTCAGGGGTGCAGCAGGGTCTTCAAGACACCCCTGCACCCTTGAAATAATTCTCAAATTGCAATTAGCAAATTGCGAATTCGCAATTTGAGAATGAGTTCACAATCATTCCTATGGGCCTCCTGGCCCATAGGAATGCATGGGAAATTATTCCTTATTTGCGAATTCGCAAAATGCGAATTCGCAAATAAGGAAGTGTAAGGAATCGCAAAAAAATAGCGATTTTTTTCATACATTCCATTTTGCGATTTCTAAATAGCGATTCCTTAAAAATCGCTATTTAGGAATCGCAAAATTGAATCTTGATACATCTGCCCCTTTGTTTTCTGACTGTGATTGAGGATCTTTCTCAATTGCTAAAGCTTTTTTCTTGACAGGTTTCGCCGGACAATCCCTAGCGAAGTGGCTGGACTTTCCACAATAAAGGCACAAATTTCCTTTACGCCTTTGTTCTTTTTCTTCAGACGTTAAAGGTCCTTTTACTGCTCCTATTTGCATAGGTTCAACTGAGGAGGTTTTATCCTCGGTCTCTTTCTTATCGTTTTTGAAATGCAAATTCCTTATGTCTCCCCTGGGTCTCTCATTTCTACGTTCTCCCAATCTGTGGTCCAATTTTACCACCAAATCTTGGAATTCTGCGAAATCATTCGGTAAATTTACGATATGGGCTAAGGAGTCTTTCAGATCGTCTTTGAGACCCCTATAAAATAACTAGACTCTTTTTTCTTCTGGCCAATGTGTTTCGACCAAAAGCCTATTAAAGGTAGTAATGTACGAGATAAGATCTTTTGAACCCTGACGAAGACCCAGAAGCTCATTATCAGACGCCTGAATAAACACATGTTTAGCAAAGAGATTGGACATGGCTGTTTTAAAATGATGCAGATTATGAAGAAGTGGGTCGTTGGTGTCCACTAATGGCATGGCCCAGTTTGCAGCCACACCAGCTAGATAAGAAATAATGAAGGCTACCTTGGCTGTATCTGAAGTGAAAATCTGTGGTTTGCACATGAAGTGCAGTTGGCATTGACTCATGAAGGTAGTGTACCTACTGTTTTCTCCTGTGAATCTCTCTGGGTTGGCTAAAGAGACAGGGTTCGGAGTGACTACAGTAACCAGTACAGGTTGGTCTGTGGGCTGTTGATTAACAAGGGGTCGTGTCTGAAATGTAGTGGTTCCGAACTTGGGAGGGGCTAGTATCGGTTTTCTTTCCTCAGGCGGGTCCCTCCAAGAAGGGAACCCTACTCTAGTTTTATCTCATTCCTGCCGAAGCGATTGGTTTTCCAACCGCAACTCCTCCATCTCTTCATTCAGCTTTTTCACTAATTGAGTTAGCTGAGGAATATCCATGGGAGCGGAACAAACAAGATCAAGAGCGAACAAGTGTGTGGCTTCGTCTTCTGTTGCGCAATCACGTGAGGCACTCCAGTTGTTTCCTCTTGATGCCGTAATTTCCCAACTCCCTCAAGAACCAGTCAACGCAGCAAGGATAGTAAACACCTGCTAGGCTAACTCGTCCACAAGGGAAAGGGGAAGTGGAGAGAGAAACAAACAAACAAACACTGGTCTTCAGCTGCTGTTTCTCTAGAAAGTGTTCTGGGCCAGTTTCGTGTCTGCACGTGATTCTGTATTTATAAGCACACAACAATCAATCCGCAGTCTCTTAGGAGTGACTTAGATGTCGCACGTATATAACAAATACACATAATACTGCCCATTTGAGAGATTGGCCCTTGTTAACACTTCGCTGAGTTAGGAGTAATGCAGTCTGATATCGCCTCAGACTATCACCTTAAAACAATAATGAGACCATTTAAAATGATGTCTTTCTATAGCACTGATGCAAGATAACAGGTTAGTGTGGGTTAGTTGTTAATTAAGTCACTTAGCACTCATGCGCATACCTGAAAACCCAGAATGATAGCTGTAAATGGGGTTCTGAAATGACAAGAAAAGAAAAAGGCACCAGCAACCTAAAACAAACTCAAGTATGCTATATGTTCAGAGCGTAACTGCAAGCAGTGTTAACTAGTACACCTTAAGTTAAACAACGTGTTGCACAGAAAATCTGTCTGTGCCATAGGTTTGAATATTGTCCCAAATCACAACATTCAGGTATCCAGAAACATATTTTACAATGCGTTGCTTTCAAAGTATTTACAAGTACTGTGGAATTGTCCAAGGCTTGTTTACTACTAAGCTCTTTACCACATGTATTCAGAGTCTATCCTTATTTGCTAATAAACAATGCTAGACTTATTGTCCAGTCACTAAACTACAGCGCAAGTCTTACTGTCCTTCTTCTTTGTCCATTAGAATGCTTGCGTGTCCTGGAAGACGTTTCCTGGAAGGCGGGGCATCCTGCAGGCTTCCAACGATCTACTGAGATGGCCGCCGATAACTGAAGGAGCCGAGAAGGAAAGCCAAAACAAGAGCAGGTAAGCGGGAACGGGAGCGGGAGGTAGGAGCGGAGCGGGTGGAAATCAGGTCTGGGCTGGGGGACTGGAACGGATTCTGGAGTCTGGGAGGAGCAGGTCTGGAGCGCTCGTCGTGACGGATGCAAAGAGACGAAGCATCGTCACGGTTGCGAGCACTCCTTAAATAGGCTTCACAAGCGGCGGTTTATTCATTTGCATACATTGCACGCGGAGCTCATTCCTAGCTTCTACGCGTGACATGAGGTTCCAACAAGCATTATGATATTCCAACAAGCATTGCTATTGGCAAGAAACAACATAAACTGCTATAAGATTCCCATACAGAAAACACAAATAACGACAAGTAATATTCGCACAGTCAACAGAATGAACCAATGTCTGCATATGTACCCTTAACACCCTGCCCTTGGGCCTACCATAGGGGTGTCTAATATGAAGCAAAGGGAAAGTTTAGGGACTGGCAAGTGGGTGTACTTGGCCAAGTCGACATGGCAGTGCTAGATTGCACACAGGCCTTGCAATGGCAGGCCTGAGACACACTTTACAAGCTGTTTCTGTGGGTGGCACAACCAGTGCTGCAAGCCCACTAGCAGCATTTGATTTACAAGCCCTGGGCACACATGGTGCACTGTACTAGGGGCTGACAGATAAATCAAATAACCCAATCATGGAATAACCAATTAGTATAATAATTTAACATAGGGAGCACTTGCACTCTGGCACTGATTAGCAGTGGCACAGTGCCCAAAGCATAAATCCAGCAAAAACCTATCAAAACAGAGGAGGCAATCCACCAAAATGGAAGGGAGACTCACGCCAATGATGTCAGGTCTAACACGTGTCCCCTCCAGCTGAAGTGTGGGGAGAACTACCCTTCCCCTAGGGAGTTCTCTTCACAAAGGCGGAAAAATCTGGATAGACCATCAGCGTTGGCGTGTTCTGTACCAGGGCAGTGTTCCACCGTAAAGTCCATACCCTGTAGGGAAATGGACCACGTCAACAACTTTGGGTTCTCACCCCTCATCTGCATCAGCCATCTAAGGGGCCTGTGGTCGGTCTGAACCCGGAAGTGAGTCCCAAACAAGTATGGTCTCAACTTCTTAAGTGCCCAGACCACAACAAATGCCTCACGCTCAATTGCACTCCACCTCTGTACCCGTGGAAGTAACCTCCTACTGATGAAGGCTACAGGCCCTCTACATTAATCTGTGATAGAACAGCCCTCACACCATGCTCTGAAGCGTCTGTCTGTACAATGAATTCTTTTGAGAAGTTGGGCGTCTGAAGCACGGGTGCTGTGCACATGGCAGTCTTCAGGGCGTCAAAAGCCTTCTGACCGGTGTCAGTCCAGTTCACTTTCTGGAGCTGCTTCCTGGAAGTCAGCCCAGTCAAGGGAGCAACAATGTTGCCATACCCCTTGACAAACCTCCTGTAGTACCCCGTGAGTCCTAAAAAGGCTCTCACCTGTGTCTGAGTCTTTGGGGGTTCCCAAGCCAGGATGGTATCAATCTTGGGTTGTAGGGGCGCCACCTGGCCGCTTCCTACCTGGTGACCCAAGTACACAACGGAACCCTGCCAAATCTGGCACTTACTTGCTTTGATCGTGAGGCCTGCCTTTCGCAGTGCCATAAACACTTCCCAGAGGTGCTGCAAGTGCTCTTCCCAACTGGCGCTGAACACTGCAATGTCATCCAGGTAGGCGGCACTGAAATCCTCAAGCCCAGCCAACACCTGGTTGACCAACCTCTGAAAGGTGGCAGGTGCATTCTTCATCCCAAAGGGCATAACCCGTAATTGGTAGTGCCCATCTGGTGTGGAGAATTCGGGCCTCTCCTTAGCCTCATCAGTCAACGCGATCTGCCAGTAGCCAGACATCAAATCAAACGTGCTGAGGTACCGTGCAGCCCCTAACCGATCAAAGAGCTCATCAGCTCTTGGGATGGGGTGTGCATCAGTCTTGGTGAATGAATTGAGCGCTATATAGTCCACACAGAACTGGAGTTCAGGTGTGGCACCCGGCGAGGCAGCCTTTGGGACCAAGACCACTGGGCTGGCCCAAGGACTGTTTGAGGACTCAATGACCCCTAAAGCAAACATCCTGGAGATTTCCTCCGTAATGTAAGCCCTAACCTTGTCAGTCACTCTGTAAGCCTTGTGCTTCACAGGAGGACTGTCTCCAGTGTCCATCTCATGGACGCACCACTCTGTGACACCAGGAACCAAGGGAAATAGATCAGAGAATTGCCCCAACAGCTGGCGACAATCTTGCTGCTGATCAGGGGTCAGTGTGGCAGAGAGGCTGACACCATCCACTGATCCATCTTGCTCTGTTGCAGACAGAAGGTCAGGAAGAGGCTCGGTCTCCTCCTCTATTCCATCATCCGTCCCTAGGAACATGCCCACTTCGGACCTTTCTAAGTGGGGCTTCAGGCGGTTAACATGCAGGACCCGCAAGGGATTTCTGGGAGTCCGCAAGTTCACTAAATAAGTGACATCACTCTTGCGCTCCACCACCTCATATGGACCGGTCCACCTGTCCTGGAGCGCACAAGGCTCCACAGGGGCTATGACCCAAACTTTCTGTCCAGGCTGAAGCTCAATCAGAGTGGCATGCTGATCGTACCACCACTTCATTTCCTCCTGGCTGCTGGCTTCCAGATTGACCTGAGTGAGATCTCTGAAATTCCGAGTCTGGTTCCTAAAGGCCAGCATGTAGCAATATACATCCTGGGGAGGTTTCCTGGGAGATTGCTCCCAGCCTTCCTTGACCAAACTCAAAGGTCCTCTTACCGGGTGACCATACAAAAGCTCAAAGGGGCTGAACCCTAGGGACTTTTGTGGCACCTCGCGGTAGGCAAACAGAAGGCATGGCAAGAGGATGTCCCACTTACGCCTCTGCCCTTAAGAGTCCGGTTGAATCTTTCAACCAGCCCATTTCCTTGTGGGTGATAAGGAGTGGTGAACTTGTAGGTAACACTACACTCCTTCCACAGAGACTTCATATAATTAGAAATGAAGTTTGTACCACGGTCAGACACAACGTCTCTGGGGAACCCCACATGGGAAAAGATCCCCATCAGTGCACGTCCCACCACTGGGGCCGTCACTGTCCTGAGCGGAATGGCTTCCGGGTACCGGGTAGCATGGTGCACCAAGACCAGGATAAACCTGTTGCCCATGGCTGTCTTGGGGTCCAGTGGCCCCACAATGTCAATGCCCACCCGTTCAAAGGGAGTACTGACTACAGGGAAAGGTTGGAGAGGGGCCTTGTGCCTCCTTCCACTTTTCCCACTTGCCTGGCAAGTTTGACAGGTCCTACAATGAGTATCTGAACTCTTTCGCATCTGGGGCCTATAAAAGTGGGTGACAAGCCTTTCAAAGGTCTTGTCCTGCCCCAGATGACCAGCTAAAGGAACATCATGAGCCAAACCCAGCACACGGGCTGACCCAAGCTCAGGAACCTTAGGCTCGCTATACAGGAGACCAGTCTCCCAGTAGATCCAATGTGATCCAGACTGATCACCTGCTGCCTGGTTTGTGGCCTGTTGCCTCAAACCCACAAGAGAAGGGCACTTCTGCTGCTCTTCACAAATTTCCTCCCTGGGGGAACCCCTTCTTGCTGCCAATGGGTCAGCTCAGGTAGGTTCCCCAGTTCAGAAACTTGCTCCCCTGTAGTTTCCAGGACATCCCCTCAAGGTCTGCCTCCTCCTGGACCGTGGGAACAATGGGGGTTGGTTTCCCACGCCCCTACCTCTTCTCTTTAAGGCAGGTCCCTGGGCCATACTTTCAGGCTCCAGGGTCTCTTGAACACCCTTAGCTGCCATAGACCGAGTGGTCACACATGCCCACTCAGGCAGACCCAACATCTCTAAATGCGCCTTCCTCTCCACCTTAGCCCAAGGGGAGCTTTCTAAATCATTGCCTAACAGACAACCAACAGGCATGGATGGCCTCACAGCGACTTGAAGAGTACCAGAGACCCCCCCCCACTTAAAGGGAACTTGAGCCACTGTGCAATGGCTCTCTGTGTTGTCAGCGGCAACAACTGGGAATAATGCACGAGGGACGACCTGCTCTTCAGAGACCAGGTGACACTTGACAGCTGTCACACGTGCTCCTGTGTCTCTGAGAGCCTCCACTCTATGGCCATTGATGGTCACCCACTGCCTGTATTTTTAGAGTTCTCAGGCAGCTGAGTTTTAGGGACCATCTCAAAGTCTCCTAATGAGACAAGGGACATTTCTGCGGGACCTCACCCACCTTGGGCACCCATCTCCTCCCCACCCAGGGCTACACTGGCCATCTGAGGGGGTGGTGCACGGGGTGGCACATACTGTCCTTTCTGAGGACACTGGGGCTCATACCAACGGTGTCCCACCTGCTTACACCGAAAGCAGGTAACAGGCCCTCTATGAACAGATTTACCTGTCGGGGGTCCTGACTTCTTTTCAGGGGAGGCTGGAAACCCTTACCTTGGTTCCCTTGGGAATTACTTTGGGGACCATTTTGGAACTCCCTCCGTTTACCCTTGTCCCCCCCACTCTTCTGCTGGGGACCCTGCCCACCTTTGGCGGAGTCGCCCACAAGACCCTTGTGGACCCTGGTACGGACCCAGCGGTCCGCCTCTTCAACAAGCTTTCTAGGGTTAGTCAACTTGCTATCAATGAGGTGCTGGTGTAGCTCTGGAAAACAATTAGCAGACAAGTGCTCCCTAGCAATCAAATCACAGAGCGCTTGAAAATTATCAACATTGCTACCCCTCATCCCACCATCCATAGCTCTGCAAAAGAAAGACACATATTCTACCCAACTGGTTCCCTCCAGTTTCTTACAATTCCTGAACCTCTGTCTATAGAGCTCTGGAGTTAACCCATACCTTGTCATCAGTGCTTCCTTCATGTGGTGATAGGACATCCTATGCTCACTGGGTAGGTCTAACAAAGTATTCCTCCCCTCAGTCAGAAAGCGGCCCCACAACCCCGCTCCCCAATCCTTCTCAGAGACCCGGTGGGCTAACATTGCTATCTCATAGTCTGCAAACCACTGACCAATATCTTTACCTTTGTGAAAATGTTTGATGACATCCTTGGGAATATGTACCCTGCCTTCTGAAGGCACAGATGGTGCGCTGCCACCAGAGGGATTGATTTCTAAGCCCTTGGCCTTGATCTCTAACTCCCTCAACATTCTCTCATGCTCCATTCTCATTCTCTCTCTTTCCAAAGACAACCTGTTATTTTCTGTTTCCCTCTGACTCTCCATTTTAAGCTTAGCCATCTCCAGCTTGTGTGCCCTATTTCTCTCCCTGTCTTCCAACTCTCTGGGGGACAGGTCTTTGGAAGAGATGCTGCTGCCAGGCGGGGACGGTACCCCTCCTCTGGACACTGGCCCATCAATTTGCCCATCTGCATCCCCATGAGGCTCCACCACAAGATCAGGGACATTTCTTGCCTCTACCCAGGCCCTCAGCACCCTTTGGTAGTCTTCCTTTTTAGAAATGCCTGGTGTAGCAACTTTCAGTTTCCTGCAGGGATACTTGAGCTGTTTCACAGTGTAGGTTTCCAACCTCTCTTCCTCAAAATCAAGATCCATAGATGCAACAGATGCTGGTTTACTAATGGTAGTAAGAATTGGGAGTTTTCGGGAAAGCTAACAGTCCAAGGAAAAAGGATTTATTTTAAAAGTATGTGGTCGCGTTTGGTCTGCACTCACTAGTAGTGTACACCAATCACTGTATATGAAACACAAATGCAAAGTCCAAATCCTCACCGCTGACTACCAATGTTAGATCTGGGGGTCTCTAGTTGGCAATGGTTATCACCTTTGTCCAAAGTTGGACCCTTACTTCTAAGTCAGGATAAAGGGATTACACTCCTTAATAACCCCTGCTCACCTCCTTTGTAGCTTGGCACAAGCAGACAGGCTTATCTCAGAGGCAGTGTGTTAAGCATTTGTGAATATTCACAGTAATACAGTGAAAACACTACAGATGGACACAACACAGGTTTTATAAAAAAAGTATTCTTTATATAGCCTTAAACACAAGACCACAAATGACAAAAATCCACAATGCTACACTTAAGATTACTTAAAAGATGATTAAAGTCTCTTAGTTCAAGTTGCTGTTAAATGCGACAAAGTTCTCAACAAAGTACCTGGATGCGTAACGCAAAGTGAACAAAAGGCTCGCAAAAAGGGAGATGCGTCGGTTCCGTGACCCGGGGGAACGGTTGCATCCTTCCTCAATGCTTGCGCAGAGTAGGGGACTTGTCATGAGCCTTACCGGTGCGGAGGTGATGAGTAGATTCTCAGCCTGCCGGCCCGTTGCGGTGCGCAAGATGGCGCCTTGAGGCGATGCAATGATCAGGTTGCGATGCGAGAAGATGGCGCCCTTGACGCGGCGATACGATGACGATGCAATGACGCCCTGGCAGCCTTGCGATGACTCTGTACTTTGGGGCCACGACAGGCTCTGCGACAAGCTTCTCCGGTAATGCGATGGCGACTCTCTCGATGGCGTCACGCTTCTCCGGTGATGCAACAGCAGGCAGCTTCGATGAACACACGCTTCCAGGGAGATGCGGCAAAGGCTCGCTTCTCCGGCGTTGCAATGATTTCAGCTGCGGCGGCGACACGCTTCTTCTCGATGCGTCGCGCTTCCAGCTCCCAGCAGCACGCAAGTGATTGGAGTCAGAATTCCCAGCAAGGAAATTTAGGAGGGAGCTGGAGGTGAAGTCTTTTGTCCCTGAGACTTCAGCAGGAGGCAAGCACAGTTCAAGCCCTTGAAGAATATTCTGTAGATGAAAGTCCTTACAAAGTTCCTTCTCCTTTTCCTTGGCAATGAAGCAACCACTGCAGGCCAACCCAGCAAACAGCACACTGGCAGAGGGGCAGTACAAACTCCTGCAGCTTCCTTGGTTCTTCTCCTTGGCAGAAAGGTTTCTTGTTCCAGAAGTGATCTAATTTCTTGGGATCAGGGTCCCAATATTTATACCCCAGAATCCTTTGTTCTCTGAAGGCAGAGAGGCCTCTGCCTAGTTCACACCAGTTCCTGAGCACTTTGCTTACATGACTCTCTTCTTCCTTTCACTGTGCAGGGCAGAGACATCAGCCGCCCCACAGGAGGTGGAGCCAGCACAGGGGAGATAAGATACAGCTCTGGAGCAATCAGTTGACATGATTCCTCCTCTCCTTTCACAGTGCAGGGCAGGGACATCAGACAAGCCACAGGGTGTGGAGCCAGCATTGTAGAGGGAAGGCCCAGCCCTATTCAGGTCCCAGGTGAAACTCCTCCCTTCCATCTAGATGCAGATCTCTCTATTCACCACTGGGCTGCTCCAGCCTGTCTCCTGGAATCCCCCAGCCCTGTCACACACAAACCCAGACGAGGAATACACAACCCAGCAGATGCAGGCTCAAATGGTTAGGTAAGCAAATACCTACTTTCTAAAAGTGGTATTTGCAAACACAGAATATTAAAATACAGTTTACAAAAAGATGTATTTTATTATTCAGAGTTCAGGCATACTAAATTCGAATTTCTACCATGTTCCCTGAGTCAGTTAGGATTATAAGAATGTAATAATCTAACTGCCCATTCTGGCCTATGAGAACAGGTAGCCTTCAATAGTGAAAAACGAAAATGGCTGTAATTCACTATTAGAACATGTTACACACATCAGAGCATGTCCTGCCTTATACTTACAATGCACCCTGCACTTGGGCCTACCATAGGGGTGTCTAATATGAAGCAAAGGGAAGGTTTAGGGACTGGCAAGTGGGTGTACTTGGCCAAGTCGACATGGCAGTGTTAGACCGCACACAGGCCTTGCAATGGCAGGCCTGAGACACACTTTACAAGCTGCTTCTGTGGGTGGCACAACCAGTGCTGCAACCCCACTAGCAGCATTTGATTTACAAGCCCTGGGCACACATGGTGCACTGTACTAGGGGCTGACCGATAAATCAAATAACCCACTCATGGAATAACCAATTAGTACATTAATTTAACATAGGGAGCACTTGGCACAGTGCCCAAAGCATAAATCCAGCAAAAATATATCAAAACAGAGGAGGCAATCGTCAAAATGGAAGGGAGACTCACGCCAATGATGTCAGGTCTAACAATAACCATCCCAAATATTTTGTGTATTTTCCCTCAGTGCACTCTCAGTGGGTTTGTGTTTTGGATTGGAAGACGAGTGTATGTTAGCATTGCTGTTTGTGCTTTGCAAGGAAGACGAGACAGCAGCACGTTGCTGATTGTGCTGTAGTTCAATGTATTTTAATATACGCCGATGAATGCTGCTGAGGTTGTTGTGCCTGGGTTTTTCTGGGGGGCCTTTGCCTAGCTGACCCACAATGGTCCAATTCCCCGCCTTCACATACACACACACGCACACACACTTTCTGCAGTGATGCCCTTCAAAGCAGGCTTGAAGCACCCAAAACAGAGGCACAATAATGTGTGAGTTTTCTGCACTGATGTGTGATCAGCTCAACTAAAAGTGTGATCAAAGAAATAAAAAGGGTCTGGGCCATCCCTAAAGGGTCCCCGTTACAGTGCACAGCATGATCAGCAGTCCCACCCTTCATCCCTACCATCTACCAAAGGCCAGTGCTTCAGGCAGCCCAACCAGCAGATCCTTGCTAAGACAATCTTCATTGAATGTCTAAAGGGAGAGTCCTGTGAACACCCCCCTCACCCCAGTGTCTCCACCTTCACCCTCCAGCCTCAGAAATACGGGCAATAAACTTCCACTCTCTGGTGAAGCCCTCCTCACCCTCCGTCTTGTGCAATGACAAACCCAGGATCCAAATTGGCTCCCACTGTGCCTTGTAAACAATACTGTGAGCCAGACTTGAGGATGAATATCTGAAGACATCCACAGCATTTTCCATGTACGTGTTAGTTACAAATCTATATTCTTCGACTGCTGTGATTCTGATGTTACTTCTTCCATTGAGTGCAGCCTAAAATTCTCCAGATTTCCTTATATATGCAGCCAGCCATTAATTTACGCTCACATCCCCTGAGCTGATCACCTCTCCTTGCTGCAGCAGCGGTCTAAACTACAGGTCTAAAGGCAGGATAGCCGTGGACAGGCTGTAGGCCTCGAGACCAAACAAAACATGATTGAAATCTACTTTCTAAAGCATTAAAATACGAAAACATTTATTTATGAAGACAGCCTTAAGTTAAGTTTCGCAGGATGGTGTGCTGCATGACATTCAAGTGCACATAAATCCAGTGGCGGCTCCTCTATGGGGGCGTTTGGGTGCCGCCCCCCTGCTTTCTCGCCGTGCGAGAAGGCAGAAACAAATGGTAGTTATTATTGTAATAACTACCATTTGTTTCTGCCTTCTCGCACAGCGAGAAAGCAGAAGTTCCTGGTGGGGGGTGGGCGGTGTTTCTCGAGGGCAGGGGGGAGTGGCTTGTCCACTGTTTTTCATACTGACTGTTTGGGCAGCCTGAGGCCGCCCAAACAGTCACTATGAACAACAGTGGACAAGCCACTCCCCCCTGCCCTCGAGAAACACCACCCACTCTCCCTGGTCTCTCTGTATGCTGCAGCATACAGAGGGAAAATGACGCGGGTGGGGCAGTGGCCGGACCAATCAAAATCGCTGCGGTGGAGGGGAGGGAGGCTGCCTGCCGCCTTCCTGATGACGAGCAGGAAGGAATTCAAACCCAGCGACGGCGAGAGACGGGAGTCTCGGGACTTCGCTAAAAGCGGGCGGTAAGTTTTACTTCTGTTTTATTTTTATTTTTACCTTAAACCCCACCTCCCCCTCCCATCCCCTCCGCGGCGCGACTACCCCATTTTCACCCCCCTCCTTCCCTCCCTACCCGCCCGTAATGCTGGCCGTGACTGGTAGCTTTTCTTTTTTGCCCTGCAGATTTGCGCTGTTCCCGTCAAAGCAACGTTTCATTGTGATTGTGCAGTGTGATGGAGTACAGGGGGGGATAACAGAGGACTAGAATTATTGCAGAGGTGGTGAAACGTGCTTCTTCAATTCATTGCTATACATGCCAAAATAAAGCTATTTTCATTTAATACAGGTTGACTCAAAATGAAAGATGTTACCAGTAAACAAGCTGATATTGTAAACTCGTTTTAAATTAATGCGATGCAGGATTTATAATCTGACAGCATGGATCTGGCTACCTTCATGTTATGGTCGCTGCATTGTATTTTATTAAAGCTTCCTGTTACCTGTGTTAGCAAATGATTAAACTAGCTAGAAAGGGAAAGTGAAATATAGAAATGAGCAGCTGATTTCCCTGGAGGTCCTCATCTACTGTGCATATCCATACATACTTTAAGATTGTTTTGTTAGTCCTATTGGTTTGGTAGTACTAGTATTCTGGCGACTGGCCGATATATTTTGTAGCAGATTCTGTGCATAATGTTTTTTATCTGGGCGAGTAGTGTGTGGTGAGATAGCTTGTTTCAACGCTGCTGTTTTCAACCTCCCCTCGGCCAGCGTCAGCAGAAAGGCCACAACTCTCCTGATCCAGCCACCCCCCACCCCTCAAGAAGACAGTGTCAGCAGAGAGGCCACGACTGTCCCGATCCGCCTCCCCCCTCCCAACCCCCCCATGGTATTGACCGAGAGGCCTTGCCTTGGTAGCCCAGCCCCCCCCCCTCCCACCCCCCACCACCCCACCCCTCAGGCGGCTTCAGGAGAGAGGCCAGAACACTCCTGAACCCCCACCAAAACAAAACGGCATCAGCAGAGAGGCCACAACACTCCTGACAAACTCTAGGACTAGCGGAGCAGAGACTGGATGGCAAACTGCAGACATACGCTGTCTTCAGACTACGGCGGTAAGAGTGCAAGTTAACATGAAGGCACAGTATTCACAAGGGCACCTTCTGTGCACCTCACTGCAGGCTGAGCGGTCCTTGCCCCGGGAAGGTAGTTCAGTGGGTTATGTTGTGCGGGTAAGAGTTTGAAAGTTCTGTGCCGGGGTTGACAGCGCTGACATTGCTATGATGGGGCTCGCTATGCACAGTTTTGTAAACGATCTCTACAATGGTGTGCCAATGAAAATGTACACGGACTGTACAAGGCAGTGCTGTACACTGACTGTCCAGGTGTGCAGTAGGAGAGGAGACATTGTGTACACTGCTGCATCAGCGTTGAAAGTGTGCAGTGTTGAGTGTGAACTTGTATGTTCACTGACAAAATGCATACACAGTTGTTCCAAAGATGCTAGGGTGTCCCGGGCTGCTTTTGAGCATAGTGCTGTGAGGGGGGTGAACAGCGCTGTGGGGGTGTGCTGTATGCCCGGTGGTGTGAGGGGTCTGATAGCATGCACTTGTGTTGTGAGAAGATTAAAAGTGCACAGTGTTGCACTGTCGTGCATGCAATGATGTTTCGGGATTGATGCTTACAGTGATATCTCTGGTGACTGTGCATGGTACTGTGTAAGGAGTGCCCGTCTACTCTGCCCTAGAAGGCCCTACACCAGCATTCTGTGTGTAGGATACTGTATTGAGGTTGGCCGTGTGCACAACGCTGCACAGAGGCTGGGCATGTGCACAATGCTTCACCAGAATTTTACGCCTCACCACTTTCAAATGTCACCAGCCGACACTGGATAAATCTCTTCCTCATTCCAGCCACCCCCCCCACCCCTCAAGAAGACAGTGTCAGCAGAGAGGCCACTACTGTCCCGATCCGCCTCCCCCCAACCCCCCCATGGTATTGACCGAGAGGCCTTGCCTTGGTAGCCCACCCCGCCCCTCAGGCGGCTTCAGCAGAGAGGCCAGAACACTCCTGACCCCCCACCCAAACAAAACGGCATCAGCAGAGAGGCCACAACACTCCTGACAAACTCTAGGACTAGCGGAGCAGAGACTGGATGGCAAACTGCAGACATACGCTGTCTTCAGACTACGGCGGTAAGAGTGCAAGTTGTGCATGAAGGCACAGTATTCACACGGGCACCTTCTGTGCACCTCACTGCAGGCTGAGCGGTCCTCGCCCCGGGAAGGTAGTTCAGTGGGTTATGTTGTGCGGGTAAGAGTTTGAAAGTTCTGTGCCGGGGTTGACAGCGCTGACATTGCTATGATGGGGCTCGCTATGCACAGTTTTGTAAACGATCTCTACAATGGTGTGCCAATGAAAATGTACACAGACTGTACAAGGCAGTGCTGTACACTGACTGTCCAGGTGTGCAGTAGGAGAGGAGACATTGTGTACACTGCTGCATCAGCGTTGAAAGTGTGCAGTGTTGAGTGTGAACTTGTATGTTCACTGACAAAATGCATACACAGTTGTTCCAAAGATGCTAGGGTGTCCCGGGCTGCTTTTGAGCATAGTGCTGTGAGGGGGGTGAACAGCGCTGTGGGGGTGTGCTGTATGCCCGGTGGTGTGAGGGGTCTGATAGCATGCACTTGTGTTGTGAGAAGATTAAAAGTGCACAGTGTTGCACTGTCGTGCATGCAATGATGTTTCGGGATTGATGCTTACAGTGGTATCTCTGGTGACTGTGCACGGTACTGTGTAAGGAGTGCCCATCTACTCTGCCCTAGAAGGCCCTACACCAGCATTCTGTGTGTAGGATACTGTATTGAGGTTGGCCTTATGCACAACACTGCACAGAGGCTGGGCATGTGCACAATGCTTCACCAGAATTTTACGCCTCACCACTTTCAAATGTCACCAGCCGACACTGGATAAATCTCTTCCTCATTCCATTTCTTGTCTGCAAGCTCATATCCCTTTCCGTAAAGCTCTGAAAACCTGGCCCTTTTCTCTATGATGTTGCCACTAGGACTAGCATCATTTAACTTTTCTCTTCTGTAGCAGACCATCCACACTAACGCCTTTACGCCTTCGGGCATTTGTTCGCACTCATTTTTTCACAAGGGCCCAGGTGTCTATCAAATGTACCTAATATGCCATTATCTTCACACGCAAATAAGTTTGTTCTACGGTCTTGCATCATTAACATTAAATTGTGTGCTATTTGCGTCATTAAATTGTATGCTATCTCAAAAGGCATCCTCTGTAATTCTGAAATCCAGCATGTAAACTGACCGTTACACAAAACTTCTGATTGTCGTCTTCAAATGGCTCTCTCCTTCCCTCTCAAACTTTCCATACCTCCTCTTCTCGATTATGAACATCTCTCAGTCAAATACATATTCGCCTTGATCTTTATTAATGTATTTTTGGTAATTGCCCACAACTCATTTTAAACACCACAACCTCTCATATATGACAGTCGCCCGTCAAACTTACAGGTTTTTGTTTCTTCAAAAACAAAATCCCAAAGCGGGATTTTATATTTGAGAAAACAAAAACTAATGAACCCCATACAATGTGAGTTTTTTTGAATGGTGTGGAGGATCATTTAAATATTTTACTATCCCTTACCCTCGCCTTGTCCACTTCAGAAAGGGAAAGTATAAACTGGCCATTCGACCACCCACTCTAAATTGGGCAGGTGGTCAAATGGCCAAACCTCCAACAGTGCTCAATTTGTTGAGCTATCGTAGGAGTTTGCCAGGGACGGAGGCGGAATAGACTCTGTCACTGACTTAACTAATGTCTACCCCACTGTAACTCTGGCAGCCTGGCCGTCAGTTTTGTGGAGTACTTTATCCTCCAAACTCTTAATCGGCCCCAAAGTTGATATTACAGTTCACACAATGGTATAGTCAGGATTCCAGTCCTTCTCCACATTTGAAGTCTGCCAGTTTGCATATGGATCTTGTGTAATTTTAGCATTGTTCCTGCTTACGTATCCTCCATTACATTTCAATTATTCTTTTGTATAAGTGCATATTTTCGATTAAAAACACATTGGGGGTCATTACGATGGCAGAGGGTCCCCCACCCCCAGCCGTGCAGTGGCGGGCCCTCCACCATCGTGCTGTTGTTTTCCCCTTGCATATTACGATGGCAGGGAGAATCGTTGGTGAAGAGCGGCAGTCGTAAAGACTGCCCGCCACTGTTCTGCAAGGCGATCCTATTCCGACCGTCTTGCGTAATGAAAATATTGACCAACATTGCGGCGGTGCCTTGCAGGCACTGATGTAGGGATTACGATATCCCTTTCCGCCGGTCTTTTCGCGGCGGTCAACCTGCTACGAAAAAACCGGCAGAAACGGATCCCTGGGCTTGGGTCAAGTGCAATGGGGGGCAACTATGGTGCCCCTCTACATAACCCTGCACCATGTGTCAGGTACCGCATGGTGCCTGCCACATAGTGCAGGGATATGCAAGTGTCTTCCTTTTTGCATTGTTGCGGGGCGCCTTAACGCATCCCCCACACTATACAAAGTATAGGTGATGCGACCGCCTCGGGGGTAGTCGCATCATAATCAGGGGTGCGGGACCGCCGCCTTAGAGGCGAGTGGTCCCAGTCCCCTTATCGCCATTGTGATGACCCCCATTGTATTTAGTATTGTAAGCCCGCATAGTTTGTTAAATGTTTGTCTGGTACGGTTTGATAGTTCTGTTCAATGGGCCCGATAAACAAAGGTAAACTGAGACGAAAGTCTAACTTTAAGACTTTTGGTATTCACAAAAGGCATTTCCTACTCGTAAAAGCCCTTGTGAATACCAAAAGTTGAACTTTACGACTTTTAGTATTCACAAAGGGCATTTACGAGTAGTAAATGCCCTTTTGAATACTAAAAGTCGTAAAGGTAGACTTTTGTCTTATTTTACCTTTGTGAATCAGGCCCAATGTTTGTCTTGGTACGGTTTGATAGCTCAGCAATTGTTTATATATCTAATTCAAACAGTCAGAAATATTTTACATTGTTTAATGTTTGTTTTAGCAGTTGTTTATATTTGTAATTAAAATAGTCAATAATGTTTTGTGGAAGCAGAAGTAAGTGAACGTGCATGTTGATTGTTTTTGAAAACATTTAATAAGAGGCTCATTCATTTAAAAAGAGTATTTAAGCAAAATACAAACATTTTAAAGAGAGAGGAATCTTCATACTTACAGGAAGCTGACAGCTGAGAAATTGAACATTCGCAGGCAGGAGTGGCAAACACCTTTTCGATGGCTAACACTGGGGGGGAGTAGTGGGGAGCAGAGATACACAATCAAAACACAGACCACCAGTACTTCGGTTTTTTTGTTCTTTTGTGAATAATTTGTATTGTTTACATTGATAAACAAATTAATTTCAAACATATTCCAAGATCATTAGCTACATTAAGTTTGAAAATGTCACATGACACATGTCAAAGGAAAAAAAATAATATCACAGTATGTCAAGTATTAACAGGACCAAATTGTTATACATAGATGTTGAAGAGCCAACATGTGTTTTGCAGTTGCATTCCACTTCTTCAGGGCATGCGTTACTTTGAAATACCAAACTAAACATTCGCTTCAGAAATTCCAATTTAGATGCTTCCGCTCTGGTTATTTGTTGCAACCTTTATGGAGGCCACAAGCAGGGACATGGGCCACCAGTTATGCCTTATCTGCTTGATCTCTTTATATGGAACCATATTTCTATTGTTCCATTAAGGTAGGTGGTTGAAAAGCAAGGCCATCTAAGAAATCCATCCTTTTGGTGCTAAGATACCTCAGATAAAGGCAATAAGGGAGGGGTTGGAGAACAACTGTAGGAAAAGCCTAAATTACCCTTACAGCATTGCAATTTTTCCTAATATTTTTTTTTATTAGCTGCTTTTGTTGTTAATGTGTGGGCGCATTTTTTGGTCTGTTTTCTATTTTGTGCATCATTCATGACATCCTTCACCAGGATGTCAAATACCTCATCAGTTAGTGCTTCTGTACATTGTCTGGCATTTTCTATTGTGTCCAGGGAAGCCATGTTTGTTCCAATCTGTTGATTTGTGCCACACGGCCGGAGTCAAGGCCTTTCATCCCTTTCATTTGAATTCGGACCCAGTCCTCCGAGGGCCATGCAGCAGTGAACTTGGCCCATCCTGGCTCAGCCAGCCTGCCATGTATTTTGCAATGTATGACTGTCAGTAATACAGATTGTGACGTGATATGCTTCTGTCCAACGTACACATTGGTATTGATCTGCTCAGCGCTCTGAGTCACACTCTGCCAAGTGCCATGCATCAAAGGTTAAATAAAGCAATCTCACAGGGTTTTGAAAATGTCTCCTAGTAGTGGGCAGTTCCTCATTCACTGAGCTGCACCCCTCGCCTTTCCAGAGACCAATGTGTGCGTGCAATCCGTAGCTTCTGAGGACTGGTGGCCCCAGGAGCTCAGTGACTCGGACAATCATAAATGCTACGTGAAGGTCCTGCATGTGTCAGTTTTAGGAGCCTCTCCTCCATGAAATATGCCCTAGCCTGGCATGGGTGGTCTGCATCATTTACTGCACCTTTTGAGTCAGCACCAACCAACAACTGAGCTTGACTCTCATGTAACTCAACTCCTGCAGTCATAGGTCAGAAAAAATATTTACATAACAGTTAATATGGCAAAACCTAGCCCTGTGAGTGGACTGGGTGTTGGAGGGTGGGCAAGATGCCATGGGGGAGAAGTGTAACTTGTTTTGCTCCTGGTATGTTTAACTCGTGGATAAAACCGATGGCTGTTTCTATTAATATGTTACCAGTGTTGGACTGGCCTATTGGGCAATCTTTCCCTGCCAGATAGGCCCTCTTGAAAGGGGGAAGGTGTAGGCCAAAGTTTTTGCTCCCCTCATAGCCATTGGTTCAAAGCAGTGAGCCATCACATTGGCCTTTTCATGCTAGCAGCGCCAGAGTGCCCGGTAGGCCAGTCCAACTCTGTATGTTACTGAAGCACAAACCCATAGAATGGAACCTGCAGTAGGCTGGAGAGAGGATTTGCACTGATGCAGCATTCCTAAGCAGAAAGGGGTGTGTACTATAGAAGCCACAAGCACAGCTGTCAACCATCTCCATCCCCATTGTATCCCCATATTGTAAAGGGAACGTTCAGCAATTTGTAACCAACAGTGACTAGCATAGTGGGACTTGTATTTTCATTTTCTCGTTTTGAGACATGCTTAGTGATGCGAGTAAAAAACCCAGCAGGGACTGAAAGTCAATGTCATATCATGGAGAAATGTGACAAGAAATTGAATACAATGCACTAATAATAAGAAAAAAATGCAATACAATGATACATAAGAAACTATGCATAAATCGGTATATGAAAGACCACACTCATACCCACCTGTCACACTATAATACATCTCATCTCGCACTGAACTGTAATAGAGATTTCACACCACAATACACAATGAGATTTCACACCACACTACACTATGAACAAAACATCACATCACATCTCTTCCTGATTTCAACCACCATCCAACACCCTACACCATAACCCATATGCCACAGATCATACCAGTTGGCCAAACCAGCACGACGAGCGACATACAGGGAACAAACCTTAAAGCAGTGTATCTGTATCAGGAAACAACATAAATGCGCACCACAGACCAGCAACCGAACACCCTCATAACACTGCTACGCACACTTAGAACTAAATATAATGGCACATCACACACTCGCCAAGTAATATACCACTCAAAAAACAGTCACATCCACTTACCCACAAGAGGGAATTCAAACACTAAGTCAGTGGGTGATTATACATAAACCCTCATTCAACAACAAATATGTAGTAATGAGTGACTTAAGAGAACACAGTCTTCTCATACACGACTCAAAACCATGAGTGTCTCAACACTTAACAACCACCCCATACACAACATTATCAGTGGTTCAAATTCTGGGACCTTTGTCCCCCTTCAATTCCAATTATGGGACATGGCTCTCTGTCGTGGTTCAAATTCAAGCAATAAGTCAATGGGTGACTTATTCACACACCGTCAATCACAACAAATATGTAGTAATGAGTAACTTAACAAAACACAGCCATCTCATACACGACTCGAACCAATGAGTGGCTTAACAATTCCCAGCCACCTCATACACAACATCAATCCTGGTACAAATTCTGGTACCTTTGTCCCCTCCCTATTCTGATTTTGGGACTGGGCTGTTTGTCATGCTTCAAATTCTAGGACCTATTGTCCCCAACATAGGCTCTCAGACTCGATTCCAGTACTGAGACCTTTGTCCCGTTTCATCTTCTTTATCCAGGTTCTGGGCTCAGTCTGGACCCCCTGAACAGCTTCTGGGATCGCTGTCCCGATTCTGGGGTCTATGCCCCTTTTTTGTCTCTTATCTCTAGTGAGGCTCCCTGTCGCCATTCTGGTTTATAGGCTCTCTGTGGCGCTGGAGTTCGATAAGGAGACGCTCATCCCACACAGTTATATGGTAAGTTTAAAATGGATACAGTCTTAAGCTGCACGTTGGGAATGTCATCCTTTGATCGTGGAATAGACCATAAGTACACGCTGGACTTGCGCTGATAAAGTATCTTGTTTCTTTGTTTATATTCACTGTCTTTCAACATAAACACTTATTTGTGCATATTTGGATCATATTGTGTTGATATTATGATGAAATTGGCATTTCTTTGTACTGCCTGATTGTGCCAATGCTTGAAACCTGACTCTAAAATGGCTATCGCGTACTACACGCATGTGTATGATCCCCAGTAAGATCTCCAGCACACATCCTTCTTCACCAAAAAACATGTGCATCACATGGGCACTACTTGCGCTTCTCTCACCATTTGGTTCTCAGAGTATGTCTGTTCTCTCTTTTGACCTCACACGCAGGGCATGCTTGATTCTCTAAGCAGAAGAAACCACCTCTAAGATGGCCGCTTAACGTTGCGTGATGACGCGCCCTGAGGAGGCCAACACCGAGCTCATCCGGTAACAAAGAAAGACTTCCTCGAGACGCTGCTTCTTAGCAACACATTGTGAGTGTAGGAATGGCGCATGCAGGGATAAGCGCGCACACTCTGAGGCTGACTCACGGTTATGGAGATGACATCAGCGGTGTTTCGATAAATTTCTTCAAGTCTCTACGTTTCTGCCCAGAATGGCATCGGGACCACATGACATTACACACCGCGATGACACACAGGGGAGAACACTGGGCAACTCGCGCGACTCCGCTCACTCGCAAATCCACTCACTGAAGGTAACGGCCAAAACCAATTCAAATAATAACTTGTTTCATGCCAATGGCGAATACTTTTTTTCCACTTTCAAAGTATCTGTGCAACACCGCAGCGCTGTCTCCACAACTCGAGCCACTAACACGGCCGCACACTATAATGTTGGTGCGTTGTGAAGAATTGCACAATGCTGGATAGGTATGTAAAGTGATTTATTCTCAATGTGTAGTATTCTGGGTTTAGTATTTATATTGCTGCACTTCTCTGCATCTAGCTACTCAGCCAGTGTGAGTGTTCCAGGTTAGAATGTGAGTGTGATTGACATGGATGGAATGCTTGTGTGACTGGTATGAGGGTTGGCAGTTGGAGTATGGGCTGAGTAGCTAAGAGGCTGCTCCTGGTGGGGCTGCTTGTTCCAGCATAATACTTCCTGTAACTCAATCTATGGCTGAATAAACCTACTTCACAACTTATCTACATCTGCCTCAGCTACATCTCTTCATGTATATATGGACTTAAATACTACATTATTCTTGGCGACGATCTGGAGACTTTCCTGCGCAAAATATGCCTATTTACAAGAAATGGGAGTAACCTGCAACTGAAGTGGAACAAGCATCTATCATCTAAAAAGTAAGGAATCTCTACAAGCACGTGAAGTAGCCCCACCAGTGCCGAACACACCAGGCAGCCCTGGCATAAGCGTGCTGTCAAATCATCTTAAAGAAGGTTTCTGCGTAGTAAATCATCAATGAAACTACCTACGTGACGCAGAAACAACTACATCTACTTGATGTCTTGAGCAACATTTTACATCTTTTCCTTTTGGATGCAAGCAGCAAAGAACTTATGTGGAACCAAGGTAATTGGTGTTTGTCTGCGTTAAGGAACACACCAGGCAGTCCTAGTCAAGTCGTGCTGTAAGATTTTCAAGTAACAAAGCTTCTGCCTTGAAAGTTTTCTCTGCACATGTCTCACAGAAGAAACAACATCATTTTAAATATAGTTACGACTTTTTTCTTCTGCCTTAGAAGCAAGAAATTTCAGCTAAGAAGGTAATTGGAGACTGTCTGTTTAAAAAAAACAAAAAACTAACGTGTTGTGAATGACTTTCAATTATTCAAAATGTTAGATGTGTTACCGTGCCTCTCTTCTTATTTTATGAACGGCCTCTGTGGAAGTTATCTTGGTTCTGCTTTATTTTCAACGGCCCTCGTGACAGTTTGAAAGGATGTGCTTTATTTTTAACTTTGACCCTCCTTGCTGCCTAATTGAGAATTCGCCGAATTGATAACTGGAACACATCGTGTCTAAAATGACATTTTTATGTGTTTCTGCAAGGCTTGAAAGAATGACAGTTTATATTCGTTTCAAATTGAAAGTAGCTCGTGCAACTTACATTGAGAGCAGCGCCGCGCGGTGCTTTTCTTCAGCCTGCTGTGACGTCTTATGGTGTCTTCGTCTTTTAAGCTGCCTTAGGACGTTTTGGTGCAGGAGCGCACCGTGAACCACCCGGCTTGCGTTACCTGAACATACCACCATCTTCGGATTTCAATGAGCTGGTGTTTATCTCCTGTGCTCCGTAGTGTTCTGCCTACAAACTGTTATGAATAAAGTTTTCTTTTCAGCATCTGAACATTCTAACGAGCCTTCGTTACTTCAAAGCTTCTTCCGTTGAAGTCCATGTCATCGCACTTACAAGCAAGCATTTGGTTTGGACTAAATATTTTCCTTTTTAAGAAACGGGTCATTTTACACATGATTTTGCGCAAATATGCCTCGTTTATATTTTTCCGAGGTTTTGACCTTTCATGGATCCTGCCTACTGTTTCGCCTGCAAAGTACTCTTCCACCAGCAAGGTACTACTTTTCAATTTTATGGTTGTAGTTTGTGTGCTTGAAGCTGCATTCTCAAACAAACTGCTCCGTTCAACCTGGAACATTTCTTTTTATTTCGGTTCCTGCACAGCCTATGTTGTTCTACTGCCAAGTGGTATTTTCATTTACCTCACGTCATGCCTGTCCATCATCCCGGTGACAGGCACACCCATGACTATGTTTAATCTGCAAGCATGTTTTTGACTTACAGTATGTTCATTTTTGAAATATGACTATGGTTAATCTACAAACATGTGTCATTTAACTTATGATGGGTTCTCTCACCCTTATGTCTACAATGCATTTTTGCTTGTGTCAATTTGCACAATTGGGTTCTCTCACCCTCTTCTTCGTCATAGTTACGTGCGTGAGTTCTCCCACTCATGTCTGCGCAAAGTTTTGGTTAAGGGTTCTCTCACCCTCATTCGCATCATTGATCCCTGTTTTGGGATGGGTTTAGGTTGTGATCCTAATTCCTCTCATTAGTTAACCCTCATGTCTGGGTTATTGGGTTCTTGTCTTTGTTTAGGACTTTTACCTTCTCTACCTGTGTTGGACACCTTAATTTTCTCTTTTGTGTCCAGTGTGTAAGACGCCCTGTGCATCACATTTTTCTCTATGTCTTGTTACCTATGTGTTGGTTTGACACATTGTGCTGCACCTGTCCGTGCCGCGTGTGTGCTTGGGTCCTGTCCCTTGTTACACCTTCTTCTTTTTGGTTATGGGTAACGCCATATTGTCTCGGTGTTCCTCACATGAGGAGTGGAATTGTTTTGCCACATTTTGTGTTTCTCACTTGAGGAGTGGAAATTTTGCCACATTGTGCTGCACTATCTTGTGCTTCAATCATGGGTAGCCCCATATTTTCTGTGTTCCTCACATGGGGAGTGGAATTGTTTTGCCACATTGTGCTGCACCCTTCCGTGCTGCGTGTGTTTTCTTGGGTTTGTCCCTCGTTACACCTTCACTTATGGGTTAATCCCATGTTTTCTTAGTACCTCTCTTGAGGAGTGGCTTTTATTTGCCACTGTCTACCTTCATGAAGACGTTTTCTTCATGTTAGGTCTTTATTTTCTTTCTCTTCAGTATTGAAGGAGGAGGATGGTGTCAGTGCTAGTAGTTACTGTCTCTTTCTTCCTTCTTCCCTGGTTTTTGTCTGTTTACCCTCTCGTGGTGTGAAGTCCTTCTCATCCCTGGGTTCACGGATAAATATTACTACTGTAAATTTTGATTGTGGATAGTTTTCAAATATTACTACTGTATACTTTGATTTTGAATAGTTTTCTTCTTCGCTCTCAGGTTCTTTTTTGTTTTCCATTTCGAGAGGGAGAGGATGTGTAGTATTCTGGGTTTAGTATTTATATTGCTGCACTTCTCTGCATCTAGCTACTCAGCCAGTGTGAGTGTTCCAGGTTAGAATGTGAGTGTGATTGACATGGATGGAATGCTTGTGTGACTGGTATGAGGGTTGGCAGTTGGAGTATGGGCTGAGTAGCTAAGAGGCTGCTCCTGGTGGGGCTGCTTGTTCCAGCATAATACTTCCTGTAACTCAATCTATGGCTGAATAAACCTACTTCACAACTTATCTACATCTGCCTCAGCTACATCTCTTCATGTATATATGGACTTAAATACTACACAATGTTAACAGGTTTACAGAGGAGCGCCGGCCGGCGCTTCCGATCAATGCCGTGTCTACGCGCGCACTGCAAGCTGCGCGCGCCGCTTGCCAACATGGCCGTCGCACGTCACGCCTACGTGACGTGCAACAACTAGAATGCGTCCGCTACATATCTCCCTCTTTTTATTAAACATTAAAGAGTCACTTACAGTTCATTGTCCAATTCAAAATCTCGATATCTGGAAGGTCTTACCACCTGCCTTCCACTCCTTGTGACCCTGACTGGGTTCTCCATTGTCTCTTGACTCTACGTCTCAGGGTTTACTGTCCCTTCATTCTCAACACTTCCTTCATGCGTGCTTCTCTCCAGCCTGTCCCATTCCAATCCTTGACTTCCATTTTCTCCTTCTTCTTCACTTTCCGTTCCAGCTCTCACTCCACCTTGCTGTTCCGCGGCTTCTTGATTCCTCTCCACTTCCGAGCCTTCCTTGTCTTCCCAGTCGGCGCTCTGTTGCTCCCAGCCCAAAACTTTATTGCACCTGGCCATGCGGTCTTGGGACCACACGTTCCCGTCGCTTAGTAAGGCGGCCCGATCGTACACTTCTACCACTTGCAACGGCTTGCCGTACTTGCTGTCTCCCTTCTTCTGCAGGGTGGCCAATCTTACTCTTACCCACTCTCCTTGCTCCAGACCTGTGCCTTTGACATTCCTTCGTTTGTTGTAGTGGTTGCTGTAAATTGCCTGTGCTTTTTCCAGGTTGGCCCGCACCACTGCAGGGGACCATTCACTGGTGATGAGCTTTTCCTTCCAAATTCTGTTGTCGTGGGTAAAGGGTCTCCCAGTTCTGTTCACTTGATATGGCCGCTTGTATGGCTCCCATCACTACCCTGTTAAATCTCTCCACTAAACCGTTTCCGGCCGGATGGTAGATTGCGGTGTGTTTGACAGTGACGCCATTTCTTTGCATGAACTTGTTCCACTTTTCTGACGTGAACTGGGGTCCATTGTCACTCAAGATCGATTTAGGTATTCCTTCCCTCGTGAAAGTCTCCGACAGAAACTTAAGAATGTTCTCCGTGTCCATGGATTCATCTACTCTCAATTCTGGCCACTTTGAATATCGGTCCATAAGCACACACACGTATTTCTGTGTGCCTTGGTCGTCTAGGACCGGTCCCAAAATGTCTATGGATAGTTCTTCCCACGGATTTGACGGGGGATCAAACTTTCCTATCGCTGGCCTCAATGGTTTTAATGTCTTGTCCGCCCGTTGACATTGGGGACACTCTCTGACATGCCTTTCCGCCCTTATGTCCATGCCTGGCCACCAGTAATTTTGTTTTGCACGTGCCTTGAGTTTCCCTATGCCCAGGTGTCCCTCATGTAGCAAGTCCATCAGTTTTGAGGTGAGGGTCCTTGGGGGAATCACCTTATCTCCTCTGTGTATGAAGATCCCTCTGTCTCCTATCGACAGTTCTTCCCGCACTTCGAAGTACGGCTTGAGGCCTGCTCTCACGTTTCTTTTGTCCGGCCATCCATGTACGATGTACCCCTTCACTTCCTTTATGTCAGTGTCCTCTTCATATGACTCTGTCCATTCTTGTAGACTGATTAGTTTCCCTTGGTCCTCTATTAGAGCTACCAAATCCCCACTGCCGACAGGGTCTTCCTCTCCTGGCTCCATGGCAGCCGCCCTGCTCAGATAATCCGCTACTCGGTTCCGGCTCCCGGGAATGTACTCGACATCATACCTGAACTCGAGCAACTTTAGAGACATCTTGGATATCCGGGGAGTGGCACTGGCATGTCCACTCGACGTCAGCACCTTCACCAACGGTTTGTGGTCTGTTCTGAGTAGAAAGCGTGTTCCCCACAGAAATTGCCGGAATCTCATCATGGCCCATACGACCGCCAGCATTTCTTTCTCGATCACGCTGTATTTGCTCTCCGTATCTGTCAATGCTCTGGATGCAAAGCTGATGGTCTCCATTTCCCCCCTACCTCTGTCTTGCATGAGTACAGCGCCCAGGCCTTTGTCGCTGGCATCTGTCGTCAGTACCGTGGTGCCTTGTGGGTCGTACCCTTTGAGGGGAACAGCTCCAGTAACATCCCTTTTGATCAATTCGAACTCTGCTTGGGCTTCCGGTGTCCATTGGAACACTGTGCTGTCTCTGGTCAACAGCCTCAAATTGTGGGTCTTGGAAGCGAAGTGTACCACAAACTTGCTGTAGTACTCCGCCATCCCCAGGAATGACCTGACCTCTTCCTTGTTCCTGGGCGGCGGTGCTTCAGCGATGGCTTTGACATTTTCCAATTTGGGGGTAACGCCCTGTCGTCCGATCTCGTGACCTAGGTACGTCACCGACTGCAGTCCCAAACGACACTTCGACCACTCCGCTGTGAGGCCTTTGTTCTCTAGTGTTTTCAACACCTTTCCTAGCTTCTGATCATGATCCTGCTGATCTCGCCCCATCACCAAGATGTCATCCTGGAAATACTGGACATCCTTGCAGTCTCTGAACAGTTGGTGCATCATTTTCTGGAAAACAGCGGCTGCTGAGGCCAGCCCGAAAGGCATCCGACAAAATTGGTAACATCCAAACGGGGTGATGAAGGATGTGAGCCGTTTGCTGTCCGGGTGGAGTGCAATTTGATGATAGGCCGAGGTCAAGTCGATAGTGGAGTACCACTGTACCCCCCTGGTCTTGGTCAACATTTCCTCGATTCTGGGGAGGGGAAATTTCTCCACAACAATATTCTTATTCAGTTCTCTCAGATCCACGCAGAGCCGGACCTTCCCGTTTGGCTTCATTACGACCACCAGGGGCGCCAGCCATTCTGCACAGGTTATCGGCTCTATTATTCCTTTCTTTTCCAGCTCCTGGAGTTCAGTTTGGACTGCTTCTCTCACCGCCATCGGCACATTCCTCACCTTGTGGGCTACCGGAATGGCCCCTTCCTTGAGCACAATCCTGTGTTGGAAGTTTTCCATCCGTCCCACTGTGCCACCAAACACTTTCGGGTACTTCTCCTTCCATTTGTTCATGTCCGGCCATTCTTCTTGCTCTGTGAGTAATATTTGCTCTTTCCCTCCTGGATCCAGTTTTATTCCTAGGTCCCCCTGGTCTAGCCATCCCAGGACCGAGGGTCCCTTTTCTGCAATGTACAGCTTGCACCATGCTGACCGGCCCCTGAATTCGAATAGTAGGCGGCGGAACCCCAACATTGGAATGCGGTCCCCATTGTAAGTGACCGGTCTGATGTCTAGCTTTTCCAACTCCGATCCCAACTTGGGTCTGAATGTTTCTTCCCATACTGCCTGTTGGATGATGGTGAAGGGGGATCCTGTGTCCGCCACCACGGTGATGGTGATTCCTCCCATTGACATGTCCAGGATGGGTTTTGTGGATTTCCTCCCTTCTATGCTCATTACCTGGTCATATATGCACAGGACGGTAATCACCTCTTCCTCTGCTACCTCTTCCAGATCTTCTTCACCTTGCTCGACGCATTTCACTGTTTCCTTCGAATGTTTCTTCCTACACACCTTTTCGTAGTGGCCCAGGATACCACAGTGTAGGCACTTGGCTCTGAATGCGGGACATCTTCTGTCACGTGCATCGTGGGACCAACTGCCACATCTGTAGCACGATTTCTTGCTGTCGCTCCCTGTTTGTTTCCCTTGCCACCTACTAGTTCCTTTGGCTGCTGAGTCTTTTCCTCTTTGGTCCTTGCGGTGGTCTCCCTCTTGTATCCTGTTCACCATTGTTGGGGTGACCACATCTTTCTTGGTTGCTGCCGCACACCTCCTAGCAAGCTCAGCCCTTTTTACTATGACCATTACTTCTTTGAGCGTGGTGTCGCCGCTCGCCCACAACTTGTCTTGGACCTGTGTACTCGTAGTGTGCATCACGATCTGGTCTTTTATGAATTCATCCTCCCACAGTGCGTATTTACACGGGGCCGCTAGTTTCCTCAAGGCCCCTACATATTCCTCTATGGTTTCTCCAGCCCGTTGTTTCCTTTGCTGGAAGTTGAACCTGTCCACAGACACACATATGGTGGGGCGGTACCTCTCATCCAGGTCTTCTACTGCATGGGCATAGACATCCGTATCTGTGTCCTCTCTCTTCTTGGGCACCAGACTCTTGTAAATCCTGAGACCCTCCGGTCCCAGGTTCAGCAGCAGGATACGTTTCTTTCTTTGGGGGGTGAACTTCTCTTCATTTTCGTCCTCTAGGACCCCTATGAAATTATCGATATATTCCTTCCAATCCTCCCACTTCATCAGGGGTTCGCCAGGTTTCGGTAGGAACTGCACCGGCGCAGTTGCATATCCTGCCGGTGTGCTCATCCTCACCTCCTTGACCTCTGTCGCCTTGCTGGTGGGGCTCCCTGGGGTACTGTCCTTCACTTCGGTATGGGCGTCCTCCCGGGGACTCCTAGTTCTGGTCCCCTCTTCTTCCCCCTTAGTAGCCAGCGCTGTTCCTACCTTCCACGATGTGATGGGAAGGTATTTGCGGTGATTTGTCTTCTGTGGGTTGCAGCGCCGCCTCTCTGGCCACTGCGCCGCCCCTCCGGTTGCTGTGGCACTGCCACGCTCCTCTGCCTGTCTTTCTTGGTGGGCTCAGCTTTGCCCCCTTGTGCTCTCCACTCTCTGGCCCGGTAGCGCCGCTCTGCGCTGTGTCCCCGTGGCCAGGGGATCGCCTGCTTTGCTGCTGCCCACGTGGTGGTGGGTTCGATTTTTTTTTTTTTTTTTTTTTCTCCTTGTTGGTTGGATCCTCCCGTCCTCGTCGCCACTATAATGTTGGTGCGTTGTGAAGAATTGCACAATGCTGGATAGGTATGTAAAGTGATTTATTCTCAATGTTAACAGGTTTACAGAGGAGCGCCGGCCGGCGCTTCCGATCAATGCCGTGTCTACGCGCGCACTGCAAGCTGCGCGCGCCGCTTGCCAACATGGCCGTCGCACGTCACGCCTACGTGACGTGCAACAACTAGAATGCGTCCGCTACACACACCTCTCTCGAGATCTTTAAAGCAGCAATGGGCCCGATCCTTGCCATCGATCTCCACATCCAAAAGTGTACAACATCCTTGCCAACACCAACGGTCAACACCGGGGCCCGATATTTGCCCCCGATCAACACGTTTAAGGTGTGAATCTTCACAGTGCTCTGTGCTTAACTACTTCACACCGGGGCCCGATCAACATGTTTCAACAGTGAACACCGGGGCTCGATCTCTGCCCCGATTAGCATATTTCAATAACACTGGGGGCTTGTACTTGGCCTTGATTAACACGGCAGGACCTGGCACGCTTGAGTTTTAGGGCGACCGATGGCAGGGTCACTGGTGGGGTTCGGGTGCCAGACAACGTTAAATACATACTTAATTTCCACAAAAAGTATTTTACCTTGAGATTTCCTTGGCTTCTTTTTTCTCTTTCTGTCGAGTGTCAGTTTTCCAACATTCTTGGGTTACAATTTTCTATTTCTGCCAAGTTTCACCTTTTTTTTCTAGTTCCTTTTTTTTTTCTATTTTCCTTTAAGTGGCATACGTGGAATCTTCTTCAGGATCATCGCCAAATGTTGAAATCAAAAGGAAGTCCGGACTTCTAGCGTAGATTAGTTAGATTCTTTTATTAAGTTGTTACATCAATAAATGAGGAAATCCCACCAGGAGCAGCCGCCCTGCTGCTCAGCCCATACCCAACTGACACTCACAGACATCCAACATTCCATCCATCCAACATTCCACGGCACACTCATTCTGGCTGAGCAGCAGGTAAACATAAGTTACAACAGAGCCTGAAGGACCTTATTGTAGATTGTAAAGGAAGGGGAAGGGAAGGACCATTTCAAGAGCCTGATAGAAGGGAGAGAGTCCTACCACAGCCTGGAGACCCTGCTGCAGGAGCGTGGAGGTAAGGGGAGCGTCCACCAGGGGCTTGGAGGCGGACCAGACCAATGATAGGGGGACCAGATGATGACATGAGTGCTGCAGCAACCAAGGGCGAGGAAGTCAGGGCTGAGGGACAATACTGCAGCTTCCTCGAAGGATGGGCCTGGATGGAAGAACTTCTGAAGCAGGGTGGGCTTGAGCAAAGACGGTCGCATCAGCTTGGGGAAAGGGTGTGCTGGAAGTTGGTCTCCAGTGTTAACAGAGGGGAAAAGGTGCTGCAAAAAGGTGCACTGTGATCAGTTACTGCTCTGGTAGTTACAGAGCAACAGCAACAGGACTCTCAAGTTTCATGCACAAGTAGTGCAACCCATCCAGGTTTGTTGTTTTGTATTCTGGTACTGCACTAATTTAATTCCATTTTCAAATTGTAACCTACAGATACCACGAGGCATAGAAAAAACCTGGACAAGTGAGATGCTCAAGACTGGGAATAGGGAACTTGAGAGATCTGGAGGAGTCTCCTAGCCCCACGCCTTTCTCTCAGGAGTCATGTTCAAGCTGAGTATATTTCTAGTATAGTTTGTAGCAGTGCTTGTGTTACATTAACTGTATTACTGGGTAATACCTGATAGAGCTGTTTCTCTTGGTTTCAGTCAATTATGAAATTTGATATGAAGTGTCACGCGAAGTGTCACATAAGACATGAAATGTCACACATAATAACACAATGGAATTTGGAAATGTCACACATAAATACAAAAACATAGAAATGCTTACATAAGCATTACCTCCTTTAGCCGCCATGCTTCCTCCCCTTCCCCCTCAAAGACTCATTACAAACTTTTTACGTCCTTTGGCCCAGCACCCTTTGCTTTAATTATTTTTATTAGGCCAAGCACAGCAAAATGTTCACACAGGCAACTCTAACGCTGTTCTTTCAATAAGCATACGGTCTCTAGCCTGGAAAACTGTTTTTTTAGTCCTGTTTTTATATGATAAATGTGCCAAAAGCTAAATTTTATAACTGTGCTAAAGCAGATTCTGTATAGCAATGGTTTTAAGTAACTGTGCTAAATTAATTAATAAATTAAAATTAAAATTCATACATAAGCAGGTTGAAAACTTGGCAGTCCAGTCTTCCCGCAAAGCGTCACAAGAGCCCATTTGCAATCTCCAGGCTCCATCAGCCATCTTCCTGCCTGATCTGATTGGGTCATTCTCCTGTCTGTCTTCCTCTTGCTTACGCCTATTTCACTGTCACTGACCTTCAACGCCACAACCAGCAGGCAGCAGACACAGTGTAGCTGACCTGCTCCCCAACTAGCCAGTGACAGTCCTATGCTTCCAAGTATTGTGGTAGTAGGGTATGGCGTGATTCAAAATAACGAATTATGAGTCTGTCAGTAACAATGACGGGATTTTTAAGGTGTCAGAACGACATTAATAAGCTGATATTAAATATGGAAGTTTGCCACTACTAGTGAAACTAATAACGCTGTACTCGAATAGAGAACAGAAAGCACTTACGGCCACATGCATCATTGTTGCCGTTTACGATTTCTTAATTGCGAAAATTAAGGAATCGCAATTAAGAAATCGCAAACAGCTGTGCATCAAGAAATCGCAATTTTTTGGGCGATTTCTTAAATTTCCTTAATTGCGATTCACAATTAGCGAATCGCAATTAAGGAATCCCTTCCCATTCATTCTAGGAATGAATGGGAAGCCATTCTCATTTTGCGATTCACAATTAAGGAATCGCAAAATGAGAATGCTTTTTCAAGGGTGCCCCCCCTGCACCCCTGAAATTTAACTTTAAGAACATTTTTCACACACACATGTCCCAAGGGCATGTGTGTGTGTAAAATGAAACTTTGAAAAATGCACTTTTGTGCATTTTTCAAAGTTTTCGCAAATTACCATGAAGGTGAACTTCATGGGAATTTACCACTCCCTATTTGCGAATTCGCAATTTCTAAAGTGTGATGCATTGCATTTAAGAAATCTTACATTGCGATTTCTTAAATGCAATCGCAATTTAAGGAATCGCAACATAATTGCGATTCCTTAAATTGCGAAAAAATAAAAAAAATGATGCATCCCAAAAAAGGAAATTGCATTCGCAAACGGCCGAATTTTGCGATTTGCACCGTTTGCGAATGCAATTTACCTTGATGCATGTGGCCGTAAATCACGGATGCATCGGGAGTCCCGGCATACCCTACTAACTCATTCTGCACGATTCCTTTTAGGCACCGGTTGCATGTTTTAGGACCCTCAAAATCAGATTGAGTTCCAGAGGATTTTAACAGAGCAAGCTTGGATGGCATCTCGCCAGGCAGACGCCCATCGAAAATCCCTTTGTTAAATCCAATTTATTATCTACAGCACAAGTTTTCTGCTGAAGCTGAATCCGGTCTGCAGTTACAGCTGCTAGCATGAGTTTTAACTAAGGGAGTTCTGTTAATCAAAACTGTGTTATATGTATCTACGGGAAATTCTCCCCATCATTACATTTTAACTGATGTCAAATTGTATTGACTTTGCCTTCTAGGCCGCTCTGCAGATAAAGTTAATTTGATTTTAGAGTATACATTCATCGCTTATGTGACCACTCATCTCTGACAACTGAGGGAGCCGAGGAGCAGGTTCATGGCCATGGAATGGCAGGCAGGCAAAGTTGACAAATAAATGCCTGTGTATTTGAGGCGTTTCAAAACGCTCTCAACTACTCACAACCGGAAAATTGGTTATAGCAGCCACATGAAGAAAAGAACAACACCTCCACTGGATAATTGTGATGGTTGAAGATATGAAATGTGTTGCCGCAAAGAGCACTTTTTTTTAAATGAGTCCATGAAAAAGTTCTATGACATCTGTGGCCCTTTCACTAAGTACACGACCTGGGAAAACATGGCCCTTTCCTCATTGCTAAATTTGTAAATAAATAAAAAAAATAGTGTAGGTGTTCAAGGTGTTTCTCAGGAGCTCACTCCAGCCCTGCCTAATGTCCTGATTACTTACTAGCACTTTTCATTACTCTGATTACCCTTCCTTGTTCTAGCACTTATAGAAATGAGGTGCGACACACCGCCCTCTGGCGTCATGTGACCTAGCCAAAGAAGTGTGAACTCTCCCGCCTTATCCTAAGAATCCTTAGACCCACCAATGCTTGGACCCAAAAGGAATCCCTTGTCCTCCAGTCTCTCATCCTAAAGTATAAGGGATCAACATTTTGTTAAGAGGAGGATGGAAGGAATGTAAGTTCTGGCAGAAGTACTGGTAAGGAAGAGGTGTTGCAGAGCAGTCAGAGCAGCTGACTCCAGAGCGCAAGGCTCAAGGTTCGATCACCGGCGGCAGCTCAGCTCAGCTGCCCACCCGTCCCTTTAAAGTTTGGCCCCAGGGGTGGGGTCCCTGGGGCCGAAGAAGGCTTGGGGAGGAGTCCGAGTGGCCCTCCCTTTTTTAGGTCTCGTGGCGTTAACCGCGCGAAAGCGCGGTCTCACCAGAGACCTATAGTGAGCGACTCAGCTTTCCAGGAGACAAGAGCTGGCCACGCGCATCTTCCAAAAGGCGATCGGAGCAGGCCGCGCGTGCGAGAACGCCGTGGCCATCTCCTGTCGCCTGGGAAGCTCCAACACACACACAGCCACACCTCCCCCTGCACGCATGCGCACACACAGAGACACACACACGAGCGCACATACACGCACGCACACATACAGAGACACACACACGAGCGCACATACACGCACGCACACATACAGAGCCACCCCCCCCGCCGTCGCACACATACACACACACACACACACAAGCGCACCAACCCTGTGGAAGCACAAGGCAGGGTCGAGCTGGAGTTGAAAGAAATATCTGCGTAACATCCTTCAGGTCAGACAAGAAAATATGGCTGTCAGATGAGATGCCAAAGGGCACGCTGTACACTTCCGGGGCCTCGGAGAAAACAATAGCTGCCTCCACAGCAGTGCAGTGACTTTCGTCCACAGCAGCTGATACCAGAGGGCACCACAAGTCATTTGGTAATGGCAGCCCCAGCTTACCACCTTCGGGCCCTGCACGAGTGCCACCCCGTGCAGTTCTGCTTGTGCGAGGTGGCACCTTTGGGTGTGATTGGAGCATGGAAGCCATCACATTGGGATCAGCTCCTCACACCACCTCATATGCCTCTGCTGACCAGGAGACAGCCCAGCAACCCTTAGTCACGCGACACAGATGTGAATTAGTATTTCCATGTGCTCCAACAAATCTGGGTACCATTCTGTCAAACATCCAAACTTCTGTTAACGTACGCCACCAGACAGCATGCTAAACCTGTAGGTGATGATAGCAAGACAGTTCAACATTGAGAAACGTGGTGAAGGGTCATCCTCCCGGTGCCCCAGCTGGGACTGGATAAGTCTCGAGGATAGAAACGTTCTGCAGGTTAACACTTTCCACCGCCATTGGCTTGATCTGGGAAGGAAGGTATAGTGCTCTAGTCTAGGAGAAAAGAAAAAAAAGGTTGAAGTTTGCCTATCAATTTCCCTCATCACCCGACCTTGAAATCAGAACAGTGGGGGGTGGGCACTGTAAAACTAGGACTTTGCGCACACGGCAATCAGTCTACAGATTGAGACTTGAGAGAGAAGGCAGAGAGGCTATCAGAAAAATCTTACTTGGTCAGTGCTTGCTTGCCCATGAGACACTACAGCAAAATAGCTGGAGGTAGGACTAGAGCACAGGTAGGCAGGTGTAACCAGAACCGAGGGAGGCTTGGGAAAGCCGAGAGTGCCTCCTTAGATTTGAAGGGGAAGGTACACTCTAGATGGTACAGTAGAAGATGCAAAGCACTTGATTTATCTTCCTACTTCTTCACAAGCAAGTTGCCCAGAAATTACAGTCCTCCTTTAAGTCTCACAAGAATCCCCAGTCACCCAACTACATGGAACAGGGCTTTATAATAAAAAAAGTATAAAACCCCCAAATAGACAGTTAAGGTTAGATCTGCTGCACTCGAGTTTGCAGCAAATATAAGTTTTAATTGTGCCAAGTTATTACAGAGTTTATAGGCCCGAGGGGTGGTGGAGTGCTTTACACAAAGAACCTGTTCCAGCTACACTTGTTTTCGTAAACTTCTCAAAACCCATCTCTTCCAATTAGCTTATGCGTAACCTCGGTGCACTGCTACCCGTACTTGTCTTGAGCGCCATGAAACCGCTTGGTGAACGTGCGCGGTATAAATGTTTTTAACATAGCATAACATAACGTGTGGCTACTGTGGAATGGGCAGGCCCTTACATAAGCTCGGAGGTAACACGAGCCAAGGCAGAAAGGTTTACAAACAGAGGTTGGGGTCGGTTGGAAGAAGAGTGCTGCAATTTGAAGGAGGATCCCAATCTAGCTAAAGGAGGCGCAAACCATTTGCTACACGCACAGGGTAAGGGAAATACAGGACTATGTAGATTTAAGTAATCGAAGGGGGAGGGGCACACAAACTGTGGTCACTAAGGGGCACATTTTGTGCAAAAAGACTCCTGTGCCCATTCCTGAAGCCAAGTTAGCTGGGCTTTTGGGCTCCCTCAAGCACCAGGTCACTAGTGGAGGAATGTGTACGTAAGACACATAAGAATGTCCCAAAGAGAATCCCAGAAAGGAGCTGAAGGGAACAGGCCTGTCTCATCAGCGACTCGGGCTCTTGAGCCTACATCACACTATGACCTCTTCTGATTTTTACCCAAGGAACAATTCACCCACTGCAGTACCAAACAGAGCACATTACACGTATTTACAAATTGGGGGTATCAGTTGATGGAATGGTTTGCCCACATTCGATTTTTGGTCACATTGTAAACCATGTTTAGAGTGTTAGTCCTAAAAAGTACATTTGAATATGGGTACCCTCAAACTGGTTTCGTCAATGGGGGGGGGGGGGTATCGTGTGAATGCCTTTGTGCAAACAATGTTTATATACCAATTGCAAATTAAAGACAAAAAATTAATGCAAAGCCTTGTCATTTACAATGCCAGTAACTCAAACTGTAATGCTTTGAGACCTATTGCATTGCAAATACTTGTTTTAATTGTATATGGCCCCAGAGATAGGGTCCCTGGTGCCCTAGAAGGCTTGAGGAGGGAGGTCACATGGCTCCCCAAACCTTTTTATTAGAACTGGCCCCTGGATGGGGTACCTGGGGCCAATTAAGGGTCAGAAAGGTGGCTGCCTGACCCCCTCCCATTGATATATATGTTTTGCCCCAGTGAATAGGGTCTCTAGGGCCTGAAGGCCAACCCTATGCTGCGCACGCCAAAGGGTGTCCACTATGTGGGGTTAGCAGCCTGCTGCGGATTTGGCACAGGGCCTGTCGGAAAGCCAAGCACCTGTGGCCAACACCCCGCTGTGCATGACCATAGGCTGTGTGCAGTGTGGGGTAGCCTGCCTGTGGGCAGTTGGAAGCAGGGCCTAGCTGCAAGACAAGCCCTGCAACTAATCCCATACCACACACAACGAAATGTGTGGAGTTGGCTGCTTCTGAGTGGCTGCCTATGGAGAGTTGGGCGCAGGGACTGACTGCAATCCAGGCATTGCAGCCACCCCCATAATGCGTGCGATTAAAGGCCATGCACAGCATATAGTTATCTGCCTACGGGGGTTTGACTGCCTCTGGGCAAATTTCATTTAATTTCATTTCATTTCAATCTTTGCAGCAGAATTAAAATGTTGAACAAACTAGTCACAAGTCATCAACTATTTTCTGCACATATAGTTACTCGTCAATTCAAAGATTCATAATGTGTTCAATACCTCTTCGCACCTATGATGCACTAGAAGCACATGCGTATTGTAAAGAATTACACCAATTAGTTAGACACCAGCAGTACAAAATAGGGTAGAAAAGTAATATGTTAGTTACCCACCACCATGTAAACTATAAAACAAACTGACACACACTTTGGATGATGTCATCAGTGCAGTCATCAATGATGTAATTTGAGATGTCATAAGTGATGTCATAGCGATACAAAAGGGGATGATGGACGGAGCGTTTGAGCAAATCAAACACTCACCCCCAGTCAACTGATCTGGGTTTAATCCATCACCATTCTTTAGCCCACTCAGCCACCCCATTTCAGACATGGCTATATGCAAATCAGTCTGACCCTGTGCCTCATGGGAACAGTCCAGCCCGAACTGCCAAGCCATGTCTTCCATGGACCGGAAACAAGCATCCTGGGACCGGTTTCGGATTCATAATCCTCATCAGCCAGGCTATCTTGAATCCAGTGGCCAAGTAAGCAAGGGACTCACGTCTGAGCATACCCTGCCACACTTAGGGCGAACAAAGCGATACAAAAGGGGATGATGGACGGAGCGTTTGAGCAAATCAAACACTCACACCCAGTCAACTGATCTGGGTTTAATCCATCACCATTCTTTATCCCACTCAGCCACCCCATTTCAGACATGGCTATATGCAAATCAGTCTGACCCTGTGCCTCATGGGAACAGTCCAGCCCGAACTGCCAAGCCATGTCTTCCATGGACCGGAAACAAGCATCCTGGGACCGGTTTCGGATTCATAATCCTCATCAGCCAGGCTATCTTGAATCCAGTGGCCAAGTGAGCAAGGGACTCACGTCTGAGCATACCCTGCCACACTTAGGGCAAACAAAGCGATACAAAAGAGGATGATGGATGGAGCGTTTGAGCAAATCAAACACTCACCCCCAGTCAACTGATCTGGGTTTAATCCATCACCATTCTTTAGCCCACTCAGCCACCCCATTTCAGACATGGCTATATGCAAATCAGTCTGACCCTGTGCCTCATGGGAACAGTCCAGCCCGAACTGCCAAGCCATGTCTTCCATGGACCGGAAACAAGCATCCTGGGACCGGTTTCGGATTCATAATCCTCATCAGCCAGGCTATCTTGAATCCAGTGGCCAAGTGAGCAAGGGACTCACGTCTGAGCATACCCTGCCACACTTAGGGCGAACAAAGCGATACAAAAGGGGATGATGGACGGAGCGTTTGAGCAAATCAAACACTCACCCCAGTCAACTGATCTGGGTTTAATCCATCACCATTCTTTAGCCCACTCAGCCACCCCATTTCAGACATGGCTATATGCAAATCAGTCTGACCCTGTGCCTCATGGGAACAGTCCAGCCCGAACTGCCAAGCCATGTCTTCCATGGACCGGAAACAAGCATCCTGGGACCGGTTTCGGATTCATAATCCTCATCAGCCAGGCTATCTTGAATCCAGTGGCCAAGTGAGCAAGGGACTCACGTCTGAGCATACCCTGCCACACTTAGGGCGAACAAAGCGATACAAAAGGGGATGATGGACGGAGCGTTTGAGCAAATCAAGCACTCACCCCCAGTCAACTGATCTGGGTTTAATCCATCACCATTCTTTAGCCCACTCAGCCACCCCATTTCAGACATGGCTATATGCAAATCAGTCTGACCCTGTGCCTCATGGGAACAGTCCAGCCCGAACTGCCAAGCCATGTCTTCCATGGACCGGAAACAAGCATCCTGGGACCGGTTTCGGATTCATAATCCTCATCAGCCAGGCTATCTTGAATCCAGTGGCCAAGTGAGCAAGGGACTCATGTCTGAGCATACCCTGCCACACTTAGGGCGAACAAAGCGATACAAAAGGGGATGATGGACGGAGCGTTTGAGCAAATCAAACACTCACCCCCAGTCAACTGATCTGGGTTTAATCCATCACCATTCTTTAGCCCACTCAGCCACCCCATTTCAGACATGGCTATATGCAAATCAGTCTGACCCTGTGCCTCATGGGAACAGTCCAGCCCGAACTGCCAAGCCATGTCTTCCATGGACCGGAAACAAGCATCCTGGGACCGGTTTCGGATTCATAATCCTCATCAGCCAGGCTATCTTGAATCCAGTGGCCAAGTGAGCAAGGGACTCACGTCTGAGCATACCCTGCCACACTTAGGGCGAACAAAGCGATACAAAAGGGGATGATGGACGGAGCGTTTGAGCAAATCAAACACTCACCCCCAGTCAACTGATCTGGGTTTAATCCATCACCATTCTTTAGCCCACTCAGCCACCCCATTTCAGACATGGCTATATGCAAATCAGTCTGACCCTGTGCCTCATGGGAACAGTCCAGCCCGAACTGCCACTTTGGATGATGTCATCAGTGCAGTCATCAATGATGTAATTTGAGATGTCATAAGTGATGTCATAGAACATGTCATGAGCGAACTAATATGTGAGATCAAGTTGTGCATGGTGGGGGCACAAGTTATACTTCGCTCTGTTGAATTTTCGTGTTTTTTTAGTACTAAACTATAACTGCTGAATGTCTGTGGTTTTGTTTGTGGTCAAACCGTTAATATTGTCACAGAGAAATTCAGCTAACTATAACATTGCTGTAACCATTGGTTTTGTCCTGAATTTCTAAGTTAAAAAAAAACACATCTTTTTAGCTCACCTAACTTTAATGTTACCTTTTCCTTTGGTTTTTGCAGTGAATTTATATATATATATATATATTTTTAAGAGCCCTTTTGCTATCTTACTTGTTACATATGGAGATGCTTCTACATATGATGCACACTTGTCTAACAAATATCTTTTTTGATCTTTGATCAAGTGATATACTGGCAAACCCAAAGGACGGCGATGGTGACCTGCTTCGCCCCCAGATATGCTGGTTTACACCTAGGCTGGTGGGAGGAGCGGCTAGTCAGTAATATCAGACTATTTGAAGACCACAACGTCCTCTGGGTTAGATATATCCCTGATATATTTTGTATATGGCATCAAAGTGAAGAAAAGGTGCTGAAATTTGCTGACATTCTGAATGAAAACAATTTAAACATGAAAGTTACGAGTCATATACATCAGGAGGAAATAGAATTCCTGGACTTTAAGGTGAAAGTTTGCAATAACAAACTAGAAAGTACCCTTTTCTGTAAAAAAAACAGCAAGGAACAGTTGCATGCATGCAGTTGTCATCCGTGAAACCTAATTGAAAATATACCATATGGGTAATTACTTAGAACAAGGAGGAATTGTAGTTCTGAGAAAGGTTTTCAGAACGAAATGAGGCAAAGATTTAAAGAGGGGGATATTCCAGGGAAGTGATTGATCAAGCATGTGAAAAGGTGAGAGGAGTAAAAAGGGACGATTTGTTGATCCCAAAAACTAAAAGGGAGATTGAAGATTAAGCACCAACATTTTTTTTTTTTTTGGTTATAAACTTTTATTCGTCATCAATTCACACACACAGCTTTCCGCCTACAACCCTGAGGCCGGCAGCAAACAAGGGCAATGTCAGTATAGTGATCAAAACCAACGCATAATCAAATCAAACCGTCGTCAACCCAAGGGTCCAGTGACCCAAATCTCAAATAGTACAGTTCTGTTGGTGTTGCGCGTATGCCGTCGCCCCGTGTCCTTTCCCCTCGTTTCTGGGCGAGCGTGAATGTGGCGGCTCCAATGTAGTGCGGGTAATAACATGAAGTGTGCGTGTCTGACAACGTGATCCGGGTCTATCACCTCTATCGTAACATTCCCAACAACCCCCCACCCTCTTCCCCTGACTGCCTATGCGCCTTCCACTATTGTGTCTCTGTCTTCTCAATACTATATGTCACCCCGCCCACGTCTACGCTTTCCCTGCCTCCTCCCCACCCACCCGGGTCCCTAGCCCAACCTGCCCTCCCGTCCTGTATGTATCCCAGTGTAAGCAATCTAAATGTCCTGTGCCCTCCAGCGTCCCAGAATCCCAGGTATCCCGCCTACTTTCCCCCTCGGGCCACCAACATTGTGTGCCTAATCCTCGTGGCCCTCCTCCCTCTCCCGTCGCTCCTCTGTCTCCTCCCGATCCGTATCCGCGGTGTTTTTATTGGAGTTGTAGGTCAGGTACAGGTCCCAAAAATGTTTGGGTCTACTATAAAGCTGTGATTGGGTGCAACTGTACAGCATATCCCTGTCCCACCTGCTCTTGGTCGGCAACGGGCCTCGCATCCAACACTGTGCAACTGCCCGTCGAGCCATAAGGAGCCCCATGCCCGCCAGGCGCCGTGTCGCCATAGGAAGAACCCTGTTGTGTCCCAGCAATGCCAACGCAGGGTCTGCTGGGAGCTCAATCTCTAGTATTCGACCCAGTTCTAAAAAGACATCCTCCCAGAAGTTGTTAATTCCCGGGCAGGACCACGCCAGATGTAGGAAGTCCGCCATTGGTGTATGGCAGCGTTCACATTCGGACGTCTGTCGGAGCCCGTATCTGTGCAGGCGTTCTGGAGTGTAATACACTCGCTGTAGGAATTTAAACTGAATAAGTCTGTGCCTAGCGTTAAGCGACACCCTGTTCGTATTTTGGCAGCAATATTTCCACATTGAGTCGCTTATCTCCGTCTGCAAGTCACGCTGCCACGCCAGTTGGGCCTTCGAAGGTGTCTGTTCCCGGTGACACTGCCCAATCTTGTATAACCGCGAGAGAAATTTGCTGGATGATGGCGTTTTTATAACATACGTCAGCTCTGGTAGTTCGGGGGGCTCCTCCATGGCTGGTCCCAGCAAGTCCTGAAGCGCCGCGCTGACTCTATGCAGATGGAAACGGTGCAGCAACGACGCCGGAGTCCAGGAGGGAGTGACCCGGGCCCAGGAGACTACCTTCCCATCCTTGAACAAGTCTCCCAGCTTAAGTATTCCTAGTTGGTTAAGGGCACGCGTGACCCCCTTCTCCCGTAGCGGCGATAGCCACACAGCCCAGTCTATCGGGACAAGTGGGGAATACAGTAGCGTGCAGTCATGACTCTTGGCCAAGGAGTACCATGCGTGGTTCGTTGTCGTGATCGAATCCAGAGTTCCTACCCGTCTCGTGGCCGGTTCAAATACAGTAGCCGGCGGAGGGAGGGGCTTTGTGAATAGTGTCTCTAGGATCACGTGTGGGATGTTACGGTCCCCGTGTATCCATGTATGCAGGTGTGTCGCTTGCACGATCCTGTAGTACCTTTCTATATCCGGGGCCCCCAGGCCGCCTTGTTCATACGGGAGGGTTAGAACTCGCCACTGTACCCTAGGTTGCTTGCCTCCCCATGCCAATCGCGTGAGAGTTTGAGTCATCGTTCTGAAGAAGGCCTTAGATAGGATCACCGGGAGATTGTTAAAGAGAAACAAGAACCTCGGGAGCACTATCATTTTCATTAGTGCGATGCGGCCCGACAGGGACAGCGGCAACCTACACCACCTGTCCACATCCTCCGTCAACTTCGTGTAAGCTACACCATAGTTTTCCCTCACCAACACGTCCGGATCTGGATGAAGCTGTATGCCCAAGTACCTAACCGCGTCTTCTGACCACTGTAATGGGTAATCCATGACAAATTTACTTGTCACCGGAGTCAGTGGGAACGCCACCAATTTGGTCCAGTTCACCTTTAGACCAGATAAGGTACCAAACTGCACCACCTCCCTGAGCACAGGGGAGAGGTTGAGCTCCGGGTCTCTAATGTACAAAAGTGTGTCGTCAGCGTACGTGGAGATACAAATCTTGTAAGTGGGGAAATTAATGCCCTCATGACTGTGGTATTCCCGGAGTGCACACGCTAGAGGCTCCGCCACTAGGGCGTATAGTAATGGGGAGAGGGGCAGCCCTGTCTAGTACCCCTACCTATTCCGAACGCTTCCGTGACTCTATCACCGATTCGTAGCCTGGCCAATGGTTTATAGTACAAGGCACCTATCATTTGTAGGAAGGGCTCGCCCAGCCCCAGCTTTCTGAGCACTCTGGACATGAATGGCCACTCTATGGAGTCAAACACCTTCTCCATATCGAGAAATACTGCCAATGCCTTATTCTCCGGTTTCACGTGCTGCATCGTCCCCAGGACTGTGCGTATATTGTACGTGAGGTTCCTAGAGGGTATAAAACCGGCCTGTTCTGGGGCTACCAGTTCCGGGGCGAGCAGTGCGAGTCGAGTCGCGAGTACTTTGGCATAAAGCTTTGCATCGACATTTATCAGGGACAGGGGTCTGTATGAGCCGCACTCAGTAGCGGGCTTCCCTGGCTTAAGGATCGTTATAATGAGTGCCTCCCGCATGGTTGGGGGCATGCAGCCTTCTATACATACGTCGTCAAATAGTGCTGAGAGGAAGGGGACCAACTGTTCTTTAAAGGCCTTGTAGAAACCTACAGTCAGCCCATCAGCGCCCGGGGCGCTACCGGACCGCATGCTATCTAGCGCCTCCGTTATTTCCTCCCTTTGGATGGGCATCATGAGGAATTCTCTCTGCGAGTTGGACAGCTGTGGCATTTTAATATAGCTTAGGTAGTCGTCGATTGCCCCCTCCATTCCAGTAGACTGAGATTCGTAGAGTGTGGAATAGTACTGCCTAAATTCCCCAACAATCTGCTCTTCGTCCGTGAGCATCTCCCCCGTACTCGAAACCAGCTCACCCACTATTAGTGGACGTCTTTCGGTCCGGATCATCTTGGCCAGGAGGGAGCCAGGTCTTTCACCCTCGCCATAGGTGCGGGCCGTAGCATATTAACCCATGTGTTGCACCTCCCTGTCTGCCTCTGTGTTATATTCTGTCAGTAATTGTTTAATTTGGTCCAAGGTGTCTCCCTCAGGGTCCACCCGCTGTTTCTCTTCCAGTTCTGATAGCTGGTTCTCAAGATACTGTAGCCTCTGTCTAATGGATTTCAGGACACTGGAGTGTTTGGCCATGGCTATCCCGCGAATGTAGACCTTAAAGGCCTCCCATAGCGTTTGGAAACTCTCCACGGAGCCCGTATTGGTCTCAAAGAAGTTGTCAATTTCGTTTGCAATTTCCCCTCTGAATACCTCGTCCAGTACAGAATACGGGGGGAAGCGCCACGTAAATGGGGGGAATCCCGCGCACCGGCGTCTCCAGGATCAGGAGGAGAGGAGAGTGATCTGATAGTGTACGTGGCAATATCTGACAGTCCCTTAAACTATTGGATAGCTGTTGTGATGCAAGCCAGTAATCAATTCTGGTATGGAGTGCGTGATAGGCAGAGTAGTGAGTGTACCCCCTCTGGAGTGATGCCGACTTCGCCACACATCCAATAGCTCCAAGTGCACTAGTTCAGTCTGGAGCACCGTGGCAGCTGCCGACGGGCTTCTGAGGGGTCCCGCAGATCTATCCAGGGTTGGGTCAAGGACCAAATTGAAATCCCCTCCCCAGAGCATACTCGAGTAATCATATGACTTGCACTTCTGGGCTAACTCCACGTAAAAATCAGGTGAATCGTAGTTAGGCCCATATACGTTCACTAGCAATAAATCATGACCCTTGCCCCTGCATCTACAGATGACGTATCGCCCCTCAGGATCTGTTTCTAGTGACGTCAATGTGAGTTTGGAGCGCGGGTTGACCCACGTGAGTGCCCCCCTCGAGTGAGTGGTGAAGCCCGCTGCTACACTGCATCCCGCTATTCCTTTGTGCATCAACATTTTGCTGTTGAGTGGTAAATGTGTCTCCTGTAGGAGAGCGAGATCTATGTGATGCCTACGCAGGTAACTAAGGACTTTGCGCAGCTTCCTAAAGTCATTGAGGCCCCTGACGTTCCACGTCAGCGCCCGTAGGTGATTCTGTGCTGTGCCCATCTGTGGTGTAATGACGTCAGCCCCAGCCATGTCGGACAGTGTGAGTGAGGAGGCAACCATGCAAGAGTGTCAAGCGCCCTGACGGGGCAAGATTGAGCAGTTGGCGCGGCATGTCAGAGGCAACCTCGTGTATATCGGAACTCGCCCAAATTTTAGCATTCAGCACCTCGGCAGTCAAACAAAGTAACAACTTGTACACAAATACAGACCCCAACATTCCCCCCGCCACCCACAGCAGACCCACCCCAATTTGGCCTGGCAGTTTCCCATCCCACCCATCCCTCCCCAGCAACAACGTCAACAGTCCCGTGTGCATAGCGCGTGGAGGCGAAGGTAGCCAGCTAACTCTTCCCAAGAGCCCAACTGTCGACTCCGGTGCCCGGCCCCCCCCCCCTCCGCCCTGCACCACCAGCAACGTGTCAATGCACCAACCCACACATCAGTATGGTTATTTTCCCCTTGATCATCATGTTTGTCCCTTCCGCCCTCGCATCCCCATATTCGCCCCCTCCACCCCACCAGCTACTACCATGTCCGGGGCACACATAATCTATGGGAACAGGGTTCAATACCTCTAATAGTCTATTCCTATTTCCAATCCCCGGCCCCACTTATCTGTCACATCGTCCCATTGGGTCTCTCACCCGGAATAGCGACCCTCCAAACTCAAGGGTAACAGTGTCCCCCTCATAAGTTCACTGCGCTCCAGGTATCTTACTCCCAGTTCACTCCTGTTCGTCGAGGCGGCTCGAGTCCGCTTCCTTCTGTTGCTCGGCTTGTACGTCCGGCTTCTCCCTGGCCCAAGTTTTCAAGGCTTTCTGCAGCTCTGCTGGGTCGGTGAAGATATGTGAGTGGCCTTGTCTATTCACACGCAATTTGGCCGGATACAACATTGCATAGTCTAGGCCCACATCCCTAAGGCGTTTCTTGTGCGGGGGAAATGTTTGCGTGCTTCCTGCACCCTTGCCGTAAAGTCCGGGAATATGGAAATCGCCGACCCCTCAAATTGTAGGTTCCCTTTGGTTCGTGCCAACCTGAGCGCCGTGTCTCTGTCCCTGTAATTCAACAGTTTCGCTATGACTGGGCGTGGGGGGAAGCCCGGATTGGGCTTTGGGCCCAGCGTGCGGTGCGCGCGCTCCACGACAAACATTGCCGAGAACACTCCGTCACCCAAGAGCATGATGAGCAATCGTTCTATGAATAATTCCATGTTCCCCGTCTGGGTGGTCTCCGGCAGGCCAGTAATGCGGAGGTTGCAGCGTCGTGACCGCGCCTCCAAATCCTCCGTTTTGTCCTGTAATGTTCTGATGAGTGTTTCCGCCCTCCTTCTCGCTGTGTCCAGGTCCGTTTGGGCCTCCTCCACCTCTGTAATTCGCCGTTCGGCCATATCATGCCGTTCCGCGTGCTTGTCGAGGCGCTCCGCCATGCGGTCCATTCTGTAGGACATGGCGTCCATCTTGGAACCCAGCGCCGCTATATTTGTTTGGATGTTTTGCTCCATGGAGCGGAGCATTGTTTTAATGTCCGCGGTGTCTTCCTGCGGCTCCCCTGTGTGCACCTCCTCGTCGCGCTGGGTCAGGGGATTCGGCACTGGCACTCGTCTCTGTGAGAAGGGGAGCTTACTCTGGGTCCTGTCCCCTTCCCCATGTCTGATAGCGGCCTGTGGCGACTGCGGCTCACCGTATTCGAAGCGCAGTCCGCTGTGGCGCAATCAACTGCCTCTATGAGGCTCTCAGGGTCCAAAAAGAGAGGTATCAGAGGTCTGGTCACCGTCTCTACACCCTTTCACCTCCCTGATGGCGTGGGAAGGAAGCGGGTCTATCCAGCCTGGAACACGTGGTGCCCCCACAATGTTGATGTTGCCTCTCCCCGTGCGCGTGGAACCCGTGTATAGATCCCTGGGCGAGAAGCCGGTGTCGGAAGGAGGCAAAGTGGGCCGAGCGTCGGGTTGTTGCAGGCGCTGTCCCCAATCCAGTCACCTGGGCCCCAACTGCAGTAGAGCCCCGAATCGTGAATCCCTTAGCTTGGGCGCATTCATAGGAGAAGGGTAGTCCCAGGGGGTCACCTTGTCGTTGTCTCGGCGCCGTGTGCGGTCCCCGCACCACGCGGCGCCTCCGCCGCCTCCCCTGCGCTCCGCTCTGGTCACGGTGCAATGGCGCCGCCGGGCTCCCTCCGACACGCTGGGCAGGCTCACCTTCTCGATCGCGTTCTCGCGGCAGCGGGGATCCGGGGCCTCCGATGTCCCTTGGTGGCGGTCACCTCCTCCCGCCGAGTCCGCGATCGCCGCCTGCTGGAGGGCCGAACACCGGGGGGGCGCGCTCACCGTCCGCTGCCGCACGCCTCCGCACGCAGTGCGGATGTCAGCCGTACCAGAGGCCGCGGTCCGCGGCCCGTCCAGCGCCAAGGAGAGAGAGCCAGCTACCGCCGCTGGGGCCGGCGGATTTTCTCTCCAGTCGGTTCCTCCCGATCCTCAGCTGCTCTGCCAAACTCGGGGGTGTCGGGGGCAAGGAACAGGTGAGGTTTGTGCAGGATTATTACAGGATTGTAGGTGGTGCCGGCGGAGCCTGGGAACTATGCAGCCATTTTCAGTGCTCGCTAGCTCCGCCTCGATTAAGCACCAACATTTATAACTACATTTAGTAACCAGGCATGGTAGGTAAAGAAAAGCCTTAATACATTTTGGCAAGTTTTGAGGACTGTTGACTTTTTATCAAAATCATTAGGTGAGATTCCACAGGTAACCTTTAAAAAAGATACACCATTGACGGATGCTCTAAGTAATACTATGGTACATCCCCAAAGAAATAATAAAATCATTCAAGGTTTTTTTCACCCGTGGAGAATGTAAGGCCTGTACAAATGCAGTTATCAAGGATGAAAAAACATTTATCTTTGGAAAACATCTGACATGCAATTCTGACTTTTGCGTATATGCATTAAGTTGCCCATGTTCACTCTTTTATATAGGCAGCACAATTCACAAAGCTAAGCAAAGGGTTTTAGAACATTTAAGAACAATTTTAAAGGAGGACAAACAATATCCCATATCAAGGCATTTTAAAGAACAACCTGACAAAGACACCAGCCTTTTAAAATTCTATGTGTTAGGCAGACTCCCTACATTAGAAAGAGGTGGCAATAGAGTCCAAGAGCTACGAAGATTGGAATCTAAAATGATTATAAAGTACGAAACTTTATACCCGTTGGGTATTAATAGAGATGTAGAATTAGCAGTTCATTTAGGGTAGAATTCTCACAAAGACCAATTGTTTTTCCAGTTTGAGAAAGGTCTAGTGTATATATTTCTGTGCAAATCTCAGAATGTTGGTTTGCTGTTTTTAAACTGTATATAGAATCAAGGTTGATCATCACTGTTTTTATTCTTGTAGGTATCATGAAGATGGCTTAAAGAAGAAGGAAATGCAAAAGAGCTGGAATATATTTGGGTCAATAGACCTTCTTTTGAAGAATTAAGTAAAATTTGCATGACAATGGTGTCGTTTTATCTATAATATAGCCCACGTGGGTGGCAATGGATATAAAAAGTTAAAGTGATGATTGTTGTGAAAATTTGATATAATGAAAATGTACTATACAGTATTAACTCAGAGGCCCACTAGGGCAGAATTGTGAAAACAGAATTTTTATGTCCCACTTGGGCATGACTGCGTGAATTGAGTTATAATGAATGAAACACTGTACAATATTTTAATGTCATTAGGCTAAAAATTAGAAAACTTTACAAGTTGAAATGAAGTATCATGCTGTATTATGGTGAATATATAGATGGTCAATTGTTACACCCTAAATTAAAAGCAGATATAAGCAGGAAAATGCTTAAAAATGATAAATTTAATAAGGATTGCCGCAATAGATGGAATGTTATAAGATGGCCGCCTTGATTTCCTTGTAAAATTCACTTCACGTAGTCCTACTTTGATTGTGGTGTAGTCACAAGTATTTGTACAATGGTGAAGCAACCCCAACTGAGCTATGAGCAAGGAGCGGTGAGCCCTGAAATGTGGTGGGCGTTCATTGCCGCTTATGAAAATAAATACAGATCCTAAAGTAATTGAGCCGTGGCTTCTCTTTCTCTGGGAAAGCGAAGAGGCAGGAGAATCAGCAACAATAAGAATATATTCCATCATCCTCGTCGCTGATTCTCCCGCCTCTTGTGCCCGGCGAGCCCGTAGAAGGGTAGTGAACCCCCACAATACTTCCACTGTCTCTTTGCTTTTAAACATTAATAATGTAAAAAAGCACTATAAACTTAAAAAAGCCAAAGTGTTATTCTCATATCACAAAACAAAATTATACATTTACACATTTATAAATCATATAAAACTCAAAAATATACCAGAACAATATATAAAAACATGTAAAATATTGTAAACATACGCATATAACCCTATTTATTTATAATCCTAATATTCAGACACGTACACACACAAACTCAGTCACACACACATATATTCATATAGTTAGTAAAGAAACTTAATGAGTACCATCCAAATAAGGTGTAAACTTTACAAAAATCTCTACAAACATTTCCAAGGTAGTAATATTAAATAACAAACTGCTAAATTAATTAGAAAAACTGCGCTTAACCTAAACTTTCTAATACAACTAATATCAAACTTTTTACTCATATCTCCAAACGGCAGGTTCAACTGCAAAACCCCGAGGAATAAACACCACCCTACAGAAGATTTTTTCTGCATGCTCCACATGCTATTAAATAGGAACAGCTCTACTACGCAAACTGCGCCCATGTTAAACATACTTTAATTTGTATACTTCTACCATTTTCAGAAAAAGTGGCAAAATAGACCACAGGTATCACATCAAAGAAAAGGCAAACAATTGTTATTCCACATGAGATACACAAAAGAAAGCACATGCAGTAAAAATGTAAACTTGAAATTACCGGGTTTTATGCCAACACATATTATCGGCAGCCACAACTAAAGCTGACATTGTGATTAATGTTGAGAGCTTAATACAGCTGTGCCCCCCACCAACCAATATAACACAGAGAGAAGTAAGGCATGTTCTCCAAGATCTAAGAGCAGCCAGCACTAGCTCTCAAGAACTCAATCGCAGTATTTTTTTTAAATATACTGCCAACATACCAGAAACTATAACAGGGCAACTGCCAGCAATGACAAATCACCAAAGACTGATAGCAGGCACTAGGAAAGCCACAAGCCAAACTCCTGTTGCTCCTAGAAGATGCCAAGACATGCCAGAACACTTAGGGCCTAATTACGACTTTGGCGGTGTGGGAACGGGCCGCCACACCACCGCCCGCTCCTACACCACTAAAGTCGATGGCCCTTGCCAGATTACGGGTTTCCTCATAGTCTGGCAGGTAGAGCTTTGGTGGTCCCGCAGCAGTGCAGTTCTAAAGCCCATATGTGAGCCTTAGAACTGCAGCACCAAGGGAGTGCCAAAGCCGGTTCCTGCATGGCATGGGCTGTGCACACCATACCGTGCAGAAACAGAGGTCCATGCACATGAGGCCCCTTGCATGCACTCCCATGGTGGTCCGACTTCCAAAGTTGTAATACGGCTGTAGCTGCACCGCAACTGCTGCCCCATTGTGAGTCTGGTGGTCCACGGACCGCAAAATTAAGCCATCATCCATTACACATCATGAGGAACCATTTCTCCTGCACAACAGGAGAACAATACTTTATGGTGCACAAAACAATTTCCTTAAACTTAAACTGAAACAATGTGCAAGGTGGATGATGGATACCACTTTCAGATCTTGCCCTCCACCCTTCAAAAAAAAATCCACACATGGAGAATATCAGGAGACTAACATACCTCCGGATTTACACACTACCACTTACTAAACAAAGTGAAAATATAATGAACTTTTAAATGAGATTAAAATTCAAACAAGCAACTACTACGCTCAAAACATAATTAAAGAATTTGAGCAGGGAATGATAGTAACAATTCTAAAAGTCTAACCTCACATAGCCATATATGGCTAATACTATCCCTTTAATCGAAGCATTTGGAGACACCTCTAAAAACCTGCACTAAGGGACTTGTTAGGATGTCAAGCAGAGAGCCTCCGCCCGACAGTCGGAATCTTGGCGACTGCAACGGAGCCCTTCTGTCCGACTCGGTAGGTGTACAGTCCGACCGCCCGATTACGATGTTCGTGGTCGGAACATAAACCGACCGGTCTTTCTGACTCGGTTTCGACCTACTCGAGGAGCATTCCTGCCTCTATGGAAGGCTGTTCTGCTGTTGGGTTTACGATGTTACTTTCAAACAGCAAATAGCAATCAGTTGGTGGCTGAGAGGGTACCTAAGGTAGAATCCCGTAGAACCCTGCACTGTGTAGCAGGCACCATAGGGTCCCTGCGACAGGATGTAGGGTTTTCCACACACCCTGTTTCCCCATAGGAGCCTGTGTTACGGAGGGTTCTCGGGCGTAACATGAGCTCCCATAGGAAACAATGGGAATCCGACCGAACAGTGTTCGGTTGCATCGTACTCTGGCCGTTGGAACCGCCGGCCGCAAGTCGGTCGGTCTGAATCAGAGACGGTGTCGGCGGAGGCTTTCTCTCCATCGTAATGAGCCCCTTTGTGTAGGATGTGCTACAAACACTGAGTTTGTCTTTAAAACGTAAAGCTAGCCCTGCCATATTTACCAGTCACAAAAAAGGCTGAACATTACAATATACTAAAAGAATCCCCATACTACCAAAAACATGAAACAAAATTAAGTCCTCTCATGGACTACTTTGAAGACATTTGGGTTGGCAGACTGCACTGCACAGACACCAATTCAAGTTTCAAATTGCATGGTGGAATGCCTACCACAGTACCATAAATAAACAATCTAAAACCAACAACGCAGTGAAAGAATGGCACAACGCCTTCCAAGCCTCATTAAGCAGAAACCATCCAACATATATAAATTCTTAGAAATCCTTCAAAGATAACAAAGCTACCAACAACTAAATAGAACAATCAGTAAATCAACTAAAACCTAAAATATCTAAAAAGACCAAAGCAATGTTCAAAATGGTAGACTTTAAAGTAAATATCTTTTTATATAACAAAGAGCTGAAATATAAATAAAATAGTTGTACTCGAAGTTTTGTAGCAGATGTCCTTGTCCCACTATCACTCGAGAAAAAAGTAAATCCACAAAAATTAGCAGAACCAAACCTCCAAAAATGCAAAAATAAAACTTGTATAGAAACTGCCCCAGGAAACTAAAAAAAAAAAAAAAAAAATTACAATAAAGTTGATTAAAATTGAACCAACTCCAATCTAAAAACCTGCAATAAAAAACAACATACCCACCATTCAAAATACATGTACCCCACAAACATTAAAAACCCCAGCCTTTCCTAGAATAGCAACCTACACTGCATAAACTACACCCTACAAACCCTTAAAATTAAAGTAAAATGTGTTCAATCTTGTATTCAATAAAAAGATCATTAAAATACAATTGTTATTCCCACTTCAAACTAAACCATGTACAGGAAGATGTTGAACACTGAAAAACACATATTTACTGTACACAATGCAACATAAACAATTAATAATAGGTGTTGTACACATACAATTACAAATTAGCTAAATCGAATACAAAATAAAACTTCATTAATTATGTAGTACACAGTAACCATACAAAAGCAAACAGTACCCTTCAAATATAAATAAATGCACACAATAAAATAATATTATTAATTATATTTAAATATATACAATAGCAAACAGTACCACTTAAATATTAATAATTGCACAAAATAAAATAATATTATTAATTATATTTAAATATTTTTTTATAAACAAATGCAATTGTAATTTGAAAAATGTAATTTTTTAAAAAGCCCAACTTAAACGACTGCCTTTTCCCGCCAAACTCATAGAGAGGGCCATGAATATACAGCTCATGGAATATATTGACACACATAACTGGCCTGACGAATCACATTACAGCTTTAGAGCTGGACCCATAACTGAGTCGTCCCTGATCAAATCGGTCGAGGAATTCAGGGAAGCTTTGGACAACGGCGGGAAGGCTGCCCTCATTCTATTAGATTTGTTGGTGGCCTTCAACACTGTTCACCATGCCATCTTGGTGAAGAGGCTAGCAGATATAGGAGTGGAGGATCAGCTCTCCATCTGCTCAAATATTTTCCTCGATGATAGGACACAATTTGTAGCCATAGATTCCTATAAATTCACACCTTTCCAGCTCCCATGTGGAGTACCACAAGGCTCTTCTTTAAGCCCCACCCTCTTTAACATATATATTGTGGCTCTGGCTCCATTTGTAAGATCTTTTGGCTTTGACCTAACCTCTTATGCTCAGGGCCGGACTGAGAACCAAAACCGGCCCTGGCAAAGTGCTGGTCCGGCCCCCTGGGGGTGCGACCGAGCTCTTTGCCGGGGCCGGTTTTCGGCCGTTTTTGTTACAGGGCCGATTTTGCAGCTATGCTGCAAAACGGCCCTGTAACAAAAACGGCCCCCAGGGCCCAAAAACGGCCCCCACCCTTGCGCCGCACCGGGGGATTGCCCGGAGCCCGCAACGGCCAGTCCGGGCCTGCTTACGCTGACGATACGCATATCGTCGTAGCAGTTACAAATCAAGTTTAGTTTGAGTTTGAGTTTAAAAGTTTTTATATAGCGCTCTTTCACCAGCGGTTTCATGGCGCTGTAACTAGCAGATCTCCACAGGGGACAAAGGGAGGGGGACAGATGACCGGGGACTAAATAAAGATTTTGCTGAAAAAATACGTTTTAAATTTCTTTCGAAACTGGGAATATGGAGTTAGGGATCTGAGCTCTAGGGGTAATGAATTCCAGAGAGCTGGGGCAAGGGTGCAAATTTTGAGCCCCCCCATTTTTTCCGACGAAACCGGGGGACTGTCAACAAAAATTGAGAAGAGGATCGGAGCTCCCTGGCTGGAACGTAAGGGATAATCTCCGAAGAAATGAAAGCAGGGGCCGTGCCCAATCGAGCCTGGTAGGTGATAGTCGCAAGCTTGAATTGGACACGTTCCCGGACCGGGAGCCAATGTAAGGTTTTCAGAAGGGGAGTGACATGTGAGGATTTGGGAAGGTTAAAGACCAACCGAGCCGCCTGGTTTTGAATCATCTGCAACCGCCTAAGACTATATGCAGGTATACCTGCATATAGGGCGTTGCCATAATCCAGGCGGGAGATGACCATCGCCAGGACGATCAGCTTCAAGGCCTCGAAGGTGAAAAATCGAGAGACCTTGCGGATGGTATGGAGAGAAAGAAAGGAAGAAGAAACCACAGAGCTAACCTGGGAGTGAAGGGTAAGGTGAGAGTTGAGTTTAATACCTAGGGTCTTGACAGAGGTAGAAGGGACCGGAGGGAGACCAAGGGAAGGGGGCCAGAAAAGTGAAGACCGGGGACTGGAGCAACCACCCGTCAACACCATCTCGGTCTTATCGGGGTTGAGTTTCAGGTGGTTGAAATCCATCCAGTCCCGGATAAAGATCATAGTAGACTGGAAATTAGAGATAGAAGCAGGAGAAGAAGATAGGTTGAAAACAAGTTGGAGGTCATCCGCATAGTTATATACGGAGACCTCCATATGTTCTAAAGAAAAAATGAGGGGAGAAATGTAAAGGTTGAACAGAAGAGGAGAGAGGGAGTAACCTTGGGGGACCCCGCACTGAACTTTCCGGAAGTCCGCAGAGAAGTCACCCAGGCGAACTGCCTGGGTGCGGTCCCTCAGGAAGGAGGATAACCATACCAGGGCCGTACCCCCGATCCCCGCCGCCGCGACACGGGAGAGTAAGATGGTGTGGTCCACCGTGTCAAAGGCGGCAGAGAGATCGAGGAGGACCAATGCCTGGGATTGATTGGTATCCCTCCCCTCCCTGAGGTTGTCGAGGACCGAAAGGACTACGGACTCCGTAGAGTGTGCGGGGCGAAAACCAGCCTGACGGGAAGCCAATACCCCATTCTCTTCCACAAAGGTGCTCAGAGACCTGATGACATGGCGCTCGAGCACCTTGGCCAAAAAAGGTAGGAGAGAAATGGGGCGATAGTTGGCTGGGATCGAAGGGTCCACGCCAGGCTTCTTTAGGATAGGTAAAATGATAGCAGACTTCAAAGGATTGGGGACAACCCCCTGAGAAAGGGAGCTGTTGAGAAAGTGGAGGGGAGGATCGGGGCAAGAGGTGTAAATGTGACGAAGTATGTGAGCGGGACAGGTATCAAGGGGAGAGCCAGATTTTACAAGGGGAATTAATGATGTAAAGGATTCCTTGGTCAGAAGGGGGAGACTATTTAATTGTCCTTGCGGAGGAGGGCACTGAGGATCAACAAAAAGCGGGGAAGGTGAAGGTAGGCTGGCTTTGATAGCGGCGATTTTATCAATGAAAAAACTATTCAAAGAGTGACAGAGGGCCTGGGAGGGGGAGGGCTTGAGGGAGGTGCGATCTGAAAAGGCTAGGTTCTGAACAATCGAAAAGATTTCCTTTGATTGGTTCTCGGCTGTGAGGATCTTGGAGGAGAAATAGGCTGTTTTAGCCGCCAAGATAGCATTCTTGTATTGGGCTAATAGAGTAGTGAAGTCAGCTCTTAAGATGGGACAATAGTTTCTCCTCCAGGCCCTCTCAGCACGGCGTACCAATAATTTGATGGTTTTAAGGTCATCGGTAAACCACAAATTGGCATCTTTCTCCCGCTTGGAAGTCAATCGCTTCAAAGCGGCAATGGACTCGCTGGCTGAGGAGAGCCATTGTTCAATGATGTTGGCCTGAGCCAAGGTGGAAAGACCGTGTAAGACGGGGTAGGAAGCACTTAAAAGGGCAGACAAGTTCGCCGGGTTGACTCTGCTCCACGAGCGGACCCAGACATTTTTAGGAAGGGGGGCCCTGGGCATAGAACTAATAGGGAGAACAAAAGAAATCAAGTGGTGGTCAGACCAAGTGCAGGGAGAGATAGAAAGGGAGTCAACAGGGCAGTTCAAGGACCAAATCTGGTCCAAGATATGCCCCTTGACGTGAGTGGGGGAGGAAACATGGGAAACAAAATTAAGAGATAGAAGTGTGTCTGAGAACTCTCTTGAAGATAAACACTCTGCTGGGTCGGAGGGCCAGAAGTTGAAATCGCCCAGTAGTAACACAGAAGAGTTATTAACAGAGAGGGTGGCTAGCACCTCCTGAAAATCAGGGAGAAAGCGTGCAGGTGACTGGGGAGGGCGATAAATGAGACTGGGGAGGGCGATAATCTATTGGCAAACAATTTAGTGATTGCATGTCAGTAGTAAGCTGATGGATGAGTTTTAACTGTCTTAAGCTAAACTGCAATAAAACCGAGGTTGTGCATCGTCTGGTCCCCTAGCTGGTGGCCAGTGAATTTAGGCATATTGCCTAAGCCAGTCAAAAAAAGCCATAAACCTCGGGATAATTGTAGACAACAAGCTTTTGCCAACCAGATCAATGCCTTGACGTCATCTATCTATTTTGTCCTAAGAAAAATCTGAAAGCGTAAAATTGGTCATATCGGCTTTGGTACTGGCAAGACTAGATTATTACAATGGCGTATACCTTAAACTCTGGGCTCAGCATCTTAGGAAACTTCAGGTATTGCAGAATACAGCAGCCAGAGTTCTAACTAAAACCCTAAACATGTTTCAGTCAGGAAAACTATCAAGCAGCTGCACTGGCTACCAGTAAAGGAGAGGATTCAATTCAAGGCTTTGTGTTTTGCCTACAGAGCATTGCACAAACTAGGACCACAATATTTAGGCCAGAAACTCAGATAATACATGCCTAATAGAACACTTAATCGTGAAACTCTAGCACCATGGTGGTACCACAATTTAATAGAAAGAACTGGGGCGGCAGAAGTTTCTATTTAGGAACTTCTACAATCTCGAACAAACGTTCGCTACACATTCGATCTGCTCCTTCTCTTCTTAAATTCAGACGTGAGCTGAAAACTTGGCTTTTCAGCCTATCAGACTTTTGGTAAGATAATGGTTCTCCTGTCCGATCACTGGTTAGCGCCACGACACCGTTTGGTAACAGTGCGCTTTACAAATCTCCCACATTGACATAAATTACAAATAATCACAGAGCAGTTTTAAAAAAATTATTTTTCACACGCAATTAATTTAAAAACAAAAATTAATGGAGTGGTTTTAGTCATTAAAACATACAACTCCCATTGTAAGCTGCAACTCCTTTGACATGAACTATTGTTGCATTACATGTAGGGGTGTCGTCATATCTATTACTTCAGTTCATCCCATCCATTGTAATGTCATGTTGCTGCCTTACTTTTTTGAACGGGTGGATGTGAGTGTGTGCATGCCTTCTTTACTGTTTAATATTTACCGTTGGGTGCTTGTTCACACCTTCATGCATTGTTTGCTGGTATCATGTATGAATCAAGGAAAACCAAATGAAGATATTAAAAAAATGCATTTACCAATATAATGTATCAACATTACACATTTTAAATATATTATAAATTAATTTAACATTTTAAAATAATTATCAGACTTTTTCAAATTCAAATAATTTAATTTAAACATTAGAAATAAATTAATTATTATTCACCAATGAAAAAATACATGATAATATATTTACACAATTTTTAAAGAATAATAATATTTATACATACATTCTGTTATTTTTTAAATTATTGCTAATTCTATTTAAAATGTAATCAACATTTATCTAAAATCAATATCTTAAATATTTCACCAAAATAAAATTACTTATTACATTTAAAATGTGTACATTTAAATGTAATTTAACTACTAAAATATTTCAAACATAATGATACATATTAAAAAATATCCACACCCTTTCTACTATCTGCTGAGTAATATGATGGAATTGACAAAAGTGGAAATTATACTGTATGAGAATATTAAGCTATCTGGATAGATCCAACGAGAATTCAGTGTGTAAAAGCAGTGAAACAAACATTTTAAGGGTTAGGACTGTGGATAGTCACCCAGAGAAAATATGGTTATATCTCATGTAGTTAGATTCAAATATCAAAAGTGGAGACCATTACAATTTCAGACTATGCTTCACTCTCTGGACATACATAGTCTCTTTGGGTGTAGATGGGTGTAGGTGCGGAGGAAATTAGTATTTGAAAGACTTAATAGTAAAAAGATGTAGAAATAAGAAAGAAATAATACCTTAAATAAGTAGAAATGTTCAAAATATAATGCCTCTTAAGTGGTAATGAGAGGAACAGTGATTAGTATTGTCTCTATCATGAGAAAGAACAATAATCGGACACAAGATAAATTGTTGCAGAAGTTGTGACTCCAAGTGGCTATTAAAATGCACTGGTGACAACATGGACATAATGGGTGCTGCTTTTTACAAAGGTTTTACAAAATAGTACTTAACTACCCCAGTTTTTAAATTCTAGAAAGTGGACCAGAAAACCAAACAATATATTAAGGTAGCCATCTATCTACTTCACACACCCTCACTGCCAGGAAGCAATAGGCCCAGGTGGGCTGGGTGTGCTGGGTGGGAGGAGGACTCACTGCAATGACCACAAATCCCATCAGGCCTTGTAACACAAGCTCACAGACACAGTCGCCTGTAATGTAGCTCCAAAACAATGTACCTCACCTCTTACTATGGAGTGTAAGGTAAAAATCACTGAGCTGGATATACACAATGCTATGCCCATACATGTATGCCTACATAGGCTGATGTACCCCAGACTCTTGAGTAGAAAACAATGAACACATCACTCACACCATGACAACATTTTACTGGAAAACACACAAAATGTTCGGGTTGGCCTGTTACTTCCATGTGCCTGGTGATACATAGACCATGCACAGCACACAGGAATAACAACAACTAACATTTCTAATTGATGAGTATGTATGTCATGCCAAGTATTTAGATATAAAGCTCACTAATCCTCAAGTGCCATCTACAGAGTGTCCAGTACAAATCAATGTCAGTAGACATGTTACAATTAAAATTGAGAACATGACCATGTCAGCATAGAGGTGGAACAAGACCATAATCCACATCATGAGAAAGTTGCATTGTGTATGCCAAATGAAGGCTAACCGATACAAAAGGGGATGATGGACGGAGCGTTTGAGCAAATCAAACACTCACCCCCAGTCAACTGATCTGGGTTTAATCCATCACCATTCTTTAGCCCACTCAGCCACCCCATTTCAGACATGGCTATATGCAAATCAGTCTGACCCTGTGCCTCATGGGAACAGTCCAGCCCGAACTGCCAAGCCATGTCTTCCATGGACCGGAAACAAGCATCCTGGGACCGGTTTCGGATTCATAATCCTCATCAGCCAGGCTATCTTGAATCCAGTGGCCAAGTGAGCAAGGGACTCACGTCCGAGCATACCCTCCCACACTTAGGGCGAACAAAGCGATACAAAAGGGGATGATGGACGGAGCGTTTGAGCAAATCAAACACTCACCCCCAGTCAACTGATCTGGGTTTAATCCATCACCATTCTTTAGCCCACTCAGCCACCCCATTTCAGACATGGCTATATGCAAATCAGTCTGAGCCTGTGCCTCATGGGAACAGTCCAGCCCGAACTGCCAAGCCATGTCTTCCATGGACCGGAAACAAGCATCCTGGGACCGGTTTCGGATTCATAATCCTCATCAGCCAGGCTATCTTGAATCCAGTGGCCAAGTGAGCAAGGGACTCACGTCTGAGCATACCCTCCCACACTTAGGGCGAACAAAGCGATACAAAAGGGGATGATGGACGGAGCGTTTGAGCAAATCAAACACTCACCCCCAGTCAACTGATCTGGGTTTAATCCATCACCATTCTTTAGCCCACTCAGCCACCCCATTTCAGACATGGCTATATGCAAATCAGTCTGACCCTGTGCCTCATGGGAACAGTCCAGCCCGAACTGCCAAGCCATGTCTTCCATGGACCGGAAACAAGCATCCTGGGACCGGTTTCGGATTCATAATCCTCATCAGCCAGGCTATCTTGAATCTAGTGGCCAAGTGAGCAAGGGACTCACGTCTGAGCATACCCTCCCACACTTAGGGCGAACAAAGCGATACAAAAGGGGATGATGGACAGACCGTTTGAGCAAATCAAACCCTCACCCCCAGTCAACTGATCTGGGTTTAATCCATCACCATTCTTTAGCCTACTCAGCCACCCCATTTCAGACATGGCTATATGCAAATCAGTCTGACCCTGTGCCTCATGGGAACAGTCTAGCCCAAACTGCCAAGCCATGTCTTCCATGGACCGGAAACAAGCTTCCTGGGACCGGTTTCGGATTCATAATCCTCATCAGCCAGGCTATCTTGAATCCAGTGGCCAAGTGAGCAAGGGACTCACGTCTGAGCATACCCTCCCACACTTAGGGCGACCAAAGCGATACAAAAGGGGATGATGGACGGAGCGTTTGAGCAAATCAAACACTCACCCCCAGTCAACTGATCTGGGTTTAATCCATCACCATTCTTTAGCCCACTCAGCCACCCCATTTCAGACATGGCTATATGCAAATCAGTCTGACCCTGTGCCTCATGGGAACAGTCCAGCCCGAACTGCCAAGCCATGTCTTCCATGGACCGGAAACAAGCATCCTGGGACAGGTTTCGGATTCATAATCCTCATCAGCCAGGCTATCTTGAATCCAGTGGCCAACTGAGCAAGGGACTCACGTCTGAGCATACCCTCCCACACTTAGGGCGAACAAAGCGATACAAAAGGGGATGATGGACGGAGCGTTTGAGCAAATCAAACACTCACCCCCAGTCAACTGATCTGGGTTTAATCCATCACTATTCTTTAGCCCACTCAGCCACCCCATTTCAGACATGGCTATATGCAAATCAGTCTGACCCTGTGCCTCATGGGAACAGTCCAGCCCGAACTGCCAAGCCATGTCTTCCATGGACCGGAAACAAGCATCCTGGGACCGGTTTCGGATTCATAATCCTCATCAACCAGGCTATCTTGAATCCAGTGGCCAAGTGAGCAAGGGACTCACGTCTGAGCATACCCTCCCACACTTAGGGCGAACAAATCGATACAAAAGGGGATGATGGACGGAGCGTTTGAGCAAATCAAACACTCACCCCCAGTCAACTGATCTGGGTTTAATCCATCACCATTCTTTAGCCCACTCAGCCACCCCATTTCAGACATGGCTATATGCAAATCAGTCTGACCCTGTGCCTCATGGGAACAGTCCAGCCCGAACTGCCAAGCCATGTCTGCCATGGACCGGAAACAAGCATCCTAGGACCGGTTTCGGATTCATAATCCTCATCAGCCAGGCTATCTTGAATCCAGTGGCCAAGTGAACAAGGGACTCACGTCTGAGCATACCCTCCCACACTTAGGGCGAACAAAGCGATACAAAAGGGGATGATGGACGGAGCGTTTGAGCAAATCAAACACTCACCCCCAGTCAACTGATCTGGGTTTAATCCATCACCATTCTTTAGCCCACTCAGCCACCCCATTTCAGACATGGCTATATGCAAATCAGTCTGACCCTGTGCCTCATGGGAACAGTCCAGCCCGAACTGCCAAGCCATGTCTTCCATGGACCGGAAACAAGCATCCTGGGACCGGTTTCGGATTCATAATCCTCATCAGCCAGGCTATCTTGAATCCAGTGGCCAAGTGAGCAAGGGACTCACGTCTGAGCATACCCTCCCACACTTAGGGCGAACAAAGCGATACAAAAGGGGATGATGGACGGAGCGTTTGAGCAAATCAAACCCTCACCCCCAGTCAACTGATCTGGGTTTAATCCATCACCATTCTTTAGCCCACTCAGCCACCCCATTTCAGACATGGCTATATGCAAATCAGTCTGACCCTGTGCCTCATGGGAACAGTCCAGCCCGAACTGCCAAGCCATGTCTTCCATGGACCGGAAACAAGCATCCTGGGACCGGTTTCGGATTCATAATCCTCATCAGCCAGGCTATCTTGAATCCAGTGGCCAAGTGAGCAAGGGACTCACGTCTGAGCATACCCTACCACACTTAGGGCGAACAAAGCGATACAAAAGGGGATGATGGACAGAGCGTTTGAGCAAATCAAACACTCACCCCCAGTCAACTGATCTGGGTTTAATCCATCACCATTCTTTAGCCTACTCAGCCACCCCATTTCAGACATGGCTATATGCAAATCAGTCTGACCCTGTGCCTCATGGGAACAGTCTAGCCCAAACTGCCAAGCCATGTCTTCCATGGACCGGAAACAAGCATCCTGGGACCGGTTTCGGATTCATAATCCTCATCAGCCAGGCTATCTTGAATCCAGTGGCCAAGTGAGCAAGGGACTCACGTCTGAGCATACCCTCCCACACTTAGGGCGACCAAAGCGATACAAAAGGGGATGATGGACGGAGCGTTTGAGCAAATCAAACACTCACCCCCAGTCAACTGATCTGGGTTTAATCCATCACCATTCTTTAGCCCACTCAGCCACCCCATTTCAGACATGGCTATATGCAAATCAGTCTGACCCTGTGCCTCATGGGAACAGTCCAGCCCGAACTGCCAAGCCATGTCTTCCATGGACCGGAAACAAGCATCCTGGGACCGGTTTCGGATTCATAATCCTCATCAGCCAGGCTATCTTGAATCCAGTGGCCAAGTGAGCAAGGGACTCACGTCTCAGCATACCCTCCCACACTTAGGGCGAACAAAGCGATACAAAAGGGGATGATGGACGGAGCGTTTGAGCAAATCAAACACTCACCCCCAGTCAACTGATCTGGGTTTAATCCATCACCATTCTTTAGCCCACTCAGCCACCCCATTTCAGACATGGCTATAGGCAAATCAGTCTGACCCTGTGCCTCATGGGAACAGTCCAGCCCGAACTGCCAAGCCATGTCTTCCATGGACCGGAAACAAGCATCCTGGGACCGGTTTCGGATTCATAATCCTCATCAGCCAGGCTATCTTGAATCCAGTGGCCAAGTGAGCAAGGGACTCACGTCTGAGCATACCCTCCCACACTTAGGGCGAACAAAGCGATACAAAAGGGGATGATGGACGGAGCGTTTGAGCAAATCAAACACTCACTCCCAGTCAACTGATCTGGGTTTAATCCATCACCATTCTTTAGCCTACTCAGCCACCCCATTTCAGACATGGCTATATGCAAATCAGTCTGACCCTGTGCCTCATGGGAACAGTCTAGCCCAAACTGCCAAGCCATGTCTTCCATGGACCGGAAACAAGCATCCTGGGACCGGTTTCGGATTCATAATCCTCATCAGCCAGGCTATCTTGAATCCAGTGGCCAAGTGAGCAAGGGACTCACGTCTGAGCATACCCTCCCACACTTAGGGCGACCAAAGCGATACAAAAGGGGATGATGGACAGAGCGTTTGAGCAAATCAAACACTCACCCCCAGTCAACTGATCTGGGTTTAATCCATCACCATTCTTTAGCCCACTCAGCCACCCCATTTCAGACATGGCTATATGCAAATCAGTCTGACCCTGTGCCTCATGGGAACAGTCCAGCCCGAACTGCCAAGCCATGTCTTCCATGGACCGGAAACAAGCATCCTGGGACAGGTTTCGGATTCATAATCCTCATCAGCCAGGCTATCTTGAATCCAGTGGCCAAGTGAGCAAGGGACTCACGTCTGAGCATACCCTCCCACACTTAGGGCGAACAAAGCGATACAAAAGGGGATGATGGACGGAGCGTTTGAGCAAATCAAACACTCACCCCCAGTCAACTGATCTGGGTTTAATCCATCACTATTCTTTAGCCCACTCAGCCACCCCATTTCAGACATGGCTATATGCAAATCAGTCTGACCCTGTGCCTCATGGGAACAGTCCAGCCCGAACTGCCAAGCCATGTCTTCCATGGACCGGAAACAAGCATCCTGGGACCGGTTTCGGATTCATAATCCTCATCAACCAGGCTATCTTGAATCCAGTGGCCAAGTGAGCAAGGGACTCACGTCTGAGCATACCCTCCCACACTTAGGGCGAACAAATCGATACAAAAGGGGATGATGGACGGAGCGTTTGAGCAAATCAAACACTCACCCCCAGTCAACTGATCTGGGTTTAATCCATCACCATTCTTTAGCCCACTCAGCCACCCCATTTCAGACATGGCTATATGCAAATCAGTCTGACCCTGTGCCTCATGGGAACAGTCCAGCCCGAACTGCCAAGCCATGTCTTCCATGGACCGGAAACAAGCATCCTAGGACCGGTTTCGGATTCATAATCCTCATCAGCCAGGCTATCTTGAATCCAGTGGCCAAGTGAACAAGGGACTCACGTCTGAGCATACCCTCCCACACTTAGGGCGAACAAAGCGATACAAAAGGGGATGATGGACGGAGCGTTTGAGCAAATCAAACACTCACCCCCAGTCAACTGATCTGGGTTTAATCCATCACCATTCTTTAGCCCACTCAGCCACCCCATTTCAGACATGGCTATATGCAAATCAGTCTGACCCTGTGCCTCATGGGAACAGTCCAGCCCGAACTGCCAAGCCATGTCTTCCATGGACCGGAAACAAGCATCCTGGGACCGGTTTCGGATTCATAATCCTCATCAGCCAGGCTATCTTGAATCCAGTGGCCAAGTGAGCAAGGGACTCACGTCTGAGCATACCCTCCCACACTTAGGGCGAACAAAGCGATACAAAAGGGGATGATGGACGGAGCGTTTGAGCAAATCAAACACTCACCCCCAGTCAACTGATCTGGGTTTAATCCATCACCATTCTTTAGCCCACTCAGCCACCCCATTTCAGACATGGCTATATGCAAATCAGTCTGACCCTGTGCCTCATGGGAACAGTCCAGCCCGAACTGCCAATAAAGGCTAACATCATGGTTCTGGATGCCCAATCAACCATCTGTTAACCTTGACCGCCCGCTAATTCGCTGGCAAGTTAGACTACCCCTCGCACCCACTTCCCTACACAGTCCCCCACAGCTTGTTCCTTATTCACTATGTAGTTATCGGATGACTGTCACTGTACACGACCATCACCAGCACGGTTGAAAAAGTTTCCACCTTAAGGTATGGCATGTTAAGCATTTTATGCAATGTGACATTGGTCGTGGTGAGATTTTAAACTTATGTCCCTTGTATGTTTCTTCCCTATTTTATTACAGGCTTGTACATTCAGGCAGTACATTGGTTGTCCTGATGATGATCCTAAATCTAACAGGATCGAAACGCCGTCGACAGATGATGTAGTCTAAACATTAGTTCCCCACTGTGTGACAAAATTATGTTCTGACTACATGAGTATAGCTAGGTTGAATTTCTCCATTTCCTCTAGCGTCTCATAAATTGTAAAATTTCCTGAGAAATCTCAGCTTTCCAACCCCCTTCCTGCCTCTTCCCAATCCATAGTCCCTATTCTCATACCTGACCAAGCACCTGCAATCCTGACCACACATCCTCATCAACATCCACACGTGGAACACAAACACACAAACATAGGCCAAAGACATACACACACGCACTCAGCAGACATAACACACCCTCACTTTCTGATCTACTGACATGCAGGCAGACACAACACTCACTGCACCTAATGGCTCACATACAGACAATCAGGCAGACAGCACACCATCGCACACAGCCATGACAGACACCACACCAGCACACACAGACATGCCACATCCTTCACAGCCCTGTGCCTCCACACCTCCTACCCATGATGGAGCAAGGACTCGTGAAAAAGAGACTTGCTCGGATGCAATCCTCTCATTTAATCCTGTAACAAAGTATTAATAATGTCTGTAATACTAATTTTACACAACATTCGATATTTTCTAGAAAGGGGGAAGCTTGCCTATGTGTTTTACTAACAAGGAATCCGAGTGCAAATAAAGATGGCTGCTAACGCGGGAAAATGAACTGCGCATGCATCAGCTGCATGACTTCTTAATGCTTGGAGGGAAAACTCTGCTTCTGCGCAGTAGCATCTATTATTGCCGCTTGAGAACTCACATGCTGGGCATCTGCTTTGCTGAAACTAAACTGTGTTATATACTAAGTGCTAATGCATAGATAGCCTTTATATGTAAATGGGATTAGAGTAGAGATAGGTGGTATACAGTGAAATCATTTTATTTGAATCTAATACTTTATCTTTTTGACATTCACTAAAACATACCCTGGGAACCAGCTTAACACCCTGAAGATTCAATGGACAACTGTGAAATTGTATACATTGTTTTTGATAAAGTTGACAAATATGGGTGGGCAATAAAGCTTGGGCGGGAATTTAAAACAATGATCTTTTTAAAGGTGTTAAACTTAGCATTGTGTGATGATCATCCCCTCAGCTTGTCCAATCAGAATTAGGAGTTTCATAAAGTTGAAACATTAAGGGGTGGTACATGCCAATAAGAAAGTATAATTGAGGTAGTTTATTTATTTTATTTATTCAAAGTTTTATATAGCGCGAACAGGATCCTTACAGATATCAGAGCGCTTCACAAAGACAGGGTAGGGGCAGTAGGAGTCAACAGAGATACTGGGAACAGTATAATAGTCAATAACATGGTAATAACATGGATAAAACAACAATAAACATGGTAACAATAACAATAACAATAACATGGTAATAACATGGATAATAAAAAACATACATAAAACCAATCCATATACAATCAGGTAAGGAAGTAATATAGGACAGCACAAGTCATAGATCCCAATACAGAGGTGTTCAGGTGGATCAGTAAACCAACGTGTATCATATCTTGGTCGGTAGTAAGAGAGTAGCGTAGTAGTGCCACTCTACAGGTAAAGTGTAGTGCCAAGGGATAGGGTGAGCAGTGATACAATGCAGAGTCTCTGAACCAACATCTATAGCGATCAGGAGATCTTGGCCAGTAGGATGGTTTTCACCTCTTTCTTGAAGAGTGCCGTGGAGGAGATCAGCCTGGTTTCAGGAGGGAGCGCCTTCCAGATCCTGGGTGCCATTCCTGAGAAGGAGCGCTTGTAGGTTTTCGCTTTCCGGAATCTACGAGGTTTCAGGAGTAGATTTTTTGTACTCCTATTGGTTCTCGAACCTCCTGATATAGACAGCTTTTGAGCGAGGTAGTTGGGTGCCTTGTGGTGCACGGCCGCGTGTGTCATAACTGCAATTTTTAGCTGTATTCTGGCTTCAAAAGGCAGCCATTTTAGAGACTTTAAGTCTGGGGATATGTGCGAATGCTTTCTAGAGCCAGTAATGAGTCTCGCGGCAGCGTTCAGGGAGGCTCTTAAGGGTGCTGTTGTGGATAGCGGGAGACCGCTGAGGGCCGCAATTCCGTAGTCAATTCGAGGGATGACTAAAGCTTGTACAGCAGTTTGGAAGTCTTTGGCCGGGAGGAAGGGTTTAATTTTCCTCAGCGTGTTAATTTGGAAATTAGCTGCTTTTGTGGCTTTGCTGACGTGCTGCTGCATGTTGAGCTTGGCGTCGAGTGTGATGCCTAGGGATTTCGCCGAGTCCACGATGGTAGGTTGGACATTGAGTGCTGTTAGGTTGTTGAGCCAGGTTTGGGTGGAGGAGGTTTTCGCCGGGGGTGAGATGAGTAGGAACTCAGTTTTCAGAGCATTTAGTTTGAGGTGATTATTGGCCAGCCAAGATTGGGTGTTAATAAGCGTGGAATTCAGATGTTTGATATCTTCCGGGGATTGTAACTTTAGATAGAGTTGTGTGTCATCGGCGTACATATGAAATTGAACATTGGATGCTTGAAGCAAGGTGGCGAGCGGTTCCATAACGAGGTTGAACAGTGTAGGGGAGAGGGTGGATCCTTGTGGAACACCTAGATCTGCAGGCATAGGTGTAGATAGCACATTGTCGATCTTGAACCTCTGAGACCGATTGTGAAGGAAGGACGAAAACCACTTGAGAACCGTTCCCGATAGCCCCATTCGAGTATTTAGCAGCTCCAGCAAGTTCTCATGTTTGACCGTGTCAAATGCTGACGAGAGGTCAAGAAGGATGAGGAGGCAGGACTCATTGCGATCCAGAATTTGGAGGGCGTCATCAATTATGTGTGTCATAGCTGTTTCCGTGCTATGTTTCGCTCTGAAACCTGATTGATGAGGGTTGAGGAGGTCAAATTGATCAATGTGTTTTGTTAGTTGGAGTTGGACACATTTCTCCAGCAGTTTGGCCAGGGTGGGGATATTGGTGATGGGCCGATAGTTGTTTAGGTCAGACGGATCAGCAGTAGGTTTCTTGAGTATAGGCGTGACTTGCCCCACCTTAAGGGAGTCTGGAATGTGGCCTTGCTGCAAAGAGCTGTTGATGATCTTGGTCCAGAGAGGGAGGAGCAAGGGGGTAAAGTCTTTTACAGCATTAGCAGGTAGAGGGTCTGTGAGGTGATTAGAGGGCTTCAAGGTGCAGAGCAGTTTGTGTAATGCTTCTTCCGAATAGGTATCGAAGTACTGCCAGGATGCCTTGTTTTTAGGTTGAGTGTCTGCCATTCTGGTGTGGTTGGGGTATCGGCTTACATCCATGATGAGGTCATTTCTTATGTTGTCAGTCTTTAGTTTAAAGAAAGCAGAGAAGGCTTCACAGTGTGGGGTGCCATTTGTTGTGCTGTTTGATTGTGTGGGTTGTGCCTTTGTTTGGGTCTTGATTAGCTCGAACAGTTTTCTTGGCCTGTTCTTCGCTTGGTCCAACTGGCGGCTGAAGAAGTCCGACTTTGTGCGCTTTATTTTCCTAAAGTAGGCATTTCTCTTGTTCTTAAGCTTTTTGAGATGCAGTGCTGAAGGATCCGATCTCCAGGTGCGCTCTGCCATTCGCATATTACGCCTTTCGTCATTGAGTCTGTCATCATACCAGGGGTTAGAAATTTTGGTGGAGACTCTCTTCAGTTGCATAGGGGCGACTTCATTGACTATTGTATTCATAGAGTCAAGGTAGTGGTCAGTTAGTGATTGAACATCTGAGGCACCTGAGGGGGGAAGGAGGAGGTTGCCGATGTGGGGAGGTAGGGTAGAGGGGTTAAGATTCTTCAGATCCCTTTTCCATGTTTTGGATTTGATTGGTTGAGTAGGGTTAGGTTTAACTTTTTCGTTGATAAAGAAGGTGATAATGTGGTGATCTGACCAATCGCAGGGTAGAATCGCCTCCAGTTGAATAGCGTTCTCTTTGGCAATGATGAGATCGAGAATCGCGCCTTTGTCGTGTGTTGGTTTATCGCATAATTGGCTGAGGTCAAGCGCATTGAGGAAAGATTTGAGACTATTCACCACGGTGTCGTTCTGATCGTTCCAGTGGAGATTGAAGTCCCCCAGGTAGACTTGAGTGGTCTGCCGACCGGCATTGGAAGTGATCATGTCCATGAGTTGTTGGGTGAATATGAGATTGTCACCAGGCGGGTGATAGATGAGATGTAAAGCACAGACTTGTTTGCCCTCACTGGTGATGTCGAGGCAGAGGAGTTCACAGGAGGAAAGGGAAGGGGAGGTGACTTGAGTAACGGAGAGGTTGCTCCTAAAGATGCATGCAATTCCCCCGCCCGTCTTGCCAGGAGACCTGTCCAGCCTAATGATGTGATAATTGGGGGGGACTAGTATGTCCATAATCGGGGTAGAGGCTTCAGTGAGCCACGTTTCTGTTAGAATGGCTAGGTCCAGATCCCTTTCTGAGACGAGATCCGCGATGTCGGAGGAATGTCTCTGGGCCGATCTGCAGTTTAGTAGGATGTATTTGAGTTTGGGAGAGAGTAGGGTGGTCGAGCTATCTAATGTGAGGGGAACTTTTCTGAGGTTGTTAGGGACGGAGCCTCTGTTGTTGAGTGTTGGGAGCCTCCGAGGGTTTGTAAGAATTGTGGGTATGGTGATGTGTGAGTTGGAGAAGTCTTTTACCGGACCTGGGCCATAAGAGTGAAGGAGAGAGCATAGGTCGCGGTCCGACAAGGGGTTGAGAACACGACGGGGCGGTGGGAGTTATTGCGAACGGGGATAGTAGGCCATTGCTGGTGTCGTCGGGGGCGAGGGTATGTAGGGAGGGTGCGTCGTTTATAGGGTAGTGGGATGGTGCGAGGTAGACTGGGCTGTGAGGAGAGGAGGTCTTTGATAGCGTGGACTTCTTTTTTGATTTGTAAGATTTCCTCTTTGACTTGTTGGAGGGTGGATAAAGTCAGGTCAGGAGGGTCATTGGGGAAGATGTTGGTGGAGAGAGCCGTTGGTGAGTGATTAAGTGGTGATCTGGGGAGCAGGCAGGGTATCAAGGGGGGGGTATACTGGCGTTGTTGAGGGGTTCCGCGGTGCTAAAGGGTGGGATGGTATTCAAAGTGTGGACGTGTTTGTGGGCGAGGGGTGTGGGTGATGTAGGTGAGACAGGCGGTGGGTGGGAAGCATAGGTAGTGACTTCAGTGGAGGACGGTGCCGGTGAGTAGAAGAGTGAGTGCAGGCTGAAGACGGTGGGGGAGACAGGAGGGTAGTGAGGGCTGAGAATAGGAGGTGGGATAGAGGGGGAAGCTAAGGTAAGGGAGGAGGTATGTTCTGTATCGTTTGTTGGGAGGGGGGGTAGCGTTGTGAGTGGGAGTGGGGAGGGAGCAGGGACGGGAGAGGTGTCTGCCGTGGGGGGGATGGGGGGGATAGGTGGATAAACTCCGAGTGATGGTGTGTGCAGATGTAGGCGTGTTGTGGGTGGGAGTTGTGTCAGGTGTGAGAGATTCGTGGGTGGGAGTGGGGAGGGAGATGGGGAGGGGGAGGTGTCTGTCGTGAGGGGGCTGGGATGGGGGGGTGGATAAACTTTGGGCGGTGGCTTGTTCAGATGGTGGTGTGTTGTGGGTGGGGGGATGGGAGGATAAACTTTGGGCGGTGGCTTGTTCAGATGGTGGTGTGTTGTGGGTGGGGGATGCTCTGTCCGGGGGGAGAGGGATGGAGAGAGTATGGGTGGGGATAAGCAGGGTCATGTTAGAGGGGCTGCTAGTATGTGCGGTGGAGATAATTGTGACTGTCTTTGGGGAGTGGGGGGCGTTAACAGCAGGTGGGCCATTTACTGGGGTGCTGGGGGTAGAGGTGTAGTAGGTGGTGGCTGCGACGTCAGGGGAGATAGTGCTGAGGGAGTTCTGGGTGGGGGTCAGCAGCTTGGAGAGGTGCTCTTTGAACTTGGGGAGCAGGTTGTCTAGTAATTCCAGGTTCTTGTCCGTGGATTGGATTAGGACAATCCCGTTATTGTAGATAGTAATGGTAGACCTGCCAGGGAAGAGGTGGGAAGGTGTGATGGTGAGAATTAGGCCATGAGGTGTTTTCCTGGTGGTGGAGACTGTGAGTAGGGATAGGAAAGTTTTTCTCCATTGGGCTCTGCGTGCGGTGTGGAAGATGATATCGGTATTCAGGGCTCCATTGCCCGGTGAGAAGTAGGTGTCGGCAAAGGGTGTTTCAGGGTGCGACCTCAAGAAGTTGTATTTAAAACGTTTAGTGGCATTTTTGGAGAGAGGAGTGGAGGGGTAGTTAATTCTAAAAGTGTGCTTGCCGTTGAGCTCCATTTTAGAGAGGCTGTGGCGATAGGTGTAGGAAATAGGACGGTAGTACAAGCTGTCATCCGCTAGTTACAGGGCCGAGGGGGACACTAGTGAGTGATCAAAAGTATAAGAGGTAGAAGTCAGTGTGATCCCCGAACAGACAGTGCGTAGGTGCAGCTTACCAAATGTATCCTATATACGAGGAAGCAGTCAGCTTACACCGTGTAGCCAACTATGAGAGGTAGGACCGATTAGGTGGAAGCCAAGTTACATATTAGCATGTACGAGGTAACAGCAGTGTAGTCTAGGCGTAGAAAGTGGCTGGGTGCAGTTTACATGACAGAGCGAAGTGTATGAGGTAGTAATAATCAGTGCAATATCGTGAGGTAGCTTACATCGAAAACCCAACAAATAAATAAATGCGGTAGCGGACAGTGAATGAAGGGGGTAGAGGTGAGATAAGTGCAGCTTGCCGCAGCGGACAGTGGATGATGGGGATAGAGGTGAGATATGTGCAGCTTGCCACAAGTAAATATAACAAGTATAAGTACAACAAATGTGTATACTAGAGTAGAAAACAAAATAGAGAAATAAAATAAAATAAAATAAAAGATCCAATACTGCAATACAAGGCAGGTACTTAATTACAGTGTTTCGATACAGAGCTATGTAGATAGTCAGTTCTTATGGCCTGGGCAAGCAGTGAGAGTGACTAGTCCATGATGGCCGCCGAAGAAGGTGAAATAATAGTCAAATATGGCCGCCAAATAGGGGGGATATATCTGATAGTCCTCTGTCAGTTGTTGTTGCTTTAGGACCAAGGAAGGGCTATTTCAGTTTCTATTTGTGCAAGCCCAGCTCTGACTTGTTGGGAGGGAGTCTTATCTCTGTTTTGGTGGTCTTGTCTTGTGTGGAGGAGTCAAGCTGGGGAGCCTTGTGGGCGTCGAAGGTAAAGGAGGGAGATTTATTAGTACAGCTTTATGGCCCCAGCCATTTTGAACAAAGGGAGGAAGGCAAAAATGTACAATACCTTCTTGTAGAACTTCTTAGCCTGAGTTATGATGTTGCCCGCAAAGTGGCGCAAGGTGAAGCATTTGTTGGCGGTGGTAGTTAAATTAGTTGAGCAGTTGATGCCAGAAAGCTGAAAGACAGAGATGCTGTCCGAATGCTGATCGAATACCTGATGAAGCAGACTTAGAAATTTTCAAAGCAAATTAGAATTAGAAGAAGATCACTGAAGAATCGAGGAGGTAATAGAATTGGAAGAAGATCGCGGAAGAATCGAGGCAGAAATTAGCATCAGAGAGGGGTGAGACGCAGGCGTCGAATCCAGTAGAGGTCATCTGTCCTGTCCTATCCTGTCCTGAAGAACCTGTCATCTATTTCTTTAAGGGCCCATAACTCTTGGCCAGAAGAGTCTGATTTTCGCATCATCCTAGGTAAATATAAAATCTGTGTATTGTGTCACTGTGCCTTTTCTCTCTATCCTCTTTTTCCTGAGGTACTTGTCATTGAAGATCTTATTCTAAAATAGTTAAACCGATCTTACCTCTTCAGAATGATGGAGTTAACACTGTAATTTGTTTTGCTCTTATGATTAATTTAGATAAACATTTAAAACTTACCTGTGGTTATTTAATGAGGAAATCAGGTAATGAGATTCATGTCATAATTATCAAATCCTAATCAACTTAAAATAGATCCATTAGTAAAGAAAGGGCTTAGTATTAAATAGACTCAAAGACTGATAAGCAAACAGACGTATGAAATTAGCCCTATAAATTGATCCCCAGCGGAGTTCACTGGCCTTCATTGTGTGAGAGTGTGTTTATGTGCCTAAATGAGTATTTATTGATAAATGTCCGCAGGTTGGTAACCCGCTTATACCCAATCGGCCCAAAATCTCCACATCATTGCACTTGACCTTTTTCCTTCCCAAACTGACCAAGCCCTCCCAAACCTAAAAGGAAGACCCACATCCACCCCCAAAACACCTAGGTAGCCCCCTAATGAGACCCAACCTAAACAGCAAGCAACTCGGAAAGAGGAAAGGTCCACATCCTGCCCCAGCCCCACCCTCTTAAACCTAGAAGATCATCTTCCCCATCCTACCCCAGTACCTCCACCGGGAAAAAAACGAAAGGAAAAAAGTCTCCCCCCATTCCCTTCATCACCTTTCAGGGACATAAGATACCAAAAATGTTGAAACCCAGCCCCTCCCCCCTACATCCTGCCCCCCCACTGACCTAGCCGACCCCCCCAAATCCTGAGTCCAGCCCTCCCAAGGACCAACCCACCCTAGTTATTTTCTTTTGGTGGCTGGCCTTCCCTCTAGATGCCCCTTCAGAGGGAGATATCCCTCAGCAGTATTACTAAAGTCAAGTTTGGGTGAGTCACACTTTGCTGGCCCACAACATAGACATTTGGATTGGCCATTGGCCTTTGATTTCTTGATTGCACTATGGAGGCTAAATAAAGCATTTTTTTTGGTTTGGGTATTCCTGTGTCCACGCACAGCTCTTTCGGTTAACTGTCATTCATGTGTTATTTGTGATGTGTAAGTACAGTTCTATCAGTATGACAATGATAGCATATGGTTCATAGAGTAGGTAAGTCTGTTGTGTTGTTGTGTGGATTGTGTATCTACATTGGCTGGGTGTCACTGTCTTCATGAGGTTTGTGTAGGAGTGTGGGGTGAAGAGCCAAAATTGCATTGGATATTGTATGCCTTCATAGTTTAGGCAGATTTCTAAGTCCATTGTGCAAGTGTGTCAATGGACAAAACTCAATGAGATGTATGTTGCATATGTATTTGATGTGTACAAAGTGAATCTTCTTGCCAATACACTTGGAGGTGTTTTGGCTCTACACAGATGATAGTTACTTTAGCCACAAATGTACACAGAGCAATGTGTAAACTACAAAATGTGACTTAATAGATATGGGCCAATTGCTGTTCCTTCAGTTACATACTTCCAATGAAAACTTTGCCACATGTGGATGCCACTTTGTATCAATACCTTTAAGTCCCAGTTGAGACTGATTATCAATGTCCTGTCTACATGAAGAGTGTGAGGTAGGTTCAAAGCAGACTGTCTACTGGCCTTGTTGTCTTCCAGGACTCACAGAGTTCCATTGTATGCAAGTGTATGCATTGTGTGCAAGGTGCCTCTGCACTGTGGCCTCCTGTGTAGTGAAATTTGGATGGTTATAATGCCATTCACATTAGTTGCATATTTCACTGTTGGTGGTTTGTGTGGGTCCATGACAATGCTTAATTAGTTAGACTGTGTTTCTGGACTTGCTAATTCACTACTGATGTATGTGTTCGTTGCATGAGGACCTAGCTTATGGTACAGGAATGGGTGTCACAGGAGTTGATAGCTAGCTATGATGGGTGTGATTTTTGAGTTTTACACTACATTGCAGACTAATGTACATCAGCTTCTGGACTTAACGCACAGTTAGAGTATGTGAGTCTGTGCAAATACATTATCAATAAACTGGACATAGGCCACATTATTCTGACGTGATGTGCCTTTATATCCTGTCTTGATGCACAAACAGCCTCACATTTGATCTTCCACCCAGACATATAATTCACTATTCTTGACCATGGTTGCCTGCATGATAGGGGATGTATGTGCTATCAGAGGTCATGATTGTTTTTCAGTGTGGGTCAGGGTTGTCAAGAAGTGTTTGTGTGTCAAGTGATATTGAGTATGTGTAAAATTCCAGGTATGAAATGTCAAGTGCAAATAGTGTCACAGTCACAAGCATAAGGACTTCTGGGTTGTGGGAGTGTGGAGGAGTCTAGCGATCTTTGCATTGTGACTGCTTTATCTTGTTTGTCACAACACAAGTTGGAGTAGCTTTGTTTATCAAGGAAATTGGGGTGGGGACTCATAGAGATGTGTATTATGTCTATATGGAGACTCAACAATTTTAGAGAAATGAGAAGCCAGGAAACCTGTGTAGGAGAGTGGGGTCTGCAATCCTATGGTCACCCCAGATTTTTGCTTTTTGCTTCACTGGTTTACGACTTTCCCTGGCTGTGGGCCTGCTAATCAGACCCACAGCCTAGCTGTTCTCTCTCTAAATTGGCATACATGTACTTTAGGTGCATTTACCTATTGGTATTGGGACCCCTTATCAGCCCCTGTACAGTGTACCTTAGGTACCCAGGGCATAGGTGAACCCAAGGCCTACCAGGGGCTGAAGCATGTATTATGCCACCCCTGGCTGGCCATCTAAACAGACACAACTGGCTGGTAAGACAGCTGGGGCAAGGTGGTGTAATCACCCTTTGCTGTAGATATAGTATACCTATATCTAACCCCAAAATGGACACATATATTCCTATCAGTCACTCCTATGGCAGGCCTTATCAATCCAGAAGGCAGAGTGCTTGGAATTATGTGAGATGGTGCTAAGGCATGAGCTGAGCCTGTCTGCAGCTTGCGTAACCAAGTCCTTATAGCTGTTCCATGATAACGCTATACCATATACTCTTAAGTGCATTATAATCCTCGCGGTTATTGCTAACTTTGGCATAGCCTTATCAAAACATGTCGAGTAAGGTGTCATACGAATTGGAATACTACCCCCTCACCAGCTCTGGCGACGGGGGTAGCATTCCACCCTTTTAGAGGGACACGACATGTATGTAACTGTGAACCCCGGTTAAAGTTAACACGAGCCTCCGCATCACAAAATGGATGCTGCCACCCCAGACACAAGTCTGACCTCCCACTGCTGGGAGTCCTTCCAGCGAGGGAGGCCTGGACAAAGGGTTTCCTGCCTTGGGAGGTGCTAGCACCACCCCAGACAGGACTTTGTGTATTGAGGTAGGGAGACTTGAAAGGAATGAGACATGCCTGGGGCACACAAGGTGTCCCTGTGCATACACCGGTTCAAACCAGTTGCTGGGGCACTCCAGCCCCAGCTCTGGTGCGAAACCGGACAAAGGATAAGGGGTGTAACCACCCCCCTTCCTGGTCTCACCCATAGGAGGGACCTAGTGATAGTACAGCCCCCTTTAGCAGGATAAAGGTAGGAGCTGGTCCCATTCCAAGTTAGATTATCCTGAAGAACTTTACAAGAAGAAACTCTGGACTTCGACGTTCTGCTCCCCAGAAGACTGAAGAATCTCCCTTGTGGGCAAGGAGTGTCCACCCTGCAAGTGCAGGCACCATCAAGCGTCCTAGCGGTCCACTTTGTTGTCCTTCCTGCCGGATCCAGACTTCAGAGCCCGACGAGACCCGGACTCCTAGACCTCTCCGACCTCTACCCACATCTGCAGCACAGCTGAGACCCGTGGGTGCGACGAGACACGTGGGACCGGCCATCTTGAAGAGCCTGCACTTCGCTTTCAGCACGACTTCTGAGGCATCCTCGAGTAAGTGCTTTGGGGATTGAGAAGCCCCAGCCCTGAGCAGCTCCTGCACCAAAGACCAGCCCCCCAGCATCCACGAGATCTGCGTGGGGCCCTTTTGCTTGATTGCTGCTCGACGCATTGTCTGGTCACTTGCCGGCTGGCTAGTGACCTCCTAGACAACGATCCACGAAATCTACACTGCTGGTCTGGTTGCTCCAGACTGGCCCTTGCTCCCTTCCAAAAGAGGAGCACCCTGGACCCTCCTGGTCCACTCCAGACGCCGTTTCCACTCATCGCGTGGGTTGTCTTTGCCAAGGCCTGTTGACTCCAAATCCGGATCCGACACTGCCGACAGCGAGAGCCTGCGTGGGACAGCTCGTGCCTCCATCCTGGTCATCGAAGACACCGCCTGGTCCACGTGGCTGCAGAGACAAGCGTCCACTCTTCACCTGATCGCGACGACAGCATCTGGTTCCCTCCTGGTTCCACACCGGTCACTGGCTAGTGACTTTGAACACTGTCCCCTCTGCTTTCAGGTCCTCTTCTTCCTCGATCCACCCTTGGATCGCACCGGACATCTTCCTCCTGGTCGCCTGCAGCATCTTTCGTCCAGGCTCCATAGACTTCAACGCGGAAACCCGACACACTTTCACACCTATGCACCCGCAGCCCGTGGGTGAGGTAACGAGAGCATTTTGGTGCTCATAGGTAGATTGACTCTCTTAGTGTCCAGATATCCAGTCATTTTAGTCCTAACTAGTCGGAACTGTCTGTTACTTACCTTTTCGTAATTTGTTCTGCCCATTGACTTTGTTCCGCAACCCACGTGTGAGTTCACACTCTGCACACGCATCCCGTGGGCCTCCCTTTACTTACCTAAGGTTAGGGTAGGGTAGTCCCAGCGAACCTACAGCCTCTGGGCATCTTCATTTTCTAAATCGTTCTACTTATACCATTTACTTAGTATATGGTTTGCCGTGCCCCTAGGGCACCATTGTAATTTTGTGCAACTTGTCGTATTTTTCCTAAGAGATTGTCATGTGCTTAGCCCTCTGATCTCATAAAGAGTTCAGAGGTGTTTGTTATTAATAAATATACTGTTTATTTTCATAACAACCTGTGTGGTGTCCTTTCATCTGGAATTCAAGGGGTTATATGTGGTAAAACAGCTGGCTTCACATGCCAAAAGAGTTTAGCCTAAGACTGCTTTGTCCATGCTACCATTAGGATAGCTGGTCTATAAGGTTGCCATCGCCATTACGAATCGTAGATTGAGACAGTAACCATCGCGGCTTGCTGACTAGGTTTCAGAAACAAACGGATTAACAGCAGTGAATTAACATCATTGGACGTGCTATTCATTGGCAATATAGGCACAAGAATCCAATGCCTATTAGGATCGTGCACATTTAATTCAAGCCTCCCCGTCTTGAAAAAGACCCGCCGCGACCACCGAAAGGGGCGCAGAAGGGTCGAAACGTCGACACAGTTCTTAGGTTCAGGATGACCTGGTTTCTACAACAAAGGATGAAACTGTGGTTTTAAATCGAACTCTGGCCTCTTTTGTACATAGGATTTTTAGATATAACCATTGGTTGTCATTTGTATATATTGTGCACCCATTCACTATCTCACTCTGCACAAATGTCACGAAATTGTATTTTGAATATAAATTGATTGCATTGTTTGATATAAAGTGAACAGCTCGATACAGAATGAAGTAATTCTGATATATATACAAAATTGAGCAATATTTTATGGTTGTCTTTGGGTTTTTTTGTTGTGTGTGTTGAAAGTACAATTAGATGTATTACATATATTGTAGTTTGGAAATAATTGCAGGTCCACCCGACAGAACCACTTTTTCTTGAAACATTTATTACCCAGGTTCTGAGGGACACAGGGTTACCCCATTTGTTTGAACTATGGTCTATAAGGTTGACTTACAACCAATCACCATAAGGGTTGTTTGGACTGATACAAGGTGATCACTAGCACTAGTGAGCATCATATATCAGGCCAACTTCTCACAACCTGTTCCTCTTCCCAGGTAATTCTATATAACCAACAGAAACAGGTTGCTCAAGAAACATACACACACCTCTATCCCTAGATTTTAGGAAGATGTGTACTGTCTAGAAAACCATTAGGTTTTGTAAAAGAACCCTCCCTTACCTACCTTGTAGGTGACATGCTTCATCATTGGGTTTCCACGCTGTTCACCTAAAGTTTCCAGGGTGTGCTAGGACGCCTGATTACTTGTTTTCTTTTGGGGTGAGATTGTGAGTGCAAAGTGCTCAAGTGAGGTGTTATTTAAAATTGGCTCAATACTCCTGTGTTTCTGAACTCAATTTAATGCTTTGAGAGTATTGGTCAATGTTAAAAGAGGTGGCGGAAATGTGAAGGATATTATTTTGATCCTTTATATCCTGTGGTTGGTCTACATGTTTCAGCCATGTACTGATGTGTCCAAAAGGGTCAACGGCTTTCTTCAGGACTGATAAATGCGAGCATGCACACTAAGACATGCATCATGTTTTGCTTTAAGTGTTAAAAGCATGAACAACAGCAATCCACCTTCTAATGTGCCATCACTAACAACTTTTGTCATTTATTTCCTGACTGGGAGTGTAAAAAGAAGAAATGGAGCTTAACTGAAATGTTTAAATATGTTTAGACATATTTAAAACATTGCCAATTTAGCAGAATAATTGTGAAAAAATTTAAGGGGGGGCCGAGGATTTTATTTTTACCGGGGTGGGGCGGGGGCACAGCATTAAGAAGTTTGAAGAACACTGGTGCAGGGGTAGGCATATCATTTACCAGTGTCGAAACCCGTGAGAGTTCTGTTTTAGATGGTCATCGAGTAGGTACATTAGTGGAATGACATGCGCAAGGGCTCCATGCCTGCACAGAAAATGTGGAAGCGTGTTGTGGTGATTTTCAGCCTTATATGCCTCCCCTTCCTCCGGCTCTGATGAGGTGGTTGGACCGACACGGACGACATCTGGGAAATATGCATTGTAATAGGGCAGGCAGTTTCAGGGCCAGACCGCACTCTGATCTGCTCCATTGGACCTTTCCGAAACCTTCGCAGTCTGAATTTCCTGTCGGAGTTGGAAAAAACGCATCGGTCAGTAAGCCATGTATTGTAGTGCATCATAATACTGTGGTTTGAGCGCCCGCTTCTGACGCGACATTGGGTGGGCTAACCGACCCCAGCAAGCCCACAGCGGCTTTCCGACTGACATCGTAATAAGCCCCTAAACTTTCCCTCTCCCCCCCCAAGTAACGGGTGCAGCAAACAATCTTTGATTCAGTGAGAGACCTGCTCTGGTTCTACAACATCATCGCTGAGGTGAATATGAGCACTCATCTTGTCACTATTTAAAAGGGTATATCTAGTGATTGTGTTACCATTATCTGCCCAAGTCGGCCTATCGCGTGTATTAGCAGTGAGAGTGAAGGAGCATGTAACTTAGACACTCATGATTAACCCTATCCGCGTCCCTTTCAATCAAGGTCCTTAGAGAGCATGTTATGGGCCTGAGAAAATGTCCAAAGCTTTGAAGGACTCCAGTAAGAGGTCCCAGCTGATTGTTATTGGTCCTTTCTATAAACCACTGTATTCTTCCCTTTATAGCGCGTCACTCTCTGCCAGGCCCCAGTGCTCTACCTCCTCTTTCAATGTGAGTATGGAAGGAGGAGTTGCTGATTTCTACCTCTTGGTCATATTTCGTTTTTCCAGGATTAGCACCAGGTCTGCAAATCTAGCCTGCACTCTGTGGCCTAGTAGGCAGCTTTCAGCCTTGTAGCATGTAGTGCCCCCAACTACCTCATCCAGGGCTATAGTAACATGAATCCAGTAGGTGTATAGGACGGGGCAGGCCCAAAGCATATGCAATAAATTGGCCTCTTACTCGGGACACCTTGGATATGCAGCTGTGGTATTAGGGAAAGTTGAGTGTAGTTTATGTAGTGTTAGGTAAGCATGCGCCATTATCATGATTTGTATGAATTTAAATCAGGAGTTACGAGATACCTGTTTGGGGTATTGTAATGTTGTATTCCATTCCTTATCTAGAAGAGCTCTACCTATATCTATTTCCCACTTATTACGCAAATGGCACTAGAGGCGAGAGTTGGTGTGTGCAAATTCCTCGGTACAACCAGCGGATCAGATGTCTGCCGGTGGCCATCAAGTATACTGAGTGAACCTGTTCATTTCTGGTGGGCTCAGCCCCATCGGGTGACCAATACCGTTTGATGTATCGTACAAGATTGATGTAATTATTTGGGGTGTGTAAGCTATTTCCTGCAGGTGGAGTCCCCCCAGCCAATAAGAGAGCCACTGTAATTGCCCAGTATGCTCGTAAGTCAGGTTTCCCCATACGTCAGGCATCCGACGCCAGCTGCAGGTTCATCAAGCTGATATGTCGACGACCTGTACCCCATATTAAATCGATAAGGAGGGTGTTTAATATTTGAAATATCTTCCTTGGGATCACTACTGACAAATTGGTGAAAAAGTAAAGAATACGTGGCAGCATTACCATTTTAGATATTGAAAGCTGCCCCACCACCGAGAGGGGGAGCGATATCCAAAAGGTAATTTGGGTGTGCAGAGAGACTATTGCTTTCTGTAGGTTCCCTTCCAGTAGGTCACGCGAGTCCTTATATATCTGTATCCCCAAATACCTAAAAGTAGTGGAGGCTACGGTAATCTCCTGTTCGCCAAATGGAACTGCCAGTAGGTTAGAGTTATTCCTAAAGGGGAATGGGTGGGATTTCCGGACATTTATAGCTAGTCCCGTGAGGTACTCAAAGTGTGTGAAGGTGCAGGCTACAGTAAGAAGGCTTTCCTGTAGGTCTTTGGTGTCCATCACTATGGCGTCTGCATGTAACAACAGTGCATACACTGTGTGGCCAATAGCGATATCCCTCTCCACAGACTCAGTGCATAGCTTGCATGCGAGGGGCTCTAGCGCAAGCACAAAAAGCATGGGGAGCGGGGCATCCATGTCTCGTGCCTGGTTTTATGGTATTGGCCTTCGAAATGTGTGCCCAGTACATGTCCTGGCTGTGGGGGAAGTGACAGTAGTTATACCCATTGAAAGAATTTATGGGGGATACCCAACCTCTTGAGGGTATCTAGCATGTATTCCCAGCTCAATGTGTCGAAGGCCTGACGGAGGTCCAATGATAGATCCCCCTTCTCCAGGGACAACCTCCATGCAGACAGCCATGGCATGGTAAATCCTGCGTATATTCAGGCAAGTATTTCTAGCAGGAACAACGCTGCATTGGTCTGTGTGTATAAGTCTCGGTAGTAAGGGGCTGAGACGGCAAGCTAGTATTTTGCATTCCGTGTTGAGCAGTAATAGGGGCCTGTAGGCGGAAATGTCTGTGCGATCCCTACCTGGCTTGGGCAGTGAAATCACCTATGCCTGCACCGTAGTGGGAGGCAGTGTCCCATTTGTTAGGGAAGCACAATATAGTCGCTCCAGTCGGGGGGCTAGTTGTGAGATGAAGGTGGAGTAAAACTCCACTGGCAGGCCGTCTAGAGTCTTGTTGCGGGGGGGCTCCTTAATAGCGGCACGGGTTTCGGCAACTGTAATTGGTGCAGCAAGCAGTGTCTTGTCCGCTGCTGTCGTTTGTTGTAAATGCACAGTAGCCAAGAAATTTTAGCTTGCCTGCAGTCTTGGCCGATGAGGGGCTGAATAAAGAGATTTATAATAGTCATGGAATGCTTTGTTTATTCCATTCTGTGTAGTTACACAGTTTTGCGCTGGGGTTATGATCTCAAGTATGGGAGTGCATTCTTAATCAATTGTGCTAGCAGTGCACCAGGTCTGTTGGCCTTTGTGTGTATCTTCTGAGTGTTTGTGTGAAAGTCTATGAATCGCAACCGCTCAAACAATTCCACGTATTCAATGCAGGAAGCTCGGAGCTCCATCGCCTTTTCGGTGCTTGAAGCCGCATCGTGCTTGAGCGCACACAAGTCATTTTCTACCCGCTTTAGCTGCTGACTAATTGTTTGTCGTGCCCCCACTACTGAACTGATCGCATTCCCACTTATGACAACTCTAAATGCTTCCCACTCTATCGGTGTGGAGGAAGATGTATTGGTGTTGTTTGTTAAGTAGGTGTCAATGGTGGAGGACATGGTGTAGCTGAATATTCCATCTTCTAGGAGACAGGGATCTAATCACCACATAGGGATCAGGGTGGGCACTCGTCCCCAAGATAATGTTAATTCCAATGAATTATGTTCAGAGAGTGTTTTTCCAATGTACGATGTGTGAGTGATTTGTGTGAGTAAAGAGGGAGTACAGAATATGCGATCAGTTCGTGTGTGCAATTCATGTGTCAAAGAGTAATAGGAATATATGTGCATTCCCCTGTTTTGGCTGCACCATGCATCCCTCAATGACCATCCTAGGGACCAAGTTTGAAGGGCTCTGGCCTGTCGGATTGATGCTGCCCCCGCAGCGGGGGTTGTGAGCAGTCCAAGTCAGTGTCTACGACTGCATTGTAGTCCCCACCCAATATCCAGGGGTACAAAGCCTAGTCCATGAGCACCATTCCAACCTGGGCAAGAAAAGCATCTTGATCCATGTTCGGGGCATAAAGGCTCCCTATCACTACCGGCATACCATCTAGCGTGCCACGAATCAAGGTATATCTACCATCGATGTCTAGTCGTGTATCCTGTGCTACAAAGGGGAACCTACCCATATACAAATAGCAGCCCCTCACACAAATGCTGAATACGTTGTATGAAACAATTGCCCCTCCATATTTTTTCCAGAGTTTAAGAGCTTCTGATGCAGACAAGTGGATTTCCTGCAGAAACACTATTTGTGCCTTCTGCCTACTTAGTTGTGCCTGGATTCTTTAACGCTTGTGAATGGATCCCATCCCTCTGACATTTCAAGTGGTAAAATTATAGTGCTGGGTCACTGTCATGAGCACAACCTATGTGCAGTGTAGTATCTGAGAATACGCCAGTTCCAGTGTGGCATATCAATACTGAAATCGCACCCGTTGCATATCCACAAACAATCCCCAATACAAGGTTCAACTAAAAATCATTGTTCGACCGAACATTCACAACAAAGTAACTGAACCACTTCGTTATGTGATGTGCAGTTGCTTGCGGGCCATTTAGGTGCAACAGCCAGTCGCAAAACTAAGAAGGGCTAGGTATTCCCACCCAAGGAGGAATACTGTCCCGGGGCCCAGCCAACCACCAACATGGATACATATACATTAACAAGAAAGACCCATCCGTCCGCCCTATGATCCATCCTTATGATACGCCTGCTTGGTAGCATGGTGTACGGTCAGGGAGCCAAGTGGCTGCACCCAGGGGACACCCTAGCACATGTAACAGATAAATTACCAGTACCACAGTATTCATATGATGCAGGAGTACATTAACATCTGGAGTGTTCATCTGTATCCCCTCAACCCAATAAGTCATTTGCAGTCTACTGCATCATAGAGGGAAAAAGCAGCAGGCTATTGTCCATGTCAGAGTGACCCCAGGTCACTCCCCACGCCGCAAGACTCCTCTAGGACCCGAGTGCCGCCGAGGGTTCGCCGCTGGTGTGCCCCGGGTTCGCATTGCTTTTCCCACTGTACTTTTGTTGTTGCTCTCCTGTAATTTCACTGTGCCATTGTCTTTTGTGAAGTGTTAGGCGCTCCTTGTGCACCCCTGCCCTCGGTGCCCCCTCGCTCCCTGCTTCCCGCCGCTGCTCCCCCGCGGCCATGCCCCCTTTCTCTTTCTGTTCCTCCGCCCGCCCATTGGCCACCCCGCTCCCGCCTCCCAGCTGCCCCTCCCTCCCACTTCGCCTCTTATGGAGGTCGCGCAGCGGCCGCGCCGCTGACGCACCAAAGGCAAGCCCGTCTACGCCCGTCCGCGCCTGGACCGCGCTCAGCGCCAGAACCCCTGGCCCCAACCGGTGCCAGGGCCCCCGACTGAGGTACGACACCACCACCCTCACAGCACTCAACACAGGACGACCTGCCGCCTGCCACCGAGCCAACCCGAAGCGCACCCACGGACCCTTCACCTGCCAAGCATGCAAATTCTCCTGCCTCCGAACCTGCACCCCGCCCACTGAACACAGCAACGACAACAACAACCACCTCAAGTGCATCCTCCTCAACACCCGCTCCGTCCACAAACACGCCGTCGAACTCTGGGAACTCCTTGATACAACAGCACCAGACGTCGCCTTTCTTACGGAACCTGGATGAACGCCTTCTCGGCCATCGCCATAGCCATCCCAGATGGCTACAAAATCACACGGAAGGACCGCGTCAACAAAACTGGAGGAGGAATCGCCATCATCTACAGGAACACCATCAGCGTCACGACCAACGCCGTAGACACACTTACCGCCGCCGAACACCTACACTTCCAGATCCACACCGACCCCCAGACCACCCTCAGAGGAACGCTCATCTACAGACCCCCGGGCCCACGGACACAATTCAGCAAAACCATTGTCGACTTCATCAGCCCGCACGCCCTAGCCTCACCAGAGTACATCCTCCTAGGGGACCTGAACTTCCACCTGGAGAAAAACAACGACAACAACACCACCACCCTGCTCGCCAACCTCGCCAACCTCGGACTCAAGCAACTGGTGAACACCCCCACCCACTACGCCGGCCACATGCTCGACCCCATCCTCTCTGCCAGCAGCCACGTTGCCTTCAGCCACTCCACCGGACTACACTGGACCGACCACAGCTGCATCCACTTCACCTTCAAGAAGACCACATCCCACCACCACACGCTACAGATCCCCGCAGATGCTGGAGCAGAGTCACCACAGACCAGCTGACCACATCGCTGAGCCAGAACCCACCTGTCGACACCCCTGACACCAACGATGCAGCAGACAATCTTGCACAGTGGATCACCAACTGCGCCGACGACCTCACTCCACTGAAGAAACCCCCAGGCAAGACTAGCAACAAAAAAACCTCATGGTTCACAGATGCCCTCAAAATCGCAAATAAATCATGCCGAACCCTCGAAAAAGCTTGGCGCCACAAGCGGACATCAGAAAACATGACTGCCCTCAAGAGCGCCACCCGCGAATACCACCAGATGATCCGCACCACCAAAAGGACGTCGTTCAAAGAGCGGCTGGACAACAACTCCCACAACAGCAAGGAACTCTTCAGCATCGTCAAAGAGCTCTCCAACCCCAGCACCAGCAACAACGACATCACACCGTCGCAAGACCTCTGCAACTCCCTCGCCGCATTCTTCCACCGCAAGATCGCAGATATACACAACAGCTTCGGACCCAGACTCTGCCTCCAGCCACCAAATCAATGACCCCCACCACCAGCCTCAGCGCATGGACCCCCATCACCACTGAAGACACCACCCGCGTCATGAACACCATCCACTCCGGCTCCCCCTCCGACCCATGCCCTCATCATATCTTCAACAAAGCCGACACCATCATCAAACCCCAACATCATTAACAGTTCCTTCACGTCAGCCACCTTCCCTGGAAGCTGGAAACACGCAGAAATCAACGCCCTTCTGAAGAAACCAACAGTGGACCCCAAAGACCTCAAGAACTTTCGCCCCATCTCGCTTCTCTCCTTCCCGGCTAAAGTCATCGAGAAGACCGTCAACAAACAGCTGACTGCATTCCTCAAAGCAAACAACTCGCTCGACCCATCCCAGTCCGGATTCCAAGCCAACCACAGCACCGAGACCGCCCTCATCGCAGCCACCGATGACATCAGGACCCTGATGGACAACAGAGAGACTGCCGCTCTCATCCTCCTGGACCTCTTGGCAGCCTTTGATACCATCTGCCACCGCACCCTAATAACCCGCCTCTACAACTCTGGGATCCAAGGAAAGGCCCTGGACTGGATCACATCGTTCCTCTCCGACAGAACCCAGAGAGTCCGCCTCCCTCCCTTCCGCTCGGAGTCCACCAAGATCATCTGCGGTGTACCCCAGGGCTCCTCACTCAGCCCAACTCTCTTCAATATCTACATGAGCCCCCTCGCCACCACGCAAACACAACATCAACATCATCTCCTATGCCGACGACACCCAACTGATACTCTCCCTCACCAAAGACCCTCTCACCGCCAAAGCCAACTTCCAGGACGGAATGAAAGAGGTCGCAGAATGGATGAAGCACAGCCGTCTGAAGCTTAACTTGGACAAGACGGAGGTCCTCATCCTTGCACAATCCCCATCCGCCTGGGACGAATCCTGGTGGCCCACGACGTTGGGCACCGCACCGACACCCACGGACCACGCTCGCAACCTGGGATTCATCCTGGACTCCTCCCTCACGATGACCAAGCAAGTCAACGCAGTCTCGTCCTCATGCTTCAACACCCTGCGCATGCTCCGAAAGATCTTCCGGTGGATCCCCACCGAAACCAGAAAGACGGTCACCCAGGCCCTCGTCACCAGCCGACTGGACTATGGGAACGCCCTATACACAGCCAAACTTCAGAAACGGCTTCAACGCATACAGAACGCCTCTGCACGAATCATCCTCGACATCCCTTGCCACAACCACATATCCGCCCACCTGAGAAACCTGTACTGGCTCCCCGTCAGTAAGAGGATCACGTTCAGGCTGCTCACCCACGCACACAAAGCACTCCACAACATGGGCCCCGAATACCTCAACAACCGCCTCTCGTTCTACACGCCCACCCGCCAGCTCCGCTCCACCAGCCTCGCCCTCGCCACCGTCCCACGGATTCGCAGAGCCACCACTGGAGGAAGATCATTCTCCTACCTGGCAGCCAAGACATGGAACTCCCTCCCCGCACACCTACGACTGACCCAGAACCATCTCACCTTCAGGAGACACCTCAAGACCTGGTTATTGGTTATTCGAGCAGTAGTGGCACCCCCTCCCTTCAGCGCCTTGATACCCTCACGGGTGAGTAGCGCGCTTTACAAATGTATTGATTGATTGATTGATTGATTGAGAGTGTACCGTCTTGTCCGAAGAGGAGCCTTCATCTGTAAGTCGTCTTGCTTCTCAAAGTGTAGTAGCTCTCGCTCCGGTGCCTACTCGACTCACGGGGTCACACTCTGCGACTCTGGGCAATAGCTTGCTTAATCTCCACTACGGCCCCTCGCGGCGGGATGCCTGGCTTTCACCTTGTGAATACCCTGCCGGGGTATCTCACAGGGGAATACCAGGACGGGTTCCCTAAGCAAGCGCCTTGAGACCCCTGGGTGATTCGTACGCTATATAAATCGAAATACATTTACATTTACATTTACATTTACATAAGATGGCTGCACGTTGGCCTTCCAGCATCTGTTCCTGAGTAGGCAGCAGCTCTTCCTCACAAGGTTTTTGCTTTCTGCGCCGGTGCTTTGCCTGCGGTCATTGTGGGAGGTGTGGAACTGGGCTTTTGTGTTCCTCAGCGATAGGGATGTGTGTTTTATCCATTTCCATACTTCGGCTAGAGTATCAAAAAAGGTGCTTTTTTTGTTCATGAATTATTTTTAGTCGGACGGGATACAAGAGGGCGTATTTCAGGTTTAGAGATTGTAAGTGTTGCTTAATCCCTTGTTAAGGCTCATTGCTTCTGGGCATTAAGGGTGTAGTCTGGGAACAGTGATATACGTACATTGTCATGTTTGATTGGTGTTTTTTCTCGAGCGCTTCGAAGAATCATGTCGCAATATTTGTAATTGAGTATTCGGGCCACTATGGGGCGGGGGGTGCCCCCGGCTCCCTTCTTCTGGTGGGGACCCTGTGAGCCCGTTCTACAGAGAACATATCTGAAAGCACCTCTGGAGCCACCACCTCAAATAGCCAGGTCTCTATAAACTGAGTTACGTTAGGGCGCTCGGTATTCTCCGGCAGTCCAGTTATTCGAAGGTTGGTCCGTTGTGAGCACCCTTCTGTGTCTGCCACTCTATCTTGTAACACGGAGACCTGGTGCTGAAGCCTTGCAACAGTCTCTGCCTGCTCCTTCCGTCAGGCGGCCAAGTCATGCAGCGTCGCTGTGGTTGTGTTCACTTTGTCAGTGAGCTTCTTGTGGTCCGCTCTGAGGAGGCTGACATCTGTAGTGAGGGACCCCCATCTGTTGTTGCAGCACTGCATAAGATCCCTAATATCCTTCAGTATAACATCAAATTGTCTTGTGGCGGGGCTCATTGTGGTGGGGGGCAGTGAGTCTTCCTCTGTTTCCACTGGGGAGTCGTCTGTACCGTTGTGCTGCGGCATACCTGATCCCTTTGCGTTGGTGTGCCTTCCCTTGGTGCGCCTCATGTTGCGGTGACCGGCAGCCATGAGGTGCCATTTCGGGAATTTGATTGTAGGGCATAGGGCTATAATCTAGTGGCACTGGCCTTGCATGACCCTTGCTGCTCACATGAGGGTGGGACCTGTGCGGTAAGCTCCAGTTGCGTCTGCCGGCAAGAGTTACAGGACTTGGATGATGTTGAAGGCCCAGTAGGGCTTCAGATTGTTGCCAGTCGTTTACCTGGGGGTCACTGTGTGTGCTCCCCATTTTGGTGTTTCGCTCACTGTATGCTACAAATGTTTGTGCAGTGGTGGTGGAGTCAGTGTGAGCAGTTCATGTCTGCCCCCTGCTAAGGATCAAAGTTACTCTCATGGTCCTGGTTCTGCACACCAGGCAGTGTGTGTTGCGTCCCACACTGTGCCTCGCAATGTGGTCTGCCTGCGCAGCCCAGGCCTAGCTCGATGTCTGGGGGACCCCTGTTGCCTCTGGGCCATGGGGTACATGCAGGTTGGCACATGTTGTGCTCCCTTGTGTTCATGCACCCCAGTACCTGCACACCATGGACTGCACTAGTCCATGCCGTGCAGATACTGCCTTTGACGTTCCCATTGTGGTGCCTATTTCATAGGCACCTTTGAGGTAACGCCAATGAACGTTACACCAGTGACTAAAAAAGTCATATTCTGGCAGGCAGTGCGCACGGGTTTGGCATTGGGGGACATTGGCGTTGCATAATGGTCCCACTCTGGCACCACCAAACTCGTAATCAGGCCCAAAGTATTACAATGCAGTGAGAAAACTGGCCTTCAAAAATGGACAGCCCAGAAAAATCAGTGCCCCTAAGGAAAAGACGTACCTCCGTGTGCCCGCGTCTTACCATGAATGCAAGGAAAGTTCCGGGTCACGGGATCTGTGTCCATTGGACTGGGGTATATCAAGAAAGTGGACTCAGATGTCATCCAGTAGGGGGAGCGGAGCACCATCTTGAAATGAGCATCTGATTATCAGAGCTTTCAGGGTCGTAGAAATAAAAGCAGAGAAAGCCTGAGAGCATGTGGAATAGAGTTAAATAAAAAACACAGATGCCATATTAACCCCTTCCGTGCTCCGAGCACTCCCTCCCCAGTGCTGCGTACGACCAACGGCCGACGCAGCCCCACCCACCCTTTAGAACGCCCACACCACGGCGGTAAAACCGCAGCGGTTAAAGTGTTAAGATGTGAAATCATGTACGCCAGCAGTAAGGAAAAAACAAGCAGACTTATTTTAAAGAGATTCTTGACAGTAGAAAATGGATCACCTCAAGGGATTAAATGTAAATTCAAACAGTCATGTTGTGATAAAAAGAAACATGACTGAACACAGTATGATATCTAAAACAATCCTAGAAGTATAGAACTTTGGGTAGTTAAAAGCCAGAAGTCATTTCACAAAAGAATCCCATCCAAACAGGTTAACATTCAAAAGTCATCTGAACCCTTAACATTCTCATAAGCCTAAGTTCTAGAATACACATAGCACTAACCATAGAGAATGAAGAAAGAACGCTTCTCATATGATAGAAAAGCTGGGAACATGCAGAATATCACACATCTCCCTTCCTTATAAAATAAAAAGTTAAACACATATAAACATAAAATAGTAAAAAACGAAATCACATATTAAACAAAATCTTTTAAATAACTAGGACATTTGGTAAGTCTAGAAGACCTCCTTAATACATCTGAGTGAGACCCATCTCCATCTCCATTAATTTTCCTCTTTGCTTCTTGATCTTGACTCAACTCCATGTTACACTTTCTTTTGACCACAAAGACCCTATTGAGGTTCCAGACCCGATGATCTTGAGTCTTAATCGCATTGGTGAAAACTTTAATTACAACTATGGGATCCATAGATTTTGGATCTCCCCTTTTAACAATGCCAGGACGTCTAATGGCAACCAAATCACCAACAGCAACTTTTGTAGATTTTACAGCCTTCATTTTGTCAAAATATTTCTTCCTTAATTCTGCTTTACCCATGACTTTCTCCATAAGTTCCTCATGATCATACATTTTCTCCTTTCCTTTAGCTTGAGCATACTCATGAACCCAAACAGGTTCAAGTAAAGTACTCGGTAATCTACCTCTAAACAAAAGAAAAGGTGATTTACCAGTAGTAGAATGCGGAGTGATTCTATATTCTTCCACTTTCTTAACAATCAAAATTTTCCAATCTAGATTATACGATCTTGCTAAGTTTATCACCTCTTTAATTACTCTGTTAAATCTCTCCACCGAGCCGTTCCCTTCGGGATGATAAAGAGAACTTTTTTGTGTACTATGCCACATGCATTCAAGAATGACTCCATCTCTTTTGAAATCAATTGCACGTCATTATCAGTTAACAATGTCTTTGGCATGCCTTCTCTAGTAAACAAAGACATGAGACACTTGATGATGCATTCAGAATCTATCCTGGTTAAAAATTAGACTTCAGGCCAACGCGAAAACATGTCTATAACAACTAATATGAATACTTGAACATCTTAAAAATGTAAAGGCCCTACTATATCCAATGCAACATCAATCCATGGACCTTTAGGTTGGCTTCTTATTATCATGGGCTGTACTCTAGTGCTTCTGGATTTATCACACATGTTACACGCATCAAAATCACAAATTGCTCTCTCAACCATTTTATCCATACCTGGCCACCAGTAAGAAGAACAAATTCTTTCCTTAGTTTTGGTAATACCCGGGTGACTTTGATGAGATAAACATACAATATCATTCCTCACACTAGAAGGAGGAACAAGCTTAGTAACCCTGCATAAAATGTTCTCATCAACACACAATTAATCTCTCACACACCAAAATGGCTTTGTACCCTCAGATCCCTTCCTAAAATCTTCCCTCTTTTTTTTTATCAAGTCCATTACCTCTTTCATAGTCACATCCGATTCTACTTCCTAAATCCATTTTTCTTTAGATATATGTTCAAACTCAACTGCACACACACAATCAAATTCTTCCTCAATATCCTCCACAACATCACATTCCGAAGATACTAAATGTGACAATGTATCCGCTATCTTGTTATTAACACCGGGGACATATCTTACTTTGAAAGAAAACTCCTGCAGTCCGATGATCCACCTAGAAATACGACCTGAAATAAGATCCAAACCATTTTTTCTCAAAAATTTCAACAAGAGGTTTATGATCCGACCTAACCTCGAAATCAAACCCCCATAAGAACTTTCTTAGTTTCCTAACAGCCCAAAAAATAGCTAACGTCTCACGTTCCACCACTGAGTACCGACTTTCAGCATCCTTCAAACTCCTTGACAGAAACAACACCGTACTCTCTCCTCCAGGGCCAACTTGCTGTAATACCGCTCCCAAACCTTTCTCACTCGCGTCCGTACTTAAAATGTACTTACACCTAGAATCAAAGCTTTCAAGAAACGGGGCGCAATTGAGCTTATTTTTGATGCCACAAAGTTCTCCCTGACACTCCAACGACCACTCAAAAAGTTTCCCTTTCTTTAACAACGATCTCAAATTAGAAGTCATATTGGAAAAACCCTTCACAAATTTAGCATAGTATTCAACCATGACTAGAAAACTCATCAATTCTTCCTTACTCGTGGGAGCAGATACATTTCTAATGACATCAATCATTTCCTCTTTAGGTCTGATTCCTCGTGCCGAAATGTTATGACCCAAGTAATTTAATGAGTCCAAACCAAATTTACACTTTTCCAATTTAATGGTCAAATTACAATCATTTAACCTGCTCAACACTAGCCTCACACGCTCATTGTGTTGGGATACATCATCTCCATATACCAGAACATCATCCTGATAGATGCACACACCTTTAAGACCCTTTAAAACCCTTTCCATTACACGCTGGAACACTGAAGATGCGGAGATTAAGCCAAAAGGCATCCTTTTGAATCTATACGTTCCAAACGGAGTTATAAACGCTGTGAAACCCCTGCATGACTCCTCTAACTCCACCTGATGGTACGCGGAGGTCAAATCTAAGGTGCTAAACACCTTTGCTCCACCCAGTAACATCAGCATTTCATTAATGTTGGGTAATGGATACCTGTCTATTATCACGCATTTATTTAACTGGTGTAAATCTATGCACAAACGAAAATCGCCATTGGGCTTGCGCGCAGCGACCACCCGAGCAAGCCATTCCGTACCTTCCACCTCCTCTATAATACCACCCTCTTTTAACTTAATAATCTCCTTCTCCGTATCTTCCTTCACTGCAACAGGTACACTCCTAACCTTGCAAGATACTGGAATGGAGTTATCCTTAAGTTTGATCTTATGCCTATACCCTTTGAGACACCCAAGATCATGTCTAAAAACCACAGGAAATTTTTTTCACAGACAATCACCCAACTCAACACTCAAAACGTTCTCCATTACTTGGCTATTATCACTCAATTTTGTTGTAGGGCTTGCACTCTTATGTCTCAACAAGATCTGAGGATTTGCATTGGGATCAAGATATATACCCATCTCTCCTTGATGAATCCAGCTTAAAATGCTGTCACCCTTCTTTGATATGTAAATTGTCCCAGAGATCTTTCTGTCTTTATACTCAATCAATCCATGAAAATACTCATGCAATTTTATAGGCTCACCACCGTATGCCAATGGAATGATATCAGGTTTATGCATTTTTATCTTGCCTATCAATCTGTTCATATAAAAATCATTAGAGATAATTGTTATCTTTTCACCTTTGTCAAACAAAACCTTTGTGTTGAACCCATCTTTCATGATGAAATCATAAGGGCTCAGGCTCATAAATGTTGATCTTAAATTGTAGTTTAATCTTCACAAAAGAATCCCATCCAAACAGGTTAACATTCAAAAGTCATCTGAACCCTTAACATTCTCATAAGCCTAAGTTCTAGAATACACATAGCACTAACCATAGAGAATGAAGAAAGAAAGCTTCTCATATCATAGAAAAGCTGAGAACATGCAGAACATGCAGAATATCACAATAACCCGACAAAGGGTACCAAGTAAATCAATTAATTAAGAAAGAGAAATTGTACAATATGTAAGTGCAGTCACAGGGTGCAATGGGTCTCGAAAACATCCTGGTTCATGAGTACAATATGGGGAATTGACACTATTCCTCCAGGGTGTTCAGCCCTTGGTCAATTGATTTAAGTCTCTCAATCCATTTGTATTCCTGTAACAGCAATTTAGCTTGATGATTCTATCCTCATGGGTGACGTGTAAGAACCACGTACCACCTTTAATTATTATGCAAATGTCCAAGTTAGTTGTAGTTGTAGCTCCACCAGAGGGGCATCCATCGTCCCACAGTGTATCCTGCTGCAATGCTACAGTATTCTCGTTTTACCCTTTTGAGAAGTTTGGCCCACATAAATCAAATCACATGAACACCAAATAGCATTTATGACGCCACTGGTCAACAATTCAAGGCAACATCCACATTCTCCTGTACAAAATGTCTGGACTTAATGTAAAAACGACAGACTAAATATTGGCTGCATTTATAGTGTTGTGTGGTGGGGGCTTGGAAAAGGGCTGCTTTGACTAATTTATCTCTGATGTTCTGACAACTCTTAAAAGAACACGTTGAAGGTCTGGAGTTGCCCAGAATGTCTTTGACTAAATGCCAATGTTTGAGTATTGCCTTCCTGTCGTCATTACTGGCCATGTTGAATGTGCTGACAAAAATGAGGCGTTCAGGGCTAGTCGGTCTCATCCTGTGAACTTGTAGGGCCTCCCTGTTAGTATACCAGGCTCTCTTGCATACTTGTTTTAATAATCTAGAAGGATAGCCTCTATCTAGAAGATGTGAGAACAAAAGCTGGGACTCCTGAAAGAAGTAATCATTTCAGGGACAATTCCTACGAAGCCTTAAGAATTGACCGTATGACAAATTGTCCCTCACAGCTCTACAGTGATGCCTGTAGTACATCAGTAATGTATTTTTCTCAGTGGGTATTCTATAAAGAGTAGTAAAGAGAGAACTATTGTCATGCCTAATTCTCAGGTCCAGAAATCTATATTGGAGTTGTCACTTTGCATAGTAAATTGAATGGCTAATGACCTACTATTAAGCCATGCAATAAATTAATTGAGTGAGGTAAGATTTCCTTCCCAGATCATGAATACATAATCTATGTAAAGAAGCCACACGTGTATCTTTATAATAAAAGAGTTTAGCTCATTGAAGTAATAGGTTTGCTCTTAGTTGTCCATATACAGATATGCTAAGTACGGAGCAAATCTGGCTCTCATGGCTACACCTTTTTTCTGGATCCAAAAAATGTACAAAAATTGAAATAAATTATAACATAGTGCAAACCTAGTGAGTTCAACTTGAAATTGAGTTTGGACTGCATGTGGGTGCTCTCTGGTGTCAAGAATGGCTGAGATAACTTGCAGTGCCTCATGTTGTGGGATATTGGTATAGGGAGCCTGAATGTCAAGGGTAACCATAAGTGAATGTGTGTTATCAAATAGTAGGCCTTCAATCTGCTATATAAGGTGCATACTGTCATGAGTATATGAGCGGGTGAGTGGGACAAATGGTTTAAAAAAAATGTTGATGTATTGACACAAAGGTTCCAAGAGGGAACCACAGTCAGAGACAAGGGATGTCCTGGTGAATGGGTCAAATCTTTATGGATTTCAGTTAGCGTATATATGACCGGGGTTCTAGGATGTTTGGTATTGAGGAAGGCATGTTCTTTTTTGCTTAAGTAGCCTTCCTCAAGCCCCTTGTCAGTGATTGTTCTGATTTGATTTTGTATCTCCACAGTGGGTGGGATCATGAAGAAGCTTGGTGTGGTGTGCTTCTACAGAGAGCACGTTGTTGAGTTCCATGCAGTAGTGGTCTTTGTCCAATATCACTATACCACCACCTTTATCAGCCAGTTTAATCACAATCTTAGGATTCTGTGACTTAGTTTTGAGTACAGTCTGCTCTTCCTTAGAAATGTTATATCTAGAATACCTGCGTGTGTTTAGACTTCTGTCAGCATCTCTAAGTACCATGTTTTTTAAAGTCATAATCTCTGGGGGCATATTAGTTGGAAGAGGGTTGAATGTTTGATACAGGCCTTAAGCCGGTGGTACTCTGTTCGCCAACATAATCATTGTTGGAAAAGAAATGTTTGAATCTGACCTTACCGAAGAAGCTTTGTAATTCCAACTTGACTAAAAATGGGTATGGTCTAGTAGTGGGCACAACATTGAGGCCTATGTTCAGGAGTGTAAGCTCATGATGGGATAGGATGTGTTTGGATACAATGAAAATGGGTAAATTGGTCCTGTGACATTCTATTGCAAGATGGTTCACCACAGGTATCACTGCCTTCGTGTTTGGAGCCCCTCGTGTATGTTTGGCTGGTAGAAACCTTGACCTCGGCCTCGTCGCCTGCCATTGCCTCTCTGGTTTTGAAAATTTGCTCCTGGTGGCCATTGTGTCTGCCGACCCAATCCTAAAAAGTCTGGGCAGATGTGCTTGGTGTCATTGAATAGTTTTAAATCTTGTATATATTTCTTCGAGTGTTGGGGACTGTACGTTTTTTTCCACATTATCTCTCTTACTCACCTTTGCGCTGCGCTGTCATATGTAGCATCAACGATATTTAATGAGATTGTCATATGAGGAGTTTTTGAATATTATTAGTCCGACCATTAATATGAATTCTCTTTGCATTTCTTTTCCCATCATATTTTGTGTGAGTAGAAATTGTATTTTCTACCTAGTTGTTGTTTTTCTATATTTTGCAATGAGCAGCAGCTATCCCTGAAGCCCGGTTTTGCAGGGCCTTCATCTGAATGCTTGAGGTGCCAGAAGACTGAAACTCAATGCCTAGGTACTTGTGTTAGTTAGTCCTATCAATTATGTTTTACCCTAATTTCCAAGACCAGGAGAATCATTCACATTTCTTTGTAAAGGTGACAATTTTCATTTTTCCTGGGGTTCCTTCTGATTTGTTGCATTTGCAATAGAAAGACAGGTTATTGTGAGAATGTTGAAGCCCGCCAGCCGAAAAATACAGCAATACCATGTCATCAGTATATTGCATTGTGTGCAGGATTTGACCATTAATTCTCAAATGGCAAGATTTGGGGGTTTTCAGAGCTGGTTCAGTGTCGCCACTGAATATATTGAAAAGAATTGGGGCCAGGACACAGCCCTGTTTTGGACACACTGGGGACAAAAAGGACAGGGAGGGCACTGCTGGAATTTTTACAAGGTTTTACAAAATAACACTAAACCATCTCACCTTTAACTTCTATACTGTGGTCCAGAAAATCAAACAATATATTGAAGAACTTAGAGAATGTCAGGGACAGCTAGTCCAAGATGATAAAGAAATACGTTCCTTTACACAGCTCAAAAGGAAATTGCCAACAGCAGACAAGCTATTTTAGAAAGTGAAATGACATTAAGAAAATGTTTGTTTTCATTAGAAAAGTCTTACAAAATATTCTTTAGATTACATGAAATAAAAAAAGATAAGAGTACTGTAACTTCTTTATCTTCTCTTCTTAATAAACCTAACTCCACACACTTTCCAAAAATTGGACACACACCACTCTCACATTTGAGATACTTACAGCTACAATATCCCATTATTTCTGACCTTATGGGCAGGATTCTGACTGTATAATATTATTCCCTTACCACACCAGTGAGAAACTGGATTTCTGTACGTCTACAGAGCATGTGTGCATACTCAGACAGCATCCATCTTGAAATGCTTTTAGGAAATGTAAAGATGGGGTGCTACTAGCAATGACCATACAGGATCTGGCACGCAAGTGGCAGCAAGGGCCTGGTCACAGTCAGTGGGGAGCTGTGAACGCTTCACTAATTAAAAAAATAAAACGTTTTTAAACACATTGGCGCACTAGTTCCTGTCACTGAAAGATGCTACTTTTCTGGCATGTGTACATTTTTATCATTCACAGTGATGGGAGCTAATGGCTGAAGTGGACTGACCCATTGCCCTATGTTGTATGCTTTGGTGAACCGAAGATAAAAAGGGCTGACTCAAAACCACATCTTTGTTTCTATATATATTTATGTACTTGTTAAAAGTTTTCTGGAGGAAAAACAAAAGGTCTAGGGTATTACCGGATATAACGAGTTACAAAGGTTTATGCTGACCTCCTTGTTGGCTTACACATCACCTAATGACACGAAACCGAATGTCTGCAAAATTTTGAAATATTGTTAATTCTGCAAGCCTTGCTGGATTTGGTGGCTCTGTATCCACTGCAGTAACCTGTGTTCGACCCAGTGGACACAGGTTCAAATTCCAATAAGTGGCGTAGGTAGACATTTGGCCGGCTGTGACAGCCCCTGCGTTTGTCGTACCGCGATGGTCACAGGCAGTGCTTTAAATGGGCCGGTACTGACCGGTACTGAGTACCCGCACTTCAAATTTTCTGCGCTTGAGTACCGGAACTTTTTCTTGTCTCAAAGACAGTACCGGTACTCATGGAGCAGCAGCCCAACTTAATTTGGCTTCTAAGAAAAAGCACGACACACTACTAACCAGTCTGTCAGCTTTTGTGAAGCACTTGAATGCTAATCTCCCCTTAACATCTCCTAATTGAGCATTGCCCCTCCTCCTGTTGTGGCCTCTAGCCCGGGCTGCTGCAGCCTCCTGGACACAGGAGATTCTTTCAGCAGACCTTCACGCTGGGCTATTGTGCTCTGTTGGCCATCCAAACACCTTTGAAAAGTGGCGAAAGCTTTGTTTTTTAAAATGTCTTCATGTGCCCCCTGCTGTCCAGTTCCCTTCAACCCATTTGCAAGGTGTAAACGACTTGGTGCAGGACAGATGAAAGGCCAAATTTGCATCTCACCCCTCTCCCTACTGATAAACACACTGCAGCCATAGCTTGTCAGAGCTTAACTTATAAAGAGGAGAAATAATATACATGCTTTTCCTTTAAAATGTAATTGATCAAGAAAGTTTGTGATATTGTGTTATGTATGTTTGATTTCTATAGCACTTTTCCAATGCTTGTGAGATCCAAGGCGCTATTACACTGGAAACAATTTAAGAAGTTTACACTCAATTAAAAGTAAAATATTTATGACATTAGAAAATAATTTTAGTGAACTTTTTTCTTCGTCCCTTTGAAACAATTTCTAACATAAAGCACCAATGAAACAAAATCTTAAATGAAGAGTTTCATTTGGTCATGAGGTTTTAGCAATGATTTTAATTAATGGCCCCTTAGCACTACCTGTAGCCCCGCCCCCATGGCTCCACCCCCATAGCCCTGCCCACCCCTAACCCCGCCCACATCTCAATTTGGTGAGTACCTGCACTTATTTTTTTTCATTTAAAGCACTGGTCACAGGTAAGAGCGGGGGTGCTGGCGATCCCTCGCAACAGCCACAGGTAGCAGCGGGGGTGCTGGCGATCCCTGCGTTTGCAGCGACGGCCGCAGGTAAGAGTGTGGGGGTGGGGCTGCTGCTGCCCTCGAACCTCGTGCCGCCCGGGGCAGACCGCGGCCCCTTGCTAAGTCACTGATCTCCATGAGTCCACTCAGCCATTCATCCTTCTGAGATCGAAAAGGTGTATTGCTGATATGGTTAACAAGAACAAATGTGGTATGTATCAATAGCACCAAAATACCTCTCTGGGAAAATGAGAAAATATGTCTATTATTGTTGCGTACTGCACTGCGCTCAGATCAGACTTCATTACATTTATTGGTTTGAACAGCAAACAACTTAGAGTGTATCAACTCTTTGCCAAGAATTGATACACTCTAAGCAGGGTCTGGATCATTGCCTAGTGCTGAAGAAAGTCTAATTTTAGGTTTTGTCGCCAACTGTCTTTTCCAAAATTGATCAATGTCAGTTTTACACAATCTGACATATTGGAAAGCACCCTTGCCAGACGATGCAGCTTATAAGTAATGATGCTGTTAGTCTCAATGTAATGATTTACAGTCGTGCTTACGGGCTCTGCGGTAATGTATTTGCAGTAAATGTAGTCTTGCGGGTGAAAAACACAGTGGTTATTTTCTACCACAGCCTACCTCTTTCCACTCCTTTTGACCACACTTTGTATGCTCAGTTGTTAGCAGACCATGAAAATTAGTCGACGGCAAGCTGCTAACCATGGCACATCCTTTGGTACCCGTGGTGATGCCCTTGCTACCCTAGGTCTCAGGAGATATGAAGGCCTTTTGTAGAAATGGAAAGGAAATGGGGCTCAAGGAGCTCTGTTTACTGTCTGCAGCTTCCATGTCCTGCCCTTTCTAGGATTTCCAGCAGCAAGCACAAGCCTGTAAAAGAGCTTGGGCAACACTTCGATGTCATCAGTGGTGAAAGTGTGTGTGACGTCACGTCCGCTATCCATTTGTAAGTCACTTTTTATGTTTTTGTGAAACAATGCGCTAATGCTCAATAGCTGAAGCTTTGCTGTAAGAGGAGAAAGTTATAAATGGTTAGCTTGTGCGGTTACTTTTTTACTTTGAAGGGCATAACAGATCCAGTACATACTCAATTTTCCCTTCACCTCATTAATTAAAACAATCCTGAATATTTAGAAAGAAGACAAATGGAAATATGTAGAGGCGCTTCCCCACTTACCCTTATGCCCAGAGGTGGGTCCAGTGCTCTCCATGCCACTGGAGGCAAGCTATCCTGGCTGATGAGGTCTGAAAGCCCGAAACTGGTCCTAGGATGCTTGTTTCCAGTCCAGGGAGGACCTGGCTTGGCAGTTCAGGCTGGACTGTTCCCATTGGGCGCAGGGTCAAGACTGATTTGCATATGGCTGGGTCCAAACTGGAATGGCACGGTGAGCAAAATAACGATGGATTTAGGCCCAGATCTCTGTACTGGGGTAAATGTATGATATTGTTCTGCATTCTGTCCATCAATTGTCCTTTTTCCACTTACCCTTCAGCATAATCGGTCATGCCCTATTTTGTGTGTTTGTACCTCAAAGATTCCACAAGTGCTTCACACATCCACTCTTAGTGGGTGGAAGTGAGCCAGGTACCTAATTGCTCAGCTGAGCCTGCACTCTCACTGAGATTCGTTTCAATTACAATTAATTTGTTACTCAGTCTGTGCCAAAAGTGTTACTTATTTTTTGTTGATAGCAGCCACTTTGGCCCTGTAAGCAAGTGCCTGGTCATTTCTCCTTTCATTCTGATGTTATTTCAGGCAAATATATAAAATCTGATTTACATGTAAAAGAAATGTCTAAAATGTGCCCGAATTTGCCATTATGGGGTTCTTTGACATCATAGACAACAACGCCAAATGGCAAGTGCTTTGTAAATGTCACCAAAATTCCAAGATGGTAGCATAGGATATATGACACAAATTAGCTGTTTTTCACATAGTATGATACATTATCTGTATATTTTGGTGAACTTAACAGGCAAGAAAGGGAAAGCGAGAATATTTAATTTTAGACGTATATTGCCTTCAAGGGGGTTTAGTGAATCATAAACAAGGCCCAAGACAGGAATATAGGAACATATTCCACAAGTTACTTGTTATGTATTTTTTTTATATTATATGTTTATATGGTAGACAGGGCAGAAGTAACTGTGGAGCAAGTTTTAAAATTCTTCACGTTTTTTCACCTTTGGATGTATGCTGCGATGTACAGCACACATACAAAGTGAGGAAAGTAATGAAGCATAGTTTTTGTGTTGGAAGATTCCCCTTCCTGTGTGCATTGACACGTGGCAGTCTAAAGTGCACCAGTGCAAGGAGAGATGAAAACAGTAGCTGAGTTGTGTGTAATCTCTCACTTTCGCCCAGCTCAGCTACTTTGGTTGCTGCACTGTGTTGCGTGAAAAGTTAGTAAATGTGCCCCATATATTTAACCACCTGTACTGTACATGTATCATATATGTATATGTATATATAGTGTACAGATTTGTATCTTACGAAACAAGAATATACGTACAGATATTCACATCAAATCTATATAGTACATTTACACTGTTCCTTATATACATAATTCAAGCTATCACTGAATGAAGATATACTTTACCTTAAACTATCTTCTACTTTGGGGTTCTGTGATACCACTCCATTCCATCTTTCACCAATCAACAGTATGTTCCCTTAGAAATCTACCTTCATTTGTTGAGAATAAATACATCACCTCTACTTTCAGATTTTTGGGGAATCACCATATCCATATATATATCTTTGAAAGTTGGCTCTGACTCGCTGGTTGCCGCCGCGGCGGTGCTTGGATTTACCTGGGGTACCGGGATATATCAGAGCCCACCACCTCGTCTGGATGATACTGTAGCGGAGTAAGGAGTCGAGGAAGAAATGGCTTCGCGCTGGGCAGGATAGCATTTCATCCTGTCCCCGTTTTCAGATGACACCAGACGCGGAGGTTGAGACGGTAGGAGACAGGAGGGAGCAGTCTGTTCTGTGGCGGCAGAGAGGGGAGTCCACTCCATACCAGCACAGCATTGTTTCCTATCCCCACGCAACCATTACCAGAAATGGACATATGTAATGCATTCTGGGACTGGTAGTCGCGGTACATGATGCGACCTACCAATGGACATTTGCGATTGGTATTTGGACCGAAGGGGCGGAGCAATGCAGGACAAATGAGGTGGGGCGTGGTATTTGAATCAGGGAAATGTGCCACCACCTGTAACAGTTCACTCGCGGCGCTGAAGAAGGCTGATTGTAAGCCGAAATGCATTCGCTTGGAAGCGGGTGACAAGGAAGCCTCCTATCTGTTGTTGTGGAATAAATGCTGTTTCCACAGGTTCTCCGTTGTTGGTCTCTGCACTCTCACCGTTGGAGGGGGTGTTGGAATGAATATATATATATATATATATACATTCACTGAAAAAACATAGGTATCAGAGATATTATAGTTAGAAATTAGCATTTAAAAAACCTTAGAAATTCACAGAAAAAACATAGGTTTCAGGGGTGTTACAGTTAGCTGGCCATTTCACTCGTACAAAACCATAGAAATTCCTCCGTTATAGTTAGTTCTGCTAATTATAACTCGCGCGCCCGCAATGCACTGCTGATGATGTCACAAATTGCATCATTCATGACATGGTCAGTGACATCACTGATGACATCTCAAATGACATCACTGATGACATCATCATGACAGCAACGCGAGACTTCCCTGCTTCCGGGGGCAGAGACAGCACAAGCAGGGAAGTCTACACAAATTGTGTGAGTACATTTCTAATTTTCAATTCTTGAATCACCTTTCCTCAATAAAATATCTTTTTATGATGATCCAAGGATTTTTTAAACTCACTATTTTATGAGCACTTTTTTCTGGATACTACTACACATCCAGTGGTTACCTCTGGGTGAAGGTTTGCATACAACAACAAAAACCTATGATGATGCACCCACGCACCGTAAATTGCTGGAGAACCAAGATATACCGCCACACCACCTACGTGTGTGTATGAGGGTTTTTTAAGATGGTCACCAATAACCGTAAAAACCCTGGTGCTGTAGTTTCTAGTGATCCATTCTCCTACTGATTTTTGACAAATTTTTCTTTCTGCAGCACTAATCATATTTTCTATGGCAAAATGAACCCCCTCATTTTGTTCCTTTTTAAATTAAATGTTTTAAGAGTTACCACTTTATTCCAATCAAGATGGCTTCAGGTGTGCCATACGTTTGTCATAAGTAGGACTGTTAGCGCTCTAGTTGTTCTATAGAACACTCTGGGAAGCTGCAGTAGAACACAAAGGAATCAACTGACAGTCTCTGCCCTTGTTGGATGTTCATGTTTTACTGAGAATGTCAGATGTCATTCTCACATGACTGAGAAAGATAACGTGAATTTACAGAAAATATGCTCTCAGTTTAGCTTATATATCACCTTCCAAACCTCTGTAGGTAAAGCATGAGAAAATTGTTTTCTCTCAAACATGATTCATGATATCCCAGCAGAAGGCTTTTTCACATGTTAAAATCACCTTAGAACACACCACAATTCCTAAAATGAGTATGGTACCATCAACAAATGATTTATAATGTAACTAAAATCTTAAAACCTTCTATTAACTGCAATGCTTTTTAATGAGGTGCTATCATGTATATTGGTCCCAAGATGGCAGCCAACACTTCTTGGATGAAGTGCTGACAGCCAATCAGATCTCACGATGAGATATGTGGTTAGGCTCCACCCAGATATATATGTATTTTTTTCCTTTAATATCTAAGAAACTACTGAACAGATTTACACCATTTAACAAAAAGGCATGACTCTGAACCAAGGTATACCTTTCTGCCAAATTTGGTGTAATTCCGTTCAGCAGTTCGGGCTGTAGCTGCGATTAAAGGCTCCTATGGAAAATTGCATGGGAAAACACGTTTTGGGACCCCCTTTTTTCTCGGCCCCCACTTGATGAATCACCCCGAGACTTTCAGGATAGGACCGGAGCGCCCCACCAGCTTTGAAAATGTTGCGAAGATTCGTCAACCGGCGCCAAAGTTATTCCAAATAGAATGTTGCTAATTTCCTATGGAAAAGAGGTCCTCTATATACATATATATATAACCTACTGGCGATAGCCAGTAGGTATATATGGTTAGGATTGTTTTCCATAGGGAAATCGCAACATTCTATTGGAATTAACTTTGGCGCCGGTTGAGGAATCTTCCTGAATTTTCCTTAACTTTGCCTCGTGGTGCTCCGCTCCTTCCCTGAAAGTTTGGGGGGGATTCGTCAAGCGGGGGCCGAGATAAAAGGGGGGTCCCAAAACGTCTTTTCCCCATGTTAATTTCCATAGGGCGGTTGGACTCACTTGTAGCCCGAACGGCTGAATGGTTTTCCACCAAACTTGGCAAAATTGTAGGGACTGGTAGCCCGATGTGCCTTTGCTATGTCTCAAGATATGTGCTCCAGTGGTTTTTACAAAAATTAACTTTGAAAAAATATATATTGGGCTACATTGGGCTATATATATGTTAGAGCCCAAATGTAGCCCAATGTAGCCCAATGTAGCCCAAAGATGGCCACCAGAGACAAAAAAAAACAAATGTAGCCCAAATATCAGCCAGATGTAGCCCAACTATAGCCCAATGACAGAATGTCCCAGAGTGTTCTAAAGAACAACTAGAGCGCTAACAGTCTTACTTATGACAAAAGTATGGCACACCTGAAGTCATCTTGATTGGAATAAAGTGTTAACACTTAAAACATTTAATTTGCAAAGGAACAAAATGAGGGGGTTCATTTTGCCATAGAAATTTTATATATATATATATATATTCACTGAAAAAACCATAGGTTACACACCAGTTATAGTTAGGAATTAGCATTTAAAAAACCTTTGAAATTCACTGAAAAAACCATAGGTTTCACACCAGTTATAGTTAGCTGGAAATTTTACTCGCATAAAACCATTGAAATTCCCACGTTATAGTTAGTTGGACTCACTATAACTTGCACGTCTGCAATGCACTGCTGATGACGTCACATATTACATCACTCATGCATATATTTAAATATTTAAACATTACTCGCTAATATATGTATTCACTAAGATACACTTAATAAGCCAGTTAACCAATCAATTTTTTTTTAAAACACTGAAAAAAACATAGGTTTCAGGCCTTCTATAGTTAGGAATTAGCATTTAAAAAACCTTTGAAATTCACTGAAAAAACCATAGGTTTCGGGCCTTATATAGTTAGGAATTAGCATTTAAAAAACCTTTGAAATTCACTGAAAAAAAACATAGGTTTCAGGCCTTATATAGTTAGGAATTAGCATTTAAAAAAACCTTTGAAATTCACTGAAAAAACCATAGGTTTCAGGAGTTATATAGTTAGGAATTAGTTCTTAAAAAACCTTTGAAATTCACTCAAAAAACTATAAGTTTTAGTGGTGTTATAGTTAGAGGACATTTTACTCATACAAAACCAATGAAATTGCTCCTATATAGTTAGTTGTACTAACTATATTTCGCGCACCCGCAATCCACTGCTGATGATGTCACATATTAGATCATTCATGACATGGTCAGTGACATCCCTGATGACATCTCAAATGACATCATCCACGTGACAATCACATACACCTTTTCATAATCTATTAAATTTTTCATCACTGTTTGTAAAATACAGAGTATCATATTTAAATCCCTTGTCACAGCAATACAAGTATCTAAAAATCCACTCAGTGATTCATAGATGTATACACACATCTAATCACTTACCTATGGATTCACTCATACATGCTGTCAATGAACAATAGAACACTATCAAAAATACTTATACATCTATATCGACATTAAACAACAGCAGGCATTCTATTCACATATGAAGTCATCCTACTCACTTATGCAAACAATGGATCATACTTACATATTTACTTAGCAAAACACTTATACAAACACCACTTCTTCTATTCATTTAGATAGTAAGTCATACTTAGTGAATTATAAAATCATTATTACAAGTATACAGTTATCCATACAGTCACTCACACAATCATTGTGTCTTATGTATACTTATTTATATACAACTGACACATACACTGCCTTTTATTTTTCTAGTTTGTTGGACCTGTACCTTTGAGAAATATATTTGCTCATCACCACACCCATAAAGAGATTCCCTCACCCAAACTGTTAGAACATGTAGTTTTAACTTCATATATCTACTGAATCAACTATTCACACATCTTTGGACAGTCACCCCCCCCCCCCACCGAACCACACACACTTTCACACTCCCATACAAATACTCAGTTAACTAATCAATAACTAATATAGACTTTCACATAGCTAGTAACCAACTGTAGAATCAGTTTACACAACAACTGACAAAGTGATACAGATATTCACACAGTTTAGTCACTATTCACTATATTTAGTGAGACATTATAAATTGGTCAAGTAAACAGTAAATTACACTGCTACTAAATCCTCCATCCAAATATTTATTTATATATATCCACTCATTCTTCAATGTAAATTGCTATATATATAATGCATATTTAAATAACGAAGCAAACCACATTCACTGGATGATGTCATCAGTGATGTCATCAGTGATGTCATTTGAGATGTCATCAGTGATGTTACTGACCATGTCATGAATGATCTAATATGTGACATCATCAGCAGTGGATTGCGGGTGCGCGAAATATAGTTAGTACAACTAACTATATAGGAGCAATTTAATTGGTTTTGTATGAGTAAAATGTCCAGCTAACTATAACACCACTAAAACTTATAATTTTTTGAGAGAATTTCAAAGGTTTTTTAAAAACTAAGGGCCCGATGTAGGTAAATCCCATTTACCGATTTTGAAATACCGATTCGGTATTCAAAAATCGGTAAATGGGATGTAGGTCCCAACATCTGGATTCGTTACCGAATCCTTAACAATTCTTTAATTACCGATTTGGTAAATACCGAATCGGTAATGCCCATTCATTCCTATGGGCTTTGAAGCCCATAGGAATGATTAGGCATTACCGATTCGGTATTTACCAAATCGGTAATTAAAGAATTCACAAGGGTGCAGGGGGTGTCACTTTGACACCCTCTAGCACCCCCAAAACGGGCATGTGTGCAATGTGGCACACAGACATGCCCTAAGGGCACGTCTGTCTGTCACATGGCACATGTGTACATGCACAGATGTGCATGTACACAGGAATCGGTTTTTTACCATGGATTTGTATTCCATGGTAAAATACCGATTCTGTAGGCCATGTGCTGATGGAACATTGGCTACCTACATTGCATTTTCGGTAGTTCTACCGAATCGTCATCATTACCGAATCGGTAAATATTACCGATTGGGTAACTTTACCGATTCGGAAATGATAACGATTCGGTAAAATTACCGAAAATGTGCCCCTACATCTCGATAGCCCTTTACCGATCGGAAACGGCCGAAAATCGGTATTTTCGGCCGATTCCGATCGGTAAAGGGCTACCTACATCGGGCCCCTAGTCCTAACTATATAACTCCTGAAACCTATGGTTTTTTTCAGTGATATATATAAAAAAAAAATATATATATATATATATATAGAGCCTTTGCCCACCTGAGTGTAAAATGTCCATATTAATAGTGATTCATAGATCAATGCACAATCATCTGACTGTTTCGAGCCATTATTTTCCTTATTATGACAAGCATTTGCTCCATTATCATCATATGCACTATGCAAAGAGGATTGCTCATAAATTGTATACATGAAAAGAGTTTTTACTTTTTTGAAAATGTGTGCAAATCAATCTGAAGGTTTACAGTTTCAGGCTTTTACTGGGAACAAAGATGAACCCTAACATTATCAGTGCTTTTTCCCCTTTATGTCCCATTGGTTGTCTGGACTTGGTTTATCTGTGGTGTCTGCCGCATCCTCTTCCTTTTACATTTCTTTTGTACCTGTGAGCTCTTTGTGCCACTTTTCATCTCGTCTTATAAAGGCGTATCTGCTCCAAAAAGGACAAACCTGTGTGCTTTTTTGAAATCTTCACCCGAGTGGGCTGCTTTAGACACACCTGCCATTCATGTCACTCTCCAGCCAACCAGGCTGCTGTTCTGTTTATTTGTTCTACTGGGATGCGCTTATTAGCATTAAACCATTTGGATAATGCGCTCCCTCTGCCTGGCACTAAATTCTTTTCAATGTGCTTATCCCTGCGAGAGTAAAATATTTCTATATCGGCCAGGTCATTTGAAGACTATCCTGAGGCGATGTGAGTCATGTCTAAAATATCCTCTTCACAATGGTGCGTTTCTTTGTCTGTGGTTTTGCCTTTCCCTATTTGTTTATTTTAGAGGGTAGAAGTATTTCAGCTTTAATGAGATCCGTCATTTGGAAGGTGCCATAGTTTATGCCCGTTCTAGAAACATACTTTATAAACAATGTCCTCTTGTGATAAAGATAGCGAATAAATGGTTCTTTAGGAATTGTTTACAGGAATTTTGAATAAACGGGATTGGTACTTAGTTTAATTCAATTCAAGTGAATATAATTTACAGAAGAAAGAAGTTTGTTTAATTTATGTAATAGCGTTCTCTGTGTCATGTGCAAAAAAAAAAAATGAATATTCACTTTTACCACAGGAGTCATGTGGGAGCCATACATGGCCTGCTGTCCCAAAGATGAAAACACATAACACATACTCACCCTCCTACTCATTGCACTTACCCTCTCCTCTGCCCAATTGCAAAAACATCCTGGTGTCCTGCCATCCAGCAACACCCACCTCTCTTCATCTCTCCAAATATAAAAGCACCTGGGGCCCTATTACAGATAGGGCGCACTTTTCCTGTTTCCTCCCATTAAGCAGGTGCGCCGGGTGCAAACAGGGAAAGTGCACCCTATTATGAAGAATGCACTCCCTTCAGGGCAGCAGCGAACTCGTGCTGCCCCCACGGCAGCGAATTCAAGAGAAATATACAGCAGCTGTTTAAAAGCAGCTCAGTGTTTCTCGGTGCAGGCGGTAATCCGCCTGAACTTTCAAAAGGGATTACAGATCTCCTTGCAGGCGGTGCAGTGAGTGACTGCATCCGCCTTCAACCGGATATCTGGGGGTTCCATGTGATAGAGCGCGAACTCACCTGCCCGAGATTTTACCATACTCACCTGGGCCCATAAATCAACATACACACTTTGAACAGGTAAACCTAGGCTTAACCAAATTTTGCTTAACCTTTCAGGACCTATACCATTTGATTTACCAATCCTAGTCACCGGTACCTAAAGGCCTAAGGCAGTAAATAAACATTTGCCCTCATATAATAACCACAAACTCGAGAAAGATTTAAATTCTTTATCTAATGTAAATTATTAAATGTCAGTGTCCATACTACATTAACTCAAACTTGATCAATCAAAAAGAATATGGTGAAGATAAGATAGAATGAGAAACTTTCATTAAGCATTGAAACATTGGGAGGGTGGAAAAAGGAAGAACAGTACAATGACGAACCCACATTTATTATAATTACCTAGAATGGTATGAAGACCAACCCTGGCCACAGGCTGGGTCAAAGGACAGAACCCCAAAGTACAGGTGCACGCAGGAAAGAATAGATGCAAACCAGAATCAGGACAGGTACGGACCAAATTGGACAGGACAGGACCACCTCAGGCTAAGACCGGCACCCACAGCTAACGTGCTACGCCTGAGTTGCACCTTCTCTGCAGCCAACAGCCAAACCCCGATTTGGTCTTCGAAATCTCCCTTCCCAGTAGCCCCAATTGGGTTATCGAATCTTCTGACAGAGTGCTCAGCCAGCACTTCTGCTCTCGATCACCTATTGAGTGCGTTGGGTCAGTGACAGGTCAGCTATTCGGACAAGTCGGACAAATTAACTAGCTAAGCCTACTCTAGTTATACTATTTTCCAGGGCAGTGTACCACCCCCCAATGTTGCAAGTGTAAGGAACCCCAATTTTGATTGGACAAAAGGATGAGGAGAGGTCATCACACCATACCAAAATGAAACTTTTCTTCTGCATTTTAAATTAGCGTTCCCGCCCATCAATTTATTTTCCCATTCGATTTATTCCACCCAACAATTGAATGTTCTTATAGAAATACAATGTTAACAGTTTGTCTTCCGCTTGGGGTCATCAAGTCAGGTTCGAAGGCGCATCCTTTAGTGTGATGAAAGCTTGGCTTTGATTCAATGACGAATGACTTAAGCTCCTTCTGGAGTTTGACATGCGCACTGTGGGTTTTCAAGATGGAGTTATAGCACCTCCCAGGCCCAAGAATACGATACATACAAAATAGAAAAGAAACAGCTTTAGAGCACAGAATAAATGAATGCACTGTATAACACTTATCTCTACTCGATTCCCATTGATTTATTTTAACTATTGCGTTTAGTGTTTAGGCAAAACAAACAGCTTAGCAAAAGCAGCAGTGCAAGCTTCATGCATGCTGTAACACAAAGCAGCCATCTTAATTCTAGTGCGCAGAAGCGAAGGTTTTCCCTCCAAATAAGAGAGTACGTCATATCACGTGAGTATGACAGACGCATGCGCAGTAGAAAATCCCGCATAGCAGCTGCCATTTAAATGCAAACAGATTATAGTTAATAAAAGCACATTGAAAAGCTTCCCCTAGATACTAAATATGACATGTGATGCAATATTAATTAGACAAAACATGCTAATTAGTACGTTATGAGTTATTTTGAAAGGGTTGAGTACAAGCAAGTCGCTCTACGTGCGAATCCTTGCTCCATCAATCCCCTCTTTGATGATATTTTATATCATCACCAATTAATGAAATAGATGCCAACTTTCACAAGTCTCCCAATTCAATCTCTTCAAACTTTCTGTTTGGTTTCTTTCCATTATTCATGTGAAAGTTTTTCACTTTCTTGTATAAGTTTCCATTCAATTCCTCAAGCTCTATCTCTTCGGTATTTCTTTTCTTCCCTTTCTTATTAACTGTATATGTCTTCTTATGCTTACGAAATCTACAACAAACCATTATCCCTAATATTAGTAGGCCTATTCCCACCATTGGCATCAGTATTCTACCTACAAAACTCTTTCTTATATTAGAAAACCAACTACCTATAGAGGAGAGACCATCTTTAAGTCTCTTCCATGCACTATCAACCTCCAGTGGTTTGAGTTCTTTTTCCAAATGTGTAATATTCCTTATATACCCCTTAATTTCAACACTTTTGTCAGGTATGTAAGTGCAACAATGTTGCTCTTTCAACATTCTGCAGACTCTGCCCTCTTTTGCTAATAATGTATCAAGAGCAAGTCGATTTTGTAAAACCATTGATCTGATCGCAACCAATTCGGTATTGATCATCAAGAATCCTCCTGCAGTGTCAGACGAGAAGCGATCCACCACTGTAGACAGTTTGCAAATTCTCTGCGTATTCAGAACTACTCTCACTGTAGGTATCAATGCACTAAATATATCACCTACTATTTCTGCAAAACTAGCTCTTTTACTACGTATTAATCCATTAGTTTCTTCATTGCTTCCAGTGATTTTGTTTACATTATATATCTTTGGGAATACTATTCCAAAATAACAGCTCCCATACCAATGATCTGGCAATTTGTAATATGCTTGGTTCCCGCATATATAATAAATTCCAGGAAATACTGGTTCTGTTCCATCTTTGAAACCCCAACCCCAATTACCGTATAATTGTGTTCACACTCACTGGAACCAATGAATATTTTGTTATAATAACTGGTTCTTTCTCTATGGAGACAGAGTTTCCCTTTCTTTTCAAAATCCAACAACATAGCAGCGTGAGTCTTGCCATTTGAGGTGAACCCTACATTTTCAGCCCATTTAGGGATTTTATGGTTCTTGTCCTTTGCTTTTCTTTGGAAATTCTCTCTCCTTCTCTCAACCATATTTAAAAATATTTTCTCTTTTTCGTGTAATAAGCATGTTAAATTATTCTTGTGTGCTTCAGCTATATCTATTGTACCTATGCTTAGAAAATATTTACCTATATAATGTGTTACATCACTCTTAGTATGTACAGGATTCATGTTCCCTACACCCCAGCCCATCGCCATCCCCCTGTACAGTTTTGTATGTATATTACGGCACCTTAACGTTGTTTGTACTCCTCTGTATATCTTGTAAAGCGCTCTGATACCCTCACGGGTCAAGTTTGCGCTCTATAAAACACTAAAAATAAATCAAAAATAAAAATAAGTATAGGAAGTTCAGAAAATATGACATATGAGTTATATTAATAATACTGTAAGGGTCCTTTCTTATAAAATAAACTAGCTAATATACTACATGAAATACCATATGTTAGGGGTAAATGGTGGTAAGTCACACCTTCGGCTACCCAAGTAGGTAACTTCATACAGACATAACAATTTTCTATTTTCATAGCTTCTATATAGTGTACTAATAGGTTTGCAAATACATTTAAGTGAGTTCTATTCTTAATTCTAGTATAATGCAATCCTTCCTCATCTGATGCTTCTAAATCTACCTTCTGTTGTCTAGTGCTAAGTGCCTTTTCTTGTGTATCTATTTTTCTAGGTACATCTATTGTTTCAGGTACGTTAGTGTTATCCTTTATGTCTCTACTCATTATATAACGAATAGCTACTGTCAGTCCTAACCATACTATGAGTACTATCACTATACTACATGTTCATATTCTACAGCATGTTTTCAAACAGTTTCTTTTCGGTCTTCCATTAACAGTATGATCAGCCATGGCTGATTAGGATACTTAACCCCTCTTTGTAACTTTTACACAGTCTTTTAATCTGTGTAATTTCTTTCAAGTTGGTCTCACTTCTTCGTCAGTCTGATCAGCAATTAATTCATCATCACTTTCGTCACTTATTTCTAAGTGTTTGAAATCTTCAAGGATGGCGTAAGTCCATTCAGGACCTCTGAATTTATTATTCAGTCTCTTCAGGCGTGGACTTCTCCTTCTTGGTTGCTCTGTGGAAGGCCCAGCCTGACTTTATATTTCATTTACCTGCTCTGGTTCTTCATTTATGGTTTTAAGGCGAAACTTCAATCTTTTGACAAAACCAGGCCACATATCTCCTTTTCTGAGTCTGTTAGCTGGCACTGTGCTTTGATTTTCTTCAATTGGTCTTTTATTTTCGTTCAGTTGTGGCACAATTTGTACATCATCAAGGCATTTTGGGAGGACGTTCCGCCCCAAATTCCGAGGCACAGCGTAATGCAGACTTGCATAATAAATTCCATTTTATTTTCTCAATTTTTAAATGTCATTTTCCTTTGCTTTCACCATGTTATTCCACTTTTTGTTTTCTCATCACAGCCACACGCAAGGAAATGTGCAGATTTTCAAATATTTCACATGTTCAGGTTTGTCCATCCGGACCTTACTCCAAGAACAAGTACAAGAGCACGGAGTTCATCAAGAAAGCAGTATTTTATTGACCCAATGCATTTCGGGCGTATCCCGCCCTTCTTCGGGGGTAACTACAAACAACAATAAAATGGGCATCATTATTCTGTCAGACACATTTAAAACTTCAACAATATTATAACTTCATGCTCAAAAATTAACATACCGAGTTGTTTTTACAAACCATATTTCACCTTCTTATCAAACACCCCTTTTGCTAAGTGGTTTCCCCGTGCCATCCCACGTGTGCTTACTAAACCCTTTTCTCTGCCTGATTACAGTGTGCCTCCCTCTCTGCTGTCTCACTATTCTATCAGCCATCCTCATCTCAAACATGCACCTGAATACAAAAGTAAATTAGCAGCCTCGACGCCGTGACTTTGCGCAACTTAAACTAGATTCCAAATTCCTTTCACTTACACACTCACTTTCCCCATTCAAAAACGAAATCTTAACCCTTGGTATTCTCCCTGTTCTGTACTTCCCCTCGTCCTGCCTCTCTCGGTCTGATTCAATCGTTACTGGAAAACCGAAGCGTGGTATCAACTCTCTGAGTAGAAGTCTAGCTACAGAGATGCTATCATTTCGTTTTGTAGGGTATGCTTCTACCCATTTTGAAAATAGGCAGACAATGACAAGAACATATTTCATCCCTCAACAGGGTGGTAACTGTATAAAATCAATTTGTAATCTTATGAATGGGCCTTCTGCTTTCCCAATCTTCCCAGGGCAAACTACAGTTCACTTACCAGGATTCATTTGCTGACAAATCAAACACCCTTGGCAAAGAGCCTCTGCTATGTTCCTAAATTTTGCATTAAACCATGATTGTCTGAATAGTCGCAGCATAGCATCCCGCCCTAGGTGTGAATCTCCATGATACATCCTAGCCATAGGAGCAAGCATACAGCCTGGTAACACAGGTCTGCCATCAAGGTAAACAATAACACCATCTTTAGCCCTTTTCTGACAACCTATCTTTCTCCATTCTTCTTTTTCTGAAATTTCTGCCTCATTCTGCAAATCTCTCACTTCTTCCCAAGTTTTCACACCTTGCAACAACATAAGTTGGCAGCTGTTTCCACATGCATCGATTTTCTTATTTATTGCCATCTTATGTTTGGCACAGTGTTGGGCTAATTGGTCAGCATATCGGTTACCTGCTGTCACTTTGTCATTTCCAGATTAGTGAGCAGCACACTTGACCACAGCCATGGTTTATGGTAATTGGATTGCTTTTAGCAAATCATTCACATAATTTACATTTTGCAAGCCCTTGCTAATGCAATTAATTCAGCTACTTGTGCAGACTTAACTCCAGGTAAATAGGATGCTTCAACCGGGCCCCATAATGTACAAATGGCATATGCAGCGCTCAAACCTCCTTCCTCATGTTGTATGCATGGGCCATCTACAAATAAAGGGTATATCTACAAATAACTCATGTTCTGAATCTATTAATGGTTCTTCTCTAATGTCTGGGCGAGGTTTGGTACAGTATTCTGTCAGGTCGATACAATTATGTTCGACTACATTTTTGACTTCTGCAAAATGTGATTCAGGCAATAGTGTTGCTGGATTCAAAATGTTACACCTAACAATAGTCACATTTTCTGCACCTAAAAGAATTTGTTCATATTTAGTCAGCCGACTAGGAGTCAGATATTGGGTTTTGGTTCTTGTCAACAAAATCACAACTGCATGTGGGACGTATACAGTCACTGCATGGCCCATAATAATGGACTCACTTTGCTCAAGACTCATGCATGTTGCAGCTACTGCTTTCAGACATCCTGGCAATGCAGATGCCACTGAATGCAGTGTGGAAGAAAAATATGCCACAGGACGTCTCATCAAACCATGGGTCTGGGTCAAGTCTGAGAGTGCGCAATTGTCTCGTGTATCACAAAACAATGCAAAGTCTTTCGAATAATCAGGCATTCCTAATGCTGGAGCTGTACATAGACAATCGCGTAATTTTAAGAAAGAAGACATGCTTTCATCATCCCATTCTACTGGGTCTTTTGCTCTTTTCTTTGTCATTTGTATCAATGGTTTTGCCAGAACTGCAAATCCCCCAATCCACTGCCTGCAGTAACCTATGACTCCAAGAAACATTCTGATTTCTTTCTGAGTTCGAGGTAGATTCATGTTTTTTATTATTTTGATCTTTTCTGTGGTAACTCTTCTGACACCCCTTTCTATCTGGTGCCCCAGATATTTCACTGATGTGGTGCAATATTGTAATTTTTCAGGTGACACCTTATGTCCTCCTTAACCCAAATGATTTAACAAAGCTATGGTATCCACTACACAGTCATTTCAGGTTTTATACGCCACCAATAGGTCATCTATGTACTGCACTAGGACAGATTTTCAAGGCAGCACCAAAGATTCAAGGCATTTTTTCAAAATCTGATTAAAAATCGATGGACTTTCTGTGTACCCGTGAGGGACACGGTTCCAGACATATACATGACTGTCGAATTCAAAAGAAAAAAGATACCTGCTATCTGGATGTAAAGGTATCGAGAAAAATGTGTGGCACAAATCAATTACAGTGAACCAACCTGCTGCCCACGGTATCTGATATAAAATCACAGCAGGGTTTGGCACTACAGGACAACATGGGACAACAATTTTATTAATTATGTGAAGGTCCTGTAAAACCCTATACTTACCACTCAGTTTCTTTATGCCAATTATGGGTGAATTACATGGACTGCTCATTATTTCTTGCAAAATGCCTGTTTCAACCAAACGTTTTATTTCTGCTGCAACTCCTGCTTTTATTTCTGGGCTTATTTTATACTGTCGATTATTTGGGTAAACTGCACCTTCTTTCACTGTTACTTTTATTGGATCAACATTTGCCATTAATCCAATATCTTTTCCTGTAAAATCCCACACCTCAGGATTCACAGTATGTTTTATTTTCGGTTTCCTGTTTTGCCAACATTAATTTATATATTCCATCTTCACTTGGGGTTTGGATTTCAACACCACTTGAAGTGCAAAAGATGGTGCAATTCATTTTGCACAACAAGTCTCTGCCTAACAGGTTTACTGGACTTGAATCGCACACAACAAATTTGTGCATTTCTTTGAAATTTCCTATTTTGGTTCTGTAACTGGGGTACAAATTTGTTTATTAGACACGCCTACTACTTGGATCGCTTATCCCGCGAGGGATAGGTTTGGAACGTCTGCTGTTCTCACAGTAGAACCGGTAGCGCCAGTGTCCAACAAAAATGTTACATCATTTCCCTCAACTTTTCCCTCAATATATGGACCCGACTGATCTACCGGCAAGGATGCGCCAAGTACGCACTCCTCGTCCTCCCCTCTCAGGCACCATCAGTAGGTATCCTCTTCAAAAAATGTGTCACTTAATAGAAATTGTGGAGTCACTGAATCTCTCCTACCACCTCCCTCCCAATTTGAGGTAGCCACACTATAGCTTGCTTTGCTCCCAGGATCTGGCATAGGTGCAAGGGGTAATTGGTTATGTGTTACCTGTGGCGACTGTTTCTTTGATACTTCATTCTGTGTCTGTGAATTCAAAGGGTTGGTTTGCATGTTGTTATTATTAAATATGGCTTTACACTCGTTTTTCCAATGCCCCAATTTTCCGCACCCATGACATGGAAATTTCTTTTTAGCCTCATCTCTGTTATAATTTCCCTTTGTCTTTCCTCTATTTCCATCTCCTTGGCTTGATTATTTTTCAACTGATTCAATTGAAGTTCCTGTTGCTCTGCGAGTTTTACTTGTGCCCACATGACTTTTTCTTCCAAATTCTTAGGCTTGTTGTCTAATTCATCCTCCCAATATTTTGCATATTTGAGCATTTCATCAATAGGTTTGACCTGCCAACAGATCTTATGATCTTTAATCCATTGTAAAATGTCTGGTCTCAATCCAGACACAAACCGATAGATGAAATGCATCATATCTTTGGTATCAATGTTCTCTAGACCACTGTATTGTTTAAAGACCTGTAAGAGGCGTTCATAATATGCATGTACAGATTCAGCTTTATTCTGTGTAGTTCTATCTCTTCTAGTCCAGCCAGTCTCTTTTGGAGGTACCTTCCCTTTCAAGTACAACATTACCTGATTGTATTTTCTCATAACCTCGTCTGATGGAGCTCCTGTCTTTGGGTCTCTAGGATACTCATCACTTGGCCAATCAACTGCATTTTTGCACTCTGTCCATAAATCTACAGGGACAACAATATCAAATAATCCATCTAGATCTTTTAACAGTACTTTTGAAACCTTTACAAATCTTTCGACTTGTCTGTACCATTCTACAAGTTTCTCTCGTAACTTAGGAAAATAATTTGTAAATGACAAAATATCCTGTCTGGACCATGGGACATGTACATAACCTCCACCTGGCACTTCTCTCATTGGACACAAACTTTCCACTTTTTCTGTTTCTTTCAACATATACTCTGATGCAGAATTTTTCACTTGTGCCTCCTCCTTTTTCTTTGCCCACCTGGCTTTCCATCTTTCTAGATCACCCCATATTTGCAATATTGATAACAACTCTTTAATTTGCACTTTCCTTCCTGACACATTGATATTTTCCAAATCTTTATCAGTGAATTCAACTCGGTAAGGTTTCTGTAGTACTTTGGATTTACCAACATCAATTCCCATTTCAAGTGCCATATTCATTAATTTCTCATGAAATACTCTGGTGTTTCGTGTGATACTTCGACATATAAACAACAATTCATCTTCGCTGAATGTGTTCAATCTTTCTAAACCCACATTTGCTGCCATCATTTCTTCTAATTCGGCCCTTAATTTGAATATATCCAATGCTTTTGGTTGTGATTTTGGCTTATCAATTTCTCGGGTCCATGTTTCTAATTCTTCTGGGGTAACTACTGTTGTATTTGCTGTACCTGTTGGTGTTTCCATTCACACTTCTCTAGAGCTTCCAGTAGTACTTTTCCTAACTGAGCTCCTTTCAGGTTCTCTTGTAGGTAAATCCATAAGGGAAATAACCGACTCACATTCACTTGCTTGATCAGCCACAATTAATGTCTCCTTTCTTGGCTGTACTACAGGTGTAGTTAGAACAGGATTTTTAGGACTACACTGTTTATCTCCATACAAAGGAACAACAGGACCAATGGTCACCGGAATTGTTAGGGCTTCAGTACTCGTATTTAATTGGGAAATTTTCTGAATTAATTCACTTCTTTGTTTATTTAATGCTTCTCGTTCCCTGTCCTGTAACACTTTTTCTAATGAAGTCTCATGTACTACTTGCGGAACCGAAGGAGATTTCAAGAACGGTGCACTAGGATTAACTGTACTTGGCTTCTTATTGTAAGGTGGCAGATTTTCCATTAACAAATCCTCCAAATAATCATCTTCTGGATTATCGCTAATCATTAGATTTCCTGTTTTCTCAGTACTTTTACTTCCCATTTACTTTCCCATTTGTTCCTCCAAAGTTCGTACAGGATATAATCCTTCCACTAACATGGATTGTCTCCATCATTTCATTTGCTTATCTCTTGTCTCTTTAGGAAATCTAGGATAAAATGTACTCTAATTTCCGTCACTTCTGGGTCTATCTCTTTCAAAAGCCTCAGTTTCCCATTCTTCTAATGCTTCGTACTGAGTCAATCTAGGTCTAGGATCTAATTCATTCATGCGTGTCCTCAAATTATACAAAACTCTACCATTAAAGGTACCATTTTCTGGAAATGCTAAAACACCATCATCTTTTGTGTACTCCATCCAGTTTTCTAACGACACACAAGTGTGATAGCCCCTTTCAACCATCATGTATGATTTGGGCGTATTTGGTGGCGGAATAATAATCCCTTCTCTAGTTTCAATTGGTTTATCTTTCTTAAAGAATTTTTTGACCTTTTTAATGAACGACATTTTTCTTTTGTCTCCGTACATGATATGAGGTCTTCCTCTTATCCGTTGTTCTTGTGCAAAACCTAAGTACCTCCTATCGGGTCTATTTCTTATTATTGCTGGGTCTAAATGCCACATGTAATTTTATGCCGCTTTTAATTTTGCAATGACCCTCGATTTGTTTACTAATAGACTTCAATACCAACACGTTTCTTATTTTTCAATGACCAATCGTAAATTAGGATTCAAATAAATTTACCCAATAGTTGCGCGGCTTTTGCTGTGAGACGAGTTCTCACGCTCCTGCACTCACCCCTCCTTTACAGTATTGCCTCAGCTACACACCCGCTGTCTCAACCAATACCAGCGCGGCTCTAGGTGACGTCAGCGCAGCTCCGCAACTGACTCCCTCCTTTGCAAGGTAATTTCAAAACTTATTTCACTTTTCAATGTAGAATATCACTCATTTACAACATAAAAACATTTGCCACTGTGCCTAAGTGACTATATTCAAAGAAAAGATGATTTGCACTCACTACGAGTAAATCCCTTCCGCTTACTCTTCAAAGACTACAAGTAGATCTCTTCCGCCTACCCTTCACACAAGCATTAGAGAACCTGTTACTCCCTCGGGCTTACCCTTTCTAGGTGATATAAGGCCAAGTTTTACTAGCAAACCCATTTGCTGTCAATCAAGCTCAGAAGAACCTGCTACTTCTTCAGTGTGACCCTTTCTAGGTGTTATCGCGCCAAAGTTTTGCCAGTGAACTCTTGCTATCAATTATTCACACATTTATTCAGAAAGTCCCTAAACAGTGCTTCTGGTTGTACCTAACCATGCACTTACTTCCTTAGGCAAGTGACCTCAACTACAGAGTGGCTTCCATTTACCACCTGTTATTGCCACCGGGGTTTCCAGACAAAACATAAAACAGGTACGAACAGTTTTGGTTAATACATAAAATCAATACAATTAATAATCAATATAATTTCAAATACGTAAAAAAAATTCAAATAACCAGCTAACTACAACTCACTACCTATCTTAACTAAACCCTAACCGAGATTTTACACTACTTACCCTGGCCCATAAATCAACATACACACTTTGAACAGGTAAACCTACGCTTAACCAAATTTTGCTTAATCTTTCAGGACCTATACCATTTGACATACCAATCCTAGTCACGGTACCTAAATGTAAATGTAAATGTAGCCGTACTTGTAAAGCGCACTGATACTCCTGAGTGTCCTGGCGCTGTACTCATACCGCTAGGGAACCCTTCCTGGTTTTTCCCCGTGAAATGTCCACTCCTGGGCATCCCCAGAGTGCAACCAGGCATCCCTAGCGCTGTAGGGGGCCGTTGTGGAGACTAAGCAAGCTATTGCCCAGAGTTGCAGCGTGGGACCCATGCTTAGAGTAGGCACCGAGGCGAGAAATCAGGTCCGAGGAATTATGAGCCCAAAATCCGCCGAGAACAGCCAAGGCAGGAATTGAACCCTGGTCCCGGGCCAGACCTCTGCATCAGGGTCTGCCGCTCTAACCATTGAGCCACACTTCTCCACACTAAAGTCCTAAGGGATCAAAGGTGTTTAGATAAAGAATTTAAATCTTTCTCGAGTTTGTGGTTATTATATGAGTGCAAATGTTTATTTACTGCCTATTATGTTAACACCTTTGATTTTATTAAATGTCAGTGTCCATACTACATTAACTGAAACTTGATCAATCAAAAAGAATATGGTGAAGATAAGATAGAATGAGAAACTTTCATTAAGCATTGAAACATAGGGAGGGTGGAAAAAGGAAGAACAGTACAATGACAAACCCACATTTATTATAATTACCTAGAAAGGTATGAAGACTAAGGGTGGGCGTTGTTCGCGAAGTAGCGCTACGCGAAGCTACTTGAAGTGCACTTCGCACTACGCGAACTTTACGTAGCACTACGGGAGCTGCGCGGTAACATGTTCGCACTGTGCAAGAAGCATTTACTGTGCAATCATTGAAAACGGCATCTTGCACAGTGCGAGCTGTAGTTTTCTGCCGCTCGAGTAGATTTTTACTCGAGCGGCAGCTTTCTCAACGCGAACTGGTAGTTTCTCATCGTGAGCGGTCGCGAGCATTCACGACCACTCGCAATGAGAAACCTGACCTCCCCACTTTGAGAGTCTCGCCGGGATGTCATTTTGCTTGCTCGCGGTCGCGAACATGATGTTGAGGACCGCGAACAAGCAAAAAATTACCGCTGCACTACGCTACGCTGCGCTACACGTGTTCGCACTGTGCTACGTGCAGCTCGCGTAGTACAAAGTTGCGCAAACTACGCGAGCGTAGCGTAGTGCTTCGCCCAGGGTTAGTGAAGACCAACCCTGGCCACGAGCTGGGTCAAAGGACAGAACCCCAAAGTGCAGGTGCCAGCAGGAAAGAATAGATGCAAACCAGAATCAGAACAGGTACGGACCAAATTGGATCAGGACAGGACCACCTCAGGCTAAGACCGGCACCCACAGCTAACGTGCTACGTCTGCGTTGCACCTTCTCTGCAGTCAACAGCCAAACCCGATTGGGTCTTCGAAATCTACCTTCCCAGTAACCCAGATTGGGTTATCCAATCTTCTGCCAGAGTGCTCCGCCAGCACTCTGCACTCAATCACCTATTGAGTGCATTGGGTCAGTGACAGTTCAGCTATTCCGACAAGTCGGACAAATTAACTAGCTAAGCCTACTCTAGTTATACTATTTTCCAGGGCAGTGTACCACCCCCAATGTTGCAAGTGTAAGGATCCCCAATTTTGATTGGACAAAAGGATGAGGAGAGGTCATCGTACCATACCAAAACGAAACATTTCTTCTGCATTTTAAATTAGCATTCCCGCCCATCAATTAATTTTCCCATGCTTTTTATTCCACCCAACAATTGAATGTTCTTATAGAAATACAATGTTAACAGTTTGTCTTCCGCTTAGGGTCATCAAGTCAGGTTCCCAGGGGCATCTTCTAGTGTGATGAAAGCTTGGCTTTGATTCAATGACGAATGACTTAAGCTCCTTCTGGAGTTTGACATGTGCAGTGTGGGTTTTCAAGATGGAGTTATAGCACCTCCCAGGCCCAAGATTACGATACATAAAAAAATAGAAAAGAAACAGCTTTAGAGCACAGAATAAATAAATGCACTGTATACCACTTATCTCTACTCTATTCCCATTGATTTATTTTAACTATTGCATTTAGTGTTTAGGCAAAACAAACAGCTTTGCAAAAGCAGCAGTGCAAGCTTCATGCATGCTGTAACACAAACCAGCCATCTTAATTCTAGTGCGCAGAAGTGAAAGTTTTCCCTCCAGGCAAGAGAGTACGTCATATCATGTGAGTATGACAGATGCATGAGCAGTAGAAAATCCTGCGTATTAGCAGCCATTTTAATGCAAGCGGATTATAGTTAATAAAAGCACATTGAAAAGCTTCCCCTAGATACTAAATATGTCATGTGATGCAATATTAATTAGACAAAACATGTTAATTAGTATGTTATGAGTTATTTTGAAAGGGTTGAGTACAAGCAAGTCGCTCTACGTGCGAATCCTTGCTCCATCACATGGGTGGGCTGCCCTCAGGGGGATCGCTCACAGCTCGCCACATTTTTGTGGCACACTTTCAGTGTGTCTTCTAAGAGCATTTTTACCTCTGCGCCCACATTGGTAATATGGCTTGGGTGCAGAGGCAAAGTGATTTCCTCATGTGCATGGGGCTATGCCCCCATGCAATAAGGGACTACCCTCTCTCGATAGCACTTGCGTTACATGTGCTCCAGCTCTATCTGTATTACAGAAGGGGCCGCACAAGTGTCTGTGGCTCCTTCTTTAATATCAAAGTGCCACAAGGGCATGCAAAGCAGGTGCGAACGCCCTTTAAGCCCCAGGGGCACTTCAGTAGTATGGTCCCTTGCTTCCTGGCACCCACATGCAGTATCTTCTACATAACCCTCCATAAGAAACTTTAAAATAATACCTGGCATCCTGTCACCCACCACCCTCAGCACATTCCTTGCCATCACTGCCGAAGATGAAAAATAAATACCTGCTCTCCTGCCAATCACTTACACCATCCTCTGTGCCATTCCTCTACTTCCAAGCAAAAGCCAAGCATGCAATCTTACATGAGCAGAAAGCTGGTACCATGCTGACCGTGGCTGTTTGACAGCTGCTTATCAGACCAGGATGGCTTGTCCTGTTGACGCAGGTCTTCAGAGACCCTCAGTTGATACAAGAGAAGTCAATTGGTACAAGCAATGTGCCACCCATGTCTTCCAGCATCCCTTTTGCCTGTGGATACTGAGATGAGGCAGTCGAGGAGAATGTGGCTGCCTTCTAAGAGATTCCAATAACCTGATATTTTTGTTCCAGTCCAAGCAAGTCGAACACGTCTGCCTTAGGTCACATCCTGTTTCACCACCACAAAAGCACGCACATTGAGAACTCCAGTTACATCACAGTTGTTTCCTATTCATCACTCACTCCTGGTTTCCATGGATTTCTGCTGTCTCCAGTTTTTCTCTACAATATCTTGTTTAGTGGTTTGACCACCCTGAAGGTTTTTTCCTGGACTTTTCCTTCTTGCTGGGTTGTTTCCTGGAGGAAGCTCCAAATTCCTGTTCCAATCTGCCGTCCGATCCTGCCCCTGGAGATAAATGGCCCTTACTTCATACGAAGAAGTCAACAGCAGCATCAGCTCTTGCCAGGTTGCATTGCCACCGAACCCTAAAATTGGCCAAACCAAGGAGGCAGCTCAAGTCCAAGAGTTGCTGACTGCAATCAATAATCTCCTGCCGCAAGTTCAGAGCCTGACCTCTGAGAATGTTTTGCTTCGTCATTTACTTAATGTTTACAACTGTTAACGAGGCCTGCACCATTCATCCAAGCATAACACCTAACCAGGATTGGTATTCTGATGATGCTGTAAGATCTGTGTTACATATGATTCATATGCGCTTATGACCATGGATCAGCAGTATTGTAAGTAAATCAAGTTTGTCTACTCGTTGCTGCTTCACACACTCTTGAAGATATGTGACACTTAAGAGACTGCATGATGGATGTTTCTTTATCATTACAAATGGCTGGAAAATAGACTGTCTCTGAATCAAAGAGAACAGTCTTGCCCTAGCCAGATTTTTTTGGTGAATACTCGAATCGGACAGACTCGGTAACATACAGGCAGGTACGTCACCAAAGATGGACGCCATTTAGGGATAGACATGATAACTCCAAAATACACAAGCAAGGAGGACTAAGCAGCGCCAACATCTCTGAAGCCGAATGGGTACTTTTTATTTAACAGCGCACTTTGAAGAGCAAGAGAAAAAAGCCGGCTCACCCGTCAACTTACCGGCATTGGCTCAACAACCCAATCGCTACCGAGCGCTGGACATCACGGAAGCAGTTCAATTAAACAAATTAGTTGAATGTAACCCAAGAACTCCACAGGCATTCAACACTAAATCCTCGTTTCAGATTTTAGAACCATCGGACAACGCATTTACAAATCCGAGAATTACGAGGGACAAAACAGCCCGAGCTCTAACAGAGGGTCGCGCTGACGGCCGAATGGCCTACCACAGGCGCTGTTTAAGCAAGACACGGAATTCTGGGCCTATCAACTGGCCCCCTTTTTTCCCACTGCTGGTCTAATTCCGAACTACCCAAATCATAGCGCGGCGCCATTATACATCCAATTTTCAAGGGAGGTAAGAGATCAGATCCAAAAAACTACAGGATGATCACCCTATTGGATGTAGACTCGAAATACTACGCCAAACTGCTCCTTCACGACCTGGCATCCTGGGCAACAAAAAACCACCGAATAACTTTTAACCAGAGAGGATTCGTGCAAAAATCAAGCACAATAACCAACTTACTCACAATATCGATTCTGATGGACAAAACGGCTGCCTCCGAAATGTTCATGCATGCATGTTTCCTGGACTTCAAGGCCGCCTTCGATCGTGTGCCTCGAAGCCTATTATGGCTCAAACTACGGAAATGGGGGATTCCTCCAACACTGCTACGAGCCATAATTGCGCTCCACACCAATACCTGGATCCGCATAAAACTTGGGGACGGATCACACACATCAAGGAAAGTATTAGCATCACGTGGAGTGAAACAAGGCTGCGTGTTAGCGCCTCTTCTTTTCAACCTCTTCATTTCTGATCTGTCAGAGTCACTCGATGAAGTTAACTCTCATCCACCAAAACTCGCTGGGGTAAGAGTTAGTAATCTATTGTATGCAGACGATCTGGTTCTGCTGAGCCACACCAGGGTTGGCTTACAAAGACTCCTTGATCAATTGTCCCTTTACACCATCAGAAACAAATTAGAACTGAATCTAACAAAGACAAGGGCAATCACTTTTGGGTCAAGGAAATACAGAGGCGGCGGTTGGTTATACAATAGTAAGAAGGTAGAAAAAGCAACCACTTACAAGTACCTGGGGGTCCACATGGACAGAAGGGGCTCCTTCTCTAAACATAGAGATGAGGTAGAAGCCAAAGCTCTGTCTATCCAGGTTGCATTCAAGACACTCGCCAGACAACTCTCTGGGCCATCCCTGACCCCGCTCATAACTGTCATGAAGGCAAAAATCACTGGCTTTCTCACCTATGGCCAGGAGATCATGCAAGGGAAGGACAACAGTCTCGTGAATAAAATAACAACAAGAACATTCAAACAAGCGTTGAACCTGCCGAAATCCTCATCCCCTGCTCAAATACGCCTTGAGTTCGGCCTTCAAGACCACCACGTGGTAGGGGCAGGAGCATTCGTTAGGCTGTGCAATAAGCTGCGTAGTTCAAAAACAGGAAGCCTGGATGCCGTCCTATGGCAGGAAATTTCCGTTGGTCAGCTAGGTGGAACATACTGGCGCTATTTACATGATTCATTAAAACTTCTGGACTCGGAAAAAATTTGGAATCTGAATCCATCACAGCAGGCACTCAAAATCTATACCAAGAGGAATGTTCGCCTCTGGTCCTTTCACTCGGACAGAGCTCAACTTGCTAAACGTAAGCACGCCTGGACAATCATTCCGTGGTTTAAGCCAGGGGTCATGGCCCCATACCTGTCATGTACCTACTCCGTATTATGGAAAAAAAGATTCATGGCCCTCAGAATGGGCAAATGGCCATTCTTGTACAACCTGCCGAGTTGGAAACGTGCAAACACCGAGGTAGCGTGCAGGGGGTGTGGTAGTGACAAGGAATCAATCGAGCATGTGGCATGTCACTGTCCAGTACTTCTCGACGACCGGAAGTCCATGTTAAAAAGCGAATGGAACAAACTGGGCATACGTACATGCAGACAAGCCATACTCGCATCAATGAACCCGGACAACCCAATGCTTAACATTCGGTTTACCAAGTTCATGACAAAAGCAGCAATAAGATTTTCAACCGGGAATGCCAACAAGTAAACAATGGTCAACATTAAACGGGATGATCTACCCCTTTGTACCGTGAAATAGCAGCCGATCGAGGCTGCATTCTTTATATAGACAATTTACAGACACTACGTGTCGCGGGACCATTAAGTCATCATACGTAGTGTTCTTACTGTTCAACAGATTTGTGTTTTTAGCAGTACCTACTATGTATCTTCATAAGCCTGGCTTTCGCCTTGTGTTAATTTTTCAGTAGCCGCTAACTCATACGGGACAATAACGGCTCCCAAGTGTCCTTTTTTAACATGACTAATAAGTTGCTTAATCATGTGAATTAATTTTATATAGTTCTTTTTTATAACCTCAAATGAATGCTACTTTTAATATTCTGTGATGCTACAAACGAATGATTGTAATGATTTTAATTAATCAAACAATAAAGTTTTACATTACATTACACATGATAACAGCTGCTACCTTACTTTTTTTGCCTTACTTTTTTTGCAGTTTTATATGGCGCGAACTTGACTCGAATCTGGTATCAGAGCGCTTTACATAGCACCAGTTACGTTACATGAGGACACATTCATTTTTGGTAGGCACGGGGAGATTAAGTGATTTGCCCAGAATCACAGGATGTTCAGCGTCATTCCCGAGACTCGAACCCAGTTCCCCAGATCCGACCTGGATCGCCCTAGCCCTTAGGCCAACTCCTCCCTCCCAGGACTTAGTGGGCCTTAATGGCCAAATTCTTTCTGGGAAAAACTCCGACCCTGATAGCACTAAAGTAGATCTCCATGATCATTAATCAGCTGTTTAGACTCTGGTCATACACCTGATCCCATGCAAACTAAGAGCATCAACACTTTGCTCCACGGCTCTACAGTTTCCCTCTACAATGGTCCTGCGAAACTGCATCACACATATTATAGCATGTCTAATCTAAAGACAAAGGAGGTCAACATTGTGACCTCCACTCCTGAAGGTTCTACTTTGGTTCTTCCTCCAAACACAAATCATCTTCAGAACCAGCTGAAGTACATAGAGGGCCACCAGAATCCACTTCATACTTCATAAATTAACTATCTCAGGCAGACAGCTCCACCATAGAAGCCGTAACATTGCTGGGCTACAAACTAGTACTCACAAAAAAGATAAAACAAGATAGGCCTTTTGTATCTATAATCCTGGTATCTGTAATATTAATTAATTAACAAAAAACACAGTTGATGGACAGAATGTAGAACAATGTCATACATTCACCCCAGTACAAGGATCTGGGCCTAAATCCATCGTTTTTTGCACTCCACACCACCCTGGGTTAGACACTGGCTATATGCAAATCAGCTCTGACCCTGTGCCTCATGGGAACAGTCCAGTCCGAACTACCACGCCATGTCTTTCCCAGACCGGAATCAAGCATCCAAGGACCGGTTTCTGGCTATCAGCCTTCATCAGCCTGGAGAGCTTGACTCCAGTGGTGTGGAGAGCCTGGGACTCACGTCTGAGCATACCCAGCCCACTCGGGGTGAAAATTGCAAAAAACACAGTTGATGGACAGAATGTAGAACAATGTCATACATTTACCCCAGTACAAGGATCTGGGCCTAAATCCATCGGTTTTTTGCACTCCACACCACCCTGGGTTAGACACTGGCTATATGTAAATCAGCTCTGACCCTGTGCCTCATGGGAACAGTCTAGTCAGAACTACCAAGCCATGTCTTTCCCAGACCGGAATCAAGCATCTAAGGACCGGTTTCTGGCTATCAGCCTTCATCAGCCTGGATAGCTTGACTCCAGTGGTGTGGAGAGCCTGGGACTCACGTCTGAGCATACCCAGCCCACTCAGGGTGAACATTGCAAAAAACACAGTTGATGGACAGAATGTAGAACAATGTCATACATTCACCCCAGTACAAGGATCTGGGCCTAAATCCATTGTTTTTTTGCACTCCACACCACCCTGGGTTAGACACTGGCTATATGCAAATCAGCTCTGACCCTGTGCCTCATGGGAACAGTCCAGTCCGAACTACCAAGCCATGTCTTTCCCAGACTGGAACCAAGCATCCAAGGACCGGTTTCTCGCTATCAGCCTTCATCAGCCTGGATAGCTTGACTCCAGTGGTGTGGAGAGCCTGGGACTCACGTCTGAGCATACCCAGCCCACTCGGGGTGAAAATTGCAAAAAACACAGTTGATGGACAGAATGTAGAACAATGTCATACATTCACCCCAGTACAAGGATCTGGGCCTAAATCCATTGTTTTTTTGCACTCCACACCACCCTGGGTTAGACACTGGCTGTATGCAAATCAGCTCTGACCCTGTGCCTCATGGGAACAGTCCAGTCCGAACTACCAAGCCATGTCTTTCCCAGACCGGAATCAAGCATCCAAGGACCGGTTTCTGGCTATCAGCCTTCATCAGCCTGGATAGCTTGACTCCAGTGGTGTGGAGAGCCTGGGACTCACGTCTGAGCATACCCAGCCCACTCGGGGTGAAAATTGCAAGAAACACAGTTGATGGACAGAATGTAGAACAATGTCATACATTCACTCCAGTACAAGGATCTGGGCCTAAATCCATCGTTTTTTTGCACTCCACACCACCCTGGATTAGACACTGGCTATATGCAAATCAGCTCTGACCCTGTGCCTCATGGGAACAGTCCAGTTCGAACTACCAAGCCATGTCTTTCCCAGACCGGAATCAAGCATCCAAGGACCGGTTTCTGGCTATCAGCCTTCATCAGCCTGGATAGCTTGACTCCAGTGGTGTGGAGAGCCTGGGACTCACGTCTGAGCATACCCAGCCCACTCGGGGTGAAAATTGCAAAAAACACAGTTGATGGACAGAATGTAGAACAATGTCATACATTCACCCCAGTACAAGGATCTGGGCCTAAATCCATCGTTTTTTTGCACTCCACACCACCCTGGGTTAGACACTGGCTATATGCAAATCAGCTCTGACCCTGTGCCTCATGGGAACAGTCCAGTCCGAACTACCAAGCCATGTCTTTCCCAGACCGGAATCAAGCATCCAAGGACCAGTTTCTGGCTATCAGCCTTCATCAGCCTGGATAGCTTGACTCCAGTGGTGTGGAGAGCCTGGGACTCACGTCTGAGCATACCCAGCCCACTCAGGGTGAAAATTGCAAAAAACACAGTTGATGGACAGAATGTAGAACAATGTGATACATTCACCCCAGTACAAGGATCTGGGCCTAAATCCATCGTTTTTTTGCACTCCACAACACCCTGGGTTAGACACTGGCTATATGCAAATCAGCTCTGACCCTGTGCCTCATGGGAACAGTCCAGTCCGAACTACCAAGCCATGTCTTTCCCAGACCGGAATCAAGCATCCAAGGACCGGTTTCTGGCTATCAGCCTTCATCAGCCTGGATAGCTTGACTCCAGTGGTGTGGAGAGCCTGGGACTCACGTCTGAGCATACCCAGCCCACTCGGGGTGAAAATTGCAAAAAACACAGTTGATGGACAGAATGTAGAACAATGTCATACATTCACCCCAGTACAAGGATCTGGGCCTAAATCCATCGTTTTTTTGCACTCCACACCACCCTGGGTTAGACACTGGCTATATGCAAATCAGCTCTGACCCTGTGCCTCATGGGAACAGTCCAGTCCGAACTACCAAGCCATGTCTTTCCCAGACCGGAATCAAGCATCCAAGGACCGGTTTCTGGCTATCAGCCTTCATCAGCCTGGATAGCTTGACTCCAGTGGTGTGGAGAGCCTGGGACTCACGTCTGAGCATACCTAGCCCACTCGGGGTGAAAATTGCAAAAAACACAGTTGATGGACAGAATGTAGAACAATGTCATACATTCACCCCAGTACAAGGATCTGGGCCTAAATCCATCGTTTTTTTGCACTCCACACCACCCTGGGTTAGACACTGGCTAAATGTAAATCAGCTCTGACCCTGTGCCTCATGGGAACAGTCCAGTCCGAACTACCAAGCCATGTCTTTCCCAGACCGGAATCAAGCATCCAAGGACCGGTTTCTGGCTATCAGCCTTCATCAGCCTGGATAGCTTGACTCCAGTGGTGTGGAGAGCCTGGGACTCACGTCTGAGCATACCCAGCCCACTCGGGGTTAAAATTGCAAAAAACACAGTTGATGGACAGAATGTAGAACTAAGTCATACATTCACCCTAGTACAAGGATCTGGGCCTAAATCCATAGTTTTTTTGCACTCCACACCACCCTGGGTTAGACACTGGCTATATGCAAATCAGCTCTGACCCTGTGCCTCATGGGAACAGTCCAGTCCGAACTACCAAGCCATGTCGTTCCCAGACCGGAATCAAGCATCCAAGGACCGGTTTCTGGCTATTGCCTTCATCAGCCTGGATAGCTTGACTCCAGTGGTGTGGAGAGCCTGGGACTTACGTCTGAGCATACCCAGCCCACTCGGGGTGAAAATTGCAAAAAACACAGTTGATGGACAGAATGTAGAACAATGTCATACATTCACCCCAGTACAAGGATCTGGGCCTAAATCCATAGTTTTTTTGCACTCCACACCACCCTGGGTTAGACACTGGCTATATGCAAATCAGCTCTGACCCTGTGCCTCATGGGAACAGTCCAGTCCGAACTACCAAGCCATGTCTTTCCCAGATCGGAATCAAGCATCCAAGGACCGGTTTGTGGCTATCAGCCTTCATCAGCCTGGATAGCTTGACTCCAGTGGTGTGGAGAGCCTGGGACTCACGTCTGAGCATACCCAGCCCACTCGGGGTGAAAATTGCAAAAAACACACTTGATGGACAGAATGTATAACAATGTCATACATTCACCCCAGTACAAGGATCTGGGCCTAAATCCATTGTTTTTTTGCACTCCACACCACCCTAGGTTAGACACTGGCTATATGCAAATCAACTCTGACCCTGTGCCTCATGGGAACAGTCCAGTCCGAACTACCAAGCCATGTCTTTCCCAGACCGGAACCATGCATCCAAGGACCGGTTTCTGGCTATCAGCCTTCATCAGCCTGGATAGCTTGACTCCAGTGGTGTGGAGAGCCTGGGACTCACGTCTGAGCATACCCAGCCCACTCGGGGTGAAAATTGCAAAAAACACAGTTGATGGACAGAATGTAGAACAATGTCATACATTCATCTCAGTACAAGGATCTGGGCCTAAATCCATCGGTTTTTTGCACTCCACACCACCCTGGGTTAGACACTGGCTATATGCAAATCAGCTCTGACCCTGTGCCTCATGGGAACAGTCCAGTCCGAACTACCAAGCCATGTCTTTCCCAGACCGGAATCAAGCATCCAAGGACCGGTTTCTGGCTATCAGCCTTCATCAGCCTGGATAGCTTGACTCCAGTGGTGTGGAGAGCCTGGGACTCACGTCTGAGCATACCCAGCCCACTCGGGGTGAAAATTGCAAAAAACACAGTTGATGGACAGAATGTAGAACAATGTCATACATTCACCCCAGTACAAGGATCTGGGCCTAAATCCATCGTTTGTTTGCACTCCACACCACCCTGGGTTAGACACTGGCTATATGTAAATCAGCTCTGACCCTGTGCCTCATGGGAACAGTCCAGTCCGAACTACCAAGCCATGTCTTTCCCAGACCGGAATCAAGCATCCAAGGACCGGTTTTTGGCTATCAGCCTTCATCAGCCTGGATAGCTTGACTCCAGTGGTGTGGAGAGCCTGGGACTCACGTCTGAGCATACCCAGCCCACTCGGGGTGAAAATTGCAAAAAACACAGTTGATGGACAGAATGTAGAACAATGTCATACATTCACCCTAGTACAAGGATCTGGGCCTAAATCCATAGTTTTTTTGCACTCCACACCACCCTGGGTTAGACACTGGCTATATGCAAATCAGCTCTGACCCTGTGCCTCATGGTAACAGTCCAGTCCGAACTACCAAGCCATGTCTTTCCCAGACCGGAACCAAGCATCCAAGGACCGGTTTCTGGCTATCAGCCTTCATCAGCCTGGATAGCTTGACTCCAGTGGTGTGGAGAGCCTGGGACTCACGTCTGAGCATACCCAGCCCACTCGGGGTGAAAATTGCAAAAAACACAGTTGATGGACAGAATGTAGAACAATGTCATACATTCACCCCAGTGCAAGGATCTGGGCCTAAATCCATCGGTTTTTTGCACTCCACACCACCCTGGGTTAGACACTGGCTATATGCAAATCAGCTCTGACCCTGTGCCTCATGGGAACAGTCCAGTCCGAACTACCAAGCCATGTCTTTCCCAGACCCGAATCAAGCATCCAAGGTCCGGTTTCTGGCTATCAGCCTTCATCAGCCTGGATAGCTTGACTCCAGTGGTGTGGAGAGCCTGGGACTCACGTCTGAGCATACCCAGCCCACTCGGGGTGAAAATTGCAAAAAACACAGTTGATGGACAGAATGTAGAACAATATCATCCATTCACCCCAGTACAAGGATCTGGGCCTAAATCCATCGGTTTTTTGCACTCCACACCACCCTGGGTTAGACACTGGCTATATGCAAATCAGCTCTGACCCTGTGCCTCATGGGAACAGTCCAGTTCGAACTACCAAGCCATGTCTTTCCCAGACCGGAATCAAGCATCCAAGGACCGGTTTCTGGCTATCAGCCTTCATCAGCCTGGATAGCTTGACTCCAGTGGTGTGGAGAGCCTGGGACTCACGTCTGAGCATACCCAGCCCACTCGGGGTGAAAATTGCAAAAAACACAGTTGATGGACAGAATGTAGAACAATGTCATACATTCACCCCAGTACAAGGATCTGGGCCTAAATCCATCGTTTTTTTGCACTCCACACCACCCTGGGTTAGACACTGGCTATATGCAAATCAGCTCTGACCCTGTGCCTCATGGGAACAGTCCAGTCCGAACTACCAAGCCATGTCTTTCCCAGACCGGAATCAAGCATCCAAGGACCGGTTTCTGGCTATCAGCCTTCATCAGCCTGGATAGCTTGACTCCAGAGGTGTGGAGAGCCTGGGACTCACGTCTGAGCATACCCAGCCCACTCGGGGTGAAAATTGCAAAAAACACAGTTGATGGACAGAATGTAGAACAATGTGATACATTCACCCCAGTACAAGGATCTGGGCCTAAATCCATTGTTTTTTTGCACTCCACACCACCCTGGGTTAGACACTGGCTATATGCAAATCAGCTCTGACCCTGTGCCTCATGGGAACAGTCCAGTCCGAACTACCAAGCCATGTCTTTCCCAGACCGGAATCAAGCATCCAAGGACCGGTTTCTGGCTATCAGCCATCATCAGCCTGGATAGCTTGACTACAGTGGTGTGGAGAGCCTGGGACTCACGTCTGAGCATACCCAGCCCACTCGGGGTGAAAATTGCAAAAAACACAGTTGATGGACAGAATGTAGAACAATGTCATACATTCACCCCAGTACAAGGATCTGGGCCTAAATCCATCGTTTTTTTGCACTCCACACCACCCTGGGTTAGACACTGGCTATATGTAAATCAGCTCTGACCCTGTGCCTCATGGGAACAGTCCAGTCTGAACTACCAAGCCATGTCTTTCCCAGACCGGAATCAAGCATCCAAGGACCGGTTTCTGGCTATCAGCCTTCATCAGCCTGGATAGCTTGACTCCAGTGGTGTGGAGAGCCTGGGACTCACGTCTGAGCATACCCAGCCCACTCGGGGTTAAAATTGCAAAAAACACAGTTGATGGACAGAATGTAGAACAATGTCATACATTCACCCTAGTACAAGGATCTGGGCCTAAATCCATAGTTTTTTTGCACTCCACACCACCCTGGGTTAGACACTGGCTATATGCAAATCAGCTCTGACCCTGTGCCTCATGGGAACAGTCCAGTCCGAACTACCAAGCCATGTCGTTCCCAGACCGGAATCAAGCATCCAAGGACCGGTTTCTGGCTATTGCCTTCATCAGCCTGGATAGCTTGACTCCAGTGGTGTGGAGAGCCTGGGACTTACGTCTGAGCATACCCAGCCCACTCGGGGTGAAAATTGCAAAAAACACAGTTGATGGACAGAATGTAGAACAATGTCATACATTCATCTCAGTACAAGGATCTGGGCCTAAATCCATCGGTTTTTTGCACTCCACACCACCCTGGGTTAGACACTGGCTATATGCAAATCAGCTCTGACCCTGTGCCTCATGGGAACAGTCCAGTCCGAACTACCAAGCCATGTCTTTCCCAGACCGGAATCAAGCATCCAAGGACCGGTTTCTGGCTATCAGCCTTCATCAGCCTGGATAGCTTGACTCCAGTGGTGTGGAGAGCCTGGGACTCACGTCTGAGCATACCCAGCCCACTCGGGGTGAAAATTGCAAAAAACACAGTTGATGGACAGAATGTAGAACAATGTCATACATTCATCTCAGTACAAGGATCTGGGCCTAAATCCATCGGTTTTTTGCACTCCACACCACCCTGGGTTAGACACTGGCTATATGCAAATCAGCTCTGACCCTGTGCCTCATGGGAACAGTCCAGTCCGAACTACCAAGCCATGTCTTTCCCAGACCGGAATCAAGCATCCAAGGACCGGTTTCTGGCTATCAGCCTTCATCAGCCTGGATAGCTTGACTCCAGTGGTGTGGAGAGCCTGGGACTCACGTCTGAGCATACCCAGCCCACTCGGGGTGACAATTGCAAAAAACACAGTTGATGGACAGAATGTAGAACAATGTCATACATTCACCCCAGTACAAGGATCTGGGCCTAAATCCATCGTTTGTTTGCACTCCACACCACCCTGGGTTAGACACTGGCTATATGTAAATCAGCTCTGACCCTGTGCCTCATGGGAACAGTCCAGTCCGAACTACCAAGCCATGTCTTTCCCAGACCGGAATCAAGCATCCAAGGACCGGTTTTTGGCTATCAGCCTTCATCAGCCTGGATAGCTTGACTCCAGTGGTGTGGAGAGCCTGGGACTCACGTCTGAGCATACCCAGCCCACTCGGGGTGAAAATTGCAAAAAACACAGTTGATGGACAGAATGTAGAACAATGTCATACATTCACCCTAGTACAAGGATCTGGGCCTAAATCCATAGTTTTTTTGCACTCCACACCACCCTGGGTTAGACACTGGCTATATGCAAATCAGCTCTGACCCTGTGCCTCATGGTAACAGTCCAGTCCGAACTACCAAGCCATGTCGTTCCCAGACCGGAATCAAGCATCCAAGGACCGGTTTCTGGCTATCAGCCTTCATCAGCCTGGATAGCTTGACTCCAGTGGTGTGGAGAGCCTGGGACTCACGTCTGAGCATACCCAGCCCACTCGGGGTGAAAATTGCAAAAAACACACTTGATGGACAGAATGTATAACAATGTCATACATTCACCCCAGTACAAGGATCTGGGCCTAAATCCATTGTTTTTTTGCACTCCACACCACCCTGGGTTAGACACTGGCTATATGCAAATCAGCTCTGACCCTGTGCCTCATGGGAACAGTCCAGTCCGAACTACCAAGCCATGTCTTTCCCAGACCGGAACCAAGCATCCAAGGACCGGTTTCTGGCTATCAGCCTTCATCAGCCTGGATAGCTTGACTCCAGTGGTGTGGAGAGCCTGGGACTCACGTCTGAGCATACCCAGCCCACTCGGGGTGAAAATTGCAAAAAACACAGTTGATGGACAGAATGTAGAACAATGTCATACATTCACCCCAGTGCAAGGATCTGGGCCTAAATCCATCGGTTTTTTGCACTCCACACCACCCTGGGTTAGACACTGGCTATATGCAAATCAGCTCTGACCCTGTGCCTCATCGGAACAGTCCAGTCCGAACTACCAAGCCATGTCTTTCCCAGACCCGAATCAAGCATCCAAGGTCCGGTTTCTGGCTATCAGCCTTCATCAGCCTGGATAGCTTGACTCCAGTGGTGTGGAGAGCCTGGGACTCACGTCTGAGCATACCCAGCCCACTCGGGGTGAAAATTGCAAAAAACACAGTTGATGGACAGAATGTAGAACAATATCATCCATTCACCCCAGTACAAGGATCTGGGCCTAAATCCATCGGTTTTTTGCACTCCACACCACCCTGGGTTAGACACTGGCTATATGCAAATCAGCTCTGACCCTGTGCCTCATGGGAACAGTCCAGTTCGAACTACCAAGCCATGTCTTTCCCAGACCGGAATCAAGCATCCAAGGACCGGTTTCTGGCTATCAGCCTTCATCAGCCTGGATAGCTTGACTCCAGTGGTGTGGAGAGCCTGGGACTCACGTCTGAGCATACCCAGCCCACTCGGGGTGAAAATTGCAAAAAACACAGTTGATGGACAGAATGTAGAACAATGTCATACATTTACCCCAGTACAAGGATCTGGGCCTAAATCCATCGGTTTTTTGCACTCCACACCACCCTGGGTTAGACACTGGCTATATGTAAATCAGCTCTGACCCTGTGCCTCATGGGAACAGTCTAGTCAGAACTACCAAGCCATGTCTTTCCCAGACCGGAATCAAGCATCTAAGGACCGGTTTCTGGCTATCAGCCTTCATCAGCCTGGATAGCTTGACTCCAGTGGTGTGGAGAGCCTGGGACTCACGTCTGAGCATACCCAGCCCACTCAGGGTGAACATTGCAAAAAACACAGTTGATGGACAGAATGTAGAACAATGTCATACATTCACCCCAGTACAAGGATCTGGGCCTAAATCCATTGTTTTTTTGCACTCCACACCACCCTGGGTTAGACACTGGCTATATGCAAATCAGCTCTGACCCTGTGCCTCATGGGAACAGTCCAGTCCGAACTACCAAGCCATGTCTTTCCCAGACTGGAACCAAGCATCCAAGGACCGGTTTCTCGCTATCAGCCTTCATCAGCCTGGATAGCTTGACTCCAGTGGTGTGGAGAGCCTGGGACTCACGTCTGAGCATACCCAGCCCACTCGGGGTGAAAATTGCAAAAAACACAGTTGATGGACAGAATGTAGAACAATGTCATACATTCACCCCAGTACAAGGATCTGGGCCTAAATCCATTGTTTTTTTGCACTCCACACCACCCTGGGTTAGACACTGGCTGTATGCAAATCAGCTCTGACCCTGTGCCTCATGGGAACAGTCCAGTCCGAACTACCAAGCCATGTCTTTCCCAGACCGGAATCAAGCATCCAAGGACCGGTTTCTGGCTATCAGCCTTCATCAGCCTGGATAGCTTGACTCCAGTGGTGTGGAGAGCCTGGGACTCACGTCTGAGCATACCCAGCCCACTCGGGGTGAAAATTGCAAGAAACACAGTTGATGGACAGAATGTAGAACAATGTCATACATTCACTCCAGTACAAGGATCTGGGCCTAAATCCATCGTTTTTTTGCACTCCACACCACCCTGGATTAGACACTGGCTATATGCAAATCAGCTCTGACCCTGTGCCTCATGGGAACAGTCCAGTTCGAACTACCAAGCCATGTCTTTCCCAGACCGGAATCAAGCATCCAAGGACCGGTTTCTGGCTATCAGCCTTCATCAGCCTGGATAGCTTGACTCCAGTGGTGTGGAGAGCCTGGGACTCACGTCTGAGCATACCCAGCCCACTCGGGGTGAAAATTGCAAAAAACACAGTTGATGGACAGAATGTAGAACAATGTCATACATTCACCCCAGTACAAGGATCTGGGCCTAAATCCATCGTTTTTTTGCACTCCACACCACCCTGGGTTAGACACTGGCTATATGCAAATCAGCTCTGACCCTGTGCCTCATGGGAACAGTCCAGTCCGAACTACCAAGCCATGTCTTTCCCAGACCGGAATCAAGCATCCAAGGACCGGTTTCTGGCTATCAGCCTTCATCAGCCTGGATAGCTTGACTCCAGTGGTGTGGAGAGCCTGGGACTCACGTCTGAGCATACCCAGCCCACTCAGGGTGAAAATTGCAAAAAACACAGTTGATGGACAGAATGTAGAACAATGTGATACATTCACCCCAGTACAAGGATCTGGGCCTAAATCCATCGTTTTTTTGCACTCCACAACACCCTGGGTTAGACACTGGCTATATGCAAATCAGCTCTGACCCTGTGCCTCATGGGAACAGTCCAGTCCGAACTACCAAGCCATGTCTTTCCCAGACCGGAATCAAGCATCCAAGGACCGGTTTCTGGCTATCAGCCTTCATCAGCCTGGATAGCTTGACTCCAGTGGTGTGGAGAGCCTGGGACTCACGTCTGAGCATACCCAGCCCACTCGGGGTGAAAATTGCAAAAAACACAGTTGATGGACAGAATGTAGAACAATGTCATACATTCACCCCAGTACAAGGATCTGGGCCTAAATCCATCGTTTTTTTGCACTCCACACCACCCTGGGTTAGACACTGGCTATATGCAAATCAGCTCTGACCCTGTGCCTCATGGGAACAGTCCAGTCCGAACTACCAAGCCATGTCTTTCCCAGACCGGAATCAAGCATCCAAGGACCGGTTTCTGGCTATCAGCCTTCATCAGCCTGGATAGCTTGACTCCAGTGGTGTGGAGAGCCTGGGACTCACGTCTGAGCATACCTAGCCCACTCGGGGTGAAAATTGCAAAAAACACAGTTGATGGACAGAATGTAGAACAATGTCATACATTCACCCCAGTACAAGGATCTGGGCCTAAATCCATCGTTTTTTTGCACTCCACACCACCCTGGGTTAGACACTGGCTAAATGTAAATCAGCTCTGACCCTGTGCCTCATGGGAACAGTCCAGTCCGAACTACCAAGCCATGTCTTTCCCAGACCGGAATCAAGCATCCAAGGACCGGTTTCTGGCTATCAGCCTTCATCAGCCTGGATAGCTTGACTCCAGTGGTGTGGAGAGCCTGGGACTCACGTCTGAGCATACCCAGCCCACTCGGGGTTAAAATTGCAAAAAACACAGTTGATGGACAGAATGTAGAACTAAGTCATACATTCACCCTAGTACAAGGATCTGGGCCTAAATCCATAGTTTTTTTGCACTCCACACCACCCTGGGTTAGACACTGGCTATATGCAAATCAGCTCTGACCCTGTGCCTCATGGGAACAGTCCAGTCCGAACTACCAAGCCATGTCGTTCCCAGACCGGAATCAAGCATCCAAGGACCGGTTTCTGGCTATTGCCTTCATCAGCCTGGATAGCTTGACTCCAGTGGTGTGGAGAGCCTGGGACTTACGTCTGAGCATACCCAGCCCACTCGGGGTGAAAATTGCAAAAAACACAGTTGATGGACAGAATGTAGAACAATGTCATACATTCACCCCAGTACAAGGATCTGGGCCTAAATCCATAGTTTTTTTGCACTCCACACCACCCTGGGTTAGACACTGGCTATATGCAAATCAGCTCTGACCCTGTGCCTCATGGGAACAGTCCAGTCCGAACTACCAAGCCATGTCTTTCCCAGATCGGAATCAAGCATCCAAGGACCGGTTTGTGGCTATCAGCCTTCATCAGCCTGGATAGCTTGACTCCAGTGGTGTGGAGAGCCTGGGACTCACGTCTGAGCATACCCAGCCCACTCGGGGTGAAAATTGCAAAAAACACAGTTGATGGACAGAATGTATAACAATGTCATACATTCACCCCAGTACAAGGATCTGGGCCTAAATCCATTGTTTTTTTGCACTCCACACCACCCTGGGTTAGACACTGGCTATATGCAAATCAGCTCTGACCCTGTGCCTCATGGGAACAGTCCAGTCCGAACTACCAAGCCATGTCTTTCCCAGATCGGAATCAAGCATCCAAGGACCGGTTTGTGGCTATCAGCCTTCATCAGCCTGGATAGCTTGACTCCAGTGGTGTGGAGAGCCTGGGACTCACGTCTGAGCATACCCAGCCCACTCGGGGTGAAAATTGCAAAAAACACACTTGATGGACAGAATGTATAACAATGTCATACATTCACCCCAGTACAAGGATCTGGGCCTAAATCCATTGTTTTTTTGCACTCCACACCACCCTAGGTTAGACACTGGCTATATGCAAATCAACTCTGACCCTGTGCCTCATGGGAACAGTCCAGTCCGAACTACCAAGCCATGTCTTTCCCAGACCGGAACCATGCATCCAAGGACCGGTTTCTGGCTATCAGCCTTCATCAGCCTGGATAGCTTGACTCCAGTGGTGTGGAGAGCCTGGGACTCACGTCTGAGCATACCCAGCCCACTCGGGGTGAAAATTGCAAAAAACACAGTTGATGGACAGAATGTAGAACAATGTCATACATTCATCTCAGTACAAGGATCTGGGCCTAAATCCATCGGTTTTTTGCACTCCACACCACCCTGGGTTAGACACTGGCTATATGCAAATCAGCTCTGACCCTGTGCCTCATGGGAACAGTCCAGTCCGAACTACCAAGCCATGTCTTTCCCAGACCGGAATCAAGCATCCAAGGACCGGTTTCTGGCTATCAGCCTTCATCAGCCTGGATAGCTTGACTCCAGTGGTGTGGAGAGCCTGGGACTCACGTCTGAGCATACCCAGCCCACTCGGGGTGAAAATTGCAAAAAACACAGTTGATGGACAGAATGTAGAACAATGTCATACATTCACCCCAGTACAAGGATCTGGGCCTAAATCCATCGTTTGTTTGCACTCCACACCACCCTGGGTTAGACACTGGCTATATGTAAATCAGCTCTGACCCTGTGCCTCATGGGAACAGTCCAGTCCGAACTACCAAGCCATGTCTTTCCCAGACCGGAATCAAGCATCCAAGGACCGGTTTTTGGCTATCAGCCTTCATCAGCCTGGATAGCTTGACTCCAGTGGTGTGGAGAGCCTGGGACTCACGTCTGAGCATACCCAGCCCACTCGGGGTGAAAATTGCAAAAAACACAGTTGATGGACAGAATGTAGAACAATGTCATACATTCACCCTAGTACAAGGATCTGGGCCTAAATCCATAGTTTTTTTGCACTCCACACCACCCTGGGTTAGACACTGGCTATATGCAAATCAGCTCTGACCCTGTGCCTCATGGTAACAGTCCAGTCCGAACTACCAAGCCATGTCTTTCCCAGACCGGAACCAAGCATCCAAGGACCGGTTTCTGGCTATCAGCCTTCATCAGCCTGGATAGCTTGACTCCAGTGGTGTGGAGAGCCTGGGACTCACGTCTGAGCATACCCAGCCCACTCGGGGTGAAAATTGCAAAAAACACAGTTGATGGACAGAATGTAGAACAATGTCATACATTCACCCCAGTGCAAGGATCTGGGCCTAAATCCATCGGTTTTTTGCACTCCACACCACCCTGGGTTAGACACTGGCTATATGCAAATCAGCTCTGACCCTGTGCCTCATGGGAACAGTCCAGTCCGAACTACCAAGCCATGTCTTTCCCAGACCCGAATCAAGCATCCAAGGTCCGGTTTCTGGCTATCAGCCTTCATCAGCCTGGATAGCTTGACTCCAGTGGTGTGGAGAGCCTGGGACTCACGTCTGAGCATACCCAGCCCACTCGGGGTGAAAATTGCAAAAAACACAGTTGATGGACAGAATGTAGAACAATATCATCCATTCACCCCAGTACAAGGATCTGGGCCTAAATCCATCGGTTTTTTGCACTCCACACCACCCTGGGTTAGACACTGGCTATATGCAAATCAGCTCTGACCCTGTGCCTCATGGGAACAGTCCAGTTCGAACTACCAAGCCATGTCTTTCCCAGACCGGAATCAAGCATCCAAGGACCGGTTTCTGGCTATCAGCCTTCATCAGCCTGGATAGCTTGACTCCAGTGGTGTGGAGAGCCTGGGACTCACGTCTGAGCATACCCAGCCCACTCGGGGTGAAAATTGCAAAAAACACAGTTGATGGACAGAATGTAGAACAATGTCATACATTCACCCCAGTACAAGGATCTGGGCCTAAATCCATCGTTTTTTTGCACTCCACACCACCCTGGGTTAGACACTGGCTATATGCAAATCAGCTCTGACCCTGTGCCTCATGGGAACAGTCCAGTCCGAACTACCAAGCCATGTCTTTCCCAGACCGGAATCAAGCATCCAAGGACCGGTTTCTGGCTATCAGCCTTCATCAGCCTGGATAGCTTGACTCCAGAGGTGTGGAGAGCCTGGGACTCACGTCTGAGCATACCCAGCCCACTCGGGGTGAAAATTGCAAAAAACACAGTTGATGGACAGAATGTAGAACAATGTGATACATTCACCCCAGTACAAGGATCTGGGCCTAAATCCATTGTTTTTTTGCACTCCACACCACCCTGGGTTAGACACTGGCTATATGCAAATCAGCTCTGACCCTGTGCCTCATGGGAACAGTCCAGTCCGAACTACCAAGCCATGTCTTTCCCAGACCGGAATCAAGCATCCAAGGACCGGTTTCTGGCTATCAGCCATCATCAGCCTGGATAGCTTGACTACAGTGGTGTGGAGAGCCTGGGACTCACGTCTGAGCATACCCAGCCCACTCGGGGTGAAAATTGCAAAAAACACAGTTGATGGACAGAATGTAGAACAATGTCATACATTCACCCCAGTACAAGGATCTGGGCCTAAATCCATCGTTTTTTTGCACTCCACACCACCCTGGGTTAGACACTGGCTATATGTAAATCAGCTCTGACCCTGTGCCTCATGGGAACAGTCCAGTCTGAACTACCAAGCCATGTCTTTCCCAGACCGGAATCAAGCATCCAAGGACCGGTTTCTGGCTATCAGCCTTCATCAGCCTGGATAGCTTGACTCCAGTGGTGTGGAGAGCCTGGGACTCACGTCTGAGCATACCCAGCCCACTCGGGGTTAAAATTGCAAAAAACACAGTTGATGGACAGAATGTAGAACAATGTCATACATTCACCCTAGTACAAGGATCTGGGCCTAAATCCATAGTTTTTTTGCACTCCACACCACCCTGGGTTAGACACTGGCTATATGCAAATCAGCTCTGACCCTGTGCCTCATGGGAACAGTCCAGTCCGAACTACCAAGCCATGTCGTTCCCAGACCGGAATCAAGCATCCAAGGACCGGTTTCTGGCTATTGCCTTCATCAGCCTGGATAGCTTGACTCCAGTGGTGTGGAGAGCCTGGGACTTACGTCTGAGCATACCCAGCCCACTCGGGGTGAAAATTGCAAAAAACACAGTTGATGGACAGAATGTAGAACAATGTCATACATTCACCCCAGTACAAGGATCTGGGCCTAAATCCATAGTTTTTTTGCACTCCACACCACCCTGGGTTAGACACTGGCTATATGCAATTCAGCTCTGACCCTGTACCTCATGGGAACAGTCCAGTCCGAACTACCAAGCCATGTCTTTCCCAGATCGGAATCAAGCATCCAAGGACCGGTTAGTGGCTATCAGCCTTCATCAGCCTGGATAGCTTGACTCCAGTGGTGTGGAGAGCCTGGGACTCACGTCTGAGCATACCCAGCCCACTCGGGGTGAAAATTGCAAAAAACACACTTGATGGACAGAATGTATAACAATGTCATACATTCACCCCAGTACAAGGATCTGGGCCTAAATCCATTGTTTTTTTGCACTCCACACCACCCTAGGTTAGACACTGGCTATATGCAAATCAACTCTGACCCTGTGCCTCATGGGAACAGTCCAGTCCGAACTACCAAGCCATGTCTTTCCCAGACCGGAACCATGCATCCAAGGACCGGTTTCTGGCTATCAGCCTTCATCAGCCTGGATAGCTTGACTCCAGTGGTGTGGAGAGCCTGGGACTCACGTCTGAGCATACCCAGCCCACTCGGGGTGAAAATTGCAAAAAACACAGTTGATGGACAGAATGTAGAACAATGTCATACATTCATCTCAGTACAAGGATCTGGGCCTAAATCCATCGGTTTTTTGCACTCCACACCACCCTGGGTTAGACACTGGCTATATGCAAATCAGCTCTGACCCTGTGCCTCATGGGAACAGTCCAGTCCGAACTACCAAGCCATGTCTTTCCCAGACCGGAATCAAGCATCCAAGGACCGGTTTCTGGCTATCAGCCTTCATCAGCCTGGATAGCTTGACTCCAGTGGTGTGGAGAGCCTGGGACTCACGTCTGAGCATACCCAGCCCACTCGGGGTGACAATTGCAAAAAACACAGTTGATGGACAGAATGTAGAACAATGTCATACATTCACCCCAGTACAAGGATCTGGGCCTAAATCCATCGTTTGTTTGCACTCCACACCACCCTGGGTTAGACACTGGCTATATGTAAATCAGCTCTGACCCTGTGCCTCATGGGAACAGTCCAGTCCGAACTACCAAGCCATGTCTTTCCCAGACCGGAATCAAGCATCCAAGGACCGGTTTTTGGCTATCAGCCTTCATCAGCCTGGATAGCTTGACTCCAGTGGTGTGGAGAGCCTGGGACTCACGTCTGAGCATACCCAGCCCACTCGGGGTGAAAATTGCAAAAAACACAGTTGATGGACAGAATGTAGAACAATGTCATACATTCACCCTAGTACAAGGATCTGGGCCTAAATCCATAGTTTTTTTGCACTCCACACCACCCTGGGTTAGACACTGGCTATATGCAAATCAGCTCTGACCCTGTGCCTCATGGTAACAGTCCAGTCCGAACTACCAAGCCATGTCGTTCCCAGACCGGAATCAAGCATCCAAGGACCGGTTTCTGGCTATCAGCCTTCATCAGCCTGGATAGCTTGACTCCAGTGGTGTGGAGAGCCTGGGACTCACGTCTGAGCATACCCAGCCCACTCGGGGTGAAAATTGCAAAAAACACAGTTGATGGACAGAATGTAGAACAATGTCATACATTCATCTCAGTACAAGGATCTGGGCCTAAATCCATCGGTTTTTTGCACTCCACACCACCCTGGGTTAGACACTGGCTATATGCAAATCAGCTCTGACCCTGTGCCTCATGGGAACAGTCCAGTCCGAACTACCAAGCCATGTCTTTCCCAGACCGGAATCAAGCATCCAAGGACCGGTTTCTGGCTATCAGCCTTCATCAGCCTGGATAGCTTGACTCCAGTGGTGTGGAGAGCCTGGGACTCACGTCTGAGCATACCCAGCCCACTCGGGGTGAAAATTGCAAAAAACACAGTTGATGGACAGAATGTAGAACAATGTCATACATTCACCCCAGTACAAGGATCTGGGCCTAAATCCATCGTTTGTTTGCACTCCACACCACCCTGGGTTAGACACTGGCTATATGTAAATCAGCTCTGACCCTGTGCCTCATGGGAACAGTCCAGTCCGAACTACCAAGCCATGTCTTTCCCAGACCGGAATCAAGCATCCAAGGACCGGTTTTTGGCTATCAGCCTTCATCAGCCTGGATAGCTTGACTCCAGTGGTGTGGAGAGCCTGGGACTCACGTCTGAGCATACCCAGCCCACTCGGGGTGAAAATTGCAAAAAACACAGTTGATGGACAGAATGTAGAACAATGTCATACATTCACCCTAGTACAAGGATCTGGGCCTAAATCCATAGTTTTTTTGCACTCCACACCACCCTGGGTTAGACACTGGCTATATGCAAATCAGCTCTGACCCTGTGCCTCATGGTAACAGTCCAGTCCGAACTACCAAGCCATGTCTTTCCCAGACCGGAACCAAGCATCCAAGGACCGGTTTCTGGCTATCAGCCTTCATCAGCCTGGATAGCTTGACTCCAGTGGTGTGGAGAGCCTGGGACTCACGTCTGAGCATACCCAGCCCACTCGGGGTGAAAATTGCAAAAAACACAGTTGATGGACAGAATGTAGAACAATGTCATACATTCACCCCAGTGCAAGGATCTGGGCCTAAATCCATCGGTTTTTTGCACTCCACACCACCCTGGGTTAGACACTGGCTATATGCAAATCAGCTCTGACCCTGTGCCTCATGGGAACAGTCCAGTCCGAACTACCAAGCCATGTCTTTCCCAGACCCGAATCAAGCATCCAAGGTCCGGTTTCTGGCTATCAGCCTTCATCAGCCTGGATAGCTTGACTCCAGTGGTGTGGAGAGCCTGGGACTCACGTCTGAGCATACCCAGCCCACTCGGGGTGAAAATTGCAAAAAACACAGTTGATGGACAGAATGTAGAACAATATCATCCATTCACCCCAGTACAAGGATCTGGGCCTAAATCCATCGGTTTTTTGCACTCCACACCACCCTGGGTTAGACACTGGCTATATGCAAATCAGCTCTGACCCTGTGCCTCATGGGAACAGTCCAGTTCGAACTACCAAGCCATGTCTTTCCCAGACCGGAATCAAGCATCCAAGGACCGGTTTCTGGCTATCAGCCTTCATCAGCCTGGATAGCTTGACTCCAGTGGTGTGGAGAGCCTGGGACTCACGTCTGAGCATACCCAGCCCACTCGGGGTGAAAATTGCAAAAAACACAGTTGATGGACAGAATGTAGAACAATGTCATACATTCACCCCAGTACAAGGATCTGGGCCTAAATCCATCGTTTTTTTGCACTCCACACCACCCTGGGTTAGACACTGGCTATATGCAAATCAGCTCTGACCCTGTGCCTCATGGGAACAGTCCAGTCCGAACTACCAAGCCATGTCTTTCCCAGACCGGAATCAAGCATCCAAGGACCGGTTTCTGGCTATCAGCCTTCATCAGCCTGGATAGCTTGACTCCAGAGGTGTGGAGAGCCTGGGACTCACGTCTGAGCATACCCAGCCCACTCGGGGTGAAAATTGCAAAAAACACAGTTGATGGACAGAATGTAGAACAATGTGATACATTCACCCCAGTACAAGGATCTGGGCCTAAATCCATTGTTTTTTTGCACTCCACACCACCCTGGGTTAGACACTGGCTATATGCAAATCAGCTCTGACCCTGTGCCTCATGGGAACAGTCCAGTCCGAACTACCAAGCCATGTCTTTCCCAGACCGGAATCAAGCATCCAAGGACCGGTTTCTGGCTATCAGCCATCATCAGCCTGGATAGCTTGACTACAGTGGTGTGGAGAGCCTGGGACTCACGTCTGAGCATACCCAGCCCACTCGGGGTGAAAATTGCAAAAAACACAGTTGATGGACAGAATGTAGAACAATGTCATACATTCACCCCAGTACAAGGATCTGGGCCTAAATCCATCGTTTTTTTGCACTCCACACCACCCTGGGTTAGACACTGGCTATATGTAAATCAGCTCTGACCCTGTGCCTCATGGGAACAGTCCAGTCTGAACTACCAAGCCATGTCTTTCCCAGACCGGAATCAAGCATCCAAGGACCGGTTTCTGGCTATCAGCCTTCATCAGCCTGGATAGCTTGACTCCAGTGGTGTGGAGAGCCTGGGACTCACGTCTGAGCATACCCAGCCCACTCGGGGTTAAAATTGCAAAAAACACAGTTGATGGACAGAATGTAGAACAATGTCATACATTCACCCTAGTACAAGGATCTGGGCCTAAATCCATAGTTTTTTTGCACTCCACACCACCCTGGGTTAGACACTGGCTATATGCAAATCAGCTCTGACCCTGTGCCTCATGGGAACAGTCCAGTCCGAACTACCAAGCCATGTCGTTCCCAGACCGGAATCAAGCATCCAAGGACCGGTTTCTGGCTATTGCCTTCATCAGCCTGGATAGCTTGACTCCAGTGGTGTGGAGAGCCTGGGACTTACGTCTGAGCATACCCAGCCCACTCGGGGTGAAAATTGCAAAAAACACAGTTGATGGACAGAATGTAGAACAATGTCATACATTCACCCCAGTACAAGGATCTGGGCCTAAATCCATAGTTTTTTTGCACTCCACACCACCCTGGGTTAGACACTGGCTATATGCAATTCAGCTCTGACCCTGTACCTCATGGGAACAGTCCAGTCCGAACTACCAAGCCATGTCTTTCCCAGATCGGAATCAAGCATCCAAGGACCGGTTAGTGGCTATCAGCCTTCATCAGCCTGGATAGCTTGACTCCAGTGGTGTGGAGAGCCTGGGACTCACGTCTGAGCATACCCAGCCCACTCGGGGTGAAAATTGCAAAAAACACACTTGATGGACAGAATGTATAACAATGTCATACATTCACCCCAGTACAAGGATCTGGGCCTAAATCCATTGTTTTTTTGCACTCCACACCACCCTAGGTTAGACACTGGCTATATGCAAATCAACTCTGACCCTGTGCCTCATGGGAACAGTCCAGTCCGAACTACCAAGCCATGTCTTTCCCAGACCGGAACCATGCATCCAAGGACCGGTTTCTGGCTATCAGCCTTCATCAGCCTGGATAGCTTGACTCCAGTGGTGTGGAGAGCCTGGGACTCACGTCTGAGCATACCCAGCCCACTCGGGGTGAAAATTGCAAAAAACACAGTTGATGGACAGAATGTAGAACAATGTCATACATTCATCTCAGTACAAGGATCTGGGCCTAAATCCATCGGTTTTTTGCACTCCACACCACCCTGGGTTAGACACTGGCTATATGCAAATCAGCTCTGACCCTGTGCCTCATGGGAACAGTCCAGTCCGAACTACCAAGCCATGTCTTTCCCAGACCGGAATCAAGCATCCAAGGACCGGTTTCTGGCTATCAGCCTTCATCAGCCTGGATAGCTTGACTCCAGTGGTGTGGAGAGCCTGGGACTCACGTCTGAGCATACCCAGCCCACTCGGGGTGACAATTGCAAAAAACACAGTTGATGGACAGAATGTAGAACAATGTCATACATTCACCCCAGTACAAGGATCTGGGCCTAAATCCATCGTTTGTTTGCACTCCACACCACCCTGGGTTAGACACTGGCTATATGTAAATCAGCTCTGACCCTGTGCCTCATGGGAACAGTCCAGTCCGAACTACCAAGCCATGTCTTTCCCAGACCGGAATCAAGCATCCAAGGACCGGTTTTTGGCTATCAGCCTTCATCAGCCTGGATAGCTTGACTCCAGTGGTGTGGAGAGCCTGGGACTCACGTCTGAGCATACCCAGCCCACTCGGGGTGAAAATTGCAAAAAACACAGTTGATGGACAGAATGTAGAACAATGTCATACATTCACCCTAGTACAAGGATCTGGGCCTAAATCCATAGTTTTTTTGCACTCCACACCACCCTGGGTTAGACACTGGCTATATGCAAATCAGCTCTGACCCTGTGCCTCATGGTAACAGTCCAGTCCGAACTACCAAGCCATGTCGTTCCCAGACCGGAATCAAGCATCCAAGGACCGGTTTCTGGCTATCAGCCTTCATCAGCCTGGATAGCTTGACTCCAGTGGTGTGGAGAGCCTGGGACTCACGTCTGAGCATACCCAGCCCACTCGGGGTGAAAATTGCAAAAAACACACTTGATGGACAGAATGTATAACAATGTCATACATTCACCCCAGTACAAGGATCTGGGCCTAAATCCATTGTTTTTTTGCACTCCACACCACCCTGGGTTAGACACTGGCTATATGCAAATCAGCTCTGACCCTGTGCCTCATGGGAACAGTCCAGTCCGAACTACCAAGCCATGTCTTTCCCAGACCGGAACCAAGCATCCAAGGACCGGTTTCTGGCTATCAGCCTTCATCAGCCTGGATAGCTTGACTCCAGTGGTGTGGAGAGCCTGGGACTCACGTCTGAGCATACCCAGCCCACTCGGGGTGAAAATTGCAAAAAACACAGTTGATGGACAGAATGTAGAACAATGTCATACATTCACCCCAGTGCAAGGATCTGGGCCTAAATCCATCGGTTTTTTGCACTCCACACCACCCTGGGTTAGACACTGGCTATATGCAAATCAGCTCTGACCCTGTGCCTCATCGGAACAGTCCAGTCCGAACTACCAAGCCATGTCTTTCCCAGACCCGAATCAAGCATCCAAGGTCCGGTTTCTGGCTATCAGCCTTCATCAGCCTGGATAGCTTGACTCCAGTGGTGTGGAGAGCCTGGGACTCACGTCTGAGCATACCCAGCCCACTCGGGGTGAAAATTGCAAAAAACACAGTTGATGGACAGAATGTAGAACAATATCATCCATTCACCCCAGTACAAGGATCTGGGCCTAAATCCATCGGTTTTTTGCACTCCACACCACCCTGGGTTAGACACTGGCTATATGCAAATCAGCTCTGACCCTGTGCCTCATGGGAACAGTCCAGTTCGAACTACCAAGCCATGTCTTTCCCAGACCGGAATCAAGCATCCAAGGACCGGTTTCTGGCTATCAGCCTTCATCAGCCTGGATAGCTTGACTCCAGTGGTGTGGAGAGCCTGGGACTCACGTCTGAGCATACCCAGCCCACTCGGGGTGAAAATTGCAAAAAACACAGTTGATGGACAGAATGTAGAACAATGTCATACATTTACCCCAGTACAAGGATCTGGGCCTAAATCCATCGGTTTTTTGCACTCCACACCACCCTGGGTTAGACACTGGCTATATGTAAATCAGCTCTGACCCTGTGCCTCATGGGAACAGTCTAGTCAGAACTACCAAGCCATGTCTTTCCCAGACCGGAATCAAGCATCTAAGGACCGGTTTCTGGCTATCAGCCTTCATCAGCCTGGATAGCTTGACTCCAGTGGTGTGGAGAGCCTGGGACTCACGTCTGAGCATACCCAGCCCACTCAGGGTGAACATTGCAAAAAACACAGTTGATGGACAGAATGTAGAACAATGTCATACATTCACCCCAGTACAAGGATCTGGGCCTAAATCCATTGTTTTTTTGCACTCCACACCACCCTGGGTTAGACACTGGCTATATGCAAATCAGCTCTGACCCTGTGCCTCATGGGAACAGTCCAGTCCGAACTACCAAGCCATGTCTTTCCCAGACTGGAACCAAGCATCCAAGGACCGGTTTCTCGCTATCAGCCTTCATCAGCCTGGATAGCTTGACTCCAGTGGTGTGGAGAGCCTGGGACTCACGTCTGAGCATACCCAGCCCACTCGGGGTGAAAATTGCAAAAAACACAGTTGATGGACAGAATGTAGAACAATGTCATACATTCACCCCAGTACAAGGATCTGGGCCTAAATCCATTGTTTTTTTGCACTCCACACCACCCTGGGTTAGACACTGGCTGTATGCAAATCAGCTCTGACCCTGTGCCTCATGGGAACAGTCCAGTCCGAACTACCAAGCCATGTCTTTCCCAGACCGGAATCAAGCATCCAAGGACCGGTTTCTGGCTATCAGCCTTCATCAGCCTGGATAGCTTGACTCCAGTGGTGTGGAGAGCCTGGGACTCACGTCTGAGCATACCCAGCCCACTCGGGGTGAAAATTGCAAGAAACACAGTTGATGGACAGAATGTAGAACAATGTCATACATTCACTCCAGTACAAGGATCTGGGCCTAAATCCATCGTTTTTTTGCACTCCACACCACCCTGGATTAGACACTGGCTATATGCAAATCAGCTCTGACCCTGTGCCTCATGGGAACAGTCCAGTTCGAACTACCAAGCCATGTCTTTCCCAGACCGGAATCAAGCATCCAAGGACCGGTTTCTGGCTATCAGCCTTCATCAGCCTGGATAGCTTGACTCCAGTGGTGTGGAGAGCCTGGGACTCACGTCTGAGCATACCCAGCCCACTCGGGGTGAAAATTGCAAAAAACACAGTTGATGGACAGAATGTAGAACAATGTCATACATTCACCCCAGTACAAGGATCTGGGCCTAAATCCATCGTTTTTTTGCACTCCACACCACCCTGGGTTAGACACTGGCTATATGCAAATCAGCTCTGACCCTGTGCCTCATGGGAACAGTCCAGTCCGAACTACCAAGCCATGTCTTTCCCAGACCGGAATCAAGCATCCAAGGACCGGTTTCTGGCTATCAGCCTTCATCAGCCTGGATAGCTTGACTCCAGTGGTGTGGAGAGCCTGGGACTCACGTCTGAGCATACCCAGCCCACTCAGGGTGAAAATTGCAAAAAACACAGTTGATGGACAGAATGTAGAACAATGTGATACATTCACCCCAGTACAAGGATCTGGGCCTAAATCCATCGTTTTTTTGCACTCCACAACACCCTGGGTTAGACACTGGCTATATGCAAATCAGCTCTGACCCTGTGCCTCATGGGAACAGTCCAGTCCGAACTACCAAGCCATGTCTTTCCCAGACCGGAATCAAGCATCCAAGGACCGGTTTCTGGCTATCAGCCTTCATCAGCCTGGATAGCTTGACTCCAGTGGTGTGGAGAGCCTGGGACTCACGTCTGAGCATACCCAGCCCACTCGGGGTGAAAATTGCAAAAAACACAGTTGATGGACAGAATGTAGAACAATGTCATACATTCACCCCAGTACAAGGATCTGGGCCTAAATCCATCGTTTTTTTGCACTCCACACCACCCTGGGTTAGACACTGGCTATATGCAAATCAGCTCTGACCCTGTGCCTCATGGGAACAGTCCAGTCCGAACTACCAAGCCATGTCTTTCCCAGACCGGAATCAAGCATCCAAGGACCGGTTTCTGGCTATCAGCCTTCATCAGCCTGGATAGCTTGACTCCAGTGGTGTGGAGAGCCTGGGACTCACGTCTGAGCATACCTAGCCCACTCGGGGTGAAAATTGCAAAAAACACAGTTGATGGACAGAATGTAGAACAATGTCATACATTCACCCCAGTACAAGGATCTGGGCCTAAATCCATCGTTTTTTTGCACTCCACACCACCCTGGGTTAGACACTGGCTAAATGTAAATCAGCTCTGACCCTGTGCCTCATGGGAACAGTCCAGTCCGAACTACCAAGCCATGTCTTTCCCAGACCGGAATCAAGCATCCAAGGACCGGTTTCTGGCTATCAGCCTTCATCAGCCTGGATAGCTTGACTCCAGTGGTGTGGAGAGCCTGGGACTCACGTCTGAGCATACCCAGCCCACTCGGGGTTAAAATTGCAAAAAACACAGTTGATGGACAGAATGTAGAACTAAGTCATACATTCACCCTAGTACAAGGATCTGGGCCTAAATCCATAGTTTTTTTGCACTCCACACCACCCTGGGTTAGACACTGGCTATATGCAAATCAGCTCTGACCCTGTGCCTCATGGGAACAGTCCAGTCCGAACTACCAAGCCATGTCGTTCCCAGACCGGAATCAAGCATCCAAGGACCGGTTTCTGGCTATTGCCTTCATCAGCCTGGATAGCTTGACTCCAGTGGTGTGGAGAGCCTGGGACTTACGTCTGAGCATACCCAGCCCACTCGGGGTGAAAATTGCAAAAAACACAGTTGATGGACAGAATGTAGAACAATGTCATACATTCACCCCAGTACAAGGATCTGGGCCTAAATCCATAGTTTTTTTGCACTCCACACCACCCTGGGTTAGACACTGGCTATATGCAAATCAGCTCTGACCCTGTGCCTCATGGGAACAGTCCAGTCCGAACTACCAAGCCATGTCTTTCCCAGATCGGAATCAAGCATCCAAGGACCGGTTTGTGGCTATCAGCCTTCATCAGCCTGGATAGCTTGACTCCAGTGGTGTGGAGAGCCTGGGACTCACGTCTGAGCATACCCAGCCCACTCGGGGTGAAAATTGCAAAAAACACACTTGATGGACAGAATGTATAACAATGTCATACATTCACCCCAGTACAAGGATCTGGGCCTAAATCCATTGTTTTTTTGCACTCCACACCACCCTAGGTTAGACACTGGCTATATGCAAATCAACTCTGACCCTGTGCCTCATGGGAACAGTCCAGTCCGAACTACCAAGCCATGTCTTTCCCAGACCGGAACCATGCATCCAAGGACCGGTTTCTGGCTATCAGCCTTCATCAGCCTGGATAGCTTGACTCCAGTGGTGTGGAGAGCCTGGGACTCACGTCTGAGCATACCCAGCCCACTCGGGGTGAAAATTGCAAAAAACACAGTTGATGGACAGAATGTAGAACAATGTCATACATTCATCTCAGTACAAGGATCTGGGCCTAAATCCATCGGTTTTTTGCACTCCACACCACCCTGGGTTAGACACTGGCTATATGCAAATCAGCTCTGACCCTGTGCCTCATGGGAACAGTCCAGTCCGAACTACCAAGCCATGTCTTTCCCAGACCGGAATCAAGCATCCAAGGACCGGTTTCTGGCTATCAGCCTTCATCAGCCTGGATAGCTTGACTCCAGTGGTGTGGAGAGCCTGGGACTCACGTCTGAGCATACCCAGCCCACTCGGGGTGAAAATTGCAAAAAACACAGTTGATGGACAGAATGTAGAACAATGTCATACATTCACCCCAGTACAAGGATCTGGGCCTAAATCCATCGTTTGTTTGCACTCCACACCACCCTGGGTTAGACACTGGCTATATGTAAATCAGCTCTGACCCTGTGCCTCATGGGAACAGTCCAGTCCGAACTACCAAGCCATGTCTTTCCCAGACCGGAATCAAGCATCCAAGGACCGGTTTTTGGCTATCAGCCTTCATCAGCCTGGATAGCTTGACTCCAGTGGTGTGGAGAGCCTGGGACTCACGTCTGAGCATACCCAGCCCACTCGGGGTGAAAATTGCAAAAAACACAGTTGATGGACAGAATGTAGAACAATGTCATACATTCACCCTAGTACAAGGATCTGGGCCTAAATCCATAGTTTTTTTGCACTCCACACCACCCTGGGTTAGACACTGGCTATATGCAAATCAGCTCTGACCCTGTGCCTCATGGTAACAGTCCAGTCCGAACTACCAAGCCATGTCTTTCCCAGACCGGAACCAAGCATCCAAGGACCGGTTTCTGGCTATCAGCCTTCATCAGCCTGGATAGCTTGACTCCAGTGGTGTGGAGAGCCTGGGACTCACGTCTGAGCATACCCAGCCCACTCGGGGTGAAAATTGCAAAAAACACAGTTGATGGACAGAATGTAGAACAATGTCATACATTCACCCCAGTGCAAGGATCTGGGCCTAAATCCATCGGTTTTTTGCACTCCACACCACCCTGGGTTAGACACTGGCTATATGCAAATCAGCTCTGACCCTGTGCCTCATGGGAACAGTCCAGTCCGAACTACCAAGCCATGTCTTTCCCAGACCCGAATCAAGCATCCAAGGTCCGGTTTCTGGCTATCAGCCTTCATCAGCCTGGATAGCTTGACTCCAGTGGTGTGGAGAGCCTGGGACTCACGTCTGAGCATACCCAGCCCACTCGGGGTGAAAATTGCAAAAAACACAGTTGATGGACAGAATGTAGAACAATATCATCCATTCACCCCAGTACAAGGATCTGGGCCTAAATCCATCGGTTTTTTGCACTCCACACCACCCTGGGTTAGACACTGGCTATATGCAAATCAGCTCTGACCCTGTGCCTCATGGGAACAGTCCAGTTCGAACTACCAAGCCATGTCTTTCCCAGACCGGAATCAAGCATCCAAGGACCGGTTTCTGGCTATCAGCCTTCATCAGCCTGGATAGCTTGACTCCAGTGGTGTGGAGAGCCTGGGACTCACGTCTGAGCATACCCAGCCCACTCGGGGTGAAAATTGCAAAAAACACAGTTGATGGACAGAATGTAGAACAATGTCATACATTCACCCCAGTACAAGGATCTGGGCCTAAATCCATCGTTTTTTTGCACTCCACACCACCCTGGGTTAGACACTGGCTATATGCAAATCAGCTCTGACCCTGTGCCTCATGGGAACAGTCCAGTCCGAACTACCAAGCCATGTCTTTCCCAGACCGGAATCAAGCATCCAAGGACCGGTTTCTGGCTATCAGCCTTCATCAGCCTGGATAGCTTGACTCCAGAGGTGTGGAGAGCCTGGGACTCACGTCTGAGCATACCCAGCCCACTCGGGGTGAAAATTGCAAAAAACACAGTTGATGGACAGAATGTAGAACAATGTGATACATTCACCCCAGTACAAGGATCTGGGCCTAAATCCATTGTTTTTTTGCACTCCACACCACCCTGGGTTAGACACTGGCTATATGCAAATCAGCTCTGACCCTGTGCCTCATGGGAACAGTCCAGTCCGAACTACCAAGCCATGTCTTTCCCAGACCGGAATCAAGCATCCAAGGACCGGTTTCTGGCTATCAGCCATCATCAGCCTGGATAGCTTGACTACAGTGGTGTGGAGAGCCTGGGACTCACGTCTGAGCATACCCAGCCCACTCGGGGTGAAAATTGCAAAAAACACAGTTGATGGACAGAATGTAGAACAATGTCATACATTCACCCCAGTACAAGGATCTGGGCCTAAATCCATCGTTTTTTTGCACTCCACACCACCCTGGGTTAGACACTGGCTATATGTAAATCAGCTCTGACCCTGTGCCTCATGGGAACAGTCCAGTCCGAACTACCAAGCCATGTCTTTCCCAGACCGGAATCAAGCATCCAAGGACCGGTTTCTGGCTATCAGCCTTCATCAGCCTGGATAGCTTGACTCCAGTGGTGTGGAGAGCCTGGGACTCACGTCTGAGCATACCCAGCCCACTCGGGGTTAAAATTGCAAAAAACACAGTTGATGGACAGAATGTAGAACAATGTCATACATTCACCCTAGTACAAGGATCTGGGCCTAAATCCATAGTTTTTTTGCACTCCACACCACCCTGGGTTAGACACTGGCTATATGCAAATCAGCTCTGACCCTGTGCCTCATGGGAACAGTCCAGTCCGAACTACCAAGCCATGTCGTTCCCAGACCGGAATCAAGCATCCAAGGACCGGTTTCTGGCTATTGCCTTCATCAGCCTGGATAGCTTGACTCCAGTGGTGTGGAGAGCCTGGGACTTACGTCTGAGCATACCCAGCCCACTCGGGGTGAAAATTGCAAAAAACACAGTTGATGGACAGAATGTAGAACAATGTCATACATTCACCCCAGTACAAGGATCTGGGCCTAAATCCATAGTTTTTTTGCACTCCACACCACCCTGGGTTAGACACTGGCTATATGCAATTCAGCTCTGACCCTGTACCTCATGGGAACAGTCCAGTCCGAACTACCAAGCCATGTCTTTCCCAGATCGGAATCAAGCATCCAAGGACCGGTTAGTGGCTATCAGCCTTCATCAGCCTGGATAGCTTGACTCCAGTGGTGTGGAGAGCCTGGGACTCACGTCTGAGCATACCCAGCCCACTCGGGGTGAAAATTGCAAAAAACACACTTGATGGACAGAATGTATAACAATGTCATACATTCACCCCAGTACAAGGATCTGGGCCTAAATCCATTGTTTTTTTGCACTCCACACCACCCTAGGTTAGACACTGGCTATATGCAAATCAACTCTGACCCTGTGCCTCATGGGAACAGTCCAGTCCGAACTACCAAGCCATGTCTTTCCCAGACCGGAACCATGCATCCAAGGACCGGTTTCTGGCTATCAGCCTTCATCAGCCTGGATAGCTTGACTCCAGTGGTGTGGAGAGCCTGGGACTCACGTCTGAGCATACCCAGCCCACTCGGGGTGAAAATTGCAAAAAACACAGTTGATGGACAGAATGTAGAACAATGTCATACATTCATCTCAGTACAAGGATCTGGGCCTAAATCCATCGGTTTTTTGCACTCCACACCACCCTGGGTTAGACACTGGCTATATGCAAATCAGCTCTGACCCTGTGCCTCATGGGAACAGTCCAGTCCGAACTACCAAGCCATGTCTTTCCCAGACCGGAATCAAGCATCCAAGGACCGGTTTCTGGCTATCAGCCTTCATCAGCCTGGATAGCTTGACTCCAGTGGTGTGGAGAGCCTGGGACTCACGTCTGAGCATACCCAGCCCACTCGGGGTGAAAATTGCAAAAAACACAGTTGATGGACAGAATGTAGAACAATGTCATACATTCACCCCAGTACAAGGATCTGGGCCTAAATCCATCGTTTGTTTGCACTCCACACCACCCTGGGTTAGACACTGGCTATATGTAAATCAGCTCTGACCCTGTGCCTCATGGGAACAGTCCAGTCCGAACTACCAAGCCATGTCTTTCCCAGACCGGAATCAAGCATCCAAGGACCGGTTTTTGGCTATCAGCCTTCATCAGCCTGGATAGCTTGACTCCAGTGGTGTGGAGAGCCTGGGACTCACGTCTGAGCATACCCAGCCCACTCGGGGTGAAAATTGCAAAAAACACAGTTGATGGACAGAATGTAGAACAATGTCATACATTCACCCTAGTACAAGGATCTGGGCCTAAATCCATAGTTTTTTTGCACTCCACACCACCCTGGGTTAGACACTGGCTATATGCAAATCAGCTCTGACCCTGTGCCTCATGGTAACAGTCCAGTCCGAACTACCAAGCCATGTCTTTCCCAGACCGGAACCAAGCATCCAAGGACCGGTTTCTGGCTATCAGCCTTCATCAGCCTGGATAGCTTGACTCCAGTGGTGTGGAGAGCCTGGGACTCACGTCTGAGCATACCCAGCCCACTCGGGGTGAAAATTGCAAAAAACACAGTTGATGGACAGAATGTAGAACAATGTCATACATTCACCCCAGTGCAAGGATCTGGGCCTAAATCCATCGGTTTTTTGCACTCCACACCACCCTGGGTTAGACACTGGCTATATGCAAATCAGCTCTGACCCTGTGCCTCATGGGAACAGTCCAGTCCGAACTACCAAGCCATGTCTTTCCCAGACCCGAATCAAGCATCCAAGGTCCGGTTTCTGGCTATCAGCCTTCATCAGCCTGGATAGCTTGACTCCAGTGGTGTGGAGAGCCTGGGACTCACGTCTGAGCATACCCAGCCCACTCGGGGTGAAAATTGCAAAAAACACAGTTGATGGACAGAATGTAGAACAATATCATCCATTCACCCCAGTACAAGGATCTGGGCCTAAATCCATCGGTTTTTTGCACTCCACACCACCCTGGGTTAGACACTGGCTATATGCAAATCAGCTCTGACCCTGTGCCTCATGGGAACAGTCCAGTTCGAACTACCAAGCCATGTCTTTCCCAGACCGGAATCAAGCATCCAAGGACCGGTTTCTGGCTATCAGCCTTCATCAGCCTGGATAGCTTGACTCCAGTGGTGTGGAGAGCCTGGGACTCACGTCTGAGCATACCCAGCCCACTCGGGGTGAAAATTGCAAAAAACACAGTTGATGGACAGAATGTAGAACAATGTCATACATTCACCCCAGTACAAGGATCTGGGCCTAAATCCATCGTTTTTTTGCACTCCACACCACCCTGGGTTAGACACTGGCTATATGCAAATCAGCTCTGACCCTGTGCCTCATGGGAACAGTCCAGTCCGAACTACCAAGCCATGTCTTTCCCAGACCGGAATCAAGCATCCAAGGACCGGTTTCTGGCTATCAGCCTTCATCAGCCTGGATAGCTTGACTCCAGAGGTGTGGAGAGCCTGGGACTCACGTCTGAGCATACCCAGCCCACTCGGGGTGAAAATTGCAAAAAACACAGTTGATGGACAGAATGTAGAACAATGTGATACATTCACCCCAGTACAAGGATCTGGGCCTAAATCCATTGTTTTTTTGCACTCCACACCACCCTGGGTTAGACACTGGCTATATGCAAATCAGCTCTGACCCTGTGCCTCATGGGAACAGTCCAGTCCGAACTACCAAGCCATGTCTTTCCCAGACCGGAATCAAGCATCCAAGGACCGGTTTCTGGCTATCAGCCATCATCAGCCTGGATAGCTTGACTACAGTGGTGTGGAGAGCCTGGGACTCACGTCTGAGCATACCCAGCCCACTCGGGGTGAAAATTGCAAAAAACACAGTTGATGGACAGAATGTAGAACAATGTCATACATTCACCCCAGTACAAGGATCTGGGCCTAAATCCATCGTTTTTTTGCACTCCACACCACCCTGGGTTAGACACTGGCTATATGTAAATCAGCTCTGACCCTGTGCCTCATGGGAACAGTCCAGTCCGAACTACCAAGCCATGTCTTTCCCAGACCGGAATCAAGCATCCAAGGACCGGTTTCTGGCTATCAGCCTTCATCAGCCTGGATAGCTTGACTCCAGTGGTGTGGAGAGCCTGGGACTCACGTCTGAGCATACCCAGCCCACTCGGGGTTAAAATTGCAAAAAACACAGTTGATGGACAGAATGTAGAACAATGTCATACATTCACCCTAGTACAAGGATCTGGGCCTAAATCCATAGTTTTTTTGCACTCCACACCACCCTGGGTTAGACACTGGCTATATGCAAATCAGCTCTGACCCTGTGCCTCATGGGAACAGTCCAGTCCGAACTACCAAGCCATGTCGTTCCCAGACCGGAATCAAGCATCCAAGGACCGGTTTCTGGCTATTGCCTTCATCAGCCTGGATAGCTTGACTCCAGTGGTGTGGAGAGCCTGGGACTTACGTCTGAGCATACCCAGCCCACTCGGGGTGAAAATTGCAAAAAACACAGTTGATGGACAGAATGTAGAACAATGTCATACATTCACCCCAGTACAAGGATCTGGGCCTAAATCCATAGTTTTTTTGCACTCCACACCACCCTGGGTTAGACACTGGCTATATGCAATTCAGCTCTGACCCTGTACCTCATGGGAACAGTCCAGTCCGAACTACCAAGCCATGTCTTTCCCAGATCGGAATCAAGCATCCAAGGACCGGTTAGTGGCTATCAGCCTTCATCAGCCTGGATAGCTTGACTCCAGTGGTGTGGAGAGCCTGGGACTCACGTCTGAGCATACCCAGCCCACTCGGGGTGAAAATTGCAAAAAACACACTTGATGGACAGAATGTATAACAATGTCATACATTCACCCCAGTACAAGGATCTGGGCCTAAATCCATTGTTTTTTTGCACTCCACACCACCCTAGGTTAGACACTGGCTATATGCAAATCAACTCTGACCCTGTGCCTCATGGGAACAGTCCAGTCCGAACTACCAAGCCATGCCTTTCCCAGACCGGAACCATGCATCCAAGGACCGGTTTCTGGCTATCAGCCTTCATCAGCCTGGATAGCTTGACTCCAGTGGTGTGGAGAGCCTGGGACTCACGTCTGAGCATACCCAGCCCACTCGGGGTGAAAATTGCAAAAAACACAGTTGATGGACAGAATGTAGAACAATGTCATACATTCATCTCAGTACAAGGATCTGGGCCTAAATCCATCGGTTTTTTGCACTCCACACCACCCTGGGTTAGACACTGGCTATATGCAAATCAGCTCTGACCCTGTGCCTCATGGGAACAGTCCAGTCCGAACTACCAAGCCATGTCTTTCCCAGACCGGAATCAAGCATCCAAGGACCGGTTTCTGGCTATCAGCCTTCATCAGCCTGGATAGCTTGACTCCAGTGGTGTGGAGAGCCTGGGACTCACGTCTGAGCATACCCAGCCCACTCGGGGTGACAATTGCAAAAAACACAGTTGATGGACAGAATGTAGAACAATGTCATACATTCACCCCAGTACAAGGATCTGGGCCTAAATCCATCGTTTGTTTGCACTCCACACCACCCTGGGTTAGACACTGGCTATATGTAAATCAGCTCTGACCCTGTGCCTCATGGGAACAGTCCAGTCCGAACTACCAAGCCATGTCTTTCCCAGACCGGAATCAAGCATCCAAGGACCGGTTTTTGGCTATCAGCCTTCATCAGCCTGGATAGCTTGACTCCAGTGGTGTGGAGAGCCTGGGACTCACGTCTGAGCATACCCAGCCCACTCGGGGTGAAAATTGCAAAAAACACAGTTGATGGACAGAATGTAGAACAATGTCATACATTCACCCTAGTACAAGGATCTGGGCCTAAATCCATAGTTTTTTTGCACTCCACACCACCCTGGGTTAGACACTGGCTATATGCAAATCAGCTCTGACCCTGTGCCTCATGGTAACAGTCCAGTCCGAACTACCAAGCCATGTCGTTCCCAGACCGGAATCAAGCATCCAAGGACCGGTTTCTGGCTATCAGCCTTCATCAGCCTGGATAGCTTGACTCCAGTGGTGTGGAGAGCCTGGGACTCACGTCTGAGCATACCCAGCCCACTCGGGGTGAAAATTGCAAAAAACACACTTGATGGACAGAATGTATAACAATGTCATACATTCACCCCAGTACAAGGATCTGGGCCTAAATCCATTTTTTTTTGCACTCCACACCACCCTGGGTTAGACACTGGCTATATGCAAATCAGCTCTGACCCTGTGCCTCATGGGAACAGTCCAGTCCGAACTACCAAGCCATGTCTTTCCCAGACCGGAACCAAGCATCCAAGGACCGGTTTCTGGCTATCAGCCTTCATCAGCCTGGATAGCTTGACTCCAGTGGTGTGGAGAGCCTGGGACTCACGTCTGAGCATACCCAGCCCACTCGGGGTGAAAATTGCAAAAAACACAGTTGATGGACAGAATGTAGAACAATGTCATACATTCACCCCAGTGCAAGGATCTGGGCCTAAATCCATCGGTTTTTTGCACTCCACACCACCCTGGGTTAGACACTGGCTATATGCAAATCAGCTCTGACCCTGTGCCTCATCGGAACAGTCCAGTCCGAACTACCAAGCCATGTCTTTCCCAGACCCGAATCAAGCATCCAAGGTCCGGTTTCTGGCTATCAGCCTTCATCAGCCTGGATAGCTTGACTCCAGTGGTGTGGAGAGCCTGGGACTCACGTCTGAGCATACCCAGCCCACTCGGGGTGAAAATTGCAAAAAACACAGTTGATGGACAGAATGTAGAACAATGTCATACATTCACCCCAGTACAAGGATCTGGGCCTAAATCCATCGGTTTTTTGCACTCCACACCACCCTGGGTTAGACACTGGCTATATGCAAATCAGCTCTGACCCTGTGCCTCATGGGAACAGTCCAGTTCGAACTACCAAGCCATGTCTTTCCCAGACCGGAATCAAGCATCCAAGGACCGGTTTCTGGCTATCAGCCTTCATCAGCCTGGATAGCTTGACTCCAGTGGTGTGGAGAGCCTGGGACTCACGTCTGAGCATACCCAGCCCACTCGGGGTGAAAATTGCAAAAAACACAGTTGATGGACAGAATGTAGAACAATGTCATACATTCACCCCAGTACAAGGATCTGGGCCTAAATCCATCGTTTTTTTGCACTCCACACCACCCTGGGTTAGACACTGGCTATATGCAAATCAGCTCTGACCCTGTGCCTCATGGGAACAGTCCAGTCCGAACTACCAAGCCATGTCTTTCCCAGACCGGAATCAAGCATCCAAGGACCGGTTTCTGGCTATCAGCCTTCATCAGCCTGGATAGCTTGACTCCAGAGGTGTGGAGAGCCTGGGACTCACGTCTGAGCATACCCAGCCCACTCGGGGTGAAAATTGCAAAAAACACAGTTGATGGACAGAATGTAGAACAATGTGATACATTCACCCCAGTACAAGGATCTGGGCCTAAATCCATCGTTTTTTTGCACTCCACACCACCCTGGGTTAGACACTGGCTATATGCAAATCAGCTCTGACCCTGTGCCTCATGGGAACAGTCCAGTCCGAACTACCAAGCCATGTCTTTCCCAGACCGGAATCAAGCATCCAAGGACCGGTTTCTGGCGATCAGCCTTCATCAGCCTGGATAGCTTGACTCCAGTGGTGTGGAGAGCCTGGGACTCACGTCTGAGCATACCCAGCCCACTCGGGGTGAAAATTGCAAAAAACACAGTTGATGGACAGAATGTAGAACAATGTCATACATTCACCCCAGTACAAGGATCTGGGCCTAAATCCATCGGTGTTTTGCCCTCCACACCACCCTGGGTTAGACACTGGCTATATGCAAATCAGCTCTGACCCTGTGCCTCATGGGAACAGTCCAGTTCGAACTACCAAGCCATGTCTTTCCCAGACCGGAACCAAGCATCCAAGGACCGGTTTCTGGCTATCAGCCTTCATCAGCCTGGATAGCTTGACTCCAGTGGTGTGGAGAGCCTGGGACTCACGTCTGAGCATACCCAGCCCACTCGGGGTGAAAATTGCAAAAATACAGTTGATGGACAGAATGTAGAACAATGTCATACATTCACCCCAGTACAAGGATCTGGACCTAAATCCATCGTTTTTTTGCACTCCACACCACCCTGGGTTAGACACTGGCTATATGCAAATCAGCTCTGACCCTGTGCCTCATGGGAACAGTCCAGTCCGAACTACCAAGCCATGTCTTTCCCAGACCGGAATCAAGCATCCAAGGACCGGTTTCTGGCTATCAGCCTTCATCAGCCAGGATAGCTTGACTCCAGTGGTGTGGAGAGCCTGGGACTCACGTCTGAGCATACCCAGCCCACTCGGGGTGAAAATTGCAAAAAACACAGTTGATGGACAGAATGTAGAACAATGTGATACATTCACCCCAGTACAAGCATCTGGGCCTAAATCCATCGTTTTTTTGCACTCCACACCACCCTGGGTTAGACACTGTCTATATGTAAATCAGCTCTGACCCTGTGCCTCATGGGAACAGTCCAGTCCGAACTACCAAGCCATGTCTTTCCCAGACCGGAATCAAGCATCCAAGGACCGGTTTCTGGCTATCAGCCTTCATCAGCCTGGATAGCTTGACTCCAGTGGTGTGGAGAGCCTGGGACTCACGTCTGAGCATACCCAGCCCACTCGGGGTGAAAATTGCAAAAAACACAGTTGATGGACAGAATGTAGAACAATGTCATACATTCACCCCAGTACAAGGATCTGGGCCTAAATCCATTGTTTTTTTGCACTCCACACCACCCTGGGTTAGACACTGGCTATATGCAAATCAGCTCTGACCCTGTGCCTCATGGGAACAGTCCAGTCCGAACTACCAAGCCATGTCTTTCCCAGACCAGAACCAAGCATCCAAGGACCGGTTTCCGGCTATCAGCCTTCATCAGCCTGGATAGCTTGACTCCAGTGGTGTGGAGAGCCTGGGACTCACGTCTGAGCATACCCAGCCCACTCGGGGTGAAAATTGCAAAAAACACAGTTGATGGACAGAATGTAGAACAATGTCATACATTCACCCCAGTACAAGGATCTGGGCCTAAATCCATCGTTGTTTTGCACTCCACACCACCCTGGGTTAGACACTGGCTATATGCAAATCAGCTCTGACCCTGTGCCTCATGGGAACAGTCCAGTCCGAACTACCAAGCCATGTCTTTCCCAGACCGGAATCAAGCATACAAGGACCGGTTTCTGGCTATCAGCCTTCATCAGCCTGGATAGCTTGACTCCAGTGGTGTGGAGAGCCTGGGACTCACGTCTGAGCATACCCAGCCCACTCGGGGTGAAAATTGCAAAAAACACAGTTGATGGACAGAATGTAGAACAATGTCATACATTCACCCCAGTACAAGGATCTGGGCCTAAATCCATCGTTTTTTTGCACTCCACACCACCCTGGGTTAGACACTGGCTATATGCAAATCAGCTCTGACCCTGTGCCTCATGGGAACAGTCCAGTCCGAACTACCAAGCCATGTCTTTCCCAGACCGGAATCAAGCATCCAAGGACCGGTTTCTGGCTATCAGCCTTCATCAGCCTGGATTTTGCAATTTTTCACCCCGAGTGGGCTGGGTATGCTCAGACGTGAGTCCCAGGCTCTCCACACCACTGGAGTCAAGCTATCCAGGCTGATGAAGGCTGATAGCCAGAAACCGGTCCTTGGATGCTTGATTCCGGTCTGGGATAGACATGGCTTGGTAGTTCGGACTGGACTGTTCCCATGAGGCACAGGGTCAGAGCTGATTTGCATATAGCCAGTGTCTAACCCAGGGTGGTGTGGAGTGCAAAAAAAACGATGGATTTAGGCCTAGATCCTTGTACTGGGGTGAATGTATGACATTGTTCTACATTCTGTCCATCAACTGTGTTTTTTGCAATTAATTATTTAACAACAGAACATCCTCGACCCTCTTGCAATTGAGAAAAGAGCTGAAGACTCACCTCTTCAGGGAACACCAACCTCTACTTGATGAAAAGACACAACCCAGAAACATTCGCCCTCGTGAATGATCTTGTGTCATGCTGCAGACATTCATTGCTCTCTAGCAGCAATAGTCACACTGTACAAAAATCTCAATTAAATTTGTGCATACATGTGGCATAATCTTTAGAACAATAGAGTACGTGCTACAAAATGACTTCCTTTTTTAAATGGGGGCGCCATTAGCCTTTCTGAATTGAATGGGGCTTTTGCCAAAGACAATTGACAATGAATATGAACGCAGGTCGCCAGGACTCTGCAAGCAAAAATGGAAACACAACATTGAATGTCATATTTTCATGAAAGTCCTCTATTGATAGCTTTCCAAACAATTAAGGATTAAACTCCAGCTTCATGGTAAATGTAATGATACAAGTGCATTTAAAGAGTGCATGGGAAGTGTGGCATCCTTTGATGCTAGTTGCTAGGTGCTTTGGAATGTGATGAGGTCTTGTATGAGGCTGTGGGCAGACAGTTGAAGCTGGTGACTGCTGCTGTGAAGATGGCTGAACTGGATGGGTTTCTTCTAAGAAATAAACTTCTTCTTTGATTCATCATACTCAACTTTAAAGAGTCATTCTTACAGGGAGGCTATTTTTTAAACTCAGCTCCTGGAAAAACCACTGGATGGAATTTAGATCTGTGGAAACAATTGGAAATTATTGAAAAGCCCCTGCTCTCCACTGTATTTTTAAGATGTTGTCATCCAGTAGGATCACCATGAAAAAATAGAACTGACAACTTAGCTCATCATGCTTTTATGGACAAAATTCAAGGCTAATGGTGCATATGAGAAGGACGGAGAAATAGTCAAGTTTAGTGAAAGACTTTGCACCATTCCTGAATCATATAACAATAAAAGAAAGAAAGTTGGCAGGTGCCCTGTGTTAAATTAATGGCTGTGACGAAGCTGGGACACCCACAAAACATGTGATGACTGCAAATATCAAACTTCAAAAGGGAAGAGATGTGGCGCCGCAGCCAGGTCGCCTGACGCTAGAATCCGGGGCCCACGGTTCGATCCCCGGCACTGGCGGCAGGTCAACCTAGCACTATGTGACTCTGGGCAATAGCCCGCTTAGGGCCATATGTATCAATCCCGAATGGGTTCGCAAATGCCGAAATTTGCAGAATTCCGGCATTTGCGAACCCATTTTCGGTAAATGGTATGTATGAAACAATTTTGGTGCAAAATAAGGAATCGCAAAATTAGCCATTCCTTATTTTGCGATTGCATTTAAGGAATTGCAAATTTTGCGATTCCTTAAATGCAATGTATCAAGGAAAAAAAAATACCAAAATGCCCTTAAGGAATCGCAAATTACCACCAATTTCTAGTTGGTGGTAAGTTGGGAATTCTTTTAAAAAAGCATTTTTTTAAAAATCAAAAGGTGCCATGTGACGCTCATACATGCCCTTAGGGCATGTATGTGCGCCATATGCGCACACATGTAATTTTCAGGGGTGCAGCAGGGTGTCCTTTGGACACCCCTGCACCCTTGAAAATATTCTCAATTTGCGATTAGCAAATTGCTAATCGCACATTTCCCCTTCATTCCTATGGGCCTCCATGGCCCATAGAAATGAATGGGAAATTTTCCTTAATTGCGATTAGCAATTTGCTAATCGCAATTAAGGAATTCTAAGGAATCGCTAAAAAGAAGCGATTTTCTACATACATACCATTTTACGATTTCTAAATAGCGATTCCTTAAAAATCGCTATTTAGGAATCGCAAAACGGAATGTTGATACATACAGCCCATAATATTCCTGACGGCCCCCAGTGCCGGGATGCACCCGGGTAACTGCTCATGCTTTACAAATACTGGATTTACATGTTATTTATAAAGACTGTGCTTTTGTGATCCTCAACTTGCTGATCATGATTTGGATGATAAAATGCGCTCTCTTTTTTTTTACAAATTTTATTCGTCAAAAGGCACATGTAAAGCAGGGCACAGTAACCCAGAGACTTCTGCACAATAAACGTATATAATCATGACTTTGACATTTTCGTGAGTAGGTGAAGGAAAAAAGAAAAAGCAATACAGATGAAAAATAACAAATGAAAACTCCAACCCAACACCCTCCTACCGCCCCTCCTGTCGCACTAACAGCCTCTCAGGAGCAGTGCCGTAATGAATATGCACCACAACCTATCACTGTGGTGTACAAACACACAATATTCTACAGTTTGCACCAGTAGGGTAGAATTAAACTGGATTGAAGGGGCCCTGCTGCAGGGACCAGCTCCAGCTGCAGGCCTCGGTAGTCTGCCCTCTGCTTCCAAACCTTGAAATGTTTATGAGGGCACCCTCTTGCAGTGAAGATTGGGAGCTCCAAACCCATGCAGAATTCCTGACCCCTCTTCCATGCCGACACTAAGGGTGGTGCTGGTGCTTTCCATGCCCTAGCAATGTCTCTCTTCACCAGGTAAACCCAAGCAACATAAGATGGCGTTTGTAGATATTGCCCCCTATACCTTCCATGACACGCAGGAGCACCAGCTTCGGCGAGCGGTGTAGGTCCCAGCCCAACACCTCAGAGAGGAAGGTCACAACCCCTCTCCAGAACCGAGACAGGGAAAGACAGTGCCAAACTGTGTGTATCAGTGTCCCCTCCTCCCGTTAATACCTGAGGCACACAGGGGAGGCGAGACCATCTTAACGATGGCCGACCTACCGTATATGAACGGAGGCATGTGAGAACAAGTCTTGAGATCCTCCCGCACACGTTCCCAAACCAGGACCAGATTCCTTTCCCATGACACTGCAGGTGAGTCCGAAAGAAAAAACCCTGAGATACTTCATCCCGCCAGTAACTACTCGAACCGACGAAGCCCAGGAGCCCAGAGCCAACGCATCCCCAAGAACCCACAGGGTAGACTTGTGAGGATTCAGGTAAAGACCGAACGATTCCCCAAAGATCTGCATAATACGGAGCAGCGTCGGCCCCGTCCTATCCACATCCGTAAGAAAGAATAAAACATCATCAGCGTACAATGCAATACGATCCGACAATCCGTATGCCCATTCAAAGTCAGTCACCTGCGCATCCACATGCACCCATGCGGCCAGAGGTTTAAAAGCCAGTGCAAACAAATAGGGAGACAGAGTGCAACCCTGTTGGGTGTTCCGACCAATAGAAAAGGTGGAGGAGATAGAGCCGGCAACCCGTACCGACGCAGTAAGGTCAGATGCGCTCTCTTTTTAATGGTGTATTAGAAATATGAGACAATGTATTTTCTGATACATGTCCTTTTAAAAAAATATGTTTTTGTACAAACAAGTAACTAAATTATAGTATGTATTTTATAGAGTTTGGGCTTGATCTGTAATGTGAGTGTGTTATATTTTTTTTCCTGTCTGAGAAAAACTCTGGTGTGTTTCGAAATTATGACGAGTGAGATTTTCTGGTCTTCTTTTCAAGTAGCAAATTACAGGGTCACTATACTGACTGAAAATCCCTTAACTGTTTAATACATTCTTCATCATGTTGTCATGAAACTCCTCTATTGCAAGAAGGCGCTGGGCGAATAATGGTTTCTCCTCCACCAAAGACGTGATTAACCTTTGAGGATGCATTGGAAGCTCATATTATTCCCAAAAAAGAGAGCAACGGACAAAGCTACCAGTCCTCCTCTGCCACCACCAACTCCTCCGCCACCCCCACCATCATCACCACCTCTACCATCTCCTCCTCCTTCCCCTACATCTCTACATCACGACCCTCTCGATGCTACACCTCTAGGGTCACCAAGATTAACCACTGGGGTACTGATAGAGCCATGAGGGGATCCTGACCCATGGGACACACAGGACCCAGCTTGAGTAAACCTATGCACACAACTTGTAAAGCACTCGGATACCTTTGGGTCTAGCTAGCGATATATAAAACTCAAATAAATAAATAAAAATACATTGTTAGCTTTCCAAACAACTATGGATTCACCTCGAGCTTTATGATAAATCTAATGACACAAGTGCATTTGAAGAGTGCATGGGGAGGCTTCACAGAGATCGAACTACCCTTCTATGTTGTGATCTTAGATGTCTTGTCCCATGTGTTCTTTTGACCAGTTAATACAGAAGCATGTATTGAATGAAAACATGAATACTATCTTATCCTACACAACTCATGAGATCGATGTAGATGTGTTGTGTAACAGCATGCAAGAAGATTTATTTTGAGTCTGACTAATCTAGACCAGAGTTCATGGCCTCATAAAAGTCAAATAGTTTGGAGATGGTGCAATCGACGAGTAGTCTGAGGATGTAACCTCTGTGCATCATATGCACTTTGACTTTTATAAGTCCATGTGTTTAGTGACATCATGGAACACTAGGGTGTGGATGACAATGACACGTTCTGGCAAAATGCGTTTAGACGAATCATCATAACACAAATGAGAACCTTCAGCACATTAAACCGAATCATGTGCTCATTTCCGATGAACAATGTAAACTTTAAACTTCACAATACGCGCCGAAGAGGGCAGGGCAACTCATTCAAGTGCGAGAAGATGAACATTAAACTACATCTTTGCCCACGAAGGAGTTACAGCTAATGAGGTTAATCACGGTAGTAATTAAAAATAGGGTGGTTTAGTTTCAGATGTTATTACAGACATGAGTTCACTTATGTTTTACAAGTTTCCAGATGGTCTGCTTCATGCACGGGCCAGTCTGGGATTTATATTTGGAACCCCGTTTAACCAAAGCGGTTATACATTTGATGAAGCCCATATTAAAGTAGCAAACAGGGACATCTTAAGGATTTTGGGGGCCCGGGGCCAAATGTATTTTGGGGACCCCTGATCAGAAAAGCTTTGAATGTATGATCCAATTTGAGCTCTTTTATGCTTTTTTGGGCCATGTCACTGACAGTGCACAGGCACACTCGCCCGAATTCTAAATAGGTTTACATTTAATATTAACGGATCCTGATGTGTGTTTTTAATATTGCAACACAGCAGCAGCTCACTAATATTACTGGACATAATCTCTAAAATGAACATTTTTGAGGATGTTATATGAAACATAAACACAAAATGTCTCTGCAAAATGTCTATTAGAGACTCTTACACAGCACCTGATCCAGCGCTCTCACCAAAATCATGCATAAATGACTCTACCTATTACCACTAAATTTACCATACAACACTAGGCCCATATCAACAACAGAGCGTCTGAATCATGAGGTGATAAGATCTATATATGTTGTTTTAAACTACCCACAATAAACAAGACCAGCTTGTCATTTAGAAAGTTTATTTAAACATATCTAGAAAAACTTAGGTTTTGGAATTTTATTATCAAGCATTAGAAAAAGACATAAAGTGAGGTTTATTCAGAATTAATAAAGAGAGCAAAATTCAAGAAATATTATTCATTAGCAGAAATAAGTAAAATTTTGCATTTCCAAACCCTAACTATCTTACTGTCTCTACCCTCATCACCTAGAAATAAAGTATTTAATAAAAAGCTCCTGTCCTTACATATGTTGTCCATCAGCATAACACGTCCCTCTAGGATCTCTTGCGCAAGCCAAATGTCTGCTCTCTGAGCTGATTCTTATACCCTAAAACTATGCTGAGCTAACTATTTTTCACATTCCAGCAGACGAATTCTAGCTCTCCATTGGCTGAGCCACCTCATGCCACAGTAAATTGTGACATCTCCTTCTCACATGTCCGGGCTTATTCACTAGTTCATTGTTCATGCAGAAGTCTTGGCAGCACTTCCTCAGGCTGCTACAATTTGTAGCGAAAGAAGTTCAAGCAATGCAAATCTATCACGTCTCTTTCTTCCAACCTTGAGCCTGTCCGTTCTGAGCTCCCGTTGCACGTTAGCAAATTTCTCCACAGAGTCATCTTTTAGCAATTCTTTTCAAAATCTTTCAAAATAAAAGCTCATAGGCTTTTCATCCTTTTCAGAATTATTTTCTCTTGTGGTAGTTTCATCAACAGGCCTCTTTTCAGAAAGCGTCATTTTTCTGCGCCACCTTTGCTTGCGTCATTTTTTTAAAAGTGTACTATTTTTCTGCAGCCATCTCTAAGCTTCATTTGTATAACTATTATATAAACAAACACAAAAGAGAAATTAATGAAAGAAATACAGTTTGTTCTGTTGCCACCCTCCGTTGCTAATGATTAACCCATTAGTCTAAATTACCTAGCAGAAGCAAACAAATATAGCAGCATTTATATTTACAATTCTTCAGGGTTCTTTATGCACCTATAGAGAATAGAGTGACACCACATAGACAGGGAAGCAAAATAAGCACATGCCATTTATTCTAAACAGCTGCAATTAATTTTTGACATGACAATAGACACGATTAATTTATTATTTTCCACATACATGAGATTGCAACATAATGCACATTTATGAGCACACATGTTAGTTTCCCACGTGTCTTTTGTGTATGCAACTTTAAACTAGGTTGAATTAATACACACACAGCACAAATTGTTAGCATGATTATTTTATTATGGAAGTGTGACTTCACGAGTTGAAATAAAAAAAATATTTCTAAATCTCGCTCCATCACACCCACATGAAAAACAAATTAAAGGAGAACAGTATTTAAAACAATCTGCTTAGGAATTATTCAAGGTCATCAGGGCAAGCCTCTCTGCAGCACAGTGCTGGCTCTATCAAGGGACCCCCTCAAAGGCTGGGGCCCTGGGCCAGAGCCTACTTTGCCCATGCCTTAAAATTAAGTGTGGGCTGAAAATCCGTTCCACACACGGAATTTGCGGATTTTTGGCAATTTCGTAGTCCGCGAATTGCGCGAATTTGCTCACAAATCAGCAATTTGAAAGCTGGCGGATTTTTTTGCTTGGTCGCGGTTCAAAAATACAATCTCGCGCGCGCGGCATTGACTTTCTGTGATTCTGAGTTCGCAGAGTTGTTTTTCCTCACGGTTTGCGTGCGCTGCGCCATTTTGGATCTAGCTGCGTGATCGCACGAGACTTTCCAACCGCGAGTAAGTCATAGCGGCCCACCATCTTGCACTGCGAGAGTTTGAGAACGAGACAACGTCATAAGGGCCCGCGATCACGCATCGCAGGAGTAAACAATTGCGAACACGTAGATTCGACGCGCAGCTGACTTCCGGCGGGAGATTTGAACAGCTCGCTTTCCCGAACTTAAAAAATTGCAATTCTGCACAAGAAATCTACCGCAGGCAGCATAAACCTTCTGAAATTGATGATTTGGATCAGAATAACTCATCAGATTGATATTTGGCTGCACTTTTTTGTGCAAGGAGTCCATTTTTGGGGGGGGGTCGGAGGAAGGAAGTGCCCCAGAGTCTCCAACTTCCTGTTCCTGTCCAGCAGGCTCTTCCCAGTGCTTTGTCCATGTCCTGGTCACTTTTCATTTGGATCTGGAGCTGGAAGGATTATTTTTTGTGGCCGCTGCTGGATATTTGTATTTGAGGACTTTTTGTTTGGATCACTTTTGGATTACTTTTGGATTTGAGATTTTACAAGTAAGTTGATGTTGTTTGTTTGGGGCATTGTAGTTGCTGCAACTACAATTTTTAAATTTTTTCATAACTTAAAAAAAAATATTGTGGGTAGGCACAGTATCCAGTAGGCCCAGGGTTAGTCATGGGTGCATGATACAACTGTTTCTGTGAGTTTTGTTGAACTTAAATATCATTATGTCATGGAATTGAATAGCTCACTGTTATATATGGATTTGTTTTTTAATTTTGTGGTGCGTGTAAAGCCACACTAGCCAGTAGGCCTAGGGGTAGTCAGTGGTGCATGGACCAAGTCTTTCTGTGGGGTGTCTTGAATTTATGGCAAAACAGTGTGTTACGTGATACGTAGACACATCCCTGTATCCGGGCACACTTATGTAGTTCAGCGTAGCTGATTCAAATAAGGTTCAAACGTGAAGGTTTTCAAAGTTTGTATATATTTGGTAAATGTTCACAAGTTCATTGTACAATGGCGTTACATCACGCCATGAAATCAATTGAATGTAATCCAATGGTGTATTCAAAGTATGCTCCAATGCATTTCGGACTCGTGTAGTCCTTTATCAAGGAGCGCTGCGGGAAGGATACAACAACAGCAATTTAGATCAACGGAACCAGGCAGCTGTAAAGTAGTGCACATGCGGTGAGAGGGGTGTGTATAAGATTTGTCAGCTGTGATTAAGGTGATATCAAAGTGAGTACATGCGGCTAAAAAGAAGGTGTGGCATTTGCATGCAGTCGTTAAACTGGAAGTTATAACTGAAACCGAGTGGTTCTGTGACCATGCGTGCATTACGGTAAAAAAAAGTGCGTTGAAATCAAACGGCGTGTGTCATGGTTAGTTTAAACGGCAGTGACTTGTAATATTAGCGCGAACAAGTGGTGGAGTAAAACGGGGTTAATGGTACAATGTGAAAGTATCTTACGCTTCCACATTGGTGTACAGCTCACATCAGTGCTGCAAAAAACAATGACAGGATCATGTAAAGTTATCAACGAACAAAGCGCTCGTGTAAAAGATGGTTCACCGCCATGCGGTCGCGGTAACTTACTGTGGAGGTTTCAAGGAGGTGGACTACGTGTCTCGAGCTTCGCGGAGATACTGTGGAGTTCGAAGGGAAAGTGTGGAATGATAGAAATAGAGAAAAGACACCCAGATTGAAGGGAAAATCACGGCGGCCATCTTGTAACGGTGAAGGTGAAGGGCCAGAATGTACTACAGTGAAATTACAACACACTGGTAAATGTAACAATAAAAATGCAGAGTGAGAGTACAACATATCAAACGACCTTGTTACAGGTAGCAACTCAGTTCAGTCCGATCATTAAGCCCGAAGGGCTTCAAAGATTGAAGTTTGTAAATCCACGATGTCTCACGTTGTAAGAGGGTTTTGTTGTTGTCTCTGCCCTCACAGTGGGTGACCATTTCCAATACCAAGTACTTCAACTGGGCTACACTGTGGTGCGCCTCGTTGAAATGCGTTGCCAAATTAGATTTGGTGTTCTTGGTACGAATATTTGATTTGTGTTCATTGAGTCTGGTTTTAATTTTTCTGCTGGTTTTACCTACGTAGATCTTTCCACACGGGCATTTAAGTAGGTAAATCAAGTTGGCTGAGTCACAAGTGGCATCTACTTTTAAGGTGATCTCAAATCCTTTCATGGGGTGATGTATAATATTACCACTAATTACGTTGTTGCAATTGTTGCAATGATGACACGGACGTGTACCTGTGTATTTCCTCGGCGTGTCAGTGGGTTTAGATAAAATTTCTCTGATATTCATTGGTCGGTTGTAAGCAAAGATCGGGGGATCTTTGAAGAGGTCCCCAAAGTCTGGTTCCGACGACAAAATCCGCCAGTGTCTTAATATGATTTTCTTGTAGATTTTGCTCACAGTGGAGAATTTGGAGACCAATGTCATTCTAGGATTAGGATCTTTTTTTCTGCTTTTCAAAGCTTCTGTTCTAGAGATAGTGAGTACTCTATCATGTGCCTCTTTAATGATGTTTTCAGGGTAACCTCGGGTGGAGAACCTAGAGGCCATGGTTTGGATTTGGAAATCTCTTCTGTTGTCGTCTGATACTATCCGGGTGACTCTCAGCATCTGGCTGAATGGGAGGTGTCTTTTCAGGGAGTCTTGATGGAAACTACTATATAGCAAGGTGTTATTGCGATCTGTTTCCTTGCGGTACAAATCCGTTTCGATGCCATCTGTGGTGATTCTCACTAGTACATCCAAAAATGTAATTTCTGTAGCTGAGATATTCCAGGTGAACTCAATTCGGTCATCTCTAGTGTTCAACATTGATAAGGCTGATTCCAGGTGTTCCCGGGAATCTTTCCAAATAAAGAAAAGGTCATCTATGTATCGTGCGTAAAGTTTGAGGTTGTCATTCCAATCCGCATTTGTCAAAATGTGGGTGAGTTCAAAGTTGCCCATATAGATATTTGCGTATGTCGGCGCGGCGCAATTGCCCATTGCCATCCCAGACATTTGTAAGTACCAATGATCCTCAAAACAAAAATAACTGTGGTACAAAGTAAAAATCATGAGTTCTAGAATGAAGGTTTTCAAAGGGTCTGCAATTTTCGATTCTAATAGAGCTGATTCAATAGCTTCAATTCCCCCAGCATGGGGAATGGAGGTGTATAGGCTCTTGACATCGGCAGTGCATAATAGTATTTGTTCATCTTTCTTGATCTCAACGGAGTTTAGTTTGTTGATGAAGTCAGTGGTATCGCGAATGTAACTTTTTAAGCTGGTTACCATAGGTTGTAAGTGGCGATCAATAAATTTTCCGATAGGTTCGTGGATTGACCCCCGTGTGGACACGATGGGGCGAAAAGGTGGATCCATCAAGTTTTTATGTATTTTGGGCAGCATGGTAAGAGTGGGACTTTTTGGGTGATCAACGATCAAATATCGCTTGGTTCTGTCATCGATGATGTCGTTCTCTCTGGCTTTATCAATGATGTTGAGTAACATCGTTTTGTACTCCTTAGTGGGGTTGCCTTCAAGTGGCAAATAGGTTTCAACGTCGAAGACGTGTTCTCTGGCTCTACGGGTGTAGAGGTCCGCGTTGAGGATGACTAAGGCACCACCCTTGTCAGCTTTCAAACATTTGATTGTTTTGTTGTTGGCGATATTCTTCAAGGTGTCATGGTCTTTGTTGGTGATGTTCCTGCGTTTAGGTTTCTTGTAATTGATCTTGGCGATGTCCTGACGGACTAGGGTTTCAAAATTATCAATACTCTTATGGCTGCTTGGGGGCATGTAGTTACTTGTAGGTCGTAGGCCAAGTAGCTGATCCGGTTTGGTTTCCACAACAGGTTCCAAAACTTTTTCAAAAAAATGTTTTAGACGTAATTTTCTGGTGAGCTTAAAGGTGCTGACTTCTAGTTCAAGAAGATTGGTGTTGCTGGTTGGGATGAATGACATACCCTTTTGTAATGTTTTAATTTCGTAAGGTGTAAGGTTGGTGTCAGAAATGTTTATGACTAACGATGCTTCCTCGTTTTGGGTTTGTTCTGAGGTTGGCTCTTCCCGTTGCTTTTTGTTTGTTCCAAAAACTTCACGCGAACACGCTGATTAAGTACCATAAATCACTTCGTATTCCCCGCGGCCTTCGCATTGCGTTAAAGCCTTCTCTATGTAAGAACTCTAAAGCTTTCCTTGATAGATGGTACGCAATCCTAAACAAGTGCAGTCTGGACTTAATTTTATTAATCATTGAGGAATTGTCAGGAATTCTCCAAGAATTGTCTTTGGAAATAACCACCGCAGAAAGTGAACTCAAAGATCTTATGACCCCTGAGGAACTAGGCACAACGTTGGAAGACATCAACAGACAGATCGACCGCCACACTAGGGAGATCAACGAACGAAAGTTACGCAAATTTCGGCGTGACACCTTAGACTATAAGCTTGGCGAAGTTTATACTTGGGCGGAAGTTTACGCTCATCGACGAAGAAACAAACCGTATTCCCAGAACACTGACATTTCATCTACCGACAGCGACAACACCAACCGTCCTCCAAGACACCAACCAACGGAACGCACAACCTCTAAAGACCGACCAGCACAAGCATCTACCTCATCCACAACCACCACGGAGCCTTTTTTAGAGTCAGGCCCAGACAGAACCGACGACCCAGACGGGGCATAGGAACAAACAAAAAGCAACGGGAAGAGCCAACCTCAGAACAAACCCAAAACGAGGAAGCATCGTTAGTCATAAACATTTCTGACACCAACCTTACACCTTACGAAATTAAAACATTACAAAAGGGTATGTCATTCATCCCAACCAGCAACACCAATCTTCTTGAACTAGAAGTCAGCACCTTTAAGCTCACCAGAAAATTACGTCTAAAACATTTTTTTGAAAAAGTTTTGGAACCTGTTGTGGAAACCAAACCGGATCAGCTACTTGGCCTACGACCTACAAGTAACTACATGCCCCCAAGCAGCCATAAGAGTATTGATAATTTTGAAACCCTAGTCCGTCAGGACATCGCCAAGATCAATTACAAGAAACCTAAACGCAGGAACATCACCAACAAAGACCATGACACCTTGAAGAATATCGCCAACAACAAAACAATCAAATGTTTGAAAGCTGACAAGGGTGGTGCCTTAGTCATCCTCAACGCGGACCTCTACACCCGTAGAGCCAGAGAACACGTCTTCGACGTTGAAACCTATTTGCCACTTGAAGGCAACCCCACTAAGGAGTACAAAACGATGTTACTCAACATCATTGATAAAGCCAGAGAGAACGACATCATCGATGACAGAACCAAGCGATATTTGATCGTTGATCACCCAAAAAGTCCCACTCTTACCATGCTGCCCAAAATACATAAAAACTTGATGGATCCACCTTTTCGCCCCATCGTGTCCACACGGGGGTCAATCCACGAACCTATCGGAAAATTTATTGATCGCCACTTACAACCTATGGTAACCAGCTTAAAAAGTTACATTCGCGATACCACTGACTTCATCAACAAACTAAACTCCGTTGAGATCAAGAAAGATGAACAAATACTATTATGCACTGCCGATGTCAAGAGCCTATACACCTCCATTCCCCATGCTGGGGGAATTGAAGCTATTGAATCAGCTCTATTAGAATCGAAAATTGCAGACCCTTTGAAAACCTTCATTCTAGAACTCATGATTTTTACTTTGTACCACAGTTATTTTTGTTTTGAGGATCATTGGTACTTACAAATGTCTGGGATGGCAATGGGCAATTGCGCCGCGCCGACATACGCAAATATCTATATGGGCAACTTTGAACTCACCCACATTTTGACAAATGCGGATTGGAATGACAACCTCAAACTTTACGCACGATACATAGATGACCTTTTCTTTATTTGGAAAGATTCCCGGGAACACCTGGAATCAGCCTTATCAATGTTGAACACTAGAGATGACCGAATTGAGTTCACCTGGAATATCTCAGCTACAGAAATTACATTTTTGGATGTACTAGTGAGAATCACCACAGATGGCATCGAAAAGGATTTGTACCGCAAGGAAACAGATCGCAATAACACCTTGCTATATAGTAGTTTCCATCAAGACTCCCTGAAAAGACACCTCCCATTCAGCCAGATGCTGAGAGTCACCCGGATAGTATCAGACGACAACAGAAGAGATTTCCAAATCCAAACCATGGCCTCTAGGTTCTCCACCCGAGGTTACCCTGAAAACATCATTAAAGAGGCACATGATAGAGTACTCACTATCTCTAGAACAGAAGCTTTGAAAAGCAGAAAAAAGGATCCTAATCCTAGAATGACATTGGTCTCCAAATTCTCCACTGTGAGCAAAATCTACAAGAAAATCATATTAAGACACTGGCGGATTTTGTCGTCGGAACCAGACTTTGGGGACCTCTTCAAAGATCCCCCGATCTTTGCTTACAACCGACCAATGAATATCAGAGAAACTTTATCTAAACCCACTGACACGCCGAGGAAATACACAGGTACACGTCCGTGTCATCATTGCAACAATTGCAACAACGTAATTAGTGGTAATATTATACATCACCCCATGAAAGGATTTGAGATCACCTTAAAAGTAGATGCCACTTGTGACTCAGCCAACTTGATTTACCTACTTAAATGCCCGTGTGGAAAGATCTACGTAGGTAAAACCAGCAGAAAAATTAAAACCAGACTCAATGAACACAAATCAAATATTCGTACCAAGAACACCAAATCTAATCTGGCAACGCATTTCAACGAGGCGCACCACAGTGTAGCCCAGTTGAAGTACTTGGTATTGGAAATGGTCACCCACTGTGAGGGCAGAGACAACAACAAAACCCTCTTACAACGTGAGACATCGTGGATTTACAAACTTCAATCTTTGAAGCCCTTCGGGCTTAATGATCGGACTGAACTGAGTTGCTACCTGTAACAAGGTCGTTTGATATGTTGTACTCTCACTCTGCATTTTTATTGTTACATTTACCAGTGTGTTGTAATTTCACTGTAGTACATTCTGGCCCTTCACCTTCACCGTTACAAGATGGCCGCCGTGATTTTCCCTTCAATCTGGGTGTCTTTTCTCTATTTCTATCATTCCACACTTTCCCTTCGAACTCCGCAGTATCTCCGCGAAGCTCGAGACACGTAGTCCACCTCCTTGAAACCTCCACAGTAAGTTACCGCGACCGCATGGCGGTGAACCATCTTTTACACGAGCGCTTTGTTCGTTGATAACTTTACATGATCCTGTCATTGTTTTTTGCAGCACTGATGTGAGCTGTACACCAATGTGGAAGCGTAAGATACTTTCACATTGTACCATTAACCCCGTTTTACTCCACCACTTGTTCGCGCTAATATTACAAGTCACTGCCGTTTAAACTAACCATGACACACGCCGTTTGATTTCAACGCACTTTTTTTTACCGTAATGCACGCATGGTCACAGAACCACTCGGTTTCAGTTATAACTTCCAGTTTAACGACTGCATGCAAATGCCACACCTTCTTTTTAGCCGCATGTACTCACTTTGATATCACCTTAATCACAGCTGACAAATCTTATACACACCCCTCTCACCGCATGTGCACTACTTTACAGCTGCCTGGTTCCGTTGATCTAAATTGCTGTTGTTGTATCCTTCCCGCAGCGCTCCTTGATAAAGGACTACACGAGTCCGAAATGCATTGGAGCATACTTTGAATACACCATTGGATTACATTCAATTGATTTCATGGCGTGATGTAACGCCATTGTACAATGAACTTGTGAACATTTACCAAATATATACAAACTTTGAAAACCTTCACGTTTGAACCTTATTTGAATCAGCTACGCTGAACTACATAAGTGTGCCCGGATACAGGGATGTGTCTACGTATCACGTAACACACTGTTTTGCCATAATTATTGACGTATTTTGGCTAGTTACGTCACCTGTTGGAGCACCTTCATCCTTCTTCAACCTACCTACCGTTCCTTACACTTTTTGTACATTCCATATTCGCTGTGCGCCTAAGCCTCATTTCTTGATTCTGTGTCTTGAATTTAAACATCATTTAGGGCATGGATGGCATTGGATTGTGGTGATTTTTGTGTGTTTTTCGATTTTTCAGGTTGTTGTTGGGGCCTGGCCATGTGGGTGGGGGCCATTTTGAGGCCTGGTCCAGGTAGGGCCTGGCCATGTGGGTGGGGGTCAAGGGGCCATTTTGAAGCCAGGCAGGGTGCTTTGTGCCATAGGCCTGCACCCAGTCTGCCCTGCTTTCATCCATTATGCCCAGGGGTACTCAGTGGTGCATGGACCAAGGCTTTCTGTGGGTTCTCTTGAATTTAAACATCATTTAGGGCATGGATGGCATTGGATTGCGGTGATTTTTGTGTGTTTTTTGATTTTTCGGGTTGTTGTTGGGGCCTGGCCATGTGGGTGGGGGCCATTTTGAGGCCTGGTCCAGGCAGGGTCTGGCCATGTGGGTGGGGGTCAAGGGGCCATTTTGAAGCCAGGCAGTGTGCTTTGTGCCATAGGCCTGCACCCAGTCTGGCCTGCTTTCATCCATTATGCCCAGGGGTACTCAGTGGTGCATGGACCAAGGATTTCTGTGGGGTCTCTTGAATTTAAACATCATTTAGGGCATGGATGGCATTGGATTGTGGTGATTTTTGTGTGTTTTTCGATTTTTTTGGGTGTTGTTGGGCCCTGGCCATGTGGGTGGGGGCCATTTTGAGGCCTGGTCCAGGCAGGGCCTGGCCATGTGGGTGGGGGTCAAGGGGCCATTTTGAAGCCAGGCAGTGTGCTTTGTGCCAAAGGCCGGCACCCAGTCTGCCCTGCTTTCATCCATTATGCCAAGGGGTACTCAGTGTTGCATGCACCAAGGCTTTCTGTGGGGTCTCTTGAATTTAAACATCATTTAGGGTATGGATGGCATTGGATTGTGGTGATTTTTGTGTGTTTTTCGATTTTTTGGGGTGTTGTTGGGGCCTGGCCATGTGGGTGGGGGCCATTTTGAGGCCTGGTCCAGGCAGTGCCTGGCCATGTGGGTGGGGGCCAAGGGGCCATTTTGAAGCCAGGCAGTGTGCTTTGTGCCATAGGCCTGCACCCTGTCTGCCCTGCTTTCATCCATTATGCCCAGGGGTACCCAGTGGTGCATGGACCAAGGCTTTCTGTGGGGTCTCTTGAATTTAAACATCATGTAGGGCATGGATGGCATTGGATTGTGGGGATTTTTGTGTGTTTTTCGATTTTTTGGGGTGTTGTTGGGGCCTGGCCCTGTGGGTGGGGGCCATTTTGAGGCCTGGTCCAGGCAGGGCCTGGACATGTGGGTGGGGGCCAAGGGGCCATTTTGAAGCCAGGCAGTGTGCTTTGTGCCATAGGCCTGCACCCAGTCTGCCCTGCTTTCATCCATTATGCCCAGGGGTACTCAGTGGTGCATGGACCAAGGCTTTCTGTGGGGTCTCTCTTCTATTAATGTAAACATCCATTGTTGATTAGAAATAATTTCAATTTTTATTTTTGGTCTTTCCGTTTTTGGGTGTGTTGTAATAATAATAAATGCCTAGCTGCAAATATTAATTGAAGCACGACATATGCCACATTTATTTAACTGATGTTCCTCTAGCTTCCTTTGCTTTTAGGTGCATAAAGAGAACCACGAATCATCCTCATCGTTCATCATCAGTGCCAGGAAGAAGTCCTGCTGCGGTGTGTGCAGCACAACGTCACGTAACATCACGTGTGACCACAGACAACTCTGCAACTCGTGCAACCGCGGCCTGCTGTTCTGACATATGAAGAAGATGGGCCCAAAGAAAGGTGGCTGTAGCTCCTCTACCAAGAAAGTTGCCAGTGCCACTGCCAGTAAGAAGGAGCAGAAGAAGCAAGTGGCGCCACTTACCAAGGAGACAGGTGTGCCCACAGACAGTTTTTTGGGGGAAAAAAAACCTACGCCTGTAACAGCGGTGTCCGCCGGGGACCAAGCTGGGAGCAGCACCTCAGCTTCACTGGTCTCAGTGCCACCACGCCAAGTTAGGCCCAAGGCCATGAGTGCCGCAGAGGCAGCCACTTTAATTGCTCAATCACCATCGACCAGTGATGTTGGCGTTGACTCATCGCAAGAAAGTAGCATCCAGTCAACGCAGGGTGTAACTCATCTGACGAGTGTTCAACCACAGCCGCAACGACAACCACAGGTGCAACAAGGAGAGGCGCAAGGAGTGGCGCAAGGAGTGGCGCAAGGTGTGGCGCAAGTAGAGGCACAGGAGTGGCGCAAGGAGTGGCGCAAGGAGTGGCGCAAGTAGAGGCGCAAGTAGAGATGCAAGGAGTGGCGCAAGTAGAAGTGCATGGCGAGGTGCACAATGCTTGTTCCTCCAGAAGTAGGGGCACATCAGGAAATCGACATTCAAGCAGAGGTATAATCCGAGCAAGCCACTCCTCCTGATGATCCATTGTCTTCCAGATCCCCAGCAAGAAAAAGGTCAAGGAGGGCTAGTACAAGTTCTTCTTCAAGCCCCCTTCCTTCTGATGATCTTGATCTTTATTGGAACCCACCAATGCAGTCTGAGAGGGAGGCACGCCATGAGCCGGCAAAGGTAGCTAAGCCTAAAAGGAAGGTTCCCGCAAGGCTTTCACTTATGGGTAATGACGACGAACAAGAAGTAGAAGTGGTGGATTCTCCTGCTGATGAACAGTCTGACGATGACGACCCAGTCATCACAGTCGTCACTCCAGCCCCAGCGGGCATGCAGCAGACATACATTTTTACCCTATCCCGAATTGCTGCTGAGCGGGATGTGGGCGGCGTGGCACTGGTACCACCACCAACACAGGTAACTACTACACCAACACGACCTACAGCTTCCATATTTTCTAATCAGAAGGGCCTGCAGGGACCTCCATCCAGCTCGACCTCCATTATCTCAATTAGTGGTGCTGTAAGTGCACAACAGAAAACACAACAATGATGGACAGAATGTGGATCAATGTCACACATTCACCCCAGTCAAAAGGAGTGGAAAAACGATGGATTTGGGCCCAGATCTTTGGACTGGGGTGAATGTGTGACATTGATCCACATTCTGTCCATCACTGTTGTGTTTGCAGTAAGTGCACAACAGAGTCACATTCAGCCATGCCCATCCTCCACTTCATCTGGCATTGAAAGTAGCACCTCTACCACCACCAGAAATCTCCAGTCCCCAGTTTGGGACTTCTTTAGTATTAGCAAAAAGGCGGAAAACCTAGTCATTTGTTCGATTTGTAAACAGTAGTTAGTCGGGGTAAGCTTGGTACCAACTATGGTACCGGAGGCCAGAGAGGTCATCTCAAAAAACACCACATTATCCAGTGGGAGGCGCACCTAAGTAACATCCGGAAAGCCAAAAGTACAAATCCAAATGTAGACATTGATATTGCATCTGATGACAAAGACGAGCTGATCGTGCAGGGGGAGGTGAACAACCGAGAGACATTTTTTCTGGTACACACAGAACCCCTGGCAGCAGCACTGCAGTGGTAGCGCCCACACCCTTCTCTACCCCAACAACATCAAGAAGGCACAGTAGTCTGGTAGAGACACCAATGCGAAAAAGTACATCAATGAGCCTAGCTGGGTTGAAGAGGTCTGCATCCTCATCACATATGAAAACGGTCCAGACCACCATTAAAAGCATGTTTTGGTCGGAGGTGCCATTTGAACGCAACCACCCAATGGCACGTCTGTATAATGCAATGCTGGCTAAAATTTTAGCGCTGGACCTTCTGCCTTTTTCTTTCGTGGAAGGGGTGGGTTTTTGACAATTTGCGCCAACAGTCTGCCCTAAATGGAAGGTTCCTAGCCGGTCTTATTTTGCCAGAGTTGCGGTTCCAGCGCTACATCAAGTTGTGCTGGAGGTGATTGGGGCAGCTTTGCAGAAGAGTGCTGTTCACACTATCCACCTGACAACAGAAATGTGGACCAGTTGCCAAGCCCTTGATTACATGTGCATCACTGCACACTGGGTCTCTTTTACAGGTGTTAGAGAAAAGATGTCTGCAGGTGTTGACCCTGCCACAATTTTTCAAGCTAGTCGGAAACATGCAACAGTAGCCATGTTTGCCATGGAGAAATCTCATACTGCATTAAACATTTTGGAGGAGTTTAACAGTAAGGTCTTTGAATGGCTGCATCAAAGAAGGCAAATGATTGGTTATGTTTCCACGGATAATGGCAGTAATATAGTTAGGGCCATGAATGATGGTGGCTATTTCAGAGTGCCGTGTTTGCGTACAGTATTAACATTGTTGTTCAAGATTTCTTGAAAAAAGAAAACACAGTCAGCAAGTTACTGACCACCTGCCGAAGAATCTGCACAGATTTCAGCCATTCTTTTAGGGCCCGGAAGCAGCTGAGGAAACTTCAACATGACCGTAGAGTGCCAGTCAGAGGACCTAACCAGGAGGTGGTAACACTTTGGAACTCAACCTTCTACATGCTGGAGCATCTGTCTCAGCAGTGCTTGGTAATCAATGAGTATGTCTTTGCACTGGGTTCTTCTATGAAAGACATGAGGCTAGAGTTGGAGGAATGGGACCTAGTTAAAAGCCTGACAGACATGCTTCGTCCTTTTGATGTCTTCACACGTGAAGTATGCAGGGGGGACTGTACTTTGGGCAAAGGTATCCCATTGTTGCGCATGCTAGAGCACCAACTGAAGGCGGTGTCTTCAACGTTTAAAGATGATACTGACAAGCAAGATACATATACATTGGCGGAGAGCTTATTAACCCGCCTAGTTGACAATGAAAGGCTTAAAAAAATACATACAGAACAACATTACATTTGTGCCACTATTCTGGATCCACGGTACAAAAAGGCAGTGGCCAGCAAAGCATTCATTCCTTTTACTGAAGCAGATGTTTCAAAGTAAAAACATTGGCTAGCTCTGTCAGCCACTCGGTTCGAAAAAGAGTGGCAGGAAATTGAAGGAACCGGCAGAAGTACTACTGAATCAGCAGGCCATCCGGCGTCAAGGTCCACTTCTGTGGCCGAAGGCAGTTACTTTCCCTCACAGCCGTTACCTACACCAGCAACCGTATCATCATCATCACCTGCACCAGGCCCAGCCATAATATTGTCGGAAGCTGATTAGATAACTCATCAAGGGTTTGCTCGTTCCAGTGCTGATGCAAAGGCCACAGATGGTACGCAAAGTGGAGCAGCCCTGGATGACCTTGAGTGGATGGTGCAGGCCTATCTGGATGACCCAACAGAGGTCTACATTGATTACAACCCATTGCTGTATTGGTTTGGGAAAAGGGGTCAATGGCCACTGATCACCAAGCTGGCTCTAAATTATTTGTCTTGCCCACTCGCAAGTGTGTCTTCTGAACGTGTTTTCAGTGCTGCTGGTGCTATTGTAACTTCAAAAAGGACCCGCCTCTCGCCCAAAAATGTGGAGTGGTTAACAATGATCAAGATGAATCAGCACTTCATACCACCAGATTACAAAATACGTGAATCCACGCAGGAAGAAGAGGACACCGACTTAGGTGACGAAAGTTCTTCTCTGTTAGCTGACCTTCTCCCGTCTCAATTCACAGAGTTTGAGGACGAGCTCTACTTCCCTGAAACATAGGCCTGAAACTGGCTTCCTTTTTTTTCCGTCCTGACTCCTTATTCACTTTTACTCCTGTGTGTCTTTCTTTGTTTTGCAACTTTTACCACAACAAAACTCTAATCACAACACATCCATCAGCAGCACTGTCGTCGTCTTATTTCCTTATTGAAGGTGCCGCTGTCTGCAATCCTGAAGTTCACAAGTTCACAACTCAGTCATGCTCCTCTATCCTCCTCCTCCAGACTCCCCCTATCCATTTCCCTCAAGGCAGATGGCTGGATTACGCAGAATGAAGAAACTGTCGCTTCGTAGACGAGTCCCCTCAAAAGAAATGGGACTGGAATTACTGACTATATGCTGATTGCTGACAGTCACTTCTGAAATTGACAGTGACACGAGAGGCTGCCCTGTGGGCCTTCACTTTAAGAACAACAAGATGCGGACAAAAAGTGGAACAGGTAATGAATAATGAGATGGCATGCAGTGGACAGCACTGGCTATCTGGCTCTGATGAAAGCAATTGCTTTTTGTTTGTTGTGCATGAAATGAATCATATGTCTTCTGTTATTATTTAATCTTTTACACACTAAATGTAACTCAAGTCTACTCTGTTTTTTTTACCTTGTTTAATTCAAATTGTATTTCTACTGCAGGGGCCACTACGTTGTATTTTTTAATTTGCAAAATGTCCTTGGACTCACTGTGTGTGTAGACTGCGACTGTATGAACAACATTGAGTTTGCCAATATACCATGATGATGGTGAGTCTTGATGATCAAACTTACATAATATCTTTTTTCTTTACAGCCACTCACTGGGATGGATAGATCATCATCGTCGGTTTACGGAAGAACTATGGCTATTTCGTGAGTGGTATACAGGTAAACCAGTCAAGAACAACTAGAGCAGAACTACATGTCTGTCTAGTTGTGGTATGGAGTGGTCGAGCCAGTGTTGTTATGCCAGAGTCCAGACGATTCAGAAAAGGGGGTGGTGATGAACAGAGTGCCTGAATTAAGCAGACCACTCTTACCCAGTCCAAAGATCAGGGCTTGATCCATCACCGTTTTTTAGCTCACTGCACCATCCCAGCTCAGAACTTGGCTATATGCAAATTAGTCTGTTCCTGTCCCAGTGCATGATGGGAACAGGGCAAACCAAACTACCAAGCCAATTCTTATACTGGGAAGGAAACAAGCTTCCGGGGACCGGTTTCCGCCATTTCAGGCATCGTCGGCCCGGCTTGCTTGAATCCTGATGGTGCAATGAGCAAGGGACTCACATCTGAGTATACCCTTCCACGCTTATGGTGGACAAAATGATTCAGAAAAGGGGGTGGTGATGAACAGAGTGCCTGAATTAAGCAGACCACTCTTACCCAGTCCAAAGATCAGGGCTTGATCCATCACCGTTTTTTAGCTCACTGCACCATCCCAGCTCAGAACTTGGCTATATGCAAATTAGTCTGTTCCTGTCCCAGTGCATGATGGGAACAGGGCAAACCAAACTACCAAGCCAATTCTTATACTGGGAAGGAAACAAGCTTCCGGGGACCGGTTTCTGCCATTTCAGGCGTCGTCGGCCCGGCTTGCTTGAATCCTGATGGTGCAATGAGCAAGGGACTCACATCTGAGTATACCCTTCCACGCTTATGGTGGACAAAATGATTCAGAAAAGGGGGTGGTGATGAACAGAGTGCCTGAATTAAGCAGACCACTCTTACCCAGTCCAAAGATCAGGGCTTGATCCATCACCGTTTTTTTAGCTCACTGCACCATCCCAGCTCAGAACTTGGCTATATGCAAATTAGTCTGTTCCTGTCCCAGTGCATGATGGGAACAGGGCAAACCAAACTACCAAGCCAATTCTTATACTGGGAAGGAAACAAGCTTCCGGGGACCGGTTTCTGCCATTTCAGGCGGCGTCGGCCCGGCTTGCTTGAATCCTGATGGTGCAATGAGCAAGGGACTCACATCTGAGTATACCCTTCCACGCTTATGGTGGACAAAATGATTCAGAAAAGGGGGTGGTGATGAACAGAGTGCTTGAATTAAGCAGACCACTCTTACCCAGTCCAAAGATCAGGGCTTGATCCATCACCGTTTTTTAGCTCACTGCACCATCCCAGCTCAGAACTTGGCTATATGCAAATTAGTCTGTTCCTGTCCCAGTGCATGATGGGAACAGGGCAAACCAAACTACCAAGCCAATTCTTATACTGGGAAGGAAACAAGCTTCCGGGGACCGGTTTCTGCCATTTCAGGCGTCGTCGGCCCGGCTTGCTTGAATCCTGATGGTGCAATGAGCAAGGGACTCACATCTGAGTATACCCTTCCACGCTTATGGTGGACAAAATGATTCAGAAAAGGGGGTGGTGATGAACAGAGTGCCTGAATTAAGCAGACCACTCTTACCCAGTCCAAAGATCAAGGCTTGATCATCACCGTTTTTTAGCTCACTGCACCATCCCAGCTCAGAACTTGGCTATATGCAAATTAGTCTGTTCCTGTCCCAGTGCATGATGGGAACAGGGCAAACCAAACTACCAAGCCAATTCTTATACTGGGAAGGAAACAAGCTTCCGGGGACCGGTTTCTGCCATTTCAGGCGTCGTCGGCCCGGCTTGCTTGAATCCTGATGGTGCAATGAGCAAGGGACTCACATCTGAGTATACCCTTCCACGCTTATGGTGGACAAAATGATTCAGAAAAGGGGGTGGTGATGAACAGAGTGCCTGAATTAAGCAGACCACTCTTACCCAGTCCAAAGATCAGGGCTTGATCCATCACCGTTTTTTAGCTCACTGCACCATCCCAGCTCAGAACTTGGCTATATGCAAATTAGTCTGTTCCTGTCCCAGTGCATGATGGGAACAGGGCAAACCAAACTACCAAGCCAATTCTAATACTGGGAAGGAAACAAGCTTCCGGGGACCGGTTTCTGCCATTTCAGGCGTCGTCGGCCCGGCTTGCTTGAATCCTGATGGTGCAATGAGCAAGGGACTCACATCTGAGTATACCCTTCCACGCTTATGGTGGACAAAATGATTCAGAAAAGGGGGTGGTGATGAACCGAGTGCCTGAATTAAGCAGACCACTCTTACCCAGTCCAAAGATCAGGGCTTGATCCATCACGTTTTTTAGCTCACTGCACCATCCCAGCTCCGAACTTGGCTATATGCAAATTAGTCTGTTCCTGTCCCAGTGCATGATGGGAACAGGGCAAACCAAACTACCAAGCCAATTCTTATACTGGGAAGGAAACAAGCTTCCGGGGACCGGTTTCTGCCATTTCAGGCGTCGTCGGCCCGGCTTGCTTGAATCCTGATGGTGCAATGAGCAAGGGACTCACATCTGAGTATACCCTTCCAAGCTTATGGTGGACAAAATGATTCAGAAAAGGGGGTGGTGATGAAAAGAGTGCCTGAATTAAGCAGACCACTCTTACCCAGTCCAAAGATCAGGGCTTGATCCATCACCGTTTTTTAGCTCACTGCACCATCCCATCTCAGAACTTGGCTATATGCAAATTAGTCTGTTCCTGTCCCAGTGCATGATGGAAACAGGGCAAACCAAACTACCAAGCCAATTCTTATACTGGGAAGGAAACAAGCTTCCGGGGACCGGTTTCTGCCATTTCAGGCGTCGTCGGCCCGGCTTGCTTGAATCCTGATGGTGCAATGAGCAAGGGACTCACATCTGAGTATACCCTTCCACGCTTATGGTGGACAAAATGATTCAGAAAAGGGGGTGGTGATGAACAGAGTGCCTGAATTAAGCAGACCACTCTTACCCAGTCCAAAGATCAGGGCTTGATCCATCACCGTTTTTTAGCTCACTGCACCATCCCAGCTCAGAACTTGGCTATATGCAAATTAGTCTGTTCCTGTCCCAGTGCATGATGGGAACAGGGCAAACCAAACTACCAAGCCAATTCTTATACTGGGAAGGAAACAAGCTTCCGGGGACCGGTTTCTGCCATTTCAGGCGGCGTCGGCCCGGCTTGCTTGAATCCTGATGGTGCAATGAGCAAGGGACTCACATCTGAGTATACCCTTCCACGCTTATGGTGGACAAAATGATTCAGAAAAGGGGGTGGTGATGAACAGAGTGCTTGAATTAAGCAGACCACTCTTACCCAGTCCAAAGATCAGGGCTTGATCCATCACCGTTTTTTAGCTCACTGCACCATCCCAGCTCAGAACTTGGCTATATGCAAATTAGTCTGTTCCTGTCCCAGTGCATGATGGGAACAGGGCAAACCAAACTACCAAGCCAATTCTTATACTGGGAAGGAAACAAGCTTCCGGGGACCGGTTTCTGCCATTTCAGGCGTCGTCGGCCCGGCTTGCTTGAATCCTGATGGTGCAATGAGCAAGGGACTCACATCTGAGTATACCCTTCCACGCTTATGGTGGACAAAATGATTCAGAAAAGGGGGTGGTGATGAACAGAGTGCCTGAATTAAGCAGACCACTCTTACCCAGTCCAAAGATCAAGGCTTGATCATCACCGTTTTTTAGCTCACTGCACCATCCCAGCTCAGAACTTGGCTATATGCAAATTAGTCTGTTCCTGTCCCAGTGCATGATGGGAACAGGGCAAACCAAACTACCAAGCCAATTCTTATACTGGGAAGGAAACAAGCTTCCGGGGACCGGTTTCTGCCATTTCAGGCGTCGTCGGCCCGGCTTGCTTGAATCCTGATGGTGCAATGAGCAAGGGACTCACATCTGAGTATACCCTTCCACGCTTATGGTGGACAAAATGATTCAGAAAAGGGGGTGGTGATGAACAGAGTGCCTGAATTAAGCAGACCACTCTTACCCAGTCCAAAGATCAGGGCTTGATCCATCACCGTTTTTTAGCTCACTGCACCATCCCAGCTCAGAACTTGGCTATATGCAAATTAGTCTGTTCCTGTCCCAGTGCATGATGGGAACAGGGCAAACCAAACTACCAAGCCAATTCTTATACTGGGAAGGAAACAAGCTTCCGGGGACCGGTTTCTGCCATTTCAGGCGTCGTCGGCCCGGCTTGCTTGAATCCTGATGGTGCAATGAGCAAGGGACTCACATCTGAGTATACCCTTCCACGCTTATGGTAGACAAAATGATTCAGAAAAGGGGGTGGTGATGAACAGAGTGCCTGAATTAAGCAGACCACTCTTACCCAGTCCAAAGATCAGGGCTTGATCCATCACCGTTTTTTAGCTCACTGCACCATCCCAGCTCAGAACTTGGCTATATGCAAATTAGTCTGTTCCTGTCCCAGTGCATGATGGGAACAGGGCAAACCAAACTACCAAGCCAATTCTTATACTGGGAAGGAAACTAGCTTCCGGGGACCGGTTTCTGCCATTTCAGGCGTCGTCGGCCCGGCTTGCTTGAATCCTGATGGTGCAATGAGCAAGGGACTCACATCTGAGTATACCCTTCCACGCTTATGGTGGACAAAATGATTCAGAAAAGGGGGTGGTGATGAACAGAGTGCCTGAATTAAGCAGACCACTTGTTACATCCTGCATTACATTTATTGCCTTGATTTTCCTTCCCCTTTAATGGCATGAGACCTGGTTCATTGTGTTCTAGTTCTCAGAACTTTCCTGGTGATGCATTCTGCATCTTTGAGTCAGTTGTACCTGGACTCTGAAGCTGATTACATGATGCTGTGCTACTGAATAAAGCTTCTTGAATTTAAACCTGCTTCCTGCATTCCTACATATTTTGGCGACGAGGACTCCAGCCATCTACAGCACAGGAGCGGAGTGAACCCTATTCTGATCTTTTTATGGACTTTTAAGTTCTTGCTGAAGAAAATGTCCTAAAAATTTTTTTATCTTTTGACTTTCTGGATTCCTGGATATATTCCTTTATTTCTCTTGCTGTTTGTAAGTATTTCCTGGTGATTTGGTGTAACCTACACCTAATTTTAGACATGTGCATCTTTCAAGTCTCTTCAACGCTCAGGCTTCTCTCAACATTCCAGCTTGCTGCCTGCTGCCTGCACCGAGCTGTAGAACTCGCCTTCTAGTTAAAATTCCAGTCTGTTGCTTGGATACTAGACGCGATCAAGACGCCGAGCTGGAAGCCTTCTGACGAGGCGAACGGAGTTTCGATACGTCAGCGCGTTCTTTCTGTGATTCTACACTTCCTAGCAACCGAAGCGTCAACACGTCATTGCTTCACTTCCTAGCAACTGAAGCGGCAACACGTCATTGCTTCCGAAGCGTCAACACGTCGTTGCTTTGCCTGTTGCTAAGTTACTGGAATTGTTGTTACTGAGACACAGAGCGCAACGCCCTACGCACTGACGTTGCGCATAACGTGCCTCCATTTTGTTTAAACACCGCGTTACCTAGCAACGTTTTGTTTTCTATACGGAGAAGCCAATTGACCTTCCGTCTCTTCAGCGCCTCCTTCGAATTTTGTTTTGGTACAATTTCACACGGAAGAGCTTATTATTATCTCATTTCTTAGCGCTTTTGTTGTATATTTCAGCACTTTTTATACCCCGTTTTCTTACTTTTTGGACCATTCTCACCCAAATCTGCAAAGGTACTTTTTCTCATCATTGCATGAAGATATCTTGACTCCTTTCTTACAGTGACTCATATTAATGTTTTACTATACAGTTTACAATATGTTTATTATAATGTTTTACAGTGTGTTCACTTTAATACTTTATATTCAAGCACATTTACTTTAGAGTACATTTTAGAAATCTCCGTTTTACATTTTAAAATATTCTTTTAATTGTTTACACTTTTGTTATTTAAAATGCAATTTGATCCTCCTGCAAAATTTTTACAAATCAAGGGTGACCCTCCTTTACCTTGGGCAAGATGGAAGGAGGAATTTTTCAATTACATTAGAGCCATTGATGGAGAGCGAATGGGTGCGGAGAGAAAAAAGAGTATATTGTTGCATTGCTTAGGCTCAGAAGGGCAAGAAATTTTTAGAACTTTGCCTCAAGTTACTCCTCCTTCTGGAAGTGGGGATAACCTTAATGTTTATTCTGAAGCCCTTGCTAGACTAAAAAAAAGGTTTAAACCTACTGCCAATATTGCTCTTAATCGTTTTAAAATTTATACCAGGGCGCAGAAACAAGATGAATCATTTGATGATTTTCTCACTTCTTTGAGGGCATTGACTTTACGTTGTAACTTTGATACAATGGCTGATGAAATGATACGTGACCAAATTATTGTTCATGTTAAGAATAAGAAGGTCCAAGATAAATTATGGTGCTTAGGTGATCCCAGCTTGGAAGAAAGTATTGCTATTGCCAAGTCAACAGAGATGTCTGAAAAGTGGATGGATATTGTAGATAAACAAAGTGCCAATAGCAACAAAACTAATGTTGAGGAAGAAGTGTGCTTAGTTAAGCCCAGGAATGAAGGAAATAATGTTACTACCACATATACTGGTACTAAAAATTGGTCAAATGGTAATTACAAGAAACCTGATACTAACGGCAGTTCATTTTCCTATTTTAGATGTGGCAATAGGTCACATATCGCTTCTTTTCCAGGATGTCCTGCCATTAATAGAACTTGCAATATATGTGGCAAAATGGGACACTTTGGTAATGTCTGCAGAGAAAAACGTTTTAATACAAAGGGACGAACAGTACAATCACGTTCTGTTTCTAATTATCCCACTCCTGTCAAAGTGTCTTCAGTTAACAATTCTGATACCACATCACAAGAAGTTACAAAAGGTTATGTTTTGTCCATCTTACAAAGTGGTACTATTGTTTTGACTAGTAAGAAGTCACCTAAATGCATCTTTGACATTTTGGGAATTGATGTTGAATTGATGGTAGATTCTGGGTCCCCATGGACCATTATCACCAAACAATACTTCGATGAGAAGCTACATGAGGTGTGTGATTTTTCTAAATTACAACCATCTGATATTTTAGCTGAGAGTTTTAATGGAGGCAATATTTCTATTGAGGGATTTTTTAATGTGCCTTTAACTTTCAGAGGTAGATTTGCCTATATCAAATTGTACATAGCTTTCAAGGGAGTAAATGTTCTTGGATGGCAAGATCAATGGGAACTCGGTATCAAATTGAATCCACAAGCTAAGGATCCCATTGAGCTTTGTAGTGATCAGGAGATGGTTAATAGTATTAGTGAAGGAGTAGAGGATGTTACCTCATTTTGGAGAAAAAAAATTTAACAAAGTTTTTTGCGATCAACTAGGAAAATTGAAAGGCTTTACACACAAAATTGTTTTAAAGGAGGGTGCCATTCCTGTGAAGCAGAAATTGAGAGGTGTACCTCTCAATGTTAGATCTGAATTAAAAGATATGCTAGATGATCTTCTGAAGGATAATATCATTGAACCCATAGAGTCATCTGAATGGGTTTCACCCATAGTTCTCGTACGAAAACCTGATCAAAAGTTGAGAGTCTGTATTGATTTGAGGGCTCTCAATTCAAACATTGTTATAGATTGTCATCCGCTTACCAATATAAATGAATTGGTTTCACTTTTTGATGGTGCGCAGATTTTTTCCACCCTGGACCTTAGGTCAGCGTACCATCAAATAGAGTTGACAGAAGAATCTAAAAAATGTACTGCCTTTATTACACCCATGGGTCTCTTTCAGTACAGAAGAATGCCATTTGGGTTGGCTTCTGCCGCTTCTGTCTTCCAGCGTGTGATGTTTCAAATTTTTAGAGACCTTGATTCGTATGTTAAGTGCTTTCAGGATGATATTCTGATTTTTTCTAAAAATAGTGCTGAACATTCTGTCCATCTTAATGAAGTGTGTTCCAGATTGCAAAACTATGGTCTCACTCTTAAAGCACATAAATGCAATTTGTTTAGAAAGTCAGTGGAGTATTTGGGGCATACTCTTTCAGGGGAAGGTTTGGTTCCAAAGAAATCGAATGTGGAAGCTATTCTTAATGCCCCAGCTCCTAGTACTAAAGAACAGCTCCTGTCCTTTTCGGGCATGTGTGAGTACTACAGCAAATTTGTTGCTAATTTTGCTACTAAAATGGAGCCTTTGAGGAAACTTTTGAGACAAAAGAATGAATTTGTTTGGGACACAGAGCAAGAAAAGGCTTTTTCTGAGATCAAAAAGGACATTGTCAATTCACCAACTTTAAGACCTTTTAGGATAAAAAAAAAATGTATAATTACCACGGATGCGAGTTCGTACGGTTTAGGATGCGTGCTTTCCCAAACAGATGGTGTGTCAGAGTGGAATGTGGCTTTCTCATCCAGGACACTGAGTGAGACAGAGCGCAGGTATGCTGTTATTGAGCGAGAGTTACTGTCATGTGTATGGGCTATAGAACACTATAGAATCTACATTTGGGGTAGTAAATTCATTTTGAGAACGGATCATAAGCCCCTTGTCCATATTCTATCAGTGGGAGGAGGATGGAATTCTACAGCGAGGATTGCACGTTTGACATCTAAGTTGCAGGAATATAGTTTTACGGTAGAATATATACCTGAAAAGAAAAATGTTACGGCTGATTGCCTATCACGTCTTCCTTGTCTTAGTTTGGTTGACAGTGTAAGTGGGTGTAAAGATGTAGACTTTGTGTCTAGTTTGCAAGATTTTGTTGATACTCAATATCAAGAGATTACTGAACAGTTTTGGTTCAAGTGTCAGGAAGAAGATGATAAGTTAATTACATTGAGGAAAGACTTGTTGGAAGGTTGGCCCAGCAAAGCTAATATCAGAGAAGATATTGTGCCGTTTTTTAATGTTGCTGATGAATTATTCTGTGAAGGTAATTTGGTTTTTAAAGGTGACAAGTGTGTTCCACCGGTTGGTGTTCAGGAGTTGATACTCAAGTTGGCGCACAAAACCCATCCTGGGATCTCTGCCATGAAGCGTCTTATTAGGTTGAATTTTTGGTGGCCTGGTTTGGACAGATTTGTAGATCGTGTGGTTAGAGAATGCAGTGAGTGTTGTGACAAAGACAAGATGTTAAAAGTTGTTGTTCCACCCCTTAAGTCAGTAGTGTGGTCTGAAGTTCCGTGGAACAAAATTGCTTTCGATATTTCTGGTCCGTTTAATATTTTACCTGAGTCTTCTCGTTTTGCCCTTGTAATTATTGATTACCATTCGAAATGGCCAGAGGTAAAATTTGTGTCAAAGATCACTTCTGAGGTAATTATTTTGTTCTTTCAGGAAGTATTTTCTAGAGAAGGTTGTCCTTCTGTTTTTGGTGTCAGACAATGGAGTACAATTAGTCTCATCAGAAATGCAGTCATTTTTACAGTCTTGTAACATTAAGCATATTAGGACTTCTCTCTACGAACCACATGAGAATGGTCAGGTCGAGCGATTCAACCGTGTGTTAAAGAACTTTATTGTGGATGCCATTAAGGAAAAGGGTAATTGGTTGAATATCCTCAGAGAGAAACTTTGGCATTACCGCATAACTCCACACACAACCACAGAAGTTAGTCCATTCAAGTTGCTTAAGGGAAGAGACCCAGCTTCTGTTATTTGTCCTTGGTGGTTCAAGGAGAAGTGTAAGGCTTTTTGTGAGGATGTTGTGGATGTCAAGCTTATTGCGGACAGAGTTGCTTCTAAACAGAATAAATCTGCTGTGTGGTATAATAAGAGGTGGAAGGCAAGAGAGCATGGTTTGGCTGTGGGAGATTGGGTCAAGATTCTTAAACCTTCTTTTGTTAGCAAGGGTGTGAGCAAATATGGTAGACCTGTTCAGGTTAAGAATGTTTTCAAAAACTCTGTTATCACACAAGATGGAAAGGTTTGGAATGTAAGCAAGGTTGCAAAGTGTCCTATCCAGTTTGGTGTGAATACTCATTCTTTTCCTCAAAATTGTTTCAATTCTGTACCAGATCAGTGTCCTAGGCCTTTTCCTGATACTATTGCCTCTAGAATCAAGGAAGATTCCCGTATTCGTAAGAAACCCATGTCTTTACGGGACTATGTATAATATGTGTATAATATATTTATTTTCTTGTTACCATGATTTGTACATATGTTAATTTCTTTGTTTTCCATTTTGTGGGGGAGATGTGTTACATCCTGCATTACATTTATTGCCTTGATTTTCCTTCCCCTTTAATGGCATGAGACCTGGTTCATTGTGTTCTAGTTCTCAGAACTTTCCTGGTGATGCATTCTGCATCTTTGAGTCAGTTGTACCTGGACTCTGAAGCTGATTACATGATGCTGTGCTACTGAATAAAGCTTCTTGAATTTAAACCTGCTTCCTGCATTCCTACACCACTCTTACCCAGTCCAAAGATCAGGGCTTGATCCATCACCGTTTTTTAGCTCAGTGCACCATCCCAGCTCAGAACTTGGCTATATGCAAATTAGTCTGTTCCTGTCCCAGTGCATGATGGGAACAGGGCAAACCAAACTACCAAGCCAATTCTTATACTGGGAAGGAAACAAACTTCCGGACAGACAGCACAGCAGTTCATGTAAAATTGTGGCTATGTGGCTTGCTGCATACAATTAGATATGCTTTGTCTGTCTGTGTCAAAGAGGTATGCTACATCAGGTTGCTTCACTCAGTGGTGCCTGCCTTGACCGTCTGCATGGCCCTGGCCTGCTGTGTGCTAATTACTATCCTTGAAAAGTAGACTCAGAGTACGCACCTTAGAAATGATGCTTGTATGTAATACTGTCGCCTCTGAAACGGAAAGTGTTATTTTTGCATTACACACCGTACCTTATATTTTTTTCTCCGTGGTGTTTTTTAATATCACTTCCTGTTTTTCCATCAACAATTACAGGCCGGCTTTTACCCTGTGCGATTGGAAAAACGATTAACTCAGGCTTACCGTTAGCGATCCGCAATTCCGCATCCACCAGGCAGGCAGTGGACAGTGTGTCTGTCTGGTCACCAATATTGATAGACGGAGTTTCAGATGGAATGGAGGAGTACCGCGAATAAGAGGAATGGCTGGATGCATGCAACTTCCCAAATTGAACAGGACAACTACACCATACAGTTACAGTATCCTCTTCACTTCTCCTTATGTTTTAAATAATGTTAGAAATTGTGAACTTCTATGAGTGTGACTCTGTGCGTTTATTTGCTCTCTGCTTCAAATTCATCCCTCCAGCTATTTGATAAGTTTCTTTGCTATTTCTAAAACTAATTAAATGTACTAATAAGTGTTTATTCTCTCTGAGGGCAGATAGGCAAGTGAAATTGCGTAATTACTGCAGCCCTGTACTGTCAAATAATGTTTCTTCAAAGTTAGTAAGTTGTAGTAAGTACTACATTTCAGTAACCTAACCATCCATTTAGCAAACAACTTCATGCATGTAGTAGTGCACTTCATTTATGTCCCTTAACTCGTTGGCTGCTTCCGCTTTTTTGCGGCAGTGCGGCCGTTTTAAAAAACAGGCGCGGTCGTGTCGGCCATTGGCCGACGGCAGCACCAGCGAGGTAGTGCTGCCGTCAGCCAATTGCCGACGGCAGCAGCCAACGGGTTAAAAGATCTATGGATATCTTCGTATCCAAAGATTTGTTTTTCTTCATTTGTTGTTTGTCCATGCTGTTGGTTTTTTTTTCCTCTCTCCACAAAACTTTCCCAAAAAACCCCATCCCCATTCCCATACAATTTTCAAACCCTAACCCTCTTCTCAGGGCTGTGTGGTTTTCATTGAGGTGTGAATAAATGACAACAATAATTCCACACACTTGCTGGGGAGGATAAGGTCAAAGCAACAGAAAAACAATTTCAAGGATGGTGAAGGAATCCGAGGATATATTCTTACTGTGTACTGTACTATCTATCGTACTGTTCTAATGCTAAGCTCTTGCCACTCAATGTTTCATTTCCTTTTTTTCATATGCTGCTACTGCCAGTGTGTACCACTACTACTACCACCACCACAAAGATGACATTTCATCTGTCCAGGATTCCAGAGCCAACCTTAATCGCCATTTGCCATGCACCCAGTCCTCCCTGTGCCAAGCCGTATTCTCAAACACGAATCACAGGTAAGATAAGCATTTTGGGGGAGGAAGAATAATGGAGTAGCAGGAGAGGAGAGACTGACGGTAGTACTAGTAAAGTAGTAGGACTTTTGTCCAAATTTGGGCGATTAGACAATTTGAATCAACCAGCCAGTTAAGTTTCAGGAAAACACAAGTACAGTTGAGTTAACCCCCCTGCCTCCCCCACAAAACAGTAAAAATGCGTATGCTATGTTTAAGTTGAAAATAAATAATTATTTACACCCTAACAAAAATAAACTATCCCACAAGACCCAACCCACCCCCCTCCCTAACCCCAACCAATGTCCATGAAATGTCCCGAAGAAAAGTTCCAAAACCCCAACGCCTAATTCCCATCACCCCAAAAGTCTTTAAAAAAGGGGCAAGGGACAGTCTCTCCTCTCCTTCCGCCGGTGGGGTCCTTTGGCCAGGTGGTCACGATGCTCTCTGCGGGTTTTTCAGCCTCGCCACCTCCTGCTCAAGGTTGGACACTCTGAGGGTCAAGCGGTGCAGACAAGCCTTGCACCTGCTGTGGGGGGCAGCTGATTTTTTTGCTGCTTGGCGGTGGCAGGTGGCTGTGGTACCAAGGCTCCGTACCGCTGAAGGCTTACACTGACTGGATGACCCAGGGTGGGCGGAGGAGGATGCAGCTGTCGTGGATGTTGATGTTGACTGCGACTGCGTGTCCTCATCCTCCTGGGCCACCAGCCGCCGATATTCGGTGACAATTGCCTCCAGTTTCCGTTGCCGGGCCCGTCTAGCCAACTCCTTCCGTGTTAGTTTGGAAGCAGCATCTATATGAAGAAAGAAAAACATACTGTAACCAATGCTCTTTAAGATTAATACAAAATAATTCAGCAGAAAGTTGTGTCACAGTAGCACTAGCAACTTGCAAGCACAGTACATAACATTTGTGGCACGTATCTATCTAACCTCCCACTTCGTCGCCCTCTGCTCTAACATTAGTGGGAGTTTCAGGAATTCTACTAGCACTTTATGGACTCACTACATTAGACTCAGACAGTACACCAGTCTTCTTCTTCTCTCTTGTTTAGCGAAATTGGTACGTAAACTTGTGGAAGCTGGCATAATGCCAGCACAGTCAACTTGCACCCGAAAAAAACAGACGCAAGCCATGATGACACAGACTTGCGTTACTGTTACCAGTCCAGTACATGCAGGTGGTGAAGCTCTTACTTTTCTATTACGGGTGACACTGGCCATACTCTGTTACAAGGGCTACTGCTTAATTAATTTAACTTTCACCCTGCCCTGCCCCTCACTACTAAAAAAGAAAAATGAAGAAGATAATATGTTCATCTATCCCTTCACAGGATATTTGCTTACATATGGGATGACATTTGGGTGCTTTGTTTTTGATTGAGTGAACACCGATAGGCCACACATGAATGACAGAGTAAAAAAAATTATTAACAGAGGTAGTGAGTGAGTGGTCACCGTAATCGCTGTGCTTGCAAACTACTGTTACTAGTCATGGTAGTATTGTGAAAAATTACAACTTCTACTTTCCTCGGCTTTGCTACTTTTACTACATGCTCTTCAAAGTAACACTCTTCATCCAGTGACCGTCTACTCTGTCTACATACACCTATGCTAACTATGAGGAAGATACCATCCAGGCAGGCAGGCATCCATCCATTCAAATTAAATGGAATGTCAATTGACAAAAACGTAGTTCTAAATTTGTAAGTCTTCTAAACAGTAAAGTGTACTTGTACTGTACAACACCCCTGCAGAGAGCCCACTCTGCAATCTCAATAAGTAAGGAATATAATAGCTTACCAATGCCTGCCACTACCGTGGCATCCCCCACAGCAGTTCCAGCTGGCTGTGGCACCGCATCAGACCCTGGAGTGCCCACCTCCGTGCTGGCCCCGGCACTGGTGGTTGGCTGTGCCGATGGTGTACGCCTAGAAAAAACATTTAATATTTTTAGGTGCCATATACACCACTGCCTATTTTGTCTAGGAATGAAAAAAAAGTTACTAGTACTATATAAACAAATTTAATAATTTGTGACTCTCTAGTCTAAACTAAAAATGTCCCTTTCTTCAGGGAAGGGTGTTTTTTATTTATGCTTAGCCATAACATGTGATGCTACACTTTTTGACACAACTGATGAATGCTTGCTTTTTAACTCACACCATTTTTCTCAATAACAGACAGAAGCTTCCCTTCTACGAACAAGAGCAAGATCATCATAATTTCTTAGTCGGAGTCGTCAACGATTCATCCCCAACAAGACTTTAAGTTCCAACCAGGTGAGGGCTCTCCCACAAATGTGTGAAATCAGCCACTTTTCAGTCGTTCTCCGTTTGTTAGATGACATTGATTTTAATAAATGTTTTTATATAATGCACAATTTAAATTTTTACAGAGTACACACAGAGCTACTTGTTTTACTTTTAATAAAGCTTTAAAACTTACATAGACTCTGTAGTTTTTGGTCATGAGTGAGTGAGCAAAAGGGTTTGCAATTTGCAAGCATGAGTCCGTGACTCTGAGAGGTTGGGACTCTGACTCCATAGTCTTATGTTCTCTGGGTTGTATAATCATTGGAGATCATCGCTGCATTCGGGAGCAAAATAATAGCTCTCTGACACACTAGCTAGTCACTAAGGAGATTGGGGGTTCAACTTCTGGTATGACTGAGGTATGTGGAAAGTCTAACTGCGCCTATTATAATTTATAACCAATGCCCTATTTCTTGTCCATAGTTCTGTGTGTGAAGAATAGTCCCTGCAACAGTAGTAGTATGTCCTCCTATCCAATCAAAAAGTAAACTAGTATCTTATTCTTGGTGGCCATTGACATTTTATTGTTGGGAATTTTCAAAGCATAAACATTTAGAAGACTTCAATAGACATTATGGACAACCCAGACGAATGCACTCAGTGCCTAGAGCTATTGCTGAATAGGAGTTTTGTTTAACAGTACACCTTTTGCCAACTGTGCAAGCTTAGCTAGCTACACAGACAGACTAATAATAATCTAGTAGTAGCACAGAGAGTCAGTCAGTCAGTCAAATATCTTTATTTGGTTAGTTAAAACCATAAAAGCAATACACAATTCATTTTTAAAAATAAAAACTATACAAATAAATTAAAATTGGCAATTAAACAAACTATACACATGTTGCAGTTCCTAAAATGATTCATTAAAAGGGGTTTTTTAAAAGAGGTTTTTTTTGTTATTATTTTTTAAGAAGTTTGAATACAAAACAGGTTCACTATAAGAAAAGGTCCAGAAAAAGACAAGCGCCTCCATGTCCCAATGATCCTTATGCGATGTCCCAGAATAAAGTTGACGAAATGTCAACCAGGATGTATATTTGTCTGGGTGAGTCTTGTTTTATTTAATCGGGCAGCCGCCACCAAAAAACTGGCTACACCATATGTGACCTGCACAGAGTTCAACATTTGCAGGTGTAAAAGTGCAGGCCTTACTTGGACAAAATTAAGTTCCTTCAAAATGGGATATAAAAACTTTTTCCGGGGCTCCAGATAGTGTTCGCAAAACATCACAAAGTGGACTGTATCCTGATTTGAGAAGCTATCACAAGTGCAAGGTGGGGTATTTTCAAGGGTCCCCCACTTTATGTTAGAACCCAGCACTAGATGGATAAGATTGAACCTAAATCTCAATAAAAGAAAACTGTGGTATGGTTTGGTCACAAATTTTAGATAAGGTTCCATGGCTGAGGAGGTAGAAAGTTGATATATTGTTCTCACCATGGGTTTGTTGAGTTCAACCTCTTCCCTATCTAACTCCAGCAAATTCCGGAGATGCAACTTAACCCACCCTACATCTTCTTTCTTGAGGCCCTGTGGAGAAGAGTACATATCCGGGCGCCCTAGCTTCACGCATGCCGCTCTAACATACGCTAGCCAGGGAATACTGCCCGCTTTGTCCAGGGCCAAACAGTCTTTGAGAATGAGATGGTTCAACGTGATCTCCTCGTTTGTCCAGGTTTTCACCCAGCATAGCAGGGGGGCCATTTTTAGAAGGTCAGTAATGTGGCCCAAGCCGACTTCACTATGAATGGAATATGTAGGCGATGACTTTGGGAGTGACAACAAGGTTCGTATAAAATTATTTTCTACAATTTGAATGCCTTGAGAGGGAGCATAGCCCCAGATATCAGCCCCATAGGATGCAATAGCCAGGCACTTGGATTTGTAGATACGGATCATGGCCTCCATGGGCCTAGAACCTAATTTTTTGGAAAAGCTCATGAGTCCTGTAGTAGATCTTGCAACTACGTTGGCCTTCAATTTTAGTTGAGGTCCCCAGGATCCTTTTTCATCAAAAGTGACGCCTAGATAGCAAAAAAAAGGTACCCTAGAGATTTGTAATTTGTTGCAACTAAAAGTTTTAATCTTCAGGCTTTTCCTACGTGTGCCCGTGACCATGACATGGGATTTTAGTGTATTGATCTTTAAATCTAAAGATTCCATGAATGATCCGAAATGGTCTAACAATTTTTGCAGGCCAATGCCTGTGCGGGCTATTAGGACGGCGTCATCCGCGTACAGGAGGACCGGGATAGGGGACCCTCCCATACGCGGGACGTCCATGGTGGCTAAATTGAGTGATTTACCCAGGGAGTTAATGTAGAGTGTGAATAGAAGAGGGGCCAGGATGCAACCCTGTCTGACCCCTCTCCCTGATCTAAATTTTTCAGTACATCTGCCTTCCCTTGTAACCCTAACGGAGGCAAACAAATTCTGGTGGAGGTCATGTAAAAAATTCACCAAAGTAGTGTCCAAACCCAAATCCCGCAAAATAAGCCAAAGTTTAGAGCGATTAACCAAATCAAAAGCGGAGGATAAGTCCATAAACCCTAGATATAAATGCCCCTCCTTCACCACGGTGTATTTACTAATTATGAGGTGGAGGTTTAAGCATTGGTTCATGGTCCCCCTGTGAGCTCTAAAACCATACTGAAGGTCAGAGAGGACCCCACTCCCATCAAGCCAATCCCCGAGTCTTTGTAAAATGACTCTGCCTAAGATTTTAACAGCAGAGTCAAGCAAGGAGATTGGCCTGTAGCAAGCCGGGTCCCCCCTGTTCCCCTTCTTAAAAATCGGAACAATTATAGAGGTGGACCAAGAAGGGGGAAAGCCTGCCGAAGGTATCGCATTAAAAACATTGGTCAATATTTTGGACCAGAATTTGGGATACTGCATGTAGAGATCAGCAGGTACCCCATCAGGTCCCGGTGCCTTATGTTTACTTGTGTCTTTAATGGCCTTTTCAACCTCACAAATGTTAAAATCCATGGTCATGATATTCCGCGAAGGGACACTAACTGACGGGAATGAAACCTCAGTTTCATAAATTTGTTTGAAATGATTAAGCCATCTTTCGTCTTCGATCACGCAATCCATATCTGATTTCCCATCCTCAGTAAAGAAGGGCTGATTAATGATGGCCCAAAATTTCCTACTGTCTCTCAGTATATTTACGGACAGTTAACTCTCCCAGGCCTCCTCCTTAATCTGAGTCTTGCGTTTGGCAAGTGCAGATTTATAACCCTGCCGAAGACTTGCCACTAGAGTCCTGTCTCTGGGTCTCTGTTGGAGTGCTTTCAATAGGGCGTTATGTTTTTTTGAACATTCCCTATCGAACCATCTATGTAGATGCTTATTACCTTGCGGGCCATTCCTGGACTCCAAATTCTTGGAGATGCTTGAACATATCTCAGTGTAAGCGGCCACTACCTCAGACCCCAAGGAAGTAGGATCAAGGCAAACTGCCATCTTTGCCTCTGTTTCCTGGGCTAGTATTTGGAAGAAATTTTCGGGGACAATCTTCTCCCACTTAATCCTCCTCCCCTGCTCTTTAGAGGTGAGATCCCTTGGGGCTACCACCCCTGTTTCCCTCTCGGTCATGGAGCAATCCAGGTCCAAGGTCAGCAAAACAGGGTTGTGGTCGCTGAAGACAGCGGACACCACACAATATTCGCAAGCCCTAGCTAACACCCCTGGTGAAACAAAAATGTAATCAATGATGGTATTAGCATCTCTCCCAATGAATGTGGGTGGTCTGATTTCATTTGTACCAAAACCCAATTCAAATAGATTTAAAGTGGCCAGAAAGCTCTCAAGCCCCTCCCCCTCCTTAGTGTGTTCAAAATGGGGGATCCCTTCAACCAATGATCCTCCGTACCTGTCATTGTAACAGTCCCCATCACAGGGGTGAATGTTAAAATCGCCCAGGATGACAATCTCTGGGACGGAAGTGCAATCGTGTCTATAGACTGACAAAAAATCTAACAGAGCAGACAAATACTCGTTTACAAAAGAACCATCCCTGGAATTATAAAAATTAATAATTAAAAAGGATTGATGGTCCGAAATAGCCCACTCAATTATCAACGTATTCCTGGGAGCAGGTTCTATTTTTTTAAAAGACCCAGCCAGATTCAGTGAGAATAATGTTAGAAGCCCACCCTTGGGTCTCCCTCTCGCACCTGATACGGCTGGGATTGAGAAACTGTGAAAACCATCCAATGAAAAACAGGTTGACGTGTCCCACGTTTCTTGAAGTGCCACTATATCATATTGTTTAACAAACCCTTGCCAACTAGGATCTAAGGCCTTAGCAGTAATACCCGCTATATTCCATGTGAGGAATTTACAAAGTGGCTTATTGGATTTATGCTGGTTATGCACTCCTCTAACCTCAGTAGCTTCCAAGCCATCATCAGGAGAGAGAGTTGAATTAATCGTCTGCAGATCCACAAAGCTATCTTCTTTCAACATAAGAGTCTGGGAGTTATGGCGCCGCTGACCACCTAGTGATCCCTGTGTATGTCAGTCAACCCAATCCGTGGTTGACAAGCACTCATAACGGTTAACAATTGGGAAGTCAAAGTAGCTATCTTGCCCATTTGTAGCCTGATAATACTGTTGTGAGTAACTATTTTGGGGCCCTACCGCATAACCCCCTTGGAGTGGTCTGCCTCTTCTTCTCCTCACTAGATTCCAGCCCACATCGCCCTCCTCCTCCCATCCGTATGATTGTTCCTCCCATGGGTTGGTAAACCTCTGTCTAGGTTTTGGATCGTGTGGACCCCTTAGCCAGCTCCATCTTTTGTCTGTATGATTCCCTGGTAGATAGAAATACGAAAGTGGCCTAGCCGTAACAGTGCTAGCTAGGTGTCTGGGTGCTCTACTACATATGTGTTCTACAACCTGAGTATTCTCAAAAGTCACCACAACACAATCCCCTTGCAGATTTTTTCTATTCCCGCCCACCCATGGAGTTCTTTCTACCATTAGAATTTTACTAGGAATGTTAGGCGGGAGGGGATGGTTTTTAGTGAGCCAATGACACACCTTATTTTTAAGGGCCTGATGAGATTCTACTTCCGATGGGGGAATTTCAGTAACTCCAGTAAGAATCACTACAAAAGGACAAGCGTCTGGTGGAAGATGAATGTTTCTGCGAATCGCAGCCTTAGTTCGCGGGGCCTGATCGGGATTTAGGGTTACTGAAGTGGGAACACTTGATGTAACTTGGGTGGTTTGTTTAGTAGCTTGAGGGATTTCTTTAGTGGCTTTGGGGGTTTGATTAGCATTAGATGTATTCACCTGTAAATTGGGAACAGGGGTCTTTGCTTTCGTGCCTCCCTGTTTTAGAGTACTACTAGGGTCTTTTGGAGGATTAGTTTTAGACACAGTGACGTTGTTACCCAAGGATGACTTGTTAGCTATACTCGCAGCATGAGATGTCTTGGCATTCATAGAGAAGCATGGAGCACTTATCTCCTTATGGATATTCATCAGGATAGTCTCCAAGCCGCGAAGTCTAACTTCTATGGGTTCCAGAAGGCTTTTAATCGTGTTAAAGATTATATTATTGACCATATCCTGCCCATGGCCATCTTGATTCTGTATAGCTAGATTGGTGACTTCCCCAGTGAGTTCCAGAATTTCCTCCAGGCTGCTATCTAGGATGGTATCGTCTGGAAGACTAATCGGTAAGCCAAAGTTTGTGGGATTCACCCCGCCTGTATCATTGGAGGAAACTAGCAAATTATTGCAGACAATACCCGGATCTACAATAAAGGGTTGTTGAAGTCGAACAGTTTGCGCTATTTTAGCTTTTTTCCCTTTGGGGGTGGTAGAGTTATTTGCCATTCGTTTCGGGATTGCCCCTTCTATCAAACCCCTTTGATTTGTATTAGTTACCACGGGAGAGTTATCTAGCTCAGTGGCGTTTAATCCACTCTCTGTCAGAATGTTGAGATTGGGGGTAGCTTCTAAATCCAGTTGTGAATTTGCAACATCTAGTTCCTTAACGACCTCAGTGTGATCAGCTGGGTTATGAATATGCCGGGAGTTGATGGTGGGAGTGTGTGCCTGGGCAATAAGGCCCAACGAAGATCTCCTGGCATTAGCTAGATCCTGGGATACTCTCCTGTCCATTAATATTATTCCCTGGTCGATTAGTGCATTGGTGCGGACGATAAAATCGTCTAGGGTCCCAGTTAGTTTTTTAGTACCTGCTGCGGCCATGCTTCTGGTTTCCCGGCAGTTCATGGCACCCCTATATAGATGATGAAATAACCTAGTCAGTGCAAATAGTATGGAAATAGACTACCGACTTACGGTTACCATGAGCACCTTGTTCCTTTTGGCTGGGGTGAATCGGGCAGGGGTTCAAGCCCAGGCCCAGGCTCCTCAGGCCTCTGAGGGCCACAGAGGGCCCGCCCTTTGCCCGGGCTTAGCCCCGGGCACTCCCGCGCGCTCCCGCGCAGCGGTGTTCGTCGCTTTTTATAGGCGTCAATGGAGATGATGGTATTGCAGGGCGGGGCGGTCAGGGAGAGCGGGCCAGGTGACTTGGCCTCTGGGTTGCTGGGACTCCTGGGAGAGTGAGTCCCGGTCCCACGCTCGCAGCCCTGTCGCTCGCGCACTCACCCTGCAGGGGCCAAGCTTTGAATGGGCAGAGGACAGCGAAGCGGGACCCGCGGAGCGGGTTCCGCGAGGTGCTGGTTGATAGTCCTTGCCTTGCCTTAAGCAGCAGCAGCCGTTCCCTCCTTCTGGTAGCACGGAGAAAGTCTGTAATGGCGTCCCAAACAGCAGCAGGGGCGGAGTCCTTTTCTGGAGAAATGCGGGGCGGGGCGGTCAGGGAGAGCGGGCCAGGTGACTTGGCCTCTGGGTTGCCGGGACTCCTGGGAGAGTGAGTCCCGGTCCCACGCTCGCAGCCCTGTCGCTCGCGCACTCACCCTGCAGGGGCCAAGCTTTGAATGGGCAGAGGACAGCGAAGCGGGACCCGCGGAGCGGGTTCCGCGAGGTGCTGGTTGATAGTCCTTGCCTTGCCTTAAGCAGCAGCAGCCGTTCCCTCCTTCTGGTAGCACGGAGAAAGTCTGTAATGGCGTCCCAAACAGCAGCAGGGGCGGAGTCCTTTTCTGGAGAAATGCGGGGCGGGGCGGTCAGGGAGAGCGGGCCAGGTAACTTGGCCTGTGGGTTGCCGGGACTCCTGGGAGAGTGAGTCCCGGTCCCACGCTCGCAGCCCTGTCGCTCGCGCACTCACCCTGCAGGGGCCAAGCTTTGAATGGGCAGAGGACAGCGAAGCGGGACCCGCGGAGCGGGTTCCGCGAGGTGCTGGTTGATAGTCCTTGCCTTGCCTTAAGCAGCAGCAGCCGTTCCCTCCTTCTGGTAGCACGGAGAAAGTCTGAGAGTCATAGTAGAGGCAGGATAAGAATTTAGAAACAGTCTACAAGAAGATCAAAGACGATTTAGGAAAAAATAGAATTATGAGGAACGTTTGGAATAAATAGGTGCTGTAAAAGATAGGGAAGTATAATTAATAACATTAACAGGAAAACTTACTGGGGCCAGCAGAGGAGCCCTCGGCGGACCTATCCTGGCCTTCCTGTTGTTGTTCCTGCTCCGCCGGCGCCGCTACCTCCTCCTCTGTCCTCTTGCCCCTGGGGGAAGCTGATGTACAACATGAAAGAAAGACACAAACATGGATGATTGTTGTCAACCAAATCAAACATTTAAAAAAAACGATAACAATTTATTTCAGGGAAATAGACAACAATTGCACTAAATTTTTTGACCTACCTGATGTGGTCTACTAGGATATTAGTATTGCTGGATTCGCGGACCGTCTACTTGGAAAGTTATGTAACTCACTAAACCAACTACAAAAAGGTTCTACTAGAACTGGCAGGCAGCACTCCGCAGCACGCGAAGTGACAGACACATTCCGCAGTGGCGTCACTAGGGAGGTGCGGGGGGTGCGGACCGCACCGGGTGACACCCTCACATGGGGGTGACACCATCTGGTTGCGCCCCCCCCCAGCAGGCCTCTGTACATGGCACCCCCTGCACCGCACCCGAAGGCCTCAGGGAGACTCGATCCGCTTTAAAAACAAAAGCGAACAGAGATATTTTCTCACCTATTCGAATTAAAATGTTCTCATTAGTTAAAGTTTGAAAAGTGTAGTAATGAGGGGCCCCCACCATTTATATGGAAAAAGACACGGTGCTAAAGAGGGGGGGCCGGGGAGGGGGGTATTAACCGCTTGGAAATTAGCTTTTACTTTAGCTGTTTCATATCGTAAAATTCTCACATCTACAAACTCGCTGGTGCCTTGTACACAGATTTCTGTTTGCATTTTGAAAAGCTTTAAAAGAGAAACCACATGAAAGCGGCAGAGAGTGTAAAAGGGGGGGTCCTGCCCCCCCCCCCCCCGGGGTTTAATGAGAGAGGGAGCTAGAGGGAGTAAGAAGACAGAGAGAGAGAGAGAGAGTTAGAGTGAGAAAGACAGAGAGAGAGGGAGCTAGAGTGAGAAAGACAGAGAGAGAGGGAGCTAGAGGGAGTAAGACAGAGAGAGGGAGCTAGAGGAAGTAAGACAGAGAGAGAGAGGGAGCTAGAGGGAGTACGATAGAGAGAGAGGGAGCTAGAGGGAGCAAGACAGAGAGAGAGGGAGCAAGACAGAGAGAGAGGGAGCTAGAGGGAATAAGAGAGAGGGAGCTAGAGGGAGCAAGACAGAGAGAGAGGGCGCTAGAGGGAGTAAGACAGAGAGAGAGGGAGCTAGAGGGAGTAAGACAGAGAGAGAGGGAGACAGAGGGAGCTAGAGGGAGTAAGACAGAGAGAGAGAGGGAGCTAGACAGAGACAGAGGGAGCTAGAGGGAGTAAGACAGAGAGAGAGGGAGCTTGAGGGAGCTAGACAGAGAGAGGGAGCTAGAGGGAGTAAGACAGAGAGAGAGGGAGCTAGAGGGAGCTAGACAGAGAGAGGGAGCTAGAGGGAGTAAGACAGAGAGAGACGGAGTAAGAGGGAGCTAGAGGGAGCAAGACAGAGAGAGAGGGAGCTAGACAGAGAGAGCGAGCTAGAGGGAGTAAGATAGAGAGAGAGGGAGCTAAAGGGAGTAAGACAGAGAGAGAGGGAGAGAGAGGGAGTAAGAGAGAGAGAGGGAGCTAGAGGGAGGAAGACAGAGAGAGGAGCTAGAGGGAGTACGACAGAGAGAGAGGGAGCTAGAGGGAGTAAGACAGAGAGAGAGGGAGCTAGAGGGAGTAAGACCGAGAGAGAGGGAGACAGAGGGAGCTAGAGGGAGCAAGAGAGAGGGAGCTAGAGGGAGCTAGACAGAGAGAGGGAGCTAGAGGGAGTAAGACAGAGAGAGAGGGAGCTAGAGAGAGTAAGACAGCGAGAGAGGGAGCTAGACAGAGAGAGGGAGCTAGAGGGAGTAAGATAGAGAGAGAGGGAGCTACAGGGAGCTAGAGCGAGCAAGACAGAGAGAGAGGGAGCTAGAGGGAGCAAGAGAGAGAGAGGGAGTTAGAGGGAGCTAGAGGGAGTAAGACAGAGAGAGAGGGAGCTAGGCGGAGCAAGACAGATAGAGAGGGAGCTAGAGGGAGCAAGACAGAGAGGGAGCTAGAGGGAGTAAGAGAGAGAGAGCTAGATGGAGTAAGACAGAGAGAGAGGGAGCTATAGGGAGTAAGACAGAGAGAGAGGGAGCTAGAGGGAGTAAGACAGAGAGGGAGGCAGAGGGAGTAAGACAGGGAGAGAGGGAGCTAGACAGAGAGAGGGAGCTAGAGGGATTAAGATAGACAGAGAGGGAGCAAGACAGAGGGAGAGGGAGCTAGAGGGAGTAAGAGAGAGAGAGGGAGCTAGAGGGAGCTAGACAGAGAGATGGAGCTAGAGGGAGTAAGACAGAGAGAGAGGGCGCTAGAGGGAGTAAGACAGAGAGAGGGAGACAGAGGGAGCTAGAGGGAGCAAGACAGAGAGAGAGGGAGCTAGACAGAGAGAGGGAGTAAGACAGAGAGAGAGTGAGCTAGAGGGCTCTTGACAGAGAGAGGGAGCTAGAGGGAGTAAGAGAGAGAGGGAGCTAGAGGGAGCAAGACAGAGTGAGAGGGAGCTAGAGGAAGTAAGACAGAGAGAGCTAGAGGGAGTAAGACAGAGAGAGAGGGGGCTAGAGGGAGTAAGAGAGAGGGAGCTAGAGGGAGTAAGACAGAGAGAGAGGGAGCTAGAGGGAGTAAGACCGAGAGAGAGGGAGACAGAGGGAGCTAGAGGGAGCAAGAGAGAGGGAGCTAGAGGGAGCTAGACAGAGAGAGGGAGCTAGAGGGAGTAAGACAGAGAGAGAGGGAGCTAGAGAGAGTAAGACAGCGAGAGAGGGAGCTAGACAGAGAGAGGGAGCTACAGGGAGTAAGATAGAGAGAGAGGGAGCTACAGGGAGCTAGAGCGAGCAAGACAGAGAGAGAGGGAGCTAGAGGGAGCAAGAGAGAGAGAGGGAGTTAGAGGGAGCTAGAGGGAGTAAGACAGAGAGAGAGGGAGCTAGGCGGAGCAAGACAGATAGAGAGGGAGCTAGAGGGAGCAAGACAGAGAGGGAGCTAGAGGGAGTAAGAGAGAGGGAGCTAGAGGGAGTAAGACAGAGAGAGAGGGAGCTATAGGGAGTAAGACAGAGAGAGAGGGAGCTAGAGGGAGTAAGACAGAGAGGGAGGCAGAGGGAGTAAGACAGGGAGAGAGGGAGCTAGACAGAGAGAGGGAGCTAGAGGGATTAAGATAGACAGAGAGGGAGCAAGACAGAGGGAGAGGGAGCTAGAGGGAGTAAGAGAGAGAGAGGGGGCTAGAGGGAGCTAGACAGAGAGATGGAGCTAGAGGGAGTAAGACAGAGAGAGAGGGCGCTAGAGGGAGTAAGACAGAGAGAGGGAGACAGAGGGAGCTAGAGGGAGCAAGACAGAGAGAGAGGGAGCTAGACAGAGAGAGGGAGTAAGACAGAGAGAGAGTGAGCTAGAGGGCTCTTGACAGAGAGAGGGAGCTAGAGGGAGTAAGAGAGAGAGGGAGCTAGAGGGAGCAAGACAGAGTGAGAGGGAGCTAGAGGGAGTAAGACAGAGAGAGCTAGAGGGAGTAAGACAGAGAGAGAGGGGGCTAGAGGGAGTAAGAGAGAGGGGGCTAGAGGGAGTAAGACAGAGAGAGAGGAAGCTAGAGGGAGTAAGACAGAGAGAGGGAGCTAAAGGGAGCAAGACAGAGAGAGAGGGAGCTAGAGGGAGTAAGAGAGAGAGAGGGAGCTAGAGGGAGTAAGAGAGAGAGCGGGAGCTAGAGGAAGTAAGAGAGAGAGTGGGAGCTAGAGAGAGTAAGACAGAGAGAGGGAGCTAGAGGGAGTAAGACAGAGAGAGAGGGAGCAAGAGGGAGTAAGACAGAGAGAGAGGGAGCTAGAAGGAGTAAGAGAGGGAGAGAGGGAGCTAGAGGGAGCAAGACAGAGAGAGGGAGCTAAAGGGAGTAAGACTGAGAGAGAGGGAGCTAGAGGGAGTAAGGCAGAGAGAGAGGGAGCTAGAGGGAGTAAGACAGAGAGAGAGGGAGCTAGAGGGAGTAAGACATTGAGAGGGAGCTAGACAGAGAGAGGGAGCTAGAGGGAGTAAGACAGTACCTAGCACCGTACATTTCCGACAGAGGTGGTCCATGCGGTAAGTCGTGAGGGGGTGACACCATGAGTTACCCGCACCGGGTGACACCAACCCCAGTGACGCCACTGACAGTCCGTCATGATTGCAGACCCCTAAAAAGTTTCCTACTAAATACCCAGTCATAATATACTCAAACTATCAATCCACCACCACTATCTCTTGGTAGGAGTACAAAGGAAGGACTGGACTTGAGTCTCTAGTGTCTGGCATTACGCAGTTCTGTAAAGTACTCACTCATACATAATCACATAGGCCAAATGAGCATAAAATTGAAAATAAGTAAGCATAGTAGCACCGCAAGTGAGCAGGCGAGCTCCTGCAATCACAGAAGCCTTTGAAACATAATTTACCTGCAATGTAATCGGCAGCATTCTTACTATTCGGAAAAACAAATTGCAATATCATAACACAGAGCAGGAGAAAACAAAGTAGTGATGAAATACTAGCTACTACTACTCACCAAGGCCCGGGATCTCGACTCCAAGCATGTCGAGCAGGTCTTGCTCCAGGTCCAGGATGTCGGACCACCGGTGCGTCGCCTGGTTGTAGGTGCGCCCGACCCCAGACTCCCGATACATGGGCCCGCACACCTTCCCCCATAGCTGGCGACACTCCCGGAGCCCGTTCCCAGCACCGGGTCTGCCGCCTGCCGCGACGGGCTTGGGGAGGTGGCGCTGGATGAAGAAAACCAGTGCGGCCACCACCACCGCGCTGAAGATCTCCCGGGCTACTACTGCCTCCCCCTTAAGCGCCCGCAAAGGAGCTGGGTACGGGGTGCGGGACCCTTGTGCGGGACCACAGTGGAGGAGTGTGGCTCAATGGTTAGAGCGGCAGACCCTGATGCAGAGTTCTGGCCAGGGACCAGGGTTCGATTCCCGCCTCGGCGGGGTCTCGAGCTCAATTTCCTCGGACCTGCTAATTCTCGCCTCGGTGCCTATTCTAATCACGGGCCCCACGCTGCAACTCTGGGCAATAGCTTGCTTAGCCTCCACACCAGCCCCAACAGCGCTAAGGATACCTGGCTTCACCCTGGGGGTGCCCAGGAGTGGACACTGCACAGGGAAAGCCAGGAGTGGTTCCACAGCGGTATGAGTATCAGCGCCAGGAAGCCGTATAGGCGACACCGCAAGGTGACCGTCTGGTGACAGTGCGCTCTATAAGTACCATGACATTTACATTTTTACATTTACCCTTCCCCTTCATGTTCTTCCCGGCTCCCTTTGCCAGGGTCCTGGGCAGGAAAGGAAAATAAAATAGGAAAGAAAGAATAGGGAAAAAGTAAATAAAAGAAAAGAGTTAAAAAAAGTAGAAAAAAACACAAAATATAGATGTAGAAAAATAAAGAGATAGATAATGAGTAAAAAAAATTAAAACAAAGTTCAAAGAAACTAAGGATTGCAAAGATTACGGGAGAATTGAAAAAGCATACCCAGAACCATAGCAATGATTGAAAAACAAGATGGTCGCGCCCATTGCGACCGCGTGGGTAAGTTTGCGTGATATTTCCCCCGTGAGCACGCAAAAACGGACGTGAACACGTAATTGCGGCCTGCACATAGGAAATGAACAACGCGAGCATGCAACAGGCGCACGGAAATACGCAACGCGAACACTGAAAACAAGATGGCCACGCCCATGTAAGACGCATGGGTAACTTAGCGGTCGCCGCGCTGAAAAAAAAAACGCAGAACACGCAAAGTGCCCCGCGAACACGCAAAAATAAAAAAATCCGCAAATTCACACAAATTCGCGGATTTTGCGGACCAGGAATTCGCTTTCGCGCGAATTCGCATACCGGGAATTCGCAAATTTCGCCCATACTTACTTAAAATGTCTCTGCTCTGGAGTTGCCCTGGTGCTACATCATGGCTCTGTCTTCGGTGTTCTTTGCAGTGCTCGCAGTTAAGGGGTTTGTGCTGACAAAGTAGCCTATTGGCGTCAAGTGAACAATAGGAGCCCACACTAGTACCTGTGGGTGGGTCTGACACTCCGTAAACCAGCAACACACATGCACACCTATGACTCCACTGAGGATAAACACTTCGGATTCCTCAAAACATTGTACAACAGAACCTCGCAAACATGTTTCAGCGCTGTAGCAGGGGTGCCTAACTAACAACCCTACAAACATGGTATAACACTGTAACAGGGGTACCTACCTAACAACCCTGCAAACATGTTTTAGCATAATACCAAGGGTACCTAACAAACTTAAAAATGCCCTAGTGATTGCCACCATAGTTAACTGATCCCAGTTCTGATATGTTATCTTCATGAATTAGAGTTATGCATTAACACACACGCCGGTTAGTTCATGGTTCTCTAAGGTATGTGCACAGTTCATTCTTACTGGCACTGGTGTTACCAGTCTGAACGAACTAGTGCTCTGTCCGTGTCGAAGGCCTTCATAGTAAGTGAACTTACAGTGGAGGAGTCACTTACCTGGGTGATGTGGTCCTGGTACCCATGACAAATACATCTGTTTTTTGTTATGGATGATGAGATGTGATGTTGCCCGAGACTCACACTGTGGATCCCAGTGCGCACACAATCTGGATCCGCTGCATAGAGCCGCTCTGTAGGTCGATCCAACTTGTCAAGCCGCTCAAAAGTAAGGTATGGTCGCGGCTTATTTAACAGAGCTGTGCCTAAAGATGGGCTGAAGTCTCGCGAGAAAAAGTGTTCTGTAGGAACAATGGTTCCTAAATGTGTTAATTTTGGATATTTATTCATTTATACATTTCTAAAGCTCCTGGTTACGCCACCGGCGTCTGCCACCAGTGTGTCCGCGCGCTGAGTAGACTCACTAGTAAGAAACGGTCATAAAAATCGTCGCAGAGTTACATAGAGATGCATTCCTACCGCCTTCATTCACTTTAGGATGCAGAGGAGAATAGCCATGCTTTTAGTTTTTTCCTAAATGTAGTTTCTCACGGTTCCATTCTTAGGGTTTCCGGGAGCCTGTTCCAAGATAAGATAGGTGTGGTAAAGGGATCGTGCAAGTGATAGATGGTTTACCACATGCTGTATATCATTTCCTTTGACACCTGGGAGGCAGGGGCCAGGCCTCACTGCTACTCTGGTGTCCGTGAAAGAGTTGAGTTCCGGGGCAAAGGTTATATGAGCAAGGTTGGTGAGGCTGGGCAGTGGTGGGCCTGCTGCTATCACACATTGCCTTCACTTAATTCACTTCTACTATTCACCAGACACCTACATTATCACCCAGCATAGATTGCATTTAGTGTATTGTCCCCTGTTGTTTCAGTCTGATGGGTAAAGTGACGTTTATTGTCATGAATTTAGGAGAAAAGTCACTTGCCACAATTTGTACTGATACATGGGGGAGACTCATCTACATACTGCCCAGCGGAGCATTTCTGTGAACAGTCACTTGCCTGTGGAGAGCAGCAGCACGCCGTACCAGGAGCCTGCCACCGCGGACACCAGGCACGCCACCGCCGCTCCGGGACTACAGGTCCCGGCAGCCTTTGCGGCGGAGGCGCGTTCCCTGACGCGTCAGCAACGCGCCAGGAGGGGCTCATAAAATCAGGAAGCCCTCGGTGGAGCGGGGGGGAGACTCTTCTACATACTGCCCAGCGGAGCATTTCTGTGAACAGTCACTTGCCTGTGGAGAGCAGCTGCACGCCGTACCAGGAGCCTGCCACCGCGGACACCAGGCACGCCACCGCCGCTCCGGGACTACAGGTCCCGGCAGCCTTTGCGGCGGAGGCGCGTTCCCTGACGCGTCAGCAACGCGCCAGGAGGGGCTCATAAAATCAGGAAGCCCTCGGTGGAGCGGGGGGGAGACTCTTCTACATACTGCCCAGCGGAGCATTTCTGTGAACAGTCACTTGCCTGTGGAGAGCAGCAGCACGCCGTACCAGGAGCCTGCCACCGCGGACACCAGGCACGCCACCGCCGCTCCGGGACTACAGGTCCCGGCAGCCTTTGCGGCGGAGGCGCGTTCCCTGACGCGTCAGCAACGCGCCAGGAGGGGCTCATAAAATCAGGAAGCCCTCAGCTACGCGGGACGCGAGCGGGACGCCCGGGGCTAAGCCCGGGCAAAGGGCGGGCCCTCTGAGGCCCTCCGAGGCACGAGAAGGCCAGGCAAGGCCATCCCCGTGGCATCAACTGTGTGGATATCAAGGTACTGTCCCTTGTTGATATTTTGCACATAACACCGCATTGATGACATCAATCTGTTACTATATCGTTGACGTATGAACTCTGCACTATACCATGCTATTGCCATCTATTGTTTTGGTCTGAGTCTAGTTTTGAAAGGCCCTTCAGAGTAACACCACAGAGTATGGGGAAAAAACTGGTATCTGCCCCTCCTGAGACTGTGAACACTTTAGATTCGTATCTCGTTCAAGTGGTCAGCAGCATCAATAATAAGCGAAGGCTATCTTTGGGCCTCAGTCAATCACCAGTGTTGCCCGCAGATAGTTCACCTAAAAGTGCATCAAGCACAGCAATGTCTGACTCATTGCTAGATAACCCTCCGCTTAACCTAGTTGATTCTAATTCTTTAGACAACTGCATTGAGGCTACTGATGACCCTGATCCCTTGATGGATAGAACTGACTTAATAGATTTATCAGACAATGCCTCTATTGATCCAAACAGTCAGATAGCTGCCATGGATGTAGATCAACAAACCCCGCAGCCAGAAACACGCGCGGTCAGAGCGTGTAGAAAACCTCCAGCTAAACGAGGCGGGAAACAATCAGGTAGGAAAAAGCCTGCCACCCCTCCTTCTAGACGGGTGGGTAAACATGCTGATCCTGAGGTAGATATTGAGTTCAAACGCATTATTGATGATGAACTTTTTAATAGGATCCAAGACATGATAGACATTAAAATCAGGACAATAATCAAACCCCTGATCGGAAAAGTGGATAAGCTTACTGCTGAAGTGAGGAAGTTGAGTGGGGTGCATAGCGAATTGGCTAAGGAGGTAGTGAACTTATCCTCTCTCGTCACAGATCTAACAGCTACGGACGAGGAGGATACTCCAATTGAAAGCAACCCACAGCCCAGTCAGCCAACCCTACTAGGGCTGGTGTCTCCTCCTTCATCGCTAGTACTAACTGTCCCGGATCAGACTGTTGAAACTGGAGTTTCTCATACCAGTGTAACTAATGAAATAGCGGTAAGGCATCAAGAGAATGCTTCAGTAGAATTCATCGTGGAAGCCTCACCGGTAGTTTTGGTGTTGGCTAATGTCCCAGTTCTATCACAAGATAAAACCGAGTCCAATCAGGGTCTAAAAGATAAAGCCTTACATTGGCTTTCAAACAATATGCATATGGCTCAAGAAGGGTTTGATAAACTGGCAGGGGAGATAGTTTTGACTAGGAGGGTATCTTGGATTGGCAGTAAGCCTAAAAAGTACAAAGGCGATTGCGTTATTTTAAACTTTGCTAGTGCCGAGGTCCTTCCTGACATCTTGAATAACATTTTTCCCCCCCAACGTCGCAGTGGCTCTATAATTCCACTGACTCTCAAGTTCTTTTATGATGAGATCCAGTCTGCTACCTTACCTAACACCATCAGGCACCATAAGCCTATTAATACCAGTAGCTGGGGGAGGGCCACCGGACCACGACATCCAACTGACTGGTTTCACCCTATTGTACATCATGAGTTAGGAAGACCTATTTACCCGCATGAGCAAAATATCAAGTTTGCCCACCCGTACGAGCTAAGAACAAACGGGTGGGGGCCTGGTCCCTTGGGTTATGACCATAGTGCGCGGGGTCTAATGCCAACACATTTGCAGAGATCTGATCCATTTTTGATCCGCCCAAATACCCCACATCCTATGTGGAATCCAGCTCAAAATGGACAGTTTCAGCTAGCCACTCCATCAGCGTGGGGTTTTGCCACAGGAAATAGATTTGGCCCTCTATCTGACTTAAACACCTGTGATTGACTTGTAACAGGAGCGGATCAAGAATGTGTGGTGACGAACAACCCAAAAAATCGCAGTGGTGGTTTTAGCATTGATGATCATTCTAGCTTTCCAACGTTTAATGTAGCCGCTGAACCTCAATTATCTACAAATCTTGACCAGCAACCTTTTCTATCTGGGTCTGTGGCCTGCGCCAATCCAGGCGCCATTGGAGAGGACACACAGAGTCGCGGTCAAGTGGAAACTAGTGAGGCACCTTTACTGCAAGAAATATCGGAAGGAGACTCAGAGGGTGGCAACGAGTCAAGGATAATCACTGATTCGTGTAAGATCATAAGCTGGAATGTAGCAGGTTTAAATGCTAAACGCCAGGACCCCGTCTGGCGGAGCTTCATTTCAAAGTATCATATCATTGCTCTGCAAGAAACCTGGGTCACATCCAGTAACATTTGGTGGGATGGGTTTACCAGTTTTATAAGACCCGCAGTCCCTAGCAGAATGGGCAGGGCTAAAGGTGGTCTGGCGCTCTTTTTTGCTCTGGACCTAAAAGGAAGTTATAGGCAGATCACCTCTGACTCTGATAATATCTTAATAGTTGAAAGGGTGATTAGCAAAACTAGCAGGACTCTATATGTCAATTTTTATAACTCTGGGAACAGTGAATATGGTGGCTGTAATATCGCCAGTCTGGACAGTATTTTAAACAAAGTCTTACAGAATATCGCATTTGCTTCTGAGCTCATTTTATTAGGTGATTTTAATATTAATTTGTGCAAATCAGCCTGTAAGGGAAGAGGAGTTGATGAAGTCGATGAGGTGGCACCACCAGGGCCTCACTTTGAACATTCTGTTGAGGGACAAGAGCTTGAAGACCTACTAGCAAACTACAATCTTTACGAACCCGACTATGGTCTGAGAATGCCAACCTTTACTGGCGGTCACCATGGAACGGTGATAGATTACATCTTTGTCTCTCTTGGTATTTTAAATCGGACCACTGCTTATCGCACAGTAGTTACTCACCATAGTGATCATAACCCAGTACTACTGGAAGTGGCCTGGGGAGCCCAGATGGGTGTATCACCATCAATCGTAAAATCTTCACATCCCTTGAGGACCATCGATCAAGATAGAAGAGTGAAGTGGGCAAAAGTAATTCCGGATAATTTTTACAAAAAATGCTTCCCTAAAATTAGAGACCAGGTTGAGCTTTGTCAGAATCCGGACACGCAAGGGAAACATATTGTAGCAGCTTTTGAGGAGATATGTGCTCAGGTCTCGAATGATCTTTTAGCTAAACCAACCCAGGGATCCCAAGGTCACAAGCGATGGTTCGATCCAGCATGTTCGAAGGCCCACAGAGATTTGATGGTGGCTCTAAAAAACGTGCCGAGGGTTAAAGATGACATCGCGAGGCTAAGGAAAATCTATAAGTCAGCCATAAAGAATTGTAAAGAATTCATCAAACGCGAAACATGGGATAACCTCCTTTCAGCGGCAGTGTTGAAGGACAGTAGGAGATTTTGGGAGATCATCAAGCAGCCCCTATTCTCTGAAGACAGTAATGTACCCATGGACTGCGTGATTACTGATGAAAAATGGCTGTCTTTTTTCAAAAATGTATATGGGTGTGATGAAGTTGATGAGGGCAATAATACGGGTTTAATGCCCAATGGGGCTGCACACTCTATCGTCTTTAACCCCCAAGAAGTGGAAAAAGCACTCTCTGCAACCACCAAACATAAGGCACCTGGACCAGATGGAGTTCCAGCTGACTTTTTTATGCACTCGCCTAAACTGTGGTCGAACGTTTTGTGTAATGTGTTTAATGCAGTTAATGGCAATTTAGCTCCCGCATCATGGGCAATATCCACTATCGTCCCCATTTATAAAAACAAAGGTCAGCGGGACGATCCAGCGTTTTACAGGCCCATATCCCTTTTAGACTCAACCATAAAAGTTTTGGGTAGAGTCCTTTTATATAGATTGAGGGAGAATGTTGAGGGCTGTGGTGGGCTGTCCGAACTGCAATATGGTTTTAGAGAGAGAAAAGGTACCATTGAGCAATGCATTAATTTGCATTTACTCATCTCTAAGTATACGGTGGCCAAGGAGGGTTCGGTGTACCTAGCATTTATGGACCTCTCCTCGGCCTTCGACCTCGTCAACAGGTCCAAACTATGGTCGAGCCTGTTGGAACTGGGCATTGATGAAGCGCTGGTCATGTTTATGGCCACTTTGCATCAGGAGCTTTTTGCAGCCGTTCGAGTGTCTAACAACGGCAGGTGTACCCCATTATTTAAATCCTTAAAAGGGGTACGGCAAGGTTGCATTTTGGCCCCCACGCTTTTCACCATCTATATTAACGGCCTGGGGGCTCACCTGCGGGGCAGGGGCACGGACGTTCCGCGCGCAGGCGATGTCCAAATTCCGGCACTCCTGTACGCGGACGATGCCGTGTTGATTGCCCGTACGGGTGTTGGTCTTCAGGTTCTCCTGAATGCCTTTGGTTCCTTCATGGAAAACCTGGACCTCAAGGTTAATGTGTCCAAATCACACACGATGGTTATGGGCCGTGAGTGTACTAAAAAAAGTCACAAATCATTCTTTTGCAGTGGGGTCTCAGTCTCCAAGGTCACCACATTTCCCTACTTGGGCGTTCTGTTTGACCAAAAAGGGACGTGGGGACCACAGATAAGTGCAAAAAGATTGGCGGTAACCAGATCCGCCTCAGCGCTTTTGGGTTTTGCGGGTAAGTTGGGAGCCAGGCCCATGGAAGCGATGTTAAAAATCTATAAGTGTAAACCCGTGGCTATTGCTTTATATGGATCTCCCCTGTGGGGGTATGTAAATCTTGACCCCATCCAGAGAGCAGAAAACAGATTTATTAGATCGCTCTTATCTGTGCCCCAGTCAACCCCAACTTATTCCATTCATAAGGAGGTGGGTTTACCGTACTTGTCAGACTTACTTAGCTTAGCGCCCTTGATTCTGTGGTTGAAAATGTGGTTAAATGAAGACCTCCCACTGAATCACACTATTTTGAAGGACGTCCAATTATTGGACAATTATAGTAAAATCCCATGGTTGGCCTACTTGATTAAATCATTTACTGATTTGGGTCGCCCAGAACTTTTCTTTTGCCCAGAAAAAATTAGGGCCCAGGATGTAGGCCTCATAAAAAAGTTATTTAATGAAAGGAAGGATACGTGTCGCGAGGCAGTTGAACTGCAGAAACCAGCAGTCAGGGCCCACTACCTTTTGGTGAGTGTACCCCATCTTGCACCTTATCTCAGCTTTGTCACAATTCCTCATCACAGGTTTTTATTAACTAAATTTAGGTTTAACCTTTTACATTTTCACCTTGGTTCTTTTAACCGTTGGCAGAAGCCAGAATTAGCCGCCCCTTGCAGTTGTGACCATTTTTCTGTGCAGGACACAATGCACTTTGTCATGTTTTGCAGTCTGTACCATGAGCAGAGGAAAAAATATTTGCTCCCCATCTTGAAAGAAGCAGGGTTCACACAGGTGCGCCCTGCGCTGCTCTATTTACAGCTTTTGACAAATCCCCGCACTACTTTTAGTATTGCAAATTTTTTAGTGGCCGCTGCGAGGGTGAAAGCTGCTGGCCAAACCTTGTCTTAAAAACGTCTCTTTAATGGGATAAGATGTATCTTTTTTTTATATATAATGTACTTTTTTAAATTCTGTATATAGTATTTATAATGCGCATCTAGTTTGATGCTTTTTATGTAATCGGAAGGTCAAGCATGCTTTCCATGTTGTGTGGTAATGTTTTATTGTTGTTTGTTTCTTTGTATGACTTGGAATAAGTCGAATAAAGATATTCTGACTACTGATACCAAAGGCCCCATTTAGAAATCTTTGACCGCTATGAGCCAGATGTATGTAAAGAGCGCTTGCAAAAAGTCATTCCAAATTGTGCACCAATTTTTGGCGTCCAGTTTTAAATTTTGAGATGCGACCTGTGTACCATTAGGTCGCATAACAAAAGGTCAACCTCAGGGGGTCGCAGACAGACCTGCCTGATAAATGTGAATTATGCGTTCGCTTTTTGTGACCCCTGTGGATGGTGATCAGCAAGGGACAGAAGATCGGCATCTTTGTGTTTGCATTCCCAAATCGAAACCATTTTTTTGAGCAGACGTTTTTTTTTTTTTAAGGAAGTGCCTTAAATAAAACAATCCCAATTGGGAACACATTTAGGGGAGGAGATGCTCATTTGTTAATCTGTTACCACATCCTATGAGGAGTCAGTAACTTTTTAATGGTTTGCAATCACAATTTAGAGTGCAAAGCATTGATGCATACAATTCCATATCACAATCAGGAGGGGAGGCCCCTTTCACACCTCTTCCTAATTGCAATTTGTACTGGGTCTTTATTCCTATTTTTGCAGTGCCAAACCCTGAGATTTTGCAAATTGCAGAGTTTACAATCGTAAAATAGCTTTACGTCTAGCCCTTTGTCTTTAGTTCAAGCAGATGTGTTTTTCCAAGCAGATGTTTAAATGCTAATATTTAAAGCAATCAGTGTGTCAGGAGTTTCTGGAAATGGAAGAAAGGTCTTAGGAACTATTAGGTTTGCAGCTTGTTTTTATGGAATTAGCCTCTGAAATAGAATGGCGAGAGGAAGGTCAAGTTACTATTTTCTATACAGAGGACTGAAACGACATTAAGGATGTGTAATCTCATATTTCCTATTTCCTTGATGAGCTTGATGTTCTTGATGGAGTAATAATATACTTAGCTATGCTCGGAGAAAAAATACAGAAAAAGAGAAAGCGGAAATGAAGAATGTAGTTTAGACGAACCTTAGTCTCTTCAGGTTCACCGTTTGACCCTGTGCAGCTTGGAGGTCCCTAAGTAGGACGCGCAGAGGAAGGCATTGGTGATTACATGTATTGTTCTCTTTATTGTAGGGTTAGAAGTCCTGTTATCAGTGAGTGCCTACAGTTTAGACAGAAGCTCAGGCACCTGCTAGAGCTAGTAGTGTAGGAGCTTCCCCCACACCCTGTGATGCCTTTTGTTTCCGGTTCACATTATATGAATCTACAAATATATTAGTAGGAGAGCGTCTGGCAAACAATTCTCACACCTTCCTGTAAAGTCAGTAATACTCTGTTGGATTCTGTTTTCGTTCATTTTTGTTCCCTTTTGAACTCATGTATATGTTTACACAACGATGTCTATTGTTTGATATATTTCTTTCTACCTTTTTTCGAGGATTAAGGCACTAATTTATTCATGAATGTCGAATGAATAAAATCATGATTTTATCACAATAATTGCTCTGATCAATACCTGACTTTTGGGGCTTAGAAGAGCTGTGTTTTGGGTTCTAAATAGGGTTACCAACAAGTGCACTCCCAATCCTGGAGATGTGGTATGAAAGCTACCAGATCATAAGTCTGATAGTCCTGAAAACAGATCCTTTGGTGTGAATGATATCTGATTCCTCTGATCCTGTGAAATTATTCTGGATATAGGTATCCACCTCGATTTGTAATCCTGAACATTTAGACACGTCATTAAGGGCTTGCTCTGTGTCACCCGGTGGGGGCAAGGGGAGTAGGGAGGTGAAGGGGGATAGGGATGAGAGGTCTCAGAAAACATATATTATCTGAGTTTGGAGCAGTCAGATTGCCAAATCTGACATTGCTGGATGGGAATGTTCCCTGCATGGTGTACAATATTGTTCCATTGCATGGAATGCCAGATGGCAAGTATATGGTATCTTGGTTTTTGATTTGCAGCTCTAGACTCTAATTTGGTGTGTGTGAAGAGGCTTGGTCCTGTTGTTGCACCGCGGACCGTGATTCAGCCCCCGGTGCTGCTCGCTTCTTCCTCGTGTGCCGCGATACATCCCGCAACGCCTCCCTCTTTTCTTCGGGCTCATCGCGGTGCTGCACGGCGGCCCGCTGCTCCTGTTTTGGTGCTGCAGGTGCGTCCAACGGCGCCTGCTCTTTTTTTTTAGTTGGGCACGCCGCCTACCTAAGCGGTGCCCGTTATCTAAAAATTTGCATGACAGGAATGCCGCAGCTCCGGTTTTGGACCTGCGGCTTCTCATTTTCACATGTTGGGACACTATATTCTTGCCTTCCTTTCACTGGATATATATTTCTTTCTTCATGTCTTCTTGGGGCCATCTTGCCTTACTATGATTCCATAGTGTTCTTCCCAAAAGGCCTTAGGAAGTTTCTGCTTTACCAATTCAAGACGGCAACCTTCCTATTACCTCCACTATCCCTTTCCTTATCCAAGATGGTGGTCACTTACTTCCTGTTTGGTCACTTCCGGTTCATGGGTATTTAAAGGGCTGGATCCATCATTTCCTTGCGTTGCAACACTCTTCGTTCCTGCTGGTGTGTCAACGCTCCTGTTGGTATCCTGTGCTCCTGCATGGTGTATCTGTGATTCCTGTGGTATACCTTGTTCCTGATTTGCCCTTCTATTCCGGTTTGGATTCCTGGCCTTCTTTTTCTCCTTCTGTAGGTTTCTTTCCCACCTCTTAATTCCTGTAGTTTCCACTTCCACCAGAGGTTTTCTCTATGGGTTTTTTTCCTCTTGGGACTCCTTTTGGAGGGCAGGGTCTGCTTTGGCTATTTCATTGTCAGCAGCACCGTGGCTACCAGAAGGGGTCATCCATCCCTCGGACAGACCAGAACCCTCAAGATCCGAAGTAGAGAAACTCTCAAACACGCAAGAGCCAGTAAGAAGATCACAAGTCTTGACACCTGTACTTTGGCATAAGTGAGGTCCTGAACCTGTCCTACATCCTGGAGGGGTGCATTAAGTGTGTCATTATTTACTGACAATGGACTATTGCCCTGTCGTGGGTTTCACATGTAGAGCAGTGGTGGCAGTGTTTTCTGAATCCATACATGTGACCAGACCATTTCGATATGTCACTAGAGTGGCGGACTACTGACCACTCATGTAAAGTTCCACTTCTATGTGCTAACCTAAATCCTGGTGGTAACACCCAAAGTATATGTTATAAGTGTTTGTGGTCTGTGTGGTACATGAATTAAGTGTTTAAGTGAGTCTTCAATAATGGAGGCCTATGAATTCCAGTTTAGCAGCCCTGGCCTGTTCCTGTGAACAAGATAGACATGAGGAAAGTGGAAGTGTATTACTGACATTCCTGAAGCTGGATGGAGGAGACTTAGACAACGAAGTGAGGAGAGAGAAGACAAGGCTCCTTTATAAGCTCAGTTATGGTGTTCTTTGAGAGGAGCTGCTGTCTTCTTATACCACTGACATTTGGTAGGTTGTGGGGGCGAAGGCTGGAACTGGAGTCTCCGTTGCTAAGGTGAAAGGGACCCCTTTAGGCGAGGCCTATCATTTTTCTCTTTCCTAATCATGGCTCAGTGTGGCAGTTGATAGCTAGCTTCAGAAAGCTCACACTTCTTTGTGCCTCAGACGTGGGTGCCCCAGGCCAGAGACTACCCTGCTGTAAGGAGCATCACTCCTCACAAAGGCTGTGTTTGGAGAGCAGCTTGGAGAGGATACTTAATAAAGAGCCACGCCATACTGGTTCTGAAGATAATGCACATCCCCTGTCTGCGTTGATTTTATAAACAAAGGAGCCACTTCTTGTTCCATTTCCAAGTTCCCATCGACCAAGGAATGAAGCTGTAGGGAGCAGAGTACTCAGAGACTGCTGTGCAACCAGAGCTGGTGTCTGCCTGACAGCCAGCTACTCAGAGGTCAGGGATGTCATCTATTTCTTGCCTGGTAGGAAAAAGCTGTTCCTCAGACCTGAAGTGCCTGCTGAAAGAGGGAGGAAGCCAGCCAACCCTTCATGGGGAGAGACTGTCCAGGGAGACCCAGAAGCACCTGACCACCAGTTGTGTGTGGGTCCACAAGGACAGGAAAACTGAGGCGAGTGATCTGTGGGCCCTAAGAAGTGGGGGTGTACCTCTTCACATAATGGTTGGAACCACATCAAGAACCTCTGCCTGAGTTGACTGTGCTGCTGCTTTTAAAAATGGGCTCAAATTTCCTTCTACCAGTACGCCGTGAGGGAAACGTCCGACGTACCTGTTGAGCAGCATCCACGCCGTGAGGGCAACGGCAAGGCTCCCAGCAGCCACAGCATACGCCGGTCCCACCAGCAGTGGGATACTACATCTCCCAGCTGCCCTGGGGACCGGCGCACTACTATTGACGCTACCGACGCGCCCGGCGGCGCTTTAAGAGTAAGGAACGCCTCCCGTACCGCGGGACGCGCGCGGGCGATGCCGGGCTAAGCCCGGGCAAAGGGCGGGCCGTCTGTGGCCGTCAGGGGCCGAAGGTGGCCGGGCTGGGCCACCCCCATTGATTCACAATTACAAGGTACTGTGTTTTCCCTTTGTGTAAGCTTGTGTTGAAATACATCATCAATGGGGAAGAGGAAAAGCGTGGAAGATCTGACTGAAGGGTCGAGTGGCATTCCTAGGGGTGGAAAGAAACGAAGAAAAACAAAGCAAACCCCCCCAAAGAAACCTGTACTTCATGCTGGGGGAAATTATGTCATGGATCGGATTGATAAGCTAATCAAAGAATGTGAGGGAATATTGACTGCGAAATCTCCAATTAGTGGGAAGAACTGTGGGGGTGGAAATAACTCGCATACTATCGATGGGCTAGGGGTAAGAGGTATGTAACGGTAATTCCTGAAATGTTTTTGAACAAAACTAAAATGGTTGGTATTACAAATACTGTTGAATGTGAAGGGGAAAATATATTTGAAAATTTGGGTAATTAGCAAGCCCAGATCTCCCTTCCCCCATTCCCCTTTCAGCCTAAGATACCGGTCTTGCCCTGTAAAAATAGGTTTTCAGTTTTGGCACAAATCGATATTCCTGACAGTAACCTCCTCCACACATTCCCCAGGGAGATACCGGTATATGTGAAAGTGATTCCCAGTTGTAAACTACTTCTAGCATCTCAGCCCAAATAGAGTTAGATACTAATCCACTAACTTCAGTAGTTAAACAACTGTGTATTTTGATTGAGGCTATGCAAATTAAGTTAGACCATCTCACTGATGTAGTAAAGGAGGGCAAGGCTAGGCAGGTTACTGCTTCTTGCCCCACTTGTGTAGCCAAAATGAAAGCTGGCGGGGTAAGTGGGTCCCGCCCTACAGAAGCTGCAATAGGCAGGGATAAGCAAAGTACCCGTGCAGAAACTGGCACATTATATAGCAAGATGACTAGAACTGGGAGGGGTGTATTAAAAACACACCATGAGTCTGTGAACGCCCCTAAGCAAACTGTGCGAACAGGGGGTGAGAACCGTCAAGTAAACAGCGTTTCCGGCACCTTGTTGACGGGTAGTTCTGTCATTGCCCCCAGGCAAACTCCGTTAACAGGGAGCGAGAATTATCAAGCAAGGAGGGGTACTGGTACTTTGCCAACTGGTAGTCATGTTAGACAAGAGAGGGTTGATAGCTCCACGAAGAATGGTAGGGATATGTTGAGTACAGGTATCTCTCATTCAAGCCCAAATCCTTATGCGCGAAAGCCACCACTGGTCTACTTAGTTAATGTCCCTAAATGAAACCCCGGAAAGGCCTCGGAAACCAATGAATCATTAACAAATAAAGCTGTACATTGGATAAGGTATGTCCGGGGCTGCAGATCTATTATTAGAGATGACATTTTTAGCTCTAAGAGGTTGTCATTCTCAGGGGACTCAGTAGACTGTATTGAGTTAAGATTTAAGAACACTGAGTTGGCTGAAAATTTAATTGACTTGGAATTTAGGAGTTGTTCTCCTGACCACTCCAGAGTACAAATGAGATCCTCCCCCCGCCCCCAGAGATGGCCAATGCATTGTAAAGATCGCCTGGGACGGAATGTAGAGAAAAGTTCAGGCTTAGATCTTAACGATTGACTATTGAATGACTCAGTTCAGGCGCGAGGACCGGATGGACTGGTTAGAGCAAAACTATCCCAGTACAAAGTAGGGATTGTAGGTCCCAGTTCAGAATTAATATTTATGAATACTTCTGTGGACCCCCCAAATTCTGTGGTAGATTTGAACTCTAGCATGAAGTTAAACTCCAGTTCTCCAGTGGGATTTGTCAAATCTTGTTCAATCCTATCTTGGAATGTGGCCGACCTTAAATCTAAACTAGAATCCCCAGACTGGGCCTTATTTATTAGTCAACATAAAATATGTATTTTCCAAGAAACCTGGTTATTAGAAGCCTTACATTTCCCAGGTTACCTGAACTATAGTGTACACGCAGTTAAAAGTGGTAGAGGACGCCATTCGGGTGGCCTATCGATTTGGATTAGCCAGAGTCTTGATCTTATCATCAAACCCCTTGATTCTAACCATAAGGATCTCCAGATTCTTGCGCTCAGTAATAAAAATGGAAAGTCAGTCCACATTTATAACTTTGTACGCAAGAAGCACGGGGGTAGGAAGTCGGAAGTTTTAGCACACCTGGACGAATGTATTGAATGTTATTCGCAGCATTCTTACATTATCCTAGGCGGAGATTTTAATACAACCTTTGAGCCCCTATTAGGTGGCGACTGGAACGTCATGGATGATGAAGACAGAGAATGGGGTGTTCCGAAGCTCAAATTGGCTCCAGTTAAAAGGTGGACTGAACTCTCAACTCAGTTAAATGCATTCTGTTTGAATAAGGGATTGAGAGCAACTAATGGCAGGACTATGCATGATAAACTTGGGGCCAACACTTTTAGGATTGGCCCCCGTGAAAGTAAAATTGACTACATCCTGATTAGTTTGGGATTATGGATTCACCTAGTAGATATGATGGTAGTCGAAAGGGTTGAGAGTGATCATATCCCACTTTGCATGTCCTTGACCTATTGGGAGGAATCCACCGATACAGGGGCGCTGGCCAAGCTTTGTCTAGTGACGTAGATGTGACAAATGACATGCGCCATCTTCGGTGGGCCAAAGTAGTAGAGTGCCAAGAGCACATTGATTGTATCACAAACAACCTGTTAGAAGCTACAAGTAATCTGGGAGACCTGGCCTATAAAGGGGCAACGATTCTAGCTCTAGAAAAGAGCACAAAGATCCATGAATCCTTTTTTATTGACCTAAGAAGCCTTTTTGTAAGACCATCAAAGCCGAGTGACAATCGTGCTTGCCATCCTCCCCGTTGGTACACTCGGGAGTGTCGGCAGGCTCGACTGGACCTTGGTAGAGCTATAAAAAGTGAAACACGTAGTCATGTCCAGCTTGCCAGGGCGGCATACAAGAATGTAGACTATAAATCAAAGCGAGCATGGGACGAACAAAGATGGCAGGATCTAAAAGAAGCAGATACCCAAAAAGACCCAAGAAGATTCTGGAATGTCCTCAAGTGGGGTAGTGAAGGGACTCCGGATAAACTCCAAAATTGGGTGGCTCAAGATGAATGGGTGGCCTACTTTAAACCCCAATACGCCAAGGGTCTGGAACCGAGCACAATCATGGAGATCCAGCACACATTCCCCTTGGAAGAAGTGTTTAACCTTGGCGAGGTTCTTATTGCCCTAGACCTGGTGGTCCTGGTAGAGCACCAGGTATAGATGGTGTCCCTGCTGACACTTTTTGTATCAAAAAGAATCTTGGGCCAGGTACATATTGCTCCTAGTAAATGCCATAGCAAGAGGAGCACCCATCCCTAAATCTTGGAACGGGGCTGAAATTATACCCGTGTTCAAGAAGGGAGATAAATCACTACCTGGTAATTATCGCCCAATCAGCCTGATTGACACTATGCAAAAGGTCTTCGGTAGGTTAATTTTAAATAAGGTCTTAGAGTGGGAACAAGATCAGAACATCTTATCCCACCTGCAGGCAGGAGTCAGATCGTCTATCAGCACAGTTGACCAAGTGTTACACTTTGCTATGTTGCACTGGAAAACTGTACAAATAGGCGGGGGAAGCCTATATGCTGCCTTTATAGATCTTAGGGCAGCATTCGATCTTGTCCCCCGTCCTATTTTATGGAGCGTTCTCAAAGACATGGGAATGCCGAGTACCCTCCTTACTCTAATCATTAGATTACATGAGCAGAATTTTGCTCAGATTAGATGGGGGCGCCCAGGAAATGTTACCGCCCAATTTCCTGTGGAACGAGGGGTTAGACAAGGCTGTGTCCTTGCTCCAACTCTATTTTCCCTGTACATCAATGGTTTGGCAAGTATGCTGATAGAATCAAATATTGATGCCCCTATTCTTGCAGGAGAGAAAATTCCCATTTTAATGTTCGCTGACGACTGTTTGATCATTGCAAAAACCCCGAGTGGGTTGCAAAAGGCTTTAGGAATTTTTGAAAACTTTTGCACCGCTCGAGGCTTAGAGGTGAATGTTTTAAAATCTAAATTTATGTCTTTTAACAAATCAAAATCCTTCAAGGGTACTGTAATTATGAATGAATTGCCACTTGAGAAGGTCCAAGCTTTTAACTACTTGGGTGTTTGTATACAGCACGACCTTTCCTGGAAGCTACAGACTGAGCTGGCGACTCTTAAACACCTTATTATAATCAAGGGGGGGGGAGAGGATCACTTGTCCTGCTTAAACCTTGGGTTTCACAAGTAGAGGAACTGGTATCTCCCAATCAAATATAACTCTCATACACGTGTACTTAGGATGGTTCTTTCTTAGCGGTATATACTGGGTACCCGCTTTTTTACACGTGCGTGCGTAATCATTGAGTTATTTTTTGTATTGTGCACCCTCCACCAGGAGGTATTGCCTTTGGTTTAAGGCAGTAGCGATCGTGAATAGTAGGGGAGGGGTTGTGGTGACGGTGTAGTTAAAAAATCCGGACAGCCAGACTGAGAGAGTTTTAATAGGTCTGGATTCGGAAATGATTTAAAAATTAATGGTGCACTTTTTGAAATTGTTAGGGGTTCAAGTGCATTTCGTATCTAAAAAGAGGTCAACATGTTTCAGCCTTTGGTAGTCAGAGGATCTTAGGCTTTCGTCAGGACCAATAAGGGTGAATAAATAGTGATTAAAGCAAAAAATTGTGAGAAGAGAAAAGGTAAATTAACCTGATCCTTCGTTATTCAAGGTTTCATTGTACCTGAGAAAAAAGACGTACACAAAAGACAACAAAAGGGAGATAGGGGATGGGAAAACACATAATATGTACAGTAGTGCCTTTCAATTATTAAGGAACTCATGAATAGCAATGCTTTAGCTCATACTCAATTCACGCCGACAAGCCTTTGGGCGAAATTACATTTACGAGCGACGCATTTCACAACGAAGCATCGCATACCTAATGCGACCACCATTAGAGCATGAATTCAGAATCACTCGAGTGATAACTCATTATTAGTCATTGTGCACATCGCACTAAGCAAAACCGGTTTATAGACATCAATCTGACCATCACATGGGCACGTGATTTTAAGACTATTACCACACGATTGATATGCGACAGAAAGCATGGTGTGAATGGAGCATGAATGATATTATGAACCAACCACAAACAATAGTCCTCACTATAAACCACGCTCAGAGAATGTACCTTGGTAAAATTATGGGCACCATATTACAGTCCTAGTCCCTGCCACTATCGAAGCATGAAAAAGGAAGAGTTGACGCCTGAATTGAGTATGAGCTAAAGCATTGCTATTCATGAGTTCCTTAATAATTGAAAGGCACTACTGTACATATTATGTGTTTTCCCATCCCCTATCTCCCTTTTGTTGTCTTTTGTGTATGTCTTTTTTCTCAGGTACAATGAAACCTTGAATAACGAAGGATCAGGTTAATTTACCTTTTCTCTTCTCACAATTTTTTGCTTTAATCACTATTTATTCACCCTTATTGGTCCTGACGAAAGCCTAAGATCCTCTGACTACCAAAGGCTGAAACATGTTGACCTCTTTTTAGATACGAAATGCACTTGAACCCCTAACAATTTCAAAAAGTGCACCATTAATTTTTGAATCATTTCCGAATCCAGACCTATTAAAACTCTCTCAGTCTGGCTGTCCGGATTTTTTAACTACACCGTCACCACAACCCCTCCCCTACTATTCACGATCGCTACTGCCTTAAACCAAAGGCAATACCTCCTGGTGGAGGGTGCACAATACAAAAAATAACTCAATGATTACGCACGCACGTGTAAAAAAGCGGGTACCCAGTATATACCGCTAAGAAAGAACCATCCTAAGTACACGTGTATGAGAGTTATATTTGATTGGGAGATACCAGTTCCTCTACTTGTGAAACCCAAGGTTTAAGCAGGACAAGTGATCCTTTCCCCCCCCTTGATTATAATGAGTTAACTCCGGAGACTGAAAGGATCTTCTCTCTACCTCCCTACCCTCCTGATTATACGACTCTTAAACACCGACAGCTTGCTGGAGCTTTGAGACAAGAGCATTCTAGGTCACTCACCAAGCCAATAGCCCCGGCGTTGACAGTGTACAATGGAAACGTTGTTAGCTCTGTTTTATATGGTGTCGAAATTTGGGGATTCGAGAATCTCCAGAAATTGACATCTTCAGAAAATGTGTTTTTAAGAAATCTTACTAAGCTACCGAGAGTACACCAATGTGTCCCTTATTATTTGATTTGGGTCTAAGCCCAATTGCTTTACTTGCCTCCTTACACCCAGTTTTATACTGGAGACGTTTATGGATAACACCTGCATTGACAATATTTGCAAATGGGCTTATGGATATCATCAAATCTGACACTTTCCACAAGATAAAGTGGCTGTGTAAGATTGGAGAGACATTATTGAACCTAGAGTTGAATGAAATATGGAAAGATCCTACAAACGCCAGTTTCCCCTCCAAAAAAGCTTTAAAAATTATGTATTGGGAGGCTGTTGCCTCGAAAACTTTTAGGAAAACTGCCCCATCTTCATTGACTGGTACCTTTTTGGTGATTAAGGACCAGCCAGATTCAAAGATTTTTGGGACTTTACTACACGACCCCTAGACCGCAAGCTCTATTTCCAACTTAGAATTGGTAGCATACCGGTTAGAGCATTTACCAACCGTTGGTATAGTGGAGGCAAAGTGGAGTGCCCTGGTTGTTTGCACCCTAAGGAAACCGTTGACCACTTACTGTTTGTTTGCCCTGCATATGCTATACCTCGCAGGGTGTGGCTAACTCCTATGTGTAAAAACTTGGGTACTAGTAGTGGGTTGGGGGCTGTAAGATTAATCTGTACTTGCACTGAGCAATTTATGGTCATTGCTGTGGCAAAATATTTAGGTTGGGCTTGGGTAATAAGTAAATTGCTGTAAATATATCCTACCCTTTTTTTTAGATCTTTTAACCTATGTTTGGACCCAGTGTATGCACTTTAGTTCCCTTGAAGTATACTGTATATGTAAACACATGAATGAATTTATTATGTGAATTTACTTTTAACACTATTTATTGTCTTATCCTGTATGAATTGTATTATTCTATATGCTTTTATGACAACAGTTGAATAAAGCTTGTTTGACTTGACTTGAGAATGTGTGCAATAGCGGATTGCGCTGCAGCATCAAAGAACTGTGCCTGAGAGGTCTGTGTCAATAATTGAAGAATTGTGCCTGAGTGGATTGTGCCAATCCATCAAAAGCCTGTGCCTGAGAGGACTGTGCTGCTGCATCGAGTAGCTGTGGCCAAGCAGTCAGTGCCATTGTGACCTCTGACTCTCCTAGTCCAATGCTTGTATTATCTAAGCTCAGAAGCTGGTTCATCAGAGGCCTGCATCATTGCAGAAGCCCCACATGCCAGACAGGTTTCTTGGAGACAGGTTTCGGTGCTACCTGCTGCGACTTATGCCCAGGTGCAGAAAGAACCTCCATCTAGCATGTCTTCCTCCAGAAGAAGAAATGAGAAGGGCGTGTGTCTTAGGTCCCTGCTGTTCGCCATAGAGGGCTGAACTCCACTGTGGTGAGAAATATAACACGGGGAGTGTTTAAGATAACTGGGTGCACAATCTATTCAAAGGGGTAACCTTCACATGAGCCTTGACACCTGCCCTAATGAGCTTGAACTTAGAAGGGAGGCCGAATGACACACAAGAGGGACACTTGGAAGATTAGGAAGGGAAAACAGAACACAAGGTGCAGTAACACAAGCACCAGTAAATTAATTGTAGCCTGTTCTGTTAAGTATCCCCTTGGAGTTATATTTGAGTGCACAAGCTGGGGAGGGAGACGACGCAGCCGCTGCGACGGAGGGTCTCCCCTCTGATGGCTCAGCCCCCTAAGACCTAGTGGATTTTGATGTGTCAGAAGGCTGTAGTAGTGGACCTTGATGTTTGCGCCTGAGACCTCTCCCCCACTCTGTTCTACTCCCAACTATTACTGTCTGAGTTGCTTTCCTCTCCACTCCTCTTACCCCTTTTTTTCACAGTCCCTCCCCACCAGTTCTGGCAGACAAAGATACAACAACACGTTGTACTTTTCGAGCTTTCATCAGGCCTCCTTGAAGCGCCATTTACCTTATTCTCAAATGTTACGAGCTAAGCGAATCACATCTAATGCCAAAACGGTAGAGGAACGCATTAAAAAATGGGAATTAGATTTCAGGAAAGGGGCTACCCTCAAGATGTCATTGAACAAGCGGAAAACTGAGTATCCGCGATTTCCCGAGAAGAAGCACTCACAAGAACTATGAAAATCAATGAGACCAGGATGGTACTAGTATCAACATACTCTACGCTTAGTACCATATATAAGAAAATCATCTTAAAACATTGGCCAATCCTTAAATCAGAACCCGAATTCAAAGATCTGTTCAAAACGCCACCCATTTTCGCTTACACACGCAACAACAACATTAAAGAAATACTATCTAAGGAATCACCGGAACCAAACGAAAGTGAAGGCACTCGCCCTTGGATGAATTGCAACAATTGCAACAATGTAATCAAAGGTAACTCCATCACTCATCCCATGAAGGGCCACAACATCAAGTTAAAGGTCAATGCTACGTGCGATTCATCTAACTTGATATATCTGTTAAAATGTCCATGAGGGAAAATTTACATTGGTAAGACAGAAAGGAAAATAAAAGTTCGACTAAACGAACATAAATCTAACATAAGAACCAGAAATGAGAAATCGAACATTGCTGTACATTTCTTTGAGCATAAACGTAACATCGCTCAACTGAAATATCTGGTATTGGAGATCATCGAAAAATGTGAGGGAAAGGAAAATAATAAAGCATTATTGCAACGTGAAATATCCTGGATTTATCGACTTCAAGCCTTGAAACCCTTCGGGCTCAATGATAGGACTGAATTTAGTTGCTTCATTTAACCACTGTTCCCAGTGGCCTTCTGATGCTTATTAGACTTTTTTGGTGTTGCCAATATTGATACTAAGTCACATGTCTTGTATTGTCTTTTTAATACCTGTCACGAGGTGCTCGAAACTTTATTGTATCACGCATACATCCTGCACATTACTTTTTGGTTCCAACATGGCCGCCGGTTTTTAGTCCAGTTTGTATGTTCACCACCCACGTGAGACCTACTGAGCCTATGACGTCAGCTCGCTAATCTCACAGTCACATGACTTATACGTTGTGGTAACCAGCTCACAATTCACCCGCCTGTACGAGGTCCTGAAACTGACCACGCTCGAGAATTGATTTACCAAGTAAGTTGGTCCTCGAACAGGTATATTACCGGTTCTCGAAATATTGGCGATGCGCCATGGCTGCGCGAGCGCCTGACATTAACATGATGTTTCAATTTTCCCTACAGCCCTCTAGCTGTTTAATCTTTGGACATTCAGTCATGTAAGTCCGTTCACTTTACTGATCGTTACCCCACTGCATTACGCACTCGTTTCACTTTTTTTACGTTTTTTCACCTTTGGTCACCTCCTTCACGATAACACTCGACCCGCGAGCATGCGTTCACAACACAGAATGTTTTTCATTAATTTAAAATTGTTGATAATGTTGACATGTTGATCATCATGTGTTAGTTATGGCTATATCTTGTTCTGTTTTGACTTATAGAGCTCCTAGATAAAGGGCTTGGTAGCCCGAAATGCATCGGAGCTTTCAAAGAATGTCATGGATACAATACCTTGTATAAATACTCTCAAATGCTTCAAAACTTGAAAACGATATGACGGAAATATCACATACAAGTTAAAGTGTAATGAATAAATGATACTATCCACACAGACTTGAGAGGAGTCTTTTGTGAAGAACCAAAGGTGTGCCCAAACCAGGGATGCATTCATAATCCATGTGTGCACAAATTTTTCATTAAGACAAAGATACATCCCATTCAGATACCTCTACTGTGCCTATTGTACTGACACGATGCACACTGTATGTGAATGTACTCTGCTTTCGCCTGTTTCCATATGTTGAAAACTCAATATACAAATTTTTTAAAAATAATTAAGAATTGGATCCCTTGAGGATACACCTCTTTGAAACATTCTGATCCACCTGCAGGTGATGCCGTGATTACTCTTCCAACTCCAGGCAGGATCTGGAGAAGACCTGACTAAGCATGGTGCAAGCCTTTGCTACCCATGCCCCCTGAGGGACATACACTAAGCTTTGCCAGGCATGTCAGAAGCACCGTGTTTATAAGTTGAATATGCCCCCCAGTGAAGGAGAAGCCATGGCAGCTCCAGCATCTGGAATCGCAGAGGTTTGCTTCAAAATCTATAGAGGCAAATTTGGGCTTGAAAGAACAGAAAGCTGTGAGCAATAAAGCAACGTTTGCCACCCTCACCCCCTTGTAATGGGCCTGGGCTGCGCTGTATCCTTATAAAAGGCTGGTGCGGCTGCCTGCTCGTGGTGTGCTAGTGCGGCTGCCTGCTCGTGGTGTGCTAGTTCGGCTGCCTGCTCGTGGTGTGCGCCTAGGGCGATGCAAAGGGGATGTAGGGGAGAGGAAGGGCGCTGGCCAGAGCCGAGAGGGTACAGGCTGCATGCATCCTGTGAACCGCAAGACACAGAAACCAAAAACCAAGCAAATCTAGTGCAATCCCAAAGTATATCTTGTACATTGTGGCAGCTGTATTTACAGTAAGCACAAAACAATGTGCAAACCAAGCACGGATGTGTGTGTTGAAGAATGTTATTTGGCAACAAGCAGGGGAGATCTGCTCACGGCAAGATCTGCAGATAGGTGCTTTTAAGAAGCCTGGAAGGTCAACGAGTGCATCACTGCTGCATTTACTGTGCCCCACCGGATCTCGATGAGTTACACAGCCTGTACTTCTAGACTACACCGCCCCCCCCCAAACTTCAGGACGTTCAGAAATCGAGATGCAACATCAGCACACAGAGTCCTTGTGACTTGCAAGCCCTCCCTGTGACATTAGCGCAGACGCTCAATTAGTTGTAGGGAAATCAGGCAGAAACGTTTTGGGGAAACTGGGAAGACAAATTGACCATTGTAACTCCAGAAGAAAAAATTAGATTGTTCAGGATCAATATTAACTATTCTATTTCCAGTCTTGAAGATTTTTTATGGAAAAGTTACACATTTTTTAAAAGGGTTTAAAAGTTGCAATTTTGCATTTTCAGGAAATGCTCCTCCCCCCCCCTCCTCTCCTCTCCAGGGCAGCCCCAAAGCAAGAAAGCATTGGCAAAGCCATCAGGTCTCGGAAACATGAGAGCTATAGCCGTTGTCAATGGTAATGTCTTTTAACTTTGTGTTATGGAGTGGAGTGGATGTATGTGGTGGGGAGTGGAATTATGTGGGTTGAAGTGCAATTGGTTGTTGTGGAACTGTGTAGCACAGTATTGTGTGAGGCTGAGTGGAGTTATGGGCAGTGGAAATATGTGGTATGGTGTGCATTGGAATTATGTGGCTAGTATTTATGGGTATTGAGTGTAATAGAATTATGTGGAATGGGATTGTGTATTCAGGAGTAGCATGTAATAGAGTGGAATAAGGTGGTGTGGTGTTTTTTTATTTTTATTTATTTTATTTTTTTTCCCAAAACCTTTATTGCACTTTGCATATTACACAGCGGAATGCCTACAACCCTGCGGGCCGGCCGCCATTGTAAAATCGTCACCACAGCAAAGAGGAGCAGAAGGAGCATGGAAGCAAAAATCATAAAAGTGTTCACCGAAATATGCTGTGCAAAGAAAACAAAAAGTGCAGTACTAGCCAATAAAACATTCGGAAAATGCGGTTTTGATGTCAATTTTCACTTTTCCTTTTGTAAAACAACAAACTAGTAACATTAACCTGTTAGGAATGACAGTACGGTTCGCTATAAAACCTTACAGTCCAATCTATAAGTGTCGTTTCGGAGGACAGGAAGTCGAACCACAGTTCTTAGTGCCTAAATTTGTCCAGCATTCAATACATTCTCCCTCATTGCCCAACCCACCATGGCACACCCCACAGGAAACCCTCACGTGTCCCTAGCCCACCACCCCCTCCATGTTCAACCCCCTTCACTTTCGTCGTCGGAATCTTCCTGGTCATCCTCGAGCAAGGGCTCACAAATATCCCCCCTGAATACATTCCATTTTAACCAGATCTTGTTCCATTTCCCCGGGCAGGCACGGCTGGAATATATCGCTCTCTCAGTCAACATTACTCTGTCCATGGTCTGGCACCACTGGGACCTAGTCGGCAGGTCAGCTGCCCCCCATCGTTGTGCTATGTCGCGTTTCGCCACCATGATCCCCGCTGTGACCCAGAGCCGGTCATACCTGGACAGGTCAGTAGGTTCCCATATATTCAGTAAGCACCTCCTCGGGTCAGGCAGTAGGGATTGGTCTAGTGTTTGTGAGAGTGTGCGGTGTATTTGTCTCCAGTACTCCTGGATTCTGGGACAGTCCCATATGGTGTGGAAGAAAGTGCCCTCCTCTCCGCAGCCGCGCAAACAGTAAGGATGGGATGCACGCCGTATGCGGTGCAGTACCGTCCTTGTGTAGTAAACCCTGTGGAGGATCTTAAATTGTACTAGTCTCATGCGTGCCGAGATGCCCACCTCCCTAGGTGATCCCAGCGCCGCATTCCACTCATGTTCATCGATATCATGAACGTCTCCTTCCCATTTCTCCTTCAGGCGGAGCGTCGGATCCGGGGTATTATTAAGCAGTTTACGATATGTGAGGGACGTCGCTTTCTCTAACATGTAATCAGTGAGGAGGCGGTCTTCCAGAGGAGAAGACTCCGGCAGTGGTGTGCCGGGTGGCAGGACCGTGAGCAGTGCATGGCGGATTTGAATGTACCTGTAAAGTTCCCTGTCACCGAAATCATACAGCTCTTTTAGCCGGGCAAAGGGAATTACCTCCTCCCTCTCCCACAAATCCCCTACCGTGGAGATGCCAATCGTGTCCCATTGTGCGAACCCCTTGGTGTTTCTGAGATTGCCCAATGCTCGAGAGTCCCACAGCGGAGTCATCTCAGTTATCCTCCCCTTCCAACCCAGGGCCTCCGTTGCTGCGTGCCATATTTGAACTGTTAGTTTCGTGGGGCCTAGTAGTGCCCGCATCTTGCGGCGATCGTATAATGGCCCTAACAAACTATTTATGCCCAGCTGTGTCCTGTCTGAATGGAATGCCGGGTCAGTATGCGGCGCGTGGATCCACTGATTAATTGGCTTGAGGTGTGCGGCCCAGTAGTATAATTTCAGATTCGGTAACGCGAGACCCCCGCTATACCAGTCTCTGTGTAGCTTGGACTGTGCCACACGTGCCGGGAGGTTACCCCACAGAAGGTTGGAGACTAGAGCCGCCGCCTTCTGGAAGAACTTAGGTGGCACAGGATATGGTGAGTTTTCAAGGACATATAAAAACCGCGGTAAGGCCATCATCTTGTAAAGTGCTGCCCTGCCCAAGAGCGTTAACGGCAGGCCCGACCAAAATTCTACATCTCGTTTAAGCCGGACCAGGTGCGGAGTCAGGTTCTTATCCATGAAGTCTGCCGGGTCTCTAGTGACATGTATTCCTAGGTATTTAAAGGACGTTCCCGCCAGCTTCAGCGGGCACGCATTGTCGAGATTCGGGGCTGGACCTTGCAGAATGTACACTTCAGACTTGGCCCAGTTTAGCGTATAGCCTGAGACACTGCCGTGGGTGTCACAGATGTGCAACAACGCTGGTATGCCTTCATCGGGGTCGGTTAGATATACTAACATATCATCGGCATATAGGGACAGCCGATCCTCCCAGCCCCCGGGCCATGTTATGCCTTTGATGAGGGGTGAAGCTCGTATGAGGGTTGCGAGGGGTTCCAGCGAGATAGCAAACAGCAAGGGCGACAGAGGGCACCCCTGCCGCGTGCCCCTTCCCAAGGGGAATGCATGCGAAATATGGCCATTAGCTACCACGTGAGCCATTGGGTCCGTGTATAGCAGCTTGACCCATGCAAGAAAGCGAGGGCCAAAGCCCATATGCGTCAGTGTCTCGAACAAGTATTCCCACTCCACCAGGTCAAATGCCATTTTGGCATCAAGCGTTAGAATCACTGCTGGCGATTTAATGGCGTCCGTTCTAGTCAGTACCCCGTGCAGTCGCCGCAGGTTCAGCGCCGTGTTCCTATGCGGCATAAATCCAGACTGATCCGGATGTATGATCGATGGCAAATGTGGCAGAATCCTCAGTGCTAGGAGTTTAGCCAGGATTTTCACTTCCGCGTTTAGTAGGGATATGGGCCGATAGGAGGAACAGTCCTCCGGCGGCTTACCCGGCTTGGGGATTGTTACGATGGTCGCCACTCGCTGGTCCAGCGGAAGGGAGCCCTTCTCGAGACTGTCTCTGAACATCCCTAACAAATGTTCACTGAGGGTCTCCGGCATCGCCTGGTACCATTCTATGGGTATTCCATTCGGTCCCATCGCCTTGCCTGGGTTCAGTGCCCGAATGGCCAGTTGGATTTCCTCCACAGTGATATCTGCCTCTAAGTCACTGGATGCCTCTGGTGACAGTGTTTGGACCTCAATCGGAGCCAAGAGAGCTCTCGCGGTTTCAGATGTGACTATCCGCTCCGGGGCGTAAACTTGTTGGAAATAGGCCGCCAGTATCTCCGTGATGCGCCTAGGGTCTGAATGTGGCACCCCATGCATGTCCCTGAGCCGCTGTATCCCCCTGGAATTGGTCTCACGCTTATCCAGCCACGCTAGCATTTTCCCCGCTTTGTCCCCCACATCATAAATTCTATTTTGAGTATCTGTTATATAGCCTTTACCAACCACGCGGAGGTGATCGTTATACAACTGCTGTTGGAGAGTGAGCGCGTGTAGGGTGGAGGGAGAGGGGTGCAGCTCATGGGCCGTGGTCCGTTCCCTCAATGCCACCTCTAAATCGGCCAGTGCCTGGGATTGCTGCCTCCTATACCCGGTTATAGTGTTAATTGCTTGCCCTCTCAGGACCGCCTTATAGGCTTCCCAGAGTGTCGCTGAGGAGCGTACTGAATGTACATTTTCCAGAAAGTACTGCTTCGTGGCACGTTTAAGGGCCTTGCGGACCTGCGGAATTTTAAAGTAGGATGCATGAATGGGGTAGATGCGCTTACGTGTTCTCGTTTGCACGGTGAGGGTCAGTGTGAGGGGTGAATGGTCTGAAACACCCCGAGGGTGTATCACTAGGTTGTCCACGTGGCGAAGGCCATCGCCCATTGACAAAAAGTAGTCGATGCGGGATAGGCTACCATGCACTGCGGAGAGAAAGGTGTATTGTTTTGCGCCCGGGTGCAGGTGTCTCCAGATGTCAGTCATTCCCATGGCCATTGCAAACCGCCGCAGGTACGTGTCCCCCCCCGCCAGGGCCGGTGTGGGGTGCTTATCTAGCTGAGTGTCCATGACTGCGTTGAAGTCTCCCCCTAGGATAATCTCACCCTCCGGTAAAGTCAGAAGGAAGTCCCCTAGTCTAGGGAGGTGTACTGAATGTAGTGCCGGCGGAATGTATACTGAGACGAGATTGAAAAGCGACCCCTCCCATTGCCCATGCACAGCCGCGAAGCAGCCTTGGTCATCCGTGTGGGACGATAGAGGCAGGAATCGTGAGTTCTTTTTTATTAGAATGCCGGACCCTCTAGAACCGGACGTGAAGTCCGAATGAGCCCACATTTTGTAACCCCGTCTATCTAGAGCTTTTCTAGCCCCCCCTATCAGGTGAGTCTCTTGCAGCAGGGCCACGGTAGGTCGTAGTCGCTTGATAGCAGCCAATACCAATCCCCGTTTAACCTTGTCTCCCAAACCCCGTACATTCCAGGACATCAAGGACAGAGTTGGGCATTGTGTATCGGTGGATTCCGTTCCCCCTAATGGTGCTATGTTGTTAGCCATTGGGGATTATGGGGTATGAGATGGAGCACTCAGGAGGTACCAGTGGTCCAGCAGCTGCACCACCGCACAGTGAAGAGCCCAAAGATGTCACGGGGGCCCCTGTCTGCGTACATTGAGTCCCATAACAGTGGAAACAACGGTCATGCCTATATGGGTACAGACTCAGCATGTAAATTACAAAGCAATTCATCCCCCCTGTTCCCGTGCCTAACTGGGTCAAGTGGCCCGGTACGTCCCCCGAGTGGCATGGTGTAATACTTGGCCGTACATATGTATTCCTAACAAACAATTTCGTAACCGTAAAAAAACAACAACCCGTCTCCCTTCCCCCCCTCCCTGCATCCCTGCCTAACGGACCTTCAACTGCCCGCCTCCCCAACTGAGCAGAGTGCTTAACCCATCCCACAACCAGAGTACTTGCGTGTAGGGGGGAGAGTGTCTCCCCGAGCAGGCGGCATCCCTGCGTGCCTCAGGGGAGGTCATGCCAGTGTCTTCGTGCAGCAACTGAAACGTGAAGTCGATGGTCAGCAGTTGTGGTCAGTGTGGATCCCGGGGGGGAGGGTCACCCCTCTCCGCCTGCACCTCCTGTTCCGCGGGAGGGAGAGTCCTCTGCCCCCCCTCCTCGACCAGACGCTTGCGAACCATGTCTGCTGTCGTCTCTGCGTTCGTGATCTGGTCCGCGGTTCTTGCGTTGCCGGCCCACCGAGTGCCAACCTTCCAGCCAGTCCCGAGCAGCCTCGGGGGAGTCAAAAAACCACACCTTTTTGTCCGCAACAACTCTCAATCTTGCTGGGAAGATCATCGAGTACGGTAATTCCTTCTCCCTCAACGTTCTTTTAACTTCCAGGAACGTTTTTCTCTTCCTAGATACCTCAGCCGTGTAGTCAGGGAAAAATGCAAGTCTCGAGTTTTGAATTTGAATAGCAGGTGCCACCCTGGCGGCCTGTAGAATGGCATCTCGGTCCCTGAAGTTAAATAGTCGTGCTAGTATCGGCCGCGGAGGGCCTCCTGTCTTCGGTTTTCCCCCCGGAACGCGGTGGGCCCTTTCTACCGAAAAAAAGTTTGAGAGTCCCTTAGGTTGAAGTCGGGTTTTTATCAAGCCCTCCACGTAGAGGTCCATCGCCCCCGTATCTTCGGACTCCGGCACGCCTAAGATTCGGACGTTGTTGCGTCTGGAGCGACCTTCCTGGTCATCCAGTTTGTCCCTCAGTAGTTTGTTGTCAGCTTGAAGTCGCTCCATTGCCGTCTGCAGTTCAGACACGTCCTCTACCAAAGATTTGGTGACGACCTCTACTTGCTTGACCCTCTCGTTCATTTTTTGGAGGTCCGCCCGTATCAGGGTGACTTCAGTGGCGGTCGCCCCGACCGTCTCCTGCACCTGGGCCAACGCCGCCAGGACATCTTCAAGCGTGGCCTTCTTAGCCCCATCCGTGTCTGCCGCTCTCCCGGCGTTTTTGCGTTGTTCCTGGGGTGGCGTCTGCCTCTCATACGCGAATTTATCCAGTCTGGCTTGGGTGGAGGTATTTTTGGGGCCCCTGTTTGACATGGCGATGAGTGGTGTCGGCGGCGCCAAGATTCACGATATGCCAGCGTTCGCTCCGTCCACGGCCGCACCAGCAAAACACTCCTGTCGTGGGCGCAGCTTGCAGTTCACAGCGAGGGGGGAAGAGTCCTCCCCTCAAACTTATAGCCGTTAGGGGGCACCTCGGGTATGTATCGCTGAGCGCCGGAAAGGGCTATGGCAATCTGCGCAGTGGTACCGTTTGTGGCCCTAGGAGCAAGGCGGTCGCTCGATCCCCTAATCCTTGTGAAGTCTTCGTGAAGTCTGCCAAAAGGTCTGGCGGTGTGCACCCCACTCTGGGCGCCAGCCGCCGGGAGTTCCACCACTCCTTCCGGTGTCCCCCCCGCGGATCGCGTGCAGGGGGTCGAACACAGTAATGAAGGGGCCCCTCAGGGACCCGCCGTCCCCCACGTAGTAGTCCTGTGAACTGGGGCCAGTATAGTCCCGATGGGGGAGTTTCTGTCAGGTGCCGGGGCGCCGCTTGTGCAAGGCGCGAAGGAACGGCGGCTGCACTGCCGCTGCCAGAGGTCCAGAATGTGCCCTCGATCAGAGCAACTGACGTTGTAAGGCTGTTCCAGGCGTCGCGGGGGGCCGCACTTACTTCGGGACCGTCGGAGGCACGACTGCGGGTTTTTCAGACCGCGCGTCCGGTGACCGACACTTCCTGCCGTTCCTCCGCCGCTCCAGGGCAACTTCCGGCCGGACACCCGCTCTCCGCGACCCCGCTGCTTCTAGGCTGGCCGTAGGCCCTCCGCACCTCCGGGTCCTGCTCCGCGGACAGAAGCTCGTCTGTGCCGCCACCGAGTCCAATTTTGCAGCGTTGGGTGCCGCACGGACTCCGGGTCCGCTCCTCTCCCTCCAGCACTAAAAGATTCAGGATTAATGCGACGGATAGTCGTGGGAAGCCGCCGTTACTCGGGAGCCTCTCTACGCTGCGGCCGCCATCGTCGGCTGCTAGCCACGCCCCCCCTGGTGTGGTGTTTTTAATTCAAGTGTTATAACTGTCAAGAAAGGTGGTAGTGAAATGTCTTATGAGTGATTCTGAGGATACTTTACCATGAGTGGAGCAATTTAGTGATGGTCATGTAATAAGATACATTTCAGAAAGGACTGAAGGAAACCGCCAGGCATTATTTGCTTTTTACACTACAGCACAGTTGCATTATGGGATTTGTAGTTACGTTCTTAAAGATACAAAAAAACTGGGATGAAAATGGCATCTATGACATAGATGTCCTGGTATCACAGCTAGCAATGTAGCCACCAGACTACACACTCTGGAAGCTGCTTATCACAAGCCACTCATGGTAAAGAATCCTCAGTGTCACTCGTAAGACATTTGAATGTCACACACAGGCAACGGGAAAACTTCCAGCGATGTGAGGCAGAACTGAAGGAGAGACAAAGCCCGTACTCCCAAACAACGAGCATCCCAGCACGAGAATAAAAGGGAGAGTGCGAACCTGTCTCGCTCCCCCTTGAATAATCCAGCCACTGGGTAACATAGGCGAAGAAACGCAGCCCAGCACTCTTCAGAAGATAAAACACGGAAGTAATACAGAGTGCACGGGGTGTGCACGTTAAGACATTTGAACGGAGGCTGGAGTTAAGATGCAAGATACCGGGCAACATGTAATTAGGGTGTGCCTGGTGTGATGAGGCTCGGATGGTTTGATGCACTGACAAATGCTCAGGCCCGGCTCCAGAGTTCACGATCTAGGCGGGCTGTGAAAACACCTGGGTGGGCTATGAAGATGCATGAAGGAAGCAGGATAAAATCAAAAAAGGTTTACCGGATACATGGAGGGCATCACGCTTCCATACACACCCCACAAACCTATTTAACTAATTGTACTGCTTGATGTTGAAGCCAAATAGTACACAAAAATCTTCTTTCGTTGATTGAAACTGGCTCCCACTATTGGTAAATCAGGTATAGTTTTAGCACAGCCAATGGTTATCCCAAAATGTGTTAATGCTGGGATACCACTGTGTGATTGCTTCTTCGATTTGATAGTTTACTGGAATACATTGAATAGCTGGGAAATGATATACAGCTATGTGCTATCCAGCAGCAAGATGTAGCAGACTCATTCTAAGGGACATGTCCTGGACCTCATCTTTGCAGATGCTGGTCAGGTGACCTTACGGAACATCACTCCCCAATGTTGGACGGACCATGCCCTTGTCCACTTCTCTCTTCTACTTCCCGCCGACTCACTGAAGAATACAGGAGCTACTATTAGGGTTGGCAGGCAATGGTCGAGGCTGCTGAGACAGCCGAGCCTACCAACCCTGCTCCCGGAAGGTTTTACCTTGAGGGGTAGTGTGGAGGAGAGCTATGAGTTTCTCAGCCAGCAAATTTCTACATCACTGGATGTGTTGGCCCCGGTGCGGAAAACCAGGAACAGGACCAAACACGCCATGCCTTGGTTCTCCAAGGAGCTTCTCCAGTTGAAACTCCAGTGTAAACGGGCTGAACGTACCTGGAGGAAACAGTATTCTGAGCCAGATAAGGCCCTTTTTAAACAGGCGCTATCGGTGTATAAAACGCAGATTAAGCTTGCTACGGCCAATTTTCTCGAGGAGATGTTACGGCTAGCAGTGAACAAGTCTCAGGCTTTGTTTAGGATTGTTAGGGATCTTTCTTGCCCGGCCTGTGTTACCAATGATATCCCGGCCTCTCAGTCGCTATGTGACTCCTTGGCTAAAGCCTTTGAGGATAAGATCGCCTCCATTCTGAGCAATCTAGGTACTTCATCTACCCTTGACTCTCAGGTTTTGTCTAACTCTGTAGTGATGTCCACTTGTGGATCCTTGGAGATGGACGATAGGCAGGCTCGGTTGAACAGCTTTCCCCTCCCGTCCTTCGAGGATTTCCGCTCAGTGGCTGATGGGGTCTCGTCAGGCTCTCCCTTCGATCCTCTCCCACACAAATATTGGAAATTATTCCAGGAGGAGCTTTTTCCCCCCTCCACGCCATTTGTTGTCAGTCCCTCAGTTCTGCGCGGGTGCCGGACTGTTGGAAGCTGGCCGTGGTATTGCCGCTCCTGAAGAAGACATTAGATCCCATGTGCTTAGCAAATTACAGGCCAATTTCATTACTTCCTTTTCCAATTAAGATCCTGGAGAAGCTGGTTACAAAACATCTGACCAGCTTTATAGAGACAAACGCCTGCTTGGATGTGGCTCAGTTTGGCTTTAGACCAGCCCATGGTACTGAGTCTGCGTTGGTGACCGCCTTGGATGACCTTCGTTCGCGTGTCGACCTTGGTCGAGCAGCCTTTTTAGTGCTGCTCGATATGTCGTCCGCGCTCGATACGGTCAACCATGCCACCCTGATCAGGAGACTAGAGGAAATTGGGGTGTCGGGTTCGGCCCTGGACTGGTTGATCTCTTACCTTGGTAACAGACACCAGGTGGTGGCCCTGCCGCCCTACCGATCTAACATCAAAACGGTAGGGCAGGGCGTACCTCAGGGGTCGGCCATCAGCCCCATATTATTCAATCTATAACTCAGTCCCCTGGTCAGGTTGATCAAGTCCTTTGGCATCGCGGTCATCAACTATGCCGATGACACGCAACTTATCTTCTCCTTTGAAGGTAGGGATGCTGTATCGCAGGAGACCTTCCATCATTGTATGACTGCGACTGCAGAATGGCTGAGTTCTAATTCCCTGCAATTTAACAGCTCTAAAACTGAGGTACTGCACTGCTCGTTAGATCGTATCCCCCGACCTTTGCCACCGGACTTTTGGCCTTCTTCTTCCCAGGGCCCGGGGCTAGCGGCAGACTCAGTTCGTAATCTGGGCGTGATGTTCGAATCCAACTTACAGCTTGACACGTTTGTCAACAAAACGGAGGCTACGTGCATGATGCTGCTCCACACACTGCGGAAGATTCTTTCTTTACTCCCGGCTCATGCCCGACCAGAAGTAGTGCGCAGTATCATATTAAGCAGGCTGGATTACTGCAACGCGCTACTTCTGGGTGCACCAGCCACCTTAGTGAGCAAACTACAGCGAATACAAAACATGGCGGCTAAGCTGGCCCTCTCTAGGCGGCTTTCGGACTCTTCTTCCCTGGCGCTTATGGACCTTCATAGGTTGCCGATCGCTCAGCGTATTGATTTTAAGGCACTCTGCCTGGTATTCAGGGCCCTGCACAGGCTAGGACTGTCTACGATGCAGGCAATGTTTTCTTGGTATACTCCTTCTAGATCCCTCCGCTCTTCGTCAGCCTGTCTGGTGGTAATCCCAAAAATTGTGAGGACTCAGATGGGCGGACGCTCTTTTAGATTTTCTGCAGCTAAACTGTGGAATTCCTTACCTTCGTCTCTGAGAAATAAAGGGGATCTTACCTCCTTCAAAAAAGGACTAAAAACTCACCTCTTCCCTAGGGCAGTGTAAGACTGTGGCAGTGTAACAATGTGCATGGCCGGTCAAGTCAAAGCGCCAGGATACCCTTTGGGTGACAGTTTTGCGCTCTATAAGTATGCCATACATACATACATACAGAACACCGGTACACAAAAAGCTTAGCAGCTCCTCTTCTTTACCTCCTAGGATACTGACAGGGGGTTGATATAAGGCTGTGCATTTACTCCTCTTTTGTTCAGTGTTGGACAGGCCCCACGAAGGGCTCGCTCCCTCCCCGCATGACAGGGCCCAGACATCGGCTCTCCGGGTGCTACCCGCAGAAACAACCCGCAACCCGTCCCCCTCCGGGATGCCTGCTCCCGGATATCTCTGTGCCACGGGCCCAGGCCCCCGTCAACCCCATTGCCCGGCCCAGCCGCCATCTTGGACACTGCACCACGCGGCCGCGTGGCCTCGGCTCGACCCCAACCCTGGGCCTGGCCGGGCCCCGACATCCCGGCACCACCATCCATCCAGGAGGTGAACGGACCACTTGGCAGGTTAATGGGAGAAAGAAGTGTCGATGGCTCTCCCCCGCCAGGTGCCGATCGCCCCCAGCCTCCCCGGGTGCTGGCTCCACCCCCCTGCTGGGTGTCTGGACTCCCTCATCCCGGACCTCCCGACCTCCCAGTGCGAGGGTCCGGACATCAAAGGGCGCCAGACCTATAACTGAGGCAGCCCCAGAGCAGGAAGGAGTTGTATCCTGGAGTCGAGAGACACCGAGAAGAACTCATCCTTGACGGACTGCTGGCGCTGCCGCAGCCCTGCCTTGTGAACTATTGTCCTGCCTGCTGGCGCTGCCGCGGCCTTCTGCACCGTTCATCCTCGTGGGACCTGCTGGCGCTGCCGCGGCCCGTTGTAACCGTCATCCTCGTTGGGACCTGCTGGCGCTGCCGCGGCCCGTTGCCACCTACGACCTCTTCGGGACCTGCTGGCGCTGCCGCGGCCCGTTGCCACCTACGACCTCTTCGGGACCTGCTGGCGCTGCCGCGGTCTGACCCGTCCGAACGCCGAGCTCGAGGATTGTGAGCTACCACCGTTTCACCTCAGTACCTGTAGGTACCAAGACTGTCCCGCTACCCCCTTCCCCTAATAGAGACTAGAATTGAGAGGATCATCGTGTCCTGATCTCCTTGTATCGTACCACCTTACTCAAAGAATTGCCTATAAAAGGTGTTAAGCTGATCTTCGTGTGGTGTCCATCTGTGGGGGGGAAGTTACTTGTCTGTACGATCGCTGGAGACGGCCCTCACCGGAGGCCTCTCCCCTTGTGCTCGGCCGACCCTCCAGGTCCCCGTCTAACATTCAGCCCTTTACAACAGACTTAGGGACTGCTTTGGCTGATCACACACCTTGATCCCCCAAACAAGAGGGGGGGACCGTGACCCTGATATCACAGTATGCAGATGACACAATCATTTTGAATGGAATTGTATTGGCCTACACTGTTAATTAAGTGCCCTTCATATGTACTGGGAAAAAAACATTAGAAATAGGTTTTCTATCACTTTGCAGCTTTTGACAGATTAACCCCCAGATTCATCATGCTCATGTTTTGCGAGTCCTTAATAGCGATTTTTAAGGAATCGCTATTAAAGACTCGCAAAACGGGATTCATGTAGAAATCGCAATATTTTTTGCGATTTCTACTGCTTCCTTATTTGCTATTCGCTAATTGCTAATCGCAAATAAGGAATGGCTTTCCCATTCATTCCTATGGGGAGTCATTCCTTACTTGCGATTAGCAATTAGCGAATCGCAAATAAGGAAGCGATTTCAAGGGTGCAGGGTTGTCCAAAGGACACCCTGTTGCACCCCTGAAATGCTAATGTACACTGGTTTTGCGCACATGTGTGTGTGTAACATACAACTTAGAAAAATGCACTAAAGTGCATTTTTCTAAGTTTTGCTATTTACCACGTAGTTAGACTTCGCGGTAAATAGCGGCCCCAGATTGCGAATTCACAATTTTAAAATGGTTCATGAATTGCATTTAAGGAATCTCAAATTGAGATTCCTTAAATGCAATTATTCGCATTTTAGCGATTTCTATAAGTGCGATTTTTGCATTTGGGATGATAAATCCCAAATGCAAAAATAGCGCTCGCAAAGGACCAGATTCTCAGAATCTGGCCCTTTGCGAGCGGATTTGAGCTTGATGAATCTGGCCCTAAGTCGCATGTCGAGCAACAATTTCATATGTATTCCCTGATAAGTGATTGACTCTACCAGGCCCTAGCAACCTTTCAAAAACTCTGATCTTTATTAGCCATTATTGGGTCGGGGGCCACCTTGCCAGTTTTATAACCGGCCAGGCAGGTAATTTAACACATAGGATGGGAAATTAAAAATAGTACTTATTTTTTCTACTTCCTGGCACAAAGCTAGATCAGCAATTACAGCAACACAAAAGTGTTTTATCGCTGTCTGTACGATTTCTAAGAGATCTACAAACCAAACGGAAGAATTGATGTGCCAAAAAATAATGTAGAGAACTTGACACATTTTTATTCAGGCACAAGCTCTGGGCACTTACAAAATCTTTTGAAGGGAAGAAAAGTCCTGAGATAGAAAAAGGCCTGCAATCATGTCTGGCAGGGGCCTAAAAATAGTTACAATGACGCTGAACACCCTAATGTAATGATATCCAGGTGCAAGGTTTAGGACTGGAAGCAGTGTCCGTGATGACGTGGAGTGCGGTGATCGACATAGCTGCACTGGTCCAGGCAATATCCGCTCTTTGGCCAGCTGCTCTCCAGCGTCTTCACAGGGACAAGATTATTCTTTCACCCAGGCAGGTAGCCCAGCTCCATAGAGTGCCACTGCGCCCCATGCACTTGCCATTTCATTATGCATGCTGTTTGGCCCCTACTAGCGTCTAGTGCCGTGCACCCGTACATGTATAGTAATGTGACGAATCAGTCCTGAATGTATGATGTTACAACCGGACATTTACAACGCATGCCTTTACAACGCAGTTTTTACACCCCAACATCCCTTACAACACATACATTTACATTGCATGCCATTACAACAATTTTTTTAAACTACATTTACAACGCATTCCATTACATCGCATTATACCGTTACAACGCATACCATTACAACACATACCATTACATTGCATTTAAGGTAAGTGTTGGATAGTGAAGGGGTAAAAATTACTATTCTAACTTCAGGGGGTGCAACAGTAGGGTAAGAGTTGGATAGTGTAGGGGTAAAAATTACTATTCTAACTCCAGGGGGTGCAACAGTAGGGTAAGAGTTGGGTAGTGTAGGAGCACTATGCATTGTAATGGTATGCGTTGTAATGACATGCAATGTAATGCCTGCGTTGTAGTGTCATGCGTTGTAATGTCATGCGTTGTATTAACATGCAATGTAATGTTTGCGTTGTAGTGGCATGCGTTGTAAAGGATGTTGCAATGTAATGACTGCGTTGTAAATGTAGTGCGATGTGATGACTGCGTTGTAAAAGTTGTTTCCCATCAGTCCTATGGAAATAACCACTTAATTGATGTACACATACGTTTCATATTAGTCATTGTATTTATTAATAGTTTAGGAGACATTTGTTGTAGAAAACTGCTTTTTTACAGTGGCTCTAGCAGCAGCCTCATGACTTTAGCTATAAACCCTGCAGTTTTTACCTAAGAGCAGTGACATTGTTTTCTATTTGAGTGAATGAACGGCTGAGTTGGCCCTGCACTGTGTCAAACCTGCCATCCACAGGTTTTGCACTGATTCCCCCAGTGAACACTTAATGCGCCTACAGATGTATCTATAAGGGCCTGTGCAGTGTGTAATAACTAGAGCAGAAGTGTGGCTCCTAGGGAGCACAGGGGGAAACAGAGACATACGCCAATAAGCCCTCAGCTCCCCCTCTGAACATGAGATAGCAAAGGCTGGGTCATGTTGTGCAGTCTGCAGGGTCCTGAAACTGCACACACCGTATTAAGAGACATTGTTTTTTTTCTCAAAAAAGATGCAACACCACCCAGAAGTCCACTCGAAAAAAAGAGAAACAACCGCAAGAACAGTATATCATTCTTTGAAGTAAACGTGACCTCAATGTGGAAACGGTGGCATTTCCAGTTCTCCTTACCTGTAGCTCCTCTCCGTAGAAGCAGACCATGGAGGCTTCGACCCTCAGCAGGATCTCCATGTAGCGGGCTTTGAACACGAACCTCCAATGGCTCTTGTAAATTATGTGCAAGAGTCAAACAAATAAAAAACAAAGTGTAGCCAATGCCCCATTAGGATGGGAGCCGGGTGGAAGGAGGATCGTGCCTAGTGCCTTATGTGTTTGGGCTGGAGAGTTTAAAAAACTAGTCCTGAAACAATACACACAATGACAACTGTGTGTGTTCAACAATAGTTGGGGCGGTCGCTTGGGCAGGGCTAAAAAGAGCAATAGGGTTGACCTATGCATGGCAAATGGTGAGAACGCAAAATAAAGTGACAATGGTTGCAGCTAATGGCAAAGCTATGGGCGCGCTAAAGGCCACGATATAGATACACCATGTCTTGGTTCGAGACAGCGCATGGACGCCATCTTAGAGCCGAGACCTAAAAATTAGGAATATCTCAAATGAAGGGCTCCTAAAAATCACTTGGTCTTGGGATGCCTTCCTCTATATTAGCATTTCAGCAGAGGTGTCATTTTAGAGCAATAGTGTCAGGGCCGTACTGGCCGTAGCGGGCACCGGGCAAACCCCTGGTGCGGCGCACGGTGGGGGGCGGTTTTGGGCCCCTGGGGGGGCTATTTTCTTACAGGGCCCCCAACACCCCGCAGGGGAGAGGGGGGGGGGAAGCACTTTGCCAGGGCCGGTTTTCGTACCCAGTCCGGCCCTGAATGGTAGTAGCCAATGATTGTAGAGAACTGGCTACCATTGCCTGTGATGGTGCTGAAAACCCTACATAAACTGAGTTCCAAATGTCCCGGGATGTAAACAGAAGACTAATGGCAAGAAGAGTAACACTAGAGACTTGGCAAGTCTACTGTACAATGGGAAGAATCAGAATGAGAACATCAGGCTGGCCTGACAGATTTTATCTATACTCATTACTAGCGCCAAGAGACCCATAGAGTAGTGAGCGTACATGTTCATTCTGGCAGACAGGTAGGAGAATTCCCTCAAGTGACATAAGCATAATGGTATATTCACAACAATACAATACATTATTTTCTGGATGGTCTACATACAGTGCTTTTATATTTATTTATTTAATTGCCTATTTAATAGTTTTATAAAGCACCAAGAACTCTCTTTGTGGCAATACTGAGTGATACGGAAAAACACAGTAGCAAGCGCAAAAAGCCCAGAAAGGGAAAAGGTTGATAATGTCCGCCCAGATGTGAGGTGTGCCTCCCTCAAGATAGCCAGATGTGAGGTGTACAATCTAGCAGAGTGGCAACGATAATATGTGTTCAATTTTGTGTCCTGTGTCAATTCACAAAAGTCAAAACACTAGTGTTTCAAGATGTTCTCATCCAAAGTCATTTAAAAGATCCTTTATTCACTTATTCCTCATAAAAAGAAACACCATAGATAGCCAACACGTTTCGCTCATACGAGAGCTTTGTCAGGGCTTCTGCAAAATGTGAATGCGCATAATAGGTTACCCAGCATTAATCCTTCTAGTTTCTACAAATCGAACTGTCGGATGTATTCTCTAAATTAAATATCTTCAATACATCTGCTTGTCCTAACCATTTGGTGCCTGCAGCCTTCAGAACACTATCTTCTTGTGGTATCCTTAAAAAACAGAAGTTTGTTGTTTTAATGCCACCTCACACCCTGTGGCCTCTGCCAGTGCCTTTGATTTTGATTCTGTACTGAAGACTGATATGTACCCACATGCTTTCATACTGTTCTGTTTTTTTTTTAATTATAGTATAACATATTTTTTTCTTTTGCACCTATATTAGGCATAGCACCTCCTTGTGTACTCTATAACTTGCGTTTATTGTGTGTTTTTGTTGTCTCTTTTTTGCTTTATTTTTTTGTATTACAGGTACTCTCCTTGTAACCTGTCTCTTGGTTCTGTGCCTCAGGTCAAATACCTGTGTAACCTTCCTCCTCTAGTCACAGGATTAACACCCCACAGGTAAGGAGGAGCTACATCAACGGAATTCACAATTAATACAATGCTCAGTTCCAATAAACCACTGTTTAGCTACGAGCAATGTTTCCTTGAACCCCAACAAGATATATGGAGATTGTTTCTAGCAGGGTGCTTTCTTGACCTATGTCTGATACTTGTATGTATGTGTGTGATATTTGTATAGTGTACACTTACCCCGAAGGCAGAAAAGCGATGTGCGAAGTCAAAGACCCATTCTTGAGCAAGATGATCTGGCTCCAACGCATATAAAAACTCCACTCAAAAGATCTATCTTTAGCCACAAAGGACAACTCTTAGTCTCAAATAAAATGGCAGATTGGCTTAGGGTCAGGACTGAACACAAAAACAACCCACTTGTTCTACCGTAGTAGATAGACCTGCGATTTGAATGTGGTCTGATAAGGAGCTGAAGAAAATGCCCTAGGGATGGTATTGATATAGGAGTAAGGCATTGTGCTTTGTTTGTGCTGGAGCTGTCAGGCACGAGTACCTGCACGTGTCTGATATTAAAGGGAGAATAACAGCACTTCTCTGTGTGAGGAAAATAGCAGCACTTCTCAAGAGCAAGAAGGTATGCTGAAACATTGAGCACTTGTGGGAAACATCCTTTACACCGCGGATGTTTCAACGCGGTGCTGTTACGACGCGTCCTTTACAACGCAAGTCGTAACCACGACTTGCGCTGGAGGGCGCTACAGGATTAAGAATAGTTAATTTACTATTCCAATACCTTCCCTAGTGTCCACGGGGACTGGTGTTAGAATAGTAAATTAAAATATTCTCGATCCGCGCCCTCCCCCCCAACGCAAGTCGTTGTCACGACTTGCGTTGTAAAAAACGCGTTGTAACGGCACGCGTTGTGACGGTACACGTCGTATCGTCGTACATCCAGCACTTGTACTTCATGTTTCCATTTCAAGCACTTAATACATTTAATTCCGGAGATTCATCACATGAAGGAGTGTCAGCCAGTGGCATCAGGAGGCAAGAATTCTTGAAACCGGATACAATATTTTTGCTGAGATCATCGAAGTTAAGTATGGCTCTAACTATATTGAAGGAACACCACAGCTGCCAAGACAAACAATACTGCGAATACTAATGGTGTGCATTATGTAGGCATTTGATTGTTTGCATGACTTAAGGTTGTATAAGCATTTGTTTATTTACTCGTGTATCCAAATAACTCCTCAATTTGCTGACTTGTACAGTATTTCAAATGCTCTGCAGTCTTTGTTCCAACATTCATGTCCTCACATGTTTGTAGTTTGTGTTTCATTCTCTAAATATGTAGGGGTTTCAAGAATCTCCATGTGGAAAATTGGGTTACTGGTTGAGGAGGGTGAAACCCTCCTCAAGCAGCAACGACAATTATTGCCAGGGCGAAACACAAGCAAACCCCAAGTAACCTGTGCTTAACCCTCTGGTAGCTTGGCACAAAGGTCAGGCTTAACTTAGAGGCAATTTGTAAAGTATTTATGCAGCACTTCAAAGAGTAACAAAGAGAAAACACAATAAAAGAAAAATCCCATACCATTTTAGAAAAATAGAGTAAAATGTAATACATTATTTGACACCAATATGACAAAAGTTACATTTGTAGAACCTGAGACTTGCAATATTTTAAAGATGTAAGTGAAAATAATGCCTAAAAACCCAAAGCCCCAACTGTGATTATCTGATCATGCCGAACCGGACAAAATCACAAGTTTAGGTTGACCGCGATCCAGCGCAGACCGGATACAGGGAGCAAGTTAGGCCTGCTGACAAAAATACCTTAAATCCTGTTCCAATGGACTGCAAGCTGCAATGCGAGGTCTTGCATTGAGGTAGCGTCACACAGTACAGATTCTGTGGAGCTGCGGGGCTGCAGTGGCAGTTCCAGGGAGTTGTGCATCTGCGATGCAAGGTCCTGCATCAATGAGGCATCCAGAGTGACGGTTTCGAAGAGCTGTGGGTTCCTGCATCAATGGTGTGTTGCACAGTGGCAGTTCCGATGCAGAGCTGTGAGGTGATGCTTTGCGAGTGATGTATTGTGCTGTGTCGGTTCTTCTTGGACCACAGCTTGGCTTGCAGAGCACCTTCAGGCACACCTCCAAGGGTCCAGGACTGTGGTGGCATCACTTGGACCTCACAGACCAAGTCCAGGTGCTCGGTTCCAGGTGGTAGGAGTCTTTTCTGTCCCTGAGGCACTGATCAGGAGGCCAGCTAACTAGCTCTTGGAGTCACTCTGGTGGTCCTGGGTTCAAGATGCAGGTCTAATCCTTTTCACTCAGGCAGCAGGGCAACAGAGCAGCATCTTGCAGCAGAGCAGTACAGCAGTCCTTTTGAGTCTTCCACAGGTCTATAGGTGTACTGAGGAGTTGGTCTGAAGGTCCAATATTTATACCTGGTGCCTGCTATGAAGCATGAGAAGGTTCAAAGGTGTCCACCCCCAGAGTTGTCTGGAATTTCCTCCCTCCCATCTGGCCCCAGCTTGTCTGAGGTCCCAAAAGACTAGTGTCAAACTTTTTGTGTGTGGTCAGGCATAACCTTTGTGATGTGCAATTGTGGTAGATCTCCTCATCAAGTCAGATGTGGCCCATCCTGTCAACACCAATTCTCACTTTTCTTACTGTCTGGGAGCAACAAACACACACCAACTGCCAGCTACACCTAGTCATGTGACACAGGACAAGAACATGCTAACTTTCTCAAAGAGGCCTTTTCAAAATTGTGACTTAAAATGCGACTTTACCATTAAAGGGGATTTTAAATTACTATTCTTTAGACACTATACCAGACAATCTTACTTACTCCTAATTGAAAGTTATCCCTAATCAAATGTAAAAAGGTAACCAAATGTTATTCTATAGGAGAGGTAGGCCTTGCAGTAGTGAAAAATGAATTTAAAAGTTTTTCAGTAGCAGGAAATGTGAAACATGAAAATGTACATGTCCAACATTTCAAATCCACTGCACCCTGCCCTCTGTACTGCTTAGGGTCTACCCTAGGAGTGACTTATATATACTTAAAAGGAAGTATTAGGCCTGGCAAACGGTTTATATTGCCTGGTCAGCATGACAGTTAAAAACTACACACAGAAGCTGCAATGGCAGGCCTGAGACAAGTTTAAAAACCTACAAGAAGTAATGCAGGCCCACTAGTAGTATTTAAGTTACAGGTCCTAGGTAAATGCAGTACCACTCTACTAGGTACTTACAAGTAAATTAAATGTACCAATTGGGTTTCAACCAATTTCACCATGTTTTAGGGAGAGAGCGCAAGCTCCTTAGCGCTAATTAACTGTGGTAAAATGCACTGAGTCCCAAAATCAAACAAAAGCGGGTTCAGAAAACTGGAGGGTAAAGGCAAAAAGTTTGTGGATGACCCTGCAGGAAGGGCCAAAACAACACTCCATCTATCTCTTAAGACGTTCCTAAAACCTTATACATCTATACTAGCAGCCTCCCCAAGCCTCACAGCAGCATCACAGGGAGCCCCTGCAGTTTCACTAAACCCATTCCTGCTTGTCTGACAGGCGACCAAACACAAGGAAACTGTGTACATTGTTCAGAGGCCCATGTCTAGCCACTTTCTTCAGCACTGCCATGTCCAGTCCTGAAACCCCTAAGTTGTCTCATTAGGTTGAATGCACCATACACCAACTTACGTTCATGCACAGGCATTGGTTTTACACTCAATCTTTTGACTCCAGGGCCCAGATCCAACAGGGATCTTCTTATTGTGAGAACTGGTCATCTCATCAATGTGAGAGACACCAAAACCCCTTAAAACATCAAACCTAGGGGCATATGTATAAGCCTCTATCGCCACCACAACACCACTTTTATGGATGTTGTGGTGGCGATAGGGGCTTAGCCTTATTTACAAGGCAGCGTTAAGCCACTTAACGTGACTTAACGCTGCCTTGTAAATAAGGCCCCCTTTCACGCTATGGTTAGTGTGAAAGGAGTGGGCAGTGGGGTTGCGGTGGGCGTTCCACCGCAACACCCATTGATTTTGACGCTACCCCCTATGCACAAGGGCAGCATACATAAGAGGCAGCACCAAAATTAAAACCAGGTAAAACCTGGTCTTAAGTAGGTAAAATGGCGAGAAATGCACTATTTCTCATCGTTTTTGCTTTTTCCATGTGTGCTGCCTTCTGCAGCACACATGGAAAAAGCAAAATACCATGGATTGTTTATGTACAGGACGGTCCCCCTTCCTGCACATAAACACTCTTTTTAAAAAATGCCATTTTGTGACTTTCATGTGTGCTGCATGAAGCAGCACACATGACATTGACAGAATGGCATTTCATGATTATTTATGGGCAGGAAGGGCACCTTCCTACACATATCCTCCCCTGCACGTAAACACCCTTGAACTATGGTGCACAGGTGCCTGCGTTGGCGCTACACAGCTAAGTGTAGCGCCAAAGCAGGGGGAAACGTAAGGCTGCACCTTATCGTTGGAAATATGGTGCAGCCTTGCGTTTCAGAAGTGGTGGAGTGAGACGCTAAGCCATGACGGCAAAAGCCTCACTCTGCCACTTCTTTGTACCTATCTCCCCTAGTTCTTTCACTCAGACATCACCAGAGGAACCAGGCGCCACCTACATGACGACAACATTAAGTAGAGCACTGACACGGAACAGGAAGTAGAGCTAGTAAAGTCAGAGATGCTAACGGGGAGGCATATCAGCAATCTTGGACTCTACAGCATTGCCACATTTTGAAACCAAGTTGTAGACCATGTAGTTGAGATCTTAACTATAACCCTGACAATGTGTACTTAGATGTAATTAATTTATTCAGCATTGATTTTGGATCCAAATGCTACGGATTAAAAACTTTGAGCAGATTTACAATAAGCTAACACAGCGTGGTGCAGCAAGTCATTTTGCTGCACTGAGCTGCATTAGTTTTGAAGCACAGGGATGCAACATATTTACAACAATGTGTTATATCTCAGTGCTTCCACCTGCTCTGGCGCAGAGCAGGCACCCTTGCACCACGGTGCAAGGGTGCCTGCGTCACGGGGATGATTGTTTATGTGCAGGAAGAGTTCCCTTCCTGCACATAAAGAATCAGAAATGGCGTTGTAGAATTTCATTAGCATGCATAAAACTTGTAAAACGTCATTGATTTAAAGGATTGGCTATGTACAGCAAGGGGTACCTTCCTGTACAAAAACAATCATTAGAGGTCAATTCCTAGTTCTATGTGTGTTGCAGAATGCAGCACGCATAGAAAGAAAAAAGGAAAACAAGGAGAAATGAATACATTTCTCCTTGTTGCACCTCCCCACGCCTATCCTGGGAGACGTAGCATTCAGACGCATTTCCAGATTAACAATTTCATATAAATCTGAAAACGTGTCTGGTTCCATGGGTGTTGTGTGGGAACACCCACAGCAACACCCATGGAACGCCCTTTCACGCAAAGTGCTGCGTGTAAAGTGGCCATATTTACAAGGACAAGAAAAGCAACACAGGGTGACTTTTCCTGTCCTTGTAAATATGGGGCAGAAAAATTCGCTGGAGTGCGTCACAAAAAGTGACGCACTGGCAGTGCAAGGGGCTTGTAAGTCTGCCCCTTTCTGTTTTGGGGGCACATTCCAGCATTCATTTGTGGGACCCAGGTGTCAGTTCCACAATATTTAGTGGGTCTAAGTCATGCCAAACACCCTGTTACAAATAAGCCCAGCTTGCTTCATCTGAACCCTGTCACTGGTTTCTCTTTCCATAGTGCCCCTACTCGAGAAGGACGTCACTCACTCTGGTTATGCTCACATGAAAGGGGTGCCGTTTGTGGGGGGGAGGGCAAGGATATACAACTGCTTCCTGCCTTACTGATTGAGAAGGAGGAGGTCGGCTTGTCACCGGGGAGGCACCTCTGACACCACAGCAGCGAGTTCTTTGAAGGTCACGTTCTTGTGAGAAACTTGTTTTAAGTCAACATCAGTGGTTTAGGAAAATGTCTCAAATGTGGTCTCATTTCCAGGGGCAGAGTGAAAAAATGTCACTTTACCAAGAGTGGTAAAACCCCTTACTCTGGCCATTCTAGTACTTATTTGGGTGTCGGTCTGTCACTGAATCTTTGCATTTGTCTTAGGTAAGCAGGGTTGGTGAGGAAGTTCCACGTTAGTCCTACCTGGTATTTGTGGTTTTCTCTTATGGAGGCAATGTTGACCAAACTGCTTGGTCAGTTACCTGTTACTCTTACTGGGAATGTCATCTCCTGGAGGGCGAGATGTGCACTTTATTTTGTATTTCTGTCCTAAAGAGGCACACCTGAGCACTCAGTTCTTGAGCTCATCGTTTCCGCTACATGGGGCTCCACTCAGCCATACCTTTAGTCAACCATTCAAACCACAGATTCTGGGTCTGGTTGGACAGTGTTTTGGGATACTAAAAATGCTAAGGAAATTCCTTCCTCTCCTCTCTATTGCCCACAGGAAAATCACGGTGCAAGCGTTGGTCGGATCAAGGCTGGACTATGCTAATGTACTCTATCTTGGCCTGCCTGAGTACCTGCTATCACGCTTACAGGTAGTGCAGAATTCGGCTGCCCGGGCAATCTTGGGGTTATGCTGTGTATGGTCTGATAGCGCCGTGACACTCTGTCAGAGTAGCTGAGCGCTCAATAAAACCCCCAATAACATAACATAACGTATCTTCATTTATTTATTTATGCGTTTTTACATAGCGGATACTTTACCCGAAGGTGTCAGAGCGCTTTACAATAGAACCAATCATGTTACATAAGGACTTCAGAGTACATGAATTACATATAAAATACAATACAGATACATGCATCTAAACACAGAAAAAACCGAAACAATGGTGTGTACCAGAGATGTGCATTTTAAACTAACAGCGTAGATATAATCTGCCAGTATTTACGGTAATTGAGCACAAAGTATTGGCAGGAAGTGATCACAAAGAGTATAGAAACAGCATACTGATATAATATAGCATAAAATTATGATAGGCAGGTTGGTCAGGTTGTAGTAAAAGACGCACCCAAGGGCCCCAGCCACTAGCCCTGTCCTCGCCATCAGCCCGCGAGGCAGACTTATGCTACATAGGTTGGAGTAAACAAACACAGGCCTGAAATAATATAATAGTCTAACAGTGATGACATAACAGCATGATCCTCTATTTAGGTCTTCCGGACTATCTTGTTCAGCGGCTGCAGGTCGTGCAGAACTCTGCGGCTCGCGCCATCTTTGGCCTCCATAGGCGAGTGAGAGCGTCCGGTTTGGTGCAGTCGCTTCATTGGTTGCCCATCCGGAAGCGGATCATGTTTAAAACATTGACTCTGGCGCACAAAGCGCTTTTCGGTTCCGGAGCTAAGTATTTACAGCGCAGGCTTGTCTTTTATCGCCCGGCCCGATCTCTGCGCTCGGAATCCCTGTTTTTGGCTGCGGTTCCTCGAGTGAGGAAGGCCCGTACCGGGGGGCGCTCCTTTAGTCTGAGGGCCCCTCAGTTGTGGAACACCTTGCCTCTGGCCTTGCGGCGCTCACCCAATCTGCTCCTGTTTAGGAAGAGCCTTAAGACCTGGCTTTTTAACCTTTAGGATGTTTTCTTTTGTCCTTTCCATGTTAGTGTCTGTTTTATGGTGTTATGTTTTTTATACTGAGCTGCCTAAATAAAGCGCCGGGACACTCTTTTTGAGTAGCCGTGCGCTATAGAAATAAAATTTAACATAACATAACATAACATCTACTTGCAGGATGAAAGTATGCCCAATCAGTAGTAAGTTCTATATCAAGGGTTCCGGAAGTGAAGGGAGCTGTTTGATGCAGAACACACTCAGCATGGGGACAATGTTGCAGTCTCCTGCGGCACCAAAGGTATTTCATGGCAACAGCAGAGATCCCCGGTTGCCTGTAGGGTGTCAATGGGGGTACAGGAATTCACTTTTGTGTTGCTCGGCTCAACACACGGACTGGGGGTCGGAGTGGGGGCAGCTGAGTGGGACGATCTGCAGAGATTTCCAAGCCAGAAGGGGCCGCGGGCTTACCTTTGGCACCAAGTTGGTGTTTTGATGCTGGTTGCGGCAGTCTCCTAACTACCATTCGACTGGGCACATTGGGGTACCAGCAGTGGACCCCAGGCCACATGCCAGAAGATCTGTGGCAGCCTCCCGACCACCATTCAGCTGTGCACGGCTGAGTACCTGCAGCGGACCCAGGACCAACACGTCTGACGAGACAGTTTTGGGCCTCAGAGAGAACATCACCCTCTTGCAAGAGCACGCCTTATCGCCAAGATGGTGTTCTCTGGTATTAACCGGTAACCACGGCCACCTGCCTGGACAGACCACAAAAGATGATGCACAGCAGTCTCCCGACCACCGGTCACTGGGCATGGCGGAGCACATTAGCGGACCCGGGAACACACGTTGGGCGAGTCAGGCTGGGCCACAACACATACCATCCTTCTGCTGGAGTGGGCTTCACCGACAAAACAGTGGTCTCCTGAATTTCCCTTCTTCTTTGTTGTTGTGTGGTCCTCAACCACACTCCTCATTGTGCCGTCCTGTTACTCGATTTTGAGCTCTGTTGTCCTCTATGGGAGCTCAAGAAAAAGTTCTCTCGATTCCCTGTATGCAGTGGCTTGATGGAGGGGTTTTGCTGGGATTTATGCCTAAGCAGTTATCCTGAGCCCGGGAGCTCCCCATGGGAGCTCTTTAGAAGTCGGACATCTTTTTTAGGTTATCCCATCAGTTGTCCAGGGAATCCAAAATCAGCTCCTGCACAAGCATTCAATCCACCCTGATCTGCATGAGGCACCAGAAAAAGGCCATGAGGACCAGACTGGCTCATGACAACCCATCCTACTCTGAAAGCTCCTTTAAAGGTGCAGTCTACCAGAGAAATTAAAAATTATTTGAAATCATATGAACTTTAGTCAGATTTCAATAGTTTAGTGCAAAACACACATTGATTTCCCCTTGGCAAATGTAATCTATCCTTAGTTATATTGGTGCTACTGCACTATTGTGACACTGTAATATCTCAATCTTTGTGAACATATATTGAATGATATACTGGACAACCACTCATTATGGTTCCATATATGGATCTACCAAGTCACACAGCTTAGTGCTTCGCATATTTCCTTAAACTTCCCAGCATTGCGAAGTGTTAAGTCTGCAGAGTTCAAGAATATAAAAAAAAGGGGCCCAATGCGGTGACCAGTACATTGCCACTATGGCACTAGTCCATGAGCATGCTGCATCGCACTGGTTTCAATGAGCCACTTACCCATCCTTCCTTGATGTTGGGAGTCCCAAGTCAAGGCTTCCAGCTGTAGGGGAGACGACATAGAGAAGATGTAAGCAGCTTGTTAGGAGGTGGCTATTGTGTTCCCTGCCATCAGTCAGGCCTGGCAGCAAACAAAACAATTCCCTGTAGACAGTGGTCCCAGTGGACTTCCAAAGTTTCAAATGTGCCAAACTATGCGGGCACAGTTGAGAATTTCACACTCCCTACTTCTAGAACATCAGTGGGAATTTCTTGTGAGATGAAAATCAATATTGAGATAAGGTGGTTTGTAAATGTCATCAGAGCTCCACAACCTACCTATTATGTTTTTGTTTAATAGAATATGTATTTTGAAATAGAAAATGCGTATTGAGTACAGTGCTACATTATACAGCTTTACGTGGCAGTATACGATTCTACTTTCTGACCTTATTGGTTGAAATATATAATTCACAGGGCTAAAGTAAATTTACAAATTATGAGAATAACTCATTTATAGTTAGGAAATCCTTCCCATATAAATGAGTGCTGAAACCACTGCTTCAAGTATATTACAATTATGATGTAAAACCTAAACAAATGTTGGTTTCTCACTGTTGCAAAGTCATCCTGTGCCCTGGCCACACCCTAACTTTTTGCTGTCTGATACTGGTGGTAACTGACTGACCCTGAGCTCTGCCTAACCAGGCCCAGGGCCCAGGGCCAGTGCTATGCTAAAAGAGACACATTAGAATACAATTAAAACACCTATATACTCTAGGGTACACAATGGTATGGTGGGGTACGCCTGTGATTGGCATGACCTTCCCTATAGGCCCTAAGTATATAATAGGGCAGGGGGGTTGAAACTACATAGAAGTCCCCAGTACCCTGGGGCACGGCAGTTTAGAGGCCAGAAGCCTTTTTCTGCACTTGCATGTGTGCACTGTTGAAGCCTGAGGTCAGTTTAAAAACAGCCCTGGGTGCCAAGACTGCTTTTAAAAAGTAAATTGTGCCCAAACTCGACTTTTGTGTTTGGGGTGCTTACAAATGAATAACCTACAAGGTTTGGGCATATTAGGGACCCCCAGGGTCTCCCCTAGGTATCCCAGGGGTGGGGGGTCAGATATTTATAAGGTACACCCTTATAAAATAAGTTTTGATATTCTTGGATAAAGTGATATATCACATTTCACTCCCCACACTGTGGTAAAGTGCTTCTCAAATTCGGCTTTGATGCTAGGAGCACTGTGGAGGGAGAATTTGCAATATTGCTACAGATTCAGACCCCTAAAGTCTCCCCTAGTTGCACAGGTGGTGGGGTTCCTGTAGATATAAGGCAAGTACTTATAAAAATGTTTTTTGTAAGTCTTGGTGCTGGAAAAATGGCCCAAGTCATTTTTCCCATTGCAAATCCCCTGTTACATAGTTTAACATGGTAGGAAGTTATTGATTAATAACTCTTGATAGGAGAGGGATAGAAATGCCATTGAAAGACTTCCTAGAATGGTATTAATACATCCAACAATATCATATTGTTGAATTTATCCTAAAGTGTACATACAAGAAGTTATAAGACTTTTTTATTTGTAAGTCCAAATTCAGCCTTCCAGTGGTCTGCCCTGATTGGTCAGAGTTAAGTAGATTAGCCAGACTGCCTTAAAGAGGTGATAAAGAGCCCCTGGGGTTAACCAGCTCTGCTGGCAGGACAGTGTGCTGTTCCATAGAAATGCCAGGCCAGGGGGAGGAGTTGTAAACTACGTCTTCAAAGAGAAGAGTAGAGACCATTGTCATTTATCGCTCTGAACCTTCCACCTTAGGCAGATGGTAGGATTAAGGAAGGTATGAGCAGATGCAGGGGGGAGAGTCTAAGTAAATTAGCCATCCTAGGGGTGTGTTTAGCCAGCTCCTGCCTCCTTGCTGGACAATCAGCCATTATGGATTTGGAAGATTTGATGCACTCTGGGACAAAATAATGCCACACTCTACATGATGTGGTCACTTATTAGAGGAGTTACCCTGCTCCAATTGTTCAGAAGTGACCTCCTGCTTGACCCAGAGAAGTAGGAATAAGTATCTGAGAGGGGCAGAGCTCTCATGATCTGCTGCTTGAAACTTACTGAAGCAAGAAGTGCCTTGTTGAGAAGTTAGTTTTGCTGTGCAAAGATTTCTAAGGCCTGACCTCTGAAGACTGCACCATCTAAAACTACAGAACGGTGGATTATCTTGCTGAAAAAGAACTAAACAGTGGACTGAAAGCTACAGGTTAAAAGAGCTCACCTGAAACATCACAAACTAAATCTACACCTTGGAGAATCATCACCGGCTACATGAGGAGCATCAAGAGACCCCAAGAGAAAAAGCTCCAGAAAGGTTTCTAAGTCCGCTCGTAGAAAAGGTGACCTGGAACAACCATGAGAGGCAAGCCGCCTGCCTGTCATCGCGTGCCGGCCTGAATTCCTGGGTTGCCCCACATGAAGCCATCTTGAGAAATACTCTAAGTCCGCTCCAGGGAAGTTGACCGGGACATCGTCACAAGTCAAGCAGGCGAACCCTCACCGAATCCAGACTGGCTGGGATCTTCGAGGGGCCTCGAGGAGAAAAGCTCCAGAAATGTTTCTAGGTGTGAAGGTAGAAACTGAGACCGAGACCTGCCGCGAGCTGCAGCCGCTCAGGGCTCCATCGCGCCTGGCCTGAAATTTTGACTTTGGTCTATCACAAGCAGGTATCACAATATGGTGCTATAATCTTCTTAGTGCTATATTTTATTAAATCTTTCAAAATTCATCTCTGGTTCCCTACAATGGATTTTTGTCGTTTTGGTGTAATTTTGAAGATAACAATATTTCCTATTTTTATAAATTGGTGTTGGATTTTTATTATGTGTTGTGTCTTAATTATTTACTGACATGGTGTTTTTAAATGCTTTACATACCTGTCTTTGAAGTTAAGCCTGTCTGCTCGCAGCCACGTTACCAAGGGTTGAGCATGGGAATAATTTTCTAAGACCTATGCTGAGTCCTATCATGTGTTAGTGGCCTTATTGCCGGTGGCAGACCTACATTTGCCCCTACCAATAACCAACTTTCCAACACTCACCATTTATTGCTTTTCTTAAAGTTATTTTTATTGGCATTTAACAAATAATCATAATGATCATCACACTACGATACAATACACTGATGATTCATACCCTGTCCAGTTGAGCTGCGGCCCTCATGGTTTCATCTCCACTCCCAGACCCCCATAGTACTTTACAACCTTTACAGTCATGCCACAGGTCTTCCCGTCCATCCTGAGGGGCAAGTGTGGATGTGCGGCCGAGACATGGCATTTCCCATGTCAAATTTCCAGTTTCCCTATGATGTTGATGCCACCACCGGGGTGGGGGAGTTGCCTCCCCTCATCATGATTGGGTGTTAATCGCTTAGCAGATCTGCTTATATTAATGTACCATCTCACAATATATATATATATATATATATATATATATATGTCTATTCTGTTATTAGTGGTGCTGGGACACAGTGGGGTCTACCCGGATCCACCCAACCCCTCCGTTCTCGGCCATAACCTGACCTCTAACCCATCGCCAAGTGGGTCAGGTTCATCCCCCATATGGCATCCTCTCCAGCCTCCCTCGGACCAATCATCCCCTTCAGTCATGTCCCCCAAGCATGGTGTCCTGATCAGTCAGTCGGAGCCAGGTCTGTACCCCCACCCACGTCTCATAGTCCCTCCACCTGTGTCTTTGTGTGTGAGGGGTGTTCCTATTCATCCACCACATGTTACACCATATCTATTTATAGAGCGCAATGAATAACACCTGGAGGTGTATCTCGGCGCTAGGCTTGATCAAGTAAAGCATCCAATTAATCGTTTTCAGAAGTCTCTTAAATCAGGCGAAATCCACACGCCTGCAAAGATCATCAGGAAGTTGATTCCCTGCTCTCAGAAATGTATGTATAAGAAAGCTCTGCCTCCATAACTTTACCTCCACGCCATCAGGGGGTGAAAACTGGTCCTTGCAACTAAGTCTTTGCCGGGCTGATGACATCACAGCCTTCCGGGCTGTGCGGTTGTCGACCCGGCAAACAAGTAGCGTAGCAGGCTTCTTAGGGCCCGGGAGCAAAGCAATCAGTCACGTGAGTGACAGTGACAACAGCGTAGCTGCAGCGGTGAGTGGGGCAGACTCGCAGACACAGTGCTCCGTTTTCTTCTTTGGGAATTTATTTTTTATAGAATTAAATCTTCATTGGGAATTTTTTATAACGTTGAAATCGCTTAAAAAATTTAACTGGGGCGTAGCTCCGACGCCCTCAAAGAGAAACCGCCACTGAATTCAGCCCATATCATTTTGACAGTTTCACAGCTCTATCACATGGCTCACTGAAATGGACTTCAAGAGGTCGCGCAATTGAGACAATCACACCACGAAAATCCCAAAAATTAAACAGATTACAAAGAAGTAAATTCACATATTAGTGAAAAAGGACTTTTTAATATCGCGAATGTGTGTGATCACTTCGTATGCCATATTGTCACGCATATCCCACCTCTGTACACACTGAAATGTGTGATATAAGGCACTACATCTCATTTCCATCCTTCAACCCCCACATTTGTTCTTGCGGCTCTGCCCCCTCCTGTAGTGCGCAGGCACTCTGCTTGTCACCCGTGCCGACTAGATGTTGGCACATGGGTTTGCGCTTGCTTTGCATTTTCAGGAAACGCCATCTCCTTCTCAGTACAGTGATGCTCCTGTGGGCACACCGGAGTTGTTGATCTTGGCGTCAAGCAATCACAGAATGTTTACTTCTGTTGTTAACCTGCTTTTCGCTTGTTTCTTTCTTTAAATTTCAAAGTCTTAGTATTTTCTCAGCGCCATTGTGTGAATGCATGGCCTCTGACTAATTGGATTTTTACCATAGGTCTTGTACATGTATACATATGCTATAGATCCCAGCTCTTGCTAGGGATTGTGTGAGAGATGCGATAAGCAGCCATCTCAATGCAGACCTGCTTTACAGCAATCCAGCAGTACTGTGGCGTAGCCAAAGTAAAACGGACCCTAATAACCAGTGCTTTAAATGGAAAAAAATAAGTGCAGGTACTCATTAAATTGAGTTAGGGGCGTGACTAGTGGGCGGGGTTAGTGGTGAGTTAAGACATGATGATAGAAAACACTTCTATTGAGTATTAATTTTGCCCTTGCATTGCCCTTGACAGATGTCTCAAACTTTCCATATGTGCAGATTAACAGGTGCATATGCTAATAAAGGGTTGTGTGATGTACTTCTGGGAGCAATGCAAGGAGCTTCTAAACCATTAATACAGCCAAGCCATCAACAGTACTATTAGCACTATTAGCACTTTCAGGCTAAGAATCAATGTGCACCAGGACGAGAGAGGCTGGCATAGCATCATTAAGAACAATCATTAGGTGCATTTCTTTTCAAATACTTCCTGGGTGTCCTGATTCTCTTCCTCTCTGATTTAGTTTCTCTCTCACACACAAACATACAACGAGGCAAATGCACACAAACAAGCAGACAAATACTCTCTGTCAATCTTCACATCTCTAATTTCTCGATCCCTCCCCCACTCACTTCTCTCCCATTTGTATCACTTTCTCTCGCTGCCCCACTCTCTTTACCCCAAAGGTATCCTATAATCCTCTGCTATCACTCTTTCTATATCTTATCTGCTATCTCCCTGCCTCTCTTACTCTTTCTATAACTGTCTCGATGTCTTCCCCATCTGTCTGTGCTTACCCCTTCAGTCTCTATTTTCCCTCTTTTAAACTCTCCTCTGCTCCTTCTACCTCTGCCCCTTCACTCTTCACCTCTTTCACCCCATTCTCCTTCCTCTTCCCTCGGCAGAAGGCCCCACGGACGGAGAGCTTGCTGTGGCAGGCAGTGAGCACTGCAGGGTCGTGAGCATGTGCAGAGTCCAGCAGGGTAGACGTCAGGGGTAGAACAATACTGGCCTCTGATGGGCAGGTCAGTAGACCTCCTCCCACCTCACCTGGGCTCCAGGCAGGCCGCGTAGGCCATCTCCACCACCTTATCCCAGCCAATGTCCCAGCAGGTGGAGGGGTGGATTTGCAGGAGAAAGAGAGTAAGGCATCAGTGGGAGGCCAAGCGGTTAAATGACACAGTAACTTATGCAGGCTCTCTTTCCTCCCACCCATTCAGGCTGCACACATCACTGTGCCCCTGGCAGCCGATGTCCAATACACAAGACAACCCAGCATGGGGGCCCGGCAGGGGGCGGTTGAGGACAATGAGAGCTTCTGGAGCAGAGGCCCACTTGCCCCTGCGGCAGGCCTCCAGCAGGCCGTTCAGCTGAAGGACTCCTAAACGGCAAACATGCTGCCAAATAAACTGGCCACATCTGGCCCTCAGGCATCGGCCCAGTGCCCACCTAATCAATCTGAGTACCCTTACTCTCCTTGGCACTGGAAAAGTGCTGGTACTCAGCTTGGTAAAACCAAGAAGTGCCGGTACTCAGTACCTGTGAGTACCAGCCCATTTAAAGCACGGCTAATAACCACATTACTCATTGGTAATCTTCATCACTCCGATTCCTCATTCCTCTTCAGGGTATGTAGTGACATCTTCATAAAGGGGACGAACTCCTTGAAATGGTATTCAGGTATTTATTCGAGATGAACTTCAGGAGAAGCAAAGTGCATGCAGTAACACAAACAGGAACAGCATAAATGAGATCATAGCATTCTTATTCAGTACAGAGCAATGCAGTAGATTCCATTACACATAATAATTCTAACAGCTCTTAAAGTAACATGCAATCACCACACATCCCCCTTCCTTAAAACACAAAAGAAGGAAGAATAAATAATAATCACTGAAGAACAAAATCATCAAATTTGCCAGGAGTTCGAATAGGTCTACCAAAACTGCTAGACTTAACAACACCAGCATTGAGTGAGTCCTGTGCAGACGGAAGGTCGGAAACAACATCTGCAGGATTCTCAAGATGAGGACAAGGACCACCCCTAGTATTTGCATCAGGACAGAGAGGTGCGAGAGAACGATTGAGACACTCAGGAACAGAAGAACTAGTTCCAGGCACAACCGCATCATCAAAAGAATCAACAACATCCCGCACATCCCCCTCCTTTAGATTTGAAAAGACATTCAACCACCAATAATCCCTACATACATGCTCACAGCTTTTTGCAGTAACACCCTGCTTGGCTAAAGCTATGCGACTCATGTGATGAATGCTTCCATCCTCCAACTGAACGGTGTTCCTCATAACCCTAGTGATACGCATAGGATCTGAGAACCTGGATTCCAATTTACCAGATCTTCTTCCAGACTTTACTCTGGCCCACTGTCCAACTTTTACAGACACTTCTCTAGTACCATGTTTGCTATCAAAAAGCTCCTTATTCTTATCCTGTGAGGTAGTAATGGAGTGTTTAACACGATCAGTATCCCAAAGATACCTTTGGCTCCTGCCCATCCAACCTGGGTTGATTTTACAATGGGGAAATCTCCCACGCATCAAACCGAAAGGGCTCTCACCAACAGTGTCATGAATGGTAATCCTATATGACCAAATAAGTTTGTTCAATTCATCCTCAAAATTCTTATTAGCTCTTTTTGCCAATTGCAAAACCCCTTTTATAACTCTGTTGACTCTTTCAACGACAGAATTACCCCTAGGGTGATACAAAGCTGTAAACTTCTGTTCAATTCCAATATTGTCCAAAAATACCTTCATAGCCTCAGACTTAAATTGGACGCCATTGTCCGTTAAAATTGAGGCTGGAAAACCCTCTTTCAAAAAACATCTTTCCAGAAATCTAATTACTGCTTTAGTATCCACAACATGAACAATGTCAACTTCCAACCATCTAGAAAAAAGATCAACTAAAACTAAAATATACTTCAAAGAACCATCCTGCCAACAAACAGGTCCAAGAATGTCTAATGCAACACATTCCCAAGGTAAATTAGGACACCCTAAAGACGACAAAGGGGGATTCAAGGTCTTCTGAGTTTTGTCTGCTTGCTCACAACTGAAACATTCACGAACTTTTCTCTCTATATCGATGTCAATTCTAGGCCACCAATACAAAATTTTAATGTTTCTTTTGGTACGAGCTATACCAGGGTGTCCTTCATGGCCAATATCGATAATCTTGTTCCTGATGCCAGATGGGGGAACAATTCTTCCAGCTCTGCAGACAAAATCGCTTTCAACACTTAACTCGTCCCTGACCTCCCAAAATGGCCTTAAATTAGGATCGGCCTTAGATTCATTAGACCATCCACTAACAATTCTCTCCTTGACCTCATGCAAAACTGCGTCATCTTGGTACTCCTTCTGCCAGACTTGTTTAGAAAGACCAGGAACATCATCAAAAACACCAGCCTCACAGTAATCCTTCCATGGATCATTGTCTAATTCTCTGAGCGGTAAAGAAAACCGGCTCAAAAAATCAGCTATGACATTTTTGGTACCAGGCACATACTTCACATCGTATACATAATCCTGTAATCTCATTGACAATCTAGCAATCCTGGCAGAAGCTCTGGAAAGACCATCAGTGGTTAGTAGTTTCGTTAAAGGTTTGTGATCAGACCTTAGTAAAAATTTCTTCCCCCATACATATTTTCTGTAATGCTCCATGGCCCACACACATGCCAATGCCTCTCGCTCTATTACCGAATACTTTACTTCGGAAGGTGACAATGAACGAGAAGCAAAAGCTATAATTACTTCATTCCCTGAACTAGTTACTTGTGTGAGAACACCACCAATGCCAGTAGCACTTGCATCCGTGGTTATAATGGATTCGGCATGAGGATCAAAACCTTGTAGTGATGGTGCCTGTGCAATGTCTCTCTTTATGTTTTCAAACGCTTGTTGGCAAACATCAGTCCATTCAAACACAACCTTGTTTTTCATCAAAAGACGCATATCGTACGTCTTCTGGGAAAAATTATTTACAAACTTCGCATAGAATTCTGCTAAACCCAAAAAGGATCGCAGATCGTCCTTGGATTTGGGTGCAGAAGCTTCAAGAATGGCCTCAACTAATTCTGTCTTGGGTCTGATACCGAAAGTGCCAATCTCATGTCCCAAGTATGTAAGGGACTCTTCTGAGAACTTACATTTGGTTCTTTCAGCCACCAGACCATTGCTTCTAAGTATTTCTAGGACTTCTCTAAGGATAGAGTCATGATGCGTTTTATCTCTCCCCATAATTAAAATATCGTCCTGGAAAAATACGACCTCAGGGATATGGCTGAAGAGATTAGACATCAAACGCTGAAATACTGCAGCGGCTGACGCTAGGTCAAAAGGCATTCGCTTAAACCTATAACAGCCAAAAGGTGTGCAGAAAGATGTGAAATGCCTACTGTTTTTGTCTAGGACAACCTGATGATATGCAGCTGATAAGTCCAGTGTAGAAAACCATTTTGCGTTTCGTGTCAAGGAGAGCATTTCATCAATCCTTGGTAAGGGAAATTGGTCCACCAAAATGTTATTGTTGAGGTATCTTAAATCTACACAGAGACGGGCCTTGCCATTGGACTTGCGAGCTACGACCAAGGGCGAAACCCACTCAGCTGCTTCAACGGGCTCAATCACTTCATTGTCTAACATTTTGTCCAATTCCCTTTTAACTTCATCACGTATTATAAAAGGTATATTTCTAGCTTTATGCACTTTCGGGATTGCACCTTCTTTTAAATGGATACAATGAGTAAAACCTTTGAGTTTTCCCATATGACCCGAAAATACCTCAGGAAACTCCTTAAGTACCCACTTCTTTGTATCTTCAGACTCACATGAAATCAAGACTTGTTCTTTGCTATTGGGGTTAAGAATGATATCTAGGGATTTCTGGTCCTTCCAACCTAAAACGGATGGACCAACTCTAGCCACATACAACTTTCCGATTGCTTTCCTTTCTTTAAAACGGAAAATTAGTGTTCTAAAACCTAAAAAATCAATATCATTCCCAGTATAGCTTTCAGCGGAAACATCATTGGTTTCTAACCAAGGGCCTATTTTGTCCACAAACTGATCCCTCCAAACATCTTGTGAAACAATTGTGTAAGGGGATCCGGAATCTGCAGCCACCTGGATGACAATACCTCCTACTGATATTAGGCACAACGGTTTAGATGAGGAAGAACCTGTAATGTTTACTACCACATCTTTTCTTTTTATCAGATTAACATGTGAATCATTCTCTGAGGAAGATGAATTGTTATCACTATCTTCTTGAACACAAGCTATTTTGCTTTTGGGTTTTTGTTTAGATTTGCGATTACAAACCCTTGAAAAGTGTCCAATTAAACCACACTCTAAACACTTAGCCGCTTTGGCTGGACATCTCTCATACGTGGCGGAATGCGCATAACTACCACACCTGTAACATATTACATTGCTAAAGGTTTTCTGTTCCTTGTTTTCATACTTTTTTTTGTCAAAACGATTCGGTTTTTTCCTTTCGAATTTTTTCTGACTGGTATAAAAATTATTTTTCTCCACAATCTTACCAACCACTTCTTCCTTTTTATCTTGTGACAAAGTAACTTTAGCACACCTTTCTGATAGTTCAGCTTTTTTCACTAAAGCAATAATATCTTTCAAGCAATTATCACCCTCCACCCACAATTTCTCTTGCAATGTTCTATTTTTAGAGTACATAACAATCTGATCTCTAATCAGATCGTCATGCAACTGCGCAAATTTGCATTTTGCAGCTAACTTTTTCAAACTAGAAACATACTCTTCAATGGACTCATGTTTTTGCTGCTTCCTATGGAAAAAAGAATGTCTGGTGACAGCAATACATACTATAGGAGAAAAATGGTCATCAAGATCTACAATGGCTGCTTTAAACACATCCAAATCTCCATCTGCATTTTGATGTTTGTGCATTTCATTAAAAATACGAAGTCCTTCAGGACCTAAAGAGTACAATAACATTCTTTTTTTTCTTTCAGGAGTAAAGACCCCATTGACGTCTTCTAAGTTCGCTATATAGTTCAAAAAGTACTCCTTCCAGTCTAACCATGACACGACTGGTTCTCCTGGAATTGATAAAAATTCTTTAGGAGAATTAATTTGTAGGTAAGGTATATGGGTGTCTCTGTTTAAGTTGGTATCTCCTGTTGGATTTGACCTCGAAGGTGTAGCTTCAACAGACATGTTGGAAAAAAGTAATGTCACAGAATACTGCAAATATTTGTAGGTTGCAGGAAAAATAAAGTGGTCTTTTATTGATTTTGAAAGAGAACGAAAAGAATGGACTTCAAGTATAAGCTTCACGCTGCATGCACTTTACAGCTAAAAACAGGAAAAATAAGCTTCTTGAAACACAAATGCGCAATTAAATTGTTGAGGAAAGCGCTTGAAAGATCAATTGAAATAAAGTCATAAATACCCACACGAAGATCGGAGAAAATGTTCCTCGTTTCAGTGGTCGCGTTGTCCTAGCAACCACAAGATGGCGGTGGAGAGCGTGATGACGCTTGTGACGTGGAGGAAAGCACGTAGATGCGCGCTGAAGCACTGAGTGTGTGCGCGTGTAGAGCTCAATTGTTCACGGAGACGCTGCTGCGTGCGTGAGAGCGAGGAGCTGTGAAGCCGGTAAGCGTTAATCCTTTTGAAAAATGCAAAACGCTAATGAACCGAATCACACGCTAGATCCAGTAAAAGTAGCACACATTTCCCAAAAACGATGAGGTTTTCACCAAAACACACCGTGGTTCTTCTCCCTCGCGTCTTTTAGGTGCTTTCCCCTTCAGAACAGTTAGAAGTAGAAGTACACGCGAGAGGTTCACTGACGGGAAACGCTGGAGCCACAACGTTGTGATAATCCCCACACGAAAAAAAAAAGAGAAAAGGAACATAAAAATATAAATGTTCCCTTGAGTTACTCACGATTGTAGTTGAGTAGCGAAACGAAGGTGAACGTTAAAAGAGAAGAAATCGCTGTGGCGGTTGAAATCACAAGTTGTGCCCATCTCGTTGCCAATTCTGTAGTGACATCTTCATAAAGGGGACGAACTCCTTGAAATGGTATTCAGGTATTTATTCGAGATGAACTTCAGGAGAAGCAAAGTGCATGCAGTAACACAAACAGGAACAGCATAAATGAGATCATAGCATTCTTATTCAGTACAGAGCAATGCAGTAGATTCCATTACACATAATAATTCTAACAGCTCTTAAAGTAACATGCAATCACCACAGGGTACATACTAAATGCAGGGCAGAGGGGCGGCCTCTTGATGACCGCCCTCACAAAAGAGTCCTTCTTATATTTTAAGTGCTCCTTGGTGGACCCACCCCTTTACTATATAAAGGAAAATGGCATTCCTACAACTTCCTGGTACTTTAAAGCTCCCAAGATGTGCAAAGAAGGCATCGGGCGGTATGGTGCAAACATAAATCTGGGACAGAAAATATGGGATCGAAGTAATTAGGATTACTGGTAAGTAATCTAGACATTACCTCCTCTTCCAGTATTCCTTGTCTGATTCCTTACTAAATGTAGATATGTCCAAGCACCAATGTCTTCTTCACACCTAATCCCCTGAGAACACAGGTATGAATCCAAGTAGCAATACACACGGACCACTGCACCACTATTAAGGAAGTAAATATGGGCCACTGCACCACTATTGAACAAATAAATATGGGTATTTGGCCTGCATGGACACAAGGACTAATAAATAACCTACTGACACAGGCCCTGCACCGTAAAACAAGAGAATACTTCCAAAGGATGTGTACCAAAAAAAAAACGGAAGTTTCAGTTGTGGGTTTTTGAAGGAGTAATTAAATAAATGAAGGACGTTTTTGAAAGGGTGGTCGTCTGGAGGCAGCACTTCCGCACTGCATTCCATAAGGAATTGGACAAAGAAGGCTGGATAAAGAGGTAATGCAAACAAAGACAGGTCAAGCCCTCTGCCCCTTGTTGGGTATAAAAAGGCATCCATAACTGGAGTGCAGTGGACCAGGTTCCAGTGAATATAGTTCAACAACTTCAAATTATTGTTACTGTTACCCAGGTGTATGGTGCTAGGCTGACTGACGGAGTCCTTGCAGTCAGGAAGGAACAGATCCATCGGAGTGTGTGTCCTTGGATTCCGATGTCATGTAGGTATTGGATGACAATGGAGTGGGAAACTGTCAAATGCTGTGGAGAGGTCCAGTAAGATAAGGACTGCCATTTCTCCTCTGTCCAGAGTTATGTGGATGTCATCCTTGGCAGCAAAGAGGGCAGTTTCTGTGCTGGGGTAGGGTCTGATACCAGACTGAGTGGTGTCGAGGAGATGGTGGCCATTGCGATATTTGCTGAGATGTCTGTTGATGATTTTCTCTAAGACCTTGGCCTGGAATGATAGCAGGGAGATCCAACTGTAGTTGGCAAGCTTTGAAGGGTCCGCAGAGGGTTTCAGCAGTGGGAGGACAGTTGCGTGTTTACAAGTATCTGAGGAAGTCGCAGAAGTGAGCATGTGAGCATGGCGCGTATGGATTGCAGCCCTCTGGAGTAGACGTGATAGGCAGAGGTCAGATGGGGCCCCTGAGTTGATGGACTCATGGTGGAAGCAGTTTCTTCTAGAGTGATGACAGGTCTTGTGGCTAGCATTGTTGGATAAGATCGGGAGGCATTTGGTAAGGGATGTCTGATCTGGTTGTGGGCTGAAGTTGCTGTAAATGGTGATGATTTTGTTGGTGAAAAATGGAGAAAGATTAATTTAGAGCTCCACATAACCAAGTGAGAGAATGGACACTTGTAACTACATAACCATAGGTTAAATTGAATCACCCTCATAAACGCTATGTTAACTGTGCGGTGTATATCGTTTCTCCGCCCCACATTGCGTTATGGCATTATAAAGAGATCCAGTAACATGATCTGAAATTATACCCACTCATTTGTTTTAATAACAAAACCTCACCATACGCCAATTAAAGTTTTTTGAAGTGAAGTCTTGTTTTTTAGATACAATCCTCCCTCTCTTTTTTGGGGGTGCACAAATATCTCAGGACACTACTACCTGTACCAGTGGTTGCCTCAGGCTTGAGGCTGGCATATAGCATACATTTGGACACCCAATGATAATGCCATAACGTATATCTGGGGCGGAGAAACGATATACACCGCACAGTTAACATAGCGTTTATGAGTGTGATTCAATTTAACCTATGGTTACGTAGTTACAAGTGTCCATTCTCTCACTTGGTTATGTGATATATTGAATTGGGGAACTGAATGGACATAAATTCCTCCTCCCTACCTGTTGATTATAATAATTTAGAGCTCCTACACAGGAATAATCAAGTTGGAGGAGGCTGAAGGTAAGGTGAAATCTTTCACAATGGCAAATATTTCTTTGCTTCTGTTGTTGCTGGCATCAATGCAATCTGCCAGAGCAGCGCGTTTGGTACTATGGATCATTTGGTGGCAGCGTCTTGTGTTCCTGTCTGCATTGCCCTAAGTTGGCAGGGTATGCTCAGACGTGAGTCCCTTGTTCACTTGGCCACTGGATTCAAGATAGCCTGGCTGATGAGGATTATGAATCCGAAACCGGTCCCAGGATGCTTGTTTCCGGTCCAGGGAAGGCATGGCTTGGCAGTTCGGGCTGGACTGTTCCCATGAGGCACAGGGTCAGACTGATTTGCATATGACCATGTCTGAACTGGGGTGGCTGAGTGAACTAAAGAATGGTGATGGATTAAACTCAGATCATTTGACTGGGGGTGAGTGTTTGATTTGCTCAAACGCTCCGACCATCATCGTCTTTTGTGTCGCTTTGCCCGGGCACATTCTCCATTTGCGTTCCTGTTGTTTGCAATGGCATTTCATCAGCCTGAGCTCCTCCAATGAATTTTCCAATCAGGATCTCATTCCTGCTATCTAGAGTTCTTTGTAACAGAGATCTCTGCGCAGAGGTAATCGGATCCCCTTTCCAAATGCAGATTGTTTTCTTCTTTCACTCTGAAGGTTAAATATTTTTCCTATAGACAAATCTCTTGCATTACACCCGCTTCAGAAATGTGGGGGTGTCATTCTCCTTCCCACCCCGGAAAGAGTATTTATGCCAACACTGTGGAGAAATTTCTGTATGCCCACGAACATAGGTACTTGTGGGCATTCAAAAACTTCCAAGGCTAACCAGGCTAACCAGGCCTTGGACTGCCCACATTCCCACCCCTTGAGTGGGATTTACAGCCGTGGACAACTGCTTACTCATGGCTTACTCATGCCAGAAATCCCTTTGTGAAATCCAGGCAGGCATAAGTAAGGTACATGTAGTTGTAAACTATGGGGCACATTTACAAGTCCCTAACACCACCGGAGCACCACTGGAGCATCACTTTTTGTGACGCTCTGGTGGCATTGTTCCATACCCCAGATTTACAAGGTGACGTTAAGCCAATGCCCCCTTGTACATATGCCCTTTTGCAGTGGGCATTCCACCGGAATATTCATTGCGTTTTGAGGCTGCCCCATATTTACAAGAATGGAGGAGCGCCACAAAATAAGGACAGCTAAAACCTGGTCTTAGGATGGCGATATGAGGAGAAATTTTCCTTGTGTTTTGCTCTTTCTGCAGCACGCATAGAAATAGCACATCTCCTTTACAGATTGTTTATGTGCTGGAAGGTGTCCCTGGCGCTAAGCAGCATTATAAGCGCTACTGCTAGAGGAAACGCAGGGTTGTGCCGTATTTTTGTAAATAAGGCACATCCCTGTGTTTTGAAAATGTCGGAGAGCGTCATTGCCAAATTTGGCGTTACACCGTGCTCCGGCATTTTCTTGTACATTTTCCCCTCCGTTTACGACCAAATTTATCTTTATGAATAAACCCATGTATCTCTGGGCCTTATTGAGAAAGGCTGGTTGAGAGCTGTTGGGGGGGTCTTGGATGGAGGCCTGGGGGAAGGAGGTACTGCCCCATATATGTAAAACGTATGTATTGTATTCCTTTGCACAGCACTCACCAGAGCGTACACAACACAGGTCTTGCAATAAAGGAATATTCTGTTATTAAACCCATTCCATCTATGTTTAATCTGCTCGCTGGTTGTGGGAGCGGAGTTTCATGTGTTTTTCAGATTTCGGGCCTGCTGGACTCAGCACTTCCTTCTAAATAAAAAAGAAACTCCCATCGCAGAGCGGCCATTAAATATTTATTATGCAAATGAGCGGCTCCCTGGGAGATACTTTAAAATTCATCAAACATGGCATATAATAAATCCGACCTTAAAAACAGATGTAAAATCTGCGCGACTCATCAAAATCCTGACCGCTATTTAAACAACTATAGATGAATGTTAATTTCATTCAAAATGTTTCTATATACAGAGCGTTAGAACTTTTTATAACGATTATCATAGGGTTGTCTGTCGGGCCCCTTTGTTAAGGTGGAAACATGATTTCCATAAAAGGGTCTTAAACACTAATAAAGTGTCTCGGCCTTGAGCAATTTGCAACATTTCCTTTCATAAAGGAACGATCAGTGCACGACCAAAGATTTTGCCAAATGTAGTGCAGAGTTGCCTAAGGAGGGCAAAGTTATACCGAGGATTAAAAATGCAGTTTGCCATTGAGACACCCATGGGGACGTTTGCCAGTGAAACGCCCCAGAACGGCTGAATGAAGCATTTTGGAGCCATAAACCAACACATCACCGCTGCTCATGCATGCATGCAATATTAAGAAATCCATTAGAAGTTCAGAATTATCGTAAAAAATTAAAACATAGAAAACATAGAAAAGTGGTTTCTAACTTGTTCATTTTTATCTCATCTATTTATAGACATGAGTAATGTATATACAACAGCTTGCTACTCGGTGTAAAGCACTTCATCGCCATGTCAGGGGTAGTAAGCGCTATATAAATACATAGCTCATGGACATCATTTAGGAGTCGCCATGGGTCGCTGCTGTGACCCCTGGCATGGCCCTTGTGACCCCAGCACTGCCTTTGCGACCCCTAGTCTCAGCAGTGGCAGGAACAGAAGCAGCTCGTCTGAGTGGGCGTTGGTGGGGGCTGTAAAGTTGCTAGGCCCCCATGCATTATTAATGACCACACAGACACTTGATTATGCTGGGTAGAACTGTCCCAGGGCACGTGCACCCGGCCCCTTTTATTGCCAGGGTCACATGTCCTGTGATGCCTGTGTTGGATGGGTGTGGGCTGGGGTGTAAGCCAGCCCTCGGGGAGTGGCTGGCACAAACAACAACTAGAACGGTGACCAGCAGGTCCCTGCAGGGGCTTCATTCACCTCGTTTTTTTCCAATTTGTTATTATACTAATAGTGAATAATATAACATTATTCTCTATTAGTTTAATAAAACATGGAGTACAAATAGCTGGAATATGACTTTCCCTGGCAGCTGAACTAAGTAAAAAAATGCTTTTAAATGTATGTATGTTTTCTACGTGTTTGCAGTTTTGAGTGTGTAAGAGAGAGTGTGTGTATGTATGATTGTGTGTGCATGTGTGTGAGTGAATGCATGTGTATGTATCAGCATATGTATGTGTGGGTGAAAGTGAAGGTCAAGGGGCAGGTGAAGTCACTTCCTCTACCAGGCATTTTAGTGAATTGACGTCCATGTAACTACTGTTCACGAACAGAGGCTCGTGGCATCTATTTATTACATGGGCGCTTCTAGTTGAAATTGGTGGTAAAGTGTTCTAAACGCTGTCGATATCAGTTCTCGCACATGTTTACGGAGATCTATAACACACAGTAAAAACAGCTGTAAACATCGGAGTTCCTACTTGGAACCAGCTCCTCAATGCAGCAGAGCGTAGGACTCTGGTGATGGGGAGGTCCTGTTGGGTGCCCTGAGTTTATTATGAAGTAATGTCAGGTATGAGAGGAAACCGAGCTATCAGTTAAGTGTGATTTAGAAAAAGACTGCCATCTATTTCCCTTGTTTAATCAGTTTGTTACTGTAGAGCACATGAACATAATCAACAATTCATGTTATCCGTTAGAAATTCTTCAAAGACATGCCTTGGGTGGTTTATTTCTCATATGTAGTCTACTTGCACAGTAGGGATAAAATCAGCCAACACATGATTCATTCCCTTTGGCACACCTGACAAATGACACTGACTGGAACAGGTGACGCCTAAGAGAGGATACGGAGGACTGCACAGAAGTTACTTCCTGCCCTATAACCCTGGTACCCAAAAGGTATGTCTTGATGATTTTGCAGTGAATGATGCTTCACCAAGCCTTAAGAGAGCCCCAGGCTAGAGGGATTAGCCTTGGAAGCAGCCCTATGATTAGGCCAGGACCCAGAGAGGGAGAGTCCTTGGGGACTATGAACTCCAAGGCAGTGTCAGTGTGGTGTGATGCAGTGAACCCTACACCCACACCATAAGGGCATATAGCGGTGGAGATGGGCATGTGGTGTCTCATGGTGGGCCGGGAACAACCTGTGGGGGGTGTAGCCAGGTGATATCTGCAAAACACATTAAGGAATCACTAAAAATTCTGTCCTGGAACGTAGCAGGGACAGGTATTAAACTGGGGGACCCAGACTGGTGTGAGTTTATAGGTGATTATGATATCTGTCTCTTCCACGAGACATGGAGTTTATTGTCCATTGTTAGGAATGAGAATACCTCCTTTGTTATTCCCACACTTCAATCCCCTAGAGGTAGGGCATCGGGAGGCTAGGGCAATATGGGAGAGCACAGATCTACAGTGCTCAAGCAAGACCCTACCTGTTGATTTCCTAGATGTGACGACCATTAGAGTAGACTTTACTTGTGTCAATACCTTGGTGCTGATCAATGTTTATAATCCGGTAGTGGGGAAGAAAGAATCCCAGGGGACTTTTTATTGAGCATAGGAGTGGAGGGGATCTTATTATAGCTGGTGACCTGAACGCTACCTTTGAACCTCTTATTTCACTGCACCCCGATTTATTGGCTGAGCTGGATAAAGAATGGGGGATTCCATCTATAGAACTTCCTCCTATTAAATGGTTCCCTAGGGCAGCCCAGATATACGCAGTAGCTTTAAAGTTCGATTTACGAGCCACAAATGGCCGGATCGCACCTGAAATTGAAGGTAAATTCACCTTCAACAGGCCAGGGAACAGCAGCAGTATTGATTATTTTTTAGTTAGTTTGAAGAACTGGAAGTATGTTCAGGACATGGTGGTTGTGGAAATGGTGGACAATGACCAAAACTCCCTTAGTTTGACTTTGCTGGGTTCCCTTGCCAATAAGTCGCTTGCCCAAGGCCATGATCAAAAAGGAGGCGTTGAACTCTCCAATAATGGGAAGACTATTAAATGGGGGTTGGTTGTAAAGCACCCAGAAGCTGTGGAGGTGGTGAATAACATGGCTAAAGAACAGGTAGAGCTACTGAATAATCTTGCCCCACAGGAGAGTGGGTTGTTTTGGGCCAAATCGCATGAGTCTCTCTTTGACAATATACGAGAGATCTTGAAGCTAGACCTTAAGTACCTGCACAAAAGCCAGAAGGTAACACCACGGTACACAAAGGTATGTAGGGTAGCTAAAACCCAACTACTACTAGCTGCCAAGACAAGTGATGGGTCACAACTTGTGATTTGCAGGGCAACCTATAAGATCGAACTGGAAAAGGCAAAAAAGGAATGGGAGAACTCTCTCTGGGACGATCTGTCCCATACGCTGTTGACCAAAGACATTGTCAAATTTTGGCCAATCTGGCATTGAAATCCATTGGTGGTAAAAGATCTGGGGAGTAGGATTAGGTATCTCACTTTAGTAACCTATACTCCTGCACAGATGCCACGGCATGGGTCAGTGTGGACCCTTTGCTTGTGGCAAAACTTAACGATACAAACAACATTGAAGTAACTCTGCGGGAAACTGAGGAGGCAATTAGCTTTATGTTACTTGGGAAAGCGCCAGGACTGAAGCGTATTCCAAATGATCTCTTTAAATTACATCTAGGCCCTTGGGTCCCCTGTTTGAACCATCTTCTTACACTGTTTTGAAGGGTATGCAGATTCCTGTGTCATGGCGTTTGGTGGAAATCATTCCAATTTATATGAAGGGCCAACATAGTGTACCTAGCAATTATAGACCAGTTAACCTAATCGATGCTGCACAGAAAACTTTCTTCAAAGAAATCCTAAAACACATTGCAAATTGGATTAGGGAGAACAATGTGCTTTCAGAGTTTGAGGCAGGATTTAGGGGTGAAATTAGTACAGTAGATCAGGTCTTCTGCTTTAACTGCCCCTTTGGTAGACTGAGACGGTTAACAAGGGTCGCCTTTTTGTCTCCTTTGTTAACCAAGGTGCAGCCTTCAAATTGGTTCCAAGGGCTCTGATATGGACAAAATTGGATTAGATGGGTTTCCCGCCAAACCTTCCAGCGATTGTGGTACAGCTGTATGAAGAGAATTATGCAAGGGTTAGGTGGGGGTAAAAGGTGAGTTCACCTGTGTCTATCATTTTGCCCCGCAATTGCCTTTCCTACATTGTTTGTTTTGACACCTCAGTTGTTTTTTTTGCCACTCTCACCCGCCCAACCCTTGTTGTCCGTGTTGCCACTCGCACCGGCCCTCTTCCACTGTCCATGTTGCCCCTCACTCCTGCTTTTCCACTCCCCTTTTCTCATTGTCCGTGAGCCCCACTGACTCCATTGTTCATGGTGCCCCCCACATGCCAGAACAAAATAATTGCTGTGATGTAGCCAGCGTTGAAGCCTGGATACACACAGGCACTGGTTTCAGTTTTTGTTTTAAGGTGTGTTGCTGTACATATCCATTTATGTTCTTTCTCTCCGAGGACTTTTAAATTATTTTGGTAGAATTGGAAATGGGTAAAAGAAAAGCTAACCCCTATTGGAGAGAAAGAGGCTCTCCATGCCTGGTTCGTGGTCCATTACTAACTATCTGACTTACGTCATGAGGCAATTAACACTAATGTCAGGCTTGTGGGAGATCAGATTATTGCTGCCAGAAGGCAATTTTTAACCCCAGCCTTACAACCTCTAAAAACTGTTGTCTCATTGAGGGTCCCTGGCCCAGAGATTTTGGTTAAAACCATTGTTTCAGGAATCGGTAAAGAATTGGTACTGCAGTCCAGTTGAAGTCCTCTAAATAAAGGACCCTCTGAATCTGGATCAGGGCGCTATGCATCCTTAAATTCACCCCCGACTAAAAAGAAGAAACAAGATTACTCTACGGCTGTTGAAGAGATGGGAAGAAATTACAAGTGAAAAAAAACATTTAGGAAATGCAATATAACATACAGTGGACCTATGAGTTTACAGAAAAAATATGTATTCAACCAGGTAAATATCAAAAATATATGTTTTATTTATATAAAAATGTTTTTTATGAAGATATTTTTTTCCCATTAGAAAAATAGAGAAAAGGAGAATATTATAAAAGCAAATAGCACAATGTAATTGATTAAACTGAGCAACTATTAATCAAAGTACAAGTCCATTATTACTCTTTAAGTTTGCAGGCACACTCATTTATTCATTTATATTGCGACTATTTATGCACAATTGATTTAAATGGTACAAGAATAAAGAACATGAGTGATATATACTTTTCAGATAGAACATGGACTGTATACAAAAGTAAGTACAGCTCAGTGTTGAAATACATTTGTCATGATTAAAAACATTTATAACTGTCATGGCTGACGAAATTCTAGATACGAGTCATCTAAATCAATTGTGCATAAATAGTCGCAATATAGATGAATGAATGAGTGTGCCTGCGAAGTTAAAGAGTAATAATGGACTTGTCCTTTGATTAATAGTTGCTCAGTTTCAACGATTACATTGTGCTATTTGCTTTTATAATATTCTCTTTTCCTCTATTTTTCTTATGGGAAAAAAATATCTTCATAAAAACATTGTTATATACATAAAACATATATTTTTGATATTCACCTGGTTGATTACATATTCTCCTGTAAACTCATAGGCCCACTCTATGTTATATTGCATTTCCTAAATGGTTTTTTTCACTTGTCATTTTTCCCTGATTTAGGAAATTTAGTCAGGGGTACCCCTTTTTGTTTGCAAAAATGGAGATGGGGAGAGCCGATGTAAGCCAGCCCCAGCTGTAAAAAAATGGATTCTAAGAACCCCCGGAACAAAGTCGCTACGGTGAGGAAAATGGCTTTGAAGGATAACCTTGACTTTGAACAAAACATAATAGACTATTTCTCCCAGAGCTTTGCTAAACTTTTAGTTATAGTTACTAATGTCAGTGAGCTTGTATGTCCGTTTGAACAGATTAATGTTTCTTCAGGTTCTTCGTCCAGACTCCCCCTCTAAACAGCCAGCTAGCCTCATCTGCACAATCCCTCTCCAAATCATAGCAAATTGATACTGTGGAACCTGCACCTAGTCGATCCATACAATAGGTACATTTACCAATCCATCGATAAGATATTTTACATAATAAAGTTAGACCTAATTCGAACCAGGCTGCTTTTATAAATTTAATGGAAAATGTGGATCTTTTAATCAACCTATCAAAATTATTTATAAAGAAACTAGGCCCAAAAAAAACAAAATCAAGGAAATTTCAATTGGCAGGGGTAGAGATAGCTAACGTTCAAAATGTTGTATATTTTTATATTAATTTGGACTCCCAAATGAATTGAGAGTTATTACTAAAATCAAGGGTGCTATAACTGCAGAGATCCGTAGAGGCTGTTTTTAATTTTACTAGAAACTAGGGTCAAAAACCAGTGAAGAAATCATACGTATATACAAAATTAAGTGCATGGCAATCAGGACTTGTGGGGCAGGGGTTTCAAAGGTGTGGATGTATCGCAGACGGTGGAGAATACATTTTTATGTAGACTACTAGAGGTCCCAAAAGCTACTCCATCCTTTGTGAACCACTCTGAAACAGGGCTGGATTTTTTGGCTGTTATTCTTGGAATAACCCTTTTGTTACAATCAGGGCCGGCTTTAGAACTGGTGGTGCCCTGTGCGACATTGTTTGTTGGCGCCCCCCAATGACCACCTCTGCCATGGATTCCCTCATTACCACCATTTGACAATGGCCCCCCAAGTTTCCATAACCATTGTCTCTTAGATTCATTTATTTTTTTAGCGCTTCACATACGATTTTAAGATGCCTGAACACTTTACATCACACACGAATTGCGCAGAGACAATCATCGCTGTGCAAATCAGTATATAGAAAAGGTTACGTACGACAGAGGCCTACAAGGAGAAGGAGTCACAGGTCATCCTTGCTGGTAGGCAGTATAGTTTAAGCACAAATTCAGAATTTAATTTAATTTAAAATGTAACACCATTGTTTCTTTAATAATAAGATTTGATTTCTTCTCAAATGAATCCCATTTGCAAAATTAGGACAACGAAAGACTGGGCAAAAAAGATATGACTCTAATATTTTCCTTGCAATTTACATGCAGCAGGGACATTAACCCTCTGCACTGTGATGATTCAAAATTCTACTAGACAAAGCTCCGGTCTTTCTCCAGGAAGAACATAAATCACTGGAGTTGACATTTTTATTGATGTCTGGAATTTGCTGGGTCAATGTAAGAGACATCAGGTGCTTTTGAAAGATGAACATGGCGCCCCCACCCCAAGTCAGTGCCAGGTGTGGTAGCACCGATCGCACCGCCCTAGAGCCGGCCCTGGTTATAATGGCTAAGAGTGTGGAACACTCCGGAAAGAAATTTCACTAGGGAGATTTTATTAGATTGTCTCTCTTTGGATAATGTAGCAGCCATTCCCTGGCTCGACCACGAAAAATCTGTTTTTAATTTGCTGGGAATCCCTAAGTTATTTTCAAGCCATGATAGTATAAAATCAGATGTGAAAAGTCTGACCAAAGCACTATGGGGTCGATTAGGATCGCGGACGGACTTGAGTCCGTCCGCGACCCCTGAGGAGGAGGGAACGTCCGCATGGGCTGCGGCGTTCCCTCCGATCTGATTAGGATGTGACCGCCAGGGTGGCGGTCACATCCTCTATCTCTAACATTGCGGCGGGTGCAGCTTCAAGCTGCACCCGCCCCAATGTAAAAAATGCATGCACAGCATTTCCGTGCACAAAGCGGCAGGCACCGCGCGGTGCCTGCTGCATTGTGCACGCAAATGCAGGGGGGTACCATAGGTACCCCCCATGTGCACTCACCACCACCCCTTCACCCAGGGGGCCCGCAACGGGCCCCCGAAGTGAAGGTCCGTATGCTTTTCCATGGCGGCAATGCCGCCGTGGAAAAGCATATTTACACACACATCATAATATGGCGGACGGTGTCTCATAGACACCGCCTGCCATGTTATGGCTTTTCCGCCGCGGTCGGCTCCGACCGCGGCGGAAAAGCGGCGGACGGAATTCCAGACCCACCAGCCATCCTAATTTGGCGATGGGTCTTTGGAGTCTCCGCCGCGGTTTTTCCGCATCCTCCAGGCCGGCGGACACTTCCGCCGGCCCGGAGGATGCAGAAAAACCGCCATCCTAATCGGCCCCTATATTTTTACTGGCGAGCTCAGCTACGCCTTAGGGGATTCCAGGCTTTGCAGGCCAGTGAAACTATTTTCTTTTGAAAACAGTTTCCAGCCTTGAGTTTTATTTATATAACATTCTTAACTCAGAGTTCAGATTTTGTCTATATTTAAAAAAAATTGGGTGGTTCCCCCAAAGCAAGGATCCTAGTTGCTGTCATTACTGTATTGTCCCTGTGATAATGTTTCTAATCAAAGTTCAGTGCATTTCCCACTTCTTTGTTCTCTGTGCGGTTATCCTCAGAAGCGTTTCCTACTCTCATTTTTGCGGGAAGCCAATATTAGGCAAAATAAGCCAGCACTGTTATTTCTGAAAAAAACGTGGCTCAGGGTGCATTGCCTATGCTGTTATTATTTTTTTAAGATGCTCCCTGGCCATTAGGAAGAGATATGGTAAGTCTGTTGGATGAATTAAGTCTGTTGTTTCTATTTTCATTGTTTGAACTTATGTGGGGCAGTGGGACATTATCGTAATTGTTACACACTGCACATTAGCACCTTTTCAATTTTTCGTATTTGTTATATTGTATGTTGATCTGATTTTGAAGTCCTCATCGTGAACATTGTATTGAGATTTGCTTTTATGGCTATATATAGCCGAATAAAGATCGATTGACGCTAGATAGAAACTGGCATTTCCACATCCAGGTCGCATCCCCTGTGAAAGGACAGTACAATACCTGGCCTGTTTGTGCAACGCCTGATTTGTTTGTGTAGAGGAGGCCTCTCACAGCCAGTGACAGGAACAGCAAGAACCTGGAGGGACACAGATTGCTTTAGTCAGAAGTAGGCAGCCTTGGCACGTTTAGAAAAGGAGCTGAGCAACAGAAGTGATTCCAGCAGCTGGCACCTTGTGTTGTCCGAGTACGAAGGGTACTGTGACAGATGTACCAGCAGGACACACGTCTAGAGTAGGAACTCGGCCACTTTGCTGTAAATGTTAGACAAGGGAATTGCAAAAATATAGAGTTGCTTAGAGGTTGCACCAGTCACAGACTAGTTCAGTCTTAAAAAAAAAAAAACGCTGCATGCACTGTGGGAAAACAGCCAATCTTCAACGAATAATAAGACTGTTTGGCGTAGGACGCCTTTAATCCCAATATCGATATTTACCAAATAAAGAGACAGGCGCTGGCAATCTGGAAAGCAAGAACGGGTTTATTGCTTCAGTAGAGAACACAACAGGCCTGACAAAAGTCAATGTCTTCAGGAGGTGTTCTAACAACGTCTCCGCGGTCCTACATTATATACAGTTTACAGTAAGTTTATTGGTGGTCAAACATCCTTGGAATTCCCGCCCCCAGCAGGTTCCCACAGTGTCCCAACAGTTGGTAGTCCCCCACCCGAGTCTTGATTGGTGATTGGTATCACACACCCGGACATTCCAATGGGGACTGTAAATGCGTGGGATCGGTCAGATCTAAGAGTTATGTAGATGATAAGATCATGCATCTCTGAGTGTGCAACAAGTCCTGCAGTGTGGGGGCAATAAAGTATGTCCGCAAGGCTTGGTTTACAGCCTGGGACCGGATCGAGTGGCCAGGTGTGGTTGGGGGTTATCAAAAGGGCATATGTTTTCTGCACGGGAAGTGGCTCCGGGGCAGGGTCGCGCTGAGGATGCTTTATGACTCTAGCATGTGTGCTTGGGGGCTGCCAGCATGCGGGGGGATGATTGCGAAGTCAGGGAGACGAGTAGGTGACTCGCAAAGCGCGAGATGGCCGTGGCACCTAAAATGGATGCCGTTTACGTGCGGCCGATGGCTCTTGTTAAGCAAGATGGCGTCGGTGATGTTCACGTTTGTCGATTCTACTTTTAACAGTCTTCCCTTTGAACATTCCCAAGACATCCTGCTAGTCTATTTCGACCCCCAAAATGTCCTGTATCTCGGTATCATGTATTACATTTATTCGGGCTGTGTGTGAGCCTATATTCCTGGGGCATAAGGAGTACGTACATAGAGAACATAGAGGAGGTATGCAGTGTATCCCCAGGCAGCAGGCACATGTTATAAAGACTGGAATCAAGAGGATTATCAATACTTTCCATCCCCACTCTTTTAATATCCCCCAAAAACAGCTTCCAAGTGTCCAAGTCTCTTGTTCTTGATGGATCTCTGATGAAATTCTGTGTAAATGTTCAATTGCCTTATAAACGGAAGGGGAACTCTCAGGAACGAAGGTGCTACAGCTGGCACCGATGATGCGACATGCTCCTCCGCGGTCTGCCAGTACTACGTCGAGTACAAGGCGATTCTGCAAAGTCATGAGGCGGACCGCTTGAAGCTCGGCAGTGTTGTTGGTGAGGATGCCAGCTGTCACGTTCAAAGCTATCTCGACTGCCTGAGATAGATGTCGAATGGCCCGGCTGTTTGCCATCGGACCCCAAAATGGAACAAGGCCTTTAACTGCATCCAGAAACTGGGATGCAGCCGAATCTGCTTGGTCGAGGTCTCCGGACCGCTTTTCTCTGTGATGCCCAGCAGGGCAGTGTAGGTCGGAGGCAGAACAAAGGCAATGTAGCAAGTGCCCCCCCAGCCTTTTGGGAGCCAGGTGTAGGCTTTAGTACCACAGATGAAGTACATGTTTGGTGATGCAACAAATGAAGGGGGGGTCGGTGGTATGTAGGGTCCTGGTGATGCGACAAGTACTGTGGCCCACATTTTTCGTCCCATGGTCTTCAATGCAAACAAGACCTGAGACGTTCACCACAGATAGGGCCACAGTTGTGGTTGCAGCTGTTCTTTTCTTTAGAAAGGAGAAGGTGGGTCTGGCTGGATTATTGAACACTTGCATTTCCACTCGTTCTTTTGCAGGAATGTCCATTGGGAAGGTCGCATTTGAAGTGAGGAGACAAAAGGGAACAGCTGTTCTTCCAGTTTTGTTCAACCAGAACTCATTGTAGAATTGTTTTATGGTTCCATCAGATACGGTATTGTCTCTGTAGCTTTCTTGTAGCAGTAATAACCAGGCAAGGTAGGACCCATGTACAGAGAACGGTGAAGGAATGAAAGGAATGGAGTGTTCAGTGGCATGTGGTAGCAATCCACAGACCCAACAGTTCGTAGCATTTGCAACAAGATTGTGCTGGTGCAGCAGTTGGACGAAAGAGTTATTCCAGAACTCTCTGCGTTGTTCTCGGAGGCGTGGTGATAGCGACACCAGATAGTGTTCTTTTTCAGTGGTGGGTTGCACAGTGGGCATAAAGGTTCGATGAGCGGGAGCACTTTCTTCGATGATCCATACTGTTACCATTAGTAGGAGGCTTGTGAGTGATACTGCTATGAGTGCAATTGTCTTTATACTGTGAACTTTGGCAGCCTTTATTCTCAAAGGCAATGGGTTTTATGGACAGGGACAACTTGCGCTCTACATAAGTTTCTGACAGCTTGTTAGGTTAGAGACAACGTTACCATTGGTGCCACAGGAAAAGGGAAACCCTCTGAACCCTTTGCAAGGTGTCGGAAACAACACCTGGACTTTGGCAGCCTTGGCGTCGTCGTGGTGGTTCTTCGGTCGTCCGGGATCTTCCATCACCTTCAGGGGGCTCGATGACTCACAGGACCACATACTTTGTCTAGCGTATAACCTGGCAGCCTTTGTAGTGTTGGCTACCGATCTGAGACTTTTGACTTAGTTAGTGGTCTGCGTGTCGAGACGCCCTCCTCTTGTCGACCTCAGGTTGTACCCTTTCTTGGATGGTACAGTAGGGTCGGGATACTCTGCCAGTTCGAGTGTCTCTTTTTGTGGGTAACAGTTCAAGGCTGGTCGGTCTTTGATCAGGAGCTCTTCTTGGACGTCCACTTCCTCGCTGGTTGTCAGGTTTGGTGAGATCCGTCGACAGTGGTGGGCGTGCAGCCAGTGCTTCTTTCCTTCCACTCGAAGAGCAGTTCGGGTGGTGATGAGGACCTGCCAGGGGCCCGTCCACCTGGGTTGCAGACTCTCCGACCTCTGGAAATTCTTTATTAGGACGAAGTCGCCAGGTTTGATATCATGTACTGGACCCCTGGACACATCCGGAATGGCATGCAGCACCTGTTGGTGGAAAAGTGTTAATTCGGTGGTAAGCTTATGCAGGTAATGAGACATTAGCATGTCCGGGACATCATTAATGGTGGATGGTTTTGGTGCTGCCCAAACATGCATTGGCCGGCCGAAAACCACTTCGTAGGGTGTCAATCTATGCTTGGTTGGGGTGGAGCGCATTGATAGCAATGCCAGTGGGAGTGCGTCGGGCCATTTTAACCCAGTGGTGGCAACTATTTTTGCAAGTTTCAGTTTTAACTACTAGGCCTGCTGATTGGGGGTGAAAGACGCCGTGGAATTTTTGTTTCACCCCTAAGCCCTTCAGGATGCCTTGGATTACGTCCGCTACAAAATGGGGGCCATTGTCGCTCCATAAAATTCGACAAAGGCCGTACCTAGGGAAGAATTCTTTCAACAACACCTTAGCTGTAGCCGTAGCGGTATTGTCTCGAGTGGGGTATGCTTCCACCCATTTGCTAAATGCACACACAATGACTAGGACGTATTTGAGACCATGGCACCTTTCTAACTGTATGTAGTCCATTTGGAGGACTTCAAAGGGGTGATCGGGGACTGCAAACCCTCCCCGTGGTACTGCTGTCCCCTTCCCTGGGTTGTGATGTAGGCACACCATGCATTGTTGTACCAAACGTTTTGCCGAGTCAGCAATCTTGCTGTTGTGCCATACTCTCGTGATTAGCTCGATCATGGGGGCAGATCCTATGTGTGCGAGTAGGTGTGCCATGGTCAGTATGGGGATCAGATATGCGTTTGGTAACAACCATTTGTCACTGTCTTTTGTTCTCCAGCAGCCTTCCTCACCTTTAAGTCCCACCCGTGCCCATTCTGTCAGTTCACTCTGTGTGCCTGTCATTTGTATGTCTCTTATAGTCGTCCTAGTGTCAGTCCAGTGCTCTGCTTGTGACCTGGTCACATACATGCGTGTAGTTGTTCTGTCTTGTGCTGTGGTTCGAGCGGTAATGTCTGCTAGAGCGTTTCCCTGTCCAATAAGGTCGGTCACCTTCTTATGAGCCTGGCACTTTATCACTGCTAGCTGCTTGGGGAGGAGTACTGCTTCCATCAATGCAGAGACTAGATCTCCATGTAGGATGGGTGTGCCGTGTGACGTCAGGAACCCTCTTTCCCTCCAAAGGAGCCCAAAATGATGAACTACCCCAAAGGCATATTGGCTATCGGTGTATATGTTGACTGTCGTGCCAGCTGCTAGGACGCATGCTCGAGTGAGAGCAATGAGCTCGGCTGCTTGGGCAGATCGCTGGGTGATGCGGACAGTTTCTACAACAGTTTGGGCTGTGGTTACGGTGTATGCTGCTGAGGTATTGCCGTCAGGGAGTTTGAGACATGAGCCGTCGACCCATAGCTCTCCGTCTGGTTCTGGAAAGGCAGTGTCTCGGAGGTCAATTCTACTCTTAGTCTGTTCATCAGTGAGCGTAATGCAGTCGTGCAGTGAAGTCATAGTGGGGTCGCTTTCAGGGGGAGGCAGCAATGTGGCTGCATTGAGGGTGGAACATCGTTTCAGCGTAATGTGTGGTGCTAACAGGGTCAGTTCGTATCCAGTCAGTCGGGCCCCCGTCCCTTCCAAATACACCAGTTAGTGGTATATTTGGCGAAGTGCAACCGCCATAAGCGGTAGGGCCACCTAGCCGGTGCCCCCAGCACATCCTTAGATCCATTTTTAACTGTAAAGGGTAATGTAGTACCGTAATCTGTCTTGAGTTATTTTAAGAAAATAAGGGACTATCACTAACTGACAATTTTACTGTCTAGGTGATCGCGGCTGCGGCACTTCAAATCTGATTTCTCCACCGGCTGGTGAGAAATTCTTTGTAATAAGGTATGTGTCTCTATGAACCATGTGAGTTCATTTTAAAACCCGTAAATGCTTGGTACTTAATTTTATAAATAATCTACAGATACCACGCTTGAATAAAGGAGAGGGTAGATCCCACCCCCCTGAGGCCACGAATATACGCCTCGAATCTTCATCAAAATATAAGGTGAGCAGGCCCGGCTGGGCTCTCAACTCTTTCTTAATAGTAGTACACACACCCAGTACTAAAATAGGCACCCTTCTATTTAATTTCAGGTTGTCCCTTCCCTTGTCCTGATGAAGACCCGAAACGGTTGCTAACAAATCGGCACCAGACCACAGGGTCGAAACGTCAACGTAATCTCACCAATTGGTCCTCACTGTATCTCAACAGAAAAATATGAATAATTATGCTGTTTGAGAAAATTATAGTTATTTTTGGACCGATGTTTTCATTTCCATTTCCATGAAACTGTATCACAAAAACAGTCACCCTTAATCACTGATCACGTTCATTCACTTCTGCACCCTGTATTGCTATCACAATTTCAATCGTTATGGACAACCAAGCTTTTTATGTTTGAAAATAAGATTTGCAAAGTGACTGAATAATTACAACTTTGCTAACAGTAAAAACGTGTGGTGTGTGTCCTTTAAATGAAAGTATTTCCATGATTTACAATGAAATATGTATACGTATATAAAAAATACTAAGTAAAGTGTAAACTGAGCAAAGAAATTGTCCAAATTCCGACAGAACCATTGTATGAATAAAACGTATTACCCAGGTTCTGAGGGTCACTGGGTTACCCCATTAGAATTAATGGTTATCTAGTGCAGGTGCACACCTGCGAGGGTCCTTTTTTCAGCATCTGTACAGAGCTTGTAAATACAAAGGATTATGTCAAATACAGAAACATTATCTTACACAGAAGAATATATTGCCAGATTGATCCAAGAACAAGCAGAATTTGACTATCTTGGCACAGGAGTAACACCTACCGATACTACATTGAATGACAAACTCTCACAACTGGAAAGATTGGAGAAAAAACTAATACGGACAAGACTTCATGGCCACCTACTAACTAAATACCTTGCGGCCAATATAATTCCAAAGGGCCTTCAAGTCAAAAATGAGCCAGGGATCTTTATAGAGCTTCCAAAATTCAGAGAAGTGTTCAGTTTTGTGGCTAATAACTGCTCCCGACACTGGATGGTGTTGGGGGCTGAAACGGCTTTGGAATACGTTAAAAGACTGATCCAACAGATCGCTGATCTAAAAAAGGAAATCTTGGATGATAGAGCGTTAACCAATGCAAAGGAGGCACTAGAACGGGCAGAAAAAGCCACAGCGGAATTCAACACAGTAACCCTTAACAAGAAGTTGGAAAAACTAGCCAAAGATATTAAATCTTATGATAAAAAACAGACATATCCCTACATCAACGACGATTACTAAGTCCAAGACGCACAAGGCTATTACACAAATCGCAATCGCCAAACATTCAGAAGATTTGCAACCTTTTCCAACTCTTCTTTTGGCAGCGGACCTGAAAGTGAGTCCGATAACACCAACCTAGTTCCCAGGGGACAACAACAAGGGAACAGCTACCTACAACAGGAACCGGTATTTCCATCAGGAGCACACTACCCCACAGGAGCCCAATACTAAGGGCCCTCTACATCGTCTTTTTTAGGGGATCCTTCCTGGAACAACTGAGACCCCAATTGGCGACGCCCACCCAGATGGAACCAGGGATCGAACAACCGCAGAGGCAACACGAGGGTACGCTTCAATCCTCAACCCCAGCAGAATCACAACGAGATCAGCACCAGGCAGAAAACATACAGATGGTAAAGGAGATACCAACTACGTCCATACTGAAAGAACCACACACCAATACGAAAGATCCGATTGTTAACATCTCGGACCACATTCTCACTAAATCAGAGCATGACATCTTATCAAAGGGACTATCTTTTGTACCCACTACCCCACCCAATACTTTCAACGTGAAACTTGAATTACAACAATTCTTACGGAAGATCAGGCTAAAATATTTCTTTTATCAGAAAAAGGAAGAATACATCAGAAAACCTGCAGCCACTAACTTCCGTCCCGGATCCACGTTTAATCCGGCTAACCATCTTATGAATGAGAGGATCCTTGCCTACGAAAAAATAGTCATGTCTGAGATAATGGACCTATTAAAAGACTCTAAATATATCAAGCACAACATCACCAAAGCCGAAAGACATGCCCTTACTGCTCTTAAAACCAACCAATCAATTGTGATAAAAACAGCTGATAAAGGGGGGGCCGTGGTAATACAAAACAGAGAGAACTATATAACTGAGATTCTAAGACAACTGAATTGCGAAGACAGCTCTACTAAAATACCTGGTGACCCAACAAAAGAGATTGGTAAACTAATAAAGAACCTGACCACACAGGGAGTAGAAGATGGATTCCTCTCCGACCCAGAGTCACGTTTTCTGAATAAACAACACCCAAGAATTCCAACTATCTATACAATACCCAAGATACACAAAGACTTGATCAACCCACCGGGAAGACCTATTGTCTCCGGGTGTGGATCGATACTGGAACCTATAAATCAATATCTGGACAATTTCCTCCAACCTTTTGTCCTGGACACCAGGTCATACCTTCGTGATACCATGCATACCATCCAAACATTCGAGAATCAACCATTTAACGAACAAGAACAACTGTTTGTCACGTTGGATGTATGCTCACTTTATACGAGCATGCCACAAGATGAAGCGATAGAGGTAATAAGGAAGACATTGAACACCAGATAAGCACCCCATTGGGTACCCACAGAATTCTTAATACAGCTATTACAAATAGCAATGACCAAGAACTATTTTATGTTCCAAAACCAATTTTACATCCAATGCAAGGGAGTAGCAATGGGCGCTGGCTTTGCCCCTAGTCTGGCGAACCTGTTCATGGACGATTTCGAAGGGAAGCACATCTACTCCGATAGGAATCCATACTCTAATTGTATCACCAAATGGAATAAATACATCGACGATATTATATTGATCTGGACAGGCACTGAAGAACATCTAAAAAAGTTTCTGATTTGGTTAAATGGCTGCTCAACAGACATTCAATTCACGATGGCATGCAGTCGAGACTCTCTACCCTTCCTCGACCTGACATTAGAGGTGGAAGCTGACAGAATAATAATGAATCTATATAAGAAACCAACCGATCGCAATACATTATTGCAATACAATTCTCACCACCCCAGGAATCTACGGGATCATTTACCCTACGGTCAATATTTACGCATCCGTAGAAATTGTACTAAACGATGTGATTATTTCAAGGAAACTGACATGCTGATCACCAAACTGAGAGATAGAGGATATCTCAAAGGCCTCCTTAATAGAGCACGAAAAAGGGCATGGTATCGACCCAGAGAAACGCTACTAGAAGTGCAAGAAAAACCAGAGGCTACTGAGAGACTAATTTGTGTAACGACATTCAATACCAGGAGTCATGACATCAACAAAATAATCAAGAAGTACTGGAATCTGGTGGGACCAGAAATTGGGATCCAGGATACACCCATGTGTACTTTCAAAAGGGCTAAAAACATTAAGGATCATGTGGTCTCTTCTTACTTGTATACCCCAAATAACAGTAACATCAGGAGTCAACTGGGATTGCCACCCGCCACAGGACACCATAGATGTGGTAACTGCAAAGTATGCAGATATACCAAGACGGGCAATTCCTTTACCCATAGAAGCAAGACATACACCCTTAGGAATTTTACTAACTGCAACAGCCAAAATCTCATCTATGCCATTAAGTGCCCTTGCCAGATGATGTATGTAGGCCAAACTACCCAACGAGTCAAGAATAGGATCCTACAGCATCAGAGCAGAATCAGGTGTAAAGTTCAAGGAGCACCACTTGTCGAGCACTACAATACGTTGAACCACTCACATGAACAATTGGAATGGTGGGTACTGGAAAAAATTGAATTGCACCGAAGAGGGGGCAATATGGCCTCCAGTTTGAACTACAAAGAGTGCCTCTGGATTCACAACCTAGACTCTGTAACGGAGGGATTGAATAGCCATGATGAAACGTGCATACAAATGAGCAGGCTTTAAATCACGCACGATATATACCTTGCTATAAACTGTATACAACTATTCACATGTAATTCCATCTGCATACACTTCGTGATTATGTAAGATATGTATGCTTATATTGACGCTTGTATAGAACTTTTTTTCCAATATAAATTGTCCACACGAGCAACACACTGGATCTATGTTCCTTTCAAACCACGGCCGCACCGGGTTTTCTATGAAGCCCTGGCGAAACGACATGTTTCCCGGATTTTCCAAATTTCCCCACACGCCATGACTGACGTGTTAACAGACGTGCCGCTGCGCACGTAGACCACACGCGAACTGGATTTAACAGGTAACCAGACGCGGCCCATTACAATTCATTCATGAAACGGAGACAGATACAGACGGTTTCTGTTTTGCTCCTCAAGTAAGTCCTACTCCATCCTGATATTCACTGCCGATGCCCCCGTCCCTTACAAATACACCAGTTAGTGGTATATTTGGCGAAGTGCAACCGCCGTAAGCGGTAGGGCCACCTAGCCGGTGCCCCCAGCACATCCTTAGATCCATTTTTAACTGTAAAGGGTAATGTAGTGCCGTAATCTGTCTTGAGTTATTTTAAGAAAATAAGGGACTATCACTAACTGACAATTTTACCGTCTAGGTGATCGCGGCTGCGGCACTTCAAATCTGATTTCTCCACCGGCTGGTGAGAAATTCTTTGTAATAAGGTATGTGTCTCTATGAACCATGTGAGTTCATTTTAAAACCCGTAAATGCTTGGTACTTAATTTTATAAATAATCTACAGATACCATGCTTGAATAAAGGAGAGGGTAGATCCCACCCCCCTGAGGCCACGAATATACGCCTCGAATCTTCATCAAAATATAAGGTGAGCAGGCCCGGCTGGGCTCTCAACTCTTTCTTAATAGTAGTACACACACCCAGTACTAAAATAGGCACCCTTCTATTTAATTTCAGGTTGTCCCTTCCCTTGTCCTGATGAAGACCCGAAACGGTTGCTAACAAATCGGCACCAGACCGCAGGGTCGAAACGTCGACGTAATCTCACCAATTGGTCCTCACTGTATCTCAACAGAAAAATATGAATAATTATGCTGTTTGAGAAAATTATAGTTATTTTTGGACCGATGTTTTCATTTACATTTCCATGAAACTGTATCACAAAAACAGTCACCCTTAATCACTGATCACGTTCATTCACTTCTGCACCCTGTATTGCTATCACAATTTCAATCGTTATGGACAACCGAGCTTTTTATGTTTGAAAATAAGATTTGCAAAGTGACTGAATAATTACAACTTTGCTAACAGTAAAAACTTGTGGTGTGTGTCCTTTAAATGAAAGTATTTCCATGATTTACAATGAAATATGTATACGTATATAAAAAATACTAAGTAAAGTGTAAACTGAGCAAAGAAATTGTCCAAATTCCGACAGAACCATTGTATGCATAAAACGTATGGGGCGGGCACGTTATTCCTAGGTGGTGGCGTTCTAGGGGTACTTTGTTGATATCCTCCCTTGTACTGTTCCCTTCCTGAATTTACACCTTGTAGCTGTGCGATCATGACTCTTTCCTTTAAGTCCTTCTTTTTCTTTTCATTGGCCCTTTCGTTCTCGTTTTTCTGGTGTTCATAGTACTGGGCCATCTGGAGGATGGCTGCTGGTTTAGAAGCCGCCCAACTACTCTCACTAGTCTGTAATTTCTGTGAGACTTCTGGTAATAAACCTTTGACATAGTTCTGTACGAACAAGTGGTGTCCGGTTGCAGTGGACATGTCTTGTCCACTATAGTCGGAGAACACTGTCTAGAACCGAGAGAAGAACTCTGACACATCTTCCTGCGGCTTTTGGCGGCAAGCTGTCACGATAGACCAGTCTATCTTTTCCTCAGGGACTAATGTTTTCAATTTCTGCTCTATTTTGTCCGGGAGGTCTAATATTGTTTTTAAGAGTTTCTGTCCAGGGTGTCGTTGCTTATCCAGTCCGTCTAGTTGTTCCCAGGTATGTCCGAACAGATCTGAGTGGTCTACCTTTCTAATTTGTTTCCAAACATCGGCTGGCAGACATAGCCCAAAGAACAAGTCAATGTTGGCTAGCGTCATGATCGTCGATCCTAGGGCTGTGCCTAACTCTGTGTAGAACGCAGTAGGGTTCTTTCGTAAGTCTGGAAGGGATTTTCGAAATGTCAAAATGTCCTGTCTATCCCAGGGCTGATATACCCAATTAGAGACCACCCTTCCTTTACCCTCTTGGTGATTTATATCTTCATGCGTTCCTTGTCCTCTAGGGGGGACCCAATAGGGGGCGGCTTCCTTCATGGGCATCATGCTATCAACTCTGTTTATTGGGGGTTCTGTTATGGTTGATGCCGCTCCTTTGCCTGTCTGTCCTTGTTCCATAAGGTGGCGAAAGTTTTCCAACGTTTGAGAGAATAGTTCAGCTATATCACATTCACTCTCGTCTCCTATGTCTACCTTTCTGTACAGAATTACGAGCCGGTCGGGCCCTGTTGTGCTATTTTTTTCTTCATACGCTGTGAGCATATGGTGGCAAAAGCGCACGACGAAGTGTCGTTTGCAATTGTCGGTGTACGAGTTACAGATGCCCATTAAGTGTTCTTCAGTTTCTTTTCTGTCGATTAGAGTCTTGACTATTCTATCGATTCCTGCTCGCTCATCTTTACTGAGTCGTGAGATTCTCACTGACTCCTTTATTTCCATTCTGTTTAGCATGTTATCTGATAAGGCATTTGTCGCAGGAGGCTCGGTCGGCGCAGAGGCCGTGGCTACCGGGGCCCTGGCGTTACCTTCAGTGGTACTCGGAGGTTCTTGCTGTTGTACTAGGGGATGGGTAGGGGCATAAGGAGGGGGCATATAGATAATCGGTGGACCTAGAAGTAGATCATCGTTGATCCTTTGTTTTGATGGGAGCTCAGGGTAAAGGTTTGAGGGAGCTCTAACCGGGTACTGACCCGAGATCTCCGCCTCTCGTTCTTTCTTAACTTGTTCCCTTTCTAGAATTTCTTCTTCTAACTTTTTGCCAGCTAGGTGAGCTGATTTTCGCAGTTCCTTTTCTACTCTTGCTTCCTCTCTTTTCTTTTGTTGCGTAGTTTCTTTTCGCCATAAGCCGAAGCTGTCAAGCATAGTTGGCGTAGTTTTCTTTTCACGTAAAGCTATCTCTAGCACATCTATTTTAGCAGGATCAAAAGATCCCGTCAGTGGTCACTGATTTTCCCTATCTTTCTTCATATGTTTATGCCATAGCTTACTGTAAGCTACAGTGACAAGTCCATATTTTATAAACATGTCCTTATTAGGGGTGCCTTCCGGTGGAGCCGGATGATCGACCTCTAATAAACGGTCCAGGTTGAACCAATTACCAATCAGTGGGGAGAAGATAGGCATGACGTATAATCAGACAAATGAAAATCTCAAACAATGGTGGACAAAGGTCCGCACTACCTATCCTTCACTGCCTGCAAAGAGAGAGAATATTCCTACTCTTCGTTGTTTGCAAACAGAGAATATCTCAAAGAGAACCAATATATCAATTAGCTAACGAGCTAAACAAACCAATAAAGCGCAATACTAGTATTTCAATAACAAACAATCAATCATCCTACTGCTAGTCGTTTTCACGACCTTACCCGGACCGTATGGACAGTTCTTCGTCTTCCACTTCCAGCGCCCGATCGTCCTCTTTTTCTCTGTAATAGCCGAGGCACTCCTATGGGATCCCAGTCAGGACCGTAGGTCACTCGTGAGAGGTCCGTTCGGAACTGGTGAAGTTCGGATTATCGGCCGCCATACGAGGGTCTATCGAGCAGGAGCTCTTTCCCGATCGTTGCAGTCGTTCACTCCGTCGTTAGGACCTCTTTACTTGGACCCACGTGTCGCTGATGGGCCCCGCGTTGGGATGCCAATTTGTGGGAAAACAGCCAATCTTTAATGAATAATAAGACTGTTTGGCGTAGGACGCCTTTAATCCCAATATCGATATTTACCAAATAAAGAGACAGGCGTTGGAAATCTGGAAAGCAAGAACAGGTTTATTGCTTCAGTAGAGAACACAACAGGTCTGACACAAGTCAATGTCTTCAGGAGGTGTTCTAACAACGTCTCCGCGGTCCCACATTATATACAGTTTACAGTAAGTTTATTGGTGGTCAAACATCCTTAGAATTCCCGCCCCCAGCAGGTTCCCACAGAGTCCCAACAGTTGGTAGTCCCCCACCCGAGTCTTGATTGGTGATTGGTATCACACAGCTGGACATTCCAATGGGGACTGTAAATGCGTGGGATTGGTCAGATCTAAGAGTTATGTAGATGATAAGATCATGCATCTCCGTGTGTGCAACACGTCCTGCAGTGTGGGGGCAATAAAGTATGTCCGCAAGGCTTGGTTTACAGCCTGGGACCGGATCGAGTGGCCAGGTGCAGTTGGGGGTTATCAAAAGGGCCTGCTCGAGCGGGGAGGATGAAGGGCATGTGGGTTCGGCACGGGAAGTGGCTCCAGGTCAGGGTGGCGCTGAGGATGCTCTATGACTCTAGCATGTGTGCTTGGGGGCTGCCAGCACGCGCGGGATGATTGCAAAGTCAGGGAGACGTGTAGGTGACTCGCAAAGCGTGAGATGGCCGTGGCACCTAAAATGGATGCCGTTTACGTGCGGCCGATGGCTCTTGTTAAGCAAGATGGCGTCGGTGATGTTCACGTTTGTCGATTCTACTTTTAACAGCACGCTGTCAAGGAGCTGCTTGCTACAGAAGAAATGAAGAAAATGTGTCTGCTGCTATTGGGACAATTCCTAAATCCAGTGGTCGAGGTGGGGAACATAAAGTAGGGGAACTGTGGGCGGAGAAGCAGAGGGCGGGAATAAACCGAGGATTAGGTCAGTGGGCGGAGTTAGAGGTATGGCCTGAAAGAGCAAAACATCCCAATTTTTAGTATTTGTTTGGCATTTCCCTGACCAGTTACAGCTTACTGTGTCATTTAATTCAACCAATGGATATACATGTTTATTTAAGGTTTATTATGAGTTATTTTCATTAAAATACATTCACAAAGTGGAATACGTTCCCAATCACAGAATGTCTAAATTACGCTTAAAAGTGGAATCACAAGCCATTTGTCTCTAAGCCATGGAGTTTCTGTCATCAGCACTTCTCCCTTTTCCCACAAAAGCAGTTCAAACATGAATGGCAAAATATCCTAATTTGCAAATGATTCCCACATAGTTATAGATCTGCCATATTTGCCACATAATACATCATCTGCTGCATAATCGGACGATTTTAAATAATAAATTGTTTGCAGCTCAAACGGATCAAAAGTTACTAAAAAATCTGCCATGTGTTTCTGCGAAGTAGACGGCCCTTTGCAGAGGTTGATTGGAAACCTTTCTCACTGCTGCATTTCTATGTTAAACTGGTACTAATAAGGCAAAATCTTTGCAGAGACAGTATGTGTAAAAATGTCATAATAATAAAATATCTGAAAATATACTGCATTATGGTGCAGCCTTTTTTATGCTGCATAATTTAGTCAACACTGCGGCATAATTTTGTCCTCCATTGCTGCATAATTTCAGTGGCCCTAAAGCAGGTAGAACATGTAAAAGTGCTTTTGCATGGAGCAGAGAGATCTTGAATTTTGCTAACTTAGTTTGGTGTGTGCGCAAATCCAGCATTGCCGAAACCTGGAGAGTTACACTACTACTGCTGAAACAAGGCCAATGGAGGTACCAAAGGGTGAGGCGGACTGGCATCAAGGGTTCTGTGACCTCAGTAACAGTCACTGTCGCTTTAGGGTGTGCTGCTTCGTAGGCCTGCCCCCAAGGCTGGAGGTGAACTCCAATATGGATTCTGGCAGACACTGAACACCATACTGCTCCACTGAGAGAAACTCACACTGCCTTCAGCTCAGCTACAACCCAATTGTGCTCGCTATTAAAACCTGGATGCAACTCAATTAAAATAATGCACTGGATAAGAGTAATAAGCTACCTGGAAAAAAAAATAACATCCTGTAAAAGCAAATACTCACTGGGAATGCAAAATTAGGTCAAGCATGTGAAATGTAAGCAGGAACAAAAAACAACGTTAAAGCTTTTACACTCATTCAGAAATCAATGAGTGCTCTTGCGTGAAAAATTAAGGACATGGCAACAGGGCCCAGAAGGAACCAGTTTCAATGTCCATTCCTTATATCCTTACAAAATGTAAGCAGTATGGTTTAAAAAGACAACTTCCGTGAACACAGAAGCGCAGTACACATTTTGCTTTCCACTCCACCCATCAACCAGGTATTGCAGTACCACCAAGAATAATGCACTTCCCCACTCTGCCTTGCTTTATTTATTTTTCCTATATAAAACCTTTATTTTTCTTCCTCCCAAGCCTGCACTTTATTATAGAACATTTCAAGTAAATGTGTTTTTCTGTTTTTGGATCGATTTCACAGGGGAACAAATAAACGAAAGGAGAGGACAAAGAGGGTAAGAAGAGTTTCTATAAGTCACGTTTTCAGCAAGTGAGGAGGAGCAAGACAGAACGAGAGGGAATAAGAGGAAGAAAGAGGGGGGAAGCTGCCAGCAGCATAGCAGCAGGAGCGGACACTGTTCTTGTCTTCTCTGGTTAAGAAGAAAAAGACAGAGTCAAGACAGTGTCATTTTTCTTCTCTGCCAACCCGCCCTTTCTCGGAGGTCCATGAGCGCCGAACCTGACGTCCTGGGACGCATTCTTAAATACAAGCATTTACAATGCAATGGTCTCGACATTATTAAAGGTAGAGCTATTGGCATTGCTCATGACATTTTTTTTTCTTTTTAAAAATAAATAAATGGTATTGTCATTTACAATGGCAATAGGGGAGTATTAGAGAGTAGTAGAGAGTATTTGCGGACACAGAGCCACGCACACACACACACAGACAGTCGTACACACACACACAGACAGAGCCACAACACACACACACAGACAGAGCCACGCGCACACACACACACACAGACAGAGCCACGCACACACACACAGACAGAGCCACGCACACACACACAGACAGAGCCGTCTGTCTGTGTGTGTGTGCGTGGCTCTGTCTGTGTGTGTGTGTGTGCGCGGCTCTGTGTCCGGGAATACTCTCTACTACTGTCTAATGCTCACCTATTGCCATTGTAAATGACAATACCATTTATTTATGTTTTAAAAGAAAATGAAAAAAAATGTCATGAGCAATGCCAATCGCTCTACCTTTAATAATGCCGAGACCATTGCATTGTAAATGCTTGTTTTTGATCTGGCCTAAAGACTCTACTCCTCCACCGAAAAAAATCTAAATGGAAAATAAATTAATATATATATATATATATATATATATATATCTCCAAAAAGCCTCAGAGCAAAGGAGCAATACACCCTACAGGGCGGCGAATATATTGAACAAATCCTCGCCAAACACCAGCGCGCTTCCAACCCGTCTCCGGTTGCAAAAAAATGACGATGAGCAAAACCCGTTTCTGGTGCCAGATATTCAGTGCTTTATTAGTGCAATAAATCGCCCAGCATGCCCGCCATGACGCGTTTCGCCTCTGTCCAGAGGCTTGATCACATGGTGTGTTGCTAAACACTAGAGAGGATACTTATAGTTTAAAAAAAGGCAGGGATTAATGGCCACGTCCGATGCACTACAATCTAATAGGTTGGCTCGAATCTGAGTTGGTCACAAACGGAACTATCTTATTAATATTAATTAGATAGTTTACAAATTGCAGCTCACTCTGATTGGCCACAATTACAGGTATGGAGGCCTGCAAGAATCTGCAGAGCATTGTGTCAGTGTTTACTTTTAATAAACATTTTTTAAGCAAACCCATTTACTTTATAGAAACAGGACTGATTTAAAAAAAAAAAAAAGGATTACAAAAAAAACTTTCTGGAAGAGTTGACAGTGTTCTCCTGGGACCCTGCCTATTCCCCTTGAAAGTTTTGCACAATTCACAAAGGAAATGGGTACAAAGGAGACCCCATCCCTTTTGTGAATAAGTTAGTGCCCTAACTTTGTAGTCAATAACTGTTCAATAGTTTACACGAGGAATTCCGGTTGCAAACCACTGATTCTGCTACGATTCAGCATTTTTTAGGGACGGCCACAACCTAAATCTTCAAAATACGCAATCTATTTTATCAGTTGGCAAACCTTTATCGACTCCTACAATTGGATGGGTACATGGCCCAAAACTTTTTTTGCGATCACAAACGCCGAATTTAAGCTTTTGAGACCCCAAAAGCTTTATAGATCTAACCCTTGATTCTGAAACAGGACGGCTCAATATACAGATATATATTTTTCAGATTGAAGAAATAGGACTTCGAAGATGGACCCTCCTTCCCACACAGAGCACTGACCTGGAAGCAGCCCAAAGAATCAGACATGAAGGGTAATGGTCAGCGACTGATCAGCTGACCACTGAAGAAACGAAGCATAGAAGTACATGCCACAGAAGTGAAGGCGAAACAGGGACACTTCTTGCTTCATTAATAAATTACATTCCCCCTATCCACCCCTGTGATGGAATTACCTAAAGAGGAGGTTACCGGCACCTTACCTCCGCTCAATGGCACATTTCTTGGTTACTTCCAAGTGTGCACATAAAACAGAGTTGAAGCTGGGGTCAAATCATCCATCCCTTCAGATCTGGTGAACAACGTGGAGGTCCAGCTCTGTTACATCTGGAAACAAAGAAGGGCGTGTGTGGACATTCCAAAATGTAAGCAAAAAATACTCGACCAGTCCCTTTCCTTTTAGGCATAGAATGTGGAACAACATCTCTCAGATGCTTAGGAATGCCCCATCGTACACATATTTTACTTGAAAAATGAATGAATTATTAAGTAATAAAATATTTACCTAAATAGCTGCTCCCTTAAAGCTCCATAAACACAGGCCAATACTTCTCAAAATTCATAGTGTTCTATTATGCTATTACGAAGTACCAATGCTTACGTCTCTGAATCCTTAGACGTCTATTACGCTAGCATGGAGTGTCAATGTCTACGTATGTTAATCTATAGAACTCCATTACGCCGGTACTGAGTACCAATGCTTACCTCCCAAAATACATTAGCCTCTATGACGTTAGCATGGAGTACAATGCTTACTTCTTTAAATATATAGGCCTCTGTTAACAAAAGTTAACTTCTCTAAATACATCAGCCTCTACTACGCATGCTTACCCTTCTAAATCCATAGGCTTCTATTACGCTTGCAAGAAGCAGAAACACCTACATCTCTAAGTGCACTCCATACGCATGTATTACGCTAGCAAAAAGTACCGATGCTTACTCTATTGAATACATAGACCTCTATTACTCTAGCAGGGAATAGCAATTCTTACCTGTCTATAAAATCTTTATTGTGCTAAAACCAAATTCTAACTCAATTTATTGAATTACATTTCACTTTTTTGGGACGCTCAACCAGAAACAACATTGTAACCACGATGGAAGTGTCGGCGTTTCTGATTTAAAGCTAACATACACTCTTATTATGAAATGCAAACGCATGCGCTTTATAATTTAATGATTGCATTTTCTACCATCACAAAATGTAAATATTCATGAAAACTCTTTGGATGTTTATCCACAAAATTCGTCTAGCTATGCCTAATGTAAACCACTCTGTTGTTAAGTCGTAAAATAAGTGAAACATTAAAGATACCATTTGATCTCTGCTGAATCCCAAACACACCTGGGTCACATCTCTGGCTCCCATGTAACAGGGCAGCCAACGATTCTATCATAGGACGTGCTCAAACCATGCATCTTTCCACTCACGCAAACCCTCAGATAAAGTGGCAGTGCTACAAGACTACATAAGTGGGCTGTTAGGCACTACAGAAATGTCAATGACAATTTAAACAAGTGGTGAAGCGCAAACAGACTGACGATGAAAATATTAGAAACAGATTTGGGAAATCACAGCAGTGAGCCTAAAACGGAAAAGCTGTTTTTTTAATCTACATTGTGTATTTTGCACACTGAGTTCATCCTTTTGAGCACACCTTCCAAACAATGATAATAACAAGGGTCAAAATATTGAGGTGGCGACAGTAAAAACAATGTTGTCAGGACAAACAAGGTTTTGTGCAGAAAATGCCCCCGGAATCCCGCCGCGGCCGCACCGGAAGTCAGGCAAGGTCGCCTGTGACGGGGGCGGGGCCGCATCCGGACCGGAAGAGTGTAGTGTAGTTCCTATTATCCCAATAGGCTCTGCGCATTGGAATAATACCTTCAATAGTATAGGCCTAGACCAGACGTTAACTAGGTCTTCTATTGTCGATATTAGACTTAAAGTTTTGGGTTTGCCAGCTAGCTCAGAGTTCACTAGAAACTTTCTCGAAAAGGCAAGGAGGAGTTGAACCTCCCTGGATAGACAAGAAGGGATTTAGTTTCTGACAACCATAGAACATGACAACTTTGCTCTCCCCTAATCAAGAGTGTATCTCTAGAGTCGTGTGAAAACAAAAGACAACTTATTTTACTCAGTCAGTACGTGCATTCTTAGTCTCACCAGATTGTAGAGAAAAGGAAGAGACGGGCGTGTTCAATAAAAGATGTTATTTATTGATCAGTCTCTTTTCTCATACAAGAGAAATGGATCGATATTATCGCAATACTTATGGTTAAGTAAAGTGCATACAATAAAAGCAGAAGTATAAAATAATACTGTAAAAACATTTATATGGTTTCTAAGCCATAAGGTGGTTTAAAATGGATAAAATAGATACATACACATATACATTTGACTAATCGTACTCAACTGGTGTTTCTAACTACGCCTACCCCGGTGTACCTGACCTAAGCCTAATACGTGGGCGGGAATAGAAAGTAGCAGTTTAAGTTAAGTTTGTTTTGCCAAGTGACTGACTCAAGAATTCTCTGCAAGGGGTTATTCAGTTCTGTACCTGGAATCTAGGATGAATGAGGGATGGTATCTCTCGTCTCTGGTCTCGATATTCCAGGCTGCCTGCGAGGGCTACCCGGAAGCGCCGGAGCTGGATTTCTCGGCAGGAGAAAGCAGCGTCTCGTTCTCAGCGCGTCAGGAAGGTGGGGCTGCGCCAGCGGGGTCTGCTCTGCTCTGGGCTTCGGCAAGTCTGGCTGCTCCGATCTCGTCACCACCGCGTGTGTTTGCTTAAGGCAATACCGGTAATATTTATACCTGTAAGGTGCCGAGATTGACGTAAGGATGGACATAGATACGTCAATAAGGATGTCATACGACTTGGTCGTTAGCACATTCTTTTGCTGAAGTTCTCGATGAAATCAAAACAATGGCCGCAGGGTTTTTCCCAGGTTGTCATAGGTTTGATTTGTTTTGAGAACTCCGTATGCCTTATCAGGGGCTGGAGGAATATCGCTTGTCTAATTAGATGGCAAGCGTTATGACCTAATCAGATAACACGTTCCTGTGCCGTAGTGTGGCTTAATCAGATAACGGTTTCTGCATCATGGGATGGCTGCTAGTTAACTTGTTAACCAGAACAGGGTCAGGAATAGGGGGATCGATACAGAACCTATAAGAATACATCACACCCACTCCACGCTAACTATGGCCATGTTTACGAATCTAGGCATAGTAAAACATACTGTAGAATATCGTGTATACCTTACCACCCCAAAATACATGTAATGCATTTCGAATAATGTAATATACGGAAAAAAAATATTCACATGTACTATATGCACTCAAGCTGTAGAATAATGCTAAAGTAATCACGCATATGTATACATTATTGCTAATTGGTATATGAGAATTTACACATGAAATGGCTCTTAATACAGAAGAAAAAGGTTCGAGACCATTTCATCACAGAATAAAAATAATTATGAACATACCAGCGGGCAGCTAATGTCTATAAAGTTTCTAAAAATAGAAATTTTAGTTCTCTAAGAATAGTTCTTACTTTAAGCAGAAGATAAGTGTCCCGAAAATTCGTAAAAATATTTTGGGGCTGCTGAAAAAATCGCTGTCCGTGAACTGGAGGGAAAATTGTCCATGTTATTTTGCTATTAAGTTGAAGGCCAAATTCAGGGTGTTGGGAACGCCGTGTGCTAGCTTGCTTAAAAGTCTCTATTTCTGTTCTGGTGAGAACTTTTAGAGTCTTTTAAGGAATGGTTCTATCTCTGTTGCAGGTGCGCCTAGCTGGTGACATGAAAGGTTATTTGAGTTCCCTTCACAGGCTCCATGCAAACTAATTCCATTACACAGAAGTGAACCGCTTAGTGACATCGCACAATTATTGCCACTAAGAAACACTTTCTGTCCTTTATTACTGACACATGCATGTGAATAGGGCAAGTTCCATGTTGTCTTAATGTACCCTTTTCCCAATTTTTCGTACATGCCAGCCTGTATATATTTTTGGCAGTATTGAAACCTGAAGGTTGATATTGGAATATTAATTATCCCATGTATTATCCATTCACTGACAGGTCGTTCTGACATTGTCACTGGTAATCTCTCGAGTTTCTCAATGCTCAGGATTGTATAATCAGCACCCTTTTGTGCCATACTGATTTGTTTATCAGTAAGGTTAAAGATATTGAATAGTGACGTTGTGTTGATTAAACGCCAAGGCACATAGCCTGAACGCAGATTTTGTAACGTCCAGCCAAGCTGTACAATAGAACGCAATTGAGACTGACCGTGTTGTAACAACAGTAAGTCTTGCGATAATATGTCGATTGCTGAAGACACAATGCTGTCCAAAGAAAAAATTCTGGAGGACAGAGTCATTAACCCATTGTCCACTACAGAAAGTGATTTTTCCAAATTAATACGGTCAATTTCCCGTATACTTTCTGCTGTCTCAATTTGAGTTACCTTCCAGGCCTCATTGTAAGCTGCATATACAGAGGCTGCTATGAAGCGTTTTTGACGCTGTTTGCGCGGTCCCATAATAAAATCACGCAAGTCAGCACCATCAGTAAGTAAAGTTAGGTGTTGCTTAATTTCTGTCAGTGTGGAAGTTTGTAGCCATTGAAGGCATAATTTGCCCACACTGTAGGTGGTTATTATCCCTGAGTGTTGTCTTTGGGAATATCTAGGGTCTGGCCTGGTCAATTTGAACCCCTGTTTTTTGTTCAGGAATCTGTCTTGACAGTTATTAGTATCTGTGGGCCAGATCAACCACTGTTTCCAATCAGGATGTGTTCTGTTTTGGTTTAATATATAGTTTACGTCTATCTCTTCATCTGTAGAGCTATTGCTGTCCATTGTTGGCTTTGGAATAGACGGTTTATTTAAGTCTTTGATTTTGGCTAAGCCAAGACAGGTGGTTTGTTGAACAGTGTCATTTAAAAATATAATTTGTTCTGGGATCATGCAGGCTCTAAACAATGATTCTATACCTTGTACTTGCCATTCTTTTGTACCCCAAACACTTTTAACTTCAACATTTTTGTCCCAATAATCAAAACCAAAAGTATTCATTTGTTCAAAAAATGAGTCTGAATATATCAATTTCGTGTTTGTTAGCATGGTCTTTGTCCCTGTCTTAGTTGACAATTTGAAATAAAATGTTTCAGCATTACTTGTGTTGAACCCTGAAAAGTATGAATATTTGTCGTAAAAGGTTCTTGAGCTTCCTTTTGGAGGGGTTGCACAATGTTCCCATTGATTATAATTTAAAAAATTTCTAGGTTGTGCAGATTTATGTAGAAAATGGTTACCATAGTGGTTGTAACAGTACATACTATCATAATTAGTCGAACCCTGCAAATAATCATGTTTGGTAAATTTAGCAGACATCACTAAGTCAGACATCATATTATTTATACTTTCAAAGTCCCAATCATCAGCAAATGAGCTTGTTTTTACAAAGTCACTCAACGAGATCTTAATTTGGTGTGGATATTTCAGGATCTCAACCGGACCATAAATTTCGTAGTCAGTATTGTCCCATGCTACCCCACCCGGTATAGGATTGGCTGTGAAGTTGACTGAAGAAAGTTCTCTTTTCTCGACGTGTGAAGATGTGTGTGGCTTGAGGATCAAGTTGATTTTCTGACTTGCTGTGTCCATTTTAGCATATTTTCCCTCAATGAAGCATCCCAAAGTTAGTACCATGATGAGCCAAAGTATGAGGATAAATGCACCAAAGCCCACCCAAAATTCAATCCATGGAGAAATCAGATATGTTTCTTTCAGCTGTTTCAAAAGTTCTTTAGCTTTATCTTTAAAGGTTTTTGTTGATGGCTGTGTTTTTGATTCACTTAGGTCTTCAGAGGAATCATCGAAGTTTATGAAGTAGCCGGATGCAGTTCTGTCAATTGTTCCAATTGCTTCAGGATTACTGTTTCTTGCATATTCGTTTGTTACTTCATTGTAGGTTGGTGTGTCTCTACTAAATCTTTTTATTTGGGTTTTCAGAGGTTTAAGTTCCAATGCATTGTTGCATAGTCCTTGTTGTTCTTCTGTAGGCGTTTCGAATGTGATTAGCCTCTTAGTTTGGACCTCTGTATTGGTAGCAAATCTTGGTGTTCTACTACTTATCGGGAGTCCACTTGGCCTACTGTTTGTTATCGGCCACATGATTGTGGTTTTACCAGGTCGATGGATACAACTCGGTTCTCCTTTTTACCAGCAAGCGGCGGTAGTACAACTGATCTTGTCCCGTTGATAGACAAGACAGGAACTGCTTTTCTGTAAGAAGGCCCAAATTCCTTCTTTACCGCGATCTTTTCTCTGACTAGATCCCCGACTTTTGGAATCCAGACAGGTCTTGCTGGGACAGGTGGTGGTACTTCAGTGGTTGTTGGCTGCTGTTTCAACTTTATGTTGCTCAGGTCTTTTCTTGTTTTGTTTAAGTCCTGCAAAATAGCCAAACGATCTTTGATATCAAAGCTTTTTTCCTTTACCACTGAAGTCTGACTGTCAAGATCTAAGACTAACATCCTAGTTCCAAACAATAATTCGTATGGACTGAATCCCTTCAGAGAATTTCTTGGCACGTTATTTAGACTACGTTGGACACTTATTAGATGTTTGACCCACCCAGCTCCCGAACCTAATATCCTTTCTGTTATAGATAGCTTTATGCCTTGGTTTTTTCTTTACACCATCCCGTATCCCTCAGGAAGGAAGTGAGAAGAATCCCGCATCGCTATGCTCATTTGGCCGTGCTTCCCCACAAGCTTGAGGGCTAAAGTGAAAACATTGGTCAAACGTAGCATGCTCCTAGCGTATATGCCATTTAGACTCGCAAATCTTTGTATAACAGTCCAGACGTCAGCCGAGTGCTGGGGATCTACATTATAAGTGGAAACTAGCCTGTATATGTTAATCGGACGCTTTGCTTTTTACTGCTGATCCTTTCTGGAGTGAAACGCCATGGTAGTATACCGTTTCTCTCGCCACTGCGATCTCTGTTGCAGTCCGGGCATTTTTTTACAAAAATGTGATGCTGCAGGCTCATGCCTGGCCACCAGTACACTGATTGTAGTTCTTCCAGAGAATCTTTTAGTTTGAGGTGTCTGAGACCCTCGCCCATATGTGCGTCTGCAATTAACAAAGTTCTCCTGTCCATGTTTGGAATTACTCTATCCCCCACTCCAGGGATTCAAACAAAAGGGACGGAGTTTGCATCGATTATGTATGTATAATTGAGTGGATAGTTGATCGGTAGCACTGAGCAGTCGCCTTTTGATGACGTTTTTACCGCCAGCACTGTTTCACTGTCAATGTATTTCATTGTACGTTTTTTTCTAGCTACGGAAGCCGATTTAGTTGCTACCGCTGTGGCTGTCTTAGCCAATGAATTCCCTGCAACGTGAACGCCATCACGCTGATGACTCAGTGAGTGTGTCACGTGAGTCTTTGGTAGTTCTTTCTGTAAAAGAACTATTTGTTCCCAAAGCAGTTTTTGCTTTATTGTTGCACCTGTGTCATCTTTGTAACCGTTTTGAATCCATTTCTGCAAATCGCTGTTATATGATTTGACGCAGTAATACGAATCGGACACTATAAGTGTCGGGAATTCGCGATCTGCATTATCTAGCGCCATTTTCAATGCTATTATTTCAGTCTGTTGTTCTGAATTGGTTTCTACTGAGTGTGTTTTTGTTAATAGAGGTCTTAGTTTATCTCCGCGCCACACTTCTTTTGTAATCTCACATGTGGGGTTGTATGCTTGTTCTGCCCAAACGGAGGGTTGAGCATGTCCGTCTGTATAGATTACACAAGCGTACTGTCGTAAGGGCAGAATGTCGATTGGCAGAGGGAATGTTCTTTCATATTCTATATTTTTCAATTCTTTTAATTCTGGATCAAAGTAGTATTTTACTTTGTCCGTTGTAATTGAATTCACCCATTGTATCCATTCCGGATTCAATGCTGTTGTTGGTAAATTACACGGTGTTGTTAATGCCTCAAAGGCTGATTCTGCTGTTCTGACTGTGATGTGTCTACCGTCAGCTTTATCTTTTTCTCTAGCTATTGCGGTTTGAAGTGCATGAACAATGTTTTCTTTAATGCTGAATTTCTTTTCAGTTTCTGTGTACAAGTGTGATTTGAATGCAATTGGTACCTTTTCTCCCTCGTTAGAGGTCAGGTATGTGAATCCGCATCTTCCTGGGATGACTCGAATCACAAGATTGCGTGTGTTATCACGTGTTTCTAATTTTGTTTTAATTAACATGTCTGTTTGTAAGGATCTCAAAATTTCTGTGTGTGTTTGAGTCCAATTGGTTCTTTTAAAATCTGGTTTTATTAGATCATAAAGGGGTTTGACCCTTTCTGCGTAATTTGCAATGTATGTTCTTCCGAAATTTAGGAAGCCTAGAATTGACTGTAGGTTTTTTAGTGTTCTAGGTGCTTGGAGTACGGCACATTTCTCTAGGAAATTGTCAGCCAGGCTTTTGCCTTCACTTGATAATTCATATCCTAAGAACAGGACTGTTAGATGGGCAATTCTAGATTTTTTAAAGTTGAATTTGTAACCCTCTGCTGCGAACCCAAGTATTATGGTGTTCACTCTCTTCAAGTGAGTATCCAAGTCATCATCTGTTAGGTATATGTCATCGACATAAGATAATGCTTCGTCATCATATGTTTGTAGTAATTCTGTTACTCTCGCTGAGAATACTCCTGGGCTGTTCTTGAACCCTTGGGGTAACCGACAGAATTGTTTTTGAGCGCCATTTATTGAGAACGCAGACAAATATCTGCTCTCTGGTGCTATATTTTGACAAAAGAATCCATTAGAGATGTCTAATGTTGTTTTGTATTTTTTGCGCACTATGTTATTCATTAGCGCTGCACTATGCGAGTTTTGCACTGCAAAAGTTTTGCAACATGAGTTAAGGTGTCTGTAATCCAAAACTACACGATATGAATTGTCTGGTTTGGAGACAGGAAACAAAGGGTTGTTCATTTGTGAGGTGCAAGTTTCAATCACCCCCTGGTATTCTAGTTGATCTAGGATTTCTTTTACCTGTTTTTTAGCTTCTTGCTTAATTGGGTACTGTCTTTGTGCAGTAGGTTGTGATTTTAACTGGATTTTGTGAGGAGGAGAGTCCTCATCCCATCCTATGTGATTTTTATATAAAGCAGGAGCTTGAGCTACTGCCCACTTTCTAGCAAGTGTGTATTTTTTATGAATTGGGATATGATTTGAGAAGGCAGGCATAATTATTTCTTCGCCATGAGGGCAGTCCCTGACAAACTCTGGTGGCCAGTCTTTTTCAGCTAGAAGGATGTCATAGCCCTTGGAGAGATTATCCCAAAATAGTCCCCTTATTTTTCTAGTCTTATCCCCTTCTATACGTAAAGTTATTTCATATATTTTGTGAGGTTTGCTAACTCTGGTGTCTGCAGTTTCCACTTGAAGATATTCATTCGTGTCCACTGTCTCCAGATGATTCATAAGGACTTTGCGAGCTATGCTCACTTCTGCTGCGCTGTCTAGCATTGTCTGAGCCCATTCTCCGTTTTTCAGTTGTGTCCTCAGTATTCTCGGCATTGTTAACTACTTTAATACTGGCTACCTTCTTTTTTGGAAATTGTAATTTCTTATTTGGATGAGCAGGTTCCTTGTCTTTGGACTTGACGTGCCCTTCCCTGGGTTCCGATCGTCCTCTTCTTTCCGATTTCTGCGAGGAAGTCTGAAAAGATTGAGAGGGACGTGTATCAAAATCTTGATATCTATCCGGTTTCTTTATATTATCCCTATTTCTAAGGTTGTATTTTTTCACAGAGGGCTCACTTTGGGGAGACTTGGGTCCTTGGTCCGGAGATCTTTCTCTCCGCCGAGGAGACCTTCCTCTGGACTGGAATCTCTTTTCTTTTGGATTGGATTGTTTGTTTCCATCCCAGTTCTTCTTTTGACTGTTTAGATGATTTTTAATAAATATTTTTTCAGGACTTTCAATCAGTTGGGGTTTTACTGGTATTCCACCTAAACTATCTCTACCTAGTTCCTCATAGGATTTTTCTATAATTCTGGCAATTTCAGCTGGTTGGTCTGCTATATCTGTTTCTTTTAACCTTTGGCGGATCGCCACGTTTGCTGCTTCTCCCTTTATATTGGCTAGTAATATAGCCGAGACCTGCTTGAAGTCTTTCAGTAATTTCATACCAAGAGTTAAAGCGGGTTCTGGACCGTATTCGTCTTGAATTTGTTTTAGCACATCTGGTATTACCGAGATGGATGGAACACCATGCGTTTTTGTGTAGATGGAAGCAAAGACTGTACCCCAAGTGTCACAGTCCTCCACGTGTGGTGCGATTCCCATTGGAAGACAGATAGTCAGAATCCTGTGTTTATCCACAGGGGTGGTGTCTGGAAACACCGCCTCTATTTGGGTGATTTTTTGTGCTAACCAGAATGGTATTTGTTCCCTTTTAGCTGGTACTTTACCTAGGCAGGACTGTATGTTCTGTGGTGTAATTTTATTTGTGTTCCCCTGATGAGGGGTCAGCTGTGGAATTTTAATTGCTGGTTGGATTGTTGAAGTCCGCATTACATATTGGACTAATTGTCTATGTACTTTTATTAATTGTTTTAGTTGTATTAGAAGATCTGCTGCAGACATTCTTTCGATGTCTGGATGTGGTGTGTATCCGGCTAGGACCGGCCACGTTGCTCCTGGTCTACCTAATGGACCGAGCCTGGTGATGTGATTGTTGTGTTTTAGGGCGCCATTAAACAAGAGCAGGTGCTCTTGAAATTTAAGTGGTACTTCCACCTCCTCGAAAGGAGTGTATTCTTCAGGAGGTTCCTCTGTTTTGTAATGGTGGAAGTGCTTTGTTACAGCGTTTGCTGCTGGAAAGTTTATCCATGAATAGAATACCTCTGTCTGCCGATATTCGTGTGCCTCTATTACGAATATGACTGTGCCACCTCTAGGTGTCAGTCCATTTTCTATAAGTTTTAAAGTTATAGATTTTCTTATGTTGACCGGGATGAGTATTAAATCCGGGTCTGCTTCTTGCATAGTATTATCAGCTGCTACGAGTTCAGCTGCTACTCTAGCTATCTCTCTTTCTTCTTCAGTGTCTGACATTCTACTGTCAGGAAGGTTATTTTGTTTGTTTGCAGATCAGGTTTCTTATGGAAACAAAGATTAGATGCACAATATTTTGGAACAGTGTATCCTTCAACGTTGACTAAACCAAGAACCATACATAGGAGTTTCCTCCTGCGAGGTTTGGCGGATATGACCTTTCACCCACTCCAGACGTCTTTGGAGTATTATGGGAAAAAAGGGGTCTGAGTGAAAAAGCACGACTGAGTTACTCTAATGTCTTGCGTTAGTTTTATCGCCTTTCCAAACGTTTGGGCGCCATGTAGTGTAGTTCCTATTATCCCAATAGGCTCTGCGCATTGGAATAATACCTTCAATAGTATAGGCCTAGACCACACGTTAACTAGGTCTTCTATTGTCGATATTAGACTTAAAGTTTTGGGTTTGCCAGCTAGCTCAGAGTTCACTAGAAACTTTCTCGAATAGGCAAGGAGGAGTTGAACCTCCCTGGATAGACAAGAAGGGATTTAGTTTCTGACAACCATAGAACATGACAACTTTGCTCTCCCCTAATCAAGAGTGTATCTCTAGAGTCGTGTGAAAACAAAAGACAACTTATTTTACTCAGTCAGTACGTGCATTCTTAGACTCACCAGATTGTAGAGAAAAGGAAGAGACGTGCGTGTTCAATAAAAGATGTTATTTATTGATCAGTCTCTTTTCTCATACAAGAGAAATGGATCGATATTATTGCAATACTTATGGTTAAGTAAAGTGCATACAATAAAAGCAGAAGTATAAAATAATACTGTAAAAACATTTATATGGTTTCTAAGCCATAAGGTGGTTTAAAATGGATAAAATAGATACATACACATATACATTTGACTAATCGTACTCAACTGGTGTTTCTAACTACGCCTACCCCGGTGTACCTGACCTAAGCCTAATACGTGGGCGGGAATAGAAAGTAGCAGTTTAAGTTAAGTTTGTTTTGCCAAGTGACTGACTCAAGAATTCTCTGCAAGGGGTTATTCAGTTCTGTACCTGGAATCTAGGATGAATGAGGGATGGTATCTCTCGTCTCTGGTCTCGATATTCCAGGCTGCCTGCGAGGGCTACCCGGAAGCGCCGGAGCTGGATTTCTCGGCAGGAGAAAGCAGCGTCTCGTTCTCAGCGCGTCAGGAAGGCGGGGCTGCGCCAGCGGGGTCTGCTCTGCTCTGGGCTTCGGCAAGTCTGGCTGCTCCGATCTCGTCACCACCGCGTGTGTTTGCTTAAGGCAATACGGTAATATTTATACCTGTAAGGTGCCGAGATTGAGGTAAGGATGGACATAGATACGTCAATAAGGATGTCATACGACTTGGTCGTTAGCACATTCTTTTGCTGAAGTTCTCGATGAAATCAAAACAATGGCCGCAGGGTTTTTCCCAGGTTGTCATAGGTTTGATTTGTTTTGAGAACTCCGTATGCCTTATCAGGGGCTGGAGGAATATCGCTTGTCTAATTAGATGGCAAGCGTTATGACCTAATCAGATAACACGTTCCTGTGCCGTAGTGTGGCTTAATCAGATAACGGTTTCTGCATCATGGGATGGCTGCTAGTTAACTTGTTAACCAGAACAGGGTCAGGAATAGGGGGATTGATACAGAACCTATAAGAATACATCACAAGAGAAGGCAGGCAGAGTCAATGCGTCTCGCGGCCCGGGGCTCCTGTGAGCGGTGGAGAGCCCCGGGGCCGCCAGCAGGAGGCTGCGCGCCGCATGCTGAGAGCGGAGTCCCCCGAGATTGGCCCGGTAAGTTGGGGGGGGGCTTGGTGCACTCGTGTGTGTGTGTGTGTATATGCTCGTGTGTGTATGTATGTGTGCGACGGTGGCGGGAGGGCCTCGGTGCACTTGTGTGTGTGCGCGTTTGTGTATATGTGTGGGGGGTGTCTCTGTATGTATGTGCGTGCGTGCATGGGCGCTCGTGTGTGTGTGTGTGTGTCTGTATGTCTGTGTGAATGCGCAACAGCAACTGGCCACAGTGAGCGCGTTCGCGTGCGCGTGCCAGTTTCGAATAGCCTCAACGGAGATGCGCGCGGCCAGGATTGTCTCCTGGAAAGCAGACACGCCGACAAAAGGTCTTCGGCGAACGTGCTTCCGTGCGCTTAGCCGAGACCTAATAAAAAGTAGGGGAACAGATTCCACTAAATTAAAGAGGTAGGGGCACGCCGTGCCCTGCCGATCCCGCCCATTTCGAGCACTGCCTAAATCCCTGAAAGAGGAGGTAGTGTGAAGAGACGTTCATCTCCAGCTCTATCATCATTTACGGCTCAAAGGTGTAAGGCAGAAAGAAAGCTTCATGCTGACTCAGGCTCAAAGATGTCCAAGTCCCGTTCAAAAACCTCCCTTGCACAGAGGAACTGCTACACTGAGGCTGAAAAGAGCTGAAAAGTGCAAAGAGTCACGGGGACAGAGGAAGCTGTGAATGCCTCGAACACTGGATCAGCTGCAAGTAGGCGTTTCTACTTCCTGGTGTCTGTGGTACTTCTGCTCGGTGCAGGGGAAGTACACAAAGCCTTCCTCTCTGCACAAAGAAGACAGCTGCTGCTGCTGCACAGAGAGCTCTGAAACCAGTTCTCTGCGGTTCATTGTAAGAGACAACTGTGTGCTAGCGCCCAAGCAATGAGTCCCAACGGGACATTTTTTCCGTCAGGTACTTTTTAAACAAGAACATTTGTTGCTACAAGCGAATAGAAGAGTTTCCAAAGGCTACTGATTCTTCTAAAAGTTTCTTCCCTAAACAAGTTTCCTTGGGGGCGTTGGTTTCTTTCAGAGCCAAGAACGAATGCACTGCTGCCTCCGTGTGGCTGCTTTGGAGAAGTACAGCCCTATATATTCTTCCTTTGATTTTGCTTTTCTAAAGCTCGTTCACTTTGAGAATGCATTTCAATGTATCTCCCATTTCCTGCATCATTTCCCTTCGTTTTTGTGAAATTGTACTTTTAACATTAAGTGCACAGCCAGGAAGCAGAAGGAGACACATCCCCTGCCAACCAAAAATCACATGGTTCGACAAGGACTAGGCAGCAAAAGGGGAACAGAAACAACCTATAAGGAATGACATGGAGAAAGGAGACATCAGACCGGAACTGCAGAGAAGAATAGACCGCACTCATCACCAGAAACAAACGCAAAGGAAGTGAGATGTAATCAGCCGAGCAGTATGATAAGAACTCTTAGAACTTCTGGCTTCTTAGAGTTATTATAGTATAGTACTGGGTGCAGAGACAAAACAATCTAAAAATGAAATACAATAATACATTACCAATTGGTTCAACACTCAAGGCATCTAGGGGCATATTACCAAGATTAAGCTATATTCATCGCTTAACACGGTTAGCGGCAATATTATTATCGCCGAGCTCCGCCGATTTTTATCGCAGATAAACCTTGCTATTATTAAGGTTTATCTCAAAAGCGATAAAATCGGCCGTAATACATGAATATTGGTGAAAAGTCAGCGATATTCATGCATTACCGAGCTAATGCTCTTAGCCATGTTATCCACCTACCATTGGATAACATGGCTAAGAACTGCTCTGGGCAGGCGTTAGCTTTTGGAGATATTCGCGCTTAGCGCGAATATTTCCAAAAGTACGCCTTTGTAGGTAATAGGAGATAGCGATGTTAGCGACTGTTTACAGTCGCTAACATCTTGGCACGCCCACTTTGCATGTCATTAGCGATAAATATCGCTGACATGCAAAGTGGGCCCCAAGATGATCGCTATCTCCTACTAGCTGTCGCTAACTGGGGTTAGCGACAGCTAGGTAATAGGGCGATAATATTATCGCCGCTTTAGCGGGAAAAATTCCCGCTACAGCGGCGATAAGGCCCTTGGTAATATGCCCCCTTGTCACTAAAGAAACGCAAGAAGCAACCCCAGAGAACTGCAGAAGAATCCCTGCCCAAGCAAAGTCCCAACCACTGTGGTGGATCCCAGGGTAAAGAAATCCTAGGCTGGGTCTCGCCCCAACAAATTTCACAGCGAATCGAAATTTCAAAATCCGAGGAAGAACTAGGTCCCAACTTAATCCCTAGTGTTTTAAACATTTCCTCCTGTGGAGGCTTTCCCTCCTCCGAGCAATCTTTGAGCTCATGTAATTTGATTTTTCCTAGTTGCTTCCTGGAGAACCAGCATTATTGTCACTATATAAGAAAGGGCCAGTCCAAAGCCCTGCATCTTATTGACCGATTAGACTTATTGACGCAGAAGCTAATGAATGAATGAATGAAGAGGCATTTCTGGAGCACGTGGCTACCCGGGGGCATCCCAGCGCTAGTAGCAGTGCAACTTCAACCACAGGCAGTATTATGGGAATAGATGAGTTTTAAGCTGCTTTCGAAAGGTCAGGTAATTTGGTTCGAGGCGAATACCAGGAGGCAGAAGATTCCACAGTTTAGCGGCATTGTACCAGAAACTTCCCCGCTCCATCAGTGGACTGATGATGAGTGAGCAGATCATTGCACAGTATCAGGGGTACTTTCACAAAGGCTTACTGTGACTTGACCTTTGTTTTTACTGTTCAACACCTATAGAAAGTAAGACATCACTTAAGAGTGGGCCATGTTCATCACATTTTATTTTTGTTGACCTTTGACCTCGTGAACCATAGGACTATTTGGGAGCCACTAGAGAACTGAACATCCCCACCTGGTTTACTTACTGAAAGAACCGAGCGCCAATTCCACAGCCCAGGCGCGATGTAGCTTCAATGGAAGCCTAAGTGGCACATTTCAGACACTATCTCGTGTAAAACAGACTGTTGATCCCCCCCTCCCCAATCCCCCCCGCCCCCCACCCCTTGTTTTTACACTTTACCTTAATGGAATGTCAGAGCAATGAGCAACAGAAACTGTCGACAGCCCAGCGACAGGTAACAGGAAAGTCCCACTGTTATTGTACGCTGCTTCATGCGTATGATCCGTATTTTTGTGACTTATGCCAAAGCCCCTTCAGATGTTACTGTAAGAACTACGACATGAAGTTAACTCTGTAAAAAACTCACATGTCGTCTTAGGATGCCTTTCAGTCAAATCCAAAGGGAAGAACTTCACGATGGCAGGCAAAATAATCAAAAAGTCAAAAGCTTTGCTACCACGGTGTAACATTTAACTGGAATACTACAGCCAAAAGGCAGCGAAGAAAGACAAAAGGGATGCAAAAAATGTTGCAAGATTTGCTAAATCATATGGCAGTTAATCCCGGGTGCACATTCCAGAGATTTTGCGAGCTGAAGTAGCAAGTGCCTTAGTGTATGGAACAGAGCGTTGGGTTCTCCACTGCTGGAATTACAAACTTTGCAAGATCCACAGGGAGTCCTGGAAAACCATGATTCAAATACCCCAACCACTACAAAGTTCTCTTGTGGAGGCCACCTGTGATATAACACTTCTAGACTTCAAGAGCAGGACGATAGCACTGCTGTATGCAGCGAAAAGGAGTGCAGCCGCAACAAGCTAATTAGTGGACCAGTGTTAGGAGTAACTTGTCTCGAGCCAAACCTCTTGGCAGCACAAGAAGAGGATCGTGAAGGAGTTTGCGGATCGGTCTATTGACAAAGTGACATTCATGGCCACAGAACATGGTTAAAAGATGGATCTAGTCAGGAACCAATCTATCGGATGTACAGTTCCATGGAGTTGTTCACCTTGGAAGAAAAAATGAAAATAGCAAATCATGCAAATCCAGAGATAAGTGAACCCTGGAACCAAGAAGCTAGATATCCATTCTGCATGGCTGGATTCAGGATTGGAGACATACATAACGCAGAAAGTGATGGAATCAAGAGGAATCCAATTTATGTGGTTGCAACTGAGGGCACAAATAAAACCTTTGATGTGTTGCTTTTTTGTTGGGAATTGTGCGGGTCCACACTGAAAAGGAGTCTATGGAAGGTCTGTTAGGCGTTGTAAAGAGATGATGCTGTTCCTATTAGGGGACGTGTCAAAGAATATATCTGCTACAGCGGGGCAATACCTGAGACAGATAATGAAAGAGAGGAAGCACAAACTGGCCACCACCACCGAATATCAGCACCGCAAAAGGAGTGGCCGCGCAGGACTGCGCAGAGCGAAAGCCTCTCAAAGAGTCAGAGACGAAAGAGTGAACCAGCTGTATACAACGTTAATTTGTTTTAGCTTTCCTTCTCTAACCTCACACTCACTTGATTTAGCTCACCAGTTCGGAAAAAGGTAATATTTAATGCTAAGTGAATGATTTCTAGAGTGTTCTGTAAACATAAGAAGTGAATGGGCAGCGAAGGATTAAGACAAAACAATCATGATTAACACAAGAAATGACCCCTCGGTAGACCAAATGATGGGTTGGTGGTGTTGCCTCTTAATCTGGGCACACAGAAGTCTCTTTAATTTTATATACTAAAAGCATCTTGAACCCTGATTCTACATTTCGTAACACACTAATTGCTTTCTACTTCAATTTGGTTTAGTCTTTTTTCACTCTTTCCATTCTACATCATAGTTGACTAACCTCTTCTGCCTTTCTTTTGAAATGTATGTAAACTTTGAATTTTTGTGCACAAAGGCATCTATAGACCGAATGCAGTAAAATAAATAGAAAATGTACTAACACCCACTCATCTGACTCTTGGAAGTTTTTGACCATAGATAAAGGATATTCGCCTCATATGATTACCTAAAGATACCTTGAATACCACTCCCCTGGCAAAAAAACGATTCTCAGCTCCTATCATTTCTTAAGGACCTAATTCTTGGTGGTGAATTTAACCTGCACTTAAACAATCTGAACACTTACATATTTCATCTCAAACATGTTCTTCTCCATTTGGCCAACACATGTAAGAGGATCCATTCTAGACCTTTTAATTGCCAACAAGAACCATATTCAGACACATCCCGCCAGAACTGTTGATTATTCAGCCCACTATCTAATTTATTCATTTTGATACTTAATTGATAAAAAAACATTGCATAAAATCCCAATAAAATTCATCTAAAAACACTCGAAGTAGAAATAAAATGTTCAAGTTGGTGTTTCTAGTTTACCAGTGGAATAGTCCTAAAGATTTAGTAAAATACACACATTAAGAGAATTTGATCACTAATAACATCTCAAAATATCCTGATGATCATCAAGAAAGGAGTGCTGCAAATCTTCACATTTAAAATGCCTAATATAAGGTTCAGAGTTTGTGGTAAGCAGATGTGTGCAACATTGCAGAGATTTGATTAAATCAGACATGTAGGTATGGGTTCTAGCAAAGGGATTCATTCCGTACAATGCACTAAGTTTCAATGTATTAAAAAGACTGAATAAGGCAGAAACAGACTTTTTCGTGCCCAATGCAAAACTGAACTTAGAAAGCAATTCTGTTCTTCCAGAGTTCTATGGCAGTCACGTTTTGCTTCAACCTTATCCATGAACTACAGGAAGTGGGCAGTGAGCTTGCTGTCTATGCCCAAGAAGCATTGGTAAGCTGCCACTTGACCTGCAAGTCTCTAAATAGAGGATTTTACGAAAAACATCTTTCCCATTCAAAAAGAAGGGCAAGACATTCCTTTGGGGAAAGGACAAAAACAACAAGAATTATATTTATGTTCATGTTTTCCATCGTTGGGCCACTTCACCGACATCAAAGAGGCCCATCCGTAATCTTAAGAATTTGAGCTTGGAGTTTCTCACCAGAGGTAGAATTAAGGAAAGTTGGCGGCGCTTCATCTCGGTGTAGGTTGCTACTATGTGTCTTCCACTTCAATATCAAAACTTCATCAACCTCAAGCAGAAGTGAACCCTTTGACTCTGACCCGTCACAGGTCTGTCAGAACTTATGGAGAGGCAAATGTCCTCTCAATCAGTAGATTTCATATCTGAGTTCACCTTTTAGTTGAACAGTTCCAGTCATTATACCAGCACTCACTGGTCAAAATCACTGATGGCCCTTTCAGGATTTTGGATAAAGGGGTCTATTACATGCGGGTGCTTTTTGATCTGTCTGCCATCTTCAACACCATGGAACACAGAGTTCTACTTCACACCTGTAAGTGGCACGAGAGACACTGAAGCTCACTATTACATTCCCTTAGTTACCGCTTAACAAATAAATCCCACTATAAGGGAGTGGGAAGCTGCATATCAGGTGTGGTATGTATGTTATGCTGTTGGAGTTGTATGGATGCCCCTGCAAGCCCTCTAAATGTATGCATGCATAAGAATAGGGCGAATTGGGGTGTTCCGTTCAAGTGGTGTGACTTGCTTGGACAGCTGGCCCAGCTGTTGAAGATTTGGGTTGAGCAGGGCGTCTCCTTGTTCCTGGTGGAGCTCTAGAATACCCACTGTTGCATTTGTCATCTAATAAGGTGCTCCAGGGAGTCCCACAATGTTTCTTCTCTGTCCCTCCACCTTTTAACCTTTTGTTGAACCCCTTGAGGAGGTTTTCTCTAACCATGTAATTGTTCACTAATATACTGACAATACCTGGTTCTATCTAAGATTCAACTGCGCTGAATGTATCAACTTCCTTTGCATCTATATCTCTGACACTTGCTTTTGGATACACTCAAAGCTAAAAATATCAGGGTTTTTCATACTGGCTTTTTAAGAAATTCTAAAGACCTTCTCAAGAGTGCACTAAATATTGAAAGATCTTCACATCTTCCATAAGATTGTGATCTCAGTGAAATTTTTGCATTCCACTATTGAAAAAGCGATTAATCTTGAATTGCATGTTATTGACATCACCCAAAGGGCTAAATAGCAATTGAAACTACTAAGAAATATCATAACTGTTCTCTTCATACCAACATTTTAAGACTGCTATTCAATCACTGAGGATAAGCATTGAATATACGGATGTCCTCCTTAATGGACACTTTCATGGAATACCCCGCTCAAAGCAATTTTGCACTCCGTTGGTGGGTTCTCTCTGTCACAAAAGTGGAGACAATCTCTACCTTGCTCCAATGCCTGCCCAGAACCCCTGGGAAGGAAGATCGGGAGAGAGAGAAATATTGGCCTAGAGTTTCAGATGATACGTCTCAGGATCCAATGATCTTGGAACAGATATTCCTCTAATGAACAGTACCCCGTCTATAAAATGATGGTCAGTATAATGATTAGGGTGCATCAAGTAGTCACAATCAAGAGTTACTTGAATACTGAAAGACTAACTCACTCGCATCTTTGTAGGTTTAGGCTTTGTTAAACCAGAAGAAGACCAGGAACCAATCTAAATTCTAGAGGAGGAAAAGGCGAGTTTAGAATAAAGCACAGTTGGCACAAAGGAGGTGGGACAAGGCACAAATATGTAAGAAATACATGCGGAAACCCTAAAGGGTAGAAAACAACAAAGGGAAACGCAAAAACTGGGTGTGATGTATAATGGCAAGCTGTAAGTCAATGCAAGCATGGAAAGTTGATCAAGTTGACCAAAGTGGATAAGGAAGACAGGAATGCACTTGCAGTTGCAGTTGGCAAGACACCAGGAACAGGTAGCCTGCCAGCAAAGTTTTATCTGACTAATGTCTCCCTGTTGCCTCCTCTCCTTTCAGAGATTTACACCAAGGCTTTAGCGATTCACGTACTCCCGGCAACTACCAAAGAAGCATTGATAGTATCCATTCCCAAACCGGGTAGAGATGCTCTTGATGTGGCCTCTCACTATCAGCTATTGATGCTTAACCTTGGACTATAAACTATTAACTAAATTATTGGCCAATTGTTTGCAACCACACTTATAGAACCTGAACTACGAAGACCAAAATGGTTTTATCTCACAACACAACACTTCCTTTAATACATGTCCGCTATTCAGAATACTAGATGATACCCCATTGCTGCATCATCCCAAGCAGCAGTGCAGTCCATAGACCCACAGAAAGTGTTCAAAACTTTACATTGGAAATACTCACATGCGTTCATGAAGCACGTGAATATGGGGAAGGCTGGGAAAAATTGGTCACATTATTGTAAGCTGATGCCAAAGCAATAGCAAGGATGGCTCAGTGCCTATCAGAGGCACACAGCCGTGGCCGGCATTTATCATAGGTGGGAGGGTGGGGGGGGGTTGGGTACATTTAATAATTAATTTTAAAAAACATACCTTTCTGCTGGCCCAGTCCCACATTTTTACAGCTCTGGCTCCTGCTCTCCTCTCCTGCCTCTGGCAGGAACAGGAAGCAAGCAGCCTCCCTCCCTTCCCTTAAGCCTATCCCAATGCTGCAATGGCAGCATTGTGATTGGTGGGGACGCCGCCTAGCCAGGCGCCTATGGAGAAGCGTGGCTCAGTGGTTAGAGGCGGCAAACCCGGAAGCTGAGATCAGCCGTGGACCAGGGTTCGATTCCCCGCCTTGGCGGGTCTCGGGCTCAAAAAAAAATTCCACGGACTCGACAATTCTCGCTCCGGTGCCTACTCGACTCACGGGGTCACACTCTGCGACTCTGGGCAATAGCTTGCTTAATCTCCACTACGGCCCCTCGCGGCGGGATGCCTGGCTTTCACCTTGTGAATACCCTGCCGGGGAATACCAGGACGGGTTCCCTAAGCAAGCGCCTTGAGACCCCTGGGTGATTCGTGCGCTATATAAATCGAAATACATATGGGGAGGCAAATTTACTCCATGTAGGCTGCACTGCAGCCTGCATGGAGAGAGGGCAAAGTGTGCATGACTGGTTTCGATGGCCTCAGAGGGCCGAACAAACCAGCATGCTCAGTCAGGAGTGGGCGCATCACTCCTCCCCTGCCCAGCCCTGCTCGTAGAGCAGCCCAGCCCACCCGCCCGCCTGCAACCAAACACTTCTGCTTTCTCGCAGTGCGAGAAGCAGAAACAATGAATGGTAGTTTTACCTTTTTTGTTTCTGCTTCACGCACTGCGAAAAAATAGCAGTGGGGCAACGTTCATCCGCCTAGTGGAGGAGCCGCACCTGGAGGCACACATAGATCACCGTGAGGCAAGGCAGGGCTGTCCCCTATTGCCATTGTTGTTTGTGCTGGCAATAAAATCCCTAGCAACCATGCAACGTGCAAGAGGTTACTGTCAGAAAATGTAGCTGTTGTGTGTGCCTGCAAGAAAGGCAGCTTAGATATCAGTGGGACCTGGCTTTGCAGGCATCCTGAACGTTGATGGAGTGCCTGTGGTTTGAAAAAGTTGAGCTGGCTGCAGTTCCACAAGCATGCAGTCGATGGCACCTCACACAGGGGGCAAGTGGTCAAAAGCAGAACATTTCCTTGCCACCATTTGCTTTTCCGCTAGTGACGGTGGCATGATGTTAAACCAGTGGACTCTTCTGTTAATGCATTTTGAGAACCTCATACAAGTATCGAGACTCACTTGCCTGTGATATGCCATCATTGTCAGACCACCTGGAAAGAACCAGTGGCCATGTAATGGTGTGCAGCTAGTATTCTGACACAAGCTGGGATAGCATGGGAAAGGGTGTAGGTGAATCAAGCTCCTGCTCCAAGTTAACAATCATGTCCAGGTTCATCTCAGGTGAGAAGTTGTATCTCGCAATCACGTCTTCCCTTAACATCTTAAAGATGTTGACCCTTTGCCTGCAAAACCTCTCTCTGTCCTCAAATAATTCCTCCTCAGAAAGAGGGGCCCAACCTACAAAGACGTTCACCGACATAGTGAATGCATCAAAAGTTGTTTGGTGTGTACGTTAATTTCTTATGTGGTCAGCCTGAGTGCGATTGGTTGTTGTTGAGGAAATGTGTTTTTTCTGGAAATGTGTGCTGGAATTGAGAACAATCACTTCTTTTTTACCAGGTGTGTTGCAAGTGTTGTAATCCGTGTTATGTAAATCTCTGGCATTTGCTTAAAAGGGAACATTTTTAAATGAGAAACAAAAAAAATGTGCTGGTTCAAACATTAAATAGCATTTTCAAGTATGCTAATAAAAAGTAATATAACATTACAGGAAGTTTCCTAAAAAAACTAATTACGAAGATGCTAAATGAGAATAAAATTATGCAGGATTTAAAAAACAGTAATATGGATATTAAGGATTAAGACATGTGACTTTATTTGCCAATATATTCCTATAGTTTGAACATTGATTTCCTCAAGAGATTATTACAGTACCAGCGCTGGCCAAGTGTGGTGCTCGGCATAATCTAGGTGCCAACTGGAGTATATTTACTGCTGTTTTGTGTCCGATTTGGGTATAGCAACTTTAGAAGTGCAGTTTGGAAATAGAATAGCAACAGCCTTAGTCCTTTTTGGGTGGGTGGATGACCCTCGCTATACCCCTCCGTTAACCCCTCCTTGCACATTTTCCAGCTATTTCTTCCTGTCCCTCTCACCTGTACTACAAAAAGGTATACCTATGTTTGCCGAGATTTCAGCAGGGAAATATATAGGGGAGGCCGAGGCTGAAACTCCACATATAAGTGTGTGATTTTCCTTTTGTAGTACGTTGGAGTACTATTATAATACAACAATTGCTGTACTACAAAATGCAGTTTGTGAGTAGGCCCCTTTGAGTCAGCACCTTATGATACTGTGCAGCAGAGTTAAACACAGCTTCACAAATAAAAAGAAACATTCAGATGTTCAAAGTATCTAAATGAGGTTTAATGTGAGAGTCCCTATCTGTAGAGCAAGTGTTAAAGCTTCCTCCATTCGTGCACAAACAACAGCTTTATATGCATGTGAAGGACAACCCATGAGCACTTCCCAACCTCCTAATAAGCCTGTCTTTATTTTTTTTTCATGCTATGTGGAACAGAAACTGTAACCCTTTTAGGAAATACACGAAATCTGTAAAAGTTGCAGGAGTTTATTCCAGGAGTTCAATAACTGTATCAGTTTTGTCCTTTTGTGTCCAAGAGAGTGTTGCTGCAGTTACTGTCCATTCATCCAGGAGTATGTGCTCCAGCGACTGTATTCTATTCTAGTATTTGTGGCTTCACTTTAGGAAGGGGGACTGCTTTGCGGATTACTTTCAGACCATGCATAGCTGATAATTGACATGGTGACTTTTGCAATCCAAGAATTCATTTGTTTGAGCTAGTGCTCGGTTAGAGATGCATCGTGTGAATGTGCTGTGAAAGCAATTGACACTCAGAATAGACATGCAAACTACAGTGAAAATAGAAAACAGATAAACATGGAAGGTAATGTCTTTTGGGCACCTTCATGCATTGCGTTTACACATGCTCGACTCCATTTTCTACCTCCATCCACATTGGCCCATTTTATATACGTATATGTATATATATATATATATATATTACCTACTGGCGGTCGCCAGTAGGTATATATAGTTAGGATTTTTTCTCTATGGGATTTTTGAAATTTCTATGTCTAATAACTTTGGCGTTTGTGGACGGAATTGGCTGAAATTTTCAGGAAAATGGCACATTCTGTTTCTGAGCAGCCCTTGAAAATTTGGGGGGGGTTCGTCAAGGGGGGGCCGAGAAAAAAGGGGGGTCCCAAAACGTGTTTTTATCATTGAGTTTTCCATAGGGCGGTTGGCCTCACTTTTAGCTCGAACGGCTGAATGGATTTGCACGAAACTTGGCAAAATTGTAGGGACTGGTAGCCCGATGTGCCTTTTGTAGGTCTCAATATATGTGCTTCAGTGGATTTTGAGAAATTAACGTTCAAAAAAAGATATATATCTGTAACAGCGGACCGGGCAGCGCTCCAGTTCGCGTACTTTTCGCGCAACGGAGCTTTGTGAAGCGAAGCTGATTGGTTCTCCGGCGTCTGTAAACATTCCAAACAGTCCGTAGCGGCCGCCATCTTGTCTCTCGGTAGGATCGAGAGACAAGAGGAGGCCAAAGCGAAGGGGCAAATGACCATAAGGGGGCATAGTAGATCCTCGCTGACCCCCTAGGTTTGATGTGGAGGTTTTAAAAGGGCCCCGCGGGGCAAAAAAAAATAATAATAATAATAATCGAACGGCTGAATGGATTTGCACGAAACTTGGCAAAATATTAGGGACTGGTAGCCCGATGTGCCTTTGCTAGGTCTCAATATATGTGCTCCAGTGGATTTTGAGAAATTAACGTTCAAAAAAAGATATATATCTGTAACAGCGCTCCGCTTCGCGTACTTTTCGCGTTACGGAGCTTTGCGAAGCTGATTGGTTCTCCGGCGTCTGTCAACATTCCAAACAGTCCGTAGCGGCCGCCATCTTGTCTCTCGGTAGGATTGAGAGACAAGAGGAGGCCAAAGCGAAGGGGGAAATGACCATAAGGGGGCATAGTAGATCCTTCCTGACCTCTTAGGTTTGATGTACCATTTTGCCAAGTTTGGTGTAATTCCGTTCAGCCATTCAGGCTGTAGACGTATGTAAATGTCCTATGGAAAATTGCATGGGGAAAACACATTTGAAAGTGTTGAAATTTAGAACCAATTAAAATGTTACTTTGGTTTTGTATTTGTGTGTGATGAAAGTTAATTGGTTATGTATATATGTCAAATGAGAGGAAACCACAGCCATTTTGTGATACTACTGTCTGAGGTACATTTGTGAGGAATTTTTGGTGGTGAATTTCTGGTGTTTGATTTACACAGTACTAACACTTCTCCTACTTTTAAAAAGGTGAGTTGTTAATTTGTAAGGGGAACTATGTTGTACACTTGAAGATAATTTGACAAATGTTTTCTGTTATTTATTTGCAGTCCTTCTGTTATACTAAATACTTGATAAAGTTAGTTTTATATTATGTATTACTAAAAACGATAAATGAAAGTGATTATTTTTTTCTGCAATTTACAGCAAGCAATTTCAAAATAAATGGCTCACAATGAAGAGACCGTGGCAATTTCTTTGTAAGGGGAACTATGTTGTACACTTGAAGATAATTTGAAAAATGTTTTCTGTTATTTATTTGCAGTCCTTCTGTTATACTAAATACTTGATAAAGTTAGTTTTATATTATGTATTACTAAAAACGATAAATGAAAGTGATTATTTTTTTCTGCAATTTACAGCAAGCAATTTCAAAATAAAATGGCTCACAATGAAGAGACCGTGGCAATTTCTTTTGAATTGTCCACTACATTGATTGAAATTGAGAGCACCAATAATGAAATATTGTCACAAGGAGGAGATGACTTGTATGATTCCATTAGATTGATTGAAATGGACAGCACCAATAATGAAATATTGTCACAAGGAGATGACTTGAATGATTCCACTACATTGATTGAAATTGAGAGCACCAATAATGAAATATTGTCACAAGGAGGAGATGACTTGTATGATTCCATTAGATTGATTGAAATGGACAGCACCAATAATGAAATATTGTCACAAGGAGGAGATGACTTGAATGATTCCACTACATTGATTGAAATTGAGAGCACCAATAATGAAATATTGTCACGAGGAGATGACTTGAATGATTCCACTACATTGATTGAAATTGACAGCACCAATAATGAAATATTGTCACAAGGAGGAGATGACTTGAATGATTTTTTTGATCAATCTGTTGATGGCGAATTTATCGAATGTTTAGAGACCATAGAGTTACAAGAATCATCATTGCAGACTTTTCATGAGGAAAATGCTGATGAGGACATGTTACTAGTTCTTTCAAATTTAGAAAATTCTGAAGAATAAATTTATATTTAGAAATCAAAAATTGTTTGAGACATTATTCATTTTTATTTTTAATTTATCAGGTTGTAGCGAAGTGATTGTAGTATAAAATGAGACTTATAGTATAGAGTGCAACATTTTTATGTTACATGGTAAGTTTACTCATATTTACTTCCCTTCTGCCACTATATTATCTCCAATGTGTATTTGACATCTCTTCTTCATCTCCGGCCTCCTTTCTCTCACTGTGTGTCTCCGATGCATCTTATCGCTGCTATTTTGTGTAATTACAGAAGAGAGTAAAATAAAATAGTTCGGAACGTGAAAAGGGGGCAAAGTAGAGTACCCCTCACCCCCTAGGCCTTTTTAGGCGGTCCCAAAAGGATCAGTTTCTGCTTTCCTGAGAGATTATGGTATGAGTTCCATATACCACAATAATTTGCATTACAACATGCAAGATATCTATCTCCTATTACCAACTTTTGGAGATATTCGCGCTAAGCGCGAATATCTCCAAAAAGTAACACCTGCCCTGAGCAGTTCTTAGCCATGTTATCCAATGGGAGGTGGATAACATGGCTAAGAGCATTAGCTCGGTAATGCATGAATATCGCTGACTTTTTAGCGATATTCATGCATTGCGGCCGTTTATTATCGCATTTGCGATAAACCTTGATAATAGCAAGGTTTATCTTCGATAATTTCTGACGATGCTTAGCGGTAAAAAATTCGTTGGTAAGCATCGTTAGCGATAAATATCGCTTAACTTTGGTAATATGCACCAACGTCTGTTAACGTTCGATTCGAAGGAAATGAGGAAGTGTTGAAAAACATTGTCTGCGCCATCTTGCCTTTTTTGAAATGCCACACTTTTGTCGTGCACGGCAGCCATTTTAGATGCCTTGACCAGACCCACTCTCTGCACGCTGTCGATTCGTAGCATGGCTCCCCACCCTCGCAAGCATCTTCCCCAGGCACTGGTCACCCCCGCTCTCTGTCTTATGCATCGGCAATAAACCTCCCCCCATCTGCGCTGCTCTTCCCTGAAAATCACACTCTGTGCCCGCCCGACACCTCCCTTTCGCCCTATTCACTACCGCACCCTCTGACACTCCTCTTCCTCTGTGTCCGATTGTCCAGGCTATCACCTAGCCCTGCAGATGTAGTTTATGGCCCCAGCTGTAAAGAATCACCCCTCTTCAAAGGAGTTATAGTAGATCAAGGCCCACACCCGATGAGATCCGTCACACCACACGTGTTCCTACTATCTGAAAACCATCCTGTATTGTGATTGGGGAGGGGACCGAGCCTGAAGCTGAAGATTCCAGGAATGACTCTTTGTACATCAAAGTTTTTACAATTATGTGTCACATTAAAAATATATAGCACTCCAACAAAGTAGTAGGAATATAAAACTTTAATAACATATAAATATATACAACAAAACAAAAACAGTAAAAACATTTAAACAACGAAGAGACCGTGGCAATTTCTTTTGAATTCCTGATGAGGACATGTTACTAGTTCTTTCAAATTATGAAAATTCAGAAGATGTTGCCTGGGGGTGGGTCGTCAGTAGCAGTCTGTTGTGCGAATAGTTCCAAGGCAGCAGAACGCGCTGAAATCTAGATGGCACGAAAGTGATGTCTAGTAAGTTGCCGCCCAGCAAATAACGGCGTGGGGCGCCGCGGGGGTGAGTGAGTCCAGTAGGCACCACAGCTATTCTTACCGGCATTGCAGAATTACTGCTGGGGACAATGCCTGTGCTGTAGCAGGGTCACAGCAGAAACAAAAAAGATTCTGTTGAAGATGTTGTTGGTTTTCAATTTGAAAACAGTTCTGGTGTCAACTGCTATGCTGATGTAGTGGTTAATGTTTTGTTTTCTCTAGAAAATGTAAAAGAGGGGGAGGCAGTCCAAAGTTCTGTTAAAAGGGCAAAGGAAAGGATCGGTGGTTTGAACTATCAGTCAAAAAGGGGAGGGGGTGCAACAATTTTTCCTACCGGGTCACACTGTGCTTTCACCGGAACTGAGGTCTGCAGGATTCTAGTAATTCAAAGTGAGGCTGGCGCCAGCATGGGAGCGCCGACGTCCCGCGGATACAGTTTCGTCACTCCACGGGCGATCATGGCAGTCATTACCCATCGGGGGTCGGAGACTCCCGCGGCTCCTCTAGAATCTTCAAGGTCGTGGAGGACTACGGTGGTGGAGTCAACCAGTGACCGGGCCATTTCTTTATGCTGGGCCCGCTCTTGCCAGGTCGACCGCCATTTTGAGAGTTCGGTAGCTACTGGCGATCGCGGGGTCAAATGAGCGGACGGGCTCCACCCTGCTGGGCGAGACGTTGCAGCATGGCCACAGTGGAAGAACCCTTTTCCGGGCGCCTGGAGCGCTGAGGGTGCAGCTGGGAAGCCTCCACCTGGGGAGGCGGGAGAGGCCTGTTCGCACCGTCTCTCCCTCCCAGTGCACCCCACGGCGTCTCGCTTGAGATTTGTTATGGCCGGACCAGGCGATGAGGACGAGGGGGGGGGGGGTCGGAGGCATGTGCAAGACATCCCCCCCCAGTGTTGTCGCAGCCATTATTCAAGAAAGAAGAAGTGTCCCGTCCGTCTTCGGGCCGGGCTTCCGGTAGATGTCGGCCGGACGCCCCTGGCTCTTGCCCCATGAACGGGTTTCTTGGTTTATCGGCTGCAGCCGGATCCCGTCGGCCTCGGCCCCCCGACCGTTGGTGGCCGGACCGGAAGAGCATGTGGCGGGACTACCTGCAACTCTCAAGGGCCACCGCGGCCGGACTGGGAGAGAGAGGGGAGGGTCGAGGAGACATTCCCCCCCCCCTGCAACTGTTCAGCGTTGTAAAGGCAATCCCCTGGCCGGGTCCCGCTGGCCTCGGCCTCTCCTCCGGCTACACCCTACGTTAGGATCTCCTGGCCGAGGCGTGGCAGCAGGACCCGCCTTATATGGGCTGCTCCCGGCTGGGCGTAGCCGCAACCCTGCCCCACCTTGGAAGTTTCCAGAGTGGGGGCGGATGTTCTACTGACTTGCATTTTCCCTAGTCTATCGATTTTTTTGGCGTGGCAGGCGGTGGGACAGCGAGGGGTGATTTGGTTTCTCTTACTGTTTTTCTGGTTTCTCACCACTGGCATATTTTAACGTTTTCTTGTTTCTAGGACATTAATAGGTTTTATCATTACGTTATGTTATCGTTTCTTTGTTCGTTGTTTAATAAAAGTTCATGTTCATCAGTGGCCTACTGATTTTCGTTTTCCTATTCTTTTCTTTCCAGGTTGTTTCATGCTAAAGTTTCTGTTAACAGGATACAGTCATCACTTCGTTATTATTGCATATGTCCTTTTCACTAGCGGTGCTCTCTGGTCGGGCCAGATGACGTATCTCTAGTAAATGGTCCGGGTGAAACAGGTGCATCAATCAGTGGGGAGTAGATAGGCATGACAGATTACAACGGGGGAGAAAGGTCCGCATTACGTACCCTTTCACTATTTGCAAAGATTTTCCTACGTATATTTGCAAACAGGGAATACCTCCAAAAAGAACCAATTCCCAAACAGTCAATGTTTGGGGAAACAATCAATCAATGAGGAACGAAATAGGCACGACGTGTTAAAGGTTTGCGTTACCTACCCTTCACTATCTGCAAAGGGAGAGAGAATATTCCTATTCTTCCTCGTTTGCAGGCAGAGAAGATTCTTAAGAGAATCAACTTCGAACAATTCAATGCTCGATTCAAACAATCAACAAGGGGTACTGTGAACACAAATGAACGCCGCTTATGTACATACACATTGGTATTATCAACAGGTTGTTCCTAATGTTTCTATTTTAGGGAGGTCAAAAAGAGATCCCATTAGTGGCCTACTGATTTTGCTCGATTCCTTTTGTTTTTTTACACGATTTTTCGCTATCTGCAAAGACTAAACAGAGTATTGCGACTCTGTGCTTGTTTGTAAATAGAGAATGAACCAAAGAGAACAATCAATCAAATGGAGAGAGAAGCAGGCACGACGGATTACAACGGGGGCAACGGGGGCAAAGGCCTGCGTTAACTACCCTTCACTATCTGCAAAGAGAGAGTACTCCTAATAGAAATGAGGGGTGGGGGGCAGCATTCAAAGCAGATCAGTGTGCATAAACACGAAAATGTTTTTACTTACCACGTACTTGACATTCGACAGCTTATGATATTTGCTATTAAAAAACCATTGAAATTCACTGAAAAAACCATAGGTTATAGACCATATATAGTTAGGAATTAGCATTTAAAAAACCTTATTTTACTCACACAAAACCATTGAAATTCCATATATAGTTAGTTGCACTAACTATATATCGCGCACCCGCAATCCACTGCTGATCATGTCACATATTACATCATTCATGACATGGTCAGTGACATCACTGATGACATCACTGATGACATCTCAAATGACATCTCTGATGACATCACTGATGACATCTCATTTGACATCATTCTTGTGCTAATACGATAAACCTCTTCAGACTCTAATATAACCTTAGATACACTCAGTGTATACAGACACTCACACACTGCCACTCATCCATGGAGTTACTCACACACCCAGTCAGTCATGCAAAGAAACAATCTCACCTCCATTTCTTCAACTATACAGTTAAACACACCTTACTTATTGAAACATATACTAACACATATTTACTCTCTTGTACAATCCCTGATACAAGTTCACAATGATCGATACAACCACTCACTCATTCAGTGGCTCTCATGCACAGTTATTTATATATGCCAACTCTCACATGTACTGTGTTTAACATATGTACTTACTATGACATGTAGCATTGAGATATCCATTCACTCATCAATACAGTCATGCACACAGTCAACTGCCCATGTAGCTGTTTCCACATGCAGTCTTGAACTCATACACCTAGTGAATAAACTGCTCACACATCTATGCATAGAGTCACACACCTTCCAGCCACCCCCACACAAACTCAATCTCCCATAGAAATACTTGGGCAACCAATTAATAACACATATAGCCTCTCGTATAGCTAATGATCAACACATGCAGCAGTTTACATCACAACAGACATAATGATGCACAAATTAAGACAGTTTAATCACTAACCCATGCATTCAGTGAGACACATTTAATCACTCACTCATACAGTCAGTCACGCACCTACTAAATCCTTCATCCAGACACTTATACATCCACTCATTCTTCAATATGTAAGACATATTTTAACTTTACAGAAACATACAGTCACTGGATGTTGTCATCAGTGATGTCATCAGTGATGTCATTTGAGATGTCATCAGTGATGTCATCAGTGATGTCACTGACCATGTCATGAATGATGTAATATGTGACATGATCAGCAGTGGATTGCGGGTGCGCGATATATAGTTAGTGCAACTAACTATATATGGAATTTCAATGGTTTTGTGTGAGTAAAATAAGGTTTTTTAAATGCTAATTCCTAACTATATATGGTCTATAACCTATGGTTTTTTCAGTGAATATATATATATATATATATATATATATATATATATATATATATATATATATATATATATATATATACCCTAGCCATTCACATTCTAATGAGCTATTATTTCCCCAGCAATACAGTTTTTTCATTTCCATTCTATTCTTCCTGTCTTGTTTCTTCTGGCTGCTTCTTATCGTCATTACTATAGTCAAAAGACACTGTGCTACTGTACAGGTATGCTTTGCAAAGGAACATAATTTGACCATTTTTAATGTACTCGGCAAGGATTGCAAAGTCATGGCTTTTGTAAACCAATCAACCATTTTTCCAAGGCTTAGTTTACAGTGTTGTCATAAGTGTACTTGACTTAACCCAATAGGTGCCTCGCTTGAATGATCAAAAGATCAAATTATTGGTTACTTGTCTCTTGAGAGACACACATAACCCAGCCTTTCTGATTGTCTCAAACAAATGCTCCTTTGAAAGTATAATCGTCTGTATTCAACTGTCTTCTCCATTCACTTTCACAGTCCCTTTTGGGTATAAAGTGGTGTTCTTGCCTATCTTAGCCCCTGAGCCAACCTTTGCTGCTATGTGTCGTTGTATATAACATGTGTTGTTCACCAGAACTATGGGCCATATTATCAAGCAAGGGCAATACATTATCGCCTCTTTTATCGGCAGGAAACTGCCACTAAAGCGGCAATAATGGGCTTGGTAATATGCCCTTGTGAATTCCCAAAGAAGCTGAGGTTAACAACAGAACCTGGGCTTCTATGGGAATTCACAAGGGCATATTATCAATTCCATTATCGCCGCTTTAGCGGCAGTTTCCTGCCGATAAAAGTGGCGATAATGTATCGCCCTTTCTTGATAATATGGCCCCATATCCTTTGGGATTTTGGGTGCTCAAAAGATGTGTTCATCCATACAGTCCAACTCTCATGCAGTGCATGGCAAGAGTCACGTGCCCTATTTTTGGTTGCAACATTCTGGTAAGATTCTCTTTCGGGTGCATGCCCAAATCGTTTCACTGATGGTACATGCCTCCAGAACGTAGAGTAGTTGGGCATTCATATTCCGATATGTCTGACCATAATGACTTGTTCAACTCCACCCTCCCATACAGGGACTATTAGAACACAAAGTAACAGAAATAGCCATACTTGTCGTAGGGATAAACAGATTAATTAGGAAAATCTAACAGTAAACCCTCTGTAAATCTGCCAATAGCGATAACAAAATCCTAACTCCTGAGGGAAGTTATCCTTGGCTCTCTACAAATATCAGGAAGAGCATATGCGCCAAATTTAAGATTAACAGTGAACTCAATTTATCCAAACATTTTATGACAATGGATTGAGGTCCTGTCATGACAAGTTGTAAAACAAAGTTCAACAACAACACGAGAAAGCATGAATAAGCCTTCACAACAAGAGTGTTTGGTGCACGGTGACACATAGTTGCAGTATTTTGCTTTTATTTCTTGGAAATCTACAGGAAAAAGTATTACTTTATAATTTAGTACTGGTTTTCAAAATCACATCGTAAAACGTTTGGATTAAACTTTTATTGCTTTTTTCTCTATTTGCCAAACTTGTGAATCTCATAATACATTTTAAGGCTTAAGTGATAAATTGATTCCATTCCTAAATTTACATATCCTTTTTGGAAGATGTTTTTATTGAGATTTTAAACTTTGGCAAATACATTATGACGGTGTTAGCTGGCTTCGATCAAATAAGAGCTCTAACATGCATGAATTCATGAACCAAAAGACATTTGGTTGAGACTCCCACTGACCCCTTTTGCGTCCGCAGGTTTGCCAGGTTACCACCCTACCTATACCGCCAGTCTCTCTCAGGGTGTCCCTCCAGACAGTGGGTCCAGGACCCTCTCGGGTGTTTCTCCCCAGGTCTCCAGACCACCCCACCCTGTCATCACTTCGGGTGAGTTTTATGTGTTGCTCATCCGCCACCACCCATTGCAATGAATCTGCCCACCAGGCCTTCACTGCAGGGCCTCGGCTGCCTTCCAAGGGATTGCAAATCGCCTTCTGGCCATCACCACCCCCACTGCCAACATTCACATTTGCTTTTTAAGGCAACTCCTTCTTGCACTAATCCAAACAGACACAGTTTTATGGAGCCTTCCACTTCTGTCCCACGATGTGCGAAAATGTCGCTAGTACAGTCCTCCAATACTCCCTCAGCGGAAGGCACGTCCTTGTTATATGTAAGAAGTCCGCTTAGGGCTTTCCACATCTACCACAAGCTACTGGCCCTGCTGGGTACATACCGTGTCAACTTGGCTGGTGTCCAGTAAGAGCTATGCAAATATTGGAATCGTATTAGTTTGAATTTGGGGCTGGGGAAGACCTGTCTAAACTGTTCACTTTTCTTCTTAGTGTCTGTGGAACACCCTGTATCCTGTAAAAACGCCACCTGCAGGCACATCATCAATCGGCGAGAGCCTGCAAGTCAAACAGCTGTCTCACCACCGCGTGCTCCTGCAGACTGTCTGGGAAGGAGGGCCAGATCCACCGTGCCTCATGCGCTAGTCTAGCATAGTCAATGTACTGTCCCAGGCTTATCCTATGATGCTCTCAAGCCTAGGCAAAATAGAGAACTCTTGTTCAAATAGAGATCTCCCGCACATTCACAGCCACCGTCTCCCCACTTCTCATAGGCCTTACCTGTTCTCAAGGCAGTGAAAGGTCTTAACACCCAAAGGGGTACATTTTCAACGAAGGGGACACTCCTTAGTGACTTGCTAACCACGCAATGCCACACCGCCACCGTTGTTAAGCAGATCAGGTACAAAATCAATCAATCAGTCAAGAAATTTGTAGAGCGCACTACTCACCCGTGAGGGTCTCAAGGCTCTAGGGGCGAGTGTTGCTACTGCTCAAAAAGCCAGGTCTTGAGAAGCCTCCTGAAGATTAGTAGGTCTTGTGTCTGCCGAAGGAGGATAGGGAGGGTGTTCCAGGTCTTGGCGGCGAGGTAGATGAACGATCTGCCACCGGATGTCACTCTTTGGATGGGGGCGACGGTAGTGGGGGCGCGGTCGGTGGAGCGGAGGTGGCAGTTTGTAGTGTAGAAGGCGAGTCGTCTGTTGAGGTAGGCTGGTTCCGCGTCGTGGAGGGCCTTGTGTGTGTGGGTGAGGAGTTTGAAGGTGATCTTCTTGTTGACGGGCAGCCAGTGCAGGTCTCTCAGGTGGGGTGTGATGTGGCTGTGTCGTGGGATGTCAAGGATCAGGCGGGCAGAGGCGTTCGGTATGCGTTGCAGTCGTTTCAGCAGTTTGGCCGGGGATTCCGCGTATAGGGCTTTTCCGTAGTCCAGCCTGCTCCTGAAGAGGGCCTGGGTGACCGTTCTTCTTGTGTCAGTGGTGATCCACCTGAAGATCTTGCGGAGCATGCGGAGGGTGTTGAAGCAGGAGATGAGACGGCGTTGACTTGCTTGGTCATGGAGAGCCTTGAGTCGAGGATGAACCCCAGGTTGCGTGCGTGGTCGGTGGGTGTCGGTGCTGCTCCTAGGGCGGTCGGCCACCAGGAGTCGTCCCAGGCTGAGGGGTGTAAAAAGGTCAGGCTACCAACCAGAATAAAAGATCCTTAAGTATTGCCCGGCGGTATCGCCTCTTAAACCCACAAGATATTAACCAATGAAGAGGCAGGCGCTGGAGACTGGAAGGCAGGAAACAAAGGTTTTATTCTCTCCGGAGGAGAACACATCAGTTCAGACAGCCAGTATCGTCACGAGGTGCTCTAACCGCATCTCTGAGGCCTGGCCTTTTATACACATTTTCATGATCTTTATTGCAGGTAACACATTCTTGAAATGCTTTGAAGTATGAAAGGACATCCTCTGAATCTCCCCTTCAGGCCCGTTCCCACACACATTTACAGTTGAAATCCCCACCCCAGGTCACAACAGGTGATGATTATCGCGCAGCTGGACATTCCGCCGATTCACGGAATGTGTGGGGTTGATCGGATCTCATAGGGTGGGGGCTTTGATCAACTCGAGGGTCCTTTAATGGGGGAAGCTTCCTACTGTACGGGGGGGGGGGCAATAAACAGTATCCGCAGAGCCAGGTGGCGGCCTGGGAACGAGGAAGACAAACGGGCACACAGGAAAGGGGGTTTGTATCAAAGGGCCTGGGACCATGAAAGGAATGAAGGGAGGTGTCGCGCTGGGAACAGGATGGGGTTCCGAGGCAGAGCTGCGCTGAAGAGGGGTTTATGACCCAAGGCATGTGAGAGCGGGGGGGGGGTTGTCAGCGCGCGGGGGGGATGCCTGCGAGGTCGAGGGAGAGAGAGAGACGCGCTGGCTATCAACGAGGGGCAGGGAGGCCATGGTGCTCAAAATGGCTGCCGCTTACGTGCACGAAAGGGTTCAAGAAGAGCAAGATGGCGCCGATAATGTTGACGTTTGCAGCCTAACTTTTAACAGGGGGTGGAGCTGAGGATGAAGACCTCCGTCTTGTCCGAGTTCAGCTTGAGACGGCTGTTCTTCATCCATTCAGCGACGGCTTTCATTCCTTCGTGGAGGTTGGTTTTGGTGGTGAGGGGGTCCTTCGGTGAGGGAGAGGATTAGCTGTGTGTCGTTGGTGTAGGAGATGATGTTGAGGTCGTGCAATCTGGTGACGTGGGTGAGCGGGGCCATGTAGATGATGAACAATGTCGGGCTGAGGGATGATCCTTGGGGTACGACGCAGATGATCTTGGAGTCTTCGGAATGGAAAGGGGGGAGGTGGACGCTCTGGGTCCTGCCGGAGAGAAAGGAGGTGGTCCATTTCTGAGCCTTGTCTCGGATCCCTGCTTTGTGGAGGCGTGTGCGAAGGGTGGGGTGGCAGACCGTGTCGTAGGTGGCTAATAGGTCCAGGAGGATAAGGGCAGCGGTTTTGCCGTTGTCCAGTAGGGCCCTGATGTCATCGGTGGCGGCGATGAGGGCAGTTTCTGTGCTGTGGTTGCTGCGGAACGCGGATTGGGATGGGTCCAGGATGTAGTTCTCCCCGAGGTAGCAGGTCAGCTGTTTGTTGATGGTTTTCTGGATGACCTTCGCCGGGAGCAGGGAGATGGGCCGGAAGTTCTCGAGGTCCATTGGATCTGCCTTGGGTTTCTTGAGCAAGGCGTTTATGTCAGCCTGCTTCCAGCTTTCCGGGAAGGTTGCGGTCTCGAAGGAGATGTTGATGGCTTTGCGGAGATGGGGTACGATGGTGGCGCTGACTTTGTTGAAGATGTGGTGTGGGCACGGGCCTGACGGTGAGCCGGAGCGGATGGTGTTCATGATCTTGATGGTGTTGTCGTCGTTGATGTTAGACCAGGTGAGCATGGGGTCGCTGTGGGTAGTGGCCGTCTGAGGTGTTGTTGGCTGTAGGAGTGGCCTGGTTGACGAAGCTGTCGGGGATGTCTGCGATCTTGCGATGGAAGAAGGTGGCGAGGGAGTTGTACAGGTCTTGCGATGGTGGGATATCGTTGGTGTTGGCGCTGGGGTTGGGGAGTTCCTTCACAATGTTGAAGAGCTCTTTGCTGTTGTGTGCGTTGTTGTCAAGGCGGTCCTTGAAAGAGTTCCTTTTGGTGAATCTGATGAGGTGATGGTGTTGTCAGCCATAATTCTGAGCTCATCAAGTACAGACAACATCACTAGCTCTGTACTTTGATGGGCTCTGAAACCCGTCCATCGTGCTTGGAGTAGATCTTTCAGGACCCCTTCCCATCATAAATAATTCCTGGAGAGTATAAAGGTCATGTATACCTGGCAGTATAATCTCCCAGTTAAGGTCATCATCAAGCCAGCTCACAGCGTGCTACTGTTGGGTGACAGCATAATACAAAAACAGGTCCGGAAATACCAGTCCTGCTCCTACCCTGGGAAGTTTCAGGATATCCAGTTTCACTCATCTCCTCGTTTCAGCCTATACTAGCATGCACAGCAATTAGTCTATTTAGCCAAATGTGACAGGCGGACCAGGCATAGCACATTCTGCAGCACCTACAGGGTGTGCATCAGCTTGTTCTTTGAAGCATGCCTGCTTGCGCTCTAACTCGATACAGGCTTGTTCTAGCTGCGTTTGTTCCCCATATGCCTGCGCTATGCATTCTTTCCTTAATGTTATGTTAAATGTCTTTTGTATGGCGCAAAATCACCTTCAGGTCTCTAAGCGCTTTTAGAGGGAGTGACGGCAACTGGTAACACAAGGCAGCAGATTACACTGTAGCTAACGCCTCCCTAAATAGCACCGTTTTAAGTTGTTTCCTAAAGATAAGGAGGACCGGTTCCCTGTGAAGGTAGATTGTTCCAAATTTGTGGGAGCATGGCAGAAAACGCTCTGCCCCCTTTGTATTTGGTGGTGTATCGGGGAAGGACTAGGCGGCAGGCCTCAGATGATCGCAGTGTCCGGCCTGGAACATAGTTCTCAAGGTGTTCTTTTATGAACACTGGAGATTGGCTGTAGACTGCTTTGTGGGCAATACAAAAGCCTTTGAATTGAGCTCTCTGTCTAATGGGGAGCCAATGCAATTTATGTTAAAGAGGGGTAGCGCGTATCCTTCTGGGAAGTCTGAAAATGAGCCTGGCCGCGTCATTCCGCACTACCTGTAGTCTCTTGATAAGTTTCTGAGGGAGACCAATATATAAAGCATTCCCATAATTCAGCCTAGAGACGAGAGTGGTGGATACAATCGCCTGTAGTGAGGTCATTGAAAGAAGAGGGGCAAGTTTCCGCAACTGCCTCATAAACCCTATGCAGGTTCCCACCACCGTTGTGACCTGGCTGGACATGGACAACTCTAAATCAATTTTTATACCCAGGCTTTTTACGGCTGGCACTGGTATGGGTGTAGTGCCCAGTTCCGGTGGCCAAAAAAGATCACACCAAGGGCTGCTTTTTGTGGGAATGACGAGCACTTCAGTCTTGTCAGGATTTATTTTCAGAGAATTGTTCGTCATCCAATTCACTGTGAATCTGAGTAGATTTTGCGCCGATTCCTGGGCCTGACTAGAGTTGTTGATCCAGATGAGGAGTTGTTTGTCATCTGCATAATTGAAGACTAGGCAATACATGTGAGCCAGGGTCTCCACCAGGGGTTGCAGGTATATGTTAAAGAGGAGCGGGACAATACGGAGCCCTGGGGTTTGCCACAGGTAAGAATGCCCTTAGCCGATGCACGCTCACCCAACTGAACCCTCTGAGTCCGGTCTGATAGAAATGATTCTAGCCATTGATGTGCTAGCCCGCTGATGCCCAGGACAGAAAGACGGGACAGCAGCTTTTTGTGGCTGAACGTATCGAATGCCGCTGATAGATCTAATAAAATCAGGGCACTCAGGGGCATATTAGCAACAAAGTGGCGAAGAGAGGTGTTAGCCGCCTTGGCTTAACGCTGCTCTTCGCCACTTCGGAAACGCTAGGCTGCACCATATTACCAAGGATATGGTGCAGCCTAGGGTTTCCACCTGCGATGGCGATAAGCTTTACAACTTAACGCCAACGCAGGCAGGGAAGGTTTGTTTATGTACAGGAAGGAGTTCCTTCCTGCACATAAACAAAGCTTAAATGCCATCTTGTAACTTACATGTGTGCTGCTTTATGCAGCACACATGTAAGTTACAAATTGGCATTTTTAAAAAGAGGTTTGTTTATGTACAGGAAGGGACACCTTTCTGTACATAAACAAACCTTGGCCTTTTGCTTTTTCCATGTGTACTGCACAAGGCAGCACACATGGAAAAAGCAAAATAGAGGAGAAATGAAGCATTTCTCCTCGTTTCGCCACCTTAAGAACAGGTCGGACCTGTTCTTAAATTCGGCGCTGCCACCTATTATCACCAAGCTTGATAATAGGTGGCAGCGTCAAAGTGAATGGGTGTTGCGGTGGAACACCCACCGCAACACCCACTGCACCCAATGCACGCCCCCTTTCACGATGAGTTTATCGTGAAAGGGGCCCTATTACCAAGGCAGCGTTAAGTCAATTAACGTGGCTTTAAGTCACGTTAATTAACTTAACGCTGCCTTGATAATAGGGCGAATATCGGCAAAAAAGTGCTGATACCGCGGCAATAAGGGGCTTGTTAATATACCCCTCAGTTTTTTGTTGTCAGCCATAATTCTGAGCTCGTCAAGTATGGACAACATCACTAGCTCAGTACTATGATGGGCTCTGAACCCCGCCTGTTGTGCTTGGAGTAGCTGGTGGTCCTCCAAATAGGTTGAAAGTGTCCTCCGTACATGTTGTTCTATCACTTTCGCCAAGAAGGGGAGCTGGGAGATAGGTCTATAATTCTTAAGAGTGGAAGCATCAGCACCTGGCTTCTTTAGCAGGGGGATGACCCTGGCTTCTTTTAGGTTGACAGGTAAGTAGCCGGTTTCCAGGGAGTTGTTTATGCCACATTATAGGCCTCCGGTTGTATCCCCCTACTGTCTTTCTTGCTAGCCATGTGTCAGAAGAAGGAAGCAGTATATTCCAAGACATTGTCTCTAAAGGTCTCCACCATCAACACATCCACAGGCCGCCACCACAGTGGGATCCTAGGTCTAGTAGGGAATGGTCAGGAAGGTACCAGTTGAGGCATGCCAAGGTTTTGTACATAGCAACTGCATCTGCACTGCCCAAAAAAGTAATCTATGTGACTGTACCCTCCATGCACTTGGGAGAAATTAGAATATGCACGCTCTGCAAAGTGGTGAAAATACCATACATCCACCAAATGGAGGTCTCCCTCAATGCCTTCTCTAAATGGGGTTTGTGATCTGCCCTTGGAGAGGGAGAGGGGGGGTGGTCGTCTATCCACCAACTCTGGACACAGTTGAAACCCCCTGCCCAGATTAGGGCATCTCTGTGTATGGGACAATAAACCCCATGAGAGCTGGGCAAAAGGATCTGTGTCTGCGTTCGGGACGTAAGTACTCCCAATGCAAGTTTTAATTCCATCTAGGATTCTGCTACTACAAAATATCTGCTCAGAGCCTCTAGCTCCAGAAATGGAACCCCAATCGCTATCCACGTTACCACTCCCCGAGTATAGTAGGAGCATGTTGTTGCATACATGTGACCCCTCCAGCTTTTCCCCAATTTCGTGGCTTCTTCCCTGAGCGGTTGTCTCTCCTACAGCATCACAATTTGAAATTTATATTGAAGGAGGTAGGAGTACACTCTATATCTCTAAGGGTATCTATTCAGTCCTCGGACATTCCATGTTATCAATGTTCTGTTCATGTCGGAAATATTTGGTCAGTTGGCACCCTCCAATCTGGCAGCTCTCATCATGGAGGTTGGAATACCCAGCCTATTCTGTCATCTTGCATTGAGTCTCTCAACTGCGCTCATGCCTGCAACTTCCATATAAATGCAACTAGATTCCCCTCCCTCCACCTTGCCCTCGGGCAAACACAACAACCGCCCCCCCCACCCAACTGTTGGTTTGCCCAGGTGTAACATCAACCCTCCCATGTTATGGGTGATCATGTACATTCCACTCTCCCACTACCCATTTTTCAAACTTTCCAGAATCCCCAGCAAATTAAAAACAAGAAAAGTGCAGATGGCTATCGGCCAGCCCAGGCTCACTCAGTACTGGAGTATCCTGACTGACAGAACTCTGTCATCTTACCTGTGGGGGGTGTGGCTTTTCATTCAGTCGAATACCTCTATTCCCTGTGTTGATAACTTCCCCCAACCTGGCAACACTCTCCATAAGTCCCCAACAGTTGATGGACAGCAACTATATATATGAAGGGCCATATGTCCTCATGTTCTCCGCTACCTAGAGCCCCCCACCCCCCCCCCACCCAGCTGCAAATACCAGCCTCTCCTCTCTCTGTAGCAATTTGTCTCCCCTAGAGCCCCTTGCTGGGCAGGTCCTGGGTTTCCACAGTTTAACTCAGTATTTCAGGAGTCGGAATGTCCATCACAGCATCTTGGTTCTCCGCTGCAGATTCATCTGTCCTGTCCTGTCCAGAAGATGGCATATCTTCTAAGCTCATGTCATTAGCCGCAGAACTTCTTAAATTAGTTTCAGAAGCCTTTGACAGGTCACAAAATACTATGGAATTGATTTCGTACCATTTCAAAGGAGGCGTATAATTGCAGGGTGCACTGTGCTATTACTGATCGAGCAGGGTCATGGCTGATTTGCATATAGTTGATCCAGTTCTGTAGTGGTACAAATGAGGTACAAATTGACAGCATAGTGTAGTACTGCTACAGAAGTATTGGGTCCCATGTTCTCATGATGGATTGCATGTGCTCCTTCACATACATTCCTTTGAGAATTCTCATTGCTGTTCTGTTGCTGTTCAAATTCAGAGTTTAGTTGATGCTACAGCTGTGTTATCTTGACAGGGCGTGTGGCTCTGCAATGTTGCATGCTTACTTACCTCACACACAAAAAGTGATGGGAGGAATGATTACAATAAGTCTAACCACTGGCAATCACTCAGGTAGCATTCCAACCCATCATTCTTTTGCCCACCATCCCACCTCCGATTGGACCCAGCCATATGCAAATCAGTCTTTCCCCTGCTCCAATTGGAACAGTCCAGCCCAACCTGCCAGGCCAGGACTTCCCTGACCCGTAGACATGGCAAAAAGTAGTGAGCTTTCAATGACTTCATTCAAAACATTGAATGTGGATTTATAGTCATCTGAAATCCCAGTAGTTTCTAAGAATATATATGAAGCAAATAAAACCAAAATAATCAGAGACAAGAACAACTTAGGTGTAAAAGAAAGGATCAAATATGTTGGTTCAAAAATCATATTGCTTCTTTTGAAACGTTCTGCATTGGAAAGGGAATGTTTTATATGTGGCAAGTTAGGGCATTTCTCAAATGCCTATATGTGCATTATAACAATTTCTTCTAATAGACAAATTTCATTGGTTGAAGAAAAAACTTCAAGTGAATGTAAGGAATATACTGGTTCAATGGTTCAAATGAGTTTGGGTGAGTGTGTGACTAATTCAAGGGTGAATAAAAGATTTACTACTCACAGCAGTGTGGATGATATGCCTACTACTATAGTTGCTAGTTGTGGGCTCGAACAGAAGCACGTAATCCTATTTACCAATGGTAAAAACTTCAAACAAATATAAAAGTGATAGGTGGAATGAGTAAATCAATCTCAGCCACTTAAAATGGCTTTGTGCAACACTCCAGTCAATCATTGTTCACCAACTGTGCCACCTGAGTTTGGACCCAGCCATATGCAAAGCAGTCTTGACCCTACTCGAACTGCCAGGCCATTGAAGCAGTTTGACTATGGCAGAGATGGAGCAGTCTCCGCCGTCGTCGTGAAACTATGGTCTTTGCCTGAATCACAATCAGGCCATAATGTTGGAGGGGAGGAAACACCATTGCTGTTGCAATGGAGTACCCTCTCCGCCAACATTTAAAGTGTCCCTCTAGTCTATATAGTCATGTTAGTATGTTTGTGTGTAATTGTTCTAAGTGCTACAATAAGTCCTTTAAAACTTTGCATGTGAACATTCAGCCTCACAAGTTCCCCTTGGAACCTTGGAAGGGAACAGCCATTTACTAGCTGATGCCTATGAGAATGTTTCTACTGGCAATATATATGCTTTGGCTGTTATAGATTATTTTTCTAAATACCCATATGTACGATGCCTCCAAATTCCCAACTCTGAGTCTATTATGAAGTGCTTCAATAAGTGCTTGGTTTTCCATGCACCATTACCAGAGACAATGGTAAACAATTTGTTTCATGTCAGCTATCAGAATGCTTGATACTAGATGTGGCAATAAACCTATTCATACAGTTTTATACACACCCCCACACAAATGGCCTCGTTAAAAGGTTTAAGAATGTTTGTAGAGGGTGTCCAATTAGCCATTTGTTATGGATTGAATGTCGGAAAACATGTGGAAAAACTGTCATGGTCATATCATTGCACTCCTCACAATTCTAATGGGTTTTCTCCTTTTTAAATGCTTAAGGGCAGGAAACCTCACACAGAGTTAAACTGTGGTTGGCATGGTAGCAAATTACCAGAAGTTAATGTGGAAAACTCTCAATTGAAGTTCATGACATTTACAACATTTACAAAGCTTAATTTGAAAGTAGCAGACTATATTAAAATTAAAAAATTATGTTTGTTAAGAACAGTCAATCTAAATTTTTGATATAGTTTTAAATTTGTATTTATTAGCAAGGCATCTGTTATGTTTAGTCATGGGTCCTGGTGGAGAATTTCAAGGCTAGGCAAAGTAAAGAATGATTTACTTGAATGTGAAGAATCTATGTTTTCTGATCCAAATTTTGTAAATCCCGACGTTGTCAATTTTTCACCAATTGTTGCAGTGTCCAAAGGGAATTCTGAGATGGTTTACCCTCAAACTGTTAATGTGTACATGGTGCCTTTTTGCAGAGAAAGAAAATCTTCCTCTATTTGCCGTCATATTCTGGATTTCTCTGAAGCAGCAATTTAAGACACTGAAGCCGTTCATTAAAACTACTGTACCAGTCAGTGTCCTGACTCTTCACAAAACTTGCAACAAGCATGTTGAATGGTAAAAAATGTATTCTGTTAAGTTAGCCTCTACTCCTCTTCCATTTTGTCTAACAGCCCCCATTTTTGTGTTTCTGCCGGGACTTTCATAAAGTCAGAAGTTACATGTTCACTGGAAAGCTGGTTATACTGATAATACTTGCGTGCCACAGTAAGGAGTCCTGCCCTGCTGAAGGGCCAAAGTGTACAGATGTGTAATCTGTTAGCCCACTAACGCCTGTAACCTCCTAGCCTATCTACAAAGATGACGTGGGTAGGGGTTTATCAGGATTCAACAGTTCATCGTGTACGCATTATGTAAAAATGCCAAAAGGGGTTGTGTAAGCATTATGTAACAATGACTAGGTGGTTTCAAGGTGTTTCACAATGCACCGAAAAGTATAAATGCCATGTTTGAACTTGTACTTGTTAGTTCCTTCCCTCTGGCACTTGCTGGGACTCCTCTCATGAGAGAAATAAACTTGACTTTTGTTTCCACTCCAGTGTGGATCCTCATTTTGTGAACCTGTAGACTAAATGGTGTCCCTGCACCAGTGAGACTGATAGGAATCTTACTTCTACAAGCATTCACACTTTGTCTCCACCAAAATTCAAAAAAACTACTCAGGGATCAAGAACAAGCGCTCTACTCTTGCTAACATTGTCTTCCACCTTACCATGCAATGATACATTGGTCCTCTTTTATCCCTACAAACCAAGAAGAAGTTAGAGCCATATGAAAACAGATTGAATCTATGTCTTCTAATGACCTCTGTTGGGCCTCTTTTCTACAGTCTTGCTTTCAGCCTTTAGTTTCCATTCAGACTAATATCAATCCATCTCTTTCCATTGGACCCCAGGCATTTAAAAGGGGTGTAGTTAATCCTCTTCTTATAAACAAAAACAAGACTTATTTAACATAATCAATCTCACCCTCCTTCCAGACCTGGACTTTTCTATGGCACCAAGAAATCAGTTCTTGGTCAGCGTTTCTTCTACAGCAACTCAGTGAGATGTTTGTGCTACAATTCAGTCGTGCCATCTCCTTACTTGAGCCTCAACTATGGACTGGCTTTGCTTTTGGAATTAAGACCACTCCATCCCATCTAGCCATTAAAAATGCTTTAAAAAACTATTTTTTCTGTTAACCATATTGTGCTTCTGTGTTCTACCTTTTTTATCTTTTGATTGCTGTTAGTAGCTTCAAGTTACCTATATGTTTGGATGAGATTTACCAAATAAATTCCTATTCCAGGTCGAATTCCAGTTCCAACTCTTAACTTGGTTCTATGCCTTGAGAAGAGAGAAACATAGGGATAAAAGTGATGGATGGTATATTCAAATTTTGTAGAAATCTGCAGTTCAGCAGAAGTGATATTGATTGCTAGGATTACGGTTTGGTATGGTATCTGTTATTAAAGAAGGATTTACCCAGAGCAGTCCTTTTTCTTACTGTCACCACTGGCCATGAAGAACTTGTAGCATGCAGGGGTGATCTGCTTGGTGAGATGCTGGCCAGGGGTCAAGAAGCTGCTAGCAGTTCATACAAGAAAGTCTGGGACACTCTGTTCGTGCAGAAAATGGAAAAGCAATCCTCAGTGCATATGAGACTCTCCTTGTATTTATGAGACTGTACATGGCACATAAGGCTATCCCTACACAAATGGAGGCTCTGCTGAGAAAATGAGACTCGACTGGGCATATGAATGTTTACCTGGGCATTATAATCTTTTGCCTGTAAAATATGGTGAATGTTCCTGGGCACGCTAGAGGCTATGGCTTAGCAGTTGAGGCTGTCTCCGAACATTTACGATTTCTAAAGTTGTAATATACCCTTTGAGACTGTGTTTAGGCATATGCCTGGCTATGCTAGCCACTCCAGGTACGGGGAAACCCAATAGATTGTAAGTCAATGAGATGCTTTAATCGTTCAGTGGGCTGTGCCAGGCACAAAAGAATTCCTGTGTCTCTAGCCCCATATGTCTGTGTCTCCTCTTCTCAGTGGCTGCTCTTATCACATATTGCCATTACCCATGTCCTCCTGTGCTAGTTTCTCCTTGTGTCAATATCTAGCTCTTGATGCCTGTGCCTCACAAATCATCGCTGCATCCCTGACAAATCAAGGCAATACATAGAGGGCACTTACATGCTTTTGTATCTGCTTAAGAGGCTTATTTTTATGCATTAATCTGATACTTGGGGCAGGGTTTTACTTGTATGCTGTCATCTGTCACAAAGGTTTAGCGATAGTGCTTCAAATGATTGATCAGGTAAGTGTCAAAAGTCAGGTGATGTCACATCTTGTGATGCTATGGGGTGGTCAAGGTGTGATGAACCATGGTCTATCTCAGATGTTTTGTATCGACATCACTGCTTTAAAAATGTATACAGGGTTCTACTCAAGAGAGGCCTTGCCAATTAGCAGGTACAAAAAGTAATTCTACCCTCCCACAGGACAGGAGGGATATAGGAGCCATCTGACAGGACTCTGTCAGCCTGCAGGTTTTCTAGTAACTCTAACAATCTAGTAAGTTTGACAGTTGTGTGAGCCATGAGGTGTTCCGTTGGCTTTGTTGACACCAGAGATGTCCTTCGGGATCAGGGTCATATACCAAAGCATACATCCCTTCCGAGTGTTGTGACGACCGCCCCCTCAACCCAGGTGTTGGGGTAATTATTAGTGGGGGCAGCAAGATCTAGGGGCACAGACTTTTGAATCCCTACCCGTGTAGACTACATACCCACTCTCCTCCGTAAAAGGTCCACCCAGTCATCATAACGGGCATCCATGGCCATCATGGGCAGTGTTTGCGGGTATGTGTGTGGTGAAGGGGGCGTGGTTCATGGATTAAACTGGAGGGGTCCAATTGGGCTTCTTTGTGATGTGCACAAACTGGTGGTCTCCTTTGTATTGAGCTTGCAATTTAAGTCTCAGATAGCCCAGTATGCAGGCCCTTGCTGTCCCCCTCCCTAATCCTTATTTACCTGGTTAGTCAAGGTCAGGGAGAGATTTCTTGCCCATTCGCTTTGTCCGTAGAATGTATTATCTGCCCCGGGTGTAACACATCCATTCCGCCATCCTATATGGTGGCCATCTCTGGTGGGCACAGATGCATAGCTGAGTCTGACTCTAGGATACATAACACCCGGACCAGTCAAATGAAATCACATATTGCAGCCCCCGGGAATCTCTGTACCAAAAATGTGGCAATCTCAGGGCCTATATCTTTAAATGCAGTCGCTAACATGTGGGCTGGCTACTTTCTTTTAAACTTCAAGATCTAACTCCTGTGTAAAATTACCTCTTCCTGAAATAGCCTTTTAATTTTTTGTGACTGGAAAAAGGTGACTCCTGAAAACATGAAAACGCAACTAATACTCAACCTGCTTGCGCATATTAACACCAATTCTAGCATTAGCTAGAAAGTCTTTGCTTGCTGGGTCCAGTCGGCCTCGATGGTATTGTTACAGCTTGTCCCGGGAAATCTTTATGCTAGCGCCTTATTGTCTGCCTGTAGTCCAAGCTAAAACCCTAGTAAAAAAGCTTGAGCCTATGGCTTCTCTGCAAAGCAAACGTCTAAAATAGTACTACTCCAATACAAAACAGGACTCAGAACAGCAGAATGCTCGACAAATCATATTAAATCTGCTCCAAATACTGAAAAACGATATGTGAATTAGGTGAACTGACATTTGCCCGTTCTGTGCTTTAATGTAGTCTATCTTCCCAATAACTATCTTGCCCCATCCACTCTTCAGTGCCTCTTTTGAATGAGGCCTCAATGAATCTTAAATCAGGCTCACCTTTAGACCTGTGCCCTCTCATACTCCTCAAAAACATACCAGACGCCCACATGCTAAGCCACCCTCTAATTTGTGAACAAAACTTCAGTCCCAATGCCTGCTACACAGGAATGTGGGCTTCCCAACCACATGCAATGTAGTCAAGTAACAGACTTATTTTGCTTGATGTGCTGATGGCAACCACGATTTATCTGGCTCAACGCCGGCAGCCGCTCTTAGAGTCAGGTTTCAAGGATTGTATCACACATTGAATGGAGACCAGTTCTCTTTGCCTTAACTCAGGCAAAACTAACATTGTAATCCTCTGCAGTTCTCATCACATATCATCACCTGGATCAAAAACAGGTGCCCCCATTGAGTCTGGCACTCCCCTGTACCTTCCAGCTCTACTCCTAAATTTGTACCCATTTTTTACTCCTCTCTTCCCTTCAAACAACATGCCCTCAAGTTTATATCAACACGATCCTTTCTTCTGAAAGCAAATTGAAAAGATATTTCTGTTTTACTACTTCCTTTTCATAGAACAGTGGGGCAGTGTATTTTGCCCTCTTATCTTGACTTCTGTAACTTCTTGCATGTTGTTTCGTAACTTACATCTGCAGAATATGCAACTCATCCAGAATTTCGAGGCTCAGCTTCACATGACTGGATTTGACCTCTTTCCATTTGCTGCTTGTGCAAGAGGGCTACTTGTTCAAATCTCATTGTTCCTGTCACAGACATCTACAGCTAAGGGTGAGTCATTCTTGTCTTGATGATTGTGCCTTTACTTTAGTCAGGGCCAAGGCCCGGAAATCTCTTCAACCAAATGTTAGAGGCATTTAAAGATTAGGGTTCCCTGCTCCTGAGTCCAAATTAATAATGTTCTGTATGAGACCTGATTCATTCATAATGATAGCTGCACAGCCCTTATGACTAATCAAAACATGCTTCATTTATTTACCAAATTATCCTCACATTATGCATATCCTCAAGCAGATTCATCGTACTGTAATCCATCAGTGTAACTATGCTCTAACTACACAACATGTTTCAGACGCTTCCACATCCTTCATGAGGGTTTTATGGCTATGACAGTACAATCCCAACATTTGAAAAACCCAGACAAAGAATGAAGACGCATTTGAAACCTGCTGTGTGTCAGATTTGACAAATTAGTGTGGTTACTCCTTTACTTGTATATAAAACAAAAACTGAGCCTGACTTGGTTAATTTTAGAAGTACCCGCAGAGCCACTGAGGATCCCTCCTCACTCGATAGCCCAATAGGCTCCTGATTCTGCTAAATACTCGGGCGTCTAGAGAGAACAAGAGTGCGGGTGGGGACTCTATTTACTTCTTAGACTGATGGCTGATTGCTTGGAGACTTGAGACTTGATGGTGATGACCAAGTACCAATTTTGGAATTGTTTTTACCCATAGTTTAACTAACATCACCTGAACACACAATTCAGAAACTGACCTAGTGCTTCTGTATACCTCTGTTCAGTTACTCTAGTCTTTTCTATCTAGCATTAATAATCGCAGGTTCCACCTCCCTGTGGATTTAACCAGGAAACTTAATACAAGTTTGGTAAGGCAGTATCTTTCTTATTATCACCAACGCATTTAATGGTTAGCGTGAGGACAGATCTCCAAAGTACTTCACAGCAAAAGCAATTCGATTGTGTTACTATGAACTGATCATCTTAAGATATTCAATTATAACACCCCACATCTCTCTGTTCAATCGCTTTTGTGTACTTCTTGACAATTACTTTTTGATGCCAAAGTACAATGCAGGCCATTTAAAACACATAACATTGACATATATTACATGAAAAAGAAATCTAAGTATACAAATACACAACAGCAAAGGTACAACTAATGTTCTGTTATACATTCTTATATATGTAATCAAGCCTTGTCTTTCTAAATATCTTTTTTCTACACAGCCAGGTAATTTTCTCACATTTCTTTTAAATCTGCTTAACAGAAAAAAAATCTCTTCATCTTTTGTCATTATTTGACAGAAAGATGCCCGTATAGCCTACATAAAAATACATGCCAAAGAAAATTGTTAATCATTCTAACAATGTGAGTCATACACCTAATCAAATTCATTGTGAGTACAACACATTGTTAATTCATTCCATCCATTGCCACATTCCCCCTCATTGAAGAAACAACAAGGCAATGGATGGAATACTTGAATGAATCTCAGCCAGTGGCAATCGCTCAGGGCCGCATACCAGTCCATCACTTTACGCCCACCATGCCACCTCAGGTTGGACTCAGTCATAAGCAAATCAGTCTTGATCCTGTTCCTCATGGGAACAGACCAGACTGAACTGTCAGCCCAGATCCTCTCTGAACCGGACCACAAGTAACTCAGGACCAGTTTTGCTCTTATTATGGGCTCTTCAGCCACGTATAGTTTGGTTTCAGTGGCACCACGAGCCCAGGGACCCACATTTGGGCATACCCGGCGCGCTTAGGGCATCAAATGCAAAAACAACAAGGTGATGGATGGAATTTATTTATTTATTTATGAGTTTGTATAGCGCTAGAATCACTCCGCCAGGAGTATCTCTGCGCTTTATGCCCTGTAAATTAGCAACTACACAATGGAAGATTATTAAATTTCATTTTTAAACAGAATAGTTTTTAACTGTTTCCGGAAGGTTAAGTGCTCTTTACATAACCTTAGGGCCAGCGGAAGCTTGTTCCACATCTTGGGGCCCATAGTTGACAGGGCTCTGCCTCCGTGTCTAACTTTTTTAATATGCGGAACCACAAGAAGAAAATTATTGCTTGATCTAAGAGATCGTGAAGGAACATATGGTCTAAATTTCCTTTCCAGGTAAGTGGGTCCTAGTCCATTCAAGCATTTGTGGATTAAGCAGCATATTTTGAATTTTGCCCTTTGTCTGACAGTGAGCCAGTGTAATTGTTCAAAGAGGGGTTTGGATGCAGTTCTCGGGGGGGCATTCAGAACAAGGCGAGCCGCCGTGTTCTGGACAACCTGCAGTTTATCCAGTAACCCTTCGTTGACAGAAAGTAACAACCCATTACAATAGTCAATCCGGCTCAGGATAAGAGCCTGAACCAGAGTCTTTCTTGTTGAGTTGGGTAAGAGTGGAAAGATTTTCCGGAGTAAACCAATAGTGTGGTAGCATATCCCTGCAATGTAGCTAACATGTTGTTTTAGGGACAGGTCGTGATCAAGTCGAATACCAAGATTCTTCACGACCTGTTTGGGTTCAGGGACTGCTCCCAACTCAGGTGGCCACCAGTCAGGGGTCCAAAGTATCTTGGCTTCCCCAAATAGCATGATCTCCGTCTTGCTGACGTTACATTGGAGATAGTTGTTGGACATCCAATTAGCCACTTCCTCCATACCAGATGAAAAAGAGTTCCTAACCTCAGCGGAAAGAGTTTTAAAAGGAAACAGGAGCTGTGTGTCATCTGCGTAAGATACGGGAACAAACCCGTATCTACGCAGCACTCCTGCCAGGGGTGCCACATAGACATTAAAGAGCGTCGGGCTCAAACATGAGCCTTGTGGCACCCCCTTAGAAATCTCTGTTTCCGCCGAGCGAAATGCACCCATGGTGACTGTCTGGGTGCGATCTGTTAGGAAACTCCTTATCCAGTCAAGGGCTTTGTTCTTCAGGCCAGCGTTCGACAACCGTTGAGTCAAGATGGAATGTGACACGGTGTCGAATGCTGCCGATAGATCTAATAGAACAAGTATGACAGAGAAACCCTTGTCCTGGTAGGTATGGAGGTCATCGGTAACAGACAGCAAGGTGGATTCAGTACTATATCTGGGGCGGAATCCTGATTGGGATTCATCAAGGGCTTGCACTTGTTCAATGTGGATGGACAAGTGCTTGTTAACATGTGGAATGCTTGAATTAATCGCTCTGGCCGCATCCCAAGCCATTGGATCGACTGAGATAGTAAAGAACCACAACCAATCAAAGGCCACTGTAGGTTTATTGGAAACAATATGTCTGCCTACACTGTATCTAACCAAAACCTTACATTTACCCTGGGCCAGGTCGTGAGTGGAAATGGAGATTGGCTAAAACTAAATATCAATAAAACAGAAAAGATTGGAGTAAGGCACCCTACTGGAATCCTGATGGACTCTTTTTGGCCCACAGCTATGGTCAAATGACCAACTCCTGTGATGGCAGTGAGAAACCTGGAAGTCAAACTCAATCAAGATCCTCCATTCTCCTCCTTACAATACAATGCAATAAAATGTATGAAGCGCACAGCTGCTTCCAAGGAAACGTTGCAGACTCCACAGAATTCTTCCTCTCCTGACTAATCAGCCACTATTGGCTCACACATTTACTACTGCAGTTCCTTGTGCCAAGGCTAGGCCTTCCCAAGTTGTTGCTGCTGCGTCTCCAGGTCACCCACAATTTTGCACCTAGAATAATTTTCAATGTCCCTAAATTGTGCCATGTTAAACACCTCCTTCACCCACATGATTGCCTCCCGATCCAGCCTTGGTTTTCTTTTAAAGTCCTGTGCCTGACCCAGAGGGCCATTTATGGCAGGACTCCTTTTCTAAGATGTCGTCTAACACTGTAGCATCTGATGCCTTCTCTAAGGCCCCCCAGCCTTCACCTCCTAGTTGCCACATTTCAAGAAACAACCTTGTGGAGGTTACGTTTTCCCCACTCTGGCACCTGCAGTTTTGAATACTATTCTATGTTACCTACATTTCACTGCATGGCTCGTCTCTTCCCGCTTTGCTTGCACTTATTCATGGTCCATATAGTGCCATGAAACTCGCGTGAATATGCGCTAAAAAATGCCAAATATATTCAGCATTATAAGAGCACACACACTTTCAGATGTTGCAAACACTTTGGTTGCTCTGACATTCCAGTTTGAAAACTATAGGGTTAGACAGTGCTTTGTTAATCGTTTTTATGTAAATAAATAAATTAATTCCACATTTGTAAAGCGCAAACTTATCACCCCCGATGGTATCTAGGAGCTGAGTGAGATATCGCCCAGAGGCACATGTTGCCGAGCTGCAGCCCTCACCGGGATCGAACCGTGAACCCCGCCCTCTGGAGTTAGCCGCTCTGTCCGCTGTGTGACACCTCTTCTTTTGAACACTGAAGAGACCGCCACACCAGTTCGTAGCAGTCGCAGAATACACTGGACCAGGTCCGGTATTACATTAAAGGGAGCACAGGGAGACGTCACCCAATTGCAAACAATATATACTGCCTCACTGAGGAACACTCTCTCCCCTGCAGCTTCGGGCCTGTACTGGGTACAACACAGCAGTGAGAGGTTGGGCGCAGGAGCCACTCTGTCTTTCCCTGAAGGTTGGCCGACCTGCTTTTAGAAACTGGCATGGATGCAGGGCATTTCCGGGTCTGGCTGCACTTCCCTGCAGGAGAATGGCTGAGGGGGGGGCGTCAAAGGGGCCCCGCACTCCAGATGCGTCCCCTCAGTGTGATAACTGTGCAGAGTGCGTTCGGCGGGGCGTGCTTACTGCACGTCTTGAGATCCTGTTTTCTCCCACCCTCTGTCAATGAGGAAATATCCCTCTTGGTTCTTCCCCACGAGGTCTACATGTGCACCCACTCAATGGGCATCACAGAAGCCACACCATTGATCTTCTGCCCCAACTGACCTTTGTACCGCAGTGGCACTTTTGTGATCCGGCCCCATGAAGGGAGGCTCTGCTTGGCTATCCTTCTGCCTGCAGACTGGGCCTGTGTCTGGAAGCCTCCCGAGCTGCCTTGCTGCTGTGACCGAGTAAGAGAAGAGGCTTCAGGCCTGTGAGGAGGAGGAGCTCTGATGCCCAGGAATTGCCAATACGCACAGGGTCCCCCAAAAGAAATTATATAGCGGAGCCGGACAGGGGGAAAAAGACCAAAATAAGGGAAAATAACCCACCTCCGACTGAATGCTCTAAATAAAAGTCAAAAGAGTAAAAAAAAAAAAAAAAAAAGTTTTTCTTTTGAATGCATCCAACTTTTATCTGTATTATTGCATATATATATAGGCTCACATTCTACGTATTTTTCAAGAATAGCCGCACTCACGGGGGACGCTTTCGCAAACTTCTTTATTGTCAGTTGAAGTATGTACAATGTTCAACTGACAATAAAGAAGTTTGCGAAAGCGTCCCCCGTGAGTGCGGCTATTCTTGAATAAATACGTAGAATGTGAGCCTCATGTTTAGCGGCATTCCACTACCGCATACTGCACCCGCCTGAGAGCGCTCCGTTGTAAAAAGTGGATATGGAGCGTTTATACATATATATGTATATATACCAAATATACTTCATGCCAAGTCAAAGATAGCTTTATTCGATTTCATATAAAATCATATAAGCACATACTAATTCATACAGTTTAAAAATTTCAATTATTCATTAAATTAAATCTATAATAGAGTAAAAAATACACATGAAAAATTTCTCTATAGTACGTTTGGGCGCGTAAATACAGTTCACCTTCATAAATACTTTACAAACTCATTGGTAAATCCTATTTACAGTTCAAAAAATTCATTTAACCCATGGTAGCTCTGTATCTTATTACAAATTTTAGGAATTTTGATACAGCATTAATGGTCATTTCATCCTGCAATAAGAGAATCTTAAATACGGCCGGTCTGCACTGTCTTAAGCCCCAAGATTTTAACAGGGGGATTAAATATCTTCTACTTCCCCACGTAGAATTTACAGAATATAGTGCAATGTATTGTTGATTGCGCGGAGAGGTCATCGCATGGGCAATTAATTAGGTTTTTAGACCAGTCATTGATGTCTGGATGAGTGACCAGCCTAAAATAACTGCCCGTTCTCAACCGTGCTAATAGCATTCTATCATAACTAGACTGCTCTGGAGACAAATAAAACTGCAAACCAGGACCCTGTAATAATGAATGATGACGAATGACAAAGTCCTTCTTCCCCTCTACTGACCAACGTTGATCCTCCAAAAAGACGGACCATCGTTCCTTCAGTGTTCTTTTGGGTATTGAGGATAATAATAAAGGCGTATTATAAAATTCTGGGTGCCCTATATTTGTTAGAAAGGCTTTAATATACGAGAGCCACTGGATATTTATAGACCCTTCAAGTTTCATACAGTCTGCAATAATCGCCCTATTGAAATCAGTTTCAGTGGAAGTCCAAATCTTGTGCCATAACAGCACGGGGCTGATCCTGATTAAATCAGAGATATATACCAGAGCAAGTTCCTTATGACAAACATGGCTTGAGGTAGATTTAGAAACAGCCAACAGGTATCGGAGGAAGGCATTTTCCTTTACCTGTATTTCTTGACAGTCTGAAATGCCCCAAATGCCAGCCCCATAGATTGCAGTCGATACACATTTGGCTTTGTAGATATCAACCAAAATGCGTGCAGGCCTAACCCCAAGGTTGTTGGCAAACTGGATTAATGCGCCAATAGCGCGCGAGAACGCTAAGTTCCTAGTAGCAATGGCTGTAGACCAGGAACCTTTATTGTTAAAAAGAATTCCCAAATAAGAAAAAGTATTGGTTATTCCTATCTTTGACTGTTCTAAAAAAATGTTGCAGGAAACCTTATTTTTTGATGAGCAGCTCATGGTAAAAGTTTTCCCAATATTGATCTTTAGACCCCTTAATCCCATCTATACTGAGAAGCTAGCTAGCGCCTTCTGAAGGCCTATTTGGGTTCTTGCTATAATGACCGCATCATCTGAGTACAATAAAATAGGCAGTGCAGCACCTTCAATTCGTGGATAATCCACATTTAATTTAATTAAATGGTCTGCTACACTATTAATATAAAGGTTAAAAAGAAAGGGTGCCAGAATACAACCCTGACGTACGCCCTTCATTATAGGGATTTTTTTTGTACAATCCCCTTTCTTACCATACCGCACCTTTGCCCCAGTCCCTCTATATAATTCTTTAAGGAAGTTAAGAATATTTAAGTCAACGCCAAGGTGTAATAAAGTGTCCCACAAAACATCGTGACTCAGGCAGTCAAAAGCTGAACTGAGGTCAACAAATGTCATAAATAAATTGCCCTTTTTTACCACCTTATATTTCCCTATTAAAGTTGCCAAGTTTAATCCTTGTTCAATAGTGCCCAAGCCTGGCTTAAACCCATACTGAAATTTGGATAAAATGCATTCACCCTTGGCCCATACCTGTAATCTATTTAATATGACTCTGCCGGCTATTTTCATTAGGGAGTCAAGCAATTAAATGGGCCTGTAACATTTGGGATCATTACGGTCGCCCTTTTTAAATATTGGCACTACTATCGCATCCTGCCAAGTGGAAGGAAACCCTTTATTATTGCAACTGTTAAGCACATTTGTCAGGAGCGGTGCCCATAGGGAGATATTATCCTTATAAATATCAATTGGTATTCCGTCTGGTCCTGGGGCTTTGTTGTTAGAGCTTTCTATAATAGCCAGTTCAACCCCTGACATGGTGAAGATGATCTCCAGAGGGAAAAAGTCCTCCTGAGGGACAGATTCTATGGTTATAATCTGATCAGGGCTGAGACTTTCTATTCTGACCGTGTCGTCTATCTTATAAAGCTCAGTAAAGTGATTTACCCAGACAGACTGCTCGATGGCAATCTCTATCAGGTCACAACTCCTTTCAATGAAAAAGGGAGCATTTACCGCTCTCCAAAAGGCAGTATTATCTCTTAGAGAGCACGCCTTGAGCAGCGCTCCCCAGGCATCCTCCTTCAGCTCGTTTTTCCGTTTCTGCAAGGCAAATTTATAACATGCTCTAGCAGACCTTATATCTAGCGTATTTGTAGGCACTTTTTTTAAGGTTTGCTTTAAATGGGAGTGTGCCTTGCTGCATTCAGAATTGAACCAGCCCTCGGCCTTGTGTCTTTCCCCTTCCCGTGCAGTCCCTGTTAATTTACTGCTAATTTGTGAAGTAATTTTCTGGAAAGCTATGATGACCTCAGTAGGATTAGGATTTTCCGCAAGGCAAATTATAAAATCAGAGAAATGGTCCGTTACCAAGCACTGCAGGAAACTCATAGGGTCGACCTTACCCCATTTTATTGAGTAGCCATTTGTTCTATTCAGAGAGATCCCATGACTGTATACGTTTTCTACTACATTAGGTGCTTGTCTACAACTCAGCCCCCTGTTAAATGTTGAGCTAATCGGGAAATGGTCACTAAGAGCAATGACCTCAGTTTTAAACGACAGGACATTGCAATGATGGCTTGTGGTAATCAATGTGTAATCAATAATAGACTTTGACCCCCTTCCGTTAAAAGTGGGTTAAAAATTAACCTGGGAATTACAGAGCTCGTTAACTAAGCCTAGATCCCGCTCGCATAATAGGTTATTAAACAAATTTCCAGTCATAGTATGCTCAAAATGAGTACAGGGGTCTCCCTTGAGATTGGCCAAACCGCATATATCTAGGTTACTGTGGGGGCAAAGATGGCAGTTAAAGTCCCCAGTCACTATGGCACACCCTCCCCCGTTCCCAGGTCCAGTATCGCTACGTACGTCATTGTTTAATTCTTCCAAGACCTTTTTTTGTTCGTCCTTAGGGATGTTGTTATATAGATTTATCAGGGTAATGTACTGGTTTCCTCCCGTCCTAAGTGAGAGTGCTTGATAGTGGCAATTTCCCCTACTAGAAAAACTCTTAACTGTCAAATTAGCTGTATTAGAAATAAACGTGCATAGCCCGCCTGAGCATCTACCCCTACTAGTCTGCTGCGCTGCGGTAAAGTAGGTGCGATAACCGCTGATGTGTATCTCAGTCTGTTCCCAGCATTCCTGGAGGCAAATTACATCATAATTGTCTATGAATGCAAGGAAAATGGGATCCTTTACCTTGTTAGACAAACCCGCTATGTTCCAGGATAGCAAGGCCATCCTTCCCCTGCAGTCAGCCAGTTGAGTGACTTCAGCTGCTGCTGGTAGGATAACCTTAGGTTTACCTTCTGTCTGAGCTACAGATACTGAGCTATCTCCTACACCCCCTACTTCTTCACCTGTGTGATTTAGCCGAATTAGCGCAATTTCATCATCTTCACTGGTGTGGTTAATCACTACAGAATCCATACTATCTGTCCCTGGTTCTAATGTGCAAGATGTAATGGAGGGTACAATTTTGTCTTTATCCCTTTCCACCACTTTAATGTCTGTACTGCCACAAGTTGCCCTATTAGCTCCTATCTTAGGCTTAACATAACGCACCCTCTCTCTCTTAGATAACCTAATAGTAAGTGGACGTCAATCAACCATCTCCAGGGGGCTGAACCTGTTGGCGGTCGGAATTCCACACCAATTATCCCTGAAGGCTAGGTCCCTGGCAGGGTTACCCCCCCCCGTACCCCCCGGCCTCCACCCCAATCGCATTGCCCTACTCTACGCCAATTCCCATTAAACTCGAGATCAGGATCAAAATCAAAATTTCGACCAGGGCGACTCCTAGGGGGATAGAAGAAAAAGAGTCATTTTGTTTCTATACCTTCATACCTATCTTGCATATTCCATGAGCATATGTGCTCGGCCGTGTGAGGATCATCGAAGTTTATCAGAACACAATCACCCTGGGTGGTTTTCCTCTCATGTCCCACCCACGGCACCCTTCGCACCGTCAAGATCTTACTTGGCCAATGAGGTGGTAATGGTCGATTTAAATTAAGCCAATGTTGAACCTTATTTTTTATAGACCAACTAGGTTCCTCTGCTGCAGCTGCCAACTCCTGGACCCCCGTCATGACCACCACATAGGGACTTGCCTCATGGGGCAAATTGACCGCTCGTCTCCTATCAAGAGCTCCCTTATTCCCGTTCCCTTTGGGTTGTAAGATGGGAGCCCTCGATGAGGTGTCCCCCTGAGTAATGTGCGTAGCAGCATCTTTTGATTTATCTGCCACTTTCTTCTCTGGGACTATAGCGGGCTTCGATTTTGCACTAACAACTGGGGCTGGTGGATTTTTAGGTGCTTGGGCTACAGGTTTGATGTTGCTAAGTTTGTTAACCCCGGCCTTGGATGCCCCTTGGTTTTTTAGGAGTGTAGGCAGAGTACATAGATCGGCTAGCTGTTTTTCTATGTGTGATAATCTTATCTCAATCGGGGAGAGGTAATTTTTAAAGAGCTCCCCTATTTTTAGTAGGAGTAAGCTATCAGCCTTACCCTCGATAGCACTTTCCCGAACCAGGCTAGCTGGAACCTCTGCAAATCCTGTGCTCATGGCCTCCTTAATCGCATCGATGCGTGATTGATCATTCTCTGACTGTAAGATGTGATCAAGTCCCTCCCCTAACTTGTTTTGTAAGTCTCCAATTTCCTTCACATTTTGTGCCTTAAGTTTCTTTAGAATGGCACCCTCTCTCCTTCCCCTCAACTTACTAGTACTTATGTCATTAGGTGTAATATTAATAACTAATTCCGGGGTCTTTTCTAAATCTGAACTTAATTGAGAGTCAGATAATATATGTGACGCGGACAGATCCACTGTGTTTGGTAAACTATGAACGGTAGCATCGACTTCTATGCGGCCCGTACCCTTAGCATGCTCGGGGGTTTTAGCTGATGCAAAGTGACCATGGACGATCTTTTTGCCAGTGCAAGATCTTGGGACACTCTGCGCTCCATAAGGGTGATACCTTGATCAATAACCGAGTTTGCCCTTATAATGAAGTTGTCAAGTGTGCCTGTCATTTTTGCCCCCCCCCCCCCCGCAGCCGTTTTACTCCTGCTCCCTCGAGTACACATATTGGGACTTTACACACAATGTCCACTAACAGAGAGACAGTGTTTTAGAATGATAACAAGCAGGAGAAACACATACATACAGTGTAAACGAGCTCAGGTGTTAGAGAGGGGGCCCGGCCCGGCCTCACACGGTCACAAACGGGCACAAACGGGCACAAACGGGCCCGCCCTTGGCCCGGGCTTCGCCCGGCGTCCGCCCGCGTGCGTCCGGAGAAGTTTAAGTAGGGAGAGAGGGGCGGGGGGGCGGGAAGAAGACCAGCTGCTGCAGATTGAGCGCCGCACTGCAGGCTGGTCCTCGCAGTCCCGCTGCGATCTGGGAGTCAGTTTCTTTCTCTTGCTGCAATGTCAATCTGCAGAATTCCCCCACACGAGCGGCCCCCGCGAAGCGGGGGCCGCGAGAAGTTGTTAAATCCTAGGGAAAAGGGTCCGAGAATCCAGCACTCCCGATGGGCAACAGCAGTTCTCCCTCAGTGTTTGTAGCACAGCAGCACCAAGTAGGTAATAGCCACGAGGGGATTTATTCAGCCGGGAGGTGGGGGCGGGAAGAGGACCAGCTGCGGCAGATTGAGCGCCGCACTGCAGGCTGGTCCTCGCAGTCCCGCTGCGATCTGGGATTCAGTTTCTTCCTCTTGTTGCAATGTCAATCTGCAGAATTCCCCCACACGAGCGGCACCCGCGGAGTGGGGGCCGCGAGAAGTTGTTAAATCCTGGGGAAAAGGGTCAGAGAATCCAGCGCTCCCGATGGGCAACAGCAGTTCTCCCTCAGTGTTTGTACACTTCATGTATTAAGACACACATTATTATATTCATTAGGTATTTTTTTAAACAGAGAACCATCCCACCTCCATGCAATAAAACACATACCCACAACACTTACAAAACATTCATACACACCACACATGCACACTCAGACACTCTCATGCCGTCCCTGGAGACATAATTTATTCATTTGAACAAAGTGAACAAAAAAATTTAATTTTATACATTTATGGCACAAAATTCATGAGTCTATCTACATTTCTCTTGAGCGGCCTTTAAGAAATGTATCTCATGACGTGATGCCAGTCAGAGCAATTAGGGTTTTTTTTTTTGTGGTTTTTTTTGCAGAGTTTTTTTTAGCGCAAACTTGACCAGAACTGAATCGGGTATCAGAACGCTTTACATAGCACCAGTTATGTTACATGAGGACACACATTCATTTTTGTTGGGCACGGGGGGATTAAGTGATTTGCCCAGAATCACAGGATGTTTGGGAAGAGGCTGAGGGAAACATGCGGCTGACCCAAGCTTGAGTTAGGTACGCTCGATGTAAAATAGAGAATTGAATGAGTTTAAATCTCGAGTTGCGTGAGACTTTTGTGGGGTATGATACTATAGTATCCCATTCTTTGGCAGCTCACGAGCCCACTTAGCTCTTAACCGCTTCGATGCAGCGGACATTCCGCATTCCGCCGGGGTGCGGGCGAATCTGATGAGTGCGCAGATCAGACGGCACCCGGCCATCCTCCGCACACGCCCACCGTGGCATCGGATAGCCGGGGACCGTCCGACGCATGGAAAAGATTAAAGAAGAGAGTGATATCAAAAGATGGGTACCAAACCCACGGCAGAGCCAGCACACTAGGTGTCGGCCTTGTCTCATAGTGTGTAGTGCATGTAGCGGTGCATGCGTCTCTGGTTCCCTCCCTTCTGGTGTCCAGTGTCGTCACACGTACCGGATATTACTGACATGTGTAAGAAATAGGTCTTCAGTCAACCCATGTCCATGCACAAAATCATTGTGTGATGGCAGTACCCCAGCCTGGAACAAGGAATCCACTGTCACCACCCTGTCCTACTCCCAGGCGCTCAGGCTGCGTGTTGTCTTTGTGCCCCAGGCTATGGGGAGGCCACAAAGGGGTATGTTTGGTGCGTATGGAACCATGAACTCCGTGTACTTCCTAGCCATCTTCCAATATGTCAGGTCTTTACGCAATAGGAGGGAGCCCAATTGCTTCACTTCTGCGCCCGGGCAAATAAGACGCTGGAGACGGCCTTGTCCTATCCTCTCAGCCATATAACTGATCTCTGTCAGATTCCAGCCGGCCAACCAATAAGAGAGTCAATGTAACTGCCCAGCCAGGCAGTATGCATTAAAATCAGTTGCTCCAAGACTGTAGGGCTTGTTATAATGAGGGTTTCTTCTGGGCTCCTCAGTATTCAATGTTAGTTTGATTGTATTTGCAAAGGACTACTAGCTTTGTTATTTGGGCCTATCTTCATTATTTTAGCAAATTCCCAATGTAAGGAATAACTAATCTGCACCCTCCCCATTCCTGTTGTAGAGTTAGGATTTATACTGCATCGAGGTATTCACCTTTGTTTAAAGAGACTGTGTTAATTCTGCAGCCTCAATGTTACATCATTCAGACCTCCTCATCATTGCTTATTTGAACTGTGTTGCTCGCTCAGAACAGTTTTAATAGGCATTGCAGGTTCCACCTTCTGTGGAAAGGCCAGCCTTCCCATATTATTGACCTAACAGTCCTCCTGCTTCTTAGTGAGGGAGCCTTTGTGCCGTTTAAACTAATTTGTGCATGAATATCAGTCGATCTGCACTTTGATTCACACGTGTATACTCGCTGTAGAAAGCTGTCTCTTTATATGATATACCAAAGTGAGATATATCATGCAAGGAGTTCCCTAATGAGTGGATGGGGTCTTACTCTAGAAATCCCAAGGTGCTCTTCTAGGGGGCAGTGTGGTTGAGCAGCCTTAGACTTATCAGAGAGGAGTGTTAGACATCTGCTTGTACACACAATAGTCAATAAATGATGCACACGACTCAGTAAGAAGATCCACACCAATTTATAAAATAACACGTATCTTTATATATGTCTGGGCACCAGAAACAATATGATCAGGCAAGTAAGTTTTGAATGAGAAATACTCTGCGTTTTAAAAAGTCAACACAGTGCATTTTTCAGAAGGTGCAATGTTACCCTATGGGAGAAAAAACAAGTACGGCATTCAGGTACAGAAAAGCAACTTACAAGACCAGTCTCTGGGATTTAAGGTAAATATCGGGCAAGGTCCAAGGCAGCACCAGAAGGGCACCTACAGCAGCACTAGGGTGGGGTGTTGCAGTGCGGTAATACGGCATCAAGTGCTCAATCTTAGTCAGTGGGGATCGTCTTTGTGAAAAGAGGCTGCAGGTTTTGACTGAAAGGCCAGTCAGGTTGAACCAACAGGAGGGTTTAAGTCTTGCGATGCTTGGGGACATGGGAATACCTGTGGTCCTCTTCTCCACGGGCTGGGCGGCTGGGGCAGAGGGTCTTTGGGGTGTTGACGGGGACCTGCAAGCAGAGGCTGCAGGTGACGTGTGGGAGTTCACAAGGGGTGAACCCAAAGTGGGCTCGGTCTCTTGAAGCCTTGGAGACCACACTGGCATAGTTGGCCCACTTCGAGAAGAGCTGGGGGGCTCAGCTGCAGTGGTGCTTTGTTGGTGTCAGGTTTTGGCTGTTCTGGGGTCCTCACAGTGGTTCTTGGGGGAATGCAGGGGAGCCGCTCTGCTACTTCACAGGAGTTCTTGTGTCTTTGTTGAAGGCAGGCTATCCTCCCAGGCTTTAAAGGCAAGCCAGCTGCAGGATGATACATCTGTGGCGCAGGTTCGACAGGGAATAGCAGACAGGCCAACAGGGCTGGTGTCAAGTCAATTGCTCTTCTTCAGTTTTCTGCTTTTGCGGCTCTTCAGTGTCCTTCTTCTTTAAAGGTCATCAGGATCTGCCTTTCTAGTGCCATGGATTCCTCTAAATAATGAATTTAGTGGTGTTAGGGGAGTGCATGGTAGTAGCCACTGGGATACCTACACCTGTGGTCACTACGCCCCCTATATGTTCACTTCCTCTGGTAAGTGGGCATAACCCTGCCCCAGAGATCCTAAATTTGCAATCACCAAGATGGCTAACTCTCCACGTCAGGTAGCCCACCTTAGGGGTTGTACTGACATGAGGGTGGACACGCCTATCTGACTTCCTAATTTTTCCAACTGTACAGGTGCAAAAGGGCCCTGGACAAAGGTGGTCGGCTTCTTCTGTGAGAGAAGCCAGATTCGCACACCAAAGGGGTCTTTGAAGCTCCCCTGTCTTGGAATGTTAATCTGCAGGTCATCCAGTGGGTGGGGTGTAATCACCGTCTGCCCGAGCAGGCTTGATTTCTGGCCTCCTGAGATCACAGGTCCTCACCCTTGGGGGTCGGAAACTTGTCTCTGGTGGCAGGCTGGTGAAAACCAGTCAGTCAGCACACCAGTAGCTGGTAGGTTTTCAGGGGACACCTCTAAGGTGCCCTATGTGTGCGTGTATCAATATATCAAACACTGGCATCAGTGTGGGTTTATCAATATGAGATGTTTGATACCAAACATCCCTATTTTCAGTGACGCGATCATGTAGCTGGGGAACTCATTTTCACCAGTATCCAGCACATGTACTCAAAATGGCTTCCCTGTTCAATTGTACTGGCAGCATTAGAGCTGACCAGCACAAGGGCATATCTGCCCATGCTAACTGAACCTCCCATGTAGTATAGTGCACCCTGCCTTGACTTACCTATACTGCATGCAGTGCCTGCAGGCATGGCACACAGGGATGTGGGCTATGTTGTGTTTTCACTTTTGTCTGCACCAAGACTCGTAGCCTGCAGTGGCAGTATTTACGTGTTTGGTGAGGGTTCTTTTAGGGTGGCACAATTTGTGCTGCAGCCATCAAAGAACCTCTTTAGCCTCCTTGCCCCATGTACCCGGGGTCCTTTGTGCTACGTACTTAATGGGAGTACCAAAGGTATTGGCAATTGGGGAAACAATTGCACAGTTTTGGGAAAGAGATCCAGCACTGGTGACCTGGTTAACAGGAACCCAGTACACAGCACTTTCCTACACTCATATGGTGATATTGCAATTACAACGAAATCATTACAATGTGTTAAGTGTTCTTTTCTCTCTTAGGCTAATTAGGACTCAGTTATGTTGTTCAAAATGGATGCCGTATCATGGTGTTCAGTCTGTGTTTATATTGCTCGTCTGACTCTTCCTGCAGTAAGATGTGAATTGTTTATTTCTGAATGACACTGTTCTAAAAAAAGCCTGCTAGAGAAAACTCTTCTGTACAATTCTCAAGGTCCTTCTACTTGCACACTGTATTGCATTCATTCAAAATGGTTTTCTGTTGTTTATAGAACTAGTTTGTTCTAACACCTCTGGATAATATTAGGTCAGAAGGTTCGAATCCATATTCATGTAGTGGGTTAGTGCTAAGTGATAGGGTTATGTGACTTTTTAAAATGTGAAAATATGATTTGTTGGAGCAATAATCATATCATACTGACTTTTGAGTCCCTGTAATTTCTATGCAAGAAAACTGTATTTAAACCCTTGAATTTGTGGGTGAGCCAGAGAAATGTTTGAGACCTTTCATGAATCTTGGAATGCGATATAGCATTTCTCTGATTTTTGCCCATTCTTTATTATTTTCCATTGGATGCCCTACATTACAAGACATTTCTATGCAATTTAACACTGCATGTCAAATGTACTATTTTCTATATTGTGGATGTATCTGTTGTAATAAACCTTCATGATTTTCTACTTTCCAATTTCAATCTCCCATTTGAGGCAGTCTTTTTCTTATTTACTGTAATGTGAAATGTTGTTTTAAAACTTGTCTCTAGCGACACATTGCCTAATAGACTTTGTGGTTAAAACCGTCCGTGATCCACCCAATTTGTGGGGGCACAGCTGTAATGCAGATTTCTTAGGGCCCGCTCTCCCACAGTAGCCCCAGTCTTATGCAGTGTGCCCATTCTATTGCCTGCTGTCCCATGTCTGCTGTACTGTTGTCAGCGTCATCCATCTTCAGTACCTGGTTCTGACTAAGCCCTGGGCCTTGCACCAAGTCATCATGCATCAGGGTCCCATTGGACCCAACGAGCCAATTTACATTGGAGCACTCTTTAGATTTCTGAATAATGGATATAGTTTTGCTCATGTGCATGCATATTCCTAACCTGCCTTCCCTCTAATAGGGTGGTAATAAATATATGCTGTTCACCTTGGGAAACATCGGTTATATTGCTCTGTTTACACCGCAAAACCTTTACAATGTGGGTATTACAAAGCAAGTCATTACCATGACTTGCGCTGGGTGCCGCTCTAACCTAAGGAACAGTATGATTTACTATTCCAATACCTTCCCTACTGTACGTAGACTGGAGATGAAATAGTAAATCATACTATTCTTAAATCCAGCGCCCTCCAGCGCAAGTCGTTGTAACGACTTGCGTTGAAATGCCTGTGTTGTAAAGGTATTGCGGTGTAAACACCGTGATGTAACGTCATATATTCGTTTACCTTGCACTACTAAGAGCATTCTCTTGCTTTTCAGAAACTTTGTTTTGCCATGCATTCTTGATTATATTCTTTCCTGTGCTAGGTGTAATGCCCAGCACAAGTCAGCATTCTAGTGCTGAGCCTGTATCTACACTGAACACCCACCCACCACTGATGTCACTGGTCAGGTGACACAGGAGTAATAAAAGAGGCCGAGCCCACGTGCTCGAGGCCAGTTGCACCAGACCTCCAGTGTGTCCTGCGTCAGTGTATGTGTGCTTGCCAGCATGAGGGCCTAGGGCCCATCACACCCCTTTACACTAGGTAAGGTGGTCTGGTGTTGTCTTCTTTCTTGCAGATTCCCCATCCACTACTGTTCTGTTTTTTTTTTTTACAACATTCTTTATTGTTTTTAAACAAGGTAATGCACATGTAGTTTGTATAATCATGTATTTAACAACAAGAATTATATATAACAAAATGTGAGTCCATAATCCAGTTGGTTAAACTGGTTAACGGACAAATATACAATTCCTCATTGGAGGCAGTCAACGTGTCCTTCACAAGGCTAGATCAGGGATGGGCAAAGTATGCAGGTGAATTTAGAAACATGCAAAATTCACTCGTTTTTTCCCCCATGTGAAATCAAACGCAGGCGGAAAAACATAACGCACAACACAGTTGCTTTTAGAAATACTGTGTTTATCTTAATGATAATTGCATAAAAGTAAATACTTTGCAGACTTCCAGGCAGTGCTCTTGAAAGCAAATTTCCTGTCAGGGAAGACAGTGTGCAACACCTTCCTACAGGGCCCTCCTGGTGCTTAACAAGGAAAATACATCACACACAGGATCCCCCAGGGGTAACTTACTTTGATGCACTGTCAGGGACAGGAGAGTGTAATTAATTTAATGAAATTACCATTAGGCAAACTAAATAGTCTGACCCTGATACTGCTGGACAGTTCAAGAATTTCTCGTTCTTTACAGACCTCACAGCGTAGAAAGGAATTATTGTGCTGCAGGGCAGTCTGTCTGCATTTTGCCTTTGTTTTTATGTGTTTTTATTTATGCTGCAGGGCAGTCCGCCTGCATTTTGCCTTTGTTTTTTTGTTGTTTCGTTCTTGCTGCAGGGCAGTCAGCCTGCATTTTGCCTTTTTTATTTTTTTCGTTTGTGCTGCAGGGCAGTCAGCCTGCATTTTGCCTTTGTGTCTTTTATTGGTTTTTAGGTTTTGCTGGCAATGCGTACGAAGTACGCATGCGCTAGCAAAATCCTTATGTTTCTCTGTTGGGTCGGGTATCCGCCCCCTCCTCGCCCCCTCCTCCCATTGGCTAGCTCCATAAATGGAGGCTAGCCATTGGGAGCCGGATCTGTCCGTCAAAGGCCGGACCAGATTCGGGGGCGTTCCCGAGAATTTTTCCCTTTTGGCCACGTCATGCAGCGGTGGGCGGGGCTTTTTTTCGGGCTCGTCGAGGTTTGTTTAGGCCATTTTGCGGCCGACCGCCGGCCGAGGAAGTCCAGGTGAGTCTTCCCTTTCCTGTCCCCACTCCCGCTGTTGGTTCGTTTCCCGCCCCCCCCCCCTGTCAGTGTGTGGCCGTTCCCGCCCCCCTCCCGCTCTCCCGCTCTCCGTGCCTTTCCGCCCCCCCTCCGTTGCATTGTAAATGCTTATTATATTTATTTTTTTGCGAAGCGGCAACGAGAAAAAAGGAGGAGAAAAAAGGAGAAAACATTCGCGGACGCAATCAAAGTGTGGGCGTTCTTGCTTCTCTGAGACTGTTTTTAAAACTTTTTTTCTGTCTTGGGACCGAGAGAGGGTGAGAAAGATGTCCGATCCGGCCGTCAACGCGCACTTGGAGGGCATCATCTCCGACTTTGACGGTTTGTGAGCATTTCCTTTATCGATCCGCGATCACCACTTTGGGAAGGGGGGGGAGGGTTGTGAGTGGGAGAGACTTGGGGCGGCTCTCCGCGCTGCTGCCCTGTGGAGGAGAGTTCAACATCTGGCGCTGCCATGTGCTTTATCCAGGAGACAGGGCAGGGCGACGAAGGGGCACACCAGGAGCGCTTACTGGGGAGACGGGCACGTGAGGGCGAGATGTGGGGACAGGGGACGTGGTATGGGGCAGAGAGATGGGGGCAGTGCATTCGGGAGAGGACATTGGAAAGAAAATGGCAGAGTACAGGGAAAATGTGAGGGGGAACCGTAAAGAGATGCCAGGGATAATGTGGGATATTCGTGAAGGGGAGAAGGGGCAAGGAAGGCATGGGGGAGAACACGAAAGAGAAGGGGTGGCAGAAGCGCGAGACAGGAGAAGATGGGGTGTCGTGACGTAGTCTCACCGGTCGCCGGTCACAGGTCGCCTCTCCTGTAACGCTGTTAAAGTGCTGGGCAGGAGAGAGAGAGACCCCGAGAGGAGGGAGGCGAGAGAAAGAAAGCCAGCGTGCGGCACAGGCGTGGAGAGTGGCATAAAGGCCCCAGTCACGCCTGGTCTACCCCTCCTGGCTGCGGTAACTCCAGAGACCCTGCCTGGTCTCCAGCTCGTTGTTTTCTCTGACACGGATCTCACTTCGCCGTTTGAGCGTCACCCAAGACCTGCCCTGGAGAAGGGGCAAGGACGGAGCAGTATACACATAGCTGCAGGCTGTCTTAGAAACATGGTTTCATGTCTTCCTTTTCATTTAGGAGGAGGGGGGGGGGGAGTGCCTCTTCCCATTCGCCACCTTGTACCCGCTGGCCCAGCCGGTTCCTCTTTTGCCAGCCTCGTCTTTCTGCCCCTCGCCGTCCTGTAAGAAGTTGGTGTTAACTTTAGAAGTGAGAGAGCAGAGTGAAAGGCAACAGGGGCCAGGCGTGTGTGTTGTGCATGAGTTTCTGTGTAAGGCAGTGTCTCTGACCTTGCGTTTAAGGTTACCAGACCATGGCTATAAGCGGACTAGACCCGGTGCGTAGAGCTACCATGCCGGCATATATGCTATGGCGACCAGGCCCTTCTTATAATGAGACCAGGCCATGTAATGTAGAGAAACCATTTCTTTCACTTAGGAGGTCTGGCCTCTGAATGCGTAGCTCTCACATCCCCTGTCACGAGGGCGATTTTCAGAGAGCGCAGACTTTTTACTAACACCACTGAGCATGCTGGTACTTTAAATCTTACCGTTGTAAGTATGAGCCTGCAAGCCCTGGCATGCTTAGTTTTGTTGTTTGGAATAGGACTTGCTCAGTGTCACTCACGACATAGGGTCAGTTGACAGCTGTGTGGATGGTGAGAAGTAAATAGTGTCCGACGGCGGGTGAGGCGCTGATGTTAAAAGGCAAGACACTGGACGTCTGGTATTATAAATTCAAGGCAGGGAGGTGCACATTCCTACGTGTGGGACACATGAGGTGCCCGATGTAGATGAGGGGGTGAGGTATCTGAACCGTTGCCCAAGATGACAGATTATGAGCATGTAATGGGGAAGCACTATTGTGTTTGACAGAACAGGGAGTCCCGCACTGCAGGGAAATTCCTGCCACCACAGAGAGACATATGGCACCTGTCCAGACAGGAAAGGGTTGTGGATGGTTGCAAACGGCGCGGTGGAGAAGGAAACATTTTCCTGGTGGAAATTGTACTGTAACGCAATTGGTCTACCACACGTTTCTAGCCACAGACTTCATGTGATTGGTGTAAGTAATTCAATTATTATTTGCTATGGGTGAAATAATCAAAGCCCTTGGCACAGTGAACCTGCAGATCAGAAAATGATCTGAGAATATTCTCCCCTCACACAGCACATGACTAAAAAAGAAATGATTATGCTTACTGTCAGAGCCATGGGGAGGGGTAGGGGGTAGGTGGAGAGGGTAAAGGAATAAGCCCTTTCAGTGCAATGCAGTTCTCTCCAGTCATCCATCATATCTACGCTATCCATCAAGTCAGCCAACTACATTCGAAAATATGTGCTCTGTCCCTGTTCATTGAGGATATCCATTTTACCCGTCATTACACAGTTACCATTGCTTGTCCGTTTCATAGGGCTCTTGCTTATGAAACATCTATCAGAAGTAATCTTCCTGGTCCATGTTTATCACTTCTAGAACAAATAGACAGCCACCCCTCTGTTGACGGTAGAAGACACAGAATAATATCACTGTCCACCCCATTTCTCTGCTAGCTTGGAATACTCCATGTGCATTTTAATGTGTTTCCTGCAGGAACTCGATTCCTACCCTGTTCTGTTTAAGGAAAGCAAAACAAGTGATGGGTCGACTTCATGAAATAATGTCAGCCACCAGTAATCGTGTGCCCCTGTTGCCTGCGTGTGCCTCCGTGTGCCCCTGTTGCCTGCGTGTACCTCCGTGTGCCCCTGTTGCCTGCTTGTGCCTCCGTGTGCCCCTGTTGCCTGCTTGTGCCTCTGTGTGCCCCTGTTGCCTGCTTGTGCCTCTGTGTGCCCCTGTTGCCTGCTGGTGCCTCCGTGTGCCCCTGTTGCCTGCTTGTGCCTCCGTTTTCGTGCCCCTGTTGCCTGCTTGTGCCTCCGTGTGCCCCTGTTGCCTGTTTGTGCCTCCGTGTGCCCCTGTTGCCTGCTTGTGCCTCCGTGTGCCCCCGTTGCCTGCTTGTGCCTCCGTGTGCCCCTGTTGCCTGCTTGTGCCTCCGTGTGCCCCTGTTGCCTGCTTATGCCTCTGTGTGCCCCTGTTGCCTGCTTGTGCCTCCGTGTGCCCCTGTTGCCTGCTTGTGCCTCCGTGTGCCACTGTTGCCTGCTTGTGCCTCCGTGTGCCCCTGTTGCCTGCTTGTGCTGTGTGGGTGTGTGTGGAGGGCTCTGTGTGGCTGTGTGTGTGGGAAGCTTTGTGTGGCTGTGTGTGTAGGAAGCTTTGTGTGGCTGTGTGTGTGGGGGGCTCTGTGTGGCTGTGTGTGTGGGGGGCTCTGTGTGGCTGTGTGTGTGGGGGGCTCTGTGTGGGTGTGTGTGTGGGGGGGCTCTGTGTGTGTTTGTGTGTGTCATTTGCGAGAGATAAAGCTAGTGGCATTGTAAATGACAATGCCATTTATTTATGTTAAAAAAAACATAAATAAAAAAAATGTCAAGAGCAATGCCAATAGCTCTAACTTTAACAAAGGCAAAACCATTGCATTGTAAATGCTTGTTTGTTCCTGCTGCAGGGCAGTCCGCCTGCATTTTGCCTTTGTTTTTTTGTTGTTTCAATCGTGCTGCAGGGCAGTCCGCCTGCATTCTGCCTTTGTGTTTTTTGTTGTTTAATTCGTGCTACAGGGCACTAAGCCTGCATGTTACCTTTGTTTTTGTGTTTTCATTCTGGGCAGGTGGAAGTGAAACCAGCGGAAATGGGCGGAAGTGCCTGAAGTTTGCATTCGCTTTCAGCAGATTTAAAACAAGCATTTACAATGCCACGGTTTCGCCTTTGGAAAAGTTTGAGCTATTGGCATTGTAAATGATAAAATTTTTATTTATGTGTTGGTTTTGAAAACAGATACAATGTCATTTACAATGGCAATAGCTCTAACTTTTCCAAAGGCGAAACCGTTGCATTGTAAATGCTTGTTCTTTTTTTGCATCAGATCTCTTGGCACCCTTGCTATTCCACTACACTTGTGGTTTTAGATCTCACCCTAGGCTCAATATTCTTTAAGCACTTTAACCAGTTTAAATCTAAATTCTTGTACATATACAAACGCTATAGACTGATAAAAAAATTCCAAATATGATCAAACACCTCATCAAGGGTAATAAGCACTATATAAATTCAAATCTTTTTTTTCCCTCTTCTATCCCTCCGCTATTCTTCTCAATCCAAATCACTGATTAACGTCCCAATTAACTTATCCACCACTCAAATTACTTTCATATTTCACTATACTGATTCAACACTAATCCTTTACGAGTTCCGGAGTAGCGTGCTACTCGCCGAAAAAGTGCTTCGAGTGCCTCGTCAGGGGTAGTAAGCGCTATGTGAATGCAATTACAATACAATACAATACATTGCCCTGGCTTATTAGGCTGGCCAGTGACATGGACCCAAATTTTGTCTAGAATCAGTTTACCATCCCCGCTCACTCATGAAATCAGCCACATGCAGGTAAGTATGGAGCCAGCAAAGACCTTCTTTTACACTTCTGTACTTGCTGATTTTTAGAGTTATTAGCACCTTGTCCGTCTTTCCTTAACTATGAGGTGAGTGAGCTCCGCTTACTCACCCAACGCTACTAGGAAAAAAAAAAAGACATTCTTGCCCTAATGCTAGAAACGAAATTCCATCGCCCGGCCACTGGCTCAATTAGAAATTGCAGCAACAGGCCTCTGTTTGTACACATGCACCGGACAGAGAAGTGTGGTGTGGTACTTTCAAAAGAGGCAGCTGGCACAGTGCTTGGAGCAGAGTGCCCGGGCAGGCTACAGTCGTCTAACTGAACGAGCAATCGTTAAAGCCGTGCCCCGCAGCTGCCAGTTTGTACAGACGTTCTCCGGATAACTACCAGCTTAAGTATGTTCAGGTGCGCATAATTAGTCAATCTGCATGACCAGGAAGTGAGATTTCAACGAACTGATGTAATGTGTGTGGTTTTCTTCGGGACAAACGCAGCTAGCAAAATGACCGGCATCGCATCTCACTTCCAAGGCGGGACAGATTGTCTCAGCGTGGGGCAACACCGGGACGGTCATCAAGCAACGCGATCAAGGGAAACGGGTTGCATTACATTCGGGGTATGTAGAAATGAATCTGCGCAATTGTAAATCATCACAGTCGGCATTCACAGAACACAGCCCTCCTGTCCAACCAGTGGTTCGCAAGAAAACCGAGGGCGGAAATGTGTGTTGCACGCCATCCTACACCAATGCAATGCATCCGGGCTCCCATGGATTGCGACACACAAACCACAAAACAGACCACACAAACACAAGAAAACAACCACTACCAAACGCAAAAATAAACAAGTCTGGAACAGAGCAACAGGTTCGGGGGCGTGTTTGCGTGCTCTCCCCTTCCCATTGGCTGGAAGGTAACATTCCAGCCAAGGGGAAGAGGAGAGGGCGGGGCTTAAAAAAAGACCCAGAAACGCCCCCGAATCGCGTTTTCCCCGAGAAAGCGCGATTGACAGCCTCTGTCTCCAAATGGCTAGCCTCCATTTATGGAGCTAGCCAATGAGAGGCAGAGGCGGTGCCGACATCCATACTGTTGACAAAAGTTTTCGATCTGGGAGGGGCACTTCGTGCCCTCCCCAGGTCGAAACCTAAAAAGAGACCATAAGGTATTTATGCAGGAGTATATAGTATCAAGCTTGTGCGGACCCAACACGCAGACGCCACGCTAACTGTAAAGTATCCCTTTATTATAGAGAGGGATATGTGCGTCTTGCACCCTTCACCACCCTTCCTCATCCAGCGCGACGCAGCGTACAATCGCGTCAGGGTCCACAGGATCACATGGGTCCTGACAACACTGTTGAAGCACTAGACTGCGACACCACATATATACCCCTTTTATCACTAACAAAAGGTAACAAAACTGCCCCCGTTGTAGGTAGAGCTGCCCGTAGGCTGTGGATGGTAGGCGGGGGGGGAGGGGGAAATGTTGGAAGGGGGATGTATAGGAATGTCCTGAAGGGTAGGGTTACATTTCAAATTCGCTGTATTTAGTGGGGGTACCACTATCCTTCCTGTGCGAGTGCAAGTACCGGAGTCCTGTCCTTTGTGTGTCTCTGTCCTTTCTGGTGTGATGCCAGTGTTGCTCAGTTTGCTTTGTTCGGTGCCTGAGTTGCTTGCCTCCAAGGTCTGCTGGGATGTATTGTGCTGAGTGTTGTCTGTGCTGGTGCTTGGCTCAGGGCGACCCCCTGTCCCCCTTTCCGAGCATGGCCGATTGGGGTTCGCCGACGGGCGGTCGTCCACCGTTTCCTCTTCTTCCCCATCATAACTGGTTTCATCCGCTGTGTCATCCTTGGCCCAACGAGTACTTTGTTGTATTTCGCCATGCGGCAGTGTGACGAGATCTTGCCATCACTCAGGAGGGCAGACCGCAAATAAAGTTCTTGAACTTGAAGTGGTTTACTGTATTTCCTGTCTCCTTTCCTGCGGAGTGGGCCCAGCTTCACCCTAACCCAGTCACCTGCCGCCAAGGAGACTTCTCGGACTCCATGTCGCCGGTCATAGTGTTCTTTGTAGATTTTCTGCGCTTTGGCTAGGTTGCTTCTGACCACCGCGGGTGACCACTTGCTCTATAGCGTCATGTTCATCCATGCACGATTGTCCTTGGTGAAGGGTTCTCTTCCCCTTAGGATCTTGAATGGGCTGTATCCCATTACTGTAGGCGTTATCCGGTATGCCCAGATCGTGCTTTTAAGTTCTGTCTCCCAATTCTTGCCTGCGTTGATGACAACTTGGACGGAGCCCATGATGACACGGTTAAAGCGTTCTGCCAGTCCGTTGCCCGCTGGGTGGTAAACTGGGGTGTGTTTTATTTTTATCCCGTTCCTCTGCATGAAGGCGTTCCATTTGTCCAAAACAAATTGAGGTCCATTGTCGCAGGTGATGACCCTCGGGATGCCTTCTCGCAAGAAAACGCTGGTGAGGAAAGCGAGGATTCTGTCGGTGTCAGCCTTCTGGCAGATCTCCACTTCAGGCCATTTAAAGTACCTGTCTATGAGGACTATGATGTACTTGGGTTCACCCCAACCGTCAAGGACTGGGCCCAAAATGTCCACTGCCAGTTCGTCCCAAGGGCTGGCAGGGGTGGCAAATTCTCCCATCGGGGGTCGTAGTATGATGAGGGATTTGTCCGCATTAGAGCAGTGCTGGCATGTCCTCACATGTTTTTCCACAGCGGTGTTGATGGCCGGCCACCAGTAGGACTGCTTAATCCTCCGTTTGTACTTTACGATCCCCATGTGGCCTTCATGGCCTAAGGTGAGGACGCAGGGGGTACCACCTTGTCCCTTTGGAGCAGGAAAACAGAGTCATCGCTGAGGGATAGTTCCTCCCGTACTTCCCAATACTTCTTTGTGTCTTCTGCTATGTGCCTTTTCTCCGGCCACCCCGTCGTGACAAATGTTTTGACTTTCACCAATGTGTGATCAGCGTCATAAGCAGATGCCCATTCTTGTGGACTAATGGTGCTCTTGTAGTCCTCAATGAATGCAACTTGATAGTTGTCCCACTCACTGGGCAGTGGCGTTGTCTCAATGGCTGCTGAGTGACTGAGAAAGTCTGCCACCTTGTTCTTCTGGCCTGGTAGGTATTCCACATCATACACAAAGTGAATAAGTTTGAGGGACATTTTGGCGATGCGCAGGGTGGCTGTGGTATGGCCGCTGGAGGTTAATACCTTTGTCATTGGTTTGTGGTCCGTGCGAAGGCTGAATCGGGAGCCCCATAGGTATTGTCTAAATTTGCTCATGGCTCAGGTGACTGCTAGCATCTCTTTTTCAATAACGCGGAACTTTTCTTTGTTGGGCGCCAGCACCCGGGACGCAAAGCCGATCGTGGTTTCTGTGCCGTCAGTGGAGCGTTGCGTCAAAACAGCTCCCAACCCCTTGTCACTCGCATCCGTGGACAGGATGCTGGGGGCTCTACTGTCGACGCTTAGCAGGGGTATGGCTTCGCAAATGTCCCGTTGGATCACCTCAAATTCACTGTTGCAATCCGGTGTCCAACAGAAGCTGGCTTTATCTTTCAAGAGTTGTCGCAGTGAGTGGGTTTTCGTAGCAAAGTTGCGGACGAACTTGCTGTAAAATTCTGCGAGTCAGAGGAATGACCTGACGTCTTCTTTGGTAAGGGGCTGGGGTGCTGCTCTGACCGCTGCCATGATAGCTCGTTTGGGAAATATCCCTGTCTATTTCGTGTCCTAGGTATGTCACTGAGCGCAGTCCAAACTTGCATTTAGCTAGTTCAGCCATGAGGGCGTTGGCAGACAAGGTGTGTAACACATCACGGAGGGTAGGATCGTGGTCCTCGCTGGACTTTCCTATGATCAGAATGTCGTCTTGGAAGTACAGCACGTTTTTGCTGGCTTTGAAGAGTTTGTGCATGTGTTTTTGGAACACAGATGCCGCTGACGCCAGTCCAAAGGGCATGTGACAGAATCTGTAGCAGCCAAACGGTGTGATAAAGGAGGTTAGCTTCCAACTGGTTGGGTGGAGCAGGATCTGGTGGTACGCCGCCATGAGGTCGATAGTAGAGAACCATTTGATGTCTTTGGTTTGAGCCAGGAGTTTCCAGATGCGTGGCAGGGGGAACTTGTCTACAAGGATATTTTTGTTTAATTCTCGAAGGTCAATGCATAGGCGCACCTCACTGTTGAGTTTCCGTGCCACCACCAGGGGTGCCAACCATTCTGCGCTCTCTATGGGTTCGATAACGCCGCACTCTTTGAGGCGTTGTAATTCTTGTTGTACAGCTTCTCGGCAGTAGAAAGGGATGTTGCACACTTTATGGCTGACAGGTTCAGCTCCGTCTTTCAGGACAATCGTGTGCATAAAGTGGGATAGTTGGCCACTAGTGACTCCAAAGACACTGGGAAAATCTTTTCTCAAAGGGTCCTCTGTAAGGGTGGGAGGCTCGGCGGTCATGAGGACTTGAATGTCACCACTGGGATTGAGTTGGACGCCCAGGGCGCCTTGGTCGGCCAATCCCAAGAGTGAGGGGCCTTTCTCTGCGACATACAGTTTGCCTGGGGCCGTTCTGCCTTTGAACTCAAAGGTGAGGGATCTGAACCCCACCATGGGGAACGTCTCGCCGGTGTAGGTAACTGGGTGAATGTCTGTGGGGTGGAGTTGGGGTCCTATGATGCTGGCAAAATCTGAATCCCAGACGGCCTTTTGTATTATGGTGAATGGGGAGCCGGAGTCTGCTACAGTTGAAACCTGGACTCCTCCAATGGTCACTGTGCACAATGGTTTCTTCCTAGCGTTGCAGTCAATGCCCCAAACCTGGTCGTCCACACAGAGTATGCAGTCGTCTTCACGATACCCTTCTCCCTCTTCGAGTTCTGAGTCGTCCATGATGTATTTCACCGATGTGTTAATGGGTCTTCTCCTGCAGGCTTTTCCGAAATGTCCCATGACCCCGCACTAGGAGCACTTGACCCGATACGCCGGGCAACGTTTGTCGTTGGCCATTGTGGGCGGAACTGCCGCATCTGAAGCGTGAACACTTCCAGTCCCCCCGCGGCTGCGCCCTGCGTAATTGGAGTGCATCTGGTGCGCTTGGGCTGGCGATAGGGTGAGGAAGCAGCAGGCTTGTCTCTTGACCCTGAGGAGTCGCTAACTTTGCACACAGAGGGTTTTGCCTCTGCTTCTTTCTTTGCAGCAGCGGCACAATGTTTCGAGAATTCAGCCTTTTCGACGATGTCTATGATCTCGTGGAGAGATGCGTCTCCACTCACCCCCAACCATTGCTAGGGGACTTGACCGTGCTAACTGGTCGTACCTACAAAAAGTGATCTTGCATAATAACTTAGGTCAAAACTTCTCTTGTGTAATAGCTAATATTTACTTGGCTCCAACAGGGAAAATACTCATTAATGGTAGCACCTCAAATAGCTTTCAAATCAAAAGAGGCACGAGACAGGGGTGTCCACTCTCCCCCCACCTGTTTAACTTATATATAGAGCCACTTGCCAACACGATTAGAATGTCTGAAAAAATGATCCCCTTTAGCTTTAATAAATCGGAGTTAAAAGTTGCATTATACGCTGATGATTTGATGATCTACTCGAGGAATTTAAATCAATCATTTAAATTCGCATCGCCTCTGGTCATCTAGGACTGCGCTGTCAGAAGTGCGCTGTGCTGCGAAGCTGAAAGCCTGCTAAGAACAATATTGATTGAGCTCCTGGGGCGGTGGTGAGTGCAGGGCTGCGAGCGAGGGCAGGCGCAGGACTACTAGTCCCAGGAACGCCTGACCCTCGGCATCTTCATCAGCTGACCCGCTCTCCCTGCTGGCTCCTCCCCCGCCTCAGCGCAGCTAAAAACCAGCGTGTCAGTTTCCCTGTTGGATTGCTCACCTGTTGCTGGTTTGGAAAGTAGAAGGAGTATTGGACTGCGAGCACGTTGGAGTCGCTCTTCCTGTGGCTGTAACATTCCACTCCTCGCGGAACCCGCTCCGCGGGTCCCGCATCGCCTCTGGTCATCTAGGACTGCGCTGTCAGAAGTGCGCTGTGCTGCGAAGCTGAAAGCCTGCTAAGAACAATATTGATTGAGCTCCTGGGGCGGTGGTGAGTGCAGGGCTGCGAGCGAGGGCAGGCGCAGGACTACCAGTCCCAGGAACGCCTGACCCTCGGCATCTTCATCAGCTGACCCGCTCTCCCTGCTGGCTCCTCCCCCGCCTCAGCGCAGCTAAAAACCAGCGTGTCAGTTTCCCTGTTGGATTGCTCACCTGTTGCTGGTTTGGAAAGTAGAAGGAGTATTGGACTGCGAGCACGTTGGAGTCGCTCTTCCTGTGGCTGTAACATTCCACTCCTCGCGGAACCCGCTCCGCGGGTCCCGCATCGCCTCTGGTCATCTAGGACTGCGCTGTCAGAAGTGCGCTGTGCTGCGAAGCTGAAAGCCTGCTAAGAACAATATTGATTGAGCTCCTGGGGCGGTGGTGAGTGCAGGGCTGCGAGCGAGGGCAGGCGCAGGACTACCAGTCCCAGGAACGCCTGACCCTCGGCATCTTCATCAGCTGACCCGCTCTCCCTGCTGGCTCCTCCCCCGCCTCAGCGCAGCTAACAACCAGCGTGTCAGTTTCCCTGTTGGATTGCTCACCTGTTGCTGGTTTGGAAAGTAGAAGGAGTATTGGACTGCGAGCACGTTGGAGTCGCTCTTCCTGTGGCTGTAACATTCCACTCCTCGCGGAACCCGCTCCGCGGGTCCCGCATCGCCTCTGGTCATCTAGGACTGCGCTGTCAGAAGTGCGCTGTGCTGCGAAGCTGAAAGCCTGCTAAGAACAATATTGATTGAGCTCCTGGGGCGGTGGTGAGTGCAGGGCTGCGAGCGAGGGCAGGCGCAGGACTACCAGTCCCAGGAACGCCTGACCCTCGGCATCTTCATCAGCTGACCCGCTCTCCCTGCTGGCTCCTCCCCCGCCTCAGCGCAGCTAAAAACCAGCGTGTCAGTTTCCCTGTTGGATTGCTCACCTGTTGCTGGTTTGGAAAGTAGAAGGAGTATTGGACTGCGAGCACGTTGGAGTCGCTCTTCCTGTGGCTGTAACATTCCACTCCTCGCGGAACCCGCTCCGCGGGTCCCGCATCGCCTCTGGTCATCTAGGACTGCGCTGTCAGAAGTGCGCTGTGCTGCGAAGCTGAAAGCCTGCTAAGAACAATATTGATTGAGCTCCTGGGGCGGTGGTGAGTGCAGGGCTGCGAGCGAGGGCAGGCGCAGGACTACCAGTCCCAGGAACGCCTGACCCTCGGCATCTTCATCAGCTGACCCGCTCTCCCTGCTGGCTCCTCCCCCGCCTCAGCGCAGCTAAAAACCAGCGTGTCAGTTTCCCTGTTGGATTGCTCACCTGTTGCTGGTTTGGAAAGTAGAAGGAGTATTGGACTGCGAGCACGTTGGAGTCGCTCTTCCTGTGGCTGTAACATTCCACTCCTCGCGGAACCCGCTCCGTGGGTCCCGCATCGCCTCTGGTCATCTAGGACTGCGCTGTCAGAAGTGCGCTGTGCTGCGAAGCTGAAAGCCTGCTAAGAACAATATTGATTGAGCTCCTGGGGCGGTGGTGAGTGCAGGGCTGCGAGCGAGGGCAGGCGCAGGACTACCAGTCCCAGGAACGCCTGACCCTCGGCATCTTCATCAGCTGACCCGCTCTCCCTGCTGGCTCCTCCCCCGCCTCAGCGCAGCTAAAAACCAGCGTGTCAGTTTCCCTGTTGGATTGCTCACCTGTTGCTGGTTTGGAAAGTAGAAGGAGTATTGGACTGCGAGCACGTTGGAGTCGCTCTTCCTGTGGCTGTAACATTCCACTCCTCGCGGAACCCGCTCCGCGGGTCCCGCATCGCCTCTGGTCATCTAGGACTGCGCTGTCAGAAGTGCGCTGTGCTGCGAAGCTGAAAGCCTGCTAAGAACAATATTGATTGAGCTCCTGGGGCGGTGGTGAGTGCAGGGCTGCGAGCGAGGGCAGGCGCAGGACTACCAGTCCCAGGAACGCCTGACCCTCGGCATCTTCATCAGCTGACCCGCTCTCCCTGCTGGCTCCTCCCCCGCCTCAGCGCAGCTAAAAACCAGCGTGTCAGTTTCCCTGTTGGATTGCTCACCTGTTGCTGGTTTGGAAAGTAGAAGGAGTATTGGACTGCGAGCACGTTGGAGTCGCTCTTCCTGTGGCTGTAACATTCCACTCCTCGCGGAACCCGCTCCGCGGGTTCCGCATCGCCTCTGGTCATCTAGGACTGCGCTGTCAGAAGTGCGCTGTGCTGCGAAGCTGAAAGCCTGCTAAGAACAATATTGATTGAGCTCCTGGGGCGGTGGTGAGTGCAGGGCTGCGAGCGAGGGCAGGCGCAGGACTACCAGTCCCAGGAACGCCTGACCCTCGGCATCTTCATCAGCTGACCCGCTCTCCCTGCTGGCTCCTCCCCCGCCTCAGCGCAGCTAAAAACCAGCGTGTCAGTTTCCCTGTTGGATTGCTCACCTGTTGCTGGTTTGGAAAGTAGAAGGAGTATTGGACTGCGAGCACGTTGGAGTCGCTCTTCCTGTGGCTGTAACATTCCACTCCTCGCGGAACCCGCTCCGCGGGTCCCGCATCGCCTCTGGTCATCTAGGACTGCGCTGTCAGAAGTGCGCTGTGCTGCGAAGCTGAAAGCCTGCTAAGAACAATATTGATTGAGCTCCTGGGGCGGTGGTGAGTGCAGGGCTGCGAGCGAAGGCAGGCGCAGGACTACCAGTCCCAGGAACGCCTGACCCTCGGCATCTTCATCAGCTGACCCGCTCTCCCTGCTGGCTCCTCCCCCACCTCAGCGCAGCTAAAAACCAGCGTGTCAGTTTCCCTGTTGGATTGCTCACCTGTTGCTGGTTTGGAAAGTAGAAGGAGTATTGGACTGCGAGCACGTTGGAGTCGCTCTTCCTGTGGCTGTAACATTCCACTCCTCGCGGAACCCGCTCCGCGGGTCCCGCATCGCCTCTGGTCATCTAGGACTGCGCTGTCAGAAGTGCGCTGTGCTGCGAAGCTGAAAGCCTGCTAAGAACAATATTGAATGAGCTCCTGGGGCGGTGGTGAGTGCAGGGCTGCGAGCGAGGGCAGGCGCAGGACTACCAGTCCCAGGAACGCCTGACCCTCGGCATCTTCATCAGCTGACCCGCTCTCCCTGCTGGCTCCTCCCCCGCCTCAGCGCAGCTAAAAACCAGCGTGTCAGTTTCCCTGTTGGATTGCTCACCTGTTGCTGGTTTGGAAAGTAGAAGGAGTATTGGACTGCGAGCACGTTGGAGTCGCTCTTCCTGTGGCTGTAACATTCCACTCCTCGCGGAACCCGCTCCGCGGGTCCCGCATCGCCTCTGGTCATCTAGGACTGCGCTGTCAGAAGTGCGCTGTGCTGCGAAGCTGAAAGCCTGCTAAGAACAATATTGATTGAGCTCCTGGGGCGGTGGTGAGTGCAGGGCTGCGAGCGAGGGCAGGCGCAGGACTACCAGTCCCAGGAACGCCTGACCCTCGGCATCTTCATCAGCTGACCCGCTCTCCCTGCTGGCTCCTCCCCCGCCTCAGCGCAGCTATAAATCTCCCACTTGGTACCGCAACGCGGGAGCGCGCGGGAGCGCGCCGGGAGAAGCCCGGGACAAGGGCGGGACCGTCTGAGGCCGTCAGAGGCTGAAGCAGGCTGGGCTGGGCCCCCTCCCTTTGATCTCTGGTATTATTTTGTTTGACATTTTTCTTCAGGCTTGTATTGTACCTTAGGGAGTTTCTATTCATTTCATTTTGTGTAAACTATTCTCATGACGGCTAAAAAACTGCGTTCTGGTCGCGTTCTAGTAGGGAAATCTGGGTCTAAAACGAAATCTAACCCTTTACGTAATAAAATTACGTCCTCTATGCAACTGAAAGGCCAGTGTCAGCTTTTCAACTTATGGGATAAAGGGAAAGACAAGTCGTTTGAGCTACAGCCTCCGAGCGAGGTTCCAGTTTATAATGCTCCTGAGTCTGCTAATATGGTTATTAACGTTTCCTCTAGCCTGAGTTTGGTTCCTAGTCAATCTCTGTTAATACCCGCTAGCCCCGAAATAGTAAGGGGTTCACCTTTGTCTTCAAACGACTTGCAACTGAGACTGAATTCTCCTTTTGAGTCTTCGGGTAGTAAGGTTTTGAAACCCGATAGTACTGTTCTCCCCCAAGTGTCTCTCATGGAAGTTCCCAAAGTTACAGTGAACACTTGCCCTTTGTCAGTTTTGCAAGTTAATCTGCCCGTTCTAGAAGGTGATTTTACATTACCTGACATCGATCTAACTGCTCACAAGGATCGGATGACATCCTTACAGGGGAAATCTAGGGGTATCCCAAATACAAATGAAGTTATAACCATTTCAAGTGCGGGTCCTCTAAGTAGTACACCCTCTAATAAATTGGATTTTTCCCTTGCTCAATTAAACTTTACCTCTTGTTCTGGCCCTATTTTGAACAATTTAGCTGAGGGGTCTCCAAGTATTGATGGGAAGTTAATTTCCAATTCATTATTCTCTTTGGAATCTATACTATCTTCGATTCTGAGTCTACTTGAAAAATTTGTTGGAGGTTCTGAGTGTATTTTTGACACGGTAACTCAAATCTTAAAAGTTCTTTTGCAAAATAAGAATGGACCAGTGTCTGATTGCCCTCCAACGCCTGCTACTCTGATGGAGATCCCTAAAAAGAGTTCTCCAAGTATTCAAGTAGCACTGGATTCAGCTCAAACTCCTCTCCTCAAGGATGGTAAAAAAGCAATGATTCCAGTAGCGCTACCAGCTGACCTTAAGATTTGCAACGCGATTTCGTCTGGTGCTAATTGTATAGCTTTTATTAGTGATAAGATAGAGGCAGTATCTACGTCCCCAGTCATCCATAAAATTGAAACTCCCTCTCTTTTCCCTATATTTTCCTTACAGTCAAAAAATGAGGAGATCTGTATAGCAAATACTGGAATGGTTGATAAATTGATTCCCCCAAAACAAAAAAAGATCAGAATAAAGAAGAGAAAACTCATTCGAAGATTCTCTAAAAAAAGACAGAGAAAACTTCTATTTGATAAAAGTGTGGAACCAATTTTAGAAGATCCTCCTCAGGCTGAGCAGTCCTCTGCCTCTCAGGAAGATATGATTGCTTCCCCTAAAGTGGAACTCTTGTCTACAAGCTTAGGTCCCATAAGTTCCACTAACCCTTTCCTCCCCAAGGTCACTTCACCCTCTGTTAATCCTTTCCTCTCCTATTTCAACCCTTCAGCACAGCCTCTCCAAGATGTACCCAAGGTCATCCCTTCTTCTGTTAACCCTTCCCTTTCCTCTCTCAATCCTTTAGCAAGGCCTTTTCAAGAGGCACCCTCTATTGTAGTCATTCCTCCTAAAGAAAAAATAAATGTAGATACTTTATTTCTTGATTTTTTCCCCTTATTTGAAACTGATTTAATTCTAAATAGATCTGCCTTACTTATTTGTTTCAAAGACATTGAAAGTTTAAAATTAATTCAAACATCTGATTTGGATGTAGTATTCCTTCTTAACTCTTTGATAGGGAGATCCACAAGGGTGAAATTCCAATCTAAAGTAGTGTTAAATCTTATTCTTCAGTGGGCAGAGGAATTACAAATCAGAGGAATAGATGTCATGCCATATTTTGGAGAAAAACGAAATCAATGTGCTTCTTCCAATTTGTCATCTCCCTCCAATACGGGTTTGATGTCGTCGGATTGGTCTAGGTCTAGATCAGAGGACTTAAAAATATGTGTGTCCAGGAATGAAAGGCGAGTGTCATATAAAAATCCTCCTCTTAAACAAACTGTGAAGGATGATCAGTCTAAATGGAGTTGGTTACCTGGAGTTTTAGCGAGTAAATCTGCTTCCTGCCCCAAACCGTATTCAAATTTTTAACAGAGAGTTGAAGATCATCTCGTGGAATACTGCAGGTTTTAAAGATCATAAGGAGAAACTATGCTTCTTGCATTCCCTTAAGGCGGATATAATCTGTCTACAAGAAACATGGGTGGAAGGTAGATTAGCTCTAGAAAAAGATTACTTTGTTTTGGAAAATAGTGCTACCTCCTCTAGAAGAGGCCATGCAAAGGGGGGAATAGCATGCTTGTTAACAAATAGAATAAAATGGAATTATTCACATTATCTCGATCCAGGGAAATTGTTCCAGGCAATAACCTTAAATGATGTATTTGAAGATTGCCCTAATAGATCTCTGGTAGTGATAAACATCTATATTCCCCCAAATTGTTGTTTTAATGATGGTCTAAAAACACTGTTCTCCTTTTTAACTAAAATGATGGATACTTCCCCGTCTCCTCATGTATTAATGTTTGGGGATTTGAACTGCAATATATCCAATTGTGGGCTGGATTTATTTAGAAACAACCCTAGGGAAGAGTCTCTGAATATACCATCGGCCCAGTTCCCTACTAAAGTTAAAACTAACAAAAGAGGTAAACTCGTCTTAGAAGGCCTGCATAAAGTTGACTGCTTAATTGTAAATGGGAGGCTCCCCTCTGACACCCCGGCAGCTTTTACGCATAAATCAAATAAGGGAAAATCTATCATTGATTATGTTATGGCAGATTATGCTTTATTTTCCCAGTTGAAAAATATGAAAGTAATAGAGTCCAATCTTAGTGACCATAATGCGTTGATGCTTTTAGTCTCTGTCAGTCTTCCGAAAGTGGATTCTTGGAGTATGGATACGGATCTGGTGAATTTTGACTGCAATTCAGGGAAATGTTTCTGGAATTTTCACTCCTTTGAAAGTTTGGTGCCCCTTTTGAATCAAACTGTTAAGAGTTTACCTCTCTGGGAAGGGAGAGAGCTGTTGGGATTTGCTAACTTTTTAGAATTGGTAATTTCCATAGCGAAAAAGAAACCCTGTGTGAAAAAATCTTTTGCAGTCCCTCATCCCCTGCGGGCTATAAATATAGAAATAAATAAAGTAATAAGGGGGCAATATTTATCATTTACCCAAGAAGCCAAGCATAAGTTGTCAATTTTAAAAAGAAGGAGAGTTAGGCTTAAGGCCCGTTTAAAACGCAATAAGGAAGACTCTCTTTGGATACAACTGAGGGAAGCTTCTTATAACGGCCAAGCCAAGACTTTCTGGTCTTTAATCGGCAAGGGTTGTGGGACCAGAGCCAGTGCCACTCCTATTGCCATTGAGGAACAGATTTGGGTCCAATATATCGAGAATTTGTACAGTAACAATAATCCACAATTATTCATGGAGGAATCTAATTATGTTTCACGTGTATTTGATTGTCCGTCGGAAAAGGAAATTGAATTTGCTATTATGAACATGCGTTCCTCTGGTGCGATGGGTCCAGATAAGGTCCCCATCTCTGTATTAAAACAACAGAGTGAACTTTGGAGCAAAATCCTCTTTCCAGTGTTTACATTTTGCTTCTCTAGTGGAACAGTCCCCCCCTCCTGGAAAGGAAGTATCATTGTTCCTTTATATAAAAAAGGGGCAAGAGATCTTCCCCAAAATTATCGTCAAATCGCTTTGCTTGACGCCATCGGTAAGGTTTTCGCAAAATGTATTCTTACCTTAATGAACCAATGGGTAACTGAGTTTAATATCCTGCCTATTGAACAAACAGGTTTCAGACGAAATCACGGAACTCTAGATAACTTGACGGCACTACATGTTATCACGGAAAAATATGTGAAAGTCCGTGGTGGGCAGGTATATGGCGCTTTTATCGACTTCTCCACCGCTTTTGATAAAGTGGATAGAATATTGCTGTGGAGAAAGTTATTTGATTTAGGTATGCCCCCTTTTCTTATTAAATTAACTCGCGCACTCTACTCAGATACCTGGTGCAGAGTTCTACTGGGAGGTGAACGTGGTTTATCTAAAATAATTTTTACCTCTAATGGGTTAAAGCAAGGTTGCCTTTTGGCTCCTTTGCTGTTTTCCCTTTATACAGTTGATTTACCTGTTGCCCTCTCAGCATGCGCTGGGATTGCCCCGTCTTTGGGTGGAGTTCCAATTGCATGCCTTATGTATGCAGATGATATCTTGATTTTGGATCTTACCCCGAAGGGGTTGAATAATCGCTTGCAAGCGCTTTCTGAATACGCTGAAAACCATTACCTATTGATAAACACGGCAAAAAGCAAAGTGATGTGTTTCTCCGGCAGGAAGAAACCTAAATTTCTTAACTTTCCTTGGGCTGTGGGGGATCAAAAATTGGAAATTGTGAAATCCTATACCTTCCTTGGCAAAATTGTCACAAATAATCTAAGTGACAAAGAACATATAGACAATAACTCCCGGAAGGCTATCTCACAGGGAAAGAGTTTAGTATCCTTGTATAAAGCCACAGGTAGAAGGCATTTTTCTATTCTTTTAGAAGTATTTAGAGCGAAAGTTCCAGCCTCCCTGTTATACGGAATAGAGTTAATAGATCTAAAAAAGTGGAGTTTTTTAAACTCCGCAGAAGGGAAAATTCTGCGTAGTTTATTATCTGTTAGTACAGCAAATTCGACTGCTTCCCTGAGACAGGAACTTGGTATACGCAGTAGCTGGGTTCAAGGTTTAGCTAGTATCATACGTTGGGTAGCAGGTATAGCAAAAAGTGAGTCTAACACCTTAAGACATCTTATAAAAAATGAATTGCTGGGAAACCTCAATGACTATTCCTTAATTGTAAAAAACTTCAGATTTGCCGTGGCCCAATTGAAACTGGATAAAGAGACTTTATTTTCTTTATCCTCTTACCAATTAAAAACCATCTTGAAATCTACCACATGAGAACTGGGGTTTTGTAAGGACAGAGATTCCCGGCTGATAAAAAAAGGTTGTACTCCTGTTATTGAGTCCTGTATTTTGCGGAAAGCTCAACCTTATATGTACTGGAACATCTCTCATGGCGTTCGTCGCTTAGTGTACTTAATAAGACATAATCTGCTTCCGTTGAAAGTTCTTTGTGCCAGATGGTATGGCCATTCAGCACTTTGTGATCTTTGTCAGATGTATGACCAGGACTTAAATCATGTTATTTTTGTTTGCCCTGCCCTGATGCCTTTCAGGCGTAGATGGTTACGAGCAATTTGCCAACAACTCAACATTCTCTCAGCTTCGTCATTTCAGGCGGCCTTGATTAACCCACCTAATGAAATGTTTTGTTTTAAACTGTACGGTTTCTTTAAATGTTTTTTGGACCTGTATTAAGATGTTTACTTTATTTGTTTTTAGTGTTGAAATGACATTTTATGTGCCTCTTGCTTTGTATGTATATTCTGGCTTTTATGTGGACCTCATAAAGAGTTCCTTTATCATAATAAAGAAACTTGACAGAAAGCTCATTTAATAACATAAACTGTATATTAACAGGTTTTGGGGAAATATCCGGTTATCAAATAAATCATGATAAAACTGAGGTAATGCATTGGAACATGTCTACTCCACAAATTGAGTTCAAAAGAAAAATCAAATACCTTGGGATCCAGAGAATACTGACGATATCGCCCAGGCAAACTTGGACCTAAAAGCTAAGGAGATTAGGTAATTATTGAAGTACTGGAGTTACTTATCTCTAACCTTTATGGGGAGAGCTAATGTAATAAAAATGGCAATCCTACCACAATACCTCTGGAGTTTAATTCACAGAGTTAAAAAAAAATACAGAGTGAGATAAACTCTTTCATTTGAGCGTCTAAGAGTGTTAGGATAGCTTGGAAGAGGTTGACTCAGAAAAAGAACCAAGGTGGGATAGCTAGCCCGGATCTTATGTCATATTATAAAGCTTTCCACTTTAAGAACATAAGGCATCTCTTTCTGGAATATGAGTCAAATCCTCCTTACTGGAAAGCAGTGGTTAAATTGCCGTTACAAGTTCGGCCACCAAAAATTCTTAAAAAAAATTAGATTAAAGGTGCCAAGATCAGCCATTAAGCTATGGTCAGATATAAGGAAACTATGGCGATTCCCATACTACAGTGCGCAAGCACCGATATGGAACTCTCCAGGAACCCCCGATTGCCTGAAAGACTCACTAGCACTATCACTGAAAAGGGCGGGGATTATCAAGTGGGGAGAGTTACTGGATGATGGAAAATTAAAACCTTGGGACGAGTTAATGGAAAGGACGAAGAATGAATTATCTAGGTTCAAGTTTTTCCAGTTGGTTAGCTGGTCTAAAGATCAAGCGACGTGGCCAGATTATGTTGAGAACCTAGAGGGTGAGCTGCATAAAGGCTTTGGGAAGTAAGAAGTTTCGAAGTGGAATTGGCACTTACTGGAGAAGAAGGAAAGTGGAAACGAAACGCCAGATCTTAAGTGGAAGAAGATCTACCCGGCTCAAGGCTTGCAGCAAGCTTGGCAAGTATCCTACACTTTTTTATGGCACATTATTATTTCTACACCTCTTAGGAAAAATCATTTGTTTACTTTGCACAGATCGTATTTTACCCCCGAAAAATTGTCAAAAATGAACATTCAGGTGACAAAGAAATGTCCAAAATGTGGCGAGAGGGAAGCAAACGATATCCACATGTTTCACTCATGTCACCACCTAGACATATTCTGGAGTGAAGTTGGTAAGATCATTGATGGTACTTAAACACGACAATTAAGGTAAGAGCCTTTAATGCTATTTTTGGCATATTGGATATCAATGATTCTGTTACTATTTTAACAAAAAATCAGAAACACCTATTGTTTACACTTATCCTGATTGCTAGACGCGAGATTTGTATAAATTGGATTTTTCCCTCTCCTCCGAAGGTTGAGGACTGGGTTTGCTCAGTAGAAAAATTTAGGAAATTGGATAAGATCAGAGGGGGATCCAAGCGCATAAAGTACTGGGAGTTATGGGATACATATAGGTGGTAGGTAAGGAAGGGGCGTCCAGTGATTTAACCAACGCAATCATGTTGCTTTATGAGTCTTAACAGGGCTGAAATCAGAGGTACATTAACTCATTCAAATCGGCAATGGTTGGTATCGAGATATGGTTCCTACCTCATCTACAAGGGCGTCTAGTGAGAGGTGACCATGTTGCTGCACAAAAAGATCACAAAATGAGGACAAAAAAAAAAGCATGCATACTCCATCAGATCACTAGTCTCTGTTTTAGCAGCACTGTTGCTTTTGTCTTTTTTAATCCTACATTTTATATTTACTGGTGATAAACCCTGCAGATAGGTCATAGGCAGCCTTTTCAATTGTAGGCCAATAGTTTCAGAGAATCTAGCATTGCTAGGGGACCAAGAAACTAGAGCAGGCTTTATTTTGCCCATTATTGAAGTCCTAAGACCAATCCCTCAATGAGGTGACCAAGGCTGATACACATAGCATTCTCTGAGCTGATAAGATGATGGGCCGACTGTGTGCTGCCTGCTTCATGAGTGCCTTTGATCTAAGCAGTGACTATTGGCAGATTTCATCAGTACCTAGTGCCAAGGAGAAATCCACATTCTCAACACTGGTGGCCCTCTCATTTTACCTTTACAGCTAGAATATATAGCTCCTGGCTGAGTCATATGGGCAATTTAGAACATCACATGGAGATTCATTAAAATATGCACATAGGCCTAACCAGTATTCCCCTGCCTATCTCGCTGGAGTTGGAAGCCGAAATAAACTGATTGCAATGTGTACCACAAGGGTGCCCTCAGAAATGAGGCATTACCATGGGAATCTCACACCTGATTTCAAATGGGATTCCCTGTGTCTGTCCTAAAGTTTAACAGCAACATGTCTGCTGCTTTTAGCAGCTGATGTATGGAGGAGAAATACAGTGGATCCACAGACATACTGCAGATCTCATATGGATGTTCATAGTATTTTTATAGTGCAAAACTTGCCAAAAACGCAGCGGAGTGCTGTACAGAGTCAAAGACAAGCATAAAGGCAACACGTGATAGAGGTAGCTGGGCTGTGAACAGTTATTGTATTGTGATGTCCTTTTCTTTAAAGAAGTGCATCTTCAGCTCTTTTCTAAATTGAAGCAGAGTTAGGACGGTCTTGATGAATATGATGGATGTTGTTCCAGATCCTGGGCGCATAAATGGAAAAGGCCTACTACCTTTTTTTAATACTTCTTAGTCTTCAGTCTGATGGTGTCCTGGTTGAGGGTGAGCCGAGAACCACCAGAGATGGTGAGCTTGTTTGCAAGTTCAGCAAGACTGCTGGTTGTGATGGCTTTGTAAATTATGCATCTGTTTTTGGAGATGGTGCAGGCCAGCACAGGGAGTCCATGGAGTTCCAGCAGGATAGTGGTGATGTGATCATATTTCTTTGGGCCATGGATGAGATGTGCTGTGGTTCCTATGATGTCCATAAGTGGTGCTAGTAAGGACTCTGGGAGGTCTTTGGAGCAGGCTATTACTTCCAGCCAGATGCGAGAATATGGGGGCTTGAACAGCAGCTCTGAAGTCGCTTTCTGGAAGAAATGTTTTTACTTTCTTTAGAAGAGAAAGCTGAAATGAGCCATCGTAATCTTAATAGGGCCACTAACACCTGTCACCAGCACTATGTGGGTTAACACATAACTTGTAATGCAGTCCACGGTGGGGAGTGTTATTCTCAAACTGCCTAGAAGGCCCATTTATTCTTTCACATCCATCCTTAACACACAAGATCAAGATGCAGGTCAGGGCCTCTCACTGTCAAAGAGGGTGGCAGGGAGAAGTGGCTCTGGACCTTTGTCAGATGAAGTAGGAGCAGAGCTACCAGCTACAGCTATAATTTTGTAGGCACACCATTCCCAATTGATCAGGTAGGTTGTGAGAAGTTGGCCAGGTATATGGTGTCCACTAATTAAAGTGGGCACCCTGTATCAGTCCAAACATCCCTTATGGTGATTTAAGAGGTCAATGATAATCTTAGAACACTATCCAAGTGGTAGTTGTGGAGAGCAGCCTTCAGGCTTAGTCTTGAAAGAATGTTAAGCAGCTTGTTTTACCAGAATGCAACCATAGAGTATTGATTAAATGAAAGGAGAACCACACAGTAGTTATAAAAATATGTATTTATTAATATAACACACTAAAAGTACGACACAGTATCTTTTACAAGAAAATACTCACAAAGCACACAATACTGTAGCATGGAAACAATCGTAAATAGCACTAATACACATTGGGCTCCGGGGGAGACCAAATGTTTTACTAAAATAGTGCTATAAGAACCACAACTCGAGTCAAGACAGTGACTAGGGGATGTAGAATCGCTGGGACCCCAAGGAACCCCCCTAGGTGAGTAAGTAGGGACCCCACGGAGGACGGGTGCAGTGTGGGAACACGACCGCGTGCGCCGTACAATTCTATGGGCGAGTCACGGTTGCAGTTTTAAAGTTTCTGAGTGGACTTCAAAGAAACCCCGTGGAACTTAGGAGGTTGGAGAACCACGCCACCCATGGATACCGTAGTACTAGAGTTACCTATCCCAGGGAAGCCGAGTACATTGGACTGAAGTTAAACAAAAGTATGAGCAGAGGAGCACAGTATTCTTAGTTGTTACTAACTTACAACAAAGAGTCACAATTATTTAAGGCATGGTCACACTTTCCTGTGACAGGATGCCTACTGTTCTGCCTTTCCCTGCTCGAGCTTAGTTTAGCAGTAGGAGGGCAGAAATGTGTCTCTGGTCAGCGACAACCATTTTGGGCTGCCCGGGACTAGAAGGCTGGTACCGGGAACACCAGGGACCTCATAAAGCTCGTTTCAGAGGGGTGGAATCATACCTCCCACACCGGTTACAGGTGTGGGGGTATGATTCAATGTTTGATACCATACACAATAGGGTTACTTTCAGTCGTTTTAGTATTGGTCAACATGCGGTTGCATAATGCCACTCTATATGTCATAAATGGCTGTAGCACTAACAACCCTGGAGAATGGAGTCCGTAGGCTGCAGGGGTGTCCTGCTCATGCAATGGCACCCTCTCACTTAGAACCAAGCACCCTGCCTTCAGAACTGTCAAAGCCTGCTATAGGGGGAACTAATAGGTTTTAAGAGTAGTGACCCTTAGATTTAGTAAACCTATATCGTAAGTAAGTGGTGCATGCACCTACTCAAACAGGCTGGAATGGAAGGCCTGTAGGTTCCATTTTACATGGCCTCTCATGTGTGGCATAATACATGCTTCAGCCCATGGGAGGCCTCTGGGGTACCTATGCACTGGGTACATGGGCACCATATACTAGGGACTGACAAGGGTACCCCAGTAACCAATCTGGAGTGTACCTAAGTACATTACATAACAGGTTAAGAAGAAAGCAGATAGACTGGGGTCCTGATTACCAGGATTCCAGTCAGACTGGTCAAAAACAGTATAACATGAAGCAAAAAGTGGGGGTAACCACAAGAAGCAGATCCTACTTTCCTACAAAGGTCCTATTGCTTACTTGCAATACTCAGCATGTAATTAATTAATCTTAATTAGGCACATAAAAACCACATTAAACATTCAACGGGAGAAAGCGAAGGTGAGCTGTATAAAAGTATAGTATGGCAGAATTAAAATAGATTAATAACACTTCATATTTGAAAGTTCAAAATGAAGGTGTAATAACTAATTTCATTGTTTTAAGAAATTTAGCATCACTAACATGATTTAGATAAAGAGTCCTGCCCTTTGTGTGGACTACCAAACCTTCAATGAGGTGAACAAGACTGATGCATACCTCATTCCCCGAGCTGATGAGCCAACTGTGTGCTGCCCACTTCATGTTATGTTGTTATGTTAAAATTATTTCTAAGGTGCACGTAAACCGATTGGTTTCTTGGCGCTAAGTATAGGAGTAGCTGAGCCCTAGTGAGACTATTCATATGCCTGAACAAAGATCCATGTCTTAAGGAGTCTCCTGAATATAAGTAGGTCTGCACAGGATCTCATATCATAGGGGAGGGCATTCCAAAAATGGGGAGCCAACACCGCAAACCTGCTGCCACCTAGTCTCTTCCGTTTGTGGGGAAGTATGACCAGTAGATTCATGTGAGCAGAACACAAATTGCGAGTGGGTTTATGTCTCTTATTGAGATTGGAGACAAATTTTGGGCCAGAACCCTGCAAAGACTTAAAAGACTTAAAAATGAGAACCCAATTTTAAAGGCACAATGTTGTAATATCGGGAGCCAATGTAGCTGCTGCATAAGAGGAGAGGCATGTTGCCATCTCGGTTGATGGAAAATCAGTCTAGGTGCCTGATTCTGCACCAGCTGCAGTTTCTTGACTTGATACATTGGTAACCTGAAATACAAAGAATTGGCGTACTCTATGTGGGAAATAACCAGGTCTAGAGCAAAGAAGTGGGCAGAGCTGTTTTCCATTATGGCTGCTTGGAGCTTAAGCTCTGTAGTAGCCAAGCGCACAGCAACCAAGCGCAGTACATCATCGCACCAAAACCAGCAGGAAAAACTCACTCCCAACATCAGAGCATTGGGAGCATCTGCCGCTGTGGGCGCTGTTCCTCTAACTGCTTTGTTGCTGTGTAATTGGCTAATGCTCACCAGGCAATTGCACCTCAAAATGGTGCAAGGGGCAGAGTGGACTCGCTTTAATGTGTAACTGAGCGAGGGCCGCATAATCAGGAGCGCTTCCCCGCTGCAGTCATAGCCCAGAGAACACACCTGCTGCAGAGATTCCCTGGAATTCCGGTGTTTGGCTGCCTGGAGACAGTGGTGCACACCAGCCGAGAGCTGCAGCCTACATGCGATCCCATGTGCGGAGTGCGTGTCCCCCCTGGCTTTGGGGAGCAGACCGCTGCTGAGCTCACGTTGTCTGTGGTTCTTAAGGCCTGCGCCTTGCCCGCGGCTCACCTCCTCGGGCCCTGGCGCTGCTCTGGTTTGATGAGCTGGTTGATGCCCGTTGCCCTGGAATCCTGGGTCTGGCTGCTGTACCGGCACTGATGTGAGGTGTGCCTGACGCTTAGCTGAACCTTCACCTTCGCAGTGAATACCAGCGGCGACCCCCACTACCCTCTATAGCGCTTCGGGGGCCTCATGGAACCCAACACAATGTATCATGTCCTCGCGCCCCACTGCCATTACTGTTCCTGCACTGTGGCGTGGCCTCGCTACACCTTTGGATTCCTGGCCCTACGACCTGCTTGACCTTGGTCTACGTCTCCTGCTGGAAAGGCTACAGTGACTTCTTGGTCCCCCTCCCCTTTGCCTTCCACATTGCTTGCAACTAAGGCGGAGGTGGAGTAGCTGTAGTGCCTGGCCCCAAGATGGCGGCTGGGGCCAGTCTTGATTACTGCCACGAGGGACTCCTGAGGCTCCGAGGCACTCCCAAACTGAGCTGTTGGGGAATTCCAACTGATCCCCCCTTAAGAGATTGCTCTATTCTGGGGACATTCTGTGACCGGGGTGTCCATTGTAAGGATGGGTCAGGACAATGCCTGACTTTAAGATGGTGCCCACGCCCTCACTCCGTACTGCCCGCAGTCTTCTCCAGTTCTCTGGCTGCTGCCTCTCCCGATCATCGAGCTTCCTGCTGATTGCGCCTTGATAATACTGAAACAAAAACCCCATTCACACCTGGGTTTAGATCTGACTGCGGTTCTCATCTCTCCAACTCCCTCGTTTGAACTCAACATTTTCAGATTAACCCTGATCATTATCCTCACAGCGAAGTCCGAGCAATATGGCCGATGCCCGGTGGAGCTGCCTAGACAGTCATGGAGGAGATCGACCCTGGTTCACCCCCTCGGCTGTCACCTACCCAGCCGGCCAATGGGTAGTTTCTTCCCGTCTCCCTGTTATGTCTCCTTCCTTCTTCCCCCTCCCTCTTACGAATTACAGTAACATTGCTTTTTTATCCTATGTTTGACTATGCTTGTGTAACAGATGTAAATTGCAACTTGTAACTCAGTGATCCTCATGTAAAGTGCTCTGATACCTCCGGGTCTAGCCAGCGCTATATAAAACTTTTAGAATAAAATAAATATATAAATAGGACAACCTGCACCAGTGCTTCCCTAGTAAGGAATCTACTGATTTTCCTTATTTTCCGCAGCTGGAAGAAGCAGGTGCAAACTACCGTTCCAATCTTGGACTTCATAGACAAGTCACTGTTAATTGTGACACCGATACTTTTATATTAAGAAGATGGAACTGGTGGAGAGCCCAACTCAGTTTGCCCAATGTGTGACCTTTAGGGGTTCTGAGCACTGCCAGTCAAGATCAGTTCGGTTTTATCTGGATTTTGCTTTAAATGGTTGCTGTTCATCCAATTACTAATGTACAACATGGTAGACTGGAGGTCAAAGATGGAGTCGGACGTGTAGTCATTAGTGAAAATAAGTTGCAAGTCATCTGTGTAATTAAATGAGCTCACATTTCTTTCCCTTAAAGACTGGATCAAAGGGAGTAAATTTAGATTGAACAGGTGCAGGGTTAACGATAATCCCTTTGGCACTCCACAGTTAGACTCTACCTCGGGTGCAATGAAATGAGATAGGCGAACAGACTGGGACCAATCTTCCAGGAAAGATGTAATCCAGTCAAGAGCTGAACCCAGAGGTGTTGTGTCCCTGACCCGGTCCACCAGAATTCTGTGGTTGACTCTATCGAGCGCCGCAGAAAGATCTAAAAGCACCAGGGCCTGAGGGGTCAATCAATCAGGGAATTGTAAGCGCACTACTCACCTGTGAGGGTCTCAAGGCACTGAAGGGGGGTTGCGTCCGCAGATTTGTTAGCCGAAAAGCCAGGTCTTGAGGCTCGTCCTGAAGGTGTTCATGGAGGAGGCTTGTCTGATGTCCACCGGGAGCTCATTCCAGGTCTTGACTGCAATGTGAGAGAAAGATCTTCCGCCTGCTCTGGCTCTGTGGATGCGAGGGGTTCCAGCCAGTGCGAGGTTGGAAGAAAGGAGGTTTCTTTTGGGTACCGGGAAGTTGATTCTGTCATTGAGGTATTTGGGTCGGTTGTTGTGGAGGGATTTGTAGGCGTGGGTGAGGATTTTGAAGGTGACTCTTTTCTCCACAGGGAGCCAGTGGAGTCTTCGCAGGTGTTGGCTGATGTGTTTGTGCCGGGGGACACCGAGGACGAGTCTAGCGGCAGTGTTCTGTATTGTCTGGAGCTTGCGGAGTAGAGACTTGTTAATGCCGGTGTAGAGTGCATTTCCGTAGTCCATTCTGATGGGGTACCTGTCGTACTTGACTCAGGGGGGATCCATTTGAAGGTCTTGCGGAAGATGCGGAGGGTGTTGAAGCAGCTGGATGTGACGGCGTTGACCTGTCGGTTCATGTTGAGGGAAGAGTGGAGTAGGATGCCGTGATTTTTGATGTGGTCCGAGGGGGAGGGTGGGCTTCTGAGCACGGTCAGCCACCAGGTGTTTTCCCATGCTGTAGGGGTGGTTCCAAGGACGAGGACTTCTATCTTCTCTGTGTTGATCTTCAGGCAGCTGTTGGTCATCCAGATTGCAACATCTTGCATTCCTTTCTGCAAGTTGAGTCTGGTGGTGGATGGGTCTTTGGTGAGGGAGAGGATGAGCTGGGTGTCGTCAGCGTAGGATAAGATGTTGAGGCCGTGTTGTCGGGCGATGGCGGCGAGCGAGCCATGAAGATGTTGAAGAGGGTGGGGCTCAGCGATGACCCCTGTGGAACTCCGCAGGTGATTTTCGTGGGATCGGAGAGGAAGGGTGGCAGTCTGATCCTTTGGCTGATCCTTTGGCTTCTACCGGTGAGGAATGATCAAATCCATTCTAGGGCTGTACCTTGTATGCCAGCGACGTGTAGTCTTGTGACGAGTGTGCGGTGGGATACGGTGTCGAAGGCCGCTGATAGGTCAAGTTGGATAAGAGCTGAGGAGTGTCCTTGGTCCAGGAGGGTGTGGATGTCATCTGTGGCGGCAAGTAGGGGTGTTTCATTGCTATGGATACTTCGGAACCCGGACTGGGATGGGTCGCGAATGGCGTTGTCTTCGATGAATTGTGTCAGTTCCCTGTTGACGGTTTTCTCTGCCACTTTGGACGTGAAGGGGAGGAACGAGATGGGCTGGTAGTTCTTGAGGTTGGTGGAGTCAGCTGTGGGCTTATTGAGCAGGGGCCTGACTTCTGTGCGCTTCCAGGCATCTGCGAAGGTGCCTTTTGTGAAGGTGGTATTGATGGTGCGCTGTAGCTCGGGTACGATGATGGCTGCTGCTCTGTGCTAGATGTGAGGAGTGCAGGGTTTGGTGGGGCCCCCCGAGTGGATGCCTTTCATGGTCGAGGTGGTGTATTCGGCCGTGACCGGCATCCAGGTGGATATGATGGGTTGGCTGGTATGTCGTGTGGGCGGGGGGCTGATTGTGGCATCTGGCGGATGGTCAACGAAGTTGTCGTAGAGGTTTTTGATCTTGAGGTGGAAGTAGGTTCCAAGCTTATCGCAGAGGTCTTGGGACGGGATGATGTCTGTGGCTTTGCTGCATGGGTTGGTGAATTCCTGAATGACACTGAAGAGTTCTTTGGAGTTGGTGGAGTTGGTGAGGATTTTGTTGTGGTTGAAGTTTCTCTTGGTGATTCTGATTTGTGTCATATCCTCCTTTTAGGTGGTGTAGTTTTCGGGTATCTTGGTGTTTCTCCATTCCTTCTCCAAGTGCCTGCAGGTGCGTCTGGCTTCTTGGAGATTGGTGGTGAACCAGGCGACTTTCTTCGGGCGCTGTTTGTCGGGGTTGCATAGCGGAGCTGGCTGCGACGTTGGCGTTGGATGCCCAGGTGTGGTTGTCTCGGGTGAGGGTGGAGTTTAGTTGCTTGTCAGTGACTTTGCTCCAGTTCCTTTGTGGTGGGCGTGGGGCTGGTTTGGGTGCCTTGGGTTTGTTGACCGTGAAGTGTACGCAGAGGTGGTCAGTCCATGGCAGTTGTGTAGTGTGGCTGAATCGGATGCTGTTTCCTGCCACGAAGATTGGGTCGAGGGTGTTGTCCTGCTCTGTGGGTCCGTGTGGTGATGAGTTGTTGGAGTCCTATGTTGGCGAGGTTGTCACATAGGGTGGTGGAATTTGGGTCGCTGGGGTTGTCGAGGTGGAAGTTTAGGTCTCCGATAAGTATGTAGTTCATTGAGGCGATGGTGTGGGGTGTGATGAAGTTGGTTGGTGGTGGGGAAGGGTGTCTGGGTGATGGGGGGTTTGTAGACAAGTGTTCCTCGGAGTGTGGTGGTGGGACTGGTGTGGATCTGGAAGTTCAGGTGCTCGGTGGTGGGGAAGGTTTCGCTGGATATGGTGAGGCGGAGGGTGCTTTTGTGGGCGATGGCGAGGCCCCCTCCCGGGTGGTGGGGCGGTCCTTCCTCTGCATCTTGTATCCATCTGGGATGGCGGTTTTGATGTCAGGGGCGGAGGAGGCGTTGGTCCAGGTCTCAGTGAAGAAGGCAAAGGCAGGCGAGAGGGAGTCGAGTAGATTCCAGATTTCCATTGCGTGTTTGTGCTCGGAGCATACGTTGAGGAGGATGCATCTTAGATTGTCGTCGGTGTTGGCGCTTTTGGGTGCCGGTTGGAGGTGAAGGTCTGACGGCAGTGGAGCCAGGAGAACTGGCCATGGGTCGTGTGTGGTGAAGCCTGTTGGCAGTCTCAGAGTCTTCCGCGGTTGAGTCTGAGGAGGGTGTTGGTGTCGTAGCGATGGTCAGAGAACCAGGGTTCCTGGCACTTGTTGCAGTCTGGTCATGGATGGGCGCAGACGGGCTTGCCTTAGGCGCGCCTTTGGGGCGACCAAGCAGCGGATACCATTATGTAGGGCAGGGGGGAGGGACGATCAGCTGGGACGCAGGAACACGAGGGTACAGGGGGAAGGGGCAGGAAAATGGAAGCGGGAAAACACGGGCTCAGAGAAGCCACAAATAATTTACAAAAGGAAAAACAAGGGTAGAACAGCACAAATACAGTACAGGACAAAAAAAACAGTACCAAATACCCAATCCAATACAATTACCCAATTTGCAGTTTTTACCGAATGCCAAACAATGCCACAGAAGGACGAGGAGAGCAGGAACCGGCAGAGGCAGCCACGGGCACCCAACGGGGCCGACAGCAGCCTTGAACACCCAGGCAGGGAGCTCAGCGGCAGTGCAGATAGTGCAGAGCTGCTGGGGAGAAAGCAGGCCAGTGACCGAAGGTCAAGGTCTTACTTGCACTCCCCCACAGCGGCCACCATTATGTAGGAGAGGGGGTGGGACGATCAGCTGAGAGGCAGGAACTGGAGGGGACAGGGGGGAGGGGCAGGAAAATGGAAGCGGGAAAACACAGGCTCAGAGAAGCCACAAACAATTTACAAAAGGGAAAACAAGGGAAGACCAGCACAAATACAGTACAGGACAAAAAAAACAGTACCAAATACCCAATCCAATACAATTACCCAATTTGCAGTTTTTACCGAATGCCAAATAATGCCACAGAAGGACGCAGAGAGCTGGGACCAGCAGAGGCAGCCACGGGCACCCAACGGGGCCGACAGCAGCCTTGAACACCCAGGCAGAGGGCTCAGCAGCAGTGCAGATAGCGCAGAGCTGCTGGGGAGAGAGCAGGCCAGTGACCGACGGTGCCCCTGTCGGCTTCCTTTCTTAATTAGTCCAATACAGTCAGGATTGCCGCCTCAGTTGAATAAGAGGAACAAAAAAACACTTGGGCGGGGGTCAAGGAACTGAGATTGTTCAATAAATGAACATAGGCATTTCGCCACATGGGATTTCAGTATCTTAGCCAAATAGGGGAGCAGAGATATGGGACGATAATAAAGTGGAGTGACTGGGTCAGCCCCAGGTTTTTTCAGAAGGGGAACTATGGTAGCTTTTTTTTAAACTCTGGGAACACAGCCCTGCATTAATGATTCATTCAGAAGAAGGAGGGCAGGGTCAGGTTTTACAGTGAACACTTCTCTTAAGATATGAGGTGGAACCAGATTTAACCCTGCACAGGAGTTCCAGCAACACTTCACTGCTGATTGCTGGGAATTGATGTAAGGAGCACGGGTTCCTCGAGGCTGTAGGCATGGCTTCATATGCAAGGATAGCAGGAATGCTGGTTTCAATCTTAGCAGTTTTGTCAATGAAAAATGTATTCAAGGAGTTACAGAGTGACTGGGATGGCACTGGTTTTTATCTTAACTCTATCAGGGTTGGATAACTCATTGACAATTGAAAATATAACTTTTGATTTGTTGGTAGAGTTCAATATCTTTGCAGAGAAGTACCTAGCCTTATTGGCTTGAATTGATTTCTTAAATTCCTTGATTTGACCTAGATAGGTGTCTTTCTTATCAGGGAGTAGTTCTGTCTCCACTTCCTTTCAACTTGACGCAGGACCAACTTTTGAGTTTTTAGGTCTTCAAAGAACCATTCCTGAGCCTCATGGTGCCTAGCTACTTTAATTATCCTAAAGGGGGCATGTTCATTACTTGCTGCTGTTAGCCAAGCTGTGATGTTTTCTGCACTAAGATCAAAAGATGGCTGATTGATGGGAACTGTATTTGCCAATAAACTAAAGAAGGCATTGATGTTAATATTGTTCCATTTCCTTGCCCTCAGCCCTCCTTTAGCTGGGGGTTTGCCTATGATTGTATTGCAAATCACAAACTTTATTAGGGAATGATCAGACCAGGTACAGGGGGACACCATCGATGTGGCTACTACAAGGTTGGATGTCCAAATTTGATCGAAAATATGTCCTTTAATATGTGTAGGGGATGTTACATGTTGAGTACAGTTCAATCCGCTGATTAGGTTGGTCATTTCCGCGGAATGTGGCCCGCCGCCATGTCATTGGCCCAATAATTAAAATCACCAATTAGCAAACTTTTTGCATGATTAATGATTAAGTGGGCCATCTGTTCGCCTAAACTTTGGGAAAAAAGAGGCATATTTTGAGGGGGTCTATAGAACAGTACACAAATTAAAGGTACCGAAGCCGAGTCCAGTTTAATAACAAGGTTATCCACTGAGGTAATGTCCAGTGTGGTAAGCAAAGTAAATTTCAATTCTTTACGAATTATAGCAGCTACCCCACCTCCTTTTTTCTCAACCGGTTGGTTGGCCTGAAGAATATAATAGTTGTTAGGGAGGGCAACCAAAATATGTGGGGCCGATTCTGGAGTGAGCCAAGTTTCAGTTAATGGAAGAATATCAGGTTTAGTTGAATCTAGAAGGTGAAATACATCTAGTTTATGTTTTACCAAGGAGCGTGTGTTTAAGTATGTAATTGTCAGTTCATGTGTCCCCTGATTGTCTTGACTGAGTATTTGTCATAGCAGGGGGAGGTTGATCAAACTCAGGGAAAACATCGTTGAGTTTCATGATCTTTGATTTGATCTGTTTGGAATCCATGGAGGGAGTGAAGTTGCTTTAACTCCCTCGAGATATAGTTTAAAAATAATGCATAATAACTGGCCCCTGGCCCCGGACGGCCGCGGACAGGCAGAGACGAGCTTGCCTTTGGCGCACTTGCTGCGCGCGTCCACTGCGCTTCAGCGCTGTGACCGGCATTAAATGGCAGGTCGTAGCCTTAACTCCTCCTTCCAACTTTGGTGATTGGCTACCCCTGATGGGCATGTTGCAGGAAGTATTCTTGGTACTCGGCCGACTCACGTAGCAAGCTTCTGCTCCTGTATCAAGGTGAGATTTTTAAAAATAGTTAAAAAGCAGACCAAATTCAAAACAGTGTAGACATTAAAATAGAACTCACAAGGCAGCGGCAATATCCTATATTCATGAGTACCTTTGATCTAACCAGTGACTATTGGCAAATTGCATTAGTACCTAGTGGCAAGGATAAGTTCACATACTGAACATTGGAGGACCTGTACCAATTTAGGGTCATTCCCGCTGGGCTCAAGAAAGCTCCAGCCACCTTTCAGCACCTGGGTAACTATGTTGTGATGGGCTGAAAGTGTTCTCTACAGAATATCTTGATGATGACATTGTCATCTTTAATAGTTAATGGGAAGACCACGTGAAACAACTAGATAGGTGTTGGCCAGGATACAAGAAGGGAAAATGACCATCAAGGCAATCAAATGCCAAGTGGTGCAGTCCTCTATAATCTGACTTGGGCCGTAGGTGGGTAACAGGAACATCTGCCATTTGATGCCAAGATCAAGTCTCTGTACCCATCACCACATCCAAGTGAAAGCCTTCCTAAAACTCACAGGATACCAGGAACTTTGTGGCCAATAATAGGGCTATAGTTGTGCCCTTAACAGCCATGACATCCAAGAAACAGAAGAAAGTGGTTTGGACTGCAGAGTGTAAGAAGGCCTTCAAGGACCAGGACCATAACCATCACTATGCAAAGTTCCTCTTCTGGAGACACCCGAGTAGGGTCAGCCCTTCATTGTGCAGAATGATGCTTCATCTAAAGGAGTTGCAGGAGCACTGGCTCAAATCAATGGAAAGGGTAGAGACCATCCAGTGGTATTCATCAGTAGCAAATTGCTTCTGAGGGAACAGAACAGGGCTACGACTGAAATGGAGTGCTTTGTAATAGTGTGGGCCATGAGGAGGTTATGGCATTACTTATTTGCTACCATGTTTGTGGTCAGACAGTCAACTGGTTGATGACAATGAAGGGTGAAAATCCCATAGTATTGAGATGATCTCTTGCACTACAAACTCTAGTTTTCAGTATAGAACACAAAGTCAGAATGCAACATGGGAATACTGACACATTTTTCTGCTGGTTTTGTCGATTCAATGAACGGACTTTTCCAATGGTTGAGTAAAGTTCTAGGAAGTCTTATATGAGAAGGGGGTCTATTGGGACAGGAATGTCTCCTATATTCTATACAGACATGTACCCCTGCCAGATATGAAACTGGTATACTAAATGTATTTTAGCCTCGCTAACATGTTAAGCTACCAGTGTTCTGATGCCAAGCCCAGCCAATGCTAAAGCTAAGGTCCATAACATGTTCTGTGACCTAGAGGGACGCACCAAGCATGCCCTCTTTAATGAGATGGAACTACTGTCCATGTCCTGGGTTGTTGACATTAAGCAGTGGTGGCAGCATATCGACTTTTATAACCAGGACTGATCAAACCTTTTTTCTGTTCCAGTGTGGAGTGTGACCTACCTGCACCACTCAGATAAAGTTCCACTGGGATGTAACACCCAGACCCTTGTGCTGACATTCCACGCAGAATCCATTACTGTGGCACATGTATGCTAGCAGGACTGGGCGTGTGATGAGAGTCTGAGTGCTGGGACCAGTGGATGGTTCAGAGTGAAGTATGACAGAAGATGGAGGATGGGATACAGAGTCCCCAAAAGTGTATTTCCTACATTCCTGAAGCTAAATGCTGGGGACCCAGACACTAAAGTGAAGGAAGATGGAGTTGTGACTGCCTTCCTCAATTCCATAAGGACATTTTAGCAAGGAATTGCTGATTAGTCCTTAATGAGCACTGCTATTTAAAGGGTGGTAGCGGAGAGTGGGAGATTCAGCAGATTATGTTGTTTAGTGTGAGAACGTTTCAAGGCAGGTCTTTGCCCTTTTGTCTGTTCTTGATTTTTGAGGAACGCAGAGACTTCATTGTCCATTGTACACATTCTGGATACTTGTACTTAGAGCCAGATTCATCACTATCTGATGTGAGAACCATCACCTTCCACAAAGGTTATGTCTTCACTGCAGTCACTAAACTATACTTGAAAGGGAACCACCCCAAACCCAGGTTCCAGGAAATCAGACAGGGATCGACAGCCCCTGCCTGGAAAAAAAGTATGCAGGTAGGATCCAAGCTATCCCACTTTGTTCCAGTTCGAATCTGCTTTCCTGAGAAAGGAAGGGAGCGCGGCAGACTACTCAAAGGGCTACTCAGAGACCATGGCTCGTATCTGTATGACAGAGAGTCTCCCAGAGGTGATAGATCACCTAATGTCTACACAACTTGCTGGAGAAGCCGTGGGTCTGCCGAGTTCCTTGAAGCCTGCCTGCATGCTCACAGAGGGTTGGAGAGTATCTGGCCCTGCAGGAGGAGAAACTGTACACAACAAGAGAAGCCCAACTGTGTTCCCAGTCTGTGGATCATCCATAAGAAGTAGGCTGGCATCAAGAGCATAAGTGGCACTGATGTGAGAGGTCACTCAGCCTCCTGCAAGGTTCATGTGGTGAACTGCATGAAGAAAACTGTACACCCCACAACAGCTTGCTGTCTGGCACAAATGTAGCGGATCCAGATTGACATCTGCTGCTATTGTCCAACATACATTGTATTGATGTGAAGACAGCATCAATAAAAATCATGTAATCAATTGAATCGCTCAATGTATCACGATTAAGCCCCCGTCATCGGTTTAACTTTGTTTTAAAGCATCTTTACGTCAACATTATATTACGTCTGACGTAATTGCAAACTACATCTTTGCATCTGGTACACATCTTTCAAGTTTACAAAAATTACAGCTTTAAGCAGAGATTGCGCTGTCCAATTGACAGATGCAACCTGGTGACCTCTATTATAAAAATAAGATATCATCGTTGTCTGATTGCGGGCTTTCTTTTTTTTTTTTAAGGAACCTTTATTTCAATTAGCATGAAATTACAAACACGGGCCTACAACCAGTGTGGCCGGCCGCTAATTAAATCAAGCAGAAATTAAGTAGGAAGTATCACATCAATCCGGCGCTTAAAAACAAAGCTACATCCAGAATACAGCAGAGAATCAAGATAATACGTGATACCAAGGATTTGAAACGGTTCATTTTTAAATAACCAAAAATTAAATCGAAAATCGACATCGCATTGTCATTCCCGCTCCCAACACAATCAGCTAAAACACAGTAGCACTCCGATGATGAACATAGATTGAATGGGAAAGGAGGAGAGTATCAAAGTCAGGATAAATGCACTAGTCACGTACCAAGCACGGTATGCGAGCCCCACCCCTGAAAGGGAACGTACTATGGGAGACATGAAGACGACGACATCGAAGAAGGAAAAGGGCAAAGGGCCATAGAAACAAAAAAAAAGGAACAGAGAACAAACCCATCCCCCAACCCCCCACCCTGCACCCCTGCAAAAGGCTACGACCTACCCCCCCAGCAGCGTGCCTGTCGCCCTAAATGAGAGACCCGAAATATAGAAAAGAAAGAGAAAAGAAGAAAAAAGAAATTGAGGAGAAGAGCCGGCGATTCGGTTACCCAGTCCCTCCCACCCCCGCATACTAGAATCGCATAGACAGAAGCAGTATAAAAGTATAAGTATCAGCAAGCACATAAAATGCAATCAATTACAGCCCCCCTAGACGTGCCCTTGAATCACCATTAACCAGCAAGAAGTCCCTCCAAATCCCAAACGAGGTCACCCCTGGCCGCTTCTGGCAATAGTATCAATGATGAATAGTCCTGCAGACGAGATACAATTCGGTACAAAAGGTCCAATCGTTCCAATCAGACCAGGTAGCGCAGCCGCCCAACATGGTCGCAGCCACCGAGAGACAACTGACGATGCATGGCGGATGTCGGAATGCAACAACACCCAGACCACCAACAGTCTCAAGTCCAAAGACAGGTCCGCCAAGCACGGAACGGAAAGCACAGGATTTGGGAAACACCGCAGCACAGTCCGGGCCCCATGTACCATGGATCGATGTAGCCTCTCCACTCGCTGGACAGAAAAAGGACCCGGTGAGACAACCACTTGCGGAACAGGTGTAGCAACAGTAAGCTCAGAAACCAAATCTATTCGCGCCTCCAAGTCTGTAAACTCATCCGGGGAACATAACACTGTAGCAGAGGGAGACGCATTGGCACCAACTCGAAAGCAACCCAGTCCGCTACAAAATGGCGGGTCAGCAATGGCGGCGATCCTTTCTTCCAAGTCCCGGGCTCCCCGGAGCAGGGCAGTCCGCAGGGTTGTCAGTGCAGCCAATACGTGGCCACGCGTAAGCGTTGCCCCACATTGCCAAACTCCGGGGGTCTCAAGTTCAGCAGTTTCTCTGTCCCCGGGAGGGGCGCACCCCGAGGCGCCATCCGCCATTACAGCCCTCTCGTTCTCCTCCTCTTCCCCTCCACTTCAGAGTCTCGTCCGACCACTGGAGTCAGCAGGCCCCACGGCTGGATCTTGACAGTTGGCGCTTGCTGCAGAAAGGAGAGTCACCAAAAGGCCGGACATGCTCCCCGCAGCTCGCCGGGAGCCACCCGCTGGATCCCGGACGGGACTATCAACATGGCTGGGCGTCGCACCCAAGGGGAACCGGGCGACATGGACTCTCTCCGGCTCGGCAATATCTCGGGTTCACGGGGCAACCCACTATTGGGAGTGGGTTGATACCAACTCTCCCGACTCGCGGCTCTCAGGCTCCCACTGACCGGCTTCTCATCCCGACCAGGGCCGCCAACGCTACGATCACTGCAGGGCACCCTCTGCACTCGAGGCCCCGGCGTCAGCGCCACGAAGGCCGGCAAGCAGACGGGGATGGTTCTTCGGATCTACTGCACGGTGGAGCCCCAGAAACAGACGGTAAGTGATTGCTTCCCTTCAGCAACCTAGATCAGCAAACCTTGCTCAGGATTATCTTCAGGATATACGTGCGGGGAGGAGGGGCCCACGGAGCCAAGAGTTTATGCAACCGTTCCGATCGCCATCTTGGCTCCTCCCCTATTTTTGATTGCGGGCTTTCTTGACAAAGGCACCCCTTCAGGGGCGAAACGCGCATAGAATACAACAGTCAAATATTATTGTGCCACACTGTTTGTCTATGGACATGAAACTGGATATCAATTTCTATGAACAATTGTTTGTCATTATAATGTTGTTTTTAAATTGAATATAGACTGTATGAGATGCATGAATGTAGACATGATTGGAACAGTATGACTGGGTTTTCTTTTATTGAAATGATTACTAAAAAAACATGTTTTGTGTTTTTTGAAGATAAATAGTTTTGTTGGTTCTTCCTTCTAAATATTTCTTCTGTTTTTTATTGATCATTCAAATGTCAATTCTTCTGTATTATCATTGTTGCCTTAAATAATTACACTGACTTATGTAGCCCTGCCTTAAGGAACTTTACCTCACTAGCAGGGAGCCTCTCTCTTTACATTAATTGCTGTGAAGACTGTCATTGCCACCTTAGCAGTGAACCTGCCCTATGGCGCAACTGCTGAAGAGAAGTACCGGTCAACCAGGTCTGCCTAGCTGTTTGACAAAGCTCATAGTGGAGTAGGCCAATGCCACAGTCATGCTCCACTCCTATAGACACCCCTTGTTCAAACCTGACCAGCCTGCTACCTAGCGTCACTCCAAACCGCGTTCCTAACACAGGACCTGGAAACGAAAGACTGAGACTGTCTTGAACTTTAAGACTAAGCTTGTCATCCACGGAGATGACGTTGCTAATTGAACTCTTTCTGCTTAAGATTAAACAAAGTGACTTTTGGGTTGCCTAACATGGTGGTCGCTTAGAGAACTTGCACCTATGCCTGTTATTACCGATGACCTGTTCTTCTTGCTAGATACTGTTAGACCTGGCATCTTTGGCGTGGTTTCCCCTGTCTTTTTGCCTCTGCCTCCTGTATTTTTGACGCTGTGCTGGAATTCGTTTTTGCTGGTTTAGATGCTTTGGGCACTATGCCACTGCTGATCAGTGTCAAAGTGCAAGTGCTTCCTGTGTAAATTGTGATTGTAATTGGTTCTCCATGATTGACATATTTGTATCACCAAGAAGTCCCTAGTAAAGTGCACTGAGTGTGCCAGTGCTGGTGATACAAATGCTACCAGTGGGCCTGCAGCACTGTTTGTGCCACCCACATGAGTAGCCCTAAAATGGTGTCTCAGGCCTGCCACCGCAGTGCCTGTGTGCAGTCTGTGAACTGCTATGACCACCTGGTCAGTGTCCCCACTGACCAGGTTTAACCCATCCCTTTCTGTGCACATTGGTCACCCCTATGGAAGGCCCAAGGTACCCCCTTGGCAGGGTGCAGTGTAGGTAAAAGGTAGAGCATGTAACATGCTCTGGTAGTGAATGACAGCCATTTTCGTTTTTCACTATTGTAAGGCTACCTTGCCCATAGGCTATCATGGGGAATGCTGGCTACAGTGGCTACCAGCATATATTCCCATAGGAGTAAGGTGGGACATAAAGGTCTGGTATCCCTGAACTCAGAATTTAATAACACATCTTTTAGGAAAGGTGGTTTTTAAATCCTGTGTTTGAGAACAGCACTTTTAGAAAGTGGCTGTTCTCTTGTCTGACCTTTCTGTGTGCCTTGGCATGTTTGTGAATTGACTTTCTGGTTTGAGAGTGACAGGGGCTGTGGAGCCCCCAGGAGGCTGGATGAGTCAGCCCTAGGCTGAATGATTGCATCTGCATCTTGAGTGGTGGGAGGGGATAGCACCTGGGCCTGAATAGGGCCGTGCCTGCCTTCCACAATGCTGGCTCCACCTCCTGCTGGGCGGCTGACGACCCTGCCCCTCTCTCTGAAAGGAAAGGAGAGGCCAGGAAAACAAAGTGCTCAAGGAACACCCAGAACTGGTTCAGACCGGGCTCAGAGCCCTCCTGCACAAAGGGAACAAAGGCTTTTAGGGGTATAAGTACAGGACCCCAGACTACAGAAAATCAGATCATCCTGGAATCAAGAAGGAACCTTTGCCAAGGAGAAAGCTGGAAGGCTGAAGAAGGAAGACTGTCCTGCTCTTGCTTTGCTGGACTGACCTGCAGTTGCTTTGCTGCCAAGGAGAGGGGAAGGACTTCGCTTTGTGCTGTGTCCCCTTGCTTGAAGGAATCTCCAAGGGCCTGAAGAAGAGCTGGCTCCCTGTTAAGAAGTCCCAGGAACAAAAGGACTTCACCCCCAGCTTCCCTGAACTCTGCTGAGAAAGTTCTGTCCTTCCTAGAGTGCTTGGGCCAGTTGTGGTGCCTCTGGAAGTTGTACCTGTGCTGGGAAGCTGGAAACCAAGAATTTAAAGACTTTCTGCAAGTTTTAACGCATCGCTCACTTGCGGAGCACATCCCCGTCAGTGCGAGGAAATTCCCGCTGCTACGACGGCCGAGATCGTTGCAGCGCCTGTTGCCGCTGCCAGAGTCATCGCATCCTTCATTTGCGGGATGCACCAGTCCGGTGCGGGAAGATTACCATTGCTGCGAGTATCGTCGCAGAGCCTGTCGTCGCTGGGTGAGATCGTCGCACTGCTGGCTTGCGGACCGCATCACGTCGCTGCGAGAGTCGTCGCAGAGCCATCGCATCGAGGGGCTGTGAGAAAAAAAGTATGACACTGAGCTGCGCATCGTCACCGCACCGGAGATCGTCGCCGCCCTTAAGATCTTCGCATCGTACCTTTTGCAAGCCGCTTCCACCAAAACCTGTGCACCGGAATCCACGCGAGGTATCGCATCCCTGCCCATACAGACCGGAGTGACCGCAACACGCCTGCTACATCCAGCGGGGTTGTCGCATCGCCTCCCCAGGATCTCAGGAGTGACGCATTGCTTGCTTTTCAACGCTACAGCTTTTATTTGGAACTTTTGTCACATCCAAAGGTACTGTTGGCTAAAACGTGATGCAACTGTGGATTATTTTAACGCAACCTTAAGAACTCATTTGAAACCATATTCTTGAACTGTGCATGTTGGATTTTTGTCATTTTGGTCTTGTGTAGTGTATATTAAAAATACCTTTATTTTTCTAAACTGTTGCGGAGTCAGTTGGTGGTGTTTTCACTGTGTTACTGTGAGTGTTGGTACAAATACTTAGCACTTTGCCTTTGATAAGCCTGACTGCTCGTGCCAAGCTACCAAGGGGGTGAGGAGGGGTTATCTAAAGAGTGTATCCTCCTTAACCTGACTAGAAGCAAGGGTCCCTATTTGGACAGTGATACCTACCTCTGCCAACTAGAGACCCCCAGTTCTAACAGATACCATAGAGATTGAGGCACCAAAGGAACTCGGAATAGGACATTAAAGTTAGTGGGACACTTAGTCCCCGTAGATGAGATTATCAAACCCTGCAATGAACCCCTATTAGCGTGTGTAGAATTATGTTTTGTTGTAACATTAAAGTACTTCTGTTTTTATGAAGACAAGCACTGGGCTGGACGGTAAAATATTATGTCTTCTGCTTGATGGTTGAGTTCTGAGTCTTTGCCCCATCACTTCTTCGCTGAGAAGCTTTTGACTCCTCACCCTGAGAGTGAAGTGCAGTAGAGGTGTACTTGGCCCAGGTTGTAGAGCGATACTAGGACAGATCTGAGGACACTAGAGGCAAAAGATCCCTACCACCTCAGTTGCAGCCCAGTAGTCCTTCTCAGCCCTGTGGCCCCCAAGGAGATCTGAAAACAGTGAATCAATTTATGGATGGCGTCTTAATGCGTATGGGTCTGGTAGTTGCAGTTACCAACCCCATCGAAATGATATGCTACGCTGAAAATCTGTTTACTTTTGCCCAAAGACTTCGGTGGATAAAAATGCAAAATACAGATATACTGCGGAATTGGATATATAATTAGCAATTTCTCTGGAAATTCCTAAATCCTCTGGAGTTTCTAAGAGTTCAACTCAGAATCACAATAAATTCTGCTATTCTGGAATTAACAGGATTATCTGTATCATTAAATCTATGGGTGAGGATTTAACTTCTCATCCCCCCCCACACACACACCAATGAGGGGCATTTGACAGGGCCCGACAGGCCTTTTATTCCTTTGGGCATTTCCCAGTGGGTTGGAGCACTTGGATGCCAGTTTTGTCAAGACCAGGGCCATTCCTGGTGCCTCTGTCATGTTCCCCTGCTCCCTGAGGCTAACTATAGCAGGCATGGGAGGCTTCAAGAGAGAGAAAAGAAGGGGGAGAGGGGGACGGTAGAAACCAATTAGAGAAGGAGAAGAGAGAAGGAGAAGAGAGAACAGACCCAGAGCATTCAGAAGGACTCATTTGTATCGCAGACCACAGGGGTGGACAGCGGTGTTCCACAGGAATCTGTTCTGAGTCCCACCCTGTTTAATGCATACGTGACTCCCTTGGCCGACATCATCAGAGGTCATGGTTTTGAGACCATCTCATATGTGGACATCATGCAGCTAATTCTCCCCATTGGGGAGGACATTATGTCAACTCAACTAAAATTTAGAAGCTGCGCGTCTAGCATTGCCAGCTGGATGAGGAGGAATTTCTTACAACTCAACTCCTCAAAAACTGAGATTCTGCTGTTTGGGAAGGCCGAAGCAATCTGGTCTCCTGAGTGGTGGCCTGCCAAGCTGGGTGAAGTCCCCCCCCCCTCCCCTCCTAGGAGCTGGGCTAAGAACTTGGGCATCAGGATAGATGACAAATTATCTATGGAGGAGCAGGTCAAGAAAGTGTCAGGCACTTGTTTTGGCACAACAATGAGGATGCTTAGGAAGATCTTTCCCTGGATCCCTTTGTCAGCATGAAAAACTCTTATCCAGTCACTCCTGGTGAGTTGTCTGGACTATGGTAACTCACTGCTGGGGGGAGCAAAGGAAGATCTCCTATCAAGGCTCCAGGTGGTGCAGAACACAGCAGCCCGCCTTGCCCTCAACAAGCCGGCACGGACCCCTTCTGCCCCTCTGCTGAACCAGCTACACTGGATCCCGGTTAGGAAACGAGCTATCTTTAAGATGCTCTGCGTGGTCTTCTGATCATTTTAGGGGAGAGGCCGTACATATCTCAGAAACAAACTTAGTTGGTATCAACCTGCCCGACAACTAAGATCTAGTAATGCCAACCTCTTGTGTACCCAGAGAATACACAGGGTAAGGATGGGCGGGAGAGCCTTCTCTTATTTGTCTGCCAGCCGCTGGAATAAACTGCCGCAGAACATTAGGGCCTGCGGTGAGCTAACCAGCTTCAAGAAACTTTTAAAGACATGGCTGTTTTACAAATCCACAAAGTAAGTAAGAACAATAGAGAGAGAATGGATTGATGAAAAGAGATTGATTGTGCAAGGAGACGAAGGGAGAGGGGCTGGTTTGAGCAATGTTTCCTGCTTTTGGTTTCCCGGTCCGACTCTGGTATTTGAAACAGGCTCCAAATGCATTTAGAGCAAAAAAAATGTGCTTTGAAATCCAAAACGTTTAAGTGAATGAGAAAGTTAAAACATACAAGACACACGCTGTAACCTTTCGGTTACCATGGCTAGGCACGCCTGGCCGCATCCTCTCGGCTTTTCAAAGAGGTGTTTATGGCCAGAGGCTGCTTGGAGGATTTCCTAGCAGGTCTGTAGTTTCAAGCAAGAAAAGAGGCTTAATGCACTCAAAGGCATCATTAGGTGGCAGGAGGTATGGATAAATGCAGCCATTAAAGCCCACTCTTCCCCCTGGCACGGCGCCTTTAATCACCTGTCGAAAGAACTGGTTCCCCCGGTCCTTGCAGGCGCTGTTGGTGAATATTCCTCGGTTTTACTAATGCAGATTGTGTGAGAGGTTCTTTAGTAAGCGGTGAGACATGGCCAGGACCGGTATTTCTAAGAAACCACCTCCCTGGGGAGCTCTGCTTTTAAATCCCCGTGGCATGCAATGCTCTCAAACTTTCCTCCTGCTATAATGGGAGCGGAAAACAGAGATTCATCCTTTTGTCCCTATGACACTAGATAGTAGAAGAAAAGTGTTTTGACATTGCATTTTAAATATCGAAGTAGAAGAATGGAGTGTAAATCTGAGTTAACTATAGAATCGAAAGCAAAACTTTATAAATACATAAATTAATTAATTAATGCGCCTATACATAAACTGGCTCTGCGTCAGAGATCAGAGGCTGTACTGCAACGAGCTTGCAAAGCTATCAGCAGGAAAGGGCAGTATCAGTTGGAAAGGGCACTATCAGTTGGAAAGGGCACTATCAGAAGGAAAGGGCAGTATCAGTTGGAAAGGGCACTATCAGTTAGAAAGGGCAGTGTCATCTAAGCGGGGCAGTTTTAGCTAGAAGGAGCGTTATTGGGTAGAGACTGAGGGCAGTTTCACCTAAAAGGGGATGTATCAGCTAACAGGGGCAGTATAGGCTAGAAAAGGCAGTTGCAACTCAAATTATTAGTTTTAGGGGGCAGCATCAGCTAGAAGGGACACTTTCAGCTATAAGAGGCAATGTCAGTTGGAAGGGGCTGTGTCAGTTGGAAATGGCACACTCAGCTAATAAGGGCAGTATGAGCTGGAAGGGGCAGTATGAGCTTGAAGCTTAGTGTTTTAAGGCATGGGCATAGTGGGCAAATGCCCAGGTCCCCCACCTCCCAAGGGGCCCCCTGAGAATATAGACTTTCTATTTGACCACTCTATTGTATTTCTCTATCTATTCCTCTCCCCACCTCTCAACCTACCTCGGATTCGGTCTCTCTACCCAGTGTCATCTATGTTGTAACTTTTTGTGTGATCTTGTTAAAGATTTAACATATAATTTAGTATTGCATGGCTTGAATTAGCAGGACATAGGTGTTAGAATTCAAAGTTGTTGTGTAAAGGGGCCCCCTAATGTGTCTTCCTAGGTCCTTTAAGGTGACACTGGTTGCACTTTATTCCTCCAACTCAAGACTTCCACTAACATGCATTATCAGCATAAATCAATCGTCAGCCTCTCTGTCACTTCACTCTCTAGAGTTACTCATGGACGCATGATTGAGGTAGGCAGAGGTACCCAGTTGCCCTTCACTTGTGCTGGCAGTTAGCACTGCCATTTGTACTCTTTGCCTGATACGTCACAAAGGTATTGGGAGGAACAGAATGGAGAGATGTCCCTGTATCTTGCACACTGCACTGGTCATGTATTTGTTATGATGGTAGAAGCTGTGCTGCTCCTTCTGCAGTACATAATGTGCGTATGTTGGCAAACCTCTGGCACGGTCCCTCAGAGCTGTTGGCTCACATTCATGATGTTAACATACGCAAGGGTGAAAAGCCTCTGTAGGGAGCTGCAGATGGACGGGCCACAGTTGCACAGACACTGAAGAGTGTAGACACAGACACTGTAATGGGCAGACCTGGGACCGTGAGGGTAGGCATGGACACAGTGCTAGGACACCAAGGATCCTGAAACAGAGAGACACGGATACTGTGACAGGGACACTGGTGCTCCAGGTCAGAGAGAAATGAACAGAGGTGTAGGGAAACTAGGGCACAGGCACAGCAAGACACAAAAATTAGGGCAGCAAGACAATGGCTTGATTGCAGGAAAAAAGTAGCATTGTAACAAGGAAATATAGTTGGCGAGACAAGGAAAAAATAATGCATATATGCCAAGAACCAACTTAAAAAGCTGTTTGAACTCGTCAAATTGCAATCTAACAGGCAACCCAACCCTCTACTTGGGTCTAATCTGCAGCCTAACTGTGAAGAACTTTCCGCCTTCTTCCTGGGTAAGACGGAAAAGATTGAAAACGACTTACGAACTGCATTGTAGCTCCTACCGGTGCTTTCATACATCTGCCCCCACCGGCCTGTGTGGTCTGAGCATCCTTCACTCACCCCCTAAAACAATGCCTTGTGGTGCGCATTCAAAACCTTTGATGAAACTACCATGTTTCATTACTTCAAGGCTCTATACCAGACCGCCTCAGGTCCAGACAGGTAATCCCCGTTCTTTAAAAACCTGCGGTGGACCACACTGATCTAAATAACTTCTACCCTATCTCCAGCATCCTGACTCTTTCAAAGCGCCTTGTGAAATGTGTCCATGCCCAGCTATGCAATCACATTGAGCAATTCCAACTCTTAGACCAATACCAATCTGGCTTCTGTCAGGGACACAGCACTGAATCGGTATAGTTGAATCACATAGTTGATGATGGGTTACAACTGCTTGATCAAAATGAATCATGCCTCCTAATACTCCTCAACCTCTCATCAGCATTTGATGCGGTCAAACATGACAGCCTCCTTGACTTACTGGAATGCTGGATGGGACTTTCTGGTCCTGTCCCAGGCTGGTTCAACTCCTTCCTCCACAATAGATCCCAAAGAATAAAGAGTAATCATTCCCTGTCCAACTCCACACCTCACTCATTAGGGGTGGCGCAGGGTTCCTCGCTCTCACCTGTTCATGGATTCGTTAACCAAACTTCTGAAATCATCAAACATAAATTATCATATGTACGCAGTTGACACCCAACTTTACCTGAAAATCACCTCCTTGAAAGATATTAGGTCTCTCAACACAACTCTACAGAAAAGTAAAAATTGTCTGACCTGCATCCACCTCAAACTAAATACTCTCAAAACCGAATTCCTTTTAATTTCACCTCGAAACAATCACTCGGCATTGTTGAATGGATGAAACATATAACACCCCTCAATTGCATTCCGCATGTCATCGATTCCATGAAATCACTGGGAATAACACTTGAACATACAGAATCACATCAGCTTAGCCACCAGAGGAGCTAACTTCCAATTGAGCATCTTAAGGAAAATCAAACCATTCCTCCCCCTCGATGAGTTGAAGTCAGTTGTTCAAGCCCTAGTGATTTCCAGGTTGGACTATGGAAATGTAACCCTTTGTGGCCTACCTAGATCAAAATTGCCCCCCTAAGTGCCTCCCTTAACTCAACTGCAAGGCTCATTACTGGATCTAAACGCATTAATCACATTACACCTGATTTGAAATCACTAAACTGGCTGCCTTATGAGGCAAGAATTCATTTAAAAATTGCCTGCTTGACACACAAAGCCATACACTCCAACACCTGAGGTACATTGCACAAAAACTGGAGTTGTCTGGTGGCTCTAGATCCTCAAGAAGCACCAAGTTGTAGCTGTTGAAACCACAGAAATTCAAGAACAAGAAAACCTAAAATCGAGCCTTCTCTGGCATTGCCCCGAGAATCTAGAATTCCCTCGCATATGAAATCCGAATTGACCCTTCACCTGCATCTTTCAAAAAACAAGTGAAAGGGCCATTGATGAACAAATTCTTGCTCTAGCTCACATGATCCCAACATTCCATCACTGGTAATGCACACTGTCCACACTGGTAATCTATCTCCAGACACTTTGGCTTGTTCTGTTGATCTCTCTGTTGAACTAGAAGGAGTTCTTCACCCCTCTTAGGTATTGCTACTTCCTGTACTGTTATTGTGATTGGGGTTATTGTTTATTATTGACTGCATTACCTATTTCTCTCATCCCAATCATTTATAAAGCGGTATGTTGGACTCTTGGAAGTTCTTCACCCCCTCCTGGTTTCTGCTACTTCCTGTACTGTTGTTGTGACTGTTATTACTGTTTATTATTGTCAGACTTACCTGTTTCTCTCACCTTGATCCTTTGTAAAGCACTCTTATACCCTCTTGGGTCATGTTCGCACTACATAAAAGTCTAACAAATAAATAAATATAAATAAATAAATAAGGAACATTGAGGTGAGAATAAGATGATGTAGATGCTGGGAGAGGGAGACAACCATGGACGCAGAGCTAGCAAGACAGAGACTGGGCATGGAAGCACAGAGTGGGACACAAAGGTGGGACACTGGGCCAGGGAAACACAGACTCTGGGACAGAGGACACGTCCCCCGCTTTTTGGTCAACATAAAGAGCAGCTTTCTGGCTGAGCAAAGATCAGACTGACAGACACTCTTAATATTCAGGTCAGGCAGCCAGGAGCTAGACATGAGCTAAAAACGCAGGCGCCTGGCTGCTTGAGCTGAACTTTCCCGGGCTGAAAATGTCACAGCTCCTGTGGGCGTGACCTCTTCCACCTGGCAAAGCACCTCAAGGCTCTCCCGCTCATGATAAGCATCATTAATAGTGGTGCAACGCAAAGTTTCCAACTCTTTGTAGGTCACTAAAACCTAGATATGACTGATGCCTGCCAAACAAAATGAAGGTGCACTTTGCAAATAAGTCCTACGTGTCTTGATGATTCTTTCACCTGACACTGCTGATGCAGAGTGTCTTTACTATAATATGTATTGTTCTTAAATAGAATGTTTTACTAATGTCAAAAGAAATGCATTTAATGTTTAACTTAGGACCGATCGTCATTAAATAAGTGATGTTTTAATATGAATGATTTAGAAAATGATTACTTGATGTAGATTAATAAAGTGACTGATGTAATAATAAAACTTAAATGCTTCGTTATTGCTAAAATTATGTACTATTATAATGTGCTATATTTGAAAGTGAAACATTTGCAATGTTTATTTTTAAGAACCATCCTTTTTTTCTTCATTGCTAAAGCTTTACACTTGATTCATAAACGTGCGCTAATTTGTCTGTATAACTGCTAGAAATGTTGCTCTTGGCTTTAAATGATCCTTATATATGTTGGATATTAGTATAGGTTGAACAAATAATTTCCATCAATGTATGCATTAATGCTACACAAATGTAGCTGCTAGGTATACTTGCTTTTGTGCAATTTCATTGCTTACTATATGATTTATGCAAATTTAACTAAAAGTACCAAAGAAATATTAAATACGTATATGTTTAAATGTGCACATGCATATCAAATGTGCATTATTAATTTAATGTCCTAAGTTAGCAGGTTTTCATACTGAAGGCACCAATCTTTGTTCCATGGGAACATAGTGTGCTTCAGCATTTCTGCCGACTTGCTGTCTTTGCAGGTATTCCCATGAATTTCTATTTTAGAATAGATATATTTCTTGTAACAAGCAATAGATACATGTCTGGGAACATATTTAAAGACGAGCACATGAGAAACCTGTGGACGAACAATGGATTGTTGTATTAAACCCTGAGCGTGTAACCAAGATGGTGTTCACATGTCTAGTTTGGGACTTTCCTCTACTGTTGCATTAAGTACCAAGTGAATCAATACAGACATTGCAACGAATACAATGGCCTTCTATTTATGATGCAACCAAAGGGGAGTTGCCGACTCACTGTATCGATTATAACTTATCGTTGCCCTGGCTGAGGGAAGGCAGAATGCAGAAATAAGAACGCAGATGACTTTGGGCTTTTTTTGCTGAACCCCTTTTTGAAGACCCTATGCAGAACTTTCCTTGGACTCCGACCTGAACCATTTCAAAATACTATTGCCCTTCAAATGGACTTTTAGAGACATTTTCCATGTCCTGTTAATTTCCCCAAGTGTAGTTTAGACCGACACTTTTCCTGAGTCATTGAAGACCCCTGACTGTGCTTTCACAATGCTATTGTTAATACTACTCGTTCTCTTTTGCCTGATTCCTATAATTTTTATTGATTTTCCTGAACTGCGAGCATTTATGTGCCATAACCTGTATCTGAGAGACTTAAATTGCTAATGCACAGAAAGGATCAAGCTAGATTGTATTTTGAGTATCAGATACTTATGCTGTTATTTTGTTTTGCGGCTACTGAGCTGATTGTATGTCTGAGTCTTGTTTGTCTAAACTTTTTCATGAGGCTTGGACTCCCTGTTTCCAAACTGTGCCTATATAGTCTGATCTTAAGAGTGATATACCTGAATCTGATCACTAATTTGTAATAAACACTCCTGAACTTGGCTACCGATTCCTGGTCCTCATTGAGTAGCCAAATTGGTTGCACTGTTATTTGAATTTGATAGAACAAGAAATACTAACTCTCTCTCCCCTTAGTGCGACAACTAAGGTCCATGGTAGGACCACGTTAGCAAGTAAGTAAGTGGTAGTAAATGATCCAGTAAATGAGGTAAAATCTTCAGTACCAGGTGAGCCCAGAAAAGGAGTATCACATCTGCTGGATCAGTAGTCTTGGACCTGGGTTCTTCAGTTTTAAGTTGTAAGCTCTGAGGTGCCCAGGGCCAAGTGTCTATCATGAACTCTTTGTCACAGAGTGGGGTGGGGTCAACAGTCTCACTGACCCCATCCCATTCTGTGTAAGATAGGCACTGCTGCCTACCCTCATTGACTGGCCTGCAGAAACCTCAGAGGCTTCCTTTGAGATCACCGATGCTGCCCTAGTAAGTGTTATTTTTTTAATGTTTGGTGCGTGCGTGTGTGAGTCTGTGCTTGTGAAGGGTGGGGGTATGTGTGCATGCTTGTGAATGCATGAGGGTGTTAGTAAGTGTGTATGTAGATGGGTGAGTGTATGTGTGTATGTGCATGTGTGGCCCATTCGGCCCCTACTGCTTGAATTATCAGCCGCTATTGGCTCTGCGACAGAAGACACAAGGACTGGGACACGGAGGTACGAACATTGGGACAGTGAAAGGCAGGCTGTTTGCTGTGGATACAGAGATATTGGACTTGAAGACAAACACTGGTATGGGAAACATAGGAGACATGGACACTGGGATAAAATACATCAAGACTAGGAAATGGTACACAGACTCTGGGACAGGAAGAAATGGGATTTAGGACAGGAAGACACAAACTCTGAGACATGAAGATATGGACATTGGAACAGAGAAACACGAACACTTGGACTTGAATATTCAGACACCAGGTCACAAAGAGATAAATACTGGAACACGAAGACACTGGAACACTCGGGCAGGGAGACACAGACGACAAGAAGAAAGGGCCAAGACATATCAACACTAAGAAAGGGTACACAGACTCTGGGATGGGGAGGCACAAACCCTAGTGCATCCAGGCAGGGAGACAGTATCAAAGATATGAGGACATCAAGACAGAGAAAGACAATGTGGCAGAGAAACAGACATGGTGTAGAAAGCTGGCTCTCTATATAGTGTACTAAAAAGAAGTGCACCGTGCAGAGAGTCCAGTGGGTTCCCAATTGTTTTACTGAGACTAAAATAGACATCACTAACACTCTTTTTAGTGGTAGTGTGGCGAGCAATTAGGCTTATCAGAGGATAGTGCTAAGTAATGTTGTACTCACAGAGGCACTAAATGAGACACAGACTCAAAGAATAAATCCGAGACCAATTTAGAAAAATAGCACTTCTTTTTATTTATATTTCAAACTCAAGAACTTAATTTCAAGGTGAGTACAGTTTTCGAGATTAATATGCACAGGTATGTAAATCGTTCAAATCTGAGGCACTTTTATGCACAATGCAATCCTAGAGGAGGGAAAGTCAAAGATGCATTAAGGTAGGTAAAGACGGTTTCAGGGGTTCACCTTCTGGGGTCAGAATAGTAGTGGGGTAAGGTTCAAAGTATTATCAGCAGTTCTTTGGGAACTGCCCGAGTTCTACTGGGAGCAGGGTGCTGGTGAGGCTGGTAGCTGGTGCTACAGAGAAGGTGGGGGCCACCTGAAAAGAGCCTACACAGGGGCACTTGCAGGCAAGTCTGAGGGCTCGGGAGCAGAGCGATTCATTCAGCTGGGCTGGTGTACAAAGAGGCACCTCATGACCAGAGGCCAGTAGCTGAAAGAGTAGAAATCAAAGCAGCTGGGCCACTCTCAAAGTGGAAATTAGTGATGCTGATGTCCCTTGATGGCTGCTTGGTCCTGGTTCAGTGAGTATACTGGCTGGACACTCAGGGTCGCTGTTTGGTGCAGGGTGTCCGGTATCCCATGGGTTGGTGCTGCACAGCTCCGGTTGTTCCTGGTGTCTTTGCACTCAGTGGGGAGACAGATCTGACTTTTGAGGGTACGAGCAGCTTCTCCTGGTTGTCTGTGGTGGTCTGTAAATGTACAGGAATTTATATAGCGCAAATCACCAAGCGGTTTCTAAGCGCTTGCTTAGGGAACCCGTCCTGGTATTCCCCTGTGAGATAACCCCGGCAGGGTATCCGCAAGGTGAAAGCCAGGCATCCCGCCGCGAGGGGCCGTTGTGGAGATTAAGCAAGCTATTGCCCAGAGTCGCAGAGTGTGAACCCGTGAATCGAGTAGGCACCGGAGTGAGAATTGTCGAGTCCATGGACATTTTAGGACTCAAGGCCCCGCCGAGCCGGGAATTGAACCCTGGTCCCGGGCTGACCTCTGCTTCCAGGTCTGCCTCCTCTAACCAGTGAGCCACACTTCTCCACTTGGTGGTCATGCTGGGGAGCTGCTTGTCTGTGCCTGCGGACAGAAGGGGTGTAGCTCCTCTGCTCCAAAGCAGACCATTGGTGTGTTTTGAAGTGCTAATAGGCTACCCAAAGCTTTGGTAGTGCTCCAGCTCACAGGAATAGTCACTCTGTTGCAATTGTTGAGAGAGGGCTGGGGCAGCAGGGTGTTGTGCCAAAGTCCAAAGTTCTGCTGCAGTTCTCGCTAGGCAGTGACCCTTCTGTTGATCCATCGAATCTGAGTTCTGGGTTCAGGGGTGCCACCAAAATACTCAATTTAGGGGTGCTATGGGGAATGACAGGTAGTAGCCATTTGGCTACCTACCTTTAGGGTGTTTACCCCCTCTATATGACCACTTCCTGTGGGAAGCGTGCATAACCCTAACCCGGAATGCTAATTCTGTCCAAAACAACATGAGGGAATCCGAAAAGTGGGGTCCACCCCAGCTGCCCCACGCATAGGGGTGGTGCTAGCTGAATGTGGGCATACCTCCTAATCTAACTAATTTTCTAGCCTGTCTTGCTGCCACAAAATGGGGTCAAGACGGGGGTGGCAAGTCTATTATCTGGCGAGGTCACATAACAAAGGCGGCAGGCCTTTGAAGCTTCCCACCCTGGAATGCCCATCCTGCTTGGAGGAGGTGTGAACACCTCTGCCCAGAGCAGGCCTTGTTCCTGTAATCTGAGAGCGAAGGCTCTCACCTCAGGAGGCAAGAAACCTGTCTATGGGGGCTAGCTTGTCGAGCACAGTCAGTCAACACACTCGTAGTCTGCAAGTTTTCAAGGGGCACCTCTAAGGTGACCTCTGTGTGCATTTTTAATAAATGCAAAAGACACAAAGATGATGGACGGGATGCTGAGCAAATCAAACATTCACCCCTGGTCAAGAGATCTGGGTTAAATCCATCATTCTTTTGCTCACCATGCCACACCAGTTTAGACCCAGCCATATGCAAATCAGTCTTGACCCTGTGCCTCATGGGAACAGTCCAGCCCGAACTGCCAAGCCAGGTCCTCCCTGTACCAGAAAAAAGCATCCTGGGACCGGTTTCGGGGCACCAGCCAGGCTAGCTTGAATCCAGTGGCATATTGAGCCTGGGACCCACGTCTGGGCATACATGGCACACTTAGGGCGAGAAAGCAAAAGACACACAGATGATGGAAGGGATGCAGAGCAATTTAAACATTCACCCCCAGTCAAGAGATCTGGGTTGAATCCATCATTCTTTTGCTCACCATGCCACCCCAGTTTAGACCCAGCCATATAAGCGATCCTGGCTGATGAGGGGTGAAACCCCAAAACCGGTCCTAGGATGCTTGTTTCCAGCCCAGGGAGGACCTGGCACGGCAGTTTGCATTTATTAATAAATCCAGCACTGGCATCAATGTGGGTTTATTTAGATGAGGTGTTTGGTACCCAACACCTTTAGGTACAGCGAAGCCGTCATGTAGCTGGGGAACTCGTGATGATCAGTTTCCAGCCCATCTACTCGTTATAGCTTCCCTGTGCACTGGTAATATCTAAGGGAGAACTTGGATATCACAGGGACATTTCCAGCCTTGCAGATATGCCCTCACATGGATTTAGTGCACTCTGCCTTAGGGCTATAAGGCCTGCCGCAGGGATGACTTACCTAAACAACATGTACTGCTGGCAGGCATGGCACACAGGGATGGGTGCAATGTCGACTCTTCGGTTTTCTCTGCACCAAGACACGCAGGCTGCAATGTCAGTGTGCATGAGCTTGGTAAGGGGTCTCTTAGGGTGGCACAATTTGTGCTGCAGCCCATAGGTATCTTCTTTAGGTCCAATACCTTAGGTACCAGGAGTACAACTTACTAGGGGCTTGCATAGATCCTAAAGGGTTGCCAATTGTGGAACAATCGTACAGCTTAGAGAAAGAACACTGGTTTTGGGGTCCTGGTTAACAGGAACCCAGCACACTTTCAGTCAGAATTGCACCAGCTACCAGGCAAAAAGTCAGGGTGGGTAGCTGCAACAAAAACCCAGTTTCCTACATATGGGAGTAGGGATGCACATGCACCAGGACAGAGATATCTTGGCTTTCAGATTTGGACACCAGGACACGGAGACACAAACAGCATGAAGGACGGTGAAGCCAGATGATTGAGGTGGTTGAGTCATTTGAAATCAACAGAAAGGATAATTTTTGAAGGATGAGACAGGTGAGTGTGAAGATGATATAAAGGAGGGAGATACACTCCAAAGGAGGGTGGGGTGAGTGGTGCACCTTTTGTAAAGCAGGACTACAAAAATGTAGAATGAAAAGCTGCAAATAATGGGAGTTCCTTCAGTGCTGAATCTACTTTGTCAACATATGGAAAATGTTGCTAGAACATGCATATGAATATTCACTTAATGTAATCAACACGCAATTTTCCCTTCAGGAACTCTGCTTTCAGTCAATAGCACATTGCATCGTGTGCTTTTCAGTTTCAGTTTTCTTTTTAACATTGGACACGGATCCAATAATGGCAGCATGGTAAGTGCGGATGGCTAAAAAGCCAGCACTGTCTGAAGGTTGTCTTCAAACATGACCTTGGTTGCTTCAGTACACATAACAATAAATATTATTTTTAAATTAATCAAGCAGTTTGCCTAGTGTGGTGTCTTCTGGTGATCCTCACTTTTCGTCAATTAGTTGTCAAGCTTATATAAAAATGACCGGGTAAATCAGATTTCACCCTCCTCTTTCCTAGTTGCTAAGTGACCCGATTCATGCTTTAAAATACTCCTAACTTTTAACCTACATCACTCTGCAGGCGGTGATTAGTTCTAGCCCATAATTATATGTTAAAGTGAAACTACCAAATCCCAAAATGCAGTGGGCTGTGGTTAAAGATCCAGGCTGTCTGCGGAGTCACACGTGACAAGTGGTGGAGCTCTCTAAGCATCACTCCACTGGCTTCATTTTGGGAATTGTACACGTTTGTGAAGAAATGCTCATGTTTACATAGAGAATAATTCAGCTGATAATGTATACCCACAATGCTTGAGCTTTGTTACATCTCTCTACAGCAAGTAGTGTCATTGACCTACTATGCCAACAACTACTGAAGCACTTTCATTTGATACTTAAGCGTTTCATGAGTCAGGACGCTGTTGTTCCTCTTCTCCAATGCCAGGGCTGCCAAGTGGCCCCATGTTGTGTGCAGGGAGTTAAGACTTTTTTTTTTTAAAGTTCGAGTTCATTGAAACCAAGCAAGATAAACAGAAACAGTGCATTTAAACACAATGTAATACATAATTGAATATAAACAAAGCATATTAGAAATGTTAAAACAAAATTGGTTACAATAAACATTGTATGTATAAAATGAAATAAGGGGAGGGAGATAAGGAAGGGGGGAAAAATAGGACAATAAAATTGCAATAATGACTTTGTATGCATATAAATGTAAATACAGATAAGAAATCAAAAATGCGGATATAACTACAGGCTTAATAACAACTTTAAAAGATATGAAGGAGAAAAGACAACAAGTTATAAGTCATGGCGGTTTACGAACCTCGTCGGACAAGTTCATAGGAGGAGTGGTGGGTATGGTTGGAGAACCAAGCTTAGACAAATATGTAGTAGGAGGGATCCACAGTAAGTCCCTTTTAATTGCTAAGGAGATGGGAGTAACATAATTGGTATCAAGTCTATGATGGAAACAAATGGCATTCCACCAGGCTATATAAGTAACTTTGCTTGCATCTTTCCAATTGGAAGTTATTAGATGTAGTGCTATAGCTAACAATAAATCCAGTAATTTAAAATGTGACAGTGTTTGTGGCCAGTAAGGGGAAAGAGAGCCCAGGGAAATATTAGATATGGAAAAGGGAACATTAGTAGTAAAAATGGCATTTATACGAGACCACACTGATTGCCAGAAGGAATAGACATGGGGACAGTCAAATAACATATGTTTTAAATCAGCATGGGGGCAAGGGCAGGACCAACATTTAGACGAAGTATTTGGGGAAAAGGAGGCTAATTTTGATGGGGAGTGTAGTGAGCGATGATAAATGAAATAAAGAGTTTGGGTAGTGTTGGCTGCTCTTGAGTTTTTATGAATCTTTAACCGCAATTTATCCCACAAAGAAATGGACCAAGATTGCGACAAATCCTGTTCCCATGCCAATTCAGTCTTCGTTTTACATCTCTCTGAAGGAGATAATAAACACTTGTAAATAGATGATGCAGAAGGTAAGGTATTTAGTAGGGGAAATAGTGTAGAACAAGGTGTAGGAAGAATAGGAGAGGGTGGGAGTGAGTTAAGATATGCTTGGAGAGTGGGGAGCAAAATATCATATTGTTTCCTAAAAGAGTTAGGAAGAGAGAACTTGGATTGAAGAACAGGAAAGGGTAAAGGCTTATTATCAAATAGAAGTTGAGAAATCCATAGTAAGCCTTTAGATCTCCATGAGCGCCAATAAAAGGTACGATTCTTGATACACAGCAATTTATTGTGCCAAATAGGTTGCTGGGATAATGAGGTAAAGGAGGGATATGAGGAAGGTAAAATAGGAGTTAAGAGTTTGCGAGTATGCGCAATAACAGAGGATTGTAAAAAAGATGTGTTAGCAGTAAAAGCAAGAGTTTCTGGGAAATCAAAAGGCAAAGTAAGGGCTTTTTCGATGGACAGCCATACTGCGGGAATTGTGGGAAGTTCTGTAGAGAGCCTTCGAGAAGCTTGTTTTACAGAAAAAGCAAAATGATAAAATTTAAAATCAGGGAACTTGAGGCCTCCATCAGATTTGTCTTTTTTGAGACGGGAAAGAGCAATTCAAGGGGGTTTATTCTACCAAACAAATTTTAATAAGATGGAATCTATTCTTTTAAAGTAATAATTTGGTATGTGTACTGGTATCATAGAAAGAGAATATAAAATTAGGGGAGCCAACATCATCTTGATGGAGTTGAGCCTTCCCCACCACGAGAGAAAAAGAGGATGCCATCTAGTAATGGAATCAGTGATCTTTTTGGATATATACTCAAAATTTAATTTTAAGGTATCTGAGATAGTCGAGGAAAACCATAGCCCTAAGTAGTTCAATTTAGATGGTTGGCAAGAGAATCCTGCCTGATCGAATGAGTGTTTAAGACATAAAACATTAAGGGGTAAAACTTCACATTTATCCCGGTTAAGACGATAACCAGAGATTTGTGAAAAGGTGTCAACCTGGCGGAGAAAAGAAAGGAGAGAATTCTCCGGGTCAGAGCAAAATAAGAGGATGTCATCAGACATTTTAACTTGAGTGGAACCAAGGTGAAAACCTGTGATGTGAGTATCCTGCCGTATTTTCGTTAAAAAGGGTTCTAAGGCTACTATAAATAATAATGGGGACAAGGGGCAACCTTGACGGACACCTCTAGAGAGAGAAAAAAACGGAGATGTTGCCATTAGCAAAAATAGAGGCTTTAGGATCCGAATACAATAATGAAATGAAGGAGAGTGTTTTGGGAGGAAAACCGATCCATTGAAGAGCTTTAAACATGAAGTCCCAGCTAATCCTATCAAAAGCCTTCTCAGCGTGCAGAGTTAGAGCAGCAAGTGGGTAACCTAGGGATGAAGCTTTACTGAGGACATTAAGAAAACTCTAGAGTTGGAGGAGCTTGGCGGGCATCCGTGATGGCCGCGTGAGCACAGCGCTCTCCGGACCCCCGCCACTCCCGGCATGATATCCTGAACATATCCTGATTCTTCACGAGGATTTGTGTAGAGGACGCTGGGCTGATCTTCCTGGGATTTTTGGAATTTGATTTGGACCCGGGGCGCCGAAGATACGACGACTCGAACTTTCGGGGTCCGCCCTTGAGGTGCGCCCGGGACTGGGTGCGGCACTGTGGCCGTCTTGGAGTTGAACAACAGCGGCAGGGGGATTGGACTTGTGGGTCCCCCTCTTAAGTTTCGGTTTCGATTCTGCCTCAGACTGAGACATCTGGCAGGGGAGTCTGGCCTTTGCTGGGTCCGGCGCACGAGATGGCTGTCGGGCCTTTGGCCAGCTTATTCTCCTTCCAGGCTAGTTCACTCCTAGTGGTACCCTCGCCGCTGCTTTTTGGTCCCGACGCCCTACTTTCCTGTGGCCATTTTCATCGGGTCGAGTGGGTCTCCTGGTGACGCGGTTTCCGACATGGCGGGCAGAGGGGACCGAGAGACACGAAAGACCAAGACGCCCCTGCGTGGGGGCCCGGTCCAGTCTAATGTTATGGACCGTTACACCCATTCGAGGGGGTCCCCTGGAGCCGCCCTGCCTGGCCCGAGTGTGGTTGACCACACTGTGGACGCGTCAACGGAGCCGTCCTTGCAGGACATCATGGGCGCCATTTCTGGCATGAAGGAAACAATAGGCCAACAGTATGAAGCTTTGGCCCACAAAATCGACACCGTGGCCATTGATGTGAACTTGATTCGGGCCGACCTATCTAAAACCAATGAGAAGGTGAAGTCATTGGATCTCAAATCATCCAGCCTCACGGCAGACGTCTCGGAGATACAGACGGAGATTGGCAATCTCCGTAGGGTGAACGATTTCATGACCCGGCGCTTGGAGGACTTTGAGAACAGGGCACGTTGCTGTAATGTGCGTGTGGTTGGCGTTCCGGAGAATCCAGACCCGCACTCTGTTGATCTCCTGGTCGAGGACCTGATCCAGAACTACCTCTCTCCGTCTGGGTTGAGTAAATTCTTCGCAGTGGAACGTGCCCATCGTGTTCCGGGAGGCCAGGGTAAGCCGGGCGCCCCGCCGAGGCCTATTGTTGCGAAACTCTTCCACTATAGGGATCGGGACGCTATCCTGCAGGCATCGCGCGTGAAGGGCCCGGTGGCCTTTGAGAATGCCACGGTGAACTTTTACCCGGACTTTTCTCAACAGGTGCAGAAACAGCGTATGGGCTTCCGTGGAGTCAAGAAGCGCCTCCGGGACATGGGATTGCGCTAAGCTATGCTTTTTCCGACCAGGCTGCGAGTTGAGTACAATGACCGAACCTTTTTCTTTGATCGGCCTGATTCTGTAAATGACTGGCTGGACTCTCTGCCGGACCGGCCTCCTGCGACTGAGCCCGCCGACCACCCGGGTGGTGCTGAGGGTGGTGTAGAGAGCTGAACTACTTGTCTATGCCCAGGTCTTCGTGTAGAGTAACTTCTTCTGGGATTTTATGCCTAAGTACCTCTACTGTCTGTGTGTTCTTTTCGTTATTTGTCTTGATCGGGGTGGCGGGTGGGCCAGGGCCTTTCCTCCTCCGGGGTCTTTTTGTAGAATGGGGGTTCTTGGGCGACAGGCACACTGCATGTTGGGGTGGCTTTTTAGCTTCTTGCAGGGGTGCAGGGTGGGGGGTGTTTTCTTGATTGTTGGGGGGTGGGTGGATGGGAAGTTTGATGTTTGTGTTTTGTTTTATCAAGGCGATTCTATCCTGCTAATGATGTTTTTGATGTCATGCTCATTGGGGGGGGTTTTCGGCGTTGCTGTGTGGGATGGGGGGTAGCGGGTTGAGGTTTATTTTGTGGAATGTCAATGGTCTGGGGGATCGCATTAAGCGGGGTGTGGTGTTGCGATGTCTACGACGTTTGTCTCCGGATATTGTTTTTCTACAGGAGACTCATTTGGTGGGCAATACATGTCGTGCAATGAATAGGTGGGGCTATCGCCTCGCCGCACATTCGGGGTTTACCACGGGTTCCAGGGGGGTGGGTATCCTTGTTCGGGCTTCCCTCCCCCTGGCTATCGATGATGTGATCCTTGATGATCGGGGGCGTTACGCCGTCCTCGTGGGACGCTATGAGGGTCGGACCCTTTCCTTGTTTGCCGTTTATGTGCCCCCCGGTCTACAGACCTCTACCTTTTCCGATTTGGGCCGGGTGTTGTTGAACCTCCCTGATAGTATTCTTTTCATAGCTGGGGACTTTAATTCTGTGTTCTCCGGTCTACGCGATCGTCACCCCCCTAGGGACACTCCTTCGGCCCAACAGTGGCTGGGTGGGTTTCTGGATACGTTTGGCTTGGTGGATTGCTGGAGGCTTATGCATCCTACTCAGCTTCAATACACTTTCCATTCTGGGGCCCATGGGAGTTTGTCTAGACTGGATTATTTCTTGATGCCTGCGGCGCAGTCGCCGGCGGTTCGCGAGATTAGACACCTCCCCCGGGGCATCTCTGATCATTCACCGCTCTGGCTTTGTTTTGAGGTGGGGGTGGGGGCGGCGGGCCGGGTGGCTCCTATTAACCCATGGTACCTCACCTCCCCCGAGACCCGTGATCTCTTGATTAAGTCCTTGGACAACTATTTTCTAGACAACGTGGGGTCCGTCTCCTCTGCGATATCCCTGTGGGAGGCCTTTAAGACAGTGATTCGCGGGCAGGCTCTTTCCCTTATTGCTGAATCTAAAAGGGCGAGGAATCGAGAGGTGGTGGACCTTGAGAGGGAGATCGCTGAGATAGAGGCTGACCTGGAGTCGGATGTTACACCTGGTAAGCTCCACGCCCTGGGTCTGAAACAATTTGCTTATAGGTCTTTGGTTACGGATGCGGCTAAACTGATGTTTCGGGAGCAACAGGGTCGTTTGTATGATGTGGGGGACAAAGCGGGTAAATTGCTGGCATGGTTGGATAAGAAGGAGAGGGCGAGTCGTGTGGTGCCTGTGATTCAGACTTTGAATGGTGTGAGAGTGACCGACCCGGTTGGAATAGTTGAATGTTTTGCGGACTATTTCCGTGTGGTTTATTCCCCTGTGTCTGAACGGGATGTTGATGACTCTCGCCTTTTGTTGCGTGATATAGCTCTGCCCAGTGTTTCCGATTTAGACCGAGTCTCTTTGGAGTCCCCTTTCACTACGGACGAGATAGCGACGGCCATTCGCTCACTCCGTTCGGGTAAAGCTTTGGGCCCGAATGGATTGCCAATTGAATTGTACAAGCTACGCCCTGATAAGGTGGCGCCCTATCTTCGCACCATGTTTTTGGAATCCCGGGAGCGGGGTATTCTCCCATATGATCAGCGTCTGGCTACGATTGTTGTTATTCCCAAAGAAGGTAAACCTCGGGACCTGTGTTCGTCTTATAGGCCCATTTCCCTGTTGAATGTTGAACCCAAGGTTCTGGCTAAGCTTCTGGCTACCCGCCTCTTGACGGTCATTGGTGGCTTGGTTCATCCGGATCAATCCGGATTTATCCCGCATCGCAACACGGCTCTTAACCTACGTCGTCTCCACGGAGCTGTTGCGAGGGCGGGGCTTCTGACGGAGCCGGCCATTTTGGCTTCGCTAGACGCCTCGATGGCCTTTGATACGGTAGAGTGGCCCTATCTTTGGGCAGCTCTTGAGAAATTTGGTTTCGGACCTGAGTTTATTGGTTGGGTGAAATTGTTATACGCCAAACCCTTGGCACAGGTGGTGGTGAATGGTCGGGTTTCTGTCCCCTTCTGCCTGGGTAGAGGGACCCGTCAGGGATGCCCCTTGTCTCCGTTGCTTTTCGCGCTTGCCCTGGAACCGTTAGCTGCGTGGCTTCGATGGGAACCTTCACTCAAAGGGATCCGTTGGTCCCCGGATTTTGAAGACCGCGTCTCGCTTTACGCGGATGACATTCTTCTGTATCTTACTTCCCCGCGTAAATCTTTAAATGTCTTATTTGACGTTCTTACTTCGTTTGGTGCTAACTCAGGTCTGGTGATTAATTGGGCTAAGTCCTGTGTGTATGTTCTCTCGGGTGTTTTGCCCCCATTACCGGACAGATTTCCTATCCAGGTTGTCCAGTCTGGCTTCAAGTATTTGGGGATCTTTATTACGCTGGACTCTTCACTTCGGTTCGAGCGTAATCTCCTCCCCCCGCTTCTTAGACTGCGACTGGATGTGGCCCGCTGGCATAAACTACCCCTGTCTCCTCTGGGCAGGGCTGCCCTTTTTAAAATGATGTCTTTGCCACGATTTCTATACGCACTTCAAAATTCTTTTGACGACGTTCCCGCTACCTATTTCCGAGAGATCGAGAGTCTTCAAAGGCAACTGATCTGGGACGGGCGTCCACGTATCGCCCTTGCGAAACTTACTATCCCTTGGTACGATGGGGGCATGGCGCTCCCCGATATCAAGAGATATTATTGGGCTACCCAGCTGTCTGCCATTAACCACGCAATGTATTCCCCGGGTCGAGATCCGGCCTTTGAGATGGATAGACTCCAGCTGCCGGGAGGGGATTTTAATAGAGCGCTTTATTCCAGATCGGCTGGGCGCCATCTTACGGGCCCGTCCAGGATAGCAGTCAATGTGTGGCGTGCCGCGAATGTGAGTTTGGGATGGGAGAACCGACTGACAATGGCGACTCCGCTTTATGCTTCCGAACGTCTGGGATGTCTCTGGTCTACTAAGGGCTTTGACCGCTGGGATATGATTGGGATATGTAAAGTGGGTGATGTCTGTGTGCAGGGTAGAGTGAAGTCTTTCCAGGCCCTTAAGGCCGAATATGACTTGAGTGATAGAGAGTTTTTTCAATACCTGCAGGTCCGGCATGCTCTGGCCTCAGTACTGACTCCTGATGTGACCCTACCCGAGTCCTCCCCCCTTGAGGATCGCATACTGGATGGACACCTGCCCGATAGCACTATCTCCCTGATTTATAAGAAACTGATTAATAATCGCGCTAATTTACTGCTCCGACTTCGGGAGGTTTGGGTCGGTGACGGGTTGGACTTGGATGACGAGGATTGGCAGTCGGCACTTTCTTCTCCGAAAGAGGTCGCCATCCCCGCCCGTCTTCGTTTGGTTCAACTTAAGATCCTCCACCGGGTGTATGTAACTGGTCCGCGTCTGGTAGTAATGGGTTTTTCCCCGGATGGCTTATGCAAACGTGGTTGTGGGATGAGGGCTACATTTCTGCATATTCTTTGGGAGTGCCCGGTGGTAGCGGCCTACTGGGTTGATGTGCTTGCGGTGATGACTGTTGTGACTGGCATTACCCTCCGGCCTGAGGCCCGACGATGCCTGTTGAATGTGTGGGAACCCACCGACTATTCTGTGGCCCAGACCAGATGGGCGACCTTGGGATACATGGTCGCGAAGCGAGACATTGCGCAGCTCTGGGGCGCGTCCAGACCTCCCGACGTCTCGGTGTGGGAGGATAACATGGACTGGTCCATGTTCCGAGAGAAGACCGTCTATGTAGCTAGGGGCAGACCCAGGGCGTGGACGAAGATTTGGGGTCAGTGGAACGAATATCGTGGAGACATTTGTACCCCGCCCTTGGTTGACACTCACGATGTTACCCTATCTCCCTAGGCTGGCGTTCCCGAAAATTTTCATGCTGTTCTAGGATTTTCCTGTCCTCCCCGCTGTCCCCCCCCCCCAGCTTTGCCGAGTCCCATTGATTGTGCTTTCGTCTTCCTGATTAGTGGCTTTCCCCTCCGCCTTCTGGGCTGACCTTGATTAATGTGCATTCGCCTTGTTTAGAGTTTGTAGTTTTTTATGTTTATTACAGAAAATTGTTATGTCCTGTCCTATGTTTTGAGCAATACTTGGTATCTGATTTGTGCCTGGCCTCGGAAGTAATCGTTTGCTTCTTATGTTGTGCGTTGCTATTAGCGGCCAGCCCGTGTGGTTGTAGGCCCATCTCTGTGATTTTTCTTTGATTGCTCAATAAAAGTTTTTAACCAAAAAAAAAAAAAAAAAAAAAAAACTCTAGAGTTGTCAGACGAAAGCCGACCTTTAACAAAACCAGATTGTTCTGGTCCAATAAGTTCGGGCAAAATGGGATCAATGCGGAGGGCAAGTACTTTTGTAAAGATTTTATAATCAGTATTAACAAGAGAGATGGGACGGTAGTTTTTACAAAAAGAGGGGACCTTATTTTCTTTAGGGATTAAGTAAATCATAGCTTCCTGAAAAGTTCCCTGGGAGGATCATTCGCGATAAAGAAGTTAAATAAGAGAAGAAGCTGCGGGAGGAGAAGTTTTGAAAAATGCTTATAAAATTCGATGGTAAATCTATCGGGTCCAGGAGTTTTACCACGATTGAGGAATGAGACAGCATGGGCAAGTTCTTTCAAAGTGATATCTGTTTCAAGTGAATCAAAATTAACATGGAGAGAGGAAGGAGAAGTAATTGATTGAAAATAAGAGGTTATATCAGATTGAAGCGGTTGCGTTTCAGGGGTATAAAGGTTTTTATAAAAAGAGACAAATTCTTGTAGGATGTCTTCATCTTTGAAAAGAGTATCTCCTTTAGAGTTCGTTAGAGAAGTAATTCTAGTTCTCTCCCGACGCTTTTTCAAATAATTAGCTAGAAGTTTTCCCATTTTATTTTGACCTCCATAGTATCGGGCGCTCCTCTTTAGGAGATAAGTTGCTGAAGCCTCTGTAGACAATTTATTAAAAGAGATCTTAGCAGAAATAAGATCTTTTAAGGAAGTTTCTGAGAAAGAATGATAATAGGTGTGTTCTAATTGTTTAATTTTAGCAAGTAGTTGAGTTGATTGTTTTTCAAAATTCTTTTTCTTTTGAGATACGAAATTGATTATAAAACCTCTTGCAGCAGCTTTGAAAGAGTCCCAAATCATAGTCGGAGAAGAGTCCCAAGGGTTGTTAGTATTGAAAAATTCTAGAGCAAAAGAACTGAATTGGCTAGAGAATTTAGGATCCATAAGCAGGGATTTGTTAAATCGCCATCTACCACCGAATGAAGAAATAGGCATTAAATCAAAATCAACAAAAACCGGAGCATGGTCTGAAATTAAGATAGAACCTATCTCTGAGTGGGTAACAGGTTGAGTAAGGGATTTATTTAAAAAGAGATAATCAATACAAGACTGTGTTTTATGTGGGGGTGAGAAATAACTATACTCTTGGAGATCTGGATGGCAAAGTCTCCAGATATCAATTAAAGATTTTCGAGAAATGGTGGAAGTAAATTGTGTATGCATTTTAGTTTTTACAAATTTAACTGGAGAACGCCTATCTAGAATGGGTTCATGAATTTGATTGCAATCACCACCAAAAATGATATAGTCATCGTCAAACGAGAGTAATTTATCTGAGATTTGTAACCAAAAAGTATTATCAACAGAAACTGGAGCATAGACATTAAAGAGAAACAAAGGCACTTTTTCTATTAACAATTTAACAATTATCCAGCGACTATCTGAGTCAATTTCTTGATGAATAACAGAAACATTAAACTTTTTGTGACAAAGGATTAAAACACCATTTTTCTTGCCTAAGGCCGGAGCAGAGAATACATTGCCAACCCAAAATCTCTTCAATTTAGAAGCTTCCATATCGGATACAACAGTAGGAACAAAAAGAGCAGAGAAAAGTGATGTATGAAAGAAAAATTGTAGAGGGTTAGACAAAGAAAAGAAAGAAAGGTAGTAAAAAGAGCTGAAAAAACTACAAAAAAGAAAAGAAGAAGGAAGAAGGGGAAATGGAGAGGATAGAAAGGGAAACAATGAGAAAAGACTGCATAGGTAGAAACAAATGAGAACATGAAGATACAACATACCTACAAGAGGAAGATTCAGGAAGACAAGAGGAGGGATGGAGCCACACAGAAACAGACGGTACAACCTGGATCAGCCAGACGGAGCACCAGGGGGCAGCATGTCAAAAGGATGGAGAAACTGTTGGGATGAAAAATAACAGCAAATATTAATCACATATTAAAAAGGAGGTGAGACAAAACAATTTAATAAAATAATAAACAGAAATATTGCAAAATCAGGAAAAAACAAAAAATTCAACCAGCATTAGAGGACAAAGATTCCATGGCATCCGTTTTGTGAGAATTTATAAAACTTTGGAGACGTACAGGGTCTTCATAAGATGTTGTTTTATTGTTATACGTAACTTTAAAAAGACAGGGGTGGAAGAGACCATAACGGGCACCCATAGATCTAAGATCAGGTCTCATGTCGAGAAAAGCTTTTCTTCTGTTTGCAGTTGCCTTGGTGTAGTCCTGTGCAAAAAATAAATTAGAACCTGACCAGGTGATGCGTGGAGAAGATTTAACCGCTGATAAAACTTGTAATAAGTCCGTATACTCCAAGAAATATATAATAACAACTCTTGGTCTTTGTGAGGATGATGCAGGCGAGGAAGGGTGTCCCAATCGATGCGCTCTTTGGATGTTAAGTGCAGTACCCTCTGGCATATGGAGTATCTTGGGTAGAAAGGTTTTTAAAAAAGCAAGCGGTTCAGACCCTTCAACTCCTTCTGCCAGGCCATAAATGCATAGATTGTTATGCCTATTTCGGTTTTCAAGATCCTCCACTTGACGCTGGAGAACAGAAACTTGAGATTGAAGTGAAGAAACTTTGGTACAGGTATCCTTGACAGTAGATATATTATGCTCAACAGCAGTGACTCTTTTGTCAAGATGCGACCAGCTCTCAGTGAGAACTTGTAATTTTGTATTAGTCTCTTCGGTAAAAGGGCGTAATGCCCTGATTTCTTCCAGTAATATCTTCAAAGAAACAGGTGAGTTAGATTTGGGCGGAGAAGGAGGATTCTGTTTGAGACGTTTGAAGATGGATTTCCCTGATGGTGCCACTGACGAATCCGTGACAGATGACAAGGAGTCCTCCAACTTGGAGAATTCAGTAAATATCTTTGAATTTTTAACAAAAATGTGTTTAGTAGAAGATTTCGTGGATACAGCGTTTTTTCTTCTGCCCATAAGTTTAAAAAAATGGCTAGAATTTGCACAGAGAGAAGTAAACTTGAGAGTCACGCTACGTTGAAAAACAGGTATGGCGCCGGCCCAAGAGGTTGTAGGCCTTACGCTGTGTCATACTGGAAATGTACAATAAAGGTCTTTAATAAAAAAAATTTAAAAAATAAAGAAAAACAGGTATGGCAGCGGGCTTCACAGAGAAGGAGGGGGGAGGTACAACATGGCTGTCACAATATTTCCCGATCAGGAAAAACCTTCTGAAAGCTGTATCAAAATACCGCTGACAAAGCCTTTATTCCAAAGCAGGGAAGTGCTGAAAACCCCATAGAGTAATTAGGGAGTATGCCCCATTAGGCTCTTATATTATAGTAAAATGCAAAATGAGGAAAGAGAAAATCACAAAATGGCCGTCACAATCCCTGCCTATGTATTCTCCTGATATAGTAATTGAAAACGTTGTTGGCAGCTCATCTATGCCACTTGATGAAAGTATACCAGTTAAAAAAATGGCTGCAGAATATATTAGGCACATTCCTTCAGAAAAACCATTGCGAGAGTAAGCTCTGCAGCGCGAGAGGAAAAACAAAATGGGGGTCGCGGTAGCGCGACGGTAATGAGGAGACTCACAATGCCTGAAAAGTCATGTTTCCGCCTCAGAAGAAGACCGCGATTCCTTAATGACACACAGCAAACATTCCGACGGCTGTGCATCGTGTCCGCGCTGTCAAAAGACGTCTGGAAACGCGCCGCAGCCTGGACGTCCCGGAGAGCCTCACTCGGGAGCCGCAAGTCCCGTCGGGCGCCAAGCCACGCCACCGAGTTCAGACTTTTTAGCAAACAACACTTTGCATCCTAGGTTTTTTCTTACACCATCAAAAAACAGCAGGGTATGTGCAAAAGTGCTGCTGGTTTAAAGGTCAGCACTGGTTAATGGCATTGCACTTCCCATGGGGCCATGTGGCAGCTGTGTGTAACTGCTGTGGCGTTTTGTATATGCCATTTTGGTGACAGGCTTTGCTGTGACCCAAGAGGATGAGCTGGTAGGGGCTGCTGAGGAAGTGCTGCCCCTGTGGTTACATTATTATGTACTAATATAACTTATCACGTTGGTGGATAGTTATGGGGATGGCATGGTTTTAAAAAATGGTGCTGCATAGCATGTTGGGAAATCTCAGATTTGCAATAGTGTTGACTAAGATAAACATCTACATTGTATGCGTGCGTGAGGTCCAGTGGGAATGACATAATGAAAAACGGAATATGATGAGATAAGTGAGATATATTTGGTATCCCTAAACATTTTCAAATTTTTAGGTACAAGGAGTTGCATCAATTCTCTATTTTATTACCGTTATCATAAAAGCTGTTTATCTATTTTGAGGCAGTGCACAGGAGGATTGGAGATTCTCCGAGATACCATTGAAGAAGAGTCCCGACTTTATAAAAACACAAAAGAGGCGAATATTGTGCAGTCCCTCTTCTTGCTTTATTTTGTTAACCACCTAAAAGAACACTACAACTGCCATAATCCTGCTCCCTTGCGCAGAAAATTATTAAGACAAACAAAGGACATCCTCATATATAAACAGCGGTAGTCCATTTCTTCTTTTCTTGATGAGTTAGAGTGTATAGTCCTTGAATAAGCTAAGAAATCACAAACAGAAACCGAAAACCAAGAAGCTGTCAAAAAGCATATTTATTTTAGTCACCCCTCTCCCAGGATGAATGTTCAATTTGCTTTGCAAGCCATTTTCCAGACAGATTAGGGATACATGCTTAAAACCGTGGCTTGGCTAAATGGGATTAATCAAACAGATATATTACCATCAGCCATAAAGACGACTTACAAATAACAGTGGTGGGATAATGTCCACCTCCTTCATCTTTAATAAAATCAGAACTCTGCTTCAAAATTATCTAGGAGAATGTCCATTCTTATTACAAGACAGGAGGTTGTATTATACAGGTTAAGAGCCTTTGCACAACTGCAGGAAGGTTTGTAACATAATATTTTAAATGTAGATACTTTTTACCAATCTGCAGTTCTCACAATATCCTCCAACCTTCCCCAGCCCAAAAAGACTTAGCAACCATTTCACCCTTTGCTGAGTTAGCCCCAACACAATCTTTGTCTACCCCGCCATGACTATTATACTTTTAACCTATCGACTAAGGGCAGTAGAAGACACATGCTTAAATAGCTTGCACAAAGCTATCAAAAGTTGTAGTTCAGTTGTCCTCAACTCTCTGTTCAGTGTACGCACTGCTTGAGACATCTGGCCACACACAATTAATGTTCTAGAGAAAGGCAAGTTGAGGCATAGTTGGTATGTCTTGATGTTGTAAAATGAACCTCCAGAGGAGAAAAATGCATGGTAGATATATCTAGCATCGGAGAGCCTTCAAAAAGAAACCAAGCATAAAGACATTATCCATTTTGCTGACAACAAGATTCAGGACATGGGGCCGGCTGGGAATTGGCCATCTTGGGACGTTTGGAGAGGTCAGGCCATTATTTCCTTTGAAGATTTACAAGCAGAATATCATATATGTGCAGCGGAAATGTTACACTATCTACAACTGGGCATGCGCTGCGGGCACACATCCTTGAGGGTGAGCAGTTGCCAGACTGCACATCTTTAGAGGGTAGGCTTTTGCTGGATCCAATGCGAGAGAAGGCCACCTCTGATTTATGGAAAGATTATGAATAATACGCCTGACCCGCTGAGCACCTTGCGGGAAGCGTGGGAGACTGACGTGGGATTGCTTGAGGACGACAATAGGATAGAGGCAGTACAGAGCCGAATGGAGGTTGCCATAAGGGCACGTTTTCACCTCATTCAATTCCATAGATCTTATTCCTCTAGACATTAATGCATTGACTGGGCCGTTGTGGCTCAGACCAATGCGCCAGGGGGAGTCAGGGGGTGGGGTCATTCTTCCACATTCTATGGGCCTGCCCAAATTCTCAGCAATATTGGGGAAAGTTAACACAAATCATGCCGGAGGTAGTGGGCCAGGCCATTCCCCTGGAGGCTCGATGGAACAGACTCTGTGTACTTTAGTATGGCCAAAATACCTTAAAGCATGGCTGATGGCTGCGGTCGCAGTAGCAAAAAGAAATATAGCTAAGGTCTGGGGGGGGCGGAGCAACCCCCGTGGATGGTAGATTGGAAGACACATCTGGACTGGTGTTTTGCGACGGAAAAAGTAGTATTCCAAAGCCTGGATTGCACAAGGAAATGAGATAAGATAGGGGGCCAGTGAGTGACGTACAGGGGTTATTAAGGATTCAGTTGTTAAGAATAAGTGGATGGGCCGGGGTACTAGGGATTAGATGCATTAGACAGGGTCATAGTTGTTGACAATAATACTGTGATTTTAAATCCATACCTACGTTTTGTGCACTAATGTCGAGGTGGGATCTCCTGTATTCTGTGTTGTTCAATTCTAATGTAGGATCACCTTTTTGCTGCTGGGTATATGTTTAATAAAAAGATATTTTTTTAAATTGCTAACAACAGCTTCAAGTATAACATTTCATTGTCCTCCCATGTTAGAAAAATCTGTAAAACCACCTCTACGTCCATAAACTAGGTTACATAGGCTTACGTATATGTATACCTGATACCCATCAATAATTTACAAACATCGAGTGCTCTTAAACTGATTTACTTTCAACTTTTGATGTCCTGCTGACACATCTGATCTAAATTCATTCATAGTTTACTGAGCCTTCAGTCCCGCTGCTAAGGATTTCAGAACATTTAGAGCACTTGGGATGGTAGAGAAAATGGGATTGATACCTCTTACCACACACCAGCTACTCAAGGTACCCCATACTGCCTAGGATGCTCTGATATAAGAAAAAACTGATTTTGAAAAGGTCCTGCATGCCTGAGAGCACTGGAAAGGCTCCATGCCACCGAGTGAGCTAGCCCTCCAAAACTAAGCTGTGAAACCACCCGAGAGCTGTCCCTCAACAGCTGATGAGAGATTGGAATGAGAATTGGGAAAGCGCTGCGAGACCTTATGGTGGATGTGCACGCTATAGACACTCAGTAATATAACATAACATAACAATTCTAGGAGTGAAGGGAACCAAGGCCCGGCCCTCCACAACGGAGTTACCAATGTGGCCCTTGCCAATTTCCTACGGGTCTGGCAACTACCTCTTGGTTTTATGATAAATGGTGGAAAACTATATATCTGCGCTTGACCTGTAAAACCTTCCAAACCAAACTGTCAAGTGGGACACAAAGAGGCCTATGCTGAAAAGAACTCAAGCCTTCTTCAGAGTCTGAAAAACTTGGCGATCCAGGCACCACATTCTGCTGGCATATGTGGTCTTTGAATACTAATTTGCTACTGCATTGTTCGGCCCAAGAGGGTATTCTCCCACAACAGATAATGTCCTTCATAGGTAAAAATCCAAAAGAGACCTAGTTATGCCTGCCAATAGCTTTGACCTTGTTTATGCCCTGTCTGTTTATGTAACTGACTGGTGTAATGCTGTCCATGCGAAGAAGGATAGGATACTTGACCCTGTTTCTTCCTAAGCTCAGGATTACAAAGTCGCCTGTAAGAATTTCTAACCAATTTATGTGCATTTAGGATTCCTTCCTGGAAAAATCCTCCTGCAGTCGAGTAACTGCCACATGTTGCCAGCTCCCCAGCCTTGCAACTGATTCTAACACAAAATCGTACGTATGGAAGATCCTCGCCCATTCCATGCCTCTACATGACTTCGCAACCAATGTATCTCCTCTTTTATTTGCCTGATTCAGCGGTGACTGCGTGTTAGAGCGGGCCCGCTGTGCTTTTTGGGTCACCCTTCTAGTCTTTTTGAGTTGCTGGGCCATAAATAGTCACGCTGGCGCGACCGTCTGCGCCCGTCCGCGCACCGGCCGTGCACAGCACCAGCCATGCTGCCGGTTTGGGGAGGAATCCTGCTGAAAAGTCAGGCCTACGCTACGCAAGTGAATCACTACGGGCCATAGGTGAGCGGGGAGGTGGACGGTGCTGGGGAGATCAGATTGGCAGAAACTGCTGGGCTGGAGTCCGACTTTGTCAAAAGGGCTACCCTTAGGTGTGGCATGCTTAATGTCAGGTCTCCAGCTAGGCACTATGTGGAGACTGAACTAATGATAGAGTCACACAATTTAGATGCCTTATTTATGACTGAGAGCTGGATGCACCCCAGGTCAGACCTGGGATTGGGCCTGGCCTGTCCACTGGGGTACAAAGCATTTCATAAGCCACGATCCTGTGGCAGAGGTGGCGGGGTCGGAATTATCTTCAAGGAGACATGGGATATTTCTCCTATGAATATTAATGAGGTGGAAGGTACTGAATTACTGGGCTTTTCATTAAAAGATCAAAAGAGACACGTGCTGACTGGCATTATTTGTTATTGGCCCCCTGGGGTAGCTAGTCTCCGACAACAGCAGGATTTAATTGATGTCTTTAGCAATATGGCACTTTCTCATGTCAGACTCCTCATTCTGGGAGATTTTAATATGTGGACCAATGGGAGCATGGACTCCGGGTACAAAAATCTCTTACAATCCTGTGCGAACCTGGATCTGTTACAATGGAACAAAGAACCCACACATAGGGTGGCCATGTATTGGATTTGATCTTCGCTGGTAAATACTTCATTGGAGTGGAGAAAATTCTGCCGGTAGGGTGGTCCGACCACCACCTGGTTACATTTTATGTGCATATTTCTAGGCTGAGTGGGCCTACCAACAGGGGGGCTAGGAGCTTTTTAATTAGGGATTGGAATGTTCTTTTGAAGAAGGCAATAGTATCCCCTGTATTCCACTTTGCAGGGTCCTTTGATTCTAGAAAACAGGTGGAGGAGAACTATGCAGCCCTCTGTGGACACATAAATGAAAAACTTGATCAGAGTGCCCCTTTAAAAATGGTTAAAAAAATAGGTAAACCTTCCGCACCATGATACAGTGAAAAACTGATAAATTTAAAATTTGGCGGTAACAGGCAGAACGGAAGTGGAGGAAGGGGTATGCAGATAAGGATAAGGCCACCTGGAAGGAGAACATTTTAAGCTATAAGAAAGGAATTGCTTCTGCTAAAGCAGATCACTTTGCGGACATCATTCCGAAGGCATCGAACAGTACAAAGAGTATTTTTAAAATTATGAATGACATTGCTAGCTCTGAATGCACAAAAAATAAGGTTCTTCCCACACAAGAGTTATGTGATAGATTGGCCAGTTTTTTTGAGGACAAGATCAGCAAAATTATCAAAGGGCTGGAAGTGGATAGCTCTGTTGGTATGGATAGTGGACCACCATCAGATATGCAGGAAGGTTGGGCTGTTGTGAACAAGCCACTGGTTCAGAGGTTTTTCTAGATCATTTTGCGACGGCTTCCGAGGCGGACTTTAACAAAATAGCTCTAGGTGTCTCCTCAGGGTCACCCCCTGGACCCTCTTCCCCATAAGATGTGGAAAGAGCTAGGTTCAGAACTATTTCCACTTCTAAAACAGTCGTGCAGTCAATCTTTGTGCAGCGGGTTGGTACCGACCTGCTGGAAACAAGCAGTTATATCTCCACTTCTGAAAAAACCTACACTTGATCCAGCCTGCCTTAAAAGCTATAGGCCCATCTCTCTCCTACCTCATCCAGTGAAGATCACAGAGCGTTTGGTAAGCAAAACGCTCTCCCAGTTTCTGGAGGCTAACAATAAGCTGGAGGACGTGCAATTCGGCTTCCGCCCAGGACATGGGACGGAGACTGCTTTGGTGACTGTTTTGGACGATCTTCGAATGCGAGCAGACAGGGGACAATCAGTTATATTGATCTTTTTGGACCTGTCTGCCGCATTCAACACAGTCAACCACAAGGTCCTTCTGGCGAGGCTGGAGGGAGCTGGGGTGGTGGGCATGGCGTTGAAATGGTTTCAATCCTACCTGTCCAATAGAAAACAGGCAGTAGCTCTGCCCCCCTATCAATCAAAGTTCATTGATATTCGGCATGTGGTCCCTCAGGGATCCGCGATTAGCCCCATATTATTCAACGCGTATATGCGCCCTCTGAGCGCCATTATCAAGTCCCACAATATCGGCCTTGTGAATTATGCTGACAATACACAGCTTATCCTGTCATTGGAGGGAGGACAGTCGACCACACTGAGGGGCAGATTTACAAGCCCCATGCGCCGCCGGTGCATCACTTTGCATGACACACCGGTGGCGCAGCTTGCTAAGGGATATTTACAAGCACAGGTAAAGTAACCCTGCGTGACTTAACCTGTGCTTGTAAATATCGCCCCTGTTCACGCAATACTTTGCATGTTAGGGGCGGGACATGGGTGTTGCTGTGGTTGTTTCCACGCAACACCCATGTCCACTGATGCATTTCCAGATTTACGAGAAATCGTAAACCTGGAAACGCCTCAGTTTGCTGTGCCACCATAGGGGTGGCGTAGCCAAGAGAAACGAGGAGAAATATTTTCATTTCTCCTCCTTTTTTCCTCTTTCAATACGTGCTGCATTCCACAGCACGCATTGAAAGAGTAAAATGCCTGCAGTGATTGCTTTTGTGCAGGAAGGGGCCCCTTCCTTCACAAAAACAATCTCCCCATGGCGCAGGCATACTTGCACCATGGTGCAAGGCATCCTGCGCCGGCGCAAGGCAGCTGTTTCTGCGCCAGCGCAGGGGAGAGCACAGGAATGCAACATATCATTGTAGATATGTCACATTCCTGTACTCTGAAAGTGCCTCAGTGTGGCGCAGCCAAAGGGCTTGCGGTGCAGCACTGCAGCACTTTCTTGTAGATCAGCTCCTAGGTAAATTCAATTCTTTCCTTCTGTACCCCTTGTTGCCCCTGTGTCTCTGTCCGGTTTTCCTTTCTGTTCCCCTCGCTGCCCCAATATCTTCCAGGTTTTCCCTTCTGTTCCCCTCGCTGCCCCGTGCCTCTCTGCCCGTTCTGCCTTCTGCTCTTAGCTGCCCCTGTATTTCTGTGTTCTGTATTTTGCCTCTGTGCCACTCGTTTTTCTGGTATTTCTATGCCCTTTTGCCTTCTGTGCCACTCGTTTTTCCCTTGTTTTTGTGCCCCTTTGCTTTCTGTTCCACTCGTTTTTTGTGCCTGTCTGCCTTCTGTGCCACTCGTTTTTTTCCCTCGTTTTTGTGCCCCTTTGGCCTTCTGTTCCCCTCGGTTTTTGTGCCCTTCTGCCCTCTGTTCCACTCGTTTTTTTGTACCCTTCTGCCCTCTGTGCCATCCGTTTTTCCCTCGTTTTTGTGCCCCTTTTGCCTTCTGTTCCACTCGTTTTTTGTGCCCTACTGCCTTCTGTGCCACACGTTTTCCCCTTGTTTTTGTGCCCCTTTTGCCTTCTGTTCCACTCATTTTTTGTGCCCTTCTGCCCTCTGTTCCACTCGTTTTTTGTGCCCTTCTGCCCTCTGTGCCACTCTTTTTCCCTTATTTTTGTGCCCTTTTTGTCTTCTGTTCCACTCGTTTTTTGTACCCTTCTGCCCTCTGTTCCACTTTTTATTTTTTTGTGCCCTTCTGCCCTCTGTGCCACTCGTTTTTCCCTCGTTTCTGTACCCCTTTTGCCTTCTGTTCCACTCGTTTTTGTGCCCTTTGGCCTTCTGTGCCACTCGTTTTTCCTCGTTTTTGCCTTCTGTGCCCCTTTTTCCTTCTGTTACCTGACGGCCCACTGCCCATTCCCTGCCCCCACCTCCCACCGGCTCCTCCCTCCCACCTCCCCATTTATGCCGGCCACTGCGCGCCAAAGGCGTGCCTAAGGCAAGTCCGTCTGCGCCCGTCCGCACCTGGACCGCGCCCAGTGCCAGAAACCCTGGCCCCCGCACCCGCCATGATGACCGCTGCCACTACGATGTCAGCACTATGCACGCTCTCAACTCCGGACGGAGCTACACCTGCTGCAAGGCCACCAAGAAAAGCCCACACTGCCCCTTCACCTGCCGGAACTGCAGCTACACCAGCCTCAGAGCCGACGAACCACCCGCCAAGAAAGACCCCAACCACCTCCGATGCATACTACTGAACACCAGCTCCACACGCAAGCATGTCGTCGAGCTCTGGTACCTGCTCGACACAACATCCCCGGACGTCACCTTCCTGACAGAGACCTGGTTTAACGACTCCTCCGCACCCGACATCGCCATAGCCATCCCAGACGGCTACAAGATCACCCGCAGAGACCGCACCAAAAGAGTCTGAGGAGGAATCGCCATCGTCCACAAGAACAGCATCAGGGTCTCGACTAGCACCGCCAACGCGCTTAGCACCGCCGAACACATGCATTTCCAGATCCACACAGACCCTTACTCCACCTTCAGAGGCACCCTCGTCTACCGACCCCCAGACCCCGCCCCCAGTTCAGTGACTTCATCGCCGACTTGATCAGCACACACGCCCTGACCTCCACCGACTACATCCTCCTCAGAGACCTGAACTTTCACCTTGAGAACAACAATGACAACAACTCCACAACCCTGATTGATAACCTCGCAAACCTCGGACTGAAGCAACTCGTCACAACCCCCACCCACTCCGCCGGCCACACGCTCGGCCCCGTCTTCTCCTCAAGCCCACACTTCTACGTCAGCCACACCACCGAACTCCTCTGGACCAACCACCGCTGCATCCACTTGACCTTCCAGAAGCCCACCACACACCACCGCACCCAACAGATCCCCCACCACTGCTGGAGCAAAATCACCGAAGACCAACTACATGTAAACCTCGCTCTCAGCCCACCCACCGAACCCTCCAACACCTACGACGCTGCCCACAGTCTCAGACGCTGGATCGAGGACTGCGCCAATACCCTTGCCCCGCTGAAGAAACCCCCCCACAGAGACACCAGCAAGAGGGACAGCTGGTTCACCCCAGACCAGAATTCCTAGCCTCCGAGCAAGCTTGCTGGAAACTAGAGAAGAAAAGGCACAGTGAACAAACTCCGGACAGCCACGCAGCACACAAGGACGCCATCCGCAACCACCACCACCTCATCAGGGCGGCCAAGAGGACCTCCTTCAAAGACCGCCTCGGCAACAACGCACACAATAGTAACGAGCTCTTCAACATCTTGAAGGAACTCTCCAACCCCAGCTCCAACACCAACGACATCCCGCCGTCGCAAGCCCTGTGCGACTCCCTCGCCACCTTCTTCCACCGCATAGCAGACATCCACGACAGCTTTAACACCCAGACAGCCCCAACAGACAGCAACACAAAAGACCCTTCTCACACCTTCGACCATAACCCCCTGCTAGCCTGGGCCAGAGTTAGCAATGATGACACCATCAAGACCATGCGCACAATCCACTCCGGCTCTCCATCAGACCCATTCCCGCACCACGTCTTCAACAGAGCAAGCAGCTCCATCGCACCCCACCTGCGGAACGTCATCAATCTCTCCCTCGAGACCGGGACCTTCCCAGAGATCTGAAAAAACGCCAAGATCAATGCCCTACTCAAAAACCCAAAGGCAGGGGGCGTGGCTTCGGCGGCAATGTGAGCGGACGTACCCTCGAGGAGCTCCCGCTGCCGAGGGCCTGATTAGAAGCTATTATTGCGGGTTTGGGGGGGCCCGACCTCTCCCCTTTGTGCCTCGGAGTGGGGGACAGCTGCTCCCTGGTGATCGTGAGCTGCGCTGGCACGGTGGAGCCCTGCGTGATGCTTGGCGAAGAAGAGGGGCTTTGAGAGGACTGAGCCCGCCATTCCGCCATCTTGGTGCCCGGCACCGGCGGCTCAATACTGACTGCGGGAGAGGAGCGCTGGGGACCGGAGGACGTCTGCCTGCTCCCCTGACCCCGCCTGGTGAGGGGGACATCTGGCCTTGCCTGCCTGTGGGCCAACGTGCGGTGCAGGGCGCCTATCTGCGCTCACCTGATTGTCCGGACGCCCCCGGGGAGAGCGGAGCTTATCGCCTGGCAACCACGAGGCGGAGGACTGATGCGTGAGGACCGGGCGGGGGACTGAGAGCCGGGTGCTCCCGCCGCGGCTCCGCTGCCCAGGGCCGTGAGGAGGAGGACGCCGTGGGTGGAAGACCCGACAGCGGCGGGCTGCGTGTGGTGCCCCGGGGGCACTGGCAGCGGCGGACGGCGCCCGCCATCTTGATTCCCTCGGCGGTTGGAGTGCGGAGAAGGGGCGCAGGGACCTAGTGCGCTCTCCCCTCTGGGGTCCATCGGCGGTGCCCTGGTCCTGGCGAGACTCTCCTGCGGTGCAGGGAGCCTATCTGCGTTTGCCTGGCTGAACGGGCGCACCCGGTGAGGGCGGAGCTCGTCGCCTGGCAACCCCGGGGCGGAGAACTGCCATCTGAGGACCGGGGGCAGAGTACTCCCGCCGCGGCTCCGCTGCCCGGGGCCGTGAGGAGGAGGACGCCGTGAGTGGAGGACCCGACAGCGGCAGACTGTGTGTGATGCCCCGGGGGCACTGGCTGAAGCGGATGGCGCCCGCCGTCATGATCCCCTCGGCGGTTGGTGTGCTGTGAGGGAGCGCAGGGTCCTAGCGCGCTCCCCCCTCTGGGGACCATCGGCGGTGCCCTGGTCCTGGTGGAACTCTCCTGGCTGCGGATAGGGAGCTTTGGCAGAGGAGGGTCGAGGAGGCCTGGAGGTACTAGGCTCTGGTGAGGAGGAGCAGCTGCGACACGTGGGGCCCCTGAGGTGAGCGCTGCTGCAGATCTGGAGTGGAGGGACTGACCGGCATGCTTTGAGGTACTGTGGCTCAGTGGGAATAAGACTGCTTGGACTGCTCTGGGGGGGAAGGGGTGTGGGGCCCACTGCTGTCTTGTTGCTGCGGGTGCCGAGTATTCTGGACTTTGAGCCCTCGAACGTCCGGAGTGTGGCTCTGCTTCCTGTGCCCCATACTCGAGTGCCATCCCAGTGGGCCTCTCCTCCCCCTTGCTACTGCCTTCGCCTGCTTGCTGGCGCTGGGGGCTCAAGATAGTGCGGTGCGCGCTGGCTTCCGGTGGTCCTCGCCGTTCGCAGGGACCAATGACGCGCACCAACAAAGGCGTCAGGGCCGACTCAGCGGCGGCCCCTAAAGATAACACTGTTGTAGCCATGTGGGGCAAGACGGGGGCGCCTGTGGCCGGGGACGGCCCGTCCCGAGGAGCTGCGGACTCCCCGCCGGTGACTCAGGCGTTCATGGCCGCCTTCATGACCGACCTCAAGACCGAGAGAGGATCCCTGAGAACTGAGGTACATTCCTGTGTCACTGAACTCAAAAAGGAGGTCACAGAGCTGGGCGACCGGGTGGATGGCCTGGAGAGGAGCATGGACACGCGCACGGAAGACCAGGAACATTTGTGGCAGCGCATACTGGCCCTTGAAGAACAAAACATTGAGCTCCAGGTCAAGCAGGAAGATTTGGAAAACAGAGGCCGGCGCAACAACCTCCGTATCCGTGGTGTGCCACTCGGAGAAGAAGGGAAGGACGTGATGGGTTACGTGGCACAGCTTCTCCACGAGGTCCGAGGGGACGAGGATGTCTCACCTCCTACTTTGGATCGGGCACACCGTGTTGCGGCCCCGGCGGGGAGGTCGGGCCTCCTCCCAGACATCCTAACCAGGGTGCACTTTTTTGTGGAAAAGGAGGAAATTTGGAGGTGCGCGAGAGACAAGCCTGATCTTCAATACAAGGGCCACAAGATCCAAATATTTCAGGACTTAGCACCTAACACGTTGAAACGTAGGCGCGCCTTCCGCCCGGTGACGGAGAAGCTGCGGAATATGAACATTCCCTACCAATGGGGCCATCCCTTCGCACTTATTTTCCAATGGGAGGGCAGGCGGAAGGCTTTGAGGTCCTACAATGAGGCGGCGAGGCTGCTCAGCATTTCTTCTTCCCCTCCGGAAAGCCCTTCCAAATCTCCGTCTCGTAAGAGGGCTCCGGCTGGACCTGATTGGACCACGGTGCCGAGGATACGTCGCACCCCCCTTGCTGCGGGGGCCCACACACAGTCAGGCCAGGCAGGACGTTATTGATCACATCCACGCGCTTGAGGAGGCTGAGACTGCCTCCGGGGGACGCCCTCCCACACCGAGCCCCCCGACGCCTTGATGCTGGAGCTCGACATGCTGCGATCCTCTTGATGTACTACTCTTATGGCTCCTTTTGCGTACCCGAGACTGGGTGCAGAGGGGGGGTCTGAAGTGCCCCTGAACCCCGCACGCTGGGCCTGGGGCGGTGGGGGCTCCACACCTCCTGGTGCGTCCTGATGACCATGTCCCCCTCGAACTGCCCCTTGGGGAGTGACATCCCGAAGAGCGTTCGAACCTTCGGGTGTAGAATGCCCTGTACTGGGGACAGAAGACCCAGGCCCTGTTGGCCGCACTTTTCTGGTTCATGTTATCAGCCGGTTAGGCTGACGACTGTTTGTTCTATATTCCTGTCTGCCCTTATCTTCCTCTCTCTCTCTTTTCTTCTTTCTCTTTCCCTCTGTGTGGGACCTGGGGGGGAGCCAGGGGTGGCAAGTGGGAGGCGGTGGGGGAGGACACATGGCCGGGGTGTGTGGCTGCGGTGTGGATTGCTGCGGATGGTTTGGAAGGCGTACTTTAGAGCTCCTTGTCATGGCTAGTAGTGTGAATGGCCCCCTAAAGATCCTGTCCCTGAATGTTAAGGGCCTTAATTCGCCCAATAAGCGCAAGCAGATCTGGCACTATCTCCTGCGGCATGACCCAGACATCGTTTTCTTACAGGAGACCCACCTTCTCCAGGCGGACACTGGGCCTCTCCAGTACTGGGCGACAGCAGATACAAAGACGGCAGGGGTGGCGATACTGTGCAAGGCTGGCATCAGGCGGGGGGAGAATAGGCTTTTCCGAAGTGGAGATGGGCGTTTCCTTAAGGTGGCTGTTGAGGTGGGTCCGCGTAGACTTACGCTGTGCAATGTGTATGCCCCCAATCTGGCGCAGGATCGTTTCCTTCGAGACCTCTTGCGGGAGCAGGTACCTCAGGGCAGTCCCTCTCTCATCCTTGGGGGAGATTTTAATATGGTTTGGTGCCCCTCGATTGACCGGAGCGCGGGATCCTTTAATGGGGCTGGGGCTGGGGCGATGTCGTTGGCGCTTCGTAGGCAGATTGGCGAACTAGGGTTGTTTGACGCGTGGCGCTACTTCTCCCCAGATAAGAGAGAATACTCCTTCTATTCGAGCGCCCATCGATCCTACTCCCGCATCGACCATCTATTCTTGTCCCACGACCTCCTCAGGGATGTACTGGACGTGGGGATGTCGGACATATCCATCTCGGACCACGCGCATGTGGATCTGCTTCTTCGGGATCCGCGGAACTGTCCCCCCCGGGAACGGAGATGGTATCTGCCACCGCATATCTTTCGGGACGAGGCATCTGTCGAGGACATTCGCGCAGCTATCACCTCCTATTTTGATACCAATGACCTGCCCGAGACGCCTTTTTCGGTGGTCTGGGATGGGATGCCTTTAAGGCCACGATACGGGGCCACATTACTTCCCTGGTGATTGCGAAGGCACGTGAGGGGAGAGCGATGGAGGACGGCCTGGTAAGGGACCTGAGAGCTGCTGAGGCGCGGGATCAAGAGGGATCTACCTTGCAAACTAGACGCCACCTGGCGAATCTGAGGGGACAGCTGCGCTTGCTGCGTGCGAACAGGGCTGAGGGCTCCCTTTTGGCTCTGAAACAACTACATTTTGACGGCGGGGATAAGGTCGGAAAACTCCTAGCGAGAAGGCTGAGAGTCAAGGCGGCCAGATCCCATATAGCGAACGTGGCACTCCCTACCGGGGCGCGAGCAACGGCAGCGGAGGACAAGATGCGGGCGTTCCGGGATTATTACACATCGCTGTACACTGCGGAACCACCAACCCCTGCCCTGACGGAGGAAGTCTTGGAGCACTATGGCGGGTCGACGTTGCAACCTCTCGTGACTGAGCTGCTGGAGGAATCGATAACGCAAGAAGAGGTGGCCTCGGCTATTAGAGAGCTCAATCTAGGGAGGACGCCTGGACCTCACGGCTAGCCACTTTCCTTCTATCGCATGTTCCAGGCTCAGCTGAGTCCTTACCTCCTTCGACTTTTTGCCTCTTTCGATGAGGGTCAGGGCCCATCCCCAGACATGGGGATGGCGGAAATAGCCTTAATCCCGAAACCTGGGAAAGACCCCGCACTTTGCTCGTCGTATCGCCCGATAGCGTTACTCAATACCGACTTTAAAATATACACCAAGGTATTGGCTAAGCGGCTGGACCCCCATATGCCCGATCTCGTCGACCCAGACCAGGTGGGCTTTATCCATGGACGTCAAGGGGCCGACAACGTGCGCAGAATCGCGCATTTAGTGGGGAAGGCCCAACATTGGCAGATTCCGGCCTGTCTCCTCTCATTGGACGCTGAGAAAGCGTTCGACCGGGTGGATTGGTCGTTCCTCCGGGCGGTCCTTTGCAAAATGGGACTTGTTACAAAGATGGTCGCCAGGATCATGGCACCCTATATGGCACCAAGGGCCCGGGTCCGTGTGAATGGGCGGTTAACGGACCCGTTCAACATCGGTAGAGGGACTAGGCAGGGCTGTCCTCTCTCGCCCTTGCTGTTCGCCCTGGCGATAGAGCCTCTGGCGGATATGATCCATCGCAACCCGGGCGTCCACGGCATTCCGATGGGTGGGCGAACGCATAAAGTTGCGCTTTACGCGGATGATCTCATCCTCACCCTTACAGAGCCCCGACAGTCCTTACCAGCGCTCCATGCGGTACTCTGCACCTTCGAGGGCGCCTCCGGTCTTAAAATCAATCATGAAAAGTCCTGGGTACTTAACCTCACGATCCCTCCGTCGGACGTTCCTTCGCTGGAGCAGTTATGCCCATACCAATGGACGACTCGCCACATTCGATACCTCGGCATACTCCTGACCCCCTCGCTAGACGGATGGTCGTCGCTTAACTGGAACGAGTGTCGCAAATCGGTCCTTGAGGACCTAAGACGGTGGAAGTCCCTCATCCCCTCATGGCTGGGGAGACTCAACGCAATCAAAATGACTATATAATAACTATCTTGCCCAAACTCCTTTACCTATTCCAATGCCTGCCCACACCTATCCCCTTGCCACATATCCGCGCCAACTTCATATGGGGGGGTAAGAGGCCCCGCTTCTCCCAAACGCTCCTTATGGCCCCGAGAGATCGTGGAGGGCTCGCGTGCCCTAATCTAGCGGATTATTATTGGGCAGCTCACCTGCGTTTTGTGGTGGAATGGGGCACCAGGAGGAGTGAAAAGGGATGGCTCCATATGGACAGAGCGGTCGCTGGGCGTACTATCTGGAATCTGGCTTGGACTCATAAAGCGGGGCGATCTCCGAGCGCGTATCTGGCGGTACCCACAAGGACAGTGCTGGACGTGTGGGATAGGATAGCGGTAAAGAGGGGCCTCACGACTTTTCACTCCCCACATACCCCTATTGTGGGCAACCCGTGGTTCCCGCCGGCTTATCACACCAGAGCCTTTGATAAATGGACGCAGGGCGACTGCAGAGTCCTCACCGATCTCTTTGACGGGGGTACCATTAAATCTTTTGCCCACTGTAGAGAGGAGTTCCGGCTTCCGCAGACAGCTGAGTTGCAATATCGCCAGCTGCGCCACTGAGTCTTGACGGACGAGATATACTCGGGGGCCACACGGGACTTTACTCCATTTGAGCGCCTGGCCCGCTCCTGCACTGACACGAAGGGCCTAATTTCCCAGATCTACCAGATACTACAACACCCTCAGGCCCGCCTTCACAACCATACCAACAGAGATGGCACACGGCGCTAGGAGCCGTTGTCACGCCGACACAGTGGACTCGCTTATGGAGAGATATCCCCAAAGTGTATCGCAGCATCCCACAACAAGAAAACGCATATAAGGTAATGACTCAGTGGTATTACACGCCACAGCGCTTGAACAAAATGTTCTCCTCCTCCTCTCCCGGTTGCTGGAGGTGCCATCATGTGCCTGGGGATTTCTTGCACATCTGGTGGGCCTGCCCCCTGATTGCCATTTTTTGGAAAGAGGTCCTGAGCCACATACGAGGGGTCTTGGGGTTCCCCTTGCCTGATGCCGCTAGTACAGTGTTGTTGGGAATTAAACCTGCCGATCTGCTCGCCCTGACCCGATGTGAATGGATTATATCATTACAAATGCTAGGTGCTGCCAGACAACTCATTGCCCTGTACTGGAAGAAGGCAGAAACCCCCCCCATTGCTGCATGGTTTGGGAGACTATGGCAAGTCATCACTATGGAATTACTCACCGCGAGATTGCAGTCTCGCACCACGCGCTTTGAGAAGGTGTGGCAGCCCTTGGTGACCTATCTATGCAAAACTGAACACGCACGGAGCATGCCTCCTAGGCTGAGGGCGCTGCGTTTAGTGGATGATGCGGTGATCCCCTTCACTCCGCGTGGTCCCACGAGATGACGACCATGGGGACTGAACTAGGTTCCCTGCGGTGTGCCATGAAGACTGCACCTCCCTGAGATCTCTGGTCCCCTCTTCCCTGGCTTTCTCTTTTCTGTCTTTCCCTCTTCTCCCTCCTTGAACTATTCTTATTATTCTGTTGCCTTCATCTAGGCTTCTGGTTGTATGTTGGATCGATCTGGTCTGTTACTTGTTCAGGTTTGTCCTCGGGTGGATGCCCGCTCTCGCGGGCCTGCTCCTTTGAGTGGTGATACCATGGAATGGTGGGCGGCACACGCTACTCTATAAACACACCCGGCCCACTAGGGGTTCTAGCGGACTGTTGTATCTGCCTGAAGTGCTCATTGACCATGTCCACACAGTTTATTATTGCAACGTAATTCTTGTTTCTTTTTTGGACGCGGCCGGCCCACTGAGGGTTGTAGGCTTATCGCTGTGTAATTGTCACCTGTTTCCCCAGCGTGCCCCTTTCGGGGGGTAAAATAAAAACAGACGTTGAAACAAAAAAGCAAAGGCAGACCCAAGAGACCTCAAGAACTTCCGGCCCATCTCTCTGCTCCCCTTCCCGGCCAAGGTCATCGAGAAAAACGTCAACAGACAGCTAACCCGTTACCTCGATGAAACCAGAATCCTGGACTCTTCCTCGTCAGGGTTCCGCAGCAACCACATCACCACCACCGATGACATCAGGACCCTGCTGGACAACGGCGAGACCGCAGCACTCATCCTCCAAGACCTCTCTGCCGCCTTCGACACCGTCTGCCACCGCACACTACGAGCACGCCTGCACGCCGCAGGGATCAGAGACAAGATTCTGGATTGGACCACCTCCTTCCTCTCTGGCAGAACCCAGATCGTCCGCCTCCCCCTATTCCGTTCCAAAGCCTCCGAGATCATCTGCGGCGTACCCCAGGGATCCTCCCTCAGCCAGCTACGCTCTGCTGACCGCTCTCTCACCACCGTCCTGCGCATCCGAAAGATCCTTCTCCCACCTCGTCGCCAAGACATGGAACACCCTCCCACTGAGCCTATGAAAGACCCAAGACCTGCTGACCTTCAGGAGGATACTCAAGACCTGGCTGTTCGATCAGTAGCGCCTCCCCCCAGAGCCTTGAGACCCTCGCGGGTATGTAGTGCGCTTTACAAATGATTGATTGATTGACAACTAGTTTGAGTTTGAGTTTGAGTTTAAAGCATTTATAAAGCGCACGTTCACCTGGCGGTTTCATGGCGCTATAGTATACTGAGCCCAGGAGGGCGGGAAGATCAGGAAGGAGGGGGAGAATAAGATGGTTATCGTGGGAAGGCTTGTGAAAAAGGAAAGGTTTTTAGCGCCTTTCGAAAGTGTGAGTATTGAGAGGAAGATCTGAGGTGGCCGGGGAGAGAGTTCCAAAAGGCTGGGGCAAGTGTGGAAAATTTCGTGCCCCCCCACTTTTTACGTCTAAAGCGGGGGACTGTCAGCAGTTGTTGGGAGGATGAGCGTAGTTCCCTGACGGGGGCGTAGGCTTTGATTTCCGAGGAGATGAAGGCAGGGGCTGCGCCGACCCGAGCCTGAAAAGTGATACAGCCCATTTTGAACAGAGTTCGCTCTCGAATAGGGAGCCAGGGCAAGGACTTGAGGAGCGGGGTGACATGGAGGGATTTGGCCAGGTTGTAGACCAGGCAGGCAGCCTGGTTTTGGACTAGCTGCAATCGCCGCACACTATAAGCGGGCATGCCGCAGTATAGGGCGTTGCCATAATCTAGGCGAGAGATTACCATTGCCAGGACAATGAGTTTTAAGGCAGAGAAAGAGAAGAAACTGGAAACTTTACGGATAGTGCGGAGTGAGAGAATAGAAGAGGACACCACAAAGCTGACCTGGGAGTGCAGAGTGAGTTGGTCGTTCAACTTAATCCCAAGTGTTTTCACAGAGGAGGATGGAGAAGGGGGGGACCTAGAGAGGGGGGCCAGAAGAGAGAAGTCCAGGGACTGGAGCAACCACCTGTCAAAACCAGCTCAGTTTTGTCTGGGTTTAACTTCAGGTGGTTGTGATTCATCCAGTCCCGGATAAAGATCATAACAGACTGGAACTTCACCATAGACTCAGGGGAAGGGGACAAGGTGAAGATAAGCTGAAGGTCATCCGCATAGTTGTAGACGGAGACCTCCATTTGCTGAAGGGCAAAAATAAGAGGGGCAATGTATAGATTAAATAGAAGAGGGGAAAGGGAGGAGCCCTGGGGGACCCCGCATTGTACTTCCCGGAGGTCCGCCGAGAAGTCACCCAGGCATACTGCCTGGGTGCGGTCCCTCAGGAAGGAGGACAGCCAGACCAAGGCCGAGCCTCCAATCCCCGCCGCTCTGACACGAGACAGTAAGATGGAATAATCAACCGTGTCAAAAGCGGCGGAGAGGTCGAGGAGGACCAGGGCCTGGGGGTGGTTAGTATCCATGGCCTCTCTGAGGTTGTCATGGACCAAGGAACTAGGATGCATGTATACATATATGAAGGGCTCTAACAACATTCTGTACTCCCCCCGCAAAGTATAAAATACAATAATGGAAGCTGTGCACTTTTATCCTGCTGTCCACCTTCCCCTTCACAGTAAAGAGCTGCCACATCAATGACCTGAGAGGGAGACTTCCTCTCCCATTCCTCAGCCTCAAGGACTTGGGGTCCAGCATAAAAGGTCATGTAGGCTTTCCAAATTCCATACATGGTTTGGAAGAGTCTTCTCTACACCCTTGGTTCTGGATAGGCCAAAGGCAAAGCAGTCAAACACTAGGACTTGAAAGAGGTGAATGTGCTACATGGGCGTCCGCAGAAATTTTTCCAGGGGGGGGCAAAATGTTAACATCCTCACCATCCTCCGACATGATGTGTGCCAGGCGGGGCACAAAAAAACACTGGGGCGCAGGAGGAGCCTTGTAGCTCTGAATGCCCCTCTTGCTATTTTCAAGCTCTCTCTACTTCCTAGGTCATTCCTGTCCATGTGACAGACAGGCTACCTCGATGGCACTGCTAAGCTCAACAAGTATTCCTCATCATTAGATATTCTGTGTAATATGTACACCATGTGCACTCATGTTTATCTGTGTGTGTGCAAAGAGCCACAGAGACTGCTTCTGGGGTAGTTACCAATTCAGCGCCAAGAGACCTTTGGTATACGTGCGCTCAATAAATTCCCTATAACATAACATAACAATAATCTTATCAAAAGAGGCTGAGGTAATAGAGCATCGCACCTAACAAACAGTCCATGCACAGTCGTGTGTATGCAGCGCACATTACAATAAATAAAAACAACATAACTGTGGGTTGGTCATCAGAGTCGAGAGTGGTGTACAAATAGTAAAAGGGCGGATGGGAGAGAGGCAGGTGGATGGGAGCTTACTGGCAGGCAGGTGGATAGTAGGTTAAGGGCAGGCAAGTGGGTGGGTGTGAGGTTAGAAGAGCCAGGTGAATGGGAGACAGGCAAGTGGATAGCAGGTTAGAGGCAGGTGGGTGGGAACTTAGAGGAGGCAGCAGGAAGGGAGCTTAGACGCAGGCAGGTGGATGGGAGGTTATATGCAGGCAGGTGGATGGGACACAAGCGGGTGGATAGTAGGTTATAAAGGCAGGTGGATGGAGCTTAGAGGAGGCAGGTGGATGGGAGCTTAGAGGAGGCAGGTGGATGTGTTAAAATCTAGATTGTGGCGTAAACATTATCGGCGCCATCTTGTCTCCTTTCGGATCCATGCGTGCGTGTAGGCAGCAGCCATTTTGAATGCCATGACCCCTCTGCCTACTGCCGATAGCCAGCGCGTCTCACCCCCTCACACCCCGGCTTCGCGAGCACACCCCCCCCCTTTTTCGACAGCCCCGGTCTCTCCTGCTTGGCCCTAAACGCACCTCCAGCATGACCCTGCCTCCGAGCCACATCCCGCGCTGAACCCCCCACACCCTTTCATCTCATTCATAAAACAGGCCCCTTTGATAACCTCTTCCTCCTTGCCCGATTGTTCGGCCCGACCGCAGGCCCTCACTTAGCCCAACAGATGCGGTTTATTGCCTCTACAGTAGGACCTCGCCTCACTTCAAAGGAGCGGGGATTAATCAATGCCCTCACACCCCTAGATCCGATCGATTACCCGCATTTCTGTTCCCAGCGGAACACCCAGCTGCGCGGTAGCCATCATGCTGAGATTAGGGGTGGGGACTCCTACTGTAGATATGTGTGGGAACGGACCTGAACCGGGGATTCCAAAGACGCCTTTCTCCGGACTTCAAAGCATTACTAAGAATGTGTTGCATGTAATAAAGTAATAAACCAGTGTATAAGAGGCCAGGTGTCATGATTCCACACCTGCCCTTCCTTACGAACTACATATCCCCTTTAGGCTTCTGTAGTATTTCCCATTTTGAAACCCACCCCTGTCCCGTGCGCCCGCACGCTTCAAAATCAGTGTGTTTGGTGGTACAGTATTTCATGCCTTGTGAACTATTGTGGTTATTTCCAGTGTTTGGTGCAGGTTTCTGTGTTCTCATGCGTTTTATTTCAGGATTAGGAGCCAGCGCTGTCAGAAGACCAGGCCTTCGCTTTGAGCGCTGACGGAAGCCAGGCCTTCGCTCTGAGAGCGTTCTCCTCGCATCCCTCGCACGCGCCCTTTTGGTGCGCTTCTGAGGGGATTCAGGAAGCTTCTATCTCGCGCACTTTCTGTGTGCGTAACCGGGTGGAGCTGGGTGCGGCCCAGTATTTAAACCGCACCCAGCCTTCTGGAAGGCGCTTTGCCTTCAGACTTCCTTTGAAGAAGGTCGCGTATGGACTTGGGACTTACCTGGAAGGATTCTCCATACCGGCAGGACATCTTCATGGCTCTTCATAATGGCGAATCGTTCTCTGCAACAGCGATGATGACCCTAGAAGACAAAGAGTCAGAAAGCTAAGTACTTTCATTTTTTTGGTTAAAGGCGCCCTTCGCAAGAAAGGTCAATAACAATTTTTGGAACTTTGCTTCACAGAAGAAAACGCAAGGAAAAGACTTTGGACTATTCTGTTTCTTGTACCTCAGTTTTCTAAAGAAGAACTTTGTTTAGGTTTTCATGAGCGTTATTTAGAGTCATATTTTGATTGCGAATACAGTCATCGCTTGTTGTTGTTAAGGTATAGGATATTGTGTATTTTGCTTATCTTTCCGAAATTAGAGGAAGAATATTAAGAACCCCAAGTCTAGGAAGCAAGACGTTTATTGCAACCTAATTCAACTAGAGCATTCAAGCCTACAAGCTGACCACTTATCCCAGAGGACACTTGACGACATCGTCTTCACCACCATAAAGAAATACTGGACGAAGGCCCACTCCTTGTTGCCTCGCAGGTCGACAGCAAGAATCAAGAGTCTTCACTGCAACGTCCAGTACCGGCCCTCCTCCCTAATTTCTAGTTAATTTCTTGCTGTAATATTAGAATCAGTAAGTGTTAGTTAGTAATCAGGGAAGTTGGTCCCTTGCGTCTCTGCGGAATCATCTGCGTCATCCTAGAGGGCATCTGTTCAAGCAAGGTAAGGGACGACGTGGATAGCTTGACAGAAGGCAAAGCCCACGTTGATAATTCCGCCCAGACGCAATGGATCAGGTATCTATGCAGGATTTAGCTGCTGTGCTAGAAGCAATTAGGCAGGATAACGCTGCTTTACGTAGGGATTTATCCTCTCTCCAGGACTCGGTGCAGCAGAAATCTGCCTCTATTCAGGGCTCTTCCAGTTCTAGTTCTCCAACACAAATCCATGTTGTGACTCCGGTCCCCACCCCTTTAGCTCCCCCAGAGAGATTTTATGGGGATTGCAATAAGTTCTCAGTGTTTTTACAACAATGTCATTTACACTTTATAGCAAAAACCACAGCTTTTCCTGACGATTCTTCCAGAGTTGCATTCATGTTATCCTACATGGGTGGCGACGCTGCCCTTTGGTCAGTCCCTTTAGTTGAAGCTGATGATCGGATCTTGTATAACTTCAGGGATTTTGAGAGGGCTTTAAAGAAGATGTTTTCTAAACATCTATTTGTTCAGTCAGCAGACAATGAGCTGTTAGGTTTAAAACAAGGCTCATCTGATTTGCTACATTATATATCTACCTTCAATCGTTTGGTCTTAGAAGCTGATTGGCCTCACGACAAGCGAATCTCGATCTTCTATAGGGGATTGAAGGACGAATTGAAAGACATGATCACCCAGATTTTAGACCCACCCGAAGAGATTAGTGCCTTCATTGACCTAGTGGTGAAATTAAATCATCGTATATCCGAAAGAAAGGGAGAAAGAGGGAAGTCAGAGCACAAATTAGTTTTCTTTAAGGAAAGATCCACATCAGTACCTAACCGAGAACCTAGTTCCAAAACTGATACTGCAGAACCTATGCAGATAGGATCTATCCGAGGTCCCTTGTCTAAGGAGGAGAAAGAAAAGAGACGGCGATTAAATCAATGTCTCTATTGTGGGAAGTCAGGACACTTTGTGAAGGAATGTCCCACACGACCAAACAAATTTAAAGTTAGATCATCCGATTTAGCCGTCACACAAGAAAAGTCGGAAAACTAGAAAACTCGGTAAAAGGAGAGGTCGGTTTATCGAGTTTGTTCTCTAGTTTGGCCTCAACTATTCCTCCCATTGCTTGTAGACACTTTTCAATTCTTGTAGAACTCCGAGGTCTACTTACAGAGTCTTACTCCAGACAGGTGGAAGCCATCATAGATTCTGGTGCTACAGGTAATTTTATAGACTCTCATTTCTTCCTCCAGTTAGGCTTCAGATCCTTGTCAAAGGACCATCCAGAAATCGTTAGAGCTGTTGATGGCAAAGAATTGACTTCGGGTCCTGTAAATAGACAGACTGAGGTATTAGAAATGGATTGCTCTCCTATACATAGGGAAAGAATACAATTAGACATCATTGATGCCCCTCAATTCAAGATGATTTTAGGAATCCCTTGGTTAGTTAAACATAACCCGTCCATAGATTGGGTGATCAAGACAATCACTTTTCAATCTCCTGCTTGCACAGATCTTTGTTTCCTTACTAAGAGATCTAAGGATGTGGTTCAAGGTTTTGAATTTGGAATGGAATCACCCAATATACTAATTCTGGAAGGAGTGCCATCAGTGTATAATGACCTGTCTGATGTTTTTGACAAAAAAAAGGCCAACACCCTACCACCACATAGAGATTTCGACTGTAGAATAGATTTGGTGCCTGGAGCTACCTTACCCTGCAGTCGAATATATGCTCTTACGGAAGCAGAAAATGCCCATCTCAGAGATTATCTTGATGAGTATCTTGCTAATGGCTTTATAAGACACTCCAAGTCTCCGGTTTCATCAGCTCTTTTTTTCATTCCAAAAAAGGGAGGGGAGCTGCGCTCGTGTATAGACTATAGAGCCTTGAACAACGTAACCATTAAGAACAGGTACCCCTTGCCTTTGATCCCTACACTATTAGACCAAATAAAGAAGGCTAAAATTTATACAAAATTGGACTTACGCGGAGCGTACCATTTGGTTAGAGTAAGAAAAGGAGACGAATGGAAGACAGCATTCCGTACTAAATTCGGTCTCTTTGAATACCAAGTCATGCCATTTGGTTTGTGTAACGCTCCTGCCGCCTTCCAGTTTTTTATAAATGAGGTTCTACATGAGTTCATTGACATCTGCTGCGTAGTCTACATTGATGATATCCTCATATATTCTGATTCTGAGGAAGAACATGTAAGACAGGTTCGCGCCATTCTTCAAAGACTACTTTCAAACTCACTCTTCGTAAAATTGGAAAAAAGTCTATTTCACGTTTCCAAAGTGGATTTTCTGGGCTATATTATCAGCCCAGAGGGAATAGAAATGGACCCTAAAAAGGTAGAAGCTGTAACAACCTGGCCTAGTCCCACTTCTGTGAAACAAATCCAAAGTTTTTTAGGGTTTGCAAATTTTTACCGCAGATTCATTCAGAACTTTTCTCAGGTTATAACACCTATTACCAAACTGTTGAGAAAAGGAGCCAAGTTTTTATGATCCCCAGCCGCTGATGAAGCATTTCAAAACCTAAAAAAGTTATTTACCATGGCTCCAATTTTAAGTCATCCAGACCCCAATCTACCTTTTATTGTGGAAGCAGACGCCTCTCAATTTGCATTGGGTGGCATTCTTTCACAACGAGATTCAGATACTGGCCAAATGCACCCTATAGCCTATTTCTCAAGAAAATTATCAGAAGCCGAACAAAATTATGCAATTGCCGACAAGGAGTTGTTGGCAATCAAAGCAGTGTTTGAAGAATGGCGTCATTACCTATTAGGAGCTCGTCATCCTGTAACGATTTATACTGATCACAGGAATCTCCAAGCTCTAAGATCTGTAAAGGCTTTATCTGCTAGGCAACTGCGTTGGTCCATGTTTTTTAATGACTACAATTTTGTAATCACATATCGCCCAGGAAAGGAAAATTTAAAAGCAGATGCTTTATCCAGACTAGGAGAAATGACGTCGGATCAACCGGTAGTCGTTCACCCTGTAATCCCAACTTCTTGTTTTCAGGGAAGCTTAACTATTTGTGACATCGTTAACGACATTAAAGAAGCTCTGAAAGAAAAGGCATTGGAGCTTTGGAGAAAAGATCATCCTTTTCTTGTTGAGAAGGACGGTTTGCTGATGGTCCACGACTTGATCTTTGTTCCAAATGAGAAAATTCAAAGATCCATTATTCACCTTCATCATGATACGGTTCTGTCAGCCCACCCAAGCTTTATAAAAACTATGGAACTCATCAAGAGGAAGTTTTGGTGGCCTTCTATGTCCAAAGACATTAAACAATTTGTGGAAACTTGTAGCATCTGTATCCAGCACAAGTCCTCTCATCAGGCTCCTAGTGGTTTGTTGATGCCATTACCTATTCCTCCTCAACCATGGCATACTATATCATTAGACTTCATTGTTGAACTACCTGAAACCAAGAAGGGATTCAATACAATTTTGACTGTTGTAGACCAGTTTACCCGTATGGCCCATTTTGTTCCTTTAAAAAAGCTTCCCACTGCATTGGAGCTTGCTCATTTGCTCATGATCCATGTGATAAGATTACACGGAATTCCTTCGGTTGTCATTTCGGACAGGGGATCACAGTTTGTTTCTAAGGTTTGGCAGAAACTGAGTTCTTTGTTACATATGGAGGTTCGTTTATCCTCTAGTTACCATCCTCAAACCGATGGTTTAACTGAAAGAACTAACCAGACCATTGAACAATATCTTCGTTGTATGTTACCTAATGTTTCCGAAGAATGGTCCGATCTGTTAAGTCCTTTGGAGTTCGCCTACAACAACTCTGAGCATTCATCTATTAAAATGTCCCCATTCTTTTGTAATTTCGGTTTTCATCCAAAAAGCATTCCTGAAAACTCCAACAATAACATCAATGATTCCGTACCCACAGTTTATGACTATGTGTCCCAGATATTCACCATTCAGGAGGATGCTAAATTCAACTTGGCCAAAGCGAAAGAATCTCAAAAAGAAGCCAAGGATAAACATCGATCCGAACAACCTCTTTATGAAATAGGTGATAAAGTATGGTTGAGTACAAAAAATTTGAAATTAAGAGGGAACAGAAAATTCAATCCAAAATTTATTGGCCCCTTTCCCATTGAGAAAATACTAAATCCAGTTTGTATTAGATTGACCCTCCCTAGTAAATACTTGATACATCCAGTCTTCCATGTCTCTCTAATCAAGCCTTTTCATCCTCAAACTCGTATTCCCAAGTCCCCACCTCCTATCATTGTTGAAGGCAACTCAGAATTTGAAGTAAGAGCAATCTTGGATTCTAAGAGAGTTAGAGGAAGGTTATTTTACCTCATCGACTGGAAGGGTTATGGTCCTGAGGAAAGATCATGGGAGCCTCTAGAACATCTTAAAAATGCTCCCAGATTGATTCGGAACTTTCATTTAAGATTCCCAGATAAACCTAGACCCATTTCCACCGTTCTTGGGGGGATCTTGAGGAGGGAGTACTGTCATGATTCCACACCTGCCCTTCCTTACGAACTACATATCCCCTTTAGGCTTCTGTAGTATTTCCCATTTTGAAACCCACCCCTGTCCCGTGCGCCCGCACGCTTCAAAATCAGTGTGTTTGGTGGTACAGTATTTCATGCCTTGTGAACTATTGTGGTTATTTCCAGTGTTTGGTGCAGGTTTCTGTGTTCTCATGCGTTTTATTTCAGGATTAGGAGCCAGCGCTGTCAGAAGACCAGGCCTTCGCTTTGAGCGCTGACGGAAACCAGGCCTTCGCTCTGAGAGCGTTCTCCTCGCATCCCTCGCACGCGCCCTTTTGGTGCGCTTCTGAGGGGATTCAGGAAGCTTCTATCTCGCGCACTTTCTGTGTGCGTAACCGGGTGGAGCTGGGTGCGGCCCAGTATTTAAACCGCACCCAGCCTTCTGGAAGGCGCTTTGCCTTCAGACTTCCTTTGAAGAAGGTCGCGTATGGACTTGGGACTTACCTGGAAGGATTCTCCATACCGGCAGGACATCTTCATGGCTCTTCATAATGGCGAATCGTTCTCTGCAACAGCGATGATGACCCTAGAAGACAAAGAGTCAGAAAGCTAAGTACTTTCATTTTTTTGGTTAAAGGCGCCCTTCGCAAGAAAGGTCAATAACAATTTTTGGAACTTTGCTTCACAGAAGAAAACGCAAGGAAAAGACTTTGGACTATTCTGTTTCTTGTACCTCAGTTTTCTAAAGAAGAACTTTGTTTAGGTTTTCATGAGCGTTATTTAGAGTCATATTTTGATTGCGAATACAGTCATCGCTTGTTGTTGTTAAGGTATAGGATATTGTGTATTTTGCTTATCTTTCCGAAATTAGAGGAAGAATATTAAGAACCCCAAGTCTAAGAAGCAAGACGTTTATTGCAACCTAATTCAACTAGAGCATTCAAGCCTACAAGCTGACCACTTATCCCAGAGGACACTTGACGACATCGTCTTCACCACCATAAAGAAATACTGGACGAAGGCCCACTCCTTGTTGCCTCGCAGGTCGACAGCAAGAATCAAGAGTCTTCACTGCAACGTCCAGTACCGGCCCTCCTCCCTAATTTCTAGTTAATTTCTTGCTGTAATATTAGAATCAGTAAGTGTTAGTTAGTAATCAGGGAAGTTGGTCCCTTGCGTCTCTGCGGAATCATCTGCGTCATCCTAGAGGGCATCTGTTCAAGCAAGGTAAGGGACGACGTGGATAGCTTGACACCAGGCCTCAGAGATGTCGAGAGAGCACCTCGAGAAGATACCCTGTTGTCTGATTTGACGTGTTCTGTTCCGTCGGAAATAAACTCCTGTTTCCTGCCTTCCAGTCTCCAGCGCCTGCCTCTTTATTTGGGTAATCGTGAGTTGGGTGAGAAGCGGCTAACGCCGGGCAAACCTAGAAAAGGGGTAAACGACCTGATCTGCCTGAACCCTTTTTCAGCAATTGGCGTCCCAAACGTGGGGCCCATCAGCGACACGTGGATCCAGTGGGAGAGGTCCCGACGACGGAGTGAACGACTGCAACGATCGGGAAGAGCTCCTGCCCGATAGACCCTCGTCTGGCAGCCGATCATCCGAACTTCACTGGTTCCGAACAGACCTCTCTCGAGTGATCTACGGTCCTGACTGGGAACCATCAGGAGTGCCACGGCAATTACAGAGAATAGAGGACGATCGGGCGCTGGAAGCGGAAGACGAGAAACTGCCCACACGGTCCGGGTAAGGTCGTGTAACACGACAAACTAGGAAATATTTGATTGTTTGATTGGAAAATACTAGTATTGCTCTCCGAATTGTTGGTTCTCTTGGAGATTCTCTGTCTGCAAACTGAGAGGGATAAAAGTATTCTCTCTTCCTTTGCATGCAGTGAAGGGTAGGTAACGCAGGCTTTTGCCCCCGTTGTAATCCGTCGTGCCTATCTTTTCTCCCCCACTGATTGATTGTTTGCCCGAACATTGTTTGTTCGAGGATTGTTTTTTTCTCGAGAATTCTCTGTCTACAAACGGGGAAGGGTAAAAGTATTCTGTCCTCCTTTGCAGATAGTGAAGAATAGGTAACGCAGGCTTTTGCCCCCGTTGTAACCCGTCGTGCCTATTTTTTTTCTCGCCACTGATTGTTTGATTGAACGGACATTAATTGTTCGATATTTGTTCTCTCTTTGGGTATTCCCTATTTGCGAATACTGTAGAATAGAAATATTCTGTCTAGTCTTCGCGAAGTAGTGAAGGATAGGTAGTGCAGACTTTTGTACCCGTTGTAACCTGTCATGCCTATCTTCTCCCCATTGGTCAGTAGTTGGTTCAGCCCGGACCGTTTATTAGAGGTGGATCATCCGGCTCCTCTGGAAGGCACCCCTAATAAGGATATGTTTTTAAAATATGGACTAGTCGCCGTAGCTTATAGTAAGTTATGGCATAAATATACTAAAAAGGATCAGGAAAGTCAGTGGCCACTGATAGGATCCTTCGATGACACAAAAATAAACGTGCTGGAAACAGCCCTTTGTAACAATAAAACCACGCCCACTATGCTTGATAGTTTCGGCATGTGGCGCAAAGAAGCAGAACAACGAAAGAAAAGAGAAGAAGCGAGAATAGGAAAAGAGTTGCGAAAGGCAGCCCACCTGGCCGCTAAGAAACTAGAAGAAGATATATAAGAAAGGGAGAAAGCCAGACAAAAACAGGAATCTGAATCGACAGGCCAGTGTCCTGTTAGGACCCCCTCTACCCTGAGCTGACCTCCAAACAACGGGCGAACGATGAGCTGCTGCTAAGTCCTCCGATCATCTATATGCCCCCCCCTTATGCCCCCTCCCAACCCCGAGTACAACACTTGCCAGCTCCGAGTGCAAATGAGAATAACCTTGAAGCTAGTGCCCCAGCCCTCACGGCCTCCGCTCCGGCCGCATTAGTAACGACATCAGATGAACACAAGACTAGCAAACAGCCACCGGGTAGACTGAATAGATTGAGCAAAGATGAGCGAGAGGGAATTGACAAGATAGCAAAGGCACTGGTAGAACGGAAGGAGAGCGAAGAATATACGATGGATATGCACAATTCGCATGCCGGCAGCCACAGACGGCATTTCATTTTACGGTTTAGTTACCACACCCTGAACGCATATGAGGACAGGTATCAAAATCGGGGTCCTACTAAACTGACAGCGTTATATAGAAAAGTCGATATTGGGGACGAGGCCGAGCGTGACGCGGCGGACCTCTTCATGCAAACGCTTGAGGTTTTCCGCCACCTCACGGAACAAAAACCGGAAGTTAAGATTACAGTTCCCGAAACGACTGGGTCCTCATCAGAAGTAGGCAACACCATGATGCCTATCAGAGAAGCCGCCTCTTACTGGGTTCCCCCACGAGGTCAGGGAACGAACGACGATATCAACCATGTAGATGCAAAGGGGAGGGTTGTGTACAACTGGGTTTATCAACCATGGGACCGGCAAGATATTTTAACTTTTAGGCAAACCCTACCCGATTTAAGAAAGAACCCGACAGCATTTTATACCGAACTAGGTACAGCCTTAGGCTCAACCATAATGACTCTAGTGGACATTGACTTGTTTTTCGGGTTATGTCTGCCGGCTGATGTGTGGAAGCAAATCCGAAAAGCCGACCACACAGATCTGTTCGGACATACCTGGAATCAACTCAGTGAACTAGATAGGCAACGGGAGCCCGGAAAGAAACCTGTAAAAGACATACTGGAACTCCCGGACAAAATAGTTCAGAAGCTAAAGACATTGATCCCAGAGAAGAAGGTAGACTGGTCGGTAAACTGCAAAAACAAAGGGCCACTGTAGTTTAATTCAGTGGTCCCCGGGGGGTTTGGAGAGGGTATATGGAGTACGTCCTCCCAAAGACTACGATACATCAAAAAAATACTCCAAAAGCTCCCTACTAAAGGACTAGAAAAGTTCAATGTAGGTTGCGGTTATCGGAAGATAACTATAAATGAGGAGGGATGGAACACTATTCAACTAGGGATGTGTATGATATGCTAACCATATCCATATGTATGGAGAGGGGCAACACTAGTTGTTTTTAGTTACCCTCACACACCCTAGTGGTGTCATGCTTCATCATCGGGTCACCCCGACTCCTACAGGTCGGGGTGGGCTCAATCACAGTGTTGGGAAGCTCTTATAATAATGAAGGTAGACACAGGAGTATAAATAAAATACCTCAATCAGACCCCTGGTATCCCTTTATTCATGGGTCTGGTTGGGTTATTAAAAATAGAATAAAACGGGGTTTATTAGGATTTTTATGGTCCTATGACCCTAGTGAAGTGCCGACATGTTTCAGTCCTTATAAGGCCATAAAGGTCCCGGACTTTCCTCAGGGCAAGGTTCAGAGATCCCTCTATGTGTGGGGATGCTAAAGAGGGGGAATACCCTACTCTATTTATGTGGCGAGAGAAGAGTAGCTTCTCCTCGTGTGTGTGTGGTTCTGTTAATAAGGAATGCCAGGCTCCATCTGTAGAGAAATGTAGCATATACAGTTTAAAAACCTTTTTTTTTATTTATTTTTTTTTAATTAAGAGAACAACAAATAGATATTATCTGTATATTCGTGTATCATCCCTGTGCATGACATGCTCAGTGAACATACTCGATTGGTGGGGACCGAACATGGTCACATTTTATACCACTTTTATTCAGTGTATAGTAGCATTCTCAATATGTGACACCCAATGCTTAGTGTCAACAAACATCACACTCCATTAAATTTCGACGGTGTGATACTGTGAAGTGAGATAGTAACAAGTGGTCTAAGTCTCGATTGCAGTCAAAGTAGCACACAAAACAAACACCACACAAAACAAACATGTATGTTCTATATTCATGTATCACATTGAGTACAAATAATCACACCCTTCATGCACCGATTGATAATTCATTTGTCCACTTACCCAAATTATGTTGGGCGCAGGCTCCTCAGAGGGCGGGACGTTAGGGCATACTCTCCTAATTACAGTGTGGTAGAGAGTTAGATATCGCTTCGTGATGTGAATGAATCTAACATCAGAAAAAACGCTGCAGCGGGACTGAGGCAACTCAAAGTCCCAGCGCAGCCGAAGGACAGTGACAACTTACTTGTTTAGAGGACGTACCCTACCAACTCTCAAACGAACCCGCTCCCCGGCTTGTGGCTTCTGTTCAAGCCGATGCGGGCGGAGGCAGTGTTTATTTCCGTACGCGGCGCCAACCACGTGACTCCATACACGGAAATGAGCGTGGGCTCATGGGAGTTGTAGTTTTTTGAAGGAAAAGTTAATGGATCGGACTAAAATGCCGAGGTAGAGTCGGGCATGACCCGATAGGTGTATTTTTTCAAAACAAAGACTCAACTTCTCTTCTTTTAATGTACACACCCCCCTTAACTGGATATATTTCTCATTTATCTGCTACACAATGATTTGAGCCGAACCCAAAAAATTTTCTTTTTCCACAAATAATATTTTTCGAAATACTTTTCAAGGAAGGGGATTAGTCATTAAACATAACGGGTTCTGGTATATCATGTACAGTAACTAGGTGTGATAACCACGTTATTTTCGTTAGACAGCGTGTAGTATATATTCCCAGCATATTAATTGATTTATCGTATAGTCAGGGTAGCCCCATGCTATGTTCACTCAGTTCTTACAAAAGTCAGTCACTTATTTCAATTGAGCCCATGGAATTGAGTCGTTCAGGCCTGATATATGGGTTTTGAGACGATAGACCCATCTCTGCTCTTTTTCCAATAGCACCTTTTGTAGGTTGTTGCCAGGCCTGACCTTCTCAATTACCGTATATTTTATATCAGTGTCCGTGTGGTTATTTTCCACAAAATGTGCCGTGAGTCTCGTAGCAGTGATCGCTCTTCTTATTGTGCTGCGATGTTCACTTATACGTATTTTTACCTTACGTGAAGTCATACCCACAAAGGACAGTTGACAAGGGCACTTAATCAAGTAAATTACCGCTTCAGAGTTGCAATTTGTGTGACATCTCTGTTCCCAAGGTGTTTTTAGGCCAAGATCCAAATGTGTGGTGTGTTTAGTGAATTCACAAGCAACACATGTACCACATGGGTAGTGTCCCGTCACAGGAGTGGTATTCCAAAATGTTGTCTGTATATTCTTCATTGGTTTGAAACTGTTAGTGTGTACAAGCGAGTCTTTTAGACTCTTGCTTTTTTTAAAAGAAAACATAGGTTTTTCATAATCCAGGTTATTAGAGGTCAAAATATTCCATTTTTTGTTTATGATTTTTTTTATCTGATTTGACGAAGAGTTAAATGTAGTTACACATATTAGTTGTTGTGACTCGGTTTTCTCATTTGTTTCAAGTAATGATTCCCTTGGTGTATTCCGTGCTCGTTTCCTGGCACTCTCAATTATTCTGGATGGGTATTTCTTTTGTTCTAATTTCTTAGACAAAATACCAGCCTCTTTCTTGAAGTCTTTGACATCAGAACAGTTTCTGCGAATTCGAAAAAATTGGCCCACGGGTAAATTCTCTCTCAGGCTCCTCGGATGTGCACTGTCAAACATCAAGAGGCTATTCTTGTCAGTGGGCTTGGTATAAAGTGAACTGGCCAGACTCCCATCCCTGGCAAAGATGTTTATGTCCAAGAATGGTACTGTTTTCTTGTCGTGGTTCATTGAGAACCGGAGATTGGGGTTGAGGCCATTTATCCAGTGTTCAAAATTCTGTAAGGTCGTCTCATCTCCCTTCCACACCAGAAAAACGTCGTCAATGTACCTGTACCACCTACGGATGTTATTTGTGTAGGGGTTGGGAGCCCAGATGTTATGATCTTCAAAGTGGCTCATGTATAGGCAGGCTATGCTCGGGGCAAAAGTACTACCCATAGATGTACCATGGGTTTGCAGGTACATCTGATCCTCGAACTTGAAAAAGTTCTCTGTCAATGCGAGTCTGATATGGTAAACAATCCATTCAACAGGAGCAGACCATTCCCATTCTTCACTCTGAAGTAAATTCTGCACTACTTCTATACTCTCAGTTTGTGGGATATTAGTATATAGTGCCTCTACGTCAAGACACACTAGAATATCTTGATCAGGGTCGTACTCGATGTCCATAATCAGGTTCAGTAGGTGTTAGATTCATTCACATCACGAAGCGATATCTAACTCTCTACCACACTGTAATTAGGAGAGTATGCCCTAACGTCCCGCCCTCTGAGGAGCCTGCGCCCAACATAATTTGGGTAAGTGGACAAATGAATTATCAATCGGTGCATGAAGGGTGTGATTATTTGTACTCAATGTGATACATGAATATAGAACATACATGTTTGTTTTGTGTGGTGTTTGTTTTGTGTGCTACTTTGACTGCAATCGAGACTTAGACCACTTGTTACTATCTCACTTCACAGTATCACACCGTCGAAATTTAATGGAGTGTGATGTTTGTTGACACTAAGCATTGGGTGTCACATATTGAGAATGCTACTATACACTGAATAAAAGTGGTATAAAATGTGACCATGTTCGGTCCCCACCAATCGAGTATGTTCACTGAGCATGTCATGCACAGGGATGATACACGAATATACAGATAATATCTATTTGTTGTTCTCTTAATTTAAAAAAAAAAAAAAAGTTTTTTAAACTGTATATGCTACATTTCTCTACAGATGGAGCCTGGCATTCCTTATTAACAGAACCACACACACACGAGGAGAAGCTACTCTTCCCTCGCCACATCAATAGAGTAGGGTATTCCCCCTCTTTAGCATCCCCACACATAGAGGGATCTCTGAACCTTGCCCTGAGGAAAGTCCGGGACGTTTATGGCCTTATAAGGACTGAAACATGTCGGCACTTCACTAGGGTCATAGGACCATAAAAATCCTAATAAACCCCGTTTTATTCTATTTTTAATAACCCAACCAGACCCATGAATAAAGGGATACCAGGGGTCTGATTGAGGTATTTTATTTATACTCCTGTGTCTACCTTCATTATTATAAGAGCTTCCCAACACTGTGGTTGAGCCCACCCCGACCTGTAGGAGTCGGAGTGACCCGATGATGAAGCATGACACCACTAGGGTGTGTGAGGGTAACTAAAAACAACTAGTGTTGCCCCCCTCCATACATATGGATATGGTTAGCATATCATACACATCCCTAGTTGAATAGTGTTCCATCCCTCCTCATTTATAGTTATCTTCCGATAACCGCAACCTACATTGAACTTTTCTAGACCTTTAGTAGGGAGCTTTTGGAGTATTTTTTTGATGTATCGTAGACTGGTCGGTAGTCACGGCTTGCCGTCAGAAACCCCAGGAAGACGTATCAGAATACTTCTCCCGATTTGAGACGGTGTTCTCCGACTACAGTGGCCAAGACATGACCACTGCAACCGGACAACACCTATTCGTGCAAAACTACGTGAAGGGTCTATCGCAAGAGGTCTCCCAAAAGTTACAGACGAGCGAGAGTAGTTGGGGGGCCTGCAAACCTGCAGCTATCCTTCAGATGGCTCAGTATTACGAACACCAAAAGAACGAGAACGAGAGGGCGACTGAGAAAAAGAAAAAGGACTTGAAAGAGCGAGTAATGATTGCTCAATTACAAGGAGTGACGACAGGAAGGGAACGGTATAGAGGAAACTACCAACCAAATGCACCCCCTAGAGACCGCACACCCACACCCGGCGCTCCACGAACAGACCTCGATGAGAACCAGTGCGCGTTTTGCAAAGGATTTGGTCATTGGAAGTCTCAATGCCCGGTCCTCCTGGAAATGCTTAAAAATAAAGAGACAAGAGACATGGCAAATGGCCCCAAAACTAGAGGGCAGGGGCGAGGGCACACCCACGACACCAACAATGACAGACCTGGCAGACCGAACACATTTGACCGCCCCCGACAGAACCAGTGCCAACAGTCTGACTGCGACAACACTCACGACTTTGCATAGGACTGCCAAGGGCAAGGAAGGGATCCAGTCGAGCTCTATGTTGACCAGCAAGGTCCTTACGTCACCGCTAAGGTCCTAGGTACGAAGTCTCCATTTCTGGTGGACACTGGCGCGACACGTAGTGCGTTATCTAAACGACTGATTCCAAGGGCACCCTCGTCTGGCTCACACATAACATCAATAGGCTTTGATGGAACGCCCTCCACTAACCCTTTATCCGCACCGGTTTCCTTCGACTTGGACAGTAACCCCACTGACACGACGTTTCTGCTTTCCTCCAACACCCCCGATGCCATTATTTGACTTGATTTACTAAAGCATTTCCGAGCTACTATCAGGTGTTCACAGGACGGGGTTCGGGTCATCCTGTACGATATCCCGACCCTGCTCAGACATCATCATGCACTACACATGTCTTCCATCTCAGACGCTGACGCATCCTTACTTGACTCTCTACCTCTGTATCTGTGGGCTAAAACGGACGCTGATGTAGGACGAATGATGATCGACCCCGTGCGCATAACTGTCCGCCAAGATGCGATACTCCCAAAACTCCCACAATATCGGATATCGCCCGAAGGTGAGAAGGCATTGGTAATGATTATTCAGTCCCTGGTAGAGGCAGGAGTGGTAGAGGAAGTAGTCAGCAATATTTGCAACAGCCCCATCCTACCCATTGTGAAAAAGCAGGGCGAGGGAGATGAGAAAGCGTACCGCTTCATCATCGACCTTCGAGAGGTCAACAAGGTAGTTGTACCCCAGTACCCTGTAGTCTCAGATATCGCTACCATTCTGACCCTGATTCCTTCCACAGCCACCTCCTTCACTGTAATTGACCTCAAAAACGCTTTCTTCTCCATCCCCATCCACCCGGATAGCCGCTACCTTTTTGGCTTCACGTTAAAATCCCGCTCATATAGATTTTGTAGAGCTCCCCAAGGCTACACAGAAAGTCCAAGCATCTATAGCCAGGCCCTCAAGAGACAGCTGGACGCCGTTCAGCTACCGGAGGGAGTGGTGTTGATACAGTACGTCGATGACATCCTTTTGGCGGCCGACACCACTCCACTTGCAGTCACAGCCACCCTCCAACTCCTGCACTTCCTCGCGGAAAATGGCCACAAGGTCTCCAAAAAGAAGTTGCAATTCTGCCAACCCCAGGTCACCTACCTAGGCCACCTCTTGTCCAAAGACGGGAGAAAGCTTACACCTGATCGGATTCAGGCCATTCTGGAAACCCCCGTCCCAAAGACCCAGAAACGTCCGCTCCCTGGTAGGCCTCACCTCCTTCTGCCGGCAGTGGTTGCCAAATTTCAGCCTCATTGTAAAGCTGCTACTTTCCCTACTAGCCAAAGATGTCCCCTTCCCACTCCCTTGGACCCCCGAATGCCAATCGTCCTTCAAAGAACTTCGAGATGCCCTTTGTTCTGCACCGGTCCTAGGAACCCCCGATTACACAAAGCCCTTCTCTCTATACACTCACGAAAGGGAGCGGTGCGCTTTGTCTGTCCTGACTCAAACCATTGGCCCCAAGCAACGACCATGTGCCTATTTCTCTGCCACCCTTGACCCCGTAGCGAGAGCCTTGCCTGCCTGCCTTCGAGCCGTAGCTGCCGCTGCTGTCTCTATCCGACAGAGTGAGGGGATCATACTCTCGAATTCCCTCACGGTATTAGTGCCCCATGCTGTTGACACCCTCTTGAACCAGACTAAGACGCAACACCTGACTAGCGCCCGACTGACTGGATATGAACTGACTCTGCTTGCACCCCACATCACGCTGAAAAGATGCACCACACTGAACCCAGCCACTTTGTTGCCCCTGCCCGAAAACGACCCGAACGTCCCCCCTATACATGACTGTGTGACCCTCACAGACGAACAGACTAGGAGTAGAGTTGACCTCCGAGACACCGCCTTCATGGACCCTGACGGAGAGCTATGGGTAGACGGTTCTTGCATAAAACTCCCCGACGGCACCACCTCAGCTGCCTATGCAGTTACCACAGCCCAAACCGTAGTTGAAACTGCCCGCATCGCGCAGCGATCCGCACAGGCGGCAGAGCTGATTGCCCTCACACGAGCATGTATTATAGCGACAGGGACTACTGCAAACATTTACACGGACAGCCAGTACGCCTTCGGAGTGGTTCATCATTTTGGACTCTTATGGAGGGAGAGGGGATTCCTGACGTCCCACGGCACGCCCATCCTCCACGGAGATTTAGTCTCCGCCCTGATTGAAGCAGTTCTCCTTCCCAAACGATTAGCGGTAATCAAATGTCAGGCACACAAGAAGGTGACAGACTTAGTCGGACAGGGAAACGCGTTGGCCGACATCACTGCCCGAACCACAGCTGAGAATAGGACAACGACACGTATGTATGTGACCAGGTCACAAGCAGAAAAATTGACTGACGTTAGGGAAACGATTAGGGACATCCAGATGGCCAGCTCACCACACGAATTGACTGAATGGGCACGGGTGGGATTGAAAGACGGGGAAGGCTGCTGGCGGACGAAGGACACCAACAAATGGTTGCTACCCAATTCATACTTGATCCCCATACTGACTATGGCACACTCCCCCGCACACATAGGATCTGCCCCCATGATCAAACTCATCTCCAGGGTTTGGCACAACGACAAGATTCCCGACTCAGCCAGACGCCTGGTCCAGCAATGCCTTATCTGTTTGCAACACAACCCTGGGAAAGGAACTGTGGTACCCCGGGGAGGGTTTGGGGTCCCCGACCATCCTTTTGAGGTCCTCCAGATGGACTACATCCAACTAGAAAGATGCCAAAGCCTGAAGTATGTATTGGTCATTGTGTGTGCTTTCAGCAAATGGGTAGAAGCCTATCCAACCCGTGATAACACTGCCATGACCACTGCCAAGGTACTGCTGAAAGAGTTTTTCCCTCGCTACGGTCTTTGTCGAATTCTATGGAGCGACAACGGCCCCCACTTCATAGCTGAAGTTATCCAACTAATCTTGAAAGGGTTGGGTGTAAAACAGAGGTTCCATGCAGTTTTTCACTCCCAATCTGCTGGCTTAGTTGAGCGACACAACGTCACACTGAAACTAAAACTGTCAAAGATAGTGGCCACCACAGGACTTAAATGGCCAGATGCCCTCCCACTGGCGTTGCTATCGATGCGCTCCACTCCCACTAAGCACCATTTGACCCCCTACGAGGTTGTATTTGGGCGACCGATGAACCTCTGGACTGCCCCTAAACCGACCTCCATTCACGACGTCCCGGACGTCCTACTGTCTGATTACTTGTGCAAATTGACTAAAACATTGTCTATCATTCATCAGCAGGTGCAGCAGGCCATCCCCGATGCTTCCAGGGGTCCGGGTCACGATATCCAACCGGGAGATTATGTGCTGATCCGGAATTTCCAACGGACAAAGAGTCTGGAACCCCGGTGGACGGGCCCCTGGCAAGTACTGATTACCACCCGAACGGCTCTTCGAGTGGAGGGGAAGCGACACTGGCTACACGCGCACCACTGTAAGAAGGTCTCCTCGACCCTGACCACAACAGAAAACGTCAGCACCCAAGAAGAACTGCTGAACAAAGACCGGCCATCATTGAACTGTTATCCTGATATCGAGGCGCTCGAACTTGCAAAATTCTCTGATCCCACTGTACCATCCAGGGAAGGGTATTTCCTGCGTCGAAAGGAGGGAGCTTCGGCTAAGTAGACCACAGACTAAGTTGAATCTCAGAACGGTAGCCTAAACACAACCAAGGGTTACCCGAAGAGAGGCTAAACGAAGTCAGCGGTTCTGCCCACTACCGAGCACCTTGAAGATGATGGAAGCGCCAGATAAGAAGACAACGGAATCAACAGGAAATACCCGTTATCGGAATCCAAAGACTGACAGTATACACAAATCGAAGACAATTTTTCTTTTCATTGTCCTCCTCTTTTGCCTCCTCCTCATGACTTCTTTCTGGATCATGGAAGAGAGCGCACCCGCTCATCAGATATTGCTGACCACTGCACAGCCAACTACTACGAAGGAGCATCACCTGATCTCCCTTTCGCCTCAGCTCCGAGAAAGGCGTAAGGAATTCTGGAACAATTCCTTCGTGCAACTGTTGCACCAACACAACCTTGCCGCCAACGCCACAAACTGCTGGATCTGCGGGTTGCTCCCGCATGCCACCGGACACTCCATCCCTTTCATCCCTTCCCCTTTCTCAGTTCACGGTTCTTGCCTTGCCTGGTTGACCCTCTTGCAAGAGAGCTACAGGGAAAACGCCACTTCTGGTCAGACAGTGTCGCACTTCTACCACGGGTTCTGGCTGAACAAAACCGGAAGGACTTCTGCTCCCTTTTGTCCTTTGACCTCTGGCTCCTCCTTCCAGATGGACATCCCTGCCAAGGAACGAGTCGAAATGCAGGTGTTCCATAATCCAGCCAGACCCACCTTCTCCTACTTACGGAAACGAACTGCTGCCACTCTGACGGTGGCTCTGTCTGTTATCAATGTCACGGGCCTCGTGTGCCTCGAAGGCTTGGGAACACAGCCGGTGGGTCACAGCTCCTGCCACATCACCAGAACATTGGACGCCATCGATCCCCCCTCCTTTGTTGCTTCTCCGAATATGTACTTTGTTTGCGGCACCAAAGCCTACACTTGGCTTCCAAAAAGCTGGGGGGGTACCTGCTACGTCGCCTTCGTTCTCCCTCCAACGTACGTGGCCCCAGCAAACCACCACAGACAGAAGCGCGCAAAAGACATTGAACAAGCCGACTCCACTGGAGCACAGTTCTTGGATGCAGTAAAGGGACTGGTTCCTCTGTGGGGCCCAATGGCAAACAGCCGCGCCATCCGCCACCTGACCCAGGCTGTAGAAACAACCATGAACATCACGGCTGGCATCCTCACTAACAATACGACCGAACTTCAGGCAGTCCGCCTGGTGGCTCTTCAGAACCGCCTTGTTCTAGATGTGGTTCTAGCTGACCGAGGAGGAGCATGCCGCATCATTGGGTCCAGCTGTTGCACCTACGTGCCAGATAACTCGCCCTCAGTCTACAAAGCAATCGAACACCTCCACAGACTTTCCTCAGAGGTTCACCAGGAACAGGAAGGATGGTCGCTTGGAAGCTGGTTTTGGGGCACCTTGAAGGACTGGGGATGGAGGTTATTCACATTTATATTGATACCGGTCGTGATATTGTGTGGGTGTTGCCTAGGTATTCAATGTTTGCCACCTCTGTGTTCGCTCATTGCTAACTGCATGTGCCCTAAGACTTCGGACTTCAAAACTGAACACATGAAAGCATTGTATGACCTCGAAATAAGAAATATAATGGGGATTGACGTAAATTGACAAGCTGGCTAGATATGTTGAAAAGGGAGGACTGTTAAAATCTAGATTGTGGCGTAAACATTATCGGCGCCATCTTGTCTCCTTTCGGATCCATGCGTGCGCGTAAGCAGCAGCCATTTTGAATGCCATGACCCCTCTGCCTACTGCCGATAGCCAGCGCGTCTCACCCCCTCACACCCCGGCTTCGCGAGCACACCCCCCTCCTTTTTCGACAGCCCCCGGTCTCTCCTGCTTGGCCCTAAACGCACCTCCAGCATGACCCTGCCTCCGAGCCACATCCCGCGCTGAACCCCCCACACCCTTTCATCTCATTCATAAAACAGGCCCCTTTGATAACCTCTTCCTCCTTGCCCGATTGTTCGGCCCGACCCCAGGCCCTCACTTAGCCCAACAGATGCGGTTTATTGCCTCTACAGTAGGACCTCGCCTCACTTCAAAGGAGCGGGGATTAATCAATGCCCTCACACCCCTAGATCCGATCGATTACCCGCATTTCTGTTCCCAGCGGAACACCCAGCTGCGCGGTAGCCATCATGCTGAGATTAGGGGTGGGGACTCCTACTGTAGATATGTGTGGGAACGGACCTGAACCGGGGATTCCAAAGACGCCTTTCTCCGGACTTCAAAGCATTACTAAGAATGTGTTGCATGTAATAAAGTAATAAACCAGTGTATAAGAGGCCAGGCCTCAGAGATGTCGAGAGAGCACCTCGAGAAGATACCCTGTTGTCTGATTTGACGTGTTCTGTTCCGTCGGAAATAAACTCCTGTTTCCTGCCTTCCAGTCTCCAGCGCCTGCCTCTTTATTTGGGTAATCGTGAGTTGGGTGAGAAGCGGCTAACGCCGGGCAAACCTAGAAAAGGGGTAAACGACCTGATCTGCCTGAACCCTTTTTCAGCAGATGGGAGCTTAGAGGAGGCAGGTGGATGGGAGGTTAGAGGCAGACAGGTGGATAGGAGCTTAGAGGGAGGCAGGCAGGTGGCGGTTATTGGCAGTTGGATGGATCCGACCAGGACATGATAGTGGTGGCTGCCTATTAAGTATAATGTCCTGACATACTCTAATGCGTTCAAACTTCCCCAGAGAGTGGTATATTTGTTTTTCCTCCACGGGGCACAGTTGGAGTCAGGTGGAACAGGGGTCCCTGTGCCCTTATGTGGCCGGTAACTGCTCCATAATACGGGGTGAATTATTCTCACACACACCTTTGGCTGCAAGGCCCTGTTTGTGCACAGCGCTATAGTGAGTACATTCGGTTGGTACTTTCCTTGCTTTTCCTGGTCTCAAGTTGGTCCAGGCCTCACATGCAGCATCTCCTAAGGGTGCTAGGGGCAGGTGGCCCCTATCCCCGTCACCCCCTTGTGTCCAGGTCTGTTTGTTGCTGAAGCTGCTCTGAGCAGGCCTCATCCTGGCCTCCTGTCCTCTGAGGTTGGAATGCCTGTCACACACACTGCACCACCTACGGGGTGCCAAGGGCATGTTCCTCCCCTTACCCAATCCCCATCCCCTTCCAGACACTCTGGTTCAGGACTGTGGTAGGAGCTCAGAGCACACACCTTCCTGGCCTCCTGCCCCCTAAGGTGGAAGCATTCCTCACACAGGTGTCTGTCTCCTCTCAGTACCAGGGCAGTAGCTGGCTGGAGCTCTGAGTAGGCCCCTTCTTGGGCGCTCTTTCCCTCTGGCGGATCCGGCCCTCACACACAGCCCCAACAGATAAGAGCCGAGGGCAGGTGCCCACCCCCTCAGTGAACTGCGCCCCAGCCCCAAAGTCCCGTCCACGCCACGGCTTAAAATACGCATTACTGGAACCCCTACCACAAGGGGGTGAGGGTGAAAGCCAGGGTGCTAGGTTGCCAGCCTCCCTTTACCATGGGGACGTCTAGGCTCGTTTCCTCTGAAGCCTCCACGTGTCCCCAAGTGCACCTGGCCGCTGTGGTGTTGCTCTGCGTGGGACCGAGGATCATTCAGAGCCAGACTCCGTCCTCTTACAATGCAAGCGTCGATTGTTCCGAGGACTCTGGTTAAAACATTCACATAGTCAGATCAAAAAGATTCACCTAAGTGCTATTCAAGCAAAATATTTACACATATCATATGGTGTACGGGAGAGAGTACTATACTGAGCATTCTATGAAGCAGGTGTGACTGCCACGTACATAGCATATCTCTGCTGTGAGAGTACCTTCTCAAAGTGGAATCCCTATATAGATGTCCGGCTGGCTTGTATTTTCATAAATAAAGTGTCTGGTGTAGTGGGTGAACATAGATCGTGCTAACGTCCATTCCGAGGCTGCACTTTGGATAGGAAAATGTCAGAAAAAGACATTCCCAGCAATAGTTTTTACTTCCTTTTTAACTCGATTTCACAGGGGAACAAATGAAGCAAAGGAGAGAAAAGAGAGGATAAGAGGCAGTTCTTGGAGACAAGTCACGGTTTTCAGCAAGTGAGGAGCTAGACAGAGACAGAAAACAGGAGAGGTTATGACTTACTTGAAGCTGTGGGAGCAGGGAGGCCCGGACCTTCTCTATTGATCTTGCCGATCAGCAACAGTTTTCCCGCTCATCAAGCAGGGACTGGAGACAAACACCGCCTTGGGGGGTATACGCAGTTCTTTACAGGATGAGATAGGTGGCGCAGCACTCGTCATGATAGGGATTTGGTGCTGCTGTCTTAAAATATATGATGAAGAGGCCTGCTCACAAAGTTAAAAATCTGCCCATTCTAGTGTCACAGCAAGAGCTGAGACAGTTTTACAAAAAAGAATTGCACCCCCACCACAGCACAAGCATGGTGGACTGGGTGATCCAGGGGGGGGCAAGTGCCCCTCCTTGCCCCCCCCTGCGGACGCCACCCTTTGGTCAATGAGCCATTCATTCCAAAGCAGAACTGGCACAACCTCTGCACCAAGAACCAGAAAGTCATGGGCCCAAGTCAAGGGACCTTCCTGAACAAACATGCCTAGAGTGGGCTTAGAGTGATTTTATTAACTGAGAGAGAGATCTGGGTGCACCTTCATTGCACTTAGGTATATGATTAGCAAGGTCTTTCCATGTGTCTCTGTTTAGCACAGCATCACCAACTATGACCGTTCCATTTAACATTTAGGGCCTGATTAAGAACTTGGCGGATGGGTTACTCCATCACAACGGTGACGGATATTCCGTCCACCGAAATATAAATCCCATAGGATGTAATGGGATTTATATTTCGGCGGATGGGATATCCGCCACCTTTGTGACGGAGTTACCCATCCACCGAGTTCTAAATCAGGTCCATAGTTTGCACTGTGGGTGTATGATAAAATGAACTCAGCCAATCTGAGACTAGATCATGCTAAGCCCACAAACATTGGTTAAAAATAAAATAAGTAAATGAATGTACAACATATGTAAATATACCAATTTGTCAACATCACTAAATGTTTTATCAGTTTCATACAGAACAGTTGCTCTAAATACACTATGTGTGCTATTCCATAACTCTAGTAATTGATAAATAAATAGTTAATTCAATATAAATACCATTGCTAGTTACTTTTGCCTGTAAAATTTTAATAAATTAGTTCAGTAAAATAATATACATTTTTGATGCAGACTTTCCTTAGGCTTGCTTAAATGTCTCTGGTGGTTTACTTCACAATTAATTTACTCACACGTTGGTTAAAAATGAAATTTTTTAGGTTTCAGCTGTGGTTCCATTTATAATATGCTTTCCCATTCATGAAAAATTGAGTGGGTGCCTCCAGCTCTGTGCTTAGCTTTTGAACATTATTCTCCTGTTGAATGCTAAAACACTTTTTGCCTTTAGTATTTTTTTTTAAGTGGGCTATTTATCTTCCTTACCCAGTGTACGATTCCCGGCACTAGTTAAACAAAGCATTCAAAAAGGTAAATCAAACACTACTTTCCTGTTCTGGGTCTGCACTTAATGGGAGATGGCCTCTGGCTTTTCATCCGTTGGGGCTGATGCTCACTAAACCTTCTGTAGCTTTGGAATGAAAATAACATACAATTTCAATGCCACTGGGATCAAGAATCCACAATCTTTGTGACTCACGGAATGACTGACATCTGACTCCATCTACCAGTGCTGCATTATTGCAACCCTACACCAACTGCTCCTGGCAGGTGCTGACCTAACAACCGGCTCAAACAACAATTAGTCAACCTCTTGAGACTTCCATTTGGTTTTATGTGTGCAATGGTGTGTTAAGGCCTTCAAAGCCTAAGCTGAATTAGTTGCTGTTGCTAATAGAATGACTTGAATGGATGAAGCCTGTAACCCCCTTACCTCAATGTAAACTTTACATTCCAATTCACATTCCTGGATATAACTGAATGGAAAAATAACAACACGAATGTCCTTATGCTCTGTCTGAACGTAAGCTTCTAACGAATATATAATAGAATAATTAAAAAATATGATGTTTAAATCATGATTCTTAAACCAATATGTTTACTGTACTGACTCAGTTCTACAAATTTTGTTTATGAACACTAGATAGAGCTGGTGTCTTGCAAGCACTTTGTATGGGAGGAGGCCCTTTATATACAGTTGTCACACAGATGACTTCTTAAATGTAGTTCACACATCTGAAATTCTCATGACAGTTGCATAATGTTCATAGCACATTTTACACATTTGTTTCCACCCAGTGAACCCCATCCCCCCACATTTACTGTCTAAGCAACCTGTGTTGCAAGGAATACTAACACATTAATTAGAACACATAGTTTGTTAAATTTATATATTGTGTTTTATAAAGCGCGAACATGACCATCAATGTATCAGAGTGCTGTACAACGAGAGAGCTGATGAGGGTTGCAGTACAGTCACTCAAGCTACTCTGACCATAGCTTTCGAAGAGCAACGAAAAACATAATAGGAAACAAAAGCAAATAGGGTGAAATGACAGTGTCAAAAAAGTTCTATAATGACACAAATGTTTCTAGTAGTATTACTTTTACTTCCTTCTTGAAAAGCCTGAGTGGCGTAATTGCTCTTGTTTAGGGTGGTAGGGAGTTCCACATTTTTGGGGCAGATCTGGTGAAAATGCAGCCTTGAGTTTTTCTTTTTTTTAATCTGGGTGCTTCTAGTATGAGGAATTTAGCACTTCTAGAGTCCCTTCCGCCTCGTGATAGCTTGAGCCTATTTACCAAGTACTTAGAACCAGAATTGTGTAGGACTTTGTGTGTTATGCATGCAACCTTCAGTTGGATCATTGCTTCAACTGGGTGTAAGTTAGGGCTCTGAGTGATAGGGAAATGCGATCATTACTATGTGTGACTGTGTAAAGTCTTGCAGCTTCATTTATTGTAGGTTTCATTGGGTCTAGGTGGGCTTTAGGAATACCTGTGAGTGTGGCATTTCCATTGTCCAGTCTTGACAGCAGTAGAGATTGCACTGCTGTTTTTTAGATCTCCTAAGGGTATGAAGGGTTTTAGTTTTCTTAGAAGGTGCAGTTGTAGGTTAGCGCTTCTGGTTGCAGCTTGTATGTGAGCTAACATGTTTAGATTTGAGTCTAGTGTGATGGCAAGTGATTTTACGGAGTCGCAGATGGTTGGGGTGCAGTTTAGTAATTTGATGTTAAGAGAGTAAGGTTGTGGTTGTTGTGATCTAGGGAGTGGGGTGAAAAGAATGAATTCGGTATAGTTTTAGATGGTTGTGTGCCAACCAGTCCAGTGTTTTCCGCAGGGTGTCGTCTAGTCTCCGAATATCCTCTGGAGAGGAGAGTTTGATGTAGAGCCGGATATCATCAACATACATCTGGTAAGAGATTTTTGGTTGTTTAAGGATTTCGATGAGTGGTTCCATTAAAAAATTTAAAAGCACTGGTGAAATTGTAGAACCTTTTGGAATGCCCCTGTCGATGTCTGCTACATCAGATAGGGTGATGCTTATTTAGACTCTTTGCGGTCAATTCTGCCAGAAGGAGTCAAATCTGGTAAGGAAGTCTCCTGAGTTCAAGAGTTTCTCTGAGGCATTTCTGGCTGACCGAGTTGAACGCTGCTGATAAATCTAGATTGATTAGGAGACAGGATATGCTTTGGTCTAGTGATATTTGTATATATAGAATTTTTCGAATGGCGTCCTTGGTATTGCGCTCAGGCCTTAAACCTGAGTGGTGTTTGTCTAATAGGTCAAAATTCTTTACGTGTTCATGTAGCTGATCTTGAGTGCATTTTTCTATCAATTTAGCCAGGAAAGGCAAACAGGATACTGGTCACAAGTTGTTTAAGTCTTTCTGGTCAGTGCCCTTTTTTATGGTTTATATCTTTCTATTCATTTAACACCAAGAAGTGCATAGCAAAGTGACAGTGTATGCAACACCTACATAGAAATCTACCAGTCTTGGTTTGAGTGACAAACACCCAGGTCCCTCCCCTTCCCTCCCAAGAAGCTCATGGTGCTTCCATAAAATTGTGATAATAACGTTCAATACATGAGGCAGTCTCAATTTCCATGTTGCGGGCCAAATCCAACAGCCGTAGGAGATGGAGGTATTAGGGACAAGTTAGTTCCCAGAATTTTCGTGTAGGGTTGGATATGTAAGGGCACTATAGTTTTCCAAAGGATGCCCCTTGCTTGTTGAGAGAGAGGGAGATCCGCTCCATGCCTAGAATAAGCCAAAGACAGTGGAGCCATCACAAGTGTGTGGGTAAATGTGTTGTCCCCCAGTAAGACAAGATATTCTGAGTCGCTGCGCCCAAGGCTAAGTTAATCTGCCTCCCTCATCCTGATTTCAGTGGGTAAGTGAGGGGGATTGGGTAACCCCAAAATCATGTAAGAAGGAAATCGAGGGAGTTGTGTGTCTAGGTGTCGGTCGATGTCACCAACCACTTGTGACCAGTATACCTGAATGTGCAGGCAAACCCAGAGAACATGCACCAGGGTCCCCCTGCCCCACACTCCCTCCAACAAGCTGCTCTTTTGTTCCGGTCCATCTTGTACATGCGTTCTGGGGTCAAATACTTGTATGTGAATACTTTGGTAAGCGTTTCAGTAAGAGCTGTGTTGCAGATGGTATGGCGGGCCCTGTAATATATATCCTCCCACTCCATACTGGTCAAGTGTCTCCCTAGTTCCTTTTCCCAGTGAAACTGATTAGATTTGTAGATATATCTAGAGGGTTGAGTGAGGAAGGTGTAGAGAGCTGAGATTAATCGTTTGTCAAGTGTCTTAGAAACCAACCATTGTTTGTATCAGGTGAGGTGTCTCTGCATAGCCGTCTTCTTATTGGGATGTAAAAGTCAGTGATGTAGTTGTGACTAGTAAAATTGCTCCGTCTCGGGAACGGCATAGATCACCTCCTCCTCATCCATCATGTGTTCCGCTGAGTGGTGTGATGACATCTGGAAAATGACCCGGGACTATTACCTGGTGAAAAGTCTGGGGTATCGGATAGAGGTATCAGAGGAGAGAGGAAGGAGGAAAGGCCATATCTAATGCCACACCAGTCCCAAGCCTCCATTGTCATTTTCGTATTTAGAGAGAGGTAGAGATTCCGTGGCCTGTGCAGTTTCTTCAGAGAGGGAATCTTCCAGAGGGAGATGCCAGCCACTGTGCGGTCCTGAAAGAGCTAGTATTGCTCCGACTCATCCCTGTTCCATTAAACTAGGTATCTTAATTGGGTTGCCTGAAAGTACAGTTGAAGGTTCAGCATCACGATGCCCCCAGCACCCGGAGATAAATAGCTAACATCTCTCCTCATTCGGGGTTGTTTCCAGTCCCAGACAAATTGGTGCAATTCAGATTGTATTTTGGGAATAATCCCTTTCAGGGGTACTAGGGAAAGTGTTTGAAAGAGGTACAGGATTTTGAACAAGATGGTCATCTTAATCACTGTGACTTTACCCAACCCTGAGATAGTGTGCGCTGTCCATCAGGCTAATTCAGACCTGAGGTGAGTAAGATATGAAATTGCTTGGACAGTTTAGGCCAGCCTGATCCCCAAGGAAGGGAATGTCGACTGAGCCCACTAAATATGTTATTGTGCAGCGAGGTGGTTTTCGAGTGCAGGGGGCATAGATAGATTCAGGGCTTGAGATTTGGTCATATTGACTTGAAACCCGAGGTGATACCGATGTCTCCAGCTCAGTCATGAATGCCGGGAGGGACAGCGCCAGGCTGTCCAGTGTTTCCCAGCACATCGTCTTCGTATAGAATAATCTTATGTTGTTTCCTCTCGAAAGTGATCCCAATGATCTTAGGATTGTCGCGGACTCTTTGAGCCAGAGGCTCCATATAGAGAGTGAACAGTAGGGGAGACAAGAGGCCCTACCAATGGCAAAGGGAGCAGAGATGCAGCAATTCCACCTGACCAATGCCATGGGAAAGCGATAACAATTTAGTACCCAAGACCGGAACCTTCCTGCTATGCTAAAGTGGAGACAGTCTTGTTCCAAGAAAGGCCAGTGTGCCCTATAGAAGACCATCTTGGCGCCAATAAACTAGAAGCATATACTCTCCCGGGGAGCGTGAGGCCCTTCTCTATGATATGCAGCACTTGTTTAGAGTTGTTGCTAGTCTGGCTTTGGGGGATAAAACCCAACTGGTCCGGGTCTACAATAGAAGGCATGCAGGGGCCCTGTCTGTACACTAAGATACTTGTGAACAGTTTAAGATCAATGTTCGGTAAGTAAATTTGACGGGATGAGCAGCATTGTTGTTGTGATCATTGCCGGGATTAGAGATAACCACCACCAGGGTCATCGGCATAGAGGGAGGAATAGCCCCGGGACTGAAAAGGAGTGGAACAGCCATGTCAGGAGCGGGTGAGGACTTGACAAAATGTTTTATAGAATATGGACGAGAAGCCATCAGGCCAGGTGACTTCAAGATCTCTTGTTGAGAGATCATAGAGATAACCTCCTCCACTCGGATCTCATCATCTAGCGAGGCTATTTCATCCAAGGTAAGGGAGAACGCGTGGGAATCCGCCAGGTAGGATGTAACGTCTACAAGGTCCAGACATTGACCAGTATATAGGTTTGCATAAAAGTCTTAAAATGTGTTCGCAATCCTGATCTGGCAGCCACAAGTCCACAGCCTCGCCGGGGATCTACGCCAGTACTGGTGTGAGGGCGACTGTACCCCGTGGTGGAAGGAACGCTGGGTGAGGCTTATATTGGACATTACAGACGAAGTAACAAGCCTGCGTTGGTACCACTATCCTACTCGGCCCATCTGTGGTCTGCAGCCATGACCAGAGGAGGCGGGGGTCCCTCCAAGCAGGGGACCATCGATAAATTTACAGGGCCCAGTGGGGGTCCCGGGCCCTCGGGAGGAGGACATGGCGCGGGGCCGGATAATGCGGCGCTCATGGCAGCGATCACCCAGTCCAGGGACACGCTCGATGCTAAAATTGGTGCGGTGGGTGCAGATGTCACCTTGTTGCGTCAGGATTTACGAAACGCAGTAGCACGAATTACAGAGGCGGAATCTAGAATTTCGGTGGTGGAGGAAGATGTCGGTTCCCTGAAAAAGAAAATGGCGGCAATGGAAAATATTCAGAGGGGCCTGGCACTCCGCGTGGAAGATGCGGAAGGGCGCGCACGCAGAAATAACCTCCGCTTTATTGGCTTTCCGGAGAGGTGTGAGAAGGGGAATATGGAACAGTTTCTCTCACAGTGGCTGGAGAGCTGGCTGCCCCCGGGGGTTCTCTCTAACTGTTTTGTCATTGAGCGTGCTCACCGAGCCCTAACACAGAGGCCACCGGAGGGTGAGCGGCCAAGGGCAGTGATAGCTAGACTTTTGAATTATCATGATCGGGACGCCATTTTGAAAGAAGCGAGGACCAGGGATTCCATTTTGTTTGAAAATCAAAAGATCATGATTTTTCCAGACTATACTAGGCTTGTGCAGCAACAGCGCCATTCCTTCATTGCCGCCAAGGCAAAGCTGCGAGGATTGAAAATCCAGTATTCCCTGCTGTATCCGGCCCGCCTGCGGGTGGTTTTTCAATCACGAACACTCTTCTTTGACACCCCGGAGGATGTGTTTAAATGGACGGACGAAACTGTGAGACTCAGGCCGAATGCCCAACCGGGACTCAACTCCGGCTCTTCCAGAGGTTCATCGCAGGAACGTGGTGATCAGCCAGCCAGGAGCAGAAGGAACCGGAGGTCCAGATCACGGAAGCGATCTGCTTCTGTCAATGGGACACAAGACAGTGGGACAGTGGACTCGGATCAATCTGGAAAGGGTCATTGAAGGCCTTGGGAGTACTCTGCTTCTCGGTTGCCGATACAAGCTCCTCTTAATGGGAGCTGCATGGCCGGGTCCTATAGTTTGGATGCATGACCAAGGCCTCTGTTGTTGATGGAGAATGACGTATTGTACATGTGTGGGATTGTGGGGGGGGTTCGGGTGGCCGCTTCTTAGGGGCTGCCATTCTCCTACTAGTGTGGGAGTTGTCTTGGGGGGGGGGGTTTCTACTGTTTCCCAGGGAGTTGGGATCCATTGGCATGGTTGGTCTTGGGTCCTCTGTTTTGGGCCCGAGGCTGCCCATGCCGCGACAGGTACTTCAGAGTTCTATGAGGTATAGGGGAGGGGGGTGTGGGGTGCAGATGGAGAAGGAAGGGGGGGTAGAGTTGGGGTTGGGGTGGGACAATGTGGGTGGGGGGTCTGTTGCTGTTGGGGGGACGTGGGGTAGGTGGGGGGGACAACACGTGAGTCTTTCTGATATGTTGATGTCGTTGCTAGGTGTGTGGGTGTGGCGTACAGGGCCTGATTGGGTGGTACCCCTTGATTATGGCTGAAGCGTCCTCAGGGCTCCCTAGTGAGTCCATGTGCGTAGTTACTTGGAATGTCAGGGGGATGCTCGATAAGATCAAACGTGGAGCGATTTTGCGATGGGGGAAGAGGGAAGCTGTAGATGTGCTATTATTGCAAGAAACGCACATGATGGGGACGAAAGTGCTCTGTTTAGAGCGGTTTGGCTACCAACAAGTGTATCATGCCGGATTTGCCAGGGGGTCTAGGGGGGTAGCCGTCTTGGTGCACCGCAGGTTGGCCTATGTACACGAGAAACAATGGGCGGATCCACAGGGTCGTTACATTTTTATAAAAGGTATGGTGGGCACTGAACCGGTGGTCTTTGGCAGTGTATACGCCCCTCCCCCTATGCAGTGGTCCTTGTCTGAGCGGCAGTTTACTGTGTGGGACAATATTCCAGAGTCCATGGCAGTGGTGGGAGGTGATTGGAACGAGGTGATGGATGTAAGCATGGATCGCCTGCGACTGCGAGAGACGATAGTGACTGCCCCCCCTTCCCGATTGACTGCGATGGTGGATGGGATGGGCTGGGTGGATGTGTGGCGCCATATGCATTCTAAGGTGCGAGAATACACGTATGTTTCCGCGGTACATGACTCCTTCTCGAGGCTTGATTATGTGTTTGTGCCCGGAGTGTACCTGAACAGGGTGCGGGAGGCCGAAATTTTGCCGAGAGGGCTATCTGACCACTCCCCAGTGGGGGTCAGAGTTGATATGCTTAAAAAACGACAGCCTTTCAGGTGGAGGATGTCCTCGTGGCACCTCCAGCAGCAGGACTACGTCCAGCATCTACGTGGTGCGATTGCCCACTATTGGGAAGAAAACCTAGTGAATGACATAGACGCGGTGGTAGTTTGGGAGGCAATGAAGCCCACCATACGGGGCATTGACATTGCGTGGTGTGCGGCAGCCCGCAGACGACACCGAGAAACCATTGCTGAGGCGGCCACGCTTGTGGGGTCCTTGGAACAGCGGTGCCAGGGAGGGGGTGATGAAATAGCGGTGAGATTGCTCCTGCAGGCACAACAGACTTATGCGTCGGTGCTGTTGGACGAGGCTCGACAGGCATGGCTAGCCACGCGGAGCAGAGTGTATCAATGGGGAGATAAGTCCTGCACGATGCTTCATAGGCTGTGTCAGCGTACCTTCCAGCCACTTGCACTGCCGGGCCTCACTGCTGAAGACGGGACGGCGATAACTGACCCGGGTGAGCTGGCGGCGAGCTTTGCTCACTATTTTGAGGTACAATATGCACCGCAGGATGGTCTGCCTGCGGAGGAGGTCGCCAAATTCATTGATGACTTACCGCCGAGGGCGGTCTCGGATGAGACCAAGGTAGCACTGGATCTTCCCCTTACGGCGGAGGAGCTGGGCGACGCGCTGGGGCAGCTCAACACTGGGAAGGCACCTGGGCCAAGTGGCTTCCCGAGCGAATTTTATAAGAAATTCCACCTCCAACTAGGGTCCCATTTCCGAAATGCGTTGGAAGCGGCACGCACACGAGGTAGGCTGCCCCCTGACTGGCGTCATGCAGAAGTGGTGGTTTTTCAGAAACCAGGCAGGCCTCCGGACAGTCACGACTCCTATCGTCCGATCTCATTGCTCAACATAGAGGCCAAAAATACTTGCCAAGGCGTTGGCGAACCGCCTGCTCCCATATGTGACGGATCTGGTGCACCCCGACCAGGCCGGCTTCATGCCACATAGGGCGACGCGGCATAATATCAGGCGGGCACAGGCGGCGGTTCATGCTATGGGTGCCACGGGTGACCGGGCAGCGTTGCTGCTGGCGGACATTGACAGAGCGTTCGACTCAGTTAGCTGGGCGTATTTATTTGCCCTTCTGCCCCGTCTCAACCTGGGCCCGGTATTTGTTTCCAACGTCAAATTACTATATACAGATATCACTGCTTCAGTGCGGGTCTCTGGGGCAGTCTCGAAAGAATTTCCAATTGGCCGGGGGACCCGACAAGGGTGTCCACTCTCCCCATACCTCTTTGCTCTAGCTATGGAGCCTCTGGCCTCTTGGGTGCGCATTGACGCCCAGATGCGGGGCTTTGAGTGGGGTGGGAACCTTACTGATAGAATCGCGCTATACGCGGACGACGTCCTATTCTTTCTTACGGATCTCCCCAGGTCGGGACCCCGAGTCTTGGACATCATGCGTATTTTTGGGGAGGTATCGGGCCTTCATTTGAACCCACGCAAGTCTACTCTGTGGGTGTTGGGTGGTGGTGCTGCGGCAGGTCCCTGGGCGTCGGCATTGCAGGTGGCGGCCGGGGGGTTAAAATACCTAGGAGTGTTCCTCTCTGAATCAGTGGATATTGCATGGGAACGGAACATAGTGCCAGTATGGGAAAAGGTCCAGACGGATGTGAAAACATGGTCGCCCCTAACCATTTTCGGTAGGTCGGCGATATTCAAGATGGTTGCGCTTCCGCGCCTCCTCTATCAGCTGCAAAGCTACCCACATCCAATTAACCCCCGGTGGTTTCGACAGGTCAACTCAGTTCTGGGCCGCTTCCTCTGGGCTGGAGGGGCGGCCAGGGTAGCGCTGCGAACATGCTTCCTGTCTACGTACTGTGGTGGTTTAGCCACGTCGGACCTCTTATCCTACTATCAGGCCTCCCAGCTGCTGGTACTTAATGACTGGTGGTATGGAGACAGGGGAGACCCGGCGTATGCCCTGGAGCGTTTGCTGATGGGGAATAACACCCTCCATACGATCTTATACTCGGCTAGGCTAAGGCGGGCATTGCCGTGTGTTACTCGAGTTGTCTTTGAGGTGTGGCGACAGGCACTGCGTCGCATGGGCTGGTGGAGTCGATTAACGGCGGAGACTCCGTTATGGCACAATGGGCGACTGCCCGCACTGGCTACATTGACGGGCTTTGATGGCTGGGATGCAATCGGGATCTCGTCATTGGGCCACGTCATGACAGGGGTTACCCTCAAGTCGTTTCAGGAGCTCGGTGCAGAGTTCCACATGCCCAAGACCCAATTCTTCCGATACCTTCAATTCCGACATGCGCTGATGCCTAGCCTTACGAACCTGGAGTCACTCCCGGAATTCAGCCCACTCGAAGCGAAGGTATTCATGGGAGACCTTGGAGATAAGAAAGTGTCCCGAATTTATCAAACACTGGTTACTCACTGCTCAACCGACCTCCTCTCACTCAAGGAGGCCTGGGAGGATGATGTTGGTCTCCTGGATGACGATGATTGGAGGGAGGCCCTGGAGTCCCCGCGTGGGGCCGCCATCGCCATACGGCTTCGGCTCATTCAGTTCAAGTACTTACACAGGGCGTACTACACCCGAGAGAGGCTGTGGAAGGCGGGATTGATTGGGTCCCCAGAGTGTCTGCGCTGCGGAGCTGAGAAAGGTACGCTATTGCATACAGTATGGTCGTGTGCTGGATTGGTCAGGTTCTGGAGGGGCGTTTGGAGTTGCCTGTCAGAGGTATTAGGATGGGATCTTCCCCGCACTCCTAGATCAGGGCTGCTCCATGTATTGGAGGGAGTCAGTGGAAATATATATAAACGCCATTTATTGTTGTTGGAGCTGGTGGTTGCCAAACGGGACCTAGCGCGAGCATGGAAGGGAGAGCGAGCCCCCCCCCCCCCTGTGTGCGTGGAAGGCTGGATTAGATTACTTCATGGGACTGGAACGCCCGGTGTTTGAGGCGAGAGGGTGCCCCCGGAAGCACTTTAAGATCTGGAAGCGATGGGCGGAGTATAGGGGATTGCTACTGGATCCTCCAAGGGAACAAGAAGCCGAAATACAGGTAGAGGATGCGGTACGGGCCTAGGCGGTGCGTCATGCCTATCACAAGGCGACCGAATACAGATTGTCTGGTATACTCACGTGTTAGGGGTTAGGGAGGGATAAGGGGTGGGTAGTAGGGGGGTTGGGTGGTTGGGGTTTGTGGGTGGAGGAGGGGGGGGGGGTGTTCTGTTATTCGGCTTTTCTTGTGTAAAATATGCATTACAAAAAATGTGTCATGATGCTTGGTGGTGATCTCCAGACTGTGGGGAGCCACATATTTCCTTTTTACCTATCTGCTCAATAAATTTTGTTGTGGAAAAAAAAAATGTGTTCGCAATGGCAGTGTCATCCGTGATCTGTGCCCCGGTTGTAGGAAAGTAGGATCTGCTGCGTATGGTTACCCCCACTTTTTGCTGATGTATTACTGTTTTTGGCCTAGTCTGACTGGGCTCCTGATATCCAGGACCCCAGTCTATCTGCTTTCTCCCTTAAATTGCATGTGTGTACTTTAGGTACACTCCAGATTGGATACTGGGGTACCCTTATCAGTCCCTAGTATATGGTACACTATGGGACGCTATCAGTACCCGGTGGCAGAGGGCTGACTCTAGTTGCTCGTGCGGCTGCTCATGTTTGTTTTTATTATTCTACATGTGAGGAATTGCTATTTTAAAATTACATCTTTTTTCTGTGCTTACCTGCTCCACCCCCTAGCCCCAGTCCGACGCGGCTGAGTGCCGATTGTTCGGAGGGCTTCCAGGGAGTCTAGCCTCACTTCCTGTTAGGTTGGCACTCTAGCTCTGCACACCCACACCTATTTAATCTCTTGCTTGTGCGCACGTGCAGCGGACGCGATCTGTACCCGGTGGCAGAGGGCTGACTCTAGTTGCTCGTGCGGCTGCTCATGTATGTTTTTATTATTCTGCATGTGAGGAATTGCTTTTTTTAAATTACATCTTTTTCTGTGCTTACCTGCTCCACCCCCTAGCCCCGGTCCGACGCGGCTGAGTGCCAATTGTTCGGAGGGCTTCCGGGGAGTCAAGCCTCACTTCCTGTTGGGTTTGCGCTCTAGCCTCTGCACACCCACACCTATTTAATCTCTTGCTCGTGCGCACGCGCAGCGGACGCGATCAGTACCCGGTGGCAGCGGGCGCGCCAAAGGCAAGCCCGTCTGCGCCCGTCCGCGGCCAGTAGGGGCTAGGGGCCAGGCACTATGCTCAATTTTATGCGTATGCTTCCCAAGAACTTGTCGCGCTTCAGGGCAACTGGGTTCTTCCTGGCCATACTTTTTCACGTATCAAAGATACTGGTATTTAAACCCCAGCCGCACTGCATCCCTCCCACTTCACATAGGCCAGTTGGTTCACTCCCCGCCCTATGCTATGGCATCTGTGCCTTCCCAGCCTCCCTTGGCCCAGCCTGTACCCACGACAGTGTCAGCCTATCTCCTTAATACTCGTTCTGCAGTCAAACATCAGCTTGAACTTTTTACATTTTTGGACACTGTTAAGCCTGATATGTTGTTTCTTACTGCAACATGGCTTTCCTCTGATTCCTCCCCAGACATATTAGCGGCAATCCCTGACCCTGAATCCTCCTAGCCCATAACAAATCAAAGGAAATTTTTTAAATCATGAATGACTTCACCAATGATGACAGAATTTTACCTGCGCAGGCCCCTACCCAAGAGACATGTAATTCTCTAAGCACCTTCTTTGTCGAAAAAATCATGACTATCAAGAATAGCATCCCCCTTCCCACTTCTGCCAGCTTATCGGTCCCTATCCTTCTCAATCCACTCTCATTTACACACTTCCCCGCCATCAGCCCGAGCATCCTCTCAGAGCTCTTAACCGGCATAAAATCGGGCTCTCCAAACGACTGCTGTCCTCCCCCCGTCCTCAGGGATATCTTCTCAACCCTACCTCACAGCATCCTCCCTTTTCTGAACGAATCCCTTGGCCAAGGCTTGGTTCCTAGTGCCTTAAAGGAGGCTATACTGGTTCCTCTACTGAAGAAACCTGGGGCGGACCCCACTAACCTTTCTAACTACCGCCCCATCTCCCTTTTGCCTTATTTGGCAAAGATTCTGGAGGCCCATGTAACTAATCACCTTTCTAAGTTCATCGAAAGCTCCAGTTTCCTCGAACCCAACCCAGCAGGCTTTAGGCCTGCACATTCTACAGAGACCGTCATCTTAGCAGTATTAAATACACTGAGGGGAAACGCCGACAAGGGGCTCCGCAGGCTTTGGTGCTCTTGGATCTTTCAGCCGCGTTCGACACGGTGGACCACAACATCTTGCTTCACCGTGTCGGACAAGCTGGCATCCAGGGCCCTGGCTTCAAGTGGATTAAGTCATTCCTTTCAGGTAGATCACAAACGGTCCGACTGGGTCCCTACACGGCCACTAAGACACCTACAGTATGCGGAGTACCCCAGGATCCTCTCTTTCACCATTACTATTTAATTTGTATCTCCGGCCATTGATCCACTCACTAAAAAATGGGAAGATCACGGTTTTCAACTACGCCGATGATCTTCAGATCATCTTCCCTCTGGATTCCCCTAACTCTGTAACAGAATTCCAAGCAGTGATGCTCCACATACAGCAGTGGATGAATCACAATCAGCTTAAACTTAATCCTGGGAAAGCGGAGCTCATTTTGCCAGGAAACAGTGTGGCATACTGGGGCCCACACTTCTGGCCATCTGTACTAGGCCCCCCTCCCACACCTTCAGGCTCAGTGAAGAGCCTAGGGGTGGTTATCAACTCCGACCTCTCCCTTAAAGGACATGTAGGGGCAGTGATCTCCACTAGCATGTTTCAGCTGCGTAAAATTAGAAAGATTTCTCATCTGTTATCGCACGCGGCCCTTGTGCAAGTGGTGATCTCCTTGGTGCTATCTCGACTTGACTTCTCCAACTCCCTTTACCTTGGTTTACCTCAGTCCTTGCTTCACCCCCTCCAAATCGTTCAAAACCAGGCGGCAAGACTAATATACAAAACCCCCAGATGGCAATCGGCCAGGCCCCTGTTGCGTAAACTACATTGGTTACCCATTGAAAAAAGAGCTGCTTTCAAGACAGGCTGCCTAATTTTTAAAACACTCCATTGCAATAGCCCTGAATTCATGAAGGGACTCATTGTAAAGCACTGCCCGACCCGCAATCTCCGCTCAGCCTACCTCCACTTACTTGTCACCCCCACCATCAAACAGAAGAAAATAGGCGGTCGCAGGTACGCATACTTGGCACCCAGGCTTTGGAATTCCCTCTCCTTGGCGATTAAGACGAGTAACAATTTACTGAGCTTTAGAAAGGGCCTAAAGACCTGGTTATTTTCTCAGCCCTGTTAACCTGCTTTGCCGCGCTTTCTTCATACATACCTAGCGCCAGGAAACTTATGGTGTCAGTGCGCTTTACAAATTCATACTAACAGAACATAACATAACCATTACTATATTTTACACTCAGACCGCCCGGATGGGAAAGCCGGAGGTGGCGTTGCGATAATTATTCATTCAAATTTTCAGTTTTTGCCTATGCCCTTCCCCATTATTGCAGCGGTTGATTTTCTCGTTATCCGTTCCACTTCCACCACTGCTCCTTTAACCTGCGTTCTTTTCTATCGTCCACCGCAGTCCATGCCCCTTTTCTTCAGGCAGTCGAGGAACTGTTGGCTGTGCTTGTTGTAAATAACTCTCGCTTATTGGTGTTGGGCGATTTTAATTTTTGGTCCTCTGAACCGCGGGAGGACCCCCAGTCTAAAGAGTTCACTGACCTGCTCTGTAATCTGAATCTTTCCCAGCACCTACACTCCCCGACTCATATCCATGGACACATCCTGGCCCAGGTTTGGTCAATTAACTTGAACATTCCTACTCCTGCCATCAGCTCATATCCTTGGTCTGACCACTCCTTTATCTCATTTTCCTTCGACCTTGTGGAGGCCTGTAAATCCCTGCTCCCTTCTAACACTTGGGCTCAAAATTGGGGATGAGTGGACATATCCCTCCTCTGTTCTTCCCTCTCATCCTCATGTCCTAACCTACTTGACCTCTCCCCTCATTCCCAGGTCATCACAATTAACAACTGGCTTTCTTCAGCCTGCGATCAGTTGGCCCCTCTAAAATGCCTCAGGACTCGCCGCCTTCATGATTCCAATAGGTGGTTTACCCCCGAGTTAAAATCTAAAAAGTTGGCTCTCAGGCAGGCTGAACGTCATTGGAGGCTTAGGTGCTGCCCTTTATTAAAATCTCTGTACCTTACCTTGTTACATGACTATAAGAAATCTATCCTTCTGGCTAAATCGGATTATTTTACCATAAAAATTCTTCCTTCAGCTAATAAGCCTAAAGACATTTTCTCGATTGTCCACGACCTGTCCACTTCTGCAAGAGCCACCCTTAAGCCATCCCCTTCACAAGCCCTCTGTAAATCTCTCAATGAGTATTTCATTGACAAAATCAGTACAATCAAAGCAAATATCCCTCCTCCCTCACCCAGCTTCGTTTGCCCTGACCCTTCCTCTAACCCTTACCTTCTGGAACAGTTCCCCCATATATCTAGGGAAACTTTCTTTTCTTTACTCACCAAAGTCAAATCTGGTTCCACTTATGACAGTTGTCCTGTCTACCTACTAAAAGAGGTCTTCTCTGTCTGTCCTGATCCCCCTCTATCACATCTCAACAATTCCCTTTCATTGGGGACGGTCCCTGACCTCTTCAAATCTGCTAAAATTATTCCTATCTTGAAGAAGGTAGGGGCCGATCCGTTCTCTCCTTGCAATTTCCGCCCCATTTCCTTGCTTCCCTTTATGGGGAAAATCTTGGAGAGTCATGTTACAGCTTGCCTTAGCTCCTTCATCAAGAATACGCATTTTCTAGACCCTCATCAGGCAGGCTTTCGTCCTACGCATTCCACAGAGTCTGTCATCCTCTCTGTGTTGGATGAACTTAGATGCGGAGCCAACGCCAACTTTTCTCAGGCCTTGGTCCTCCTGGATCTGTCAGCCGCCTTTGACACGGTCGATCACACCATCCTGATCGATCGTGTCAAAGGCGCTGGTCTTCGGGGATCCACTCTGGCTTGGATCGCCTCATTTTTGGAGAATCGCCAGCAGGCCATTCAGCTGGCCGGCTTTTCTTCTGCTGCCCGTGATATCACCTGCGGTGTCCCCCAAGGTTCTTCTCTTTCTCCCCTTCTTTTCAATCTGTATATTCTTCCTCTCATCTCTGCTCTTCAAAAATTGGACGTCACAGTGTTTAATTACGCTGATGACCTCCAACTTATTTTCAATATCTCATCTTCTTCTTCTGTTCTTAACTTTCAATCAGTTATGACTTTTATCAGCGACTGGATACATTTCAACCACCTTAAGCTCAATCCTGAAAAGACCGAGCTAGTGCTTACTGGTGGTGCCTCCAGTCCCTGGTCCTCTTCTTTCTGGCCCTCTTCTCTGGGCCTCTCTCCCTCTCCCTCAGCTTCTGTTAAAGGTCTTGGTATTAGAGTCAGCAGTGACCTCTCCATGCACTCTCAAGTCAGTGCGGTGGTCTCATCTTGCTTTCTCAACTTACATATCATACGCAAAATCTCTTGTTTCTTTTCTAATGCGGCACTTAAACTAATCTTGCTAGCCATGGTCATTTCACGGCTGGATTACGGAAATACTCTGTACGTCGGTATTCCTGCGCACGAGCTTCGCCGTCTCCTACTAATCCAGAACCAGGCTGCAAGGTTAGTCTACAAATTCCCCAAACACTACCATGTTACCCCGCTTTTAAAAACATTACATTGGTTACCTCTCTCTGAACGTTCTTATTTCAAACTCGGCTGTTTGATCTTTAAGGCTTTAGCCGGCACAGCTCCTGCCATTACAGCTGCCAAACTCAAGGTTTACGTTCCCACCCGTGACCTTCGGTCCTCCTTCAAACACCTTTTGTGCATTCCCCATTGTAGAAGGAAGAAACATGGAGGCATGAGTTTCTCCTTCTTGGCCCCCTCCTTTTGGATCTCTTTACAACTTAGTATCAGGATTACTGCCTCTTACATGGACTTCCGTAGGGATCTGAAGACCTGGCTTTTCTCGCAAGCTTTTGCCGAGTAGGCTGCCTCCCTACTACCCACTTACTTCCGTCCTCAGCGGCAAGAAACCGTCTTGTCTACGAGCGCTTTATAAAACTTTTAACTTTAACTTTATGTAACCAGGGCATAGGTACCCAGGGGCCTCCCATGGGCTGCAACATGTATTATGCCTCTCATGAGAGGCCATTCAAAATGACACGACAGGCCTGCTACAGCAGATGGTGTAAGATGTTGCGTGCACCACTTACTGAGATATAGTTTTACTATATCTATCTGAATCACTACACTTAAAAACTTATCAGATCCCCCCTATGGCAGGCCTTATCAATCCTGAAGGCAGGGTGCTGGGTGTTACGTGAGAGTGTGCCCCTGCATGAGCAGAGCCCCTCCACTGCCTTCGGAGACCGTTCTTCAGGGTTGTCTGTGATGCAGCCATACATATATAGTTAAGTGCATTATAACCTTGCGGTACATGCTAACTTTCAAACGGCTGCTTAGAAACATGTTGTGTTTGGTGTCAAACACCTTGGAATCATAAATCCACACCAGTAACTGGTGTGGGAGGTATGATTCCACCCTTCTAGAACTACTACAGTGGGTCACCGATCTACCCAGTACCAGCTTTCACGACCTGGGTAGCACAAAATGGATGCTGCCAGCCACATACACGATTCTGCTCTCCTGCTGCTGAGCCAAGCTCGAGCAGAGGAAGGCATGACAATAGGCATCCTGTCACAGGGAGGTGTGATCACCTACCAGACAGGGTTTAGTGTATTGGGGCTGGGTGGGTGCACTCTGAGAGTGCCAGAAAGTCTGTACTGGCGGCACATTTGGTGACCCTGTGCATAGTCCAGCTCAAACCAGTTCTGGAAGCCATTAGCTCCTGCTCTGGTACAAAACTGGACAAAGGACATGGGTGTAGCCACTCCTCTGTCCTGCATCTCCCCTAGGAGGGTCCACAGAATCTATCCAACCCCTTCCCATGGGTATAAAGTGGGTTACCTGACTACAAGACTTTAGATTTTACCTGGACAAGATTCTGCTAAGAAGAAACCAAGTACTTCGACTGCCTGAACGACGCTGGGCGACTGAAGAATCTCCCTTGGAGTAAAGGATTTACTCCCCTGCAAAAGCAGGCACCTAAACGCATCTGACTGGTGTGCTTCTCCTGAGCTCCTAAGAACTCTGAAGATTTCAGCAACATATGAGGTAGGTTTTTGAAGGTCCCTGAGGTTGATCTGTCCTCTCGTGATTCTGAGACCAGTATTCCTCATGGAGACCGTGCAACTTGAAGCCCTCTGTACCGTGTACATTTGCAGTTGCATATGCCTGTTGGTAATTCCCGAGCTTATGCATTGGACTCCGTGTAGTCCTCACCCCAAGCAGTATTTGTGATGAAGATTTCCAGCCTCCACTCACCGAGTGTCCTGTGGGCTGGTACTTTGCAAACTTGCTTGACATCTCCTCGCGATCCCTGGTCCGTTGGCCTGTGGGTCCTGGCGAGGGTCACCTTGTTTGTTCTTGGGCTTACCTGGTTGCTCCAGACTTGCCCTGACTCTCCATTGCTTGGAGTGTCCCCTGGACTTTGCTGGTTCACACCGTAGCCTATTTTCTCTTACAGCATAGGTTGCATTTGTCAAGGCTTGATGGTGCTCCAGCTAGACATCGACCCCTCAGCACTCGACATCCTTTGTGGGACAGCTCACCTCTGGATCCTGGTTGTCCTCGACATCTCCTGGTCACCATGGCTGTAGAGTCAAGAAACCCATCTTCACACCTGAAGCACCCAACATCGGTGGGTATTCGACTACCAAGCCCATGGACACCTGAAGTGACCCAGACTCTGTTCCCTCTGCTTTCAGGTTCCTCTCACCTTGAATCGAGGCTTGTATTCCACTGGACCCTCTTCGCCCTCCTGGCAGCAGTACTTCTTTTCAGCTCTCCACTGAAAACGACAAAGGTCTCCGACACCACTTGACCCCTATGCACCCGGCTCCTCTGGGATATGTAACACAGGTACCTCGGTATTCACTGGTGGGTTGGCCTTAGAACCTCCTATGTTCCAAAGGGTTTGGTCGAAGTCCTTGTAGAAGTGTCCTTAAACTCTAACTTTGCAACCGCGACTTTCCCATAGAATTGTACGGAGCATGCACCCGTCCTCCGTAGGCTCCCTGTATCACTCCTCTGGGTCGTTCCTTGGGGTCCCAGTGATTCTACATGCTCTAGGCACTTTGTCTAGTCAATTCGTTATTCTTATACCATTTTTTGGGAATATGGTTCGGTCTCCCCCTGTAACCCACTGTATAAGTTGCTATATACAAATGTTCTATTGATTCAGTATTGTGTACTTTGTGCCCTAGTCTCGCATGGAGATTAGTAGAGAGTGTTATATTAATAAATACATATTTTTATATAGCTACTGTGTGGTTCTCCTTTCATTTAGTCATTAGGGGGTGATATTCTGGTAAAATAAGCTGCTTTACATTCCTTCATGATTAAGCCTGAAGGCTGGTCTCCACAGCTACCACTAGGATAGCTTCCTAAAGGTTATCTTTGACCTCATACATCATAAGGGTCGTGTGGACTGGTACAGGGTGCCCACTTTGAGTGGATTTCGAGTTTCTGCTGCTGAGTGCATAGCCTGTTGGCGAGGAGGCGGACACCCTTGTCGCCTCCCACATAAAAATCCTGGTGCAGACATAGTGCTGCGTATTCAGCTCTGTCTAGGTCAATCATTGCCAGATGCGCGCAAGCAGCAGTCAATTGATGTCAGATTCTTGGGGCCCCCTGCGCTGGTGTATACCTTCTAGTTCTTTCACCTGCCTAGATAGTTGATCCTTTTTTTCCCTGCGCGCTTTGTTTTCCACGGCCGAAATGGCAATGAGTTCTACGCATATGACCGCTTTGAGAGCTTCCCAAAGCGTTGCAATGGAGATATCAGGGGAATCGTTTGGGGCTAGGTAGTCAGTGATAGCCTTGTAAACCTGCTGTACCAGCTCAGGGCACTGCAGTAGAGTGTCTCTCATCTGCCAAGTCCGGGTGGTGCATGGGGGGGAAGCCTCGTCTCCAGTGTAACCACTGCATGGTCTGATAACGAGGCAGGTAGGATCCCTGCAGCAGAGGTAAGCGTAAGAATGTCCCTTGTGCCCATGAAGTGTTCTTATCTAGCATAGGTCTTATGTGTGTGAGAGAAGTAAGAGCAGTCGCAGGTGCTGTGGTGAATTATCCTCCAAATATCTAAAAGCCCCAGGTCCTTGGGCCAACCGTGTCCCTCTTTCGTTAATGCTGATGACGGCTGATAGCCAGAAACCGGTCCTAGGATGCTTGATTCCGGTCCAGGGAAGACATGGCTTGGCAGTTCGGGTTGGACTGTTCCCATGAGGCACAGGGTCAAGGCTGCTTTGCATATGGCCATGTCTGAACTGGGGTAGTGTGGAGTGCAATAAAACTATGGATTTAGGCCCAGATCTCTGTACTGGGGTGAATGTATGACATTGTTCTGTATTCTGTCCATCAACTGTTGTTTTTGCATTTGTCACCCCGAGTGGGACGGGTATGCTCAGACGTGAGTCCCGTGCTCTCCACACCACTGGAGTCAAGCTATCCTGGCGGATTACGGCTGACAGCCAGAAACCGGTCCTAGGATGCTTGATTCCGGGCCAGGGAAGACATGGCTTGGCAGTTCGGGCTGGACTGTTCCCATGAGTCACAGGGTCAAGGCTGATTTGCATTTGGCCATGTCTGAACTGGGGTGGTGTGGAGTGCAAAAAAAACGATGGATTTAGGCCCAGATCTCTATACTGGGGTGAATGTATGACATTGTTCTGCATTCTGTCAATTCAACTGTTGTTTTTGCATATATCCTGTTTAAGGGCTGCGAAGACTTTCCGTAAGATCCCAAGCAGTTGCTACAGAAACTCCCTTGGGACAGGGGCCTCACCACCCTGCAGGCCTCCCGCCGCCAGTTCATCTGATGGTGGCAGGGTCAGAAATGTCTCCCTGACCTGCTCAGACTTCTTCGCTAGTGTCTTGTTGAACAGATCCGTAAGCGTAGCGTCCTTTTTCACGTTACGTTAGGAAGTCATGATAGCATGAAGACGGGCGGCCCAGGAATGTCGGACACAAGCATTGACACCAGAAAAGGATTCAAATACTCAGGGCCCAGAGCTCTACCAGGGTCGTGCATACCAGGAGAATGCGCCAGTGGCAGGGTCGAGGGTAGTACCCTGGGAGAAGGAAGCTCTGCGTCACAGGCCACACCGGCCAAAAGCCTCCGTGCTCCGGCACCGGCAGGACAAATGTGCCTCTCACAGTCCTCACTATGTTGTGCGTGAGTCTGATTGGGGACACCAACTTCTCTGGATCGGGGCGACTATCAGGGTTAAAGAGCAGCAGTGAGGCCTGGAGAGCACTTTGGGTGCACCGGTCAGCAGAATAGCATGTGAGGCCAAGCGATAGTGAAGAGCGCCCCCTGTGGCACAGCCTGCTCCCCGAGTGAAGGGTGGAGGTATAGGGTGGCCCTGCTTCCTTGTCCTTATAGGGGACCCACTGGGTCGGTCAGTAGTCTATCTGGTTCTCAACGAAGCTTTCCCCACTTGTGGGGAACCAACTGCTGGACTGGTGGCGTTCAGGGGAAGTTATCCCAGAGAGGTAGCTTATCGTTGAGCTGCGTGTTTGGGGGCCACAGGAAAGCACGAGCCCACCAGGTCACGCCAGGCCTGTTGCAGGCCTCACGCCATCTCCAGTGAAGGTGGCACTAATGATGAGCTAATTCAGTCCCCAGGCCCTGAACAAAGCGGGGCCTCAGGACAGTAGTACTAGCCGGCCCAGCAGTCGAAAGGGGCAGCAGAAGGTCCACTATGGATGGACCATCGCCCTATGCTGCACCACCACTTCCGCTGTAGTCATTCGGTCTCGACAGTAGGTGGGGGCCAGCACTGCGTGAATGAGCACAGCGGGGCCTGAGTCGCGGGTGATCAGGTGAGCACCAGCAGGGATCACAAGCTGTGAGAAGGAGGCCCGTTGTCCACAGGGCCAGGAGGTGAAAGGTGCCATACATCCAGGCCGCCATATTCTGCAGCTCGCGGTGCCCACCATCTTGGCAGCACAGCCGCAGGGCCGCACCCCGCTGATTTCTCCAGAGGAGGAATCCGCGCCACCCAAGGCCACCATTGACACAGAAATGGCTAGCAGCTCAGGAGCATTTTCAATTGTAGAGGACCCGGGGGAGGTCGTCTTCCTCCCCAAACAACTGGTGGGTGGCAGAACTCTGAGTGATTGATTTCTTTTGGGTGCCATTTGAACATGCCCCCCACGATTTTATCTTTAAAGAAAGTGGAAGAGTTACAGGTGTCTCTCATATTTTATGCAATTGTGGGTTCTGCAAGTTTACCTGATTGTTGTTTTATTATGTCAAAGAGTTTTCTGGGCTGGTTCTTCACTCTGTCTTCCTCCAAACTCGTTCCAGATGTCTTAGTTGTCTTCTTTCATTGTTTATATTTTGGTTGAACCACAGTACTGCAGGTGTTTTCTCTTGCCTTTTTAGACGTAATAGAGCAGCCTTCTGTACTGTGTCGGTCATACTGCTGCTGTACATGTGCACCAGTTCGTGAACAGATGTTTGGTCCATCCAAAGTGCCAAGGAGGTTTGGCATAGACCCACCAGTTCTGTTCTGTTTATGCGGCTGTAATCTCTTTCCCACATTTTTACCCTTCTCGTTGGACCCTTGATTTTAGTTTCTAGTGCGGAGATTTGGAAAAGGATTTGGTGGTGGCGGGGGAAGGGGAGGGGGGTCCGACCAGTCTATTAGGATTCTCTCTAGCATGTTTACTGATCCTGGTTTATCGATGATATGGTCAAATGTGGCACCTTTGTTGTGAGTTGGACCATTGCATGCTTGAATACATGTCGATGTCCCTGACATTAGCGGTTAGTGGTGGGAGTGCTGCCGGGCGGTGACGTGGGGCGGAGGAGTGGCAGGGTGGGGGGTAGTAAACTACGGAATATGGCCAAATACAGGTAAGTATTCATAAAAATAAACAAAACTAAATGTGTTGCACGCACTGCATCGCCAAAATCGATGCAGTGCACGCAACAACATTTTTTAATTCATTTTTATGTTTACTTACCTGTATTTACTGCCCCTCCCCCGCCCCACGTCACCACCTGGCAGCACTCCCACCACTGACCGCTACTGGTCCCTGAGCAGGTTACTGAGTGCAGCCACTGTGGGGTCTTTGTCACTGTTCCAGTGCAAGTTGAATGAGCAGAAATTGGGAATAAACCAGAAGCAAAGGGCCACAGTTGTTAGAGGTTGAAACTAAAACAGTCAAGAAGAATAATCAAGGTCTTAAATGGGTTACATGTTTTGAAAGCCTTATGCATTTATCTGTCAAAGGCGAGGACAATTTGCAAATGGGTTATCAAAATTAGCAGTAGACAGATATTTTAGATCTTTAATGAGTCTACAAGATTTATTTGGAGCCCTAGGAGACGTTTTAGTCTGGGAGAGGCCTTCCACTCTGAGACATTGCGGTTTAGTAAAGGGCAGTAACTGTTCCGGTAAATATACAAATGTTTAAATTATTTTTGTAGGGAGAGGTGCCTAGTAAAGCACATTTGTTGAAGCAACTGTATTTCTTGCCTGCTGTATGTATTTAGATATTTAGGATAATTTAAAAAGAAAATGGAAAGAGAACAGCTGACAATATGATCAACAGAAAGAGAACTGCTGATAGCATGGTCAGAGGAGAACAAGTGATGGCATGGGCAAACAAAACAGCACAACTGATAACATGAGTGAAAGAAAGAGAACAGTTGATACCAAGCAGAGAAGGAACAGGTGATGACACAAGCACAAAAAGATCATAGCTGCCTACACCATGCAATGTGGACGAACCAGCCTACAGACGGGACGTAGAACTTTGGCCAGTATGGCTGTCATTCTCATTACCACTGAAGACATTAGAAGCCATCATAAGATCTGGCAGCTGCTGAGGTACGAATATGGATTCTATTCAAACACCAAATTCCTGGGAGGTCGCATTGCAATAACAGCATCGTTCATCCTCTGCTCAGCACTCAGTGTTCTCGGTCAAGCAGTAATGATGGAACTACAGCTAATTTGCCTTTTTGGAAGGCATTTGGCCTGGGGAAGGAGTGTTAGAGGGATCCCCAGGAGTCCACGAAGAAGAAGCAGCATTTCTAGATCACAGTCCCACTAGAACCGCATAAGCACACTAGCTGCTGGTCCTGAACTCGTAATGGAGCTAGACAGAAAGGACTGGAACCATTTCACCAGAGAGTAGAAACACACACGATGAACACACCTGAGCTTACTGTAGCCAGAGTGGAAGCAAGAAGACCTCTGAAGACGACCAAAGAGATAGATGCGTTGGAGGACCTAGAACCGAGGCAACCCCAACACCACCGGGTGAACCAACTGCAACCCCAACCTCATTTAAAGAACCAACTGCAACCCCAAACCCACCACAACAACCAGCTGCAACCCCACCAGAAGAACCAACTGCAACCCCAACCCCACTGGAACAACCAACTGCAACTTCAACCCCACCCAAAGAACCAACTGCAACCCCACCAGAAGAACCAACTGCAATCCCAACCCCACCGGAAGAACCAACTGCAACCCCACCCGAAGAACCAACTGCAACCCCACCCGAAGAACCAACTGCAACCCCAACCCCACCGGGAGAACCAACTGCAACCCCAACCCCACCGGAAGAACCAACTGCAACCCCAACCCCACCGGGAGAACCAACTGCAACCCCAACCCCACCGGGAGAACCAGCTGGAGTATGTTCAACAGTGGCAGCTCTGCTGCAGATGTGACTTGGCAGCCATTATTTGAAGGAATGTTCTTAGTGGGGCGTTGTTCCACTGAATGCAGATTGCAGTTGCAACACCAAGCACAACTGGCAGTGAAAGAAAAGTAAACACAAGACCCCGGATAGAAGGATACAGAACCACAGGCACTGGAAGTAGGGTTTCGGGGGGAGGAGGGGCTAGGCCAGGGTGGCTGCAGCACCCCCAAATGACCTCTGATGATTTCATCTGGAGAATAGCTCTAAAGCGCCTTTGAAATGTTCCAGTTTTCTTTCAGCTCTTGCTGTTCCTTCAAAGACAACAGTTCAATTGTCAGACAACTTCCTTAGATAAACTGCTCCTAATTCTTCTACCATGAAAATCGATGTTTATATTTACATTTCTTTGACAGCAAAGTGAGCACATTTTTAAACTTTAACCAAAGTCCTGCTCTTGCTGTGGTACAAGAGAGCAAGCGAAAAGAAGACTACATTTCTACCAGGAAAATGTTGGGGTGAATACACAGACATAAATGTGTGCTCCGTTACCGTGATGGCACATATTATGCATCATCTTTATCTGGTAATATTAATCAGGAGGCTAGTGCCTAGAGGACCAGGTTTTACCTCCTTACTTAAAGCAGAGTGTAAGCACCACTATGCTTCTTTTAACTCGAGGTCTCTGGCTATGCCATATAGTTACACTCTGTTCTTTGTTGTTATTATTCACATCAGGTATTACTTAGCCTTTCCTGTGCTCACTCTATTGTTCATTGTTCGCAGAGGGTGTTCAATCATAGTACTATTGTTCCAAGACTTGGCTTTCAACTCCTGGTTAAGAGCCAACTCCTGGTCCTTCACTTCTGTCTCCAGAGAGCTCCAGCCCTGTGTAGGCTGTTAGGAATAAGGTGCTTATCAAAGTGAGTTCTTGCCCATACTTGCTTAACACACAAATGAGCAAATCACAAAATTATATTAGTACAAAATGCTAATCACATTATAAAAAAATAATAGAACCTGAAATATAGGTAATACCTTACACAGTTAAATGATCCATTGAATATAAATGTCTTACAGGTAACTTGAAAGGAGTTTGGAGATGTGAGTTGGAAAGTGTCAGTCTAAGGTCAGCATATTTTCCAACTGCAGGAGTCACTTCACCGGTTCCTTCCTCTCCACGATATGTGTGGGTGCCATCTCTAACTAGGGTACAGTTGGCTCATAGGTGAGGACATGCTGCAAGGGATCCGCCGAGTCACAACTTTCACCGCATCGCGTGGTGTTAGAGATAGAATTGCCCGTTCAGTTCATGTATGGCAAGCATCACAAAAGAGATTCAACGCTGGCTTATTTTTAACATACTATTACAATCTGGGAGTAGTCATCCCAGTTTGCTTCCAAAGTAGTCAAACACTTTTAACAGAAACTATCCTGCAGATGTGGGGCAATCTAGTCAGCGGACATCGCATGGGGCACAAAACTGCTTATTAGACCCTAGCCTCAAGCTTAGTGTTCTGTACATTTGGACTAACCCTACTATTTCAAGAAACATAGGGGCATATTACCAAGCTATGGCGATAATTATCGCTAAGCTTGGTTAGCGGGTATAAAAATATCGCCGCGCTCCGACGATTTTTACCGCTGAGATACCTTGATATTATCAAGGTTTATCTCAAAAGCGGTAAAAATCGTGGGAAATGCATGAATATCGCTGTAAAATCAGCGTTATTCATGCATTATTGTGACAATGCTCTTAGCCATGTTATCCACCTTCCTTTGGATAACATGGCTAAGAACTGCTCTGGGCAGGTGTTAGCTTTTGGAGATAATCATGCTTAGCGCGATTATTTCCAAAAGTTGGTAATAGGTGATAGCGATGTTAGCGACTGTTTCCAGTCGCTAACATCTTGGCACGCCCACTATCCATGTCATTAGCGATAATTATCGCTCACATGCATAGTGGGCCCCTAAATGCTCGCTATCGCCTATTAGCTGTCGCTAACTGGTGTTAGCGACAGCTAGATAATAGGGCGATTAAATTATCGACGCTTTAGCAGGAAAAATTCCCGCTAAAGCGGCGATAAGGCCCTTGGTAATATGCCCCTAAGTTCTACAGTACACAGTCGAGGGGTTTCATTCATTTCATTTCAGAGCGGATCTACCGTACATTATTTCTCATGGGCACAAAGTACCCCTGATGGCAGAAAAAAAGACCTTCTTGTGGTCTATTAAAAACAAATAACACTGTTGTGATGGCCTTAGTTCTCCTGGCACAGTGCTTGAGATGTCATTTTCTTCTGATGTGGCTCAATGCTTTTGACTATGGCAATTAATACAATTGTACACATCAAAGACAAATTGTTTCCCTTCCCGTGGCACCATCGGTAAAAGTACAAATAAAGGATGTAGTATTTCCATGAGGCCACTGTGAGGTAGGTGTTTTTCAAGTTCTGGGGATTTTGTTTGCAGACTGGAGAGGGGCCCGATAGCATGCCCGACCGCTATTAACACCACCATCAACAGACGTTCTGAGTGGTAATAACAGAAAAAGAGAGAAGCGAGAAAGACAGAGCGAGCCTCTCCTCTTGGACACCCTAACAGTTCAGCTAGTTCTGGTCCAAGATAGTGAGGGACTTTTTATGAGGACCTGGCCTTCAGAGGTAGAAGAACGGCATGCATCTCGGCTGAAACAATGTCACATATTTGCATGGACCAATGTTTGGATGAAGTCAGAACAGGACTTGCTAATTTAGAGATGGATTGCTCAAACACAGGGTCAGTTCACACTCAGACACCACAGTGCTTCAGCACGGTCATTAGTACTTACCTTCATAGACTGTGAAAAGTGTTTACTGCCTTGCTCATCCCAAACCAAAACTAGCAGTCATAGTAGTTTCAGGGGATTTAGTTGCACAAAGTGGTAATTTTACTGATCAATGTACTCTGTGCAATGCATGATATCCCACCAGACAGACTTTAGAAGTGTACTGGGGAAATAAGCTTCAAAAAGCACCACTGGACACCACTGTCCTTACTAAGTAGCCGCAAGAAATCCTTTTGTCGCTGCACCCCTTTTGGCTTTAGTAAGGTCACATACCCTCTCTACAAAAACTGTTCCAGCACCATTGTGAAGAACCCCTGAATAAGTTTGAGTTTGAGTTTAAAAATATTTTTAGAGCGCGCGTACACCGAGCGGTTTCATGGCGCTTTTTGTAGTACTACAAACCCAAATGAACGAAAAAACTAGAAGCCAGGAGCGGATTTAAGAGGGAAATGCCTGGGAGAAAAGAAAAGTTTTAAGGGCTTTGCGAAAGAGGGAATACTGGGGACAGGATCTCAAGGAAAGTGGGAGAGAATTCCAGAAAGCAGGAGCCACTGTAGAGAACTTGGATCCTCCCCATTATTTCCGTTTAAAACGGGGAACAGTGAGAAGCTGTTGGGTGGACGAGCGCAGTTCTCTGGACGGGGTATAATCATGGATAGCAGAGCTAATAAAAGCAGGGGCAGAACCAGACCGAACATTAAAAATGATAGAGCCTAGCTTGAAGAGAACACGTTGCTGAACTGGGAGCCAGTGTAGAAATTTGAGAAGGGGCGTAACGTGGTGTGACTTGGGTAAGTTAAACACAAGACGGGCTGCCTGGTTCTGGACCAGCTGGAGACGCCGCACGAGGTACGCCGGCATGCCACAATAGAGGGCATTGCCGTAGTCCAAGCGGGATGTCACCATGGCCAGAAGTATGAGATTGAGGGCGGATGGAGTAAAAAACCGGGAGACTTTGCGTATAGTCCGGAGGGAAAGAAAAGCAGAGGAGACAACCGCACTGACTTGGGAGTGAAGGGAACGTTGGTCGTTGAGTTTGAAACCAAGGGTTTTGACCGAAGAAACAGGGATGGGGGGGGGACCTAAAGAAGGGGGCCAAAAAAGTGAAGACCAAGGACTGGAGCAACCACCCGTCAACACCAATTCCGTGTAAGAATAGCTCAACCAAAACAAAAGCAGGTAGAAAGTTGAGGGACTCGAGAACACGGCAAAAACTGAACAAATGGCGCACAACCTCAGGAAACGCCTCTTGTTCAAATCCCCACGAGGCGTGCAACCAACTGTGTATACCTAGGTCAGCCCTGTGCCGCCATCTTGGATAGGGCTCACAGTTCACATGATTTATGAGCCGACCTGCCTGAAGCAGCAGCCGTTGGAGAGTCTAACCAGAGGGTACGCAGCCTACAACTACCTGAATTATATAAAGGGAGGCATTTATATACATTCAGAAATCTCTATCATCAGCCAGGAAGTGACTTTACTCCTCACCAGGAGATAAACAGGTTCATGGCCTCATCACAGCCCACTGGCTTGCTTGTTATGGTGGCGTTGTTGTGCTCAGGTAAGGGATGTGGCCAACTACATTTGAAATCCAGAAGTGAATCCTCTAACCAGCCATGGGAATGTACGGAAAAAGCCTGAGACGAGAGCACGGGTCTCAGTACCAGTGGTGAATGCCATCCTGGCGATGGAAAAGGCCACACTCAGGTACAGGGAATAATGTCAGATGGGGCTTCACGGGGGCCCAGTTGATCGCTTTAAAGGATCTTTTGTCCAAACAGCTGGTCCCAACACGATCGATCCGAGAGCAATTTTGTACCATGGAAGCAGTTTTTGTGTATAGCGAAGGTGGTCTCTCTCCCTGAACACACTAATGTAGGATTAAACAATGATGACGTTTTCTGAGAGACAAAGCAAGTACAAGGAGATGATGGACAAAGTGCTGAAACTTTTCAGACACTCACCCCCAGTCACAGATCTGGGTTGAATCCATCTTCGTTCTTTAGCTCACTTCGCCACCTCAGTTCAGATCCAGCCATATGCAAATCAGTCTTCACCCTGTTCCTCATTGGAACAGTCCAGCCCGAACTGCCAGACAACATCTTCCCTGAACCGGCAACAAGCATCCTGGGACCTTTTTCGGTGTAACACCCCTCATCAGCCAGGCTTGCTTGAATCCAGTGGCAAAGTGAGCAAGGGACCCACGCCTGGGCATACCCTACCAACTTAGGGCGAACAAAGCAAACACAAGGAGATGATGGACGGAGCACTGAAACTTTTCAGACACTCACCCCCAGCCACAGATCTTAGCCACCCCAGTACAGACCCATCTATATGCAAATCAGTCTTGACCCTGTTCCTCATGGGAAAAGCCAAGCAAGGTCTTTCCTGGACTGGAAACAAACTTCTTGGGACCGGTTTCTGGGTAACACCCCTCATCAGCCATTCTGAGGGACCACATTGTATAAGTCTGGAGCTCTATTTGAAAGATTCTGAGCACAAATCGAGGCCGGCATAACTCACGGGTCCGTGCCTTCTCAGCTACTGGCTGGGTCCTGCATGCAGCCTCCCTCCCCTCCCCAAAGCTAATCACAACGCTGCAGTGGCAGCGTTGTGATTGGTGGGGATGACGACCAGCCAGGTGTATATGGGGAGGCCAATTTCTCCATGTAGGCTGCATGCAGAAAAGGGGGGAGTGCGTATGACAGGTTTGGTCAGCCGAACAGTAAGGGCCCGCAGCATTGGGCAAGCCACTCCTCTCCTGCCCTCGAGCAGGCCACCCCAACCAAACCTTTCTGCTTTCTCGCAGTGCGAGAAGCAGAAACATAAAATGGTAGTTTTACCATTTTATGTTTCTGCTTCTCGCACTGCGAGAAAGCAGTGGGGGACACTTCTCCACCCTAATGGAGAAGCCATCCCTGCTGAGCACATCTCTGTGTCATGTTGTGGGCCCAATGGGACTGGTGAGACATGGAAGGCTGAAGTTGATTTAACATTTTAAATTATTACAAGGTGTTACCTGGAAAAAAGAATCCGCTTTGCGAACATGTTAAAGGCAACAGACTGACAAATAGGAAGAACTAACTTAATCAAAGAGAATTAAGGCTATTTGAAAATGTGTTTAGCCAGAACATTTCTTCAAATATCAGTTTTCCATTTGAGCCCTGAGGAAGCGAAAACTCGACAAATACGATTTGCCTGTGGCACTACGTTTGTTGTGCCTTGACAACCATAGCACTACGGTTGTTAGAAGAGAAAAAGTGTAAAATAGGTATATATGAAGAAAAGTGTTCATATTGTTGATAAGTGACAGTAATAAAAGAAGGTCTTTTTTATGTGGGTGGTCTTTTTTTTTTTTTTACAGTTTTGTAATAAACTATACTTCTTAAGACCTTTGGTTAGGCTTTAGAGTGGCGTTTGTTACATGGATAACTTAATTACAGACTGGTGATTTGACTCCTTCAGTAGGCAAGATACTCGCTGTTGTAGTTCTACATTTTGAGAAATGGACACTTTCGACGAGCCATTTTCGATTTATCATTAAATGATTTTGTAGTCGTGCATTCTGTTGCCATGAGTTAAGTCTTTTAGTTGCTCGTGGATCATGCAGCTGCCAGGAATACCAATGTTAAAAAAAGAGTGCCCATGAGGTGTTTGATTGCAGTGGATGGTGAATGTAAAAAGAGAAACACTGCCACCTAGTGCATTGCATAGGAACACAAACGCCTCCAGCTTTTCTGAATGTAAGTTTGTGCTAAATGCCAATAATACTTTTGCTTCTTATCACCGGGACTGAGAGCCAGAAAACGAAGGGAGTGAAAAACACATAGACTGGGTTACAAACTATTTGCCCAGGCGTTGTACAAGGGCTTCTTTGAATTTGTAAAGCTTTCGGCATGAAATAGCTGTACACGTCAACTGCACAGAACATCTTATACATCACGGTGTATTTATTTATTTGAGATTCAAATAGCACAGACCTGGGCAGGGTGAACGCAGGCGTAAACCACTGTGATCGTTGTGCACTGCCTTTCAGATGCATGAGCCACAGACAGCAAAGGACTGTCTGAGCATCGGTGCCCGTGCAACCAACGATGAATAGTGAAGAGTACAAACACTAGGAACTATTGTCAACTAAGGTAGCGAGTACGCTGTGGAACAACTAAGATATGTACTGATGATTAAATGTAAGTATACAGATGTGTGATAAAAAAAATGGCAATAAAAAATGTTTTAAAAAAAAATCGGTGCCTGTGCAAGTTCAGTATATAGGCACAGGTAGCCAGCATTAGCTGCGTAATCAAGAACTGCAAGGCTATTTAAATTAAAGATGGAAATATGGGTCTTGGATGTGTAGTAACCGCTATTGGTTTTCATTAGGTCAAACGGGAACGTTGTCAGCAGAATATGAGACCATACGAGGGGTAAATGGGAAAATGATCCTTTGCCATGGTGAGACTCTGTAATTCATATTCAGTATTTCTCAACTTCTAACTTAAACCTGCCTGTTACACATCAGACTGATGTTTGCCAGTATTGGGGCACACACAGTAGACCTCTGTTGGCCCACAGAGCTCAGAGTTACAGCTGATGAGCCTAGCAGTGCAAACAAAACCAACAGGGGTCTCACAGGCCATCCCAATGGGTATGTCACAGGCACTGTCTGCATGGAGGCTCAGCAGGATACTTGTAGATGGGGCCCTCCTTTACCAGCTGTTCCAGAGTCACGACGAGTACAACAGTTACAGATTTTTCATTATACACTACCCCAGTACAGAATATATGGAAACTAATTATTGTGATGACTACTGTAGCATTAGCAGTGTTCAAAGTTTCAAGGTTTTTATTTCATGCTTTGGAACTCCTAGGAAGTCCACATAAAACAGAGACAACTTTGGTCAACAACAAAGATGGACAAACAAATAAAACATAATTATAATCCTGGATTCCAATTTGGCATAGATTACAAACATTTGAGGTACCATACAATTTAAGAAGTTAAAACATTTAATGGAACATGTCCAGTCTTAATAAAGTGAACAAAAACCTCCAAAAGTTCCATTCCAGATATGGTTGCAGCTGTTTTGTAATAGCAGATGTTAGTAAAACCTCATATCCCTTTTTGACAACAGGAAACACTATCCAGTTGATGGATTAAGTTTCTAGAAACATGTTTTAAGCATGATTTTAGTTGACTTGGTGATAAGAAGATATGACATTTTGGTCTGACTCCAGTTGTTCTAGAGCGTACTCTTTATAAAAAACAGAGACTTCTCTCTCTTCAATTCAAAAATCTCCTCCTAAATCAGGGGTCTCCAAGAAGTAGCTCGGGATCTACTGATAGCTCGTCAGCACCCTCAAAGGAGCTCTCAGAGGTGAAGACAAGCCACGCCAAACTCAGAGAGTCTATGCACACTAAAGAAGGCAGCACCACTCATTTCAAAACCTTCAGAGTGAAAGCTAACAAAACCAATGGCAGAGCCTCATAATAACACTCAAACACACAGTGTGTTGGCTTATGGGTTCTGCCACACAGTGCTTAATTTGTAAAAAAAAAAAAGTGCAGGTGCTGAACATTTTGCTAAGGAGGCCACAGCTCACTTCTTCCTCCGGTGAGCCCCACTTTCAACACTCTCATTGCCTCAGTCTCTATCTTCTAACCTTGATCTGTTGTCTGTCCCCTAAGTCTTTGCTCTAATATCTATCCTCTCACCTCTCTAATTGTTTTCTATCATCTTTTTCAGATCTGGTGTGTTACTGTATTCCCTGTATTTCTGATTTGCCCTCTATTCATTCTAGCCCTGCCCTTTTTCCTCTTCACTTTTATCCATGCTCAGCTCTCTCTCCCCGCGATCTTGCCTCTTTACTATCACTCTTCTAGCAGTGATTAGCTGTGTCTCCGTTTTATCATTTGCCTGCTTTTTTTCCCTCTGTCCTGTCCTCTACATCCTTTCATTCTATCTTCTCTCTTCTTAATGCTCTCTTCTTCACATCATGGCTGCTTTCTCTTTGTATCTGATTTGCTTTCCTTTTCTTCTACTTAGCTCTGTCTTATCTCTCTCCTCTCCTGTTGTTTCTTTCTCCTCTTTACTCCTGCTGTCTCTCTCATCTATAACACTGCTGCTGCCTGTGACCCCTGCCGTCAGTCTGTACATGTGCCTGCTATTTTGAACTCTGCGTTTTCCTGTTGTCATTCCTAAATAAGTGGAAGATGGTGTGTTTTACTTTCTGACCTACACCGAGTGCAAAAACAAGATGTACACCAAATGAAAATGCTTTTTTTACATATATTAATCAGTGCGGTATGACTGGGTTTATTGCGGAACAGACGGCTGCTCGAGCACAGCAGGTGATGTCACTGCTACTGCTGCCTGTAATTAGTAGGTCCAGGGATGGAGATGGCATCGGCATCCACTGCTCAGCTTGCTGTGACCCTGCCTGCTACAGCACAGGCATTGACCCCAGCCCTAATGCTGCCAATACCAGTAAGTATGGCTGTGGTGCCTACTGGACCACTGGTGTAGCTAGGGGGAGGGGGGCCTGCCCCAGGCGGCACTATTTTGGGGGCGGCGGGCGCATGTGCGGCGACAGTACACCACACGAGTAGAAAGTGCAAGTGCACCTGCTTGCAAGCAAATCCTGTGGGAGACATCCTGAGCAACGACTCAGCCTTAACCACACATGTGCGTGGTTAAAGCTGGTTCGGTCTAGTGTTCGGGCAGGGCGGAGTTTGACTTGCGTCATTGTTCAGGATGCACCGTCTCATTTGAACTTGCCTGCACAATTTCCGTGTGTACCTCTCAGCACTGATCTCATTTGAGTCCTTCGTGCTGTCTCTGGTGAACTTCCCAGTTTTGTGTAAACCTCCCACACTGAATCACAATACACTGACAAAGGCTTGAAAACTTTCTTGTTCAACCAGGCTTTCCCGCACTAACCCACCCTTGGCTTCGCTTCTGCCTACTCGCTCCTGCTTACTGTGCCTCTAAAGCGCCAAGAAACCGTCCGGTGAACGCCGCGCTCTATAAATATTTTAAATTCAAATTCACTGTCTCCCTGTAGGCCGCATTGCACCGTCTCGTATGAACCTGCGCGCACTATTTCCGCGTGGACTTACTTCCCAGCACCGTCTCGTATGTATGCATCTGCACAGCTCCCACTACACTGCCTCATGTGAAGCGTCCTGCTTTGCCTGACTTTGAGCCCCACTGTGCCGTCAATTGAGAGCTCCTTTGCACTGACCCCAAGTTATAATGACCTACGCGAGTCCCACGTCACCATCTCCTTGTGACCCTTCTGCACTAACCAAATCTCAACCTCACTGCACTGACCCTGTTTGACACCCACTACACTGTCACCATGTGAGCCCCTCCTCTCGTTTCCGTCCCTGTGTCACCCTCGACCAAGGACCATCGTCTCATCTTAGTCCCAAGCTGCTGTCACCGTCTCAAAGCAGTCAGTGCAAAAGAACACCACCCCGCATAGCGTCCTTGGGGCATGTCCCAAGTTACTGACCGTGGCATGTAGGAAACAGATCATCCTGCTACATCCGACCTCCATTGCTGGTCCTAATACTGTACAAAGCAGAAACCAACAGCCGCTTACCAATTGTGTCTACTGACCTTTCCTCCCATCTCGAGTTCGGAGGAGCGTCGCAGAGGAACAGGTAAGAGAGGTTAATTTTCAGGGAGCGGGGGGTTTTGGGTTAGATTTTAGGGGTTTAGTTATTAGGGTTTGAGGGTAATTGTGTTTATTTTTAAAGTGGGGGAATCAGTTTTTAGAGGGCAGGTGTTTGGGGTTAATATACAGGGGTTGGGGGGCTTTGGGATTCGATTGTAAGAGTTGGGGTTAGTTTTTAGGGTGTGTGGGAGATCGTATTTGTTTTTAGGGTGGAGGAGATTTAGTTTAGTGTGTGTGGGTGATCGTGTTTATTTTTAGGGTGTGGGAAATTCGTTTTTAAGGGGTGGGGGGATTGGGGTACTAGTTGGAAAGTATTTTTTTTAACATGCATTCCTTTACCACGAAAAATCGTGGTAAAGGAATGCGTGATAAAAAAAACATGGTTTAGACGAGGTTCTTATTGCAAAATCGTTGTTAGGGAAGTCGTGGTTGGGGAACTCGTTGCGCCGACATACAACCCAGTCAATCTTGTAGGGCGCGTAAGCGCTACCAATGGTGGTCCTGGGCATCTTTTTTTGGCCAGCCCACACACTGCTGCAGTGACACCTCGAGTCGACTCGAGAGTCAAGAGAGACACTGCGTTCACTTTCGGGAGTTCATGGGCAGCAGCTGAACTTGGAAATGGCTCAAAGCTTCTGTTGATGAGCTCACAGCCGGCGAGGTAATGAATTCCGTGACCCGCTGCATCACGCGCACCCGACGACCCAGTCTGTCCCACCATAATGGCCTGTGCAGCTTAGCCGGCCGGCCAGATCGAGTCTGATGTCGGCGGCCGGTCACAACAGGGAGAGAGAGGCGAGCCAGGCGGTTGGCATCTTGTGAAATGGAGCTGCTCTCGAGATGGCCACAGCTGCAGTGGAGTAGAGAGTGGCGTTGTAACTTAAACCCTGCCAATTCACCCCCGCTGCTCGCCGTCCTTTTTCCCCACCCCCGGCCATGGGCGGCAATCTGAGGTATAGCCCCGGGTGCCAGAAGCTCTAGCTACGCCACTGTACTGGACTCATGCACGCTCAGCAATTACCATGTTGCGGTGCAGTGCACAGATTCTACAGATGACGCCATGGTGCACAAAACTTGTGTTGGTCCACAGCCGCATCGAGCACGTTGAGGATAGCAGCAATGCAGCGGTGCAGGATATGCTACTCTGGCGACGCAGCAAGTGGAAAGTCCACAGTTACTTTTGTTTATTCTTCCTCAAGAGCCCTCACTCCCAAGTTCCAAATGCGCTCTTGCAGCTTCCTTGCCTCAACTCTGTCATGAGCCAGCCCCCAGCTACAATTATCCAGTGGGAGGCTTTGGCTCAGGCAGTGGCAGGGTGTAGAGGATTCGGGGAATAGAATGCAATCCATAGTTTGTCGATGACTTCTTGGATTTGTGATCAGCCTGATGACATCATCACTAACGTGGTGATACACAATCATGCCTGCCTCGACAGGCCTATGCTGGCCAGTCTATGAACACTTACCAGCCAGTCACCATGCAATGTATGTTATTTTTATTTTGAATTTGAACAATTAACATTGAGACCACCACCTGCAGGGTCAGAAATTGTAGCCCCGGCCCTTTGAAAGAAGTGCCGGTGCTGAGCACCTGAAAGCACCTGCTCAAATTAAGCACTGCTGCCACATGACCATCTGTATCCACTCTAAATCTAAGACACAAGGAGATTGGCCATGTAATACGCCCTTCTCTATCACTTTGGCACAACGGTGGCCCTGGTATGATGATGGCCATTATTGGCATCCTTGGTTTTAAAGTGATCATTCATGACCTATGTTTATAATATCTCTTATTCAAAGCAGAATCTGTTCATGTGAGGCATTTTTGTATGGTAATACACAATAAAAAAGCTGATATTTGAGGACTGTATTTTCTAAACATGAAAACTGATATTTTAAAGGCATCCTTTGTGGTTTCAGAAAAGGTCTTACTTCTGGAAAATTGAGTTTGTTTGGCCAAAAGTGGTATTTGATAGAAAAACTTTGTGTATTTTCAAAAACTAATATGCTGTCGAAGATAAAATATTGCAATTCTAAAACAAATTTAAAGTTGATAGCTGAATGATAATTTAAGCTGAGTTGGGGGGACTTACTGCTGTAGTTGTCTCTTTTGTGCTGCGGAGCATGTGATTTAAATGTTACTTCATTAGTCAGGTGGAAGAATTTAATACTGAGAACCGTTTTCCTAACATTTCTGTTGGTAACCTTGTCTGGAATGCTTGGGTGGTTATTACTAACAATACTGCTTTGGGTGGTCATAGTGCAACAGTAACGTGATAACATATGCTCTCAGCATGTCTGTGAGTCTCTCTAAAGCAGCTGCAGTTTGCAGCCTGCTCCTAGCTGACCCTTGCAGGCCCAGGACTGAAAAGAAACGCAATAACGTTTTTATTTCTTTTCCGACCGACCCTTCCAGGCACCTTTCGGGGGGGGGCCTTAGCCTGACCATCCTCCACAGAACACTGCTAGTGCACCAAATTTACTGCCGCATAGGTAGGGTCACCCCCTTGCCCAGAGAAAAATGCCAGCTTCTCTTCACATTTTTAGATTCTCCAAATGCCTGCACACAATTTTTAGGCAGAACTTTATATGAAATAATCTGTATTCATTTTAACATGACCTTTCAGTCTTTGTTTACTTAAGTTATTAGTCAGGGGTCATTAGGACGGCTAGTCATTGCAAGTGATTTCACAATGTTTCCATTAAAGTTCTTGTTTCCCTCTAACTTGCTTTGAATAACCTTTCCGGCCAAACTTAAAAAGCAATATGCAATAGGCATAGTTTAAAGATATTTGACAAATATATACCAATAAAAGCACAGCACTGATAATCGAAAGTGACCAGCTTTAAATCAAAATAGAGTCAACAAAGAAGATTGCCTTACATACAAAGATTCAGTGAATTCAGTATTTAAATAAGCACATTAAGTTGCAGGATTCTAGTGCAGAGATAAAAGCTGCAGGTGACCATGAATGACGCAGCTAGACTGATTTTCAGGCTTCCCAGGTGAGCTCGCACTACCCACCTGCTGCAACAGCTGCACTGGCTCCCCATTAAACAGAGATCTAAGTTCAAAGGCCTCCGCATCCCCCATGAAGCTTTTCATGGCCAGGCCCCGGTTTACATCAAGGAGCGTCTAGAGCACTACGTGCCAGGACGTACACTTCAGTCATCCGAGGCAGGCCTCCTGGTCCACCCTTGGTTCAAAATCACAACTAATGGTGGTAGAGACTTTTCTGTTATAATTCCCCAACTATGGGATCGTCTGCCTGAAAATCTCCGCAAGGAACCTGCATTCCTCCCTTTCAGGAAACAACTCAAGACTCTGCTGTTTAGGGAGGCTCTGGACACAGCATAAAATCCCCAAAATCTCAAAGCTCTAAGAGACCTGCTGGTGATTATGCGCTATACAAATCCGAGTTAACAATAGCAATATCAACCTCACTCTTGTCAGATGCTCCTTTTTAAAAAAGAAACCTGGTTCTTGTTATTTTGCTTATACCCATTATAGACAGGACTACAAGTACTAGAATGCAATTATATCAACTACTTACATCTGAAATGGAAAAATGTGAGGTCACTGTGTAGGTGAACTGATCCGGACACAAGACGCCACACAAACGCAGTGGAGGCATTGGTGTCGGCCACATACTTTTGAGCCCTACCAAGGAACTCCTGTATTTTGGAGTATTGCAACGATGGTCCTTACACATGGAACTCTGGGGAAATAATGCGATTTTTATGTACTCATACTTACGGTTCAATCTTGCTACCCCACAATTGGATTAATGACCATTTCTACAATTAAGTCCTGATGAAGTTCAATGTGAATGGAATGAAACGCGTTGGCTGGAACCTATTTTTTTCATATAATTGAAATAAAGGAGAATACAAAACACAGAGGAACATTTGTCCATTGATCATTTCTTTTGGCAAAGAAAATTTAGTAGTGCAACCTTTCCTAAATTATCCATTCACTGTGCAGAGTCTAATGGAGGATTTCTTGTACGCATATGGAAGCCTTTTCCTTCATTGTTTCCGGAAAGTATGTTTGTGTTTTCATACTGGTATCTCCCATAACAGGAATGTACAGCAGCATTGGCAATTATAGTTTTCTTAGGTTTCCAAAATAAAATCCTTCCCTTGTGTATAAGGCAGTCAGTGATACCAAAGCAGTGACTAGGGGACTGCGGGGTAGGGGACCAAGCATATCATTTTATTGGGGAGGATAATGGTGACAGGCGGTCCTAAGGGAAGTATTGCTGAAATGGGACTCATGATATTGTGAGAGGTCCGAATGTAGTATTGCTAGGTACAATTCATAACACTGCTAGGGTAAGCTTTGTGAAAAGGGTCCTTGAATATGCCTCAGGGAAAATTCTTGATACGTGTGCAGAATATGATCTGTTTGGGTCAAAGACAATCTTCCGTAAGGTGTCACTCAAAGTGTCAAACATGAGGCCTTAAAATGTCACACATTAGCTGCTGCAAACAATGAAATGACACAAAAAGTAGAGTTACAACTTGGTAGCCCTGTTTAACACAGTTAGATATAGACATGGTGTCCCCTGTACATGCAATAAACTAAGGGGAGGAATTCTGTAGGGATAGGCAATTTATTTTAATCCAAGCAGCAGGTGCAATGAAATGGTAACAGCAACTCTAATACTGAATGTAAACCCCTCAACATGTCATTTACATTTGTTATCAGGGGCACTGGAATTATAAAGCATGAAAGAACAAATTATGTGGCAGTGTTGACTAAATTACACAGCAAGAAAAGGCAAATTGCATGACGTAATGTGGCACAATTTGTGATAGTATTACTTAATAATGTGGTCATTTTTTAACACATGAACATTACCTGGGCAAAGGGTAACTATTTGTACTAGTTTAATATACATATACAGTAAAAAGCAACAGAAAGGTAACTGCTCAACATTTGCATAGGGTCTTCTACTGCACTGAAACACGCTACTGAGAGGTAGGTAACTTTTTATCCGTGTGAGATAGAAACAATGATTTTTGCTAAATCTGTAGCATATGCAGCAGATGAGGAGTTTTGGCAAATGCAACGAATCCATAATAATGCGTAAAACATCACAGCCGCAGAATCGCATAATACCAGTGGCCTTATCTACTACCCAAAATCAATTAACGATATTACCCAAGCCCATGATTCTGCATTATTTTCTCTATGCCTTTTATTATATGCGATGTATAAAATCCCACCAGCCAGACTATTATTAGTGTCCCTAGAAGTAAACTTTAGGGGGGCATACATTAAGTCACAGATAAACTGGTGCTACACCTGAGCACTGAGAATAAGGCATTACATGGAAAGGGGGATGCCAGTCTCATAAAATGGGAGCTATACACTTTTTTGGTAGATTAACTCCTGCCAAAATGTAAATAGCCATGTCTGAAATGGGGTGGCTGAGTGGGCTAAAGAATGGTGATGGATTAAACCCAGATCAGTTGACTGGGGGTGAGTGTTTGATTTGCTCAAACGCTCCGTCCATCATCCCCTTTTGTATCGCTTTGTTCGCCCTAAATGTGGCAGGGTATGCTCAGACGTGAGTCCCTTGCTCACTTGGCCACTGGATTCAAGATAGCCTGGCTGATGAGGATTATGAATCCGAAACCGGTCCCCAGGATGCTTGTTTCCGGTCCATGGAAGACATGGCTTGGCAGTTCGGGCTGGACTGTTTCCATGAGGCACAGGGTCAGACTGATTTGCATATAGCCATGTCTGAAATGGGGTGGCTGAGTGGGCTAAAGAATGGTGATGGATTAAACCCAGATCAGTTGACTGGGGGTGAGTGTTTGATTTGCTCAAACGCTCCGTCCATCATCTCCTTTTGTATCGCTTTGTTCGCCCTAAATGTGGCAGGGTATGCTCAGACGTGAGTCCCTTGCTCACTTGGCCACTGGATTCAAGATAGCCTGGCTGATGAGGATTATGAATCCGAAACTGGTCCCCAGGATGCTTGTTTCCGGTCCATGGAAGACATGGCTTGGCAGTTCGGGCTAGACTGTTCCCATGAGGCACAGGGTCAGACTGATTTGCATATAGCCATGTCTGAAATGGGGTGGCTGAGTGGGCTAAAGAATGGTGATGGATTAAACCCAGATCAGTTGACTGGGGGTGAGTGTTTGATTTGCTCAAACGCTCCGTCCATCATCCCCTTTTGTATCGCTTTGTTCGCCCTAAATGTGGCAGGGTATGCTCAGACGTGAGTCCCTTGCTCACTTGGCCACTGGATTCAAGATAGCCTGGCTGATGAGGATTATGAATCCGAAACCGGTCCCCAGGATGCTTGTTTCCGGTCCATGGAAGACATGGCTTGGCAGTTTGGGCTGGACTGTTCCCATGAGGCACAGGGTCAGACTGATTTGCATATAGCCATGTCTGAAATGGGGTGGCTGAGTGGGCTAAAGAATGGTGATGGATTAAACCCAGATCAGTTGACTGGGGGTGAGTGTTTGATTTGCTCAAACGCTCCGTCCATCATCCCCTTTTGTATCGCTTTGTTCGCCCTAAATGTGGCAGGGTATGCTCAGACGTGAGTCCCTTGCTCACTTGGCCACTGGATTCAAGATAGCCTGGCTGATGAGGATTATGAATCCGAAACCGGTCCCCAGGATGCTTGTTTCCGGTCCATGGAAGACATGGCTTGGCCGTTCGGGCTGGACTGTTCCCATGAGGCACAGGGTCAGACTGATTTGCATATAGCCATGTCTGAAATGGGGTGGCTGAGTGGGCTAAAGAATGGTGATGGATTAAACCCAGATCAGTTGACTGGGGGTGAGTGTTTGATTTGCTCAAACGCTCCGTCCATCATCCCCTTTTGTATCAAAATGTAAATAACCTGCTTAATATTCACCTTTTGGTGGCTAGGTGTAATTTGCATCTGCACATCCCTTTTAACGTACTCCTCTTTTTAAGCATCAGTGAGGGGAACATTAACTCAGCCCCTAAAGTAATATTTTGGTAATAAAAATAATATTATAATAAAAAATATGAACATGACTCGATTTCTAGTGTGCATGTATCTAGAGCATGTTCATACGACAAGGATAACTTTTTTCTCTTTGACCCTAAATGTATAATGGAAACCACTGCCTGCATCCATGTGGATGCAGGCGCCAAAGTTGAAGCTCTGTTACAGGGTGGTTGATAACTGTGCGGAAATGGGCATTCCCATTCCTTGCAGGAGGGCCCGCTAATGTTTTGTTACACCAATGTTATTGACAGTGGCGGCCGCCCCAAATAAAGAGTGGTGAGGTGGGTGTTGGGAGTACGGGGGAGAGAGGGAATGGGGATGTTAGAAATAAAACATTGAAAACAAAAGCTTACCTTTAGCTGCCGCCTCCAGTGTCGCACCGCCTCTCCTCTTCCTGGGTCTTAGCATCCCCTGGAACAGACTCCCATCCAATCCCTGTGCTGCAAAGCAGCATGGGGATTGGCCTGAACGGTCTACAAAAACACCCTATTCAGGCCAGGGAGTCTGTGGGGGCTTTCTGTATCCTGGCTGCTCAATGCAGGGGGATTGGCCTGAGAGGGCTAGAAAAATGCCCTATTCAGGCTAGGGAGTCTGTGAGGGTTCTCCAGTCCGGCTGCTCAATGCAGGGGGATTTGCCTGAGCAGGCTAGAAACATGCCTTATTCAGGCCAGGGAGTCTGTGGGGGGTTTCTCCAGCCCGTCTGCTCGATGCAGCCGGACGGGAGCCACCTAAGCGCGCGTGTGTTTTGGTCGGCCTGAGATACCCGGCCAAACACACATGACCACTTAGCAAGTGGAGTGAACACCACGTAGCACTCCTCCTCCCCCCTCCTATGCTTCGGATCCACCCCTCCCAAAAGTGTCGGCTAAGAGCGGGGAAATGCAACATAAAACTATGCAAGAGCTTCGTTTTATTTGACATTTGCTGGCTGTGAGCCAGGCAGTGGGGCGATGCTCTTCCGCCATTGCAAAGGAGCTGACACTGGTTATTGAGCTGCCTCTATTCAGCTTAGTAAATTGTTCTGTGAGCTCATCGGAATATTTAAGCACATGCCTAGGCAGATATTCATTTTTTAGTTCTTTATAATATTGAGAAGTTCTTCAATATCCTCCCCTTTGTTTGTGAATTACATAACTCATAACTCAAGGAGCTGTTACATAATTTGTTGATCCATAAAATAATTCCAATATTCCTACCTGCTCTATCGTGGGCAGTAGCATGAAATCCAAACAACACTGGTGCTTACAAGGTAGGTGACCTTTGTGGGACTACACCTACTTCGTTGGCCACACCTGTATTAAGCAAGGTAGGAGCTCTCAAAGAGCTGGGGCGATGATTAAAATGATTAAAAATGGCGAAGGTCCCGTAATCCTTTGGCTCTTCTCCTGGGGGTAATGGAGGGAATGGATGGCTCCTGAGCTGATAAGTTGTCCCTGGGAACAGCCATATTGATTGCTAAAAGGGACATTGCTATGGCCTGGAAGGAGTAAAGATCTCCTCCTATTTCAAAATGGCGCAACGGAGTGGACTGGTGTGCTATCCAAGAGAAAGTGGTCTACGAAGCAAGAGGTTGCCCGAACAAACATGAAAGAATATGGGGCAAATGGATGGCTCTCTGGAATGATTGTCCAAGACGCAAAGGGCTTGGTTCCTTTTCTTTTTATACCATCTAAGGAGGGGGATATAATTTGTTATTGTAATGAAATGCCTTACATGTCACAGTGGTACAAATGTTACTTTGTTTATCTTGTTATACAAAAGACCAATAAAATTGGATATAAAAAAAATGACAAAGGTTTGTTTGATAGAAGTACTTATCTTTAATTTTTTACATTGCCTCTCTTTTGTTATCTTTGTACAGATCTGAGGGTTATGTTCTTATGGTTGCTGGGTTTACTTTGGTCACAAATAAATGTGGGCGTTGGTCAATTAGCAAACAGTACACAATAATATCTTCTGCGTTGTCTAAAGGCTGGCGAGATGGCTCAGTGAGCTAATGAGCACCACAAACACCTGCCGTGATCTGAATATCATAATTTCAAATCAGCCTTTGAACTTTCTGAGGGCGATACATTGAGTACATTTAAAATAGGCTAAAGTATCATCTGGTATTTACAGCACTTACAAATGGCGGAAGTGGGCTACCAAGCGCTAAATACAAAAGGTCATTTTTATTGATTACTTTTATCTAATAATAATGCAGCCAGGTCTGGTAGAACACCCTCGTATGTAATCTGGATTATAAAATTAGTTTACAAGTTCAAAATGGGTTCGTGCAGTGCCAGGCAGGATGGTAATACTTTTTTGGAATATAATCTATCCCATCACATGTTCAAACACTGTCCTCAAGGTTCCGTATGTTATACTTTGTGTTTGCAGTAACATTTGTAACAAAATGCCAGATGTTATGGCTATAAATGCTACTGTTTCCATATTTTAATTAGTCAAACCTCAAACCCAGGAAAAACAAAACGTGCTCAAGCAGTACATAGGAATGTGGCCTAGCTTCAAACGGTCTGTACTTTTAAAGCAGTTACATTGTTTATCCTATTTTCGTAAATAGCCCATCAGAGACAATGCAGGTGATACGATTATCATGAAGGGTGCGCTGGTCTGTGAGACACTAAAGATGGGGCATGACCCCAGCTTCTGTAGCTTCAAGAGGGTCAGTTGCAGGTCACACTGTTCAATGCCTCCTGGTTCTGTGAGCCCTGCCTCTGGTGTGTCTTTTAGTCGTTGAAGCGTGAGGTGTGGCAGATCCTCTTTAATTTACTTGTATTAACCTCTCAATATTTGATGGTTATAGACTGTCACCCCTGTCACTGCAGAGAGCTGCTTCCGGGGTTTTCTACCGCTCTTCTCATGTGTAAGCTCGCTGCAGTTTTGGTTTAAATGCAGCAGCCGCGGTCTCCACATTCAAGGACGGCTTGGCATTTGCTGTGCTGATGGACAGATGAAGGATTCTGCTGTAGTGTCAGTGGTGATGCTGCAGCTGGCTATGCTCTGTATGGAGAGGCCAGAAGGAGGCCCTTCTACAGTATCTCACTCAGCCTTTTGTACAGATATTCAATCTCATACGTCACATTTCTACTGAGTAGACACCTCGAATCTTACATCGTCCTCTAACACATGTTGCACAGCAAGCAGTGAGGGTGTGCAGTGCGGATGCCAATAGTCCTGCTTGAATCTAGGCCTGGACTGTAAACCATTGAGTAGTTCTTGGCCAGAGATAGCGCTTCCTAATGCTCGTCATCTCCGACACTGGTTTCCAACACCAGCACCTGATCAGACAGCAGACACAGCAGGCTGATGGTAGGGATTGGGGTTTGCAGAAAGCACTGCTGATGCATCCTCACAGGGGATAAGAATCCTGTAACTGAACCTGCTGTGCCTGTCTTATGCTCCCCACACCTGCAGATGACTTGGTGCGACTCACAGGTGTGTGCACCTGTAGAGACTCAAATGCCATCTCTGTGCGAGGGAATGCTGGGACAACATGTGTTGACCCCACACTGACAGCTTTCCAGGCCTTGAAACTTGATCTGAAATACCCATACATGTGGTGGTAGGTGCCCATCATGCTGTCATCGCTTGTTCATTTTTTAGGAACTCCCTAACAATTAGGTTTCAGCAATGTACAAAGAATGCCGCGCTAAAACACGTGTCATCTGCCAACACATGTGCCATGTTACTGCAACTGTCTGATGCGTAGTGCATGTTTCACAGGTCTGCAGCACGGACCCCCTCAGCAGTTATACCTAGGTTGGCACTGATGAATCAGTGTGAGGTATGTTTTCCTAAGTTCCCTAAAAGTCCACCTAGTGCCAGATTACACGTTGACTTCTTGACCAGCTTGAAGGTCTACCACCCCACTTACCCTTCATTAAGTAGCTCTATCAGTGCTGACAGCCAGTTCTTGGCCAGCATCCTGGTCGAGGTCGCGGGTCTTCAGATTCCTTTCCACTCCCTGCACCCGAGCCTCGCGAAGATGAGCAGAAGCAGGCTGGGCCGGCAGACTCTGACCAAAGAGGCTCAAAGTTCAGCTGCTGCCAGGCTGTCCGGCTCTTGTATCCACAGGATCATTCAGCGTATCTAGGACAGACAGAAAACCCCTAACAGGATCAAGAGGGTTCCAAACGGATACCCTCTTCCCTTACCCCCACATTCTGGGCCACTGTGGCCAAGATTCTGCATGGCGGCCCACAAGGAACTCACCTGTAAGCTCCTCACTCTCTACAGACTCTTCCGCTCTCTTTCATTTTCGTGCATACACACTTCAGACACCCTCCTTTAGAAACACATTCAACTGTAACCCTGCACGCACGGATGAACGTTATAGACTCAGTGGAGGTATACCCGCTTACCTCATAATTCATTCTGCACAGAGATATTCTTCCCAGGCTAAGTGGCTGTCCAAAGGTTTACAGGAATATTGCACTGGATGCCATCTCACCATGCATGTGTCATACACCCCAACCCTCAGAGCCCAAGGGTAATGTGGCCCAAGACTTCGTCCATTTTGAAAATGCCCAAAGTGGGTAGGATTAGTCCTGGGGTCCTTAACCCAATTGGTTAAGGGTCCCCAGAGGTCATATCCACCCACTAGCTCATGCCAGGCATAAATGTGGCATCCCCAGGTACCCACTTAAGAACACTCTTGGAGCTGAGGAAGTTCAGAAGAGGTCTGAACCTTCTGTCTGCAATCTGAGCAGAGCACTGGAGAACTGGACCTGTTCTCTCCCTTGTACCCAGGCCAAAGAAGTGAACTGCAAGGTTTATAAGACTGACCTCCTGTTCAAACTACAGAGATACAACAAGGTTCAAGAGGCCTTTCCTGTAATTACCTAGCTGATCAGTAGCAACTGGATCTGGACTGGATTCTCCTGTTGGCCTTTGTCTGCTACTCTGTGAGTCTCTTAGTGCCTCCCCTGAGGTTCTAGGGTGCTTTAGATGTTTACTCCTATGGTGGATTGGGGCTCAGAGGACTTAAGTCAGAAGGTACAATCTTTGACGAGAACAAACCTGGTTAGTGTATCCGACCCAGTGTGTCAGAGTGGAGAAAAGTGTCACAGAGTGGAATAGTGTGTGTTATAGAATAGAGTAGAGTGGAGTGGAGTGGAATGATGTGGAGTGAAGTAGAGTATTGTGGAGTGGAGATGACAGACAGGAGTGGAGTGGAGTGGAGTGGAGTGGAGTGGAGTGGAGTAGAGTAGAGTAGAGTAGAGTAGAGTAGAGTAGAGTAGAGTAGAGTAGAGTAGAGTAGAGTAGAGTAGAGTAGAGTAGAGTAGAGTAGAGTAGAGTAGAGTAGAGTAGAGTAGAGTAGAGTAGAGTAGAGTAGAGTATAATGGGGTAAAGTGGAGAGGCATAGAGTGAAGCAGAGTGTAGTAGAATGTAGTAGAGTGTAGTAGAGTGTTGTAGACTCGAGTGTAGAGTGTTATAGATTGAAGTGAAGTGGAGTGGAATGTTGTGAAGTGGCGTGGCGTAGAGTGGAGTGTCGTAGGGAGGAGTGGAGTGGAGGGGCCTTAAGTAGAATGTCGTACAGTGTCATAGAGTGGGGAGACATAGCGTGGCAGAGCGTGGAGTAGAGTGTCGTGGAGTGAGGAAGAGTGTTGTGGCATAGATTTGTAGCAGGGATTCTGCTCATACACAGAACTGTGCATAGAGACCTGGAACCTCAGTGAATTAGGGTGTACCAAAACTCACATTAGTAGCCAAAATCCCCTACCAGACTAGCAATATGTGTCTCATTGGTTCTTCCATACCCCCAATGGTTAGACAACCCAGAACATGGAACTTAGAATACCTCAGGCAATGTGGAACACATGAACACTCTTTCGTTATACTCTCATATCAGTCCAAAACGGGGAGTAAATGAAGACCTGTGCAAGTTTGAAATATTTATTTCTAATGCCGTGTTCTCAGGCGCCGTATCTTAGCTAATACAAGCAGACATATTATAAGCAACAAGATTATTAGCATACTTACTATTCAATAAAATACAAAAGGAGAAAGCATGTTAAAATGCTAAATAGAAACAGGCTAGATTACTCCTAGATTTCACCCTCCCTTGCTATTAGGTTATTTTATATCTACAGAAGGTCTCTTGGGTTTACAAGGGCGGCCCCATACCTCTGGTCCTAGTAGAAATGGATCAAATCATTTCCTACACCAGGTCTCTGCATGCGAATGTTCTCCAAAGTGTGGTTGCATGCCTGCATAGTGCATTATTAAACGCGCCAAAATCAGAGGTGGCCACAGCTGCGTATATGGTATGTCTAGAACGTGCGCTGATCAGACCGTACAACAACCACTGTGTTGAAATAACCTTGAAGGCCTAGGCACTCACTGTTCAGACAAAGCTTACCAAGCAAAGCTGTTACTATAGGAAAACATTATTCTAGTGTGAAGCAAAACAGTCTGCTAGACTCTAAACATTTGTAATAATGTGTGCCGTGTGCAAAGGCAGCAGAAAGGAAAAATGGCGTTTAAACTTCTAATAAGCTCACGCTAACTTAACACAGTGTAAATGCAAGGCTCATCCCATGACTGATAGGAGTGGCATAGGGTTGAGTAGTGGCACAGAGTGGAGTAGAGTGGAGTAGCGTAGAGTGGAGTAAAGTGGTGAGGAGTGTCCTAGAGTGGAGTGGTGTAGAGTGGAGTGGTGTAGAATAGTGTGGTGTAGAGAGGTGTAGAGTGGAGTAACATAGAGGGTTGTAGAGTGGAGTAGAGTGGAGTGTAATGTAGTGGAGTGGTGTGGTGTAGAGTGGAGTAGAGTGTCATTGAGTGGAAAGTCATAGAGTAGAGTGGAGTAGAGTACAGGGTCGTAGAGTGGAGTAGCGTACATAGTGTAGAGATGTAGGATGGGCTCGAGTAGAGTGGGGTAGGGTGGGATGGGGTAGAGTGGTGCCATGTAGAGTGGAGCTGCATAGAGTGTCAGTCAGTGGAGTGCCGTAGAGTGGAGTGGCACAGAGGGGAATGCCGCAGAATGGAATAGCATACAGGGGAGTGACATAGAGTTTCCTACAGTGAAGTGGAGTAGAGAGGAATAGAGTGGAGTAGAGAGGAATAGAGTGGAGAATAGAGTCATAGAGTGGAGTGGTGTAGAGTGTCATAAAGTGGAGTGGCATAGAGTGGAGTATGCATGGTGTGGTACCACACTGCCATTACAAGCAACACATTTTCAAATGCAGACGTACAGTTTACTGATAAAACTATTCAGCAGATCTAGAGAATTGTTGGATATATTTCCCTGATTCCACATGGCTCCAGTGTCCCCGATGTTTCGACTACAACTACAGACCACAGGTGCCTGCACCATCCTGTAAGCGCACTGTACTATACCGCCAAACTTTTCCATCACCTGGGGTGAATTTCCGCCTTTCCTTAACCCACACGCTAGAGCCTCTAGCTCAGTTTGGTTTCGCCACCTTACGCACTTGCCATGCTTTTTCAGCTCCACGTCGCTCACTGCCAACCCGGCTTCATGCTACCCGCCACGCTGGATCGCCACCACCTGTAAGGCAATGCATCATCTTCCTTTCAACCACCTTGGCGTACCCGCCTCGACCTTTCATTCCGATCACGCCGCACGGCTTAATTCTAGCCCGCATCCACTATTATTCATCCGCTCTTCTACACCAGCGCGGAGCGCTTTCCAGCGCCTAAATTCGCATCACCTTCAGTCTTCCGCTCGCCCCCTACCGGGTTGGAATTATCACCGGTTTCAGGGGGCCTGCACAATTTCTTATACAATCGCTATAAAGCCCTGATGAGTCACGGGACCTTTCCTAGTGACGAAACATGTGTCGGCTGGTTTGTTTTGTTCAACATAGTCGTTGCTGCAATATAAAAAAACTTTTCAAACTTATACTGGTGTCAACCACTGCATTTATATAATGCTTTAAGACTGAATTCAACACTATAGATATCCTCATCACATGTGCCCAGGACTGTGCCTAATTTACAGTGTGGATCCTGTGATTCACACATCCCGGGGGTTATCGGGTTACTCCCCCGACCTGGCAGCACCGTACAGATACAGGTCCATAGATAGTACACGCAATAGCCAGAGATCCACTCTCCTGACTTAACTAAAAACCCCACCCCTAACCTACAATCAAATAGAGCTCCTGCTAGACACTGCCAATCCTGACCCAAGAGAGAAAACAATGAAATTTTCAACCACACATAAGGAGGAACTGGCACAAAATATTATCCAGAAGAGACAATCCTAAATAACCACTGGGATGCTGTTAAAGCCACATTTAGAGGAGAAGCCATCTCCTTGATGTCTAGCATCAGACAGGGGGTGAGACCTAGGGAGAGCAGGTATCTAGAGGAACTAGAAATGGCAGTAAGGTAACACCAAAATAGACCTTCAAAACAAAAATAAAGGGGAGAGAACCTGCATTTAGGGACAGCTACACATCCGTCAAACAGGAAAGAGTGTAACCACACTCATGAGACTGAAAGGAAAGTTCTATGTAAAATATACTAAAGCCTATAGCATACTAACTAATAAATTAAGGGTACAAAGGAGGAGGAACACATAACCAAAATACGCTCAAAAGAGGGCAAGGAGGTCTTTGATCGGCAAGGAAAGAGGGCCATATGTCCACATTTCTGCAGAGAACTGTTTGCCTCAGGCAGAGAAAAACGTGATTCAATAGAGTCCTTCCTTAACACTATCCAGCTTCCAAGAGTCCGCTTCAAGTGGCAAAAGGAACTTCATCTCCCTATCACCCCACAGGAAGCCATGACGGCAATTAACTCTCCTACAAAATAAAGTGGTTTGCAACTCTGCTGCAGCAGGTCTGTTCGACTTGTTTCGTGAAACCAGTAGCTCTACCCATTCCATGAGAGAGGCGAAGGTAATAGAAATCCCCAAACCAGGAACGCCTAGTATCATGTGTTATGCCTCTCTGTGTGTCTGTCCCCTTTCAGCTGTCTCACTTTGTCAAGATTCTAATTAGAATGTTAGTTTATGACATGTAGAGCAGTTACTGTTAGTGCTGGAGCCTGATCTGTCCTGTGCAGTGGGTTCCTATCTTTACCTAAAATAAAGCATTTCCTGGAATTCTCACTTCTTTTCTTTGGAGATTGTACAGAGTTTACAACACCTACTGACTAATGCAAATCATACCGCCCTATAGCACTCCTGAACACTAAAGGGGAGATCTTTACAAAGATCTTGGTTGAGCACCTGGGCAAGGTGTTGGCAGCATTGTTTGAAACAGCTCAGGTGCGTTTGCAGGGAATGGCAGGGAGCCGATAATGGGTGGAAGATTGCATATATAGTAGAGAAATGCAGGAAAAAGAAGTCCTGGTGTTCTAGGTCTCACTAGACGCAAAAATAAAATTTGACTGCATGAGCTGAGAGTTTCTAAAAGGCGATACTAGACAAGATAGAACTGGGACCCAACATTAGGAGATAGATACATGCAACTGGGATGCCACCCTTCAGAACCCTAGCACTGACAAGAAGTCTGAGCCCATCCTGCAAGGGCCAGTTCATATACCCGGAAACGCTAGGTTGCGCCTCATACAGCTCTGTATAATTCACATGGCATATCTTACACCAGAAAACGAACAGATATTTTCACCACACGAACATCCAATGTCCCCGCTGTCAGCTGGTGAATGCTGATCAAATTAATTTGCTGTGGGGTTGTTCTGCTCTGGATGCTTATTGACGATCAGTCACCACTAATCTTTCAGACTACACTGAACGCACAGTGGCACACTTGGGAGATCTGTATTTTGGGTCTATACCATAGGCCCAAATAGTGAAAAACATTGGCACGCTTCATAGATCCGGGCCTGATTACTGCCAAACGGCTGATCACTAGGCAAGAGAAAAACCCAGAGCCCCCAACCAGGGAAGCGTGGCATCGCTCTTTCACAAACTGGGCGCGAGCACAGAGTGTAGCGCTGAGGTGAGAAGATGAGTTGGGCATGTGCAAAATTCCTCTGGCGTCTGCCTGGGATGCCATGCTTACAGGTTCTCAAAACCCTGGCAGGGATACCCTCTGTTTATTCCATAAAATATGAATAAAGAAATTTAAACAAAAACAAAAGAGATGATACGGGCAAATTACACTCACCCATCAGCCAACATTAAAATAGATGGTATGAACATGAATATATTCTCACTACACAGGGCAATTAGACGGGGGTGCCCCCCCTCCCCTCCCCTCCCCCCCACTTGTCGCCACTCCTATTTGCTCTGTCGATTGAGCTGCTGGCTATTAATATTCAAACATACCCTGACATTAATAGACTAAATTTAGGTGGGGAAGAAAATAAGCTCAGCCTCTTCACAGATGATGTACTATTTTCATTAACTGAACCACTACATTTGACAACAATTACTACCTTTACTGGACTATCTGCACTCGCTCCTGAGGAGACAGGAGGCTCCCTCATATGCTTAGCACACTTGGGCGGAAAGGGGTCTCCCCACGGATCAATGCTACATTACACAGCACTGATAAATGGACATAATGGGCATGTCATGAGTGATGTAATATGTGACGTCATCAGCAGTGCATTGCGGGGGCACGAGGTATAGTTAGCTCTACTAACTATAACAGCCGAATTTCTCTGGTTTTATACGAGTGAAATGTCCAGTTAATTATAACGTCCCTGAAACGTATGGTTTTTCCAGTGAATTTCTAAGGTTTTCTTAAATGCTCATTTCTAATTATAACATCCCTGAAACCTATGGTTTTTTCAGTGAATTTCGAAGGTTTGTTTATGCAATATTGCTAACATAGCAGTCGCGTTTGCAGAGTAGTGGAGAAAGGTTAGTGTGGCCTACGAACACCTCTTGGCAATTCCACTGTGTGGGATTTACTGGAGGTAACAGGAGGGGTAATTAGCCCCCAACGTCAACCTTGGAGCCCTCTGTTTACCCCCTGTTATACCTCCAGTATACTCATCACTGTGAGGACCAATTTGATACCCGTTGTTATTTTGACACATCGGGTTGATCCTCAAAGCTCATACTTATTTGCCCAGACAAACCTACCAATCATGGAGGACGTCCCTGGGTTGAGCTTTGACGAAGACACCATTGCAGAAGCATTGAGACAGGCCCCCCCACTCTTTGCGGTGGGTGGAGCTTCTTCCTCAAACACAACCAATAACGATGATTGGACTAACTTAACAGCCTTAAAGAAAGAGTGGCTAAGGATCACTGTCCACGGACTAATGATGACCGAGTACCTTAGAGCAAACATCGCTCCACAAGGACTTATAGTTAACATTCTACCCAGACTCTTTTTAGAGGATGGGCAATTTAAGATCGATTGGTGCCATGTATCATGGAAGTGCACCAAGGATTTGTTATTCCTGATAGTCAAGACTGCCAAAAGATTGGCAGATGCTCTGCAGGTTAAAATAACAGCCATGGAGATAGCTATCAGGGGTACGTTAACTAAAACACCTTTTACCACAAAACTAGCAGAAATAAACCAAGAGATTGAAGACAGTCAAGACTTCCTGCTCAAGCAGAAGATGACTAAGCTCCAGAAAGAGGTGGATAGATTCGACAAAGAAAAAGTCTATCCCTACCTCAAAACTGGATACTCCAACAAAAAATCTACTTATTCATCTGATGAGAATTCAGATACCGGCAGCCGGAGGGGTTCATCCGGCAGCGACTCCAGCGGAGGCTTCCCCACCAAGAGCAACCGCAACCAAGGACGTGGCAATTGGAACCAGGGCTATCAAAATGTACCACAGTTTCATGGTCCTCCACCACAAATGATGCCCCCTTGGCAATATCCCTTCTATCCCCAGGCAGCACCTCAATTCTATCCCATGAACCCTCCTTTTTTAGGCAGAGGCTGGGGCAGAGGAAGAGGGCGGAACAGAGGAGGAATGCAGAAAGGAGTACAGTGGCAGGACCAGCAAACCACAACCCCCTCAGTGGAGACACGGAGCACGACCAGGGGAAGGAAAGCCTAATTGTGAATCTTTCTGAAAGGTCGCTCACTTCCATTGAAAGCGGGGTGCTAGAGAAGGGGTTAGGCTTCGTACCGACACCCGTCCCTGACAGTTTCACAGAAATGTGTGAATTAAAACAACTGTTCAGAAAAGTGCGCTTGCGAGCATTCTTCCATGACAGACCCAGCATGGAAAGTACTGACACTGGCTTACGAAAACCATCAACCTTCACCCCTAATGAAAGCATGGTTCCACCTGAGGTTCTGGCATTTGAGAAGGCTGTCTTGAAAGGTTTCGAAACAATGCCGGTTACTAATAACTTTAACAATCTGAGCAAAGTTGAGAGACAGGCAATTCAAGATCTAGCAAATGACACCTCCATTGTTATTAAACAGGCGGACAAGGGTGGGGCCACTGTGATTCAAAACAGCGGCGATTACGACACAGAGTGCAGACGCCAGCTGTCCAATACAACCCATTACAAACCTCTCAGAACAGATCCAACGAAAAGATTGAGTACATCTATTTCGAGCTTAGTTTTGGAAGGAGAAACCAACGGGTGGATAACCAAGAACGAGGCTGAGTTCTTGATAACCACCGACCCCGTCACCCCATACTTCTACACCCTTCCTAAGATTCACAAGGGTCAGAGTCCAGTCCCGGGCAGACCCATTGTCTCAGGGATTGGCTCTCTCCTTGAACCACTGTCCAAGTTTTGTGACTCCTTTTTACAAGCAGTGGTGAGAAAGATACCATCATTTCTCCAGGATACTAGGGATGTGCTCCGTCTGATAAATGACATCAATGGGAGGGAGGGAGTGGACCTCCTCGTGACATTAGACGTAGAAGCGTTGTATACCAACATCCCACAACAAGCTACGCTAAACGCAGTCGAGTCTACCTTACTTCAGGAGGAGTGGCACTCGCCTACGCCTGTCCACTTTATACTGGCATGTGCTACTATAGCATTAACCGAGAACTTCTTCCAGTACGGTACCCAGCTTTACCATCAAATCAGCGGGACCTCGATGGGTTCGACATTTGCTCCCAGCTTAGCATGTATTTATATGGCTACCTTCGAAGAGGATATCATTAACTCTGCTAATAACCCTTTCAGTGACAATCTAACTATGTGGCGAAGGTATATAGACGATATCTTCATATTATGGAGAGGCACCCGCATGCAATGTGAAGCTTTTTGTACTTGGATCAATTTACAGAATCCTTTTCTTAAGTTCACCAGCACCATATCAGACACGGCCATTCCCTTCCTAGACCTACACATCAGTCTTGGACCGGATGGGTTGAAGACTACTTTGTACCGCAAAGAGACGGATAGGAACAGCCTCCTTCTCTATGGGAGTCATCACCCACGAGCCCTAAGGGATAATTTACCTTTCGGGCAATTCCTGCGAGTCCGCAGGAATTGCACTGATAAGGCTGACTTCAATCAAGAAGCTAATATCCTGCAACATAAATTACAGGATAGGGGGTACCCGACACGGCTGTTACGGGACTCTCGCAAACGAGCTGGTAACAACCACAGAGAGGCACTTTTGGAGTCTAGTCCGAGAGAAGCGGATGATGTGATCACTTGCGTGACTTGTTTCACTAAACATTCAAGCCACATCAAGAAAATTATTAACAGAAATTGGCACATTTTGAACTCAAGCGATCTTGAAATCCCACCGCCTCGTTTTGCCTTTAAACGCACGGCTAATCTGAAAGACTCTCTCATACACACACGCCCTAAGAAACAAAACAGTACAAGTCAAACCACACTATGGGGCCATCCGCCAGTGACAGGACACTTCCCGTGTGGTGGATGCGTTGTTTGCTCCCAAACAAGCACCATCAAGGAGATCACACTCACAGAGACTTTCAAGTGGCAATTGCGTAAACATACGAATTGTAACAGCACCAAGTGCATTTATCTTATCACTTGCCCCTGTAATAAACATTATTTGGGGATGACCATGAGACCGGTCAAACTCCGTATCATGGAACACAAGAGTAACATCAGATGTCTGAAAACCCACACCAGGCTCTATGAGCACTACACCCAACATGGTCATCAGGCAGACAACATAAGATGGGTAGTCTTGGAATCCCATCCCCATATCTCACAACAAGCCCTGTTCAGAATTGAACAAAGATGGGTACATCGTCTGCGCCTAGATATTGTTGGTTTGAATGATTGTGTGCCATGGTCGCTAGTGTCACGGTAATATCATAATATCTTGTTATGTGCCTAGCTTAAGCCACCCCTACCGTGCCAACTGTACCCCTTGTTGACATCCTGACCAACAAATGACACACATGATGTCACACTTAACTCTCTATACTTGAATTAACCATTCCTACCCATCTCTACCACCGTACATGAGCTTATCCTGACTGTACTAGTTGTACATTAATCAACCACCTTTATTTAGCGGACCATATATTTTTTCTTTTGACCCCCAATATGGCCACCACGCAGTACTGTCATTTTCCCACTGCGCAGTATAGTAACCGATTAGATTCACATTGTGGTATTTGCGTAAATTATCTAATCTTACCCATGATTTACTTTTTGCGCTCCTGTACCTTCCGTGACATGCTGTGTATCTTTCTCACGGTACTACATTACATCCACCAGATGGATACTCCTTCTCCGTATTCGCCGCCACAACTTGGCCGAATATGACATTTGCTGCCCAAACTACTCCTACTTGGTTTAACTGGACCATTCACGCACTTATTTCACCACCAATATGGCCGCTAACCAGCGCCATCACCTTCCCTCCCGCACTGTTCCAGTGGTCGGAAAACTTTACACTGCGACGCATGCGTGTAGTCCTGCTGAGGCCCCGCCCCCACGCGGACTCGGCGAGATTCGGGCTACTAATACCGCTCTTGAATCCAGGGCGTTGACCAGCTGCTCTGTCCTGACCAGACGGTGGGGGTAGGTGTTAGCGGCTCCGACCGCACGCTATCCGGGTAAGTGGCTCGACTGACTGACTCAGGGCGTTCTGCCCCCCTTTGTTGACCGTAGGTGGTATTGCGCATGCTTTGGGAGTGTTACCTACACGCCCATGTTTACCTTATGCCTCCAACCTACATACGAGCATGGCTTGGTCACCGGTGGCCTCGATGATGGTGTGGCCCATCGTTTCAGTGATTCCTGACCTTCAGCGCCCGTTGGGCTTGCGGGGTCACTTTTCGCTGTTTCATGGTCCGCGCGCCGATCTGGACCGCCGGGGTACCTCACCAGCTCCACTGATCGGTTCAGGCTCCAGGAGATAAACTAATGGCCGTTCGGGTGTATTTCCTCCGCATTAGCCCTTTCCTCCTCGCGAGTCTCAACACCCATGATGCTAATTTCATTATGGGTTAATATAGATGACGGTGTGTCATCAACACTGTCTTGCTCCCCTCCCAGGTTCCTGACCTTTACGTGCAGGTCCCACTGGAGCAGACTGCGGGGCATCTCACGATCTCCTTTAGGGAAAGATCTCTTACATAGTGCCCCCCTTTCTATGAATTTTAGTGTTCCTTAGCCTCTCACTTTCTATCTTCTTTGTGCGTGACATATGACTGTGCGCCCCACTAAGTAGACACAGCTTAATGTCAATGCAACCACTGTTCTAACCAATTGGTTTACTCTTCCTCTTTTTTTAAATACGAGTATGTCTTTTCTATGTGTGTCGTGTGAGTTTGACAGACAAACAGATAAACTTTCACGATGTTCTGTTATGTTTTATCCCTCCAGGTCACTCATACTGAGCAGGATTTCCTTGCCTGCCCCTTTATGACCTCATGGCATAAGGTTGTATGACTACAGATTTTTAAACCTTTACACCATTATTTTTCACTGTGTAGTACGTCCCACTTTGGGTCCTGATGAAATGCCGCGTAGGCATGAAACATGTTGACCACACCAGGGGGTTGTAGATATCTTGCCCAACATTACCAGTAGCAACTATCTCCCCTCCCACCTTTTTTACCAAGGGCGCCAGCCACTCCAATAAATTCTATTGTGGACTGACCCACCTTTTTTAATTCACCTCACCTCCTACGACTACACCCCTTTTCTTCCCCGCACACCCGCATGCACCATATGGCAGGGATTAAAGATCTCCGTTAAAGAGCCCCCTTGAGGGTGCCCGCTGAACATTGCAGCGCCAGTTCAGCGAGGAGCAAACCCATATGATGAAGCATGACATCTAGCTTGCTAGGTGTGTGAGGGTTTTAGTCCCAACAAGGGGATTCCCCCCTCTTTGGCTTTTCTTTCTTTCTCTCTATACACACTACATATCGACATACTCTACCTCCTCTCTACCCCGTCTGGGGAACTTTGTACATTACATTGTGGCTACCCCCAATAAGTCCCACACAGCAGGATTGCTAACTTCTCATACCAGGCCACGCCCCCTCCCTGCACCTCTTGGTGTATTGCTGGTGGGGCGATGAGGTCCTTAGGACACAAGTGGACTTCATCCTCCGAGCAGCAGTGCAGCAAGAGCTGCGTTTGCAGAGTGGCGTAAAAAGGGGCTTGGCCTCGGTCCACCTCTTGCAATCCAGCTCTGTGGTGCTTTTTAGAGGTACCTGATGTGCTAGTTGGCACCCAGGGATCCTCAGTATTCAAGAGGAATTAATTTGCCAACTTACAATGCGACAGGAGGCGCGTTTGCAGAGTGGTGCAGGGAGGGGGCGGCTTTTTTTGTAATTCTTTTTATAAGGGGGGCTGTGTGGTCCCCTTTCTTTTTTCATTTTTAGGGCCCTGGGGACCCCATCTCCCAGGGCCTAAACCATTTTTATAAAAAATAAAAAAAACGGGAAGGGGGTTGCGTGGCCTCCCTCCCGAGACCAATTTAGGCCCCAGGGACTCCATCCCAGAGGCATGGCCAGACTTTTATTTTTTTTATTTATATTTGGAGGGGGCCTCATGGCCCCCTCCTAAGGCTAATTATGGCCGGTGACCTCATCCCCCGGGACCGGTCTTTCAGGTTTAAAAAAAATTAAGTTTTAAATATTGAGGAGTGGGTCTGTGTGGCCTCCCTCCCAGGCCACTTCTGGCCCCGGGAACCCCTTCCCCCGGGGCCTGGCCTCTCTATTGGGGACTGACAAGCAGCTCCTCTTGTGCAAAAGCAATCCTGCTTTGATTTTTGGAAGCGAGAGCTGACTTGTGATTGGCTGCCAACGCTTCAAACCAGGAAGTGTTGGCAGCCATCTTGTGACTGGGTTGAACCAAGTCACAAGAAAAAAAGTTTTTAAAAAAAGAAAAAGAGGCAGCGTAGAAACAACCTTATCCTCTAGGCAAGCTCAAGGGACCCCATAGGGACCCTAAGGGCCAAAAAAGCATTTATTTTTATTTTCAGTGGCCCCCATCCAAAATGTAAACAAAGAAAGGCTGGGCAAGCCCCGGGGATGGGGTCCCTGGGGCCAAAATCGGCCTGGGGAGGGTGGCTGCATGGCCCCCTCCCTATTAAAAATATAAAAATGAAGAAAGGCCTAGACCCGGGGGATGGGGTCCCCGGGCCGAAATCGGCCTCTGGAGGGGGCCTTGTGCACCCATCCCTTTTCAAATAAAAAAATGGATTGTGCCCCTGGGGATGGCGTCTACGGGGCCCAAAAGGTTCACCTCTCTTGTTTCTTTCTGCAACTCTCTTGTCTCTTTCATCACTCCTATTGCTTGTTTCTATACCTCTCTTGCTTCTTTCAGCACTTCTCTAGCCTCTTTCTGTACTTCTCTGGCCTGTTTCTGCACCTCACTTGCTTCTTTCTTCATCCCTCTTGCCTCTCTCTGTACCCCTCTTGCTTCTTTCTGCATCCTTATTGCCCCTTTCTGTACCTCTCTTGCTTCTTTCTGTACCTCTCTTGCCTCTTTCTCCAGTTCTTTTGCCTTTTTGCACTTCTTTTGCTTCTTTCTGCACTTCTCTTCCCTATTTTTGTACCCCTCTTCCCTCTTGCTGTACCTCTCTAGCCTCTGTGTGCACCCTGTTCCCTCTTTTTGCATCCCTTTTGCCCATTTCTGTACCTCTCTTGCCTCTTTCTGCACCCCGTTCCCTCTTTCTGCACCTCCCCAGCTTGTTTCTGGGCATCTCTTGCCTTTTCTGCACTTCTCTTGCTTCCTTCTGTACTTGCTTTGCCTCTTTCTGCACCCCTCTTGTATCTTTATGCATCATTGTTGCTTCTTTCTGCACTTCTCTTGCTTCTTTCTGTACCTCTCTTGCTTCTTACAGCAACCCTCTTCCCTCTTTGTGCACCCCCTTTCCCTCTTTCTGCACCTCTCTTTCCGCTGTGTGCTGCTGCTGTGTGTGGATGGGGTCCCCGGGCCGAAATCGGCCTCTGGAGCGGGCCTTGTGCACCCATCCCTTTTCAAATAAAAAAAAAGGATTTGGGCCCCTGGGGATGGCGTCAACGGCGCCCAAAAGGTTCAAGGGAGGGGGGGCACACAGCCCCCCTCCCTAAAATAAAAAATCATCCCTGCACCACTCTGTAAACATACCTCCTGCCGCTTTCTGGGTTGTGGGATGAAGTCCCCTGCGCTGATGAGGGTCCTTAGGGACCAACTAGTCCACCAGATAACTCCAGTAAGCCCCAGACAGTGAGATTGCTGTGAGGTGGTCTGAGGCCACGCCCTTTTTTTACAACACTCTGCAAACGTGCATCTTGGGGCACTGGTGGTGGGGCGATGAGGTCCCCTTGTGGCCTTGAGGACCTCAGGAGTGAAGTGGACTTCATCCTCCAAGCAGCAGTGCACCAGGAGGCGTGTTAGCAGAGTGGTGTGAAAAGGGGGCGTGGCCTCTGACCACTCTCAGTAATCTAGCTGTGTGGGGCTTACTAGAAGTAACAGGAAGGCTAGTTGACCCCCAGGGGCCCTCTGGAGGCAAAGGGACTTCATCCCCAACCAAGAGCGCACCAGGAGACACGCTTGCAGAATGGTGGAGAAAGGGGGGGGGGCCTGTGTCCACCTCTCAGCAATCCCACTGTGTGGGGCTTACTGGAGGTAACAGGTAGGCTTGTTTCCCAAAAGGACCTCCAGCAGCGAAGGGACCTTTAATCCCCATCCAAGAGCATGCCAGGGAGTGCATTTGCATTGTGGTGGGGGACATGGCCTGCTATGAGAACTTACCAATCCTGCTGTGTGGGACATACTGGTGGTAATAGGAGGGGTAGGTGGTCCCCAGGGATGTCCTTGGGGGCCAACTACCCCTCCTGTTACCTCCAGTAAGTCCCACACAGTGGGATTGCTAATATGTCTTCGGAGGCCATGCCCCCCTTTCTCCACCACTCTGCAAGCGCGCCTCCTGGCAAACTATTGGTTGGGGGGATGAAGTCCACTTTACTCCGGAGGGATTTTGGGGTCAAGAAGCCCTGCTGGTACCTCCTGCAAATCCTACGCAGTGGACTTCCTGAGCGCTGGTCAGAGGCCCAGCCCCCTTTCTCTACCTCTCTGCAAACACGACTACTAGTTAAAGAAGCATTTGCAATGTAATTGGTCTCGCATTTGCGAATGTTAGGGCTATTGGTGTTAGGGCTATTAATGTTTTGTTAAGTGGATGTAAGTTGTGTGGAGTGGAATTATGTGGTATGGTGTGCAGTGAAATTATGTGAATAGAAAGTATGTGGTATTTAGTATATAGGAATTATGTAGAGTGGGATTATGTGTTATGGAGAGTAATTATGTGGTATAGTAGTCTGTGTTGTAGAGTGGTAACCTCAGGTTTAGTCTTCCTTCTTTCCATAGAAACTAAACTATAAAATCACTGAGACAAAACAATGAAGGAACCTCTGAGGAGCACTTCTGGACCTATTCGGAGGTATGAGCAGGGCCACTGGACTTATGCGACTGTTCGGCTGCACCAATTTTCTCAGGATTAGACATTTTCCCCATTTGCCACATAAATCTGCTGCATATTCTACAGATTTGGACAAAAAAAACCTTCTTTCTAGCTCAAACGTCTCAAATGTCACCAAAAATGCAGCGACAATTGTTACAGCTTGGTGGAAGGCCCTTTGCAAATTTGGAGTGGCCACCCGTTGCTTATTGCTAAAAGTGGGTGTTAAATTGGTACTAAGGGTGTGCAAACCACTCTTGCTTCTTTCTTCGCTTCTCTTGCCTCATTCTGCATTCCTCTTACTTCTTTGTGCACCTTTCTTCCTTTTTTTGCCCTTCTCTTGGCTAATTCTGCACATCTCTATTGCTTTCTTTACTTCCCTTCTTTCTGTACGTCTCTTGCTTTTTTCATCTGCTCCTCTCTTGCCTCTTTCTGCACCTCTGTTGCTTCTTTCTGCACCCTTTTCCCTCTTTCTACATCGTTCTTGCCTCTTTCTGCACTTCTCTTGCTTCTTTCAGCACCCCTTTTGCCTCTTTCTGCACCTCTGTTGCTTCTTTATGCACTTCTCTTGCTTCTTTATGCACTTTTCTTTCTTCTTTCTGTACCCCTCTTGCCTCTATCTGCACCCTCTTCCCTCTTTTAGCACTTTCCTTGCTTCTTTCTGCACCTCACTTGCTTCTTTCTGCACCCCTTTTGCCTCTTTCTGCACCTCTGTTGCTTCTTTCTGCACTTCTCTTGCTTCTTTATGCACTTTTCTTGCCTCTTTCTGCACCTCACTTGCTTCTTTCTGCACCCCTTTTGCCTCTTTCCGCACCTCTGTTGCTTCTTTCTGCACCTCTGTTGCTTCTGTCTGCACTGCTCTTGCTTCTTTCTGCACCTCTCTTGTTTCTTTCTGCACTTCTCTTGTTTCTTTCTGCACTTCTCTTGCTATTTTCCGTATCCCTCTTGCCTGTTTCAGCACAATCCTTGTTTCTGCAGTTCTCTTGCCTCTTTCTGCAGTTCTCTTGCCTCTTTCTGTAGTTCTCTTGCCTATTTTTGCACCTCTGTTGCTTCTTTCTGCACTTCTATTGCTTTCTGCACCCCTCTTGCCTCTTTCTGTACCTCCGTTGGTTCTTTCTGCACTTCTCTTGCTATTTTCCACATCCCACTTGCTTTATTCTGCACCCCTCTTGCCTGTTTCAGAACCCCTCCTTTTTTTCTGTACCTCTTTTGCCTGTTTCTGCAACTCTCTTGCCTCTTTCTGCAGTTCTCTTGCCTCCTTTTGCACCTCTGTTGCTTCTTTCAGCAATTCTCATGGCTATTTCTGCACCCCTCTTGCCTGTTTCTGCACCTTACCTGCCTCTTTCTGTACCTAGCTTGCCTCTTTCTGCACTTCTCCTGCCTCTTTCTGTACCTCTCTTGCTTCTTTCTGCAACTCTCTTGTCTCTTTCATCACTTCTATTGCTTGTTTCTATACCTCTGTTGCTTCTTTCAGCACTTCTATTGCCTCTTTCTGTACCTCTCTTGCCTCTTTCTCCAGTTCTTTTGCCTTCCAGCACTTCTTTTGCTTCTTTCTGTACTTCTCTTCCCTCGTTTTGCACCCCTCTTCCCTCTTGCTGTACCTCTCTAGCCTCTGTGTGCACGCTGTTCCCTCTTTTTGTATCCCTTTTGCCCATTTCTGTACCTCTCTTGCCTCTTTCTGCACCCCGTTCCCTCTTTCTGCACCTCCCCAGCCTGTTTCTGGGCATCTCTTGCCTTTTTCTGCACTTCTCTTGCTTCCTTCTGTACTTGCTTTGCCTCTTTCTGCACTCCTCTTGTATCTTTCTGCATCATTGTTGCTTCTTTCTGCACTTCTCTGGCTTCTTTCTGTACCTCTCTTGCTTCTTACTGCAACCCTCTTCTCTCTTTGTGCACCCCTTTTCCCTCTTTCTGCACCTCTCTTTCCGCTGTGTGCATTCTGTTCCCTCTTTTTGCACCTCTTTAGCCTGTGTCTGCAACTCTCTTGCCTTTCTCCAGTTCCCTTGCCTCTTTCTGTAGCTGTTGTTTCTTTCTGCATTTCGCTTGCCTCTTTCTGCACCCCTCTTGCCTCTTTCTGTAGCCCTCTTTCCTCTTACTGCACATCTCTTGCCTCCTTCTGCACCTCTGCTGCTTCTTTCTACATTTCTCTTGCCTCTTTCTGCACCCCTCTTGCCTATTTCTGCACCTCATTTGCATCTTTCTGCACTTGTCTGGCCTCTTTCTGCACTTGTCTTGCTTCTTTCTGTACTTCTCTTGCTTCTTTCTGCACCCCTTTCTGCAACTTTCTTGCCTCTTTGTACATTTCTGTTGCTTCTTTCTGCACTTCTCTAGCCACTGTCTGCACCCTTCTTCCCCTGAAGTGGTGTAGAACAATATAGCAATTAAACATAGAGATTTAATCCACACTTAATTACTGGTGCACCTATCCAGTATAGTATGGTCAGAAATCATCACAAGATACGAGCAGCGGGGCAGAGACCCAGGGGGTGGTGGGCAGATCCAGGAGAAAGTTGAACATAGCAATGAGCAAGTTCTGTAAAGGCATGGGTTAGCAGTTTGTGAGTCATGGCCTCATCAACCAGAGGATGGCGGGATATTACAAAGAGGATGGGGTTGACCTTTATAAAGTAGGTACATACATGTTCCTCCTGAACATCGTCGGGACACTAGAGCTGCTGGGTTATTCCTAGTACGGGGGGAATGTCGGAGGTCGGAATACCACAGCCAGTGTTGCGGGATTTTACAAGTTTTAGCAATAAATATCCTCACACAATGATGTAAAAGGACAATGGTAGGCAGGAACACACAATTGATTGAACAGGGTCCCTGGGATGCCTAATGGTAGGGACACTTGAGAGCAAACAGAGGGGTAAGAAATTGTCAGTGTTGGGCGGTCACAGCACTTGCAGTTCAGGAATGCCCTCAGGGCTATGAACACTAGACATTCGGTAGCAAGGGACGCCTCGAAGCCGCGACTTGCAGTACCAAGTTATAAACAGAAGGAGAGCTGTCACAGCATTTCAGAAAAATGGTTGATGACAACCATTTGAAGAGAGACTTGATGATTGTGATATATGGCATGATTATGCAAGTTATGCTCTTAATTTGCAATAAAGTTGAAAAGTATATGTATAACCATTTACAAACTGAGTTCTTTACATTACCATGCAAGATACGCAAAGCTGAGCATGTTAATGACCGATGACATCGTGACAATCTATCAGCTAATAACATAAATAAAACTGCAGCCGTTCAGACACCACAACATTTCCTGATGTTCATAGTTGATGGGTAAGAAAGAACGGCAGGAGGGCCCTAGGGTTGCTCGCACAGCTGGGGGATGGGAGGAGTAAGCACACACAAAATAACTCTTTACATACTGTGAGCAGCTCATGCACACATGAGAACACTGCACACACTAAAAAGCACTTCACACATGCAGTGAGCAGTTCAAGTACTGAGCACAGCATATGAGAATGATGCACTCACTACAAGCACACTTCAAGCTTAGTACACACTGCCAAGATACCAGACATGCTGTGAGCAGCCCAGCACACATGTGAGAACGCTGCACATATAGAGCACACTGCACCCTGTAGCATACATCACACACTGCAAGCACAGTTCACATTCTATGAGCAGCTCAGCACACAGCATGAGAACATTACACACACATTATGATCACACCATTACACACATAAGATGATCACACCCTGTAGCACAATAGCAGTACACACGCTGTGAGCACACTGACAGCCATCCACAGTCTCCGGCAGGGTACTTTGAGCTTAGGGCGTGGGTTTTGTTTTCTTTCAGTGGTAAGCTTTCCCAGGCTTGGAAGACATCAGACCCATTAATGCCATCATGTGGCGCACCGCAGTCTGGCCGGCCCCCACTACCCCAGTCTCTCTTCCACAGTACTGAACAAATGACTAACTTTCCTCCATTCACAAACTCCCCTACACTGGCTATGGAACATTCATGCCCACAGCTCTGAGCTGCCCCCTTTCCACAGCTGGAGCCCAGCACAAGCTCAAAACAGCCCAATGATCTAGCACGCCGCCTTCACCCACCACCACGCAGCCTTCTACCCCTACCGCCATCATCAGCTTATGGATCCCTCCAGGTCTAAGATCACCGCCCGTGAGTGAAACAGCACCCTGGAGGCTGAACAAGCACTGCAAGAATCCCAGCAATGGCGAGATCATGCTCTGTAAATATGTAACATATAATTGTCCAACCCCAATTGTTTCCACTTGTAAAATGTAATCTTGAGTGAATTTGCAACTTGTATATATGTAACTCAAACCACAAGTATCTGTAGTAGACATATGTGCTTACTGGCATTCTTTTTTAGTGTATCTTTTCCTCCAGCAACCACATTTCCTTCAGCCACTCCACCGGACTACACTGGACAGATCATAGCTGCGTCCACTTCAACTTCAGGAAAACTACGACCCACCACCACCCGCAACAGGCTCCCCGTAGATCCTGGAGCAAGATCACCACCGACCAGCTCACCACCGCCCTGAGCCAAAACCCCCCCACCAACACTACGAACTCCAACGAAGCAGCCCGCAACCTCACACAGTGGCTCACCAACTGCGCCGACGCCCTTGCACCGCTGAAGAATCCTCCCAGCAGACCCAGCAGCAAGAAAACCTCGTGGTTCATCAACGACCTCAAAGACTCCAAAAAATACTGCCCTACCCTCGAGAAAGCCTGGCACCACGACCAGTCAACAGAAAACATGACAGCCCTCAAGAACGCCATCCGCAATCACCACCAGCTGATCCTCACCACCAAAAGGACAGCATTCAGAGAATGACCGGACAACAACACCCACAACAGCAAGGAACTCTTCAACATCGTTAAAGAGCTCTCCAACCCCAGCGCCAGCAACGACGACATCACGCCCTTGCAAGACCTCTGCGATGCACTTGCCTCGTTCTTCCACCACAAGATCGCCAACATACACAACAGCTTCAGCGCCCAGACCACGCACCCAATCACAGAACCTACGTCCCCCACCACCATCCTCTGCGCCTGGACCCCTGTCGGCACTGAAGACACCACCCGCGTGATGAACACCATCCAATCCGGCTCCCCTGCCGACCCCTGTCCACACCACATCTTTAACAAAGCCGACTCCATCATCGCACCCCAACTCCGGAACATCATTAACAACTCCTTTGCATCCGCCACCTTTCCGGAGAGCTGGAAGCATGCGGAGATCAGCGGCCTCCTGAAGAAACCCACCGTGGACCCCACGGACCTCAAGAACTTCCGCCCCATCTCGCTCCTCCTGTTCCCAGCTAAAGTCATCGAGAAAACCGTCAACAAACAGCTAACCTCCTTCCTGGAGACCAAGGGATCCCTCGACCCTTCGCAGTCCGGATTCCGAGCAAACCACAGCACTGAGACCACCCTCATCGCTGCCACCGACGACATCAGGTCCCTTCTCGACAACGGGGGAACTGCTGCCCTCATCCTCCTCGACCTATCGGCTGCTTTCGACACAGTCTCCCACCGCACCCTAACAAGCCGCCTCCACCACGCCGGGAACCAAGGAATGGCCCTGGAATGGATCACCTCCTTCCTCTCCGACAGAACTCAGCGAGTCCGCCTCCCTCCCTTCCACTCAGCGGCCACCAAGATCATCTGCGGCGTACCTCAAGGCTCCTCGCTCAGCCCCACCCTCTTCAACATCTACATGACCCCCCTCGCAGCCATCGCACGCCAACACAAACTAAACATCATCTCCTACGCGGACGACACCCAGCTGATCCTCTCCTTCACCAACGACCCCGCCACCACCAGAGCCCGCCTCCAGGAAGGAATGAAAGACGTCGCGGAATGGATGAAGCTCAGCCGGCTGAAACTGAACTCAGACAAGACGGAAGTCCTCATCCTGGGACCATTCCCCTCTGCCTGGGACGACTCATGGTGGCCCCCTGCTCTGGGCACCGCCCCAAGCCCATAGACCATGCACGCAACCTAGGCTTCATCCTGGACTCCTCCCTCACGATGACCAAGCAAGTCAACGCCGTCTCATCATCATGTTTCAACAACCTGCGCATGCTCCGAAAGATCTTCCGGTGGATCCCCACCAACACCAGAAAGACGGTCACCCAGGCCCTCGTCACCAGCTGACTGGACTACGGGAATGCCCTCTATGCCAGAATCACAGCCAAACTACAGAAAAGACTCCAATGCATACAGAACGCTTCTGCACGACTCATCCTGGACACCCCCCGACACAGCCACATCTCTGCCCATCTGAGAGACCTGCACTGGCTCCCCGTCAGCAAAAGGATCACGTTCAGGCTCCTCACCCACGCTCACAAAGCTCTCCACGACATGGGCCCCGAATACCTCAACAACCGCCTCACGTTCTACACACCCACCCGTCAGATCCGCTCCGCCAGCCTCGCTCTCACCACCGTCCCACGGATTCGCAGAACCACCACCGAAGGAAGATCCTTCTCCTACCTGGCTGCCAAGACATGGAACACCCTCCCCACCCGCCTACGACTGACCCAAGACCATTTCTCCTTCAGGAAGCAACTCAAGACCTGGCTCTTCGAGCGGTAGCACCCCCTCCCAGCGCCTTGAGACTCTTGCAGGTGAGTAGCACGCTCTATAAATGCCCTGATTGATTATCTGTTTCGTATCTTTTATGTAGTGCATGTACTCTGAAGTCCTTATGTCGGGTCAAGTTTGCGCTACATAAAAAACATAAATAAATAACCTTGTGGAGAAGTGGGTGTGAGGTAACCAATGCAGCCATATCTTTAGAAGTGTGTAATGGCATTCTGGCCTGGCTCTGCCATTTATTTATCTTTCTCACAGCCTCAGGAGATCTTTATTGCTCTCCGGAGGCTCGTGGCCATCTCCCGTGGTGTTGGTTAAGGGGGTAAGACTGCAGTGAATTTGTGCACTGGCTTGCTCCTTCCTTTTATTCTTCTTTCATGCGGCCTTGAGCAAGCCTTATGACTTTCTCCCGAGGCTGGTGTTCGTGCTATCCTGCGAACGTGCAATATGGATAAACCCTTTGATGCTGCGCTGCTTTGATCCGTGATTTATTTTCGGCTGCAAAGAGATGCTTCAGGTTGAATGCGGTGCTAGGACCCGCCATGTTTTTCATAGGAGAGCACATAAGAAAACAGTGCTTGTCCTGCAAGTATATTACATTTTTATTCTTTCTAAGTTACCTGTTGTCAGCATACGAGTAATTTATCCTCTATTTCTTGGGTCCTGAGGAGTGGGGGAGAAGAAGAGGATCCATCTTTATTATTTCTTTAGGTGGTCTACTCATTGCCTGAAATGTTAAATGTGCACCCCCGGTGGCTATAGCACAGAGGAGACAGGCTCAACTTAGGGCAATGTGTAAAGTATTTATGCAGTATGTTAGAGCATTTGCAAGATGTCAAAAATGTTTGACCTGGTCTCTGAGGGCTTGGGAGGGGGGTGGGAGTGTCATATGGAAATCATCAGTGCCCTCCCACATCTAACACTAAAATCCAGTTTAAAGCAGGCACTGCACCCACAACAAGCCAAGAGACAAATGTCTTGTAAGACAAAAGCAGGGTCCTTCAGCAACCAGACAGGAGCTACACAAGAACTGTCTTGGCATCTTCTTCTCTCCCTTTCAAGTGTGTCCCAAGTGTTACATGTGACTCAACAGACCTGTCAAGCAGGATTAGACAGTGAAGTGTCACAAAATGCCCACAGCCCCCACTCTGAAAATTCTGTAGCGTTCAGAGGAGGAATCTCTGCCCGTTAAGGTCAGCCTATTGTCTGCTTGCTCCTGGAGGGGATTTCACACTTTTTAAACACCTATTCAAGGCTGAGCACAGGGTGGGAGCTGAAAGATGCTAATGCTGATCCTGAAAACTCAAACATAACAAGGGTAACCTTCTACAATGTACATTTCCTTGATATTTATGAAAAATGTGATATCACCATCAAAGTGGACTTGTAAGAACTATTAAAAATAGAGTTTTAATTATTTTTCTAGCAAATCCCTTTCTCGAGTTAGCAGTATTAGTATTTTAACCAGTACTCTGATGTTCTACATGGGACAACTAGACCTGCCACAGTGAAAATAGCTTTTGGGGCAATGTCACTGTAGGGACACGGTAACATTAATTTTCTACATCTCCCACTTTCAAATACCAGCGCCCTACCATGTGAGCCACAAGGCCTATATAGGGGTGACAAGTGGCATTTAACTTCAGGGGCAGTGGGTGCACTTTCTACACCATATATTAGGGACTTACAAGCAAATTAAAGTGACAATTAGGGATAAGACAATATACCCATGTTTAAAGGGGGAACACTAGCACTCTACTCCTAGTTAGCAGGGGTAAAATGCACAGAGTTCTAAAGCCAGCAAATGTATAGAAAATAGCAAATGTAAACAAATCCGGGGATACCATGCAGAAAAGGCAAATTTCCTACATGCATGGCGTATTTAGGTTAGGCTTCTCCCAATGAGTAACTATTAAGCTACTGGTAGAGCTCCAGCTCCCTGAAAGTAGCTCCCCTCTGTGTTGTCCAGGTTACTAAAATAGAAGCTTTCCAGTGGCAACTACTCCGCCATAGCGGAAGAGCGTCACCCCCCTTACAACAGCAAAGAAAACAAAAAGATAAGCCATGATTTATTATCATTTTATTATGTGTCCCAAAGTCTTGAAGGTGGGCCAGGGGGATAGCAGGCATCCACAGGGAGTGGTATGCACGGTTATCAGTGTGCATGACAGTTTCACCAGCCGTCTCAGGCAGGCCAAACCGGCATGCGCACTTTACATGCGCACTTTACATGTTCTCGACCCAGGCTGCATTACAGCCTGGGTGGACAAGATGACCAGGCTCCCAGTCCCTGGCTGAGCTGCAAACCACAGCACTCAGACCAAACACACTGTTGCACTGCAACACTGTGATTGACTCAGGGGAGCCTGGGTGCTTCCTGCTTTTCGGCCAGAGCAGAGCGAAGGCGAGAAGGAACGACGAGTAGAGACGTGGCAGCGGCGGCAAGGAGGTACGTTTAATTTTCTTTCTTTTTTACTGTCCCCCACCCCTGATAATTGCCAGCCGCTACTAAAGCTTTCGCTTGGTTGCATTAATGTATGCATACTAAAATAAAAAAAATGTGTATTTGAGACAGAAATGTGGCCCATAGGGACATTGTCGCTTTTCACAAACTTACCAGCTGCTTTGCACATGTTACTATGGATCTTTATTTTTGCAATAATTTCAAAGACTGCTTTCACATGAGAACTCATTGCTTTGTCCGCTCTCTGCATGTTCCTGAGATTTTGTCAGAACATTATGTGCAAGATCGAACAACAATTCCCCTTGTTATTTTTTTCTGGCCAGACCGTAGCCCCTAGACAAAACATACTGATGCAGCTGTTATTTGGACAGAGTACTTGGGTTTTTAGTGGGGTGCACAAATAGGTGAGACACTCTTGGAGAGGAACCTTTCTAGGGAGACGAGCACCCAAGATGTAGATATACCATCTATAGGCTGAGGTATGGGGTCTGCTGACAAAGGCCAGAGATCATCTATTATATAATAATAATACTTCTTAGCAAGGGGAGGCAGGTTAGGCACTTTAGTCCTTTCCTTTCTCCATTATCTTTTTATGATATCTCCCTTCATGATTTATGAACTGACTGCTATGCTGACAATATTTGCACTATGCATTTTCCTGCTTGTTGTGGCACGTATACTGCATGTTAGGGCATGTTAGTTAAAAGAGATATTTTAAACTGTTTCGTGTCTCCGTCAGATCTTATTGCGGACAAGTACAAGAGAGTGAGCGAAAGGATGCGTCTTGTTACCGCGATTCCTGAGAGATCTGGGAGTGTTGTGTACTGGGGTGTCTAATCATTTGTTTCTCTGTGAGTGAGTAGGAGAGCAAGTGAGACACTATAGCTAGTCGTATGAACCTTGTGTCATTCTATGTCTGCTCTGATACGGTAACTTTTGTCACCTTTCATTTGATATGAGGATTCTCCAGTAGGACCTTAAAATTAACCCTGGCAGGGTTCTTCCTTTTTCTATTGTACTATAGCTAGTCGGTCCTGGGTTCATGGGTACTAAGGTGGTAGGAAGACTCAGTCCCTACACACCAAGGTCCCATTTCCTGCGCATAGTTCTGTTGAGTGTTACTGCTCATCTCCAATCGAGGAGCAGAGTTCTCACTGTCTCATGCATACTATGTAATGAAAGCGTCAACTTTTTTCTTCTGAGATGGGGCACAATATTGAGGTGGTCTCTCCGTTTTGTCTTTTACAACATACTGGAGTTGCTGATCATGTTTTTGTTGCACAGACCAGCTGTCTCTGCGATCCTGACGTCCTACCCCCCGGCAAACTGTTGATCTAACAATTCCTGAAAGGAACGAGGAGAACGAGGGTCAGGAACCTGAAACCTCTCGGGTTTTTTAATTTTAGAGCTGTCACGCAAATCATATCTACGATCAGAAGCATCTGGTGTTGGTGAACCAGCACAGGAACTAGTCTTCTGCTGTTGCCTATTTTTTATTTTGATGTCTTTTTAGGAAAGACTGGACGACCCTCCTTGTCTGTAGGGACGTTACTTTGTACCGGAGAATAACTTTTTAGTCCCAAACTATTGCAACCCAATGAGGTATATACATCTGCAAGAATGATCGGTAACTGCTGTTGCCGATCAACGTCCGCCACTGTGGAAAGGCGTTGACGCACTTTCAAGCTAACTTCTTCACTTTTGACAGTGGCCAGAATCATATCAGAGATAATAGGGAACATGCCCACTAATCTCATCCCCTATTCCATGGCTGGACCAGCCCCGTGTTCATCTTGAACCTTCTTTAGAATGCTCGGGAGAACGCTCATGGACGGGGGTGCTAAAGCACTAATTGTACACCGCGGCCAACACTGTCCCCCAGGTGCTGCATTCAACCAAAATGGGAACAATACCACTCAGTAAACCCATTGTAAGGATCCTGTGTTTCTCAACATCTATACTATGGGGAAAAACAGCCTAGAGTTGCTCATATTTTTCGGCAAGCCAGTAAGGGAAATCGTCCCTATTCGGAGGACTCTTGCCCATCACAGAATTAATCATGATGGGACTAATGACAAGACCACCACCATGTCCAGATGGTTGCGGAGCGTCTCCACCAAGAGACACTTCAATATTGCGTGACATAAACTGTATGGCAGCTCTATGTATATAAACCAACGTATGTAATTGACGTTACTTTAAAATAATTTGGATGTGGTGTAAAACCAGCCAAAATGGGCCACGTGGCCCTATTGACTGACAAGGGGCCTAAACAGACCACAGAAACAGGGTGAGGAAGGGTGCCATTAAACCATATGGTAGCTCCCAGGCTGTTAACTGAACTTCAAGTAATAGATAAGGTCGATAATTCCACGGAACCGCGACCGCTGTATATTCATGAAACAAGTTATCATTCCCATCCATAGCTGGAAATGTAACCCAATAATAGAAAACTTTGAAGTGGTAAGCTGCATCCGCCTCAACAACAAAGATAATATCAGCCCCCGCATTAGGGACTCCATGTTGAGTCGAATGAGCTATGACCGCAGACCGGTAAGGAGCCGCAATAGCAACGGTCATAACAACAACAAACAGATAATGCAGCAGAATGGTAGCGCAAAACCAGGTCAGAAAGAGAAACAAAACCTTTTAAATCTCAAACTTGAAAAACCTATAAAACACAAATATAGGAGGCTAAGCCCTCACACCACGGACGTCTCTGGAAACCGGTGTCAGGGGATTGTGGACAAGCACAAGCACTACTCCGGGGTCTCGTGAATAATTACCAGATCAAAGGTGGTTGCCCCATGTGGCCAAAGAGCCTTTTTAGGTCGAGGACCGAAGGCTGCACTTGCGCAGGGTCCGGGAGGAGATTTAATGATTTGGAGTATGGGGGTTTGAACCCGCCTCTCTCCTCCATTGGCTGGCTTCCTAAACGGAGGCCAGCCATTGGAGGAGAGAGGCGTTACTCCAATAAAGCCCCGTCTCTTTCGGATTCGGGGGCGTGTTTTTTGCGTTCTTTCGCCCTGTCACGTCATCTGTCATTGAGAACGCAAAAACATGCCCCCGAATACGAAATTTTCGGAGTTGCGGCCGCCATTTTGCGTTTTTCTTGTTTTACAGTGGTCTATGGTGGCGCACGTTGGAGTCAGGCAGCCATCCCCAATTTCGTGTGACAGACAGTCGACTCGTCCTACATATTCTTCATCTCCCCTAGAGGACGCTAGAACTTTTGCAGTCGCAATGCACGTTGCCTGACCCTGTCATGGTATCTCCTTGGGACAGGTTCGGCCTTCCCGCAGTCTGACATGCGCAGTTCTTGCGGTGGAGGGCTGGCTGCACTTCCCACATGAACCCGAGCCGGAGGCTTCTCGGCGCAGTGTGCAGCAGGATGGCAGAGGAAGCGAAGAGGCTGGCGGGCTGCGCCGCCGTGGACAACCACGTGAAGGTAACCGTTCTGGGAAACTATTCCATAAACGCGTCTTTAGAGTATTGTTCAGTGGAAGTGCTCGGAAGCTGGGAGGAGCTATATGTAGTGTCTTTCGTGCACATGGTAGAGGTGATTTTCAAGGGTCGGTGGAGGCAGTATCAGACCAGGGGGTTGCACTATCCAAACCAGCAGCACCACGTGGGATGCACACAGGCAGAGCGTGGCATGAGCTGCACGTGCGGCCCATAAACAATCACATGATGCACCCCGGGGTCAGCCAGCAGCACATGCATGTATGCATGTGGCTGATTGAATCCCAGGGTTTAAAACACAATCTTTTCTTGTGTGACGAAATCTGGGGCTGACGTAAAGCGCTCTGATGCGCTTGGGGTAAATTCGTGCCATCTACAATTGCAACAAAAAACAAAGCACATGCAGTATCGCTGTGTCCCGTATGCAACAAGACAATGAAGCAGCAAGAAGGTCCTACTTGGAGTGGTTCATTTAGCAACAAAAAATAGGTTTAACATAAAATATTTGGGTCCTTGCTTCTTAGCCGCATTCAATTTCTCTGGATTGAGTTATATTCCATCATGTTTTACTTTGACAGTATTAAAGGCGCTGCCCATAAAGTGCCCCAGGTGGAAGGTTGAGGAGCGTCTTTTGTCCTGTTCAGTGCTCCTTTTTTTATGTCTCGTGCCCGTGTGACGTACGAATATCGCAGTCATGCAGAATATAACTCTGGACGTGTATTTATTTGATTTTATCCTGTTGACTGTTGATAAGGACTAAGTAGTTTAGGGCCCCTCGTGGCTCTCTTGCCATGTCTCCATGCAGTCAAAGAAGATCACAAGTCCAGGTTTGCTGGACAAGGTTAAACTCCCCCATTTGCCATTAATCAGATGATATAAAAAGAGAATTTCTGATATTGGGCAAGGTCGATTCCAGACCAAGGACTGCGGTAAGTCCAAATGTTGCACATACAGGATGCTACAGTTTCCCTCCATGCTTTGGCCTTGTAAGATTTCTACAACGAACAGCCTGTGTGCTGTTGCCTGCTGAGTGGGCCCAATTGCCTTCCAGTTGCTTCGGGCTCAAAGTTATGTTTTTTCCAGTGTTCTGCAATTATTACATGTTGTAGGGCAGCTAGGACCTCGTCCTGTGGAAGGGATGCATTCAACCCTCCAAGGTATCTGGTGTAGGAAGGTCAAAGTAGTATTTAAGGCACAGTGCCCTGCAATATTTAGCAGGTAGGCTGACGGATTTGATTTTCAGTGTGACCTGACAAACTTTGAACAGAGTGGTAGATGTAAATGGGGTCAGAGAGTCTTTGCTAGAGAGAGCAGATTAGGAAGGCATTGTTATATTTAAATGTTGCCTTTAGGTAGTTTTTAGCTTTTTCTATATTTTGGTGAAAAGGTGATGAGGTTTGTGGCAATGCTGCTGGTTGGCATAGGAAGTATTCCAAGGCAGTCATGTGTCATAGGTTCTCAGGTTATGATTAGCTGACTACTTTGGTTTATTGCTTCACCCATGCGTGTGGATAGCTGATAACAGATAGTACATGTCTAACTTATGCTGTGCATGAATGCATGTCTGTATCTCATACTCTGATTTGCACGCAAAGCATTGAATGTGGAGTGAAATGGTGCATTTTGCCCAAGGATGCAGAACTGTCATGCATAGTGCATGTATAGAGGCCATTTGTCACAGTGCACTGTGTGCTTACAGGCCCTTGGAAAATGGAACAATATGCCTATGTCTGGGGATAAAGACTAAAACTGCACACTGCACTAATGAGAGAAATGTCTGATACGCAAGGCATGTACACCAGAATATAAAACGAGATGGCTGGAAATTTTGTAGTAGGGTAGAGGAGGGATACAAGGTCACACTATCTATTCATGTAATCTCTGTGTAGATAGCTTTTTTGTAGGTGGCTCTATGTGTGGATAGCTTTTTTTGTAGGTGGCTCTGACTGTGTGATGTTGACTCTGTATGGGTGGCTCTGTATGTGTGTGTGGGTGGCTTTGTGTGTGTGGCTCTGTGTGGGTGTAAATGCAATAGGTTATGCATTTGCGAGCGATTAAGCTATTGGCATTGTAAATGACAATGCCATTTATTTAACGATTAAGCTATTGGCAATGTAAATGACAATGTCATTTATTTATGATTTATAAATAAAAAAAAATGTCATGAGCAATGCCAATAGCTCTACCTTTAATAATGCCGAGACCATTGCATTGTAAATGCTTGTTTAATTATACCCAATGGGAGCATTGGCAAACACCATTAGAGGAAAGTTCCAAGACCCAACAAAGTAAATTTGTGTATTTTTCTGGTTACAATTTGTCTGACCCACAGTCCCATTTTTATAAACTGAAGATACCGTCCCAAACTAATTTTATGTAAACACAGACTAAAACGATTTACTCCATGTCCTTCAGGAATGATTTGTCCGGGATGGGTTATGAACATTGGAAAGACACAATTGATTTAAAATACACTTGGGGTACTAAAGATTGGCAAGTGCAGGGCACGGAAGCTTTGCATCATGCATGTCTGATACAGTCTCAGATCTTATTTTTAAATGACACGGTATAACAGACTACTTGTTTTGGTTTAGCCACGTTCAGAAATCTCATCATCATCAAAAAATCTTTATTTCGGCTAGATTGCCATAAAAGATAACACACAAAGGTGATACAAATAAAACAAGCAATTACATCCCGAACAATCAGTCAACAGAGCTAAAAATAGATTCATTAAAACTTTAAAAAAGTACTGGGGAATAGTTTAGAAATTGATGATATTTAAAAATTATACAGCTAGTCAACAATCAAAAGGGCAGAAACTGAAGTCAGACCAGTGAGGAATAAAAGTGGTTAAGAAAGAGAATAATTACAATGTAATAGTAATAAAATTGTACAGTTAGTCTACAACCCTGGGTAGCAAGCGTCTTCTCTTATACCAGAAGGTTTCCAGGTATGTTGCTACCGCAAAAGCTATCATACTGGAAAGGTCAGTTTTGAGGACCCTCTTCAGAAATCTAAATATACCCTCCTTTCAATTAATGACTCTGTATGATACATGGCAAATACACACTAACTAAACGATTAAAGTATTAGCTGTCTTATTTAAAAATGGCACACTCAACTTGTCCAATATTGACCCCTTAGGATGGTTAGTGTGGCCGACAACTTCAAATGCACGTCAATTACATTTTCTTAATACTACAATAGGTTTTATACAAAGTAGACCTGATCCACGTTTCCCATATTCGCATACAGTTACCACATATTCCGTGGGTAAATTATGTCAGCAATGGTTGGAACATTCCACACTGTCTGTGAAACAACACCTTTCTCATTTGTCAGTTGCCATTGATTTGAACGAATTTCTTTTAGGTCTAAAGTCCCCTCGTACAAAACGTTTTATTTATTCCACATATAATGAATTTTGGAAACTGCCGCAGATGGAAGATGCGGTATGTCTCTGCCAAATTGACCAGGCTAATATAGAAAAAGTCCTTGCAGTAGTAGATAATAGCAATAATACACTGTCTTCCCGTATATATACTTTAGATAATATTGTACTTTCTGTCATTGACATTTTTCATCATGAATTGTCAATTTTGTATCATGGTCAAAATAAGTTACGTTCTGTAATGCAGTTTGCTTAACGGCTGTCCAAATGGCGATTCTGAAAGAACGCTCTCTAGCTCAGGGTAAACGCATTTTCATGGTCTCGCCAGTACCTGCTTTAGAAGAAGTTACGAAGGCTACTGTCCCGAATTCTAAAGCCTTTCATCCACGTTTGATTCAATGGGCAAGTTCTTTGACGTCGGCTGATGTCAATTCTACTTTTGACCCATCATTGCAGACAATGATGGGTCAAATGTAAAATTTACAATATGAACATGTTAACCTTTCTCCTCCGCCATTGCTTCCTCTTGATCAGTACAAATCCATTGTTTACACTGATGGCTCTGCGCCGCCAGCTGTTGGTTCTAAACCTGCTTATTCGGCAGCATGCATAATAGTTACAGGGAAAATTGTTGATGGTAATTTAAAATCTTCCATGGTGCTCACATAATCTCTTGGTGACTGCACAGATCAATTGGCGGAGCTACATGCTTTGGTTTTGGCTCTTGAATTTGCTGATCCAGATGTTCCTACACTTATAGTGTGCGATTCATATTACTGTGTACAATCCTTTACTGACAACTTATTCTTTTCGAAATAAAATGATTTCAGTGATTTTAAAGGTAGCGCAATTAAGCATAAGACACTTTGGGTCCAGGTGGCCGCTCTTAAGGAGCGTTTGCCACTCACACTTGTTATTCATACTTTGGGCCATCAATGTGTGGGAGCACACGCTGTTGGTAATTCACTGGCTGATGAGGAAGCTAAATCTGCAGTAGCCAAATGTTCTGTAGCAGCAGTCACAAGGTCCATAACTAAAACTGATGATGATATTTTAGAGGCTGACACGACAAAGGAGGGAACAGAGTATGCCCAACGTTTCCCTTCACGTTATACATACCACTTGTCGTCTGATCAGATTCTATATGCTACAATTCCATCCGAATGGCACACTTAACTCCTCCAATATTGACCCCTTAGGATGGTTAGTGTGGCCGACAACTTCAAATGCATGTCAATTACGTTTTCTTAATACTACAAAAGGTTTTACACACAGTAGACCTGATCCACATTTCCCACATTTGCATACAGTTACCACATATTCCGTGGATAAATGATGTCAGCAATGGTTGGAACATTCCAAACTGTCGTCTGTGAAACACCACCTTTCTCATTTGTCAGGTGACATTGATGTGGCTGATTTTCTTCTAGGTCCAAAGTACTCTTGTACAAAAAGTTTTATTTACTCCGCATATAATGAATTTTGGAAACTGTTGCAGATGGAAGCTGCGGTATGTCTCCGCCAAATTGACCAAGCTTATATAGAAAAAGTCCTTACAGTAGTAGATAATAGCATTAATACACGGTCTTCCCGTATATATACTTTAAATAATATTGTATCATCTACATCTGATAATGATCTTACAGCTATTAATAGGAGTCGATGTGTGGATGGAGGAGCACTTGTAAGCTCCCAAAGGCTTTCAAGTTATCATGCCGGGAATCGCCGTACCATACAAAGAGTGACACAGGCGAGTCACCACCTGCCTCGCCATCTTTTTCTGTGTATTTCTATTGGGAGCTTACAAGTGTTCCTCCATCCACACATCGACTCCTATTAATAGCTGTAAGATCATTATCATTGACTGAATCCTGCACATTGTGCACCTTGGATTTTATTGTTTACATTCAATTGGATTATCTTGACTGCCCAGTGGCTTTTATACTTATGGAGCCCTGACGAAGTTCCCTCTCGGAACAAAACGCGTTGGCTGTGTGCTGTTCTCGCTAAGGATTAATTGAAATAAAGAAAGAAAAATCTTTTTGAACTAAGTGAATTTGCGTCTGACTATCGATGAACATTATGTCTATAAACTGCTTTGGCGCCATGTCATGATATACCTTATCTATGAGCCGTATCCGGTGCACGATTTAATGATGTTTGGACATTAGTTATGTATATGATATTCACTGACATAAAGGTGTATCGCCTTGCATAATATGATTGAATATGCTTTCTGTTTTCGTGAGCAACGTGTATGCTTGTAACATGTACAATCTATATCAAAAACATAATAAACAGATCAAACATGGATGTTCTGCATTAACCATACAAAGGCATTCCACATTAACAAAGCCTTTTTAGGTCGAGCCTTGAGCAGCGCATGCGCTGCTTGCTCGAATTTTCATAGTGCTACCCACAACCTTTTCCTGGCCTGAAGCTTGCGTGCACGCTCGAGTGCACGCGCGCAACCGCCATCTGCCTTTCTTATCTCTTCCTCTGCAGACACAGCACACCTCCCCCACTTGCAAAAACAGTAAACTTAGCTTTCTACATTTGATCCTCACCCGCCTCCTAATATGCTCGTATTTTCCCAAATGCCGTGAAACACTTGCAAGTAGGGAGGTGTGCTACGGCTTTCACTTTTGCAGCCGCGCGTTTGTTTTTCCTTTGGGTGAGGGCTTGTTCTGTGTCGAAGTGAGGTTAAATGGGTCTCTCTATTTTTGCGGTGTGTTTTAAGACTTTTTTGTCTAATGTTCCCTAGGCTCGCAGTAGGGTCTAGTCTAGTTGGACAGATCTCAGTGGGGGTGGGGGCGAGGGCGTCGTGCAGTCCCGCAGCTGCATCGGTGTTTGATGGGTGGGATCCAGTCCCGGGGAACAGGGGGCCTAAACTCCAGCTTCACAGGCTGTGTATCCATGGAAAGACTTCCCTTCTCACCACTGGCTGTTTTCACTTCACCCGGACCGTGCGGAGCAGCGCCGGTTCCTGGTTGGTATCTCTGCTAAAATCTCTCACACAAAATAAATGATTTCTAAAAAATTTAAAATGCACATGTACGCACAAATTACACACGGCACATTGTACATCTGGTTCTGATGTTGACGTCTCATTTCCTAGTCTTTGCTTCTTTCCGAGGCCGATAAAATTATTATGATTGAGTTTGGTAATGAAGGCACTAATTAACTAGTAGGGCATCTAAGAGGGGTAAGGTTCACCTTTCAGGTCTGCCTGAGTGAGCAAACACGAGTTAAAATATGGGCTGGGCCGACTCCACCATTTATCCTTATGAGATCAATTAAATGGCATTGAGCTCCGTGACAATCCTACTATAAGCCAAGACCCGATTCAGTTTATGGCATTACACCAGGTGCCTAACTAGCCTAGCTTTTCTATCATGATCATTGTTTGGTAAGACAGCTCAGCTTTTTGCAGCACCCGCAGTTACATCTAAGCACCAAGTTTAAATATGAAGAGGCATAATTCAGACTTTTTCTTTCACAGGCGAGGCACTTGGGTTTATGTGTGCGTGTCACAGATCCAGATCAAGGAAGTGCCGTCTCAGCCATTTAACCTTTCGGGGTCAGTTAAAGCAATGCCACACGTTTAGTCGACAATAGTTACGTTTATAATGAGCACCAGGAATCTGCCAAATTTTCTGCAGCAAGCACTGTTAAAAACTCTGGTATTATTCTTCGTAACACTTTGTGATGCATACCATACAAGCAGAAGTACATTTTGGTTTGCCAAGATTTCAAACTTGAAACCTTTCGGTCGCACATAATTTTACTTTCTGGACCACCCTGAGTTGGAAGACAAACATCCATGTTTGTGGGCTTAAATTAATAGAGAGAGAGTCTGAGTGCTTGTGCCAATTAAGCTTAAAACACACTTTTAACTTTCTCATTTACACCGTCCTTTACCATACAGACGTCACACAAAATATAATGTGTGTTACTGAAATGCTTTGTTACTGAAAGGTCTACATTCATGCTCCTGGCAGAGAGACACTCTTGACGTGCCAAAAGCATCCATAAAGATAAACAAGCGACGAGCAGAAGCACCAACAAGCATTGGCATAGCCAATAGGTCTCGCTTTTGGGAACTTACAAGTGTTTAGCCATACAACAGTTGATGTTGTTGCACCAAGGATAGTGTGCTGGATAACTAAACACTTATAAGTCATAAAGGCGAGACCTATTGGCTATGCCAATGCTTGTTTACATTATTGCTGGTAACTGTGCCTGATGCACTGAGGCGATCACTGCTGGTAATCTTGCATTAGGTGACCATGAGTGTAGTCTTGTCTGATGTGGACACGATTACACTAATAATATTAGTAGCTTGGAGTGATTTTCATTGAACATAAGTAATTTTTATAACAGAAAAAGTTGGTTTAGGGATGTCTCAGGAACTGCATTCTAGCTGTATTTGGGCAAATTGATTATGATAATGAAAGATGGCCACTAATGTAAAAAGTTAGAAGCTCATATGTCTATAGGGTTAGAACATTTCCATCTTTGAAAGCAAAAGAGATGACTGCAACATTAAATCTGACAGCTGACAACACAGGTTCCTGGTGTCTTCCTTCTGGACCGAATGTCTAGTGTGGGAGGTGACAATACTAACTCCAGCAGGAGAATCGAGATCAATCCAATGATGTAACTGAGTTTAAAAGGTTTTGATATCTCAGATGCAAGCCATGAGGCTTACATAAGACAATCCTATGATCTGTCGAGAGAGAGACTTGGAAGAGAGGTGTGTCAGTTCTATCCATGTAATCAACATTTGTTGGCAGCCTTAGCCATTGTAATAATTTAAGGGACAATACTTTGGTACATTTTTGTAAGAACATTTCTCCAAATTACTCAAACCCTCTAATCTAGGAGCCACGGGCTCTGGCAAACAGGAGTTGTGGAAAATTGATGTCAAAGAAGACATAAAATACAGGTAATACAGTCTAATTTTACTTTGTTCCAGGTGAAATAAAAAAAACTGAGGCACAATACAGTTGAACATTTCAGACAGGTATACAAATGATCAGATAGTGTAGAGTTTTTAGATACTTTTCTGTGCGAAGTAAACTTCCTAATATGCTATAGTACTCCTGAAAGCGTCCAATCATCTTTTAACATAATCCAAATCATAAATTCTTAGATGTAACCATTTGCAAGTATTGGTGTAAAAACAAACTTGAATCAAAAGTTCAACCTACCTAGAATGTGAGAGATAATACCTTGGTGTGTAATCTCTAATGACTACAAATTCAGCTCTTGATAAAAGAATTTGTTGTTAGAACAGCCTACGGAGAGCACCTTTCCTTGTTGTTTTGGCACATCGGAATGTTTGCATAGCAGAGAATTAGATGTAACTAGAAGGCGACCTGAGGCACTTTTATTAGCTACTTTCAGTCAGACACAAGGTATACCTACAGAAACATTAAAAAAAATGTTTTGGCACTGTCTTTAAAGTCTCTCAATATGTATTAAGCAATAAGTAAGCACTTCAAGAAGCCCAACATGAAAATATGTTTGTTAGGAATTTAGTTTTAATGAATGCTTAGCCCTTTGCTGAGAAGGAAGGCTTTGTCGTTAGGCTCTCTTCCCAAGAATTGTTTCAGCATATCCATGCCATCCTTTGAACCCCCTGGTTTAAGAATGAGATTTCTGTACCTTTCACCAACCTAGTACAAAAAGAAAAGTTCAAATTATAAGATGCAAATAATTTTTTCGATGATCACCTGAAGAAAGCCAAGGTGAATGAGGCACAATTGAAAAAGAAAAGAAAAGCACTTCAGGTAGGACAGTTTTACAGACAGAAAGAATTCTAAAGTAACAAGAAAAAAACATCATGACAATGCATACAACCCTACTAACATTTATCAATTCTCTTCGAAATTACTTAAACTGCTTATCAAAAGCTGCCAAGCTATTGAGCAAGAATGGTGAGCTCACATCAATACCTGCATAGATTGCCTGGATGGTGAGCAAGAGGAAAGAGATAGAACTTAAGTTGTGGCACTGGCTTCATACATTTTCTTTAGTCAGTGTGGCGCATCCATGCCTGGAAAAAGCTTTTAGAGGCACCAGATAGGAGATTTGCCGCCTAGAGGGATGGACCCAAACAATGTGTCAGGGATTACAAAAAGCGACCCAGCCCTGTACCATAGGGGGTATCATTTGGCATCAAGAGGAAATCCCGACACTTTGAGCCTGATTTTGATTTTGCCAGACAGATTTTCCCTTCACCATATTACAAGTGCATTACATCTAATGACAGACCTATTTAAAAAACAATTACATTGTTTTTCCAATACAGCTTCAATAACGTCAACTATCAATCTGACATCAAGAGAGCAGTTGGCTGTTCAATTTAAACTTCCCCTACTGTCACGTAACAAATAGTTTTCTTACCTGTCGGTGTAGTTTTGCAGCTTGAAGATCTTTCTGGATTCACTATGCTGTGCATTATTCCGCGGTCTTGTGGTTGGGTCCGGATTCGTAGTCTTTTCTTTGGGTTTTTTTTTTCTTAGCCCAGGTGGGCGTCGGCGTCACACCCCCTTGGGTGTATTTCCGGTGACGTCGGCATGCTTCCTGCGGAAGCTCCCACTCTTGGGCGCCATCTTCGGGTTCTTTTTTTCCGTGTTTCTTTCGTTTCCGAAGTAATGGCAATGTTGTATTTATCTGGTATTTTACCGCTTTGTACTTTTAAAGTCCTTTCTTTAGTTAACCACCTCTTCTCTCTCCAGCCCCATCTTTCTGGCGGAGGTGGGTGGGTTCGCTAGTGAATCCAGAAAGATCTTCAAGCTGCAAAACTACACCGACAGGTAAGAAAACTATTCGTTTTGCAGCGTGAATCTTTCTGGATTCACTATGCTGTGCATAGATTTTGTAGCGGTTTCTCATCTCTGTGGCGGCTGGGTGGAAGATGAGCGTTGGGTGTTGAATATGTGCTGTAGCACCTTCTGTCCCACTTGAGCTTCCTTGTTCATTTGTATGTCCACACAGTAGTGCTTCGTGAACGTGTGCACCGAAGCCCATGTTGCCGCCAGGCACATGTCCTCTATGGGTGTGTTAGCCAGGAAGGCTATTGTAGCGCCCTTCTTCCTGGTGGAGTGGGCACGTGTCCCCTCTGCCAGTTCTTGTCCTGCACGCTTGTGGCAGAGTTGAATCGTCTGTGCGATCCATCGCGCAATGGTCTTTTTGGTTACAGCTTTCCCCATGAAGCTGTTTGCGAATGACACAAAAAACTGTTTAGTTTTTCTGTGTCCCTTTGTCCTTTCAATGTAGTGCATGACTGCCCTTCTGGCGTCCAGGGTGTGAAGAGCTCGCTCTGCGCTAGTTGTTGGTTTTTGGAAAAAACTCGGTATCTGTATAGACTGGTTCATGTGAAATTTGGATACCACCTTCGGCATGAAGTGTGGATCAGTCCTCATCACAACTCTATCATTGTGTATTTGTATGTAGGGTTCTTGTAGCGTCAGCGCTTGTAGCTCGCTTACTCTGCGTAAGGACGTTATTGCAACCAGGAAGGCTGTTTTCATAGTTAGAATCTTTAGGGAGGCCCTGTGAAGTGGTTCAAAGGGCTCTTTCATGAGTTCCGTTAGGACTGTGTTCAAGTTCCATGCAGGTGGCGGCACCCGCTTGGGTGGTGCGATCCTTTTCGCTCCTTCTAGGAATCTCTTCACCACCTGTGATGTGAAGAAGCTCCTGCACGTTTCTCCCCTTGTGTAGGCGACTATCGCTGCCAAGTGAACTCTTAAAGAGGATGAGCTAAGGTTCTTCTCCAGCAGGTGCGTCAGGTACCTTAGCACTGTGGAGTCCCTCTTCATTTTATTGTGGAGTCTTTCTTGTCTGCACCATATTGTGAATCTTTTCCATTTCGCAATGTAGCACTTCCGGGTGCTGGGCCTTCGTGCCTCCCGAAGTACCCTCAGGGTGCTTTCTGGTAGTCTCAAATGTGCGAACTCTATGTCCTCAGGAGCCATGCTACTAGGCTCATGCTCTCTGGCTCTGGATGTAGTACCTCTCCGTTCTGCATGGAGAGTAGGTCTTTCCTCCTGCTGAATCTGTGGGGTGCACACTGTGTCATCTCCATGATCTGCGAGTACCATGTCTGCCTCGCCCACTGTGGTGCGACCAGTATCAGTGTCATGTTGCTCGCTCTGCACTTGCTCAGCACTCTGTGCATCAGTGGTATCGGGGGAAAGGCGTAAGCAAATGTCCTTGACCAATCTATCCATAGGGCATTCCCCAGTGACCCCTCCTCGGGCTGCCTGGATGCGAAGTTTTGGCATTTTGCATTCTGGCGTGTGGCAAACAGGTCTACCGATGGTGTCCCCCATCTGTCGAACAGGTACCTTGTCTCCTGAGCATTGAGCTCCGACTCGTGGGATGCCGATGTCTGCCTGCTGAGCCAATCAGCTTGTATGTTGTCCTTCCCTGGTAGGTGTATGGCTAGCAGGTCTATCCTGAGAGGGATGGCCCATCTCCATATCTCCTGCGCCATCGTTGAAAGCGGGGCTGACTGTGTGCCCCCCTGCTTGTTGATGTAGAACATCGCAGTGGTGTTGTCTGTTTGTATCAATACCTTGTGTTTGTACAGTCTTGTTTGAAAGGCCTTCAGCGCAAGGAAGATTGTCTTCAGTTCTAGGTAATTGATGTGCTTTGCCGCATCTGTTGGCGTCCACAGTCCCCTCACCTTGAGCTCCTCCATGTGAGCGCCCCATCCCTTCAGGGATGCGTCTGTGGTGATGGTCACTGTTGGCGTTGGGGGCGTTAGAGGCTTTCCCTTTGTTATGTTCTCCATGGTCCACCATGCCATCTCCTTCTGCACTGAGTGCGTTACAACCACTAGATCCTCCCAACCGCCTGTAGCTTGTGACCATTGCTCCTGTAGCCATTCCTGAATGGGTCTCATGTGGAGTCGTACATTTGGTACCAGGTGGATGCATGATGCCATCATGCCCATGATCTTGCTCGCAGTCCTCACTGTCCGAGCTTGTCCCTTCCGGTAGAGGCGAGTTTCCTTCACCAGCGCCCTCGCCCTCTTCTCGCTGGGGAACACCTTGCCCTGCAAGGTGTTGATCTGTGCTCCCAGGAAGATCTTGACCTGTTCCGGCTCCATTGATGAGTTCTTCCAGTGGATGGAGAACCCCAGGCTCATGAGCGTGCTCGTCACTGTATGTGCGTGCTGCTTGCATTTCTGGTATGAGTTTGCTTTCACCAGCCAGTTGTCCAGGTAAGGGTATACGTGTATTCCTTGCCTTCGTAGGTGCGCTGCGACTGCTGCGAGGCACTTTGTGAAAACTCTTGGTGCTGATTTTAGTCCGAAGGCCAGTGTCGTGAACTGGTAGTAGCTTTCTCCAATGGTGAACCTGAGCATGTGTTTGTGCTTTCTGTTCATTGGGATGAGCAGGTAGGCGTCTTTGAGGTCTATTGTGACCATGAAGTCCCCGGTCTGCAATTGTGGGAGCACCTCTTGCAGGGAGGTCATTTTGAATTTTTGCATTCTTATGAACTTGTTCAGGAACCGTAAGTCCAGAATGGGTCTCATTGTCTCGTCTACCTTTGGTACCAGGAAGTACGTTGAGTATATTCCTGTGTTTCTTTCCTTGAAGGGTACCCGTTCTATGGCCTGCTTCCGCAGGAGTTCCTTTGCCTCCTCCTGAAGACACTGCAGCTGCTTGCTTGCTAGTGTTTTTCTTTTTGGTTTTCTGCTTGTTGGCCTCCCCTCCAACTCTATGCAGTATCCGAATTGGATAATGTTGAGGATCCATTTGTCTGATGTGATTTCTCTCCACTCTCGGAGGTAAAATCTTAATCTTCCTCCCACTGGTGTCATGTGGTCGTAGGTGTCTAGTTTGTCTTGACCCATCTGTACGTGCTGTCCCCTGGGATCTTTTTTGTGGGCGGGCACATGGAATTTTTTGAAGTCACTTAGAGGTGGGCTGCTGCCCCCCTCTTCTATTTTGTCCCCGTCCATTTCTCCCTCGAAAGGACTGGCCTCTTTGTTGGTACTGCCAGGACTGCTTCTGTTGACCATGCTGAGCCTGCGAGTCTGCCTGGTGCGTTTGCTGGAAAGCCTGGTGTGATGTACCTGGCTGGTTTCCGCCTCTCCCGCCGGGCCTCCGTGAGGGGTGCCCCTCTTGTTCCCTCTGAACTGCAATGCTCCCATGGATCTTGCTGTTTCGTTATCTTTTTTCAGTTGACTGAGCGTTTCATCAACTGTTGTTCCGAAAAGCGTGTTGCCGTTGAACGGTGTGTTCAGGATGCTGTGTTGCACCTCCGGTTTGAAACCTGAGATCCTGAGCCAGGCGTGCCTCCTTTCCGTGACGCCCATCATCATGAGCCTGCTGGCGGTGTCTGCCCCATCCAGGGCCGTCTTAAGGCAAGAATTTGCCGCGTTTTTCCCTCTTCAACCAGCTTTTCGGCCTTCTGCCTGGCATCCTGGGGCAGGTCCTTCACCAACTGCCCCAGCCCCTCCATGATCTGGTACATGTGCCTGTTTATCAGGGCGTTGGAATTAGCCATGCGCCAGTGGGTCGCGGCATTCCGTTCGATCCTTCTGCCCACCAGATCCATCCTTTTGCTCTCCTTATCCGGTGGCGGGCCCGAGGTAGTGGGTACGTTAGCCCTCCTCCTTGCTGTGGCCGTGATAATGGAGTCTGCGGAGACCGTGCCCTGAATGTAGGCCGGGTCCTTTGTGGCATGCTTGTACTTCTTCTCAGTTCTGGGAGTTACTGCCTTGGATGTTGCGGGCTCCCTGAATGCTTCCTTCCCCTGAGCCAGGACGCTTTCGAGCATTGGAAGGAACTGGCTCCTCGTTTGTGTTGGGAGCAATGTTTCTAGAAGGAAGTCTGCTTTCTGCTTCTCTTCGTCGAGCTTGAGCTTGAAAGCTACTGCGGCAGATTGTATCACCGAGTTGTAGGCCCCGATGTCGTCCGACGGCGAGGGCCTCGAGGGGTAAGTGTCGACCACCTCCTCCGGGCTGTCGGTGTCGACATCTATGTAATCTACCTCCTGTAGGTCAGAGGGTGCCGACTCTGTGTCCGTCCTGCTTTCCTCTTCCTCCCCATAGTTGTAAGTATCGTAGGGATTCTCGTACTCCTCCTGGTCGTCGATCACCTCGACGTCCTGGTCTTGTTCCTCGGCGACTTCGGCGATCTCATCCTCCTCCTCGACCGCCTCCACCACCGATGGCTTGGTCTTGTGAGGGATCGTGAAGGCTTTCATCTTTGCATCGAAATCTTTCTTCCGCTGCATGATGTTCTCCATTTCGGCCTCGAGGCGCCTTCTCTTCTTCTCCATCTCGGCCGCGTGTTCCGCGTCGGATGGGTCGGCTGTTCTTTTCCGTGGATGGCTCGTCGCCGTGCCTTTCGGTGTCGAAGTTTTCGACGTCGACGTCGAACCGGATTTTGGATCTCTGGTCGTCGTCATCAGTTTTGGGTCTTTCTCCCTCGGCGTCGATCGATCCTTTTCGGGGACGATTTTCGATGTTTTCTGCTGATCAGCAGCTCTCGGCGCCGGGGACTCCTTCTCGGAGGATCCGCTGGGCCTGGGAGTAGTCGCGGACGCCGCCTTTTTTGGCATCGGCGCTTTCGGGGTCTTGCCCTCGATTTTTCTAGACTCAGAGTCTCTCGGGTTCTTGGGGGCCGAAGAGTCTCCTACCGTGTCAGAAGTCTTCGTGTAATCGGTCTCTACGACCGTGTAGCTGTCGTCTTCGGCGGCAGCGTTGTCTTCTTCCTCGGAGGACATCCCCAGCTCGTAGAGGAACGGAGTCGGGGCCTTCCCCTGCAGGGTGGCGTGTGCTACCCTCTGCCTCTCTCTCACACGAAGGGTCTTCGGGGCGAAGGCGGAACAGGCGTTGCAGTCTCCGCTTTCGTGGTTCACCGGTAGGCAAAGGTTGCATATCGGGTGTTGGTCCTTCTGCGCGTACTTGTGGTGGCAGTTACGGCAGAACTTGAACGGCGTGTTGTCCATCATCGAGCGTCCAGGGCCTCTCTGGTCGCGTGTTCGTCGACGGTCGTCGATGATCTCGATGAAAAATGCCTTCTCCTTGCTGAATTTTCGTCGATGAAGTCCCCTGTAGTCTTCAGATGACTTCTCCTCGTCTTTTCTGTATTTTCTTTCTTCTTTCTCCAAAAATGTCTGGAGCCCAAACGGGAACGATCCAGACCCGACCACGGAAAAAAAGAATCTGAAGATGGCGCCCAAGAGTGGGAGCTTCCGCAGGAAGCATGCCGACGTCACCGGAAATACACCCAAGGGGGTGTGACGCCGACGCCCACCTGGGCTAAGAAAAAAAAAAAAAAAAAAAGAAAAGACTACGAATCCGGACCCAACCACAAGACCGCAGAATAATGCACAGCATAGTGAATCCAGAAAGATTCACGCTGCAAAAACTGGCTTACACGCATCACTCCTCTGTTAGGAAGTGAGCCTGGTCCAAACCACCTTTATCTATGGTGACAACTCAATCATAGCCTCCAAACCATCTTTGATGGAAGATAATTTCAATACACAGTGGATATCCAGTGCTCTTGTTGAATGCATTCCTGTGAAAACAATTAAGCGTTTCACATCCCCTTCCTCTTTGGTTTTTCCTTAAACTGATCGAAATGAAGAAGAAATGTAAACACCTTGGATGCCTGTGGCAGAAGTCACAGTCAATGATACGGAGATTAAGGGCCTGATTTAGATCTTGGCGGATGGGTTCCTCTGTCACAACGATGACTGATATCCCATCCGCCGACATCTAAATCGCACAGGATATAATGGGATTTAGATTTTGGGGGACGGGCTATCCGGCACTGTTGTGACGGAGTAACTCATCTGCCGAGATCTAAATCAGGTCCTAAGCTTGCATATCACATTCTATTACAGTTCTATAGAAAATGTGTTGGGAATGTTCATTCTCCTTAGTATTAGAAGCATCTTATGAACCTTCTAATTCTACTTGTGTAGTCTTTAAAACTGTGAATGATAAGTCATTGTTGCCCTGTGAAATATCTTCCCTCAGCCTTCTCTAGAGCTATGCATCCACCTCTCATATTTTTTCAAAGCCAAAGTATTTGACATACTTTCACCTCTTTCAAGTCAGAGGATGGAACCTACTTCCCTATCACCTGTAGAAGCCACTCCTCAGAGACCAACCTTAGGTAGCTTTCTTCTCATCACCTTTCTGGGTATGATATCCAAAATGTCCTCCATCTCATCAGGCTCTCCGCTGGAGCCTTACCCAATATGTGTCTTGAAATCCTTGGCTAACTGCCTAGCCCCAGTGAGAAAACTCAGTTCTGAAATCTCTTTTTCTTTCAGATGTGTCGCAGAGCAATTGAAAAATGCCCCGGTCGTTCCACTGGCAAAAGCTTCAGCAGACTCACATATCCTAGCCAATTAAAGACCCACCTTTCTACTTCTGTCTGCAACCAAGACTGATGAAGGGTGGGTAACACCTGAATTAACAACAACTGTATGCTTATTTAGAGTCTACTGCCTGTTTTGACCACCCCCCTCATTATCTGGTTTCAGACCTGGTTATGTAACAGAAACAATACCGGCAGCAGTTCCCAATGAGATTCACAGATATCTTAAGAAGGGAGATTTGAAACTCTTATTCTACTCGATCTGTCTGGGGCCTTTGATAGTCTACCACACCAGACTCCTGTAGAGTTGTGGGCAGTTGGGGTGAGGGAACATATATGTGATCGGGACAATTCTTTTCTTGCCAAGCGATCCTAAGCAATCACCCTTCCAATTAGATCACTTTTGGGGTACCTCATGGCCCGGCGCTTAGCCCCTCTCTTTTAAATCTAGAAGTAGTCTCTGTGGCCACTCTTACATGATCTGTTGGGTCCGATTTCCCTTCCTATACTGACAATATCCAGTGAATTTTTAGACTGAAGAGCAATGTTTCCTTGTTTCAAACCAGATTTAAAGGCAGTGGTGCACATGCATCAAAATAGGCAATTGCGATTCTTTAATTGCTATTTTTGAGGAATCGCAATTTCCTATGCATGTAGGAATCTCAAAAGAAATTGCGATTCCTACACATTCCTTAATTGCGACTCGCAGATTGCAAGTTGCAATTAAGGAATGGCTTACCATTCCTTCCTATGGGCTTAGAGGCCCGTAGGAAGGAATGGGAATTGCATGCGCAATTTGAGAGTACCCAATAGGTACCCCATGTTGCGCACACACATGCCCCAAAGGCAGGTGCGTGTGTAACATGAGACTTTGTAAAAGTTTCAAAGAAATCACAAATTACCATCCACTTGAGATTGACGGTAATTTGCAATTCCTATTTGCAAAATCGCAAGTTTTTTTGGGGTAATGCATTGCATTTAAGTAATCGCAAATTTTGCGATTCCTTAAATTGCAATTTGCGCATTTGGGATGATGCATTCCAAAAGCAAAAATACAGGTTGGAAAGGGTCAGATTCTGTGAATCTGCCTATTTGCAACCGTTTTTTTCAATGATGCATGTGGCACAGTATGCTTTAAATCGCCAGATGGATAGACTCCAATTCCATAAATCTCAATTCCTCAACCCCCCCACCCCCAAAAACACCTTTTCAGTGCTCTTTCAGGTTGGGCTCACATCTAGCCCCCTCAGCCCACCAGTACAATGTGCTTGGAATATAGGGATGATATTTGACTCAAAATTATCCTTTGCCAGCCAAGTGCAGAAAGTGATGTCCACTTGCTTTGGACTACTCCGTGTTCTTTAGAAGATTTTATCACTATCACCATTTGACAATAGAAAGACAGTGGTTCAGTCATGCGCTGCTGTAACTCCTTTTACATAGCACTATCTTACACTTGCTGCAGCACCTACTAGTTATCAGGAGCAGCTGCTTTGCTGATTCCTAGCTTGAATACATGGCTTCAGAATATCCTCGTATCTTTAAACTGTTCACTGACTAACAAATAAGCAACATTGCCCTTTAACAGTTCTCTGTCATCAAGCAATTCATGCCTCTGCTCCGCATTATGTACAGCTCTGCTTCCAACCATACTAGCCCAGATGCCTGCATTCTTCTTCTGCACGCATAGAGCAAGTTCCAAAACTTCACGAAGTTTGGAATGATGGCAAAGCTTTTGGCTACCTTTCTATCAAGGCCTAGAATGTCCTTCCCCTGAATATTTGTATGGCCAATCCTCTATTCATCTTTCTGAAGCTCCTGAAAAAACACCCTTTCAATTTACTATCTGAGCCGCTCACATCTCTCTTCATTCTTTAGAACAGCCAGTTCAAGGGTAATAGTAGTGCTATAGACCTTTCATAATTAATCAATCACTTTAAAAATCCCACCTCTGCATTCATTATTCCTTCTTTTTTAAAGCAGCTATAAAAGATGTCCATCGAGAACACTTCACTCCACAGGTAGCCATAGTACTGACCGTCGTACCCTCCAGCCAAATGCCCAAACGAAGCCATCATGTTTGTACCTTAAGAAGAAAATCAAAGAATCAATTAATTTATAATGAGTTCTTACAGCCACTGAGAAAAAAAAAATCTTCTGCAAGCAAATAATCACATTTTAAACAAGGCTCTTCTCCATGAAATTAAGCAGATTTGTAATTTGAAAGTTAGGCAAAGATACATTTTGGAACTCCTCAAGAAAAAACAAGACACTGGCCTAAATTATGAGTAGTGTAGAATAGCCCTACTACACACATTGGTAAATACAGAATGTGATAAACTGTCCTCCTAATTATGACTAGAAAACCTCATGCTAAATATTGATAGTAATATTTATCATATGCGATTAAAACACACATGTTAAATACTGCATGCGATAATTATTCCAAACCAAGTTTTCCACATGCAGAAAATAAAATGTAATTGCATAGGAGCTGCAAGTGAGTAAACCAGCACAACGTAGCACTAAAAACATCCCTAAATCATTAAACATTAATTTTTGCTTAAAAAAACATAAAACTCTCACAAGACCTAACATTCATTCATTATTGTTCAAAAAAATATACACGTCACATTGGTTAGACATAGATAATTCTACATCAATGGGTCATGTGCGACAGACCAATGGGCAAACTGCACAGGCTCAAGTAATTTAAGTTAACTGGCATCCTCCGCTCATTGCACATGAAAATTGAAGAATAAATAATATTATAACTATATAATATAAAAACCATGTCTCAGTAATATGCCTTGTGAAATGTTAATATATATTCCAATTGAAACATATTTGATATTTTCCGTCCAAAAGGGAGGCATCTTTGATTACATGGAAAAGGCCCAGGAACATGTCCCGTCAATGAGAGATAGGAAGTAAGAGCACTTACTTGTAACAAAAATATCACAATATGCAAATATCAAAGTAGAAACATGACAACCTATTAGGACAAGCATTGGAACTGCAACAAAACAAAAGCCATTGAAAGAAAAGAGGCCTTCCTGAAGGAGCCTGTAGTTGTGTTGTATGTGACAATCTCCTCCGTCCTATTTGACATGATCCCTGTGAGGAAGGAGAAGCTGCCATGGTAGATGTTGCAGATGAAGTGGTGAGGTAGTTTGCTGAAAATTGCTTAATCTGCAACTAGATCATTTCTTGTCTTTCCAGCAGTCGACGCAGGGTCTTCAGGGCTCCTGTTGACGCATGGCCCTCCACCATCTGCTGACTCCTTATTAGAAGTGATGCAGTCTTTTGGGTCAGTTTTTAAACATAAACAGTGGTCCTTAAATGATCAGATTTATAGCACAATAAATATAGACCGAAATCAGAGCTATATTACACATGTCCAGCCGGACAGTAATTTTAATAATATCAACAGTCGGACAACCGTAGTTGAGAGCATCAATCAAGTGGGACACAGTCCTGTATCCACTCTAGAACATGACAAATGCAAAACATACAGAAAGACATTTCAGGCAAGTCAATTATAGCTTTTCAAGTTACAAAATATAACAAGCTTTTTAAAGACAGTCAGTGCACTCGTTTTACACATTGGAGGAGTAATGTGCAAAGTTGTCTAGCAAGAGTCGACGACATTTCGATCCTTCAAACACGATAATAAGATCATCTTCAGGACATTAATGAGTACATGCCTGACATGATTAGGAAATTGCCTGTGAAAAGGAAAGGGGGTAGATAGAAAGGGAAAATAGAATTAGGAAGCCTAATGGTGAAATCCAAAAACCAAGCCAACAACCCTACCATAACGGGTACTACTAAACAGTTGTGTAGGCGAGAATACGGGTTTAGGACCAAGACATGATGTACCCAAAGTGGGTTTGTGAACGGGTTCTAATAGTGGCGCGAAAACCCAATGTAGCCGGTCATACATGCAAAAGTGGTACTAGGACGAGCTGGACCCACAACATGTGACTACTTTTCAATAGTCCACGGATGACTAATGCGCATGTGCTGGAAATTACCAAAGCCTCTCATTTGTCTATCAGTTTAGACAGTTTACAATAAACCAACATCAATACTGTAGAGAGGTACAAAACTGAGCAATTCAGAAAAGCGCTAAGTTATTAATTAAAAAAAACGGAACCTTGTGGTACAGAGGAACCAACCTCAGCTAGTGATGGAACAAACTTGTTGGGAGGTTTAATTCCAAAACAATTCAGAAAAAGGTTATTAATAAAAACTGAACCTTGTGGTGCAATGAAATCAATCTTAGCAGGTGATAGAAACAAATTGTGTCGTAATGACCATGTGTAAATCACAATACCAAAGCCTCTTTCTTGTTCAACAAACTAGGCTGTTTAAAGTAAACCAACATGGATGCATTCGGGTGGTCAATTTCCGACAATTTCAGAATTATGCCGCGGTATTATTAAAAATTAAAATCAGGCCGTGTGGTACAATGAAACTCACCTCCACAGGGGAGAGAACCAATTGGTATCGTCTGTTTGCAGTGGGCAAAATTCGAAAGGCACGGAGGAGCGGTTCTAGGAAAGAAAAACGGGGTTAAGGAATTGTGAAGTGGCACGATAGAAAATATGCAGGCCTGTTGGGAATGAGTGCTCACCTTTTTGATCATAAATCCGGCAAAATTGAATGAATCCGGGAACGCAGCTGCATGTTGTGACAGTGCACTGTGTGTAAAAAGGAAAATGAACCACTTAACTTATCGTATAATTAGTGGCGAGCTAGGCAGGTAAAACAAGTTACAAGCACCTCCGCTTAAATAAATACCAAACGAGAAGTGACCCATTTCTTACCGATTGAAAGCAGCATCCTCGCTAGGAACCGATGAGTGGCTGAATGTGAGTGCGACGTTGGTGAACTTAAGTTTATACGCTAGTGCGTGCGTGAGGATTAACACAACGCCATCTGAGGTGAGTGGAATTAGAAAGAGAAGAAATACTAGGTAAAGCGGCTGCAGACTAGCAGGGTTTTCATATTGTAAACATGGTATTCATTAAAACATTAGAAATGTACACATTTGCAGGGTGTGAGCTCGATATTTAGTAGACTTTGCATTCAGTGAAAAGGAGAAAAGAGAAGCAAATAAAAATAAATATAAAGACACTTACAAGATTGCATGGGGAGAATTAAGGAGAACATAGATTACATTAAGATATAGACCACAGATCAAGGCTGATTTGAATTAGTCCCTGGACACTGTGTTTAATGATGCCCGGCATAGCTCAGTATTGCCAACCGTGTCCTTAAAGCAATGAGCCCAATCCTCATTGCGATTGAACCCAGTTTTGATGCTGTTGGTGCGGATGACCATCCTCAGTTCTTCTTTGTTGAGGATCTTCGTAAGGTCGCCGCCATGAGGTGGTTGTTTTATCACTTTGACAACTGTCCATTTAATCTCATTCTCATTGTGACCAGCTTCGGAGAAATGTTCAAAAAGAGCAATTATTGTTACACCAATGTAGAAATTGCAAGGGTGTTCCCTCATTGTGTTGCCATAGGAGAAAAATGCCATCTATGTAACATCGCCACATAGTTATGCCACTGAAGAATTGGTTGGTGGGTGAGAGAATGGTGGACATTTCTAAGTGGTCCATGAAAAGTATCGCTAAGTCGGGGGCAAAAACAGCCTCCATTGATGTACCCTTCACTTGCTGGTAATACACATTATCAAACTGGAAAAAATTCCTAGTAAGATATAATTCCAAAAGCTGGATAATGAATAGTGAGGGAACAGAATGTGGGCGTGGCCATGTGTCAAGGATCCCTTGGATTACATTAAGTGCTTGTGCCAGTGGAATATTCGTTTAAAGGGATTCCACATACATAGTGCATAAAATATCATTACCGGGGTCAAAAGGGTAATGTTCTACCAAATTTATCATCGCCATGCTATCCCTGACAAAGCAGTGTGTCATAGGTACGAAGTTTTTGATGAAGTGGTCAATGTATTGGCCAAGTGGGTCCAAGATTTAACCAGATCCGGAGACTATTGGTCTCCGGTGGGGTTTAGTCTGACCTTTATGGACTTTGGGCAGCATGTAAATGACTGTCATTCTGGGCAATTTGACATTCAAAAAGAGGAATTCTTTCTGGCTAAGGAATCCATCAGATTTTGCATCTGTTGTGAGCTTTAGAATTATTGTTTGTAGTTCTCTGGTGGGATTCGTAGGTAGTCCCAACACACTCTCACGGATGCAGAACTATCTCTGTTATGCATGGCGATGATACATTTGGTAGAACATTACCCGTTTGACCCCTAACTATTTGGCGACGTTACATAGATGACATTTTTCTCCTATGGCAACACAATGAGGAAAAACTCATGCAATTTCTACATTAGCTTAACAATAATTGCTCGGGTCTCAACTTCACCATTACACAAAACCGATCAGAGATCCCATTCCTTGATCTGACTATCTACCACTGTAACGGCCAATTGTTGACCAGACTGTATAGGAAAACAACTGAGCTCAACAATTTACTGCGATATGAGAGCAACAACTCCCGGGCACTCAGGGACTTCCTACCATATTTGCAATTTGTGCGCGTCGGGCGCAATTGTTTCTCAAAGGAAGATTATTTCTGTGAAGCTACTAGCCTTTCAGGCAAGGTCAGGGCGCGGGGATATCCCAAAAGATTGCTGCACAATGCCCAGAAATGCGCTTGGTATTGCCCAAGGGAGGTCCTATTGTCCCCCAAAGGAAAAACGAACACAAATCGCATAGTCTGTGTCACAACTTTCTCACCTGTTTCAAATGCCATTCGCAAATCCATTCTGAAACATTGGCCTGTCGTCAATGCTGTCAATCTCACCATAGAGCGGCCGCTTTTTGCATTTCGCAAAAGCCGCAACCTTAAGGACCACTTGGTACGTGCAGCTTTACCTACTAGCAGACCTGCCACTACCATAGATGCACTTTGGGGTATGGAACCATTAATTGGTCATGCAAAATGTGGAAATTGCACTAATGTGATACAACTATGGAAGGCAAAGATTTCACATTTAATAATATGTCTATCAAACTGAACTCCTTTTCAAATTGCAACATGTGTAATGTTATTTATTTGATTGAATGCCCTTGCCCGAAGATATATATCGGATAGACAACACAGAAAGTAAAACTGCGGATTGGATAACACAGGCGTGTAGTCCTCTGATGCAAAACCGCTAATGCCCCTCTTTTTGAACATTTCTCTGAAGCTGGTCACAATGAGAATGAGATTAAATGGACAGTTGTCAAAGTGATAAAACAACCACCTCGTGGCGGCGACCTCGCGAAGATCCGCAACAAAGAAGAACTGAGGATGATCATCCGCACCGACAGCATCAAAACTGGGCTTAACCGCAATGAGGATTGGGCTAATTTGCTTAAAGGACACTGTTGGCAATACTGAGCTATGCCAGGCATCATGGAACATAGTGTCCAATGGACTAATTCAAATCAGGCTTGCTCTGTGGTCTATATTTTTAATGTAATCTATGTTCTCCTTAATTCTCCCCATGCAATCTTGAAAGTGTTTTTATATTTAATTTTATTTGCTTCTCTTTTCTCCCTCGCACTGAATTTCCAGTCTACTAAATATCGAGCTCACACCCTGCAAATGTGTACATTTCTAATGTTTTATTGAATTCCATGTTTACAATATGAAAACCCTGCCAGTCTGCAGCCGCTTTACCTAGTATTTCTTCTCCTTCTAATTCCACTCACCTAAGATAGCGTTGTGTTAATCATCACACGCGCACTAGCGTATAAACTTAAGTTCACCAACGTCGCACTCACATTCAGCCACTCATCAGTTCCTAGCGAGGACGCTGCGTTCAATCAGTAAGAAAGGGGTCACTTCTCGTTTGGTATTTTTTAAGCGGAGGCGCTTGTAACTTGTTTTACCTGCTTAGCTCGCCACTAATTATACGTTAAGTTAAGTGGTTCATTTTCCTTTTTCCACACAGTGCATTGTCACAACACGTAGCTGTGTTCCCCGATTCATTAAATTTTGACGGATTTATATTCAAAAAGGTGAGCGCTCACTCCCAATGCATGGTTTCTGTCGTGCACGCGGCCTTATTTGGATTTTTATTAATACCGCAGCTTAATTCTGCAATTGTCGGAAATTGACAACTCAAATGCATCCATGTTGGTTTACTTTATACAGCCTAGTCTGGTCAACAAGAAAGAGGCTTTGGCATTGTGATTTACACATGGTCATTACGAAACAAGTTGCTTCCATCACCTACTCAGATTGATTTCGTTGCACCACAAGGTTCCGTTTTTATTAATAACCTTTTTTCTGAATTGGTTGGAATTGAACCTCCCAACAAGTTTGTTCCATCACTAGCTGATGTTGGTTCCTCTGTACCACAAGGTTCCGGTTTTTTATTTAATAACTTAGCGCTTTTCTGAATTGGTCGGTTTTGTACCTCTCTACAGTATTGATGTTTGTTTATTGTAAACTGTCTAAACTGACAGACAAATGAGTGGCTTTGGTAATTTCCAGCACATGCGCATCAGTCATCCATGGACCATTGAAAAGTAGTCACTTTTTGTGGGTCCAGCTCGTCCTAGTACCACTTTTGCATGTATGACTGGCTACATTAGGTTTTCGCGCCACCATTAGAACCCGTTCACAAACCCACTTTGGGTACAGCATGTCTTGGTCCTAAACCCATATTCTCACCTACACAACTGTTTAGTAGTACATGTTACAGTAGGGTTGTTGGCTTGGTTTTCGGATTTCACCATTAGGCTTCCTAATTCTATTTTCCCTTTCTCTTTACCCCCTTTCCTTTCCACAGGCAATTTCTTAATCATGTGAGGCATGTACTCATTAATGTCCTGAAGATGATCCTATTATCGTGCTTATAGGATCGAAACGTCGTCGACTCTTGCTAGACAGCTCTGCACATTATTCCAATGTGTAAAACGAGTGCACTGACTGTCTTTAAAAAGCTTGTTATATTTTGTAACTTGAAAAGCTATAATTGACTTGCCTGAAATGTCTTTCTGTATGTTTTGTATTTGTCATGTTCTAGAGTGGATACAGGACTGTGTCCGACTGTTGATATTATTAAAATTACTGTCCGGCTGGACATGTGTAATATATCTCTGATTTCGGTCTATATTTATCGTGCTATAAATCTGATCATTTAAGGACCACTATTTATGTTTAAGAATTGATACCCAAGGTCCTCAATTACCTTGCGGGTTCCCTTGTTATTGTTGACAAAGTCTTTTGGGTCAGTGCACGGTGTTTAAGTGAATAAGGCATTTCTGTGTAAGTTCTGCCTGCTGCATCTAGCTGTTCCTTGAGGTCGTCCATTATCTCTGAAATGGCTAAATGTGACTCTACCCATTTCTCAAAAGACTGAAGAACGCGACCTGACCTTGCTACTGCTTTGTAAGCCGTTGGCTAAATTCTTCAGTGAGCTGGTTGTTGGTTCTACTAACTCATCAGAGGTGGCAGCTACATGCTCCTCAGAGGTCTGATTATTTTTGTTTAAATGGGTTTTATTAAAGTTTGTAAGCTTTCCAGAACATCTTATACAGCTGCAATACGGCGCAATTTACACATTAAAATGGTTTAAAGTACAATTCTTGCATGATGCATCTCAGCCGTTATTGTCAGATTCAAGTCCAGTGCGCTGACAGCTGGTGCAATGTCTTGGTGGTCAAATCTTAACTACTTTCAACATAACATTGATATGACATAACATTTACCCTTCCCCTTGGATCGAACGCATTATGCTGGTGCTTCCTCAAATGTCCGATGGGAAGAATTCAAGTCCTCATGTGTATCAGACACAGGCATTGCCTTCTCTTTTACAACCTTCACTGCCTCTAAATGAAGGGGTAACATGTCACGGTTGAATATATGCCTCAACCTCCTAACTTAGTCCAAGTGGCAATACAGACGTGCTTGCAATTGGACTTTTATTGGTACTTGAGATTCCAGAGGTGGAAATAGCAGTCAATGCAGAGGAGGCAGTGGTGGTGCTTGTGGTGATCACAGCCACGGATGTGCTTCGGGTGGTTGCAACTTTAGGGAATGCAGTAATGATAACAACAATGTTCTCTTCCTTTTCCTTTTCACTAAAGGGTACAGTCTTGGTTGAGTTGCCATGATGCTTCCTGGACATCAGAATATGAAAACACCTGCCTGATATGCAGGATGTTTTCTTGGGTGGTAGAGTGAGCACAACTCTTGACTGATGTGGTGGGTGATGTCTTGGGTAGTAGGGTAAGCAAGCTCGTTCCAGATATGCTGTGTGTGTTCTTGGTAGTAGAGTGAGCACAATCTTGCCTACTATACATGGAGATGTTGAGGGGCCACCTGTGGAAGTTGAGGCGGATTGTTCCTCTTCATCAGTCTCTTCATGAGGCCATTCTTCTGTAAGCCAACATGTGTGAGAGTTTATACTATTAGCTAGCACATTGAATCCACTGAGCATTGGCTACAGTCCACGAGGTATGCTGTCAGGGTAAGACCTACTTTGGTGCATTTGTCTATGATGTTAATGAATGAGAAGCTATGAATCCTTATACATGCATCCTCCATGAAATGGCCTACTTGAAAGTATCTGGTAAAAGATCATTGCCAGTTACAAAGTTGAGAGTGACCTAGGAATTTACATATTGATGGTGATCTTTGCCTCCATACATTGGAATGCACTAGTATGTATTTTTGTTCATGTTTAGTCAGCTGTGTTACATAGGGGCTTTCTGATATGCATCTTGGCCACGGCCATATTTGTGCCACAAGTGTTACGAGCCTATATGAACATATATTTTTTGGTTTGCAACAATCCTCCTTGTAGTACAGAATCCCCACTGTGGTGGAGGGCATTCTGGCCTAGTACTGTAAACTACATCAATTCACCATATGCCATTTATTATGGGAGGCTCTCTCCTATCATCAGAATCTACACCCCAACACAACCACAAGAGGCTGTTGTGTGCCTGTTGTCAGCAATATATTTTTACATCAAAGCATCCACAAGTTGGGCTTAATATTTCTCGACGCCTAGAAGGTGTTCGATCATGTATCTTGGGCTTTTATGTGGGGTATTATGCGCGGGATGGGGTTTGGGGCAGAATTTATTACTTCGATTCGAAGTATGTATAAGTAACCGAGAGATAGAATTTATGTCATGGGGAGGGAATCCCAGCAAGTCTGTATTAATAGGGGAACAAGGCAGAGATGTCCCTGCCCCCCATTACTCTTCGCATTGTATATTGCCCCATTTGTGTAGATGCTAGAACAAAGTAGCATGATAAAGTCAATGGAATGCGGGCCTTACCAGATACGTGTTCTAGCATACGCGGATGATATTATTGTTGCCTCTGCGAATCCTGGACAGGCTATAAGGGAGTTAGAAAAGCTGGCTGAAGAATTTAGGGCAGTGTCGGGATATAAATTAAGCCCGGCCAAAACTCAGATAGTATGCACCTATCAGGCCTGTCTGGGGGAAGAGTCGGTTAACGAACGAAGCTCGATATCTTGGCATCAAAATGAGAATGTCCCTACAAGAATTAATTGAGGTTAATTGGGGTAGTATCACCCTTGCAGTTAAGCAGCAGTTAAATCGTTTGGAGTGCTTGCATCTGACATTAGTTGGGAGATGAAATGTTTTCAAAATAATTGTCCTTCCCAAAGTACTTTATTACTTTAGAGCAGTGCCATTCGAGTTAACAAATAAACAGCTACAAGGGATTCAATCTATATGTGACAGATTTATCTGGGGACAGCACAAAGCCAGGAGAGCTTTTAAATACATATTACCACTAGACAGGGGAGGTTGGTCTGTTCCGAATTTTTGTTTTCATTATTAGGTTTGTTTATTGCAAAATAACGTATTTTGCAGACAGGGGAAGACGTGATAGAGGCAGAAGCTCCTTCAAAATATCTACTATTGCTAGGGGTAGAAGCTAGAAATGTGTTACTGAAATATTCGGAGCCAAGTTATTATAAAAAAAACTAGGTTTAAGGTTATGATTTCAGCCTATAAGGCTTGAAAAGGGGTAAGTGGTTGAATATTCCACAATTTAACTACTATACTCCACTCGATTCACCTGTTCCCGGAAATATTCTGGGACTTTTAAGATGCTGTGTTGGAAGATGCAGGGGATTAGATATCTCAGTGATTTATACAAGGGAGGGGTGCTATGTTCATTCGACAAATTAGTTTAAAGCTATCAACTTCAACATCATGACTTTTTTAAGCATCTGCAACTGCGTGATTATCTTGTTAGACATCACCTGTATGAGGGAATCATGACGCTTCCAATGGTATAGGCTATTTCCAATGGTAGAGGCTATTAGAAGGAAGGCCAAGACAGGGGTACTATATTTTATGTTAATTGAATCCCAAAAGGACGATCTGGCTGCTCATGACCTCAAACGGGCTGCACAGTTAGGGGTCGAAGGAGAGATGATGCAGGCTTCTATAGATATAGCAGGAAAAATATTGCTATCAGCAAATTCACAAACGCAGCACTCCAAGACCATCTTTGACTTATACCACACACCTGAACGTATGATGAAGTGGGAAGGAAATAATGATGGTAAATGTTTCAGGTGCCATTGCGATGGAGCAGATAGTGTGCACGTTTTCTTTGAATGCACAGCACTGTTGGAATTGAAGCAACAAATAGAACTGTTTTTGCAAGAAGTTACAGGTACCTCTATATCAATCATGAATGCAATGATGTTATTAGGGATATGGGTAAATATTTCAAGTGAGCAACCAGTCTACAAATTTAGATATTTAACATTTATTGCCATAACTGTAGTGCGTCTGTGTTGACTCCAAAGGGAGGCTCCCACATTTGAGATGTGGAGGGCAAAATGTTATCATGTTTTTAATATGGAATATAGCTTATATGCCTTCAAATCAGCCAAACGGCAAAAACTTAGGATTCAGATATGGGAGTCTATGATACAGTATATGAAATAATCACCTGATTTATGTAGTTTAATGTTAATATGATTATAATCTGTGTTGCTGCCGTTGCTCTTTCTGATTTAACTTGTGACATGGATTGAACCAATAAAAATAAATAAATAAATAAATAAATAAAGCATCCACAGATGCATTCACTTTCGAATAATTCCAATGTGAAAAGCGCTGCCCCTTCCAGAGTTTCAGACGCATCTGCTTTGGGCAATCCCCAAAAGTTGAACAGAATAATATAGCATTGACTTGCTGAGTAATGTCGCTCTAAAAACAAATACAGTTCTTATGTGACTTTAGAGCATTAGTTGCCCAAAAACCTATGCACAGTTTTTCGAGGCACCTAGCCAATGCCTCCATGTTGGGCAATCATAAATTCATAAGTGTACTGCACCATGGTGCTGTATCTACCACCTTTACTGCAGCAGGGATGAATGCAGTGGGAGAACTGATATGGATCCTTAAACCAGTTTGGTTGTGGATCTGGCACAAAAAAGGCTGCTTTCTTCTTTCAGAGAGTATCCAGTGATATATTTGTTCCTTGTCCTGCGGTCTGACTCTTCACCTGTTCTCTCCTGACAGGTATGGATCATTGTTGGATGTCACCTGGCGTTTGTAATACACCTAGGTCTCCATGGAACTGGCGATGGCGATATCCAATTAGTCTCCACATGCACGTTATATCTCAGAAGCACATTTATTGCCATTGATTAATTATTGCACCAATTAAAAAAATACACTTTTTAACGGAGACAATACCTGCTGCTTACAATTGGTTTCCTCACCCTTTAAAAGCCAATTTGGGGGGCGTGGCTAGAGGCCGATGGAAATGGTCACTTGCTAAGGAGGCTCCACAGCCCTCGCCAGAAAATCCGTTCATTTCTCCGTCCATCGATCGGGAGTTTTCCCCAAAACACCAGGAAACTCTCCCTAAACCAATCCAACTCGGAGGCGCCACTCGGGAAGAACAGCTGCCTGACTTTGAGTCGGTGAGAACGTTCGACTTGGAGCCTCCCGGATGATCCAAAATGGCTGCTGGGGACTAGCGATACAGTCAGCCCCGATCACGACCCACAACCGCGTTGTTCTGGACGCCGAAATAGGCACTGCATGTAACCGCTACAACCCCTTAGAACCTTCATTAATCAGCGCTGGTTAGAAAAAGACGGAAATAGCAGTGGAAAGGGAAAGCGGCTGAAGCCTACCGGAAACTGTTTTGAGGTCCCAGGCTCTGGGGCCTTCCTGTGGAACTGCTGAGACGCATCGGACTCTGGCGAGTCCTCCGAAGACCCGTGGTGAGAGGGTGCTGGTGGGGGGCATTGGCGGGAAGAAAAATGCACAACAGGATCCCCGCCGATCTAACAGAGCGTAGAAGCAGACGGGGTAGCTGAGAAAAATTGAGGCCATGGGCGTGTGGCTTACCCTCAAAGAGACCACCAGGCAGCCGCTCCCCCTGCACTGACCCCCGGAGAGGCCGTCAAAGCCACGTCCTCACCTGCACAAGCGACTGACTCTAGACCTGCTTCTTCCCGGGCGTCCCAGATCGCAAAGAGCGTAGCACCGAGCTCGGGTGAGGTATGAGCGGCCCAGCAACTGCGGAGCCTAAACGGCACACCCTATTAACAACACCATACTAGAGCACAATATATTCCACTTCACTGCAACAACTGTGGGAGACCGATGGACATATCGAGGGGCGCTGTTCGATGGGCTGATCCAGAGTATCCTGTGGCCTTCTGGGAATCCCCCGATAGTCAGCTGCTCCCACCGTTATAACACAAGTCCAGGGATTGTCCTGCCCTCTTGGGGACCTGGTACTGGCAAAACAAGGGCTCCCACCCAGACTTGCTATAAAATGGGTACTGGACAATAACTATTTTGGCTCGACAACACAAAGGCCTCCATTGTCTCCTGGCCCAAAGGAGCCACCTGGAACACCGACAGGCCAGCAGAGAGTAGCCCTCTACTCAGCGCAGGCGGCGGCAATTACAGGTGCGTTCCCCCAAACGGCCTTTGTCTCCGATACAACGCTCATGGCTACCAATAAAGGTCTTAAATCACAAGCCCAAAAACAACTGTCGAAGTTTGCCTGGACAAAGCAGGGAGAGGATACCGAGATGGCATCTGGCGGTGATGCCAAAACTCGCCCCGGCTAAAACTCTCACCCTGGAGGACGTTATGGAGGCCATAGCAGGGGTACGGACATCCTTGGAAACATGCGTAGACTCAGTGAACATTGACGTAGCCCTCCTACGAGTAGATATGAAGAAATTGGACTCTAGGGTAAAAGAAGTTGAGACTACTACGGCAGACCTCATATCCGACACCTCTACCCTTCAGGACCAAGTCACCCAGCTACAGATCCAGCAGCAAAGAATGGAAGAGCTCCGTGACAATTATGAAGGGAGGGCTGGAAGAAATAACATCCGTATTCTTGGAGTACCCGAATGAATGGAGGGGCCAGCGGTAGACCTCTTTGTGGAGGACCTGATCCTCAACAAACTCCAACCTAAACGTCTCTCAAGTTACTTTTCCATAGAACGAGCCCTTAGGGTTCCCAGGGGATGCCCTACACCTGGAGCTCCTCCGTGACCCATAATAGCGAGGGTTTTTAATTTTCGAAACAGAGATGTTATCTTACAGACTGCAAGGGGCGGCCCGCCATTGAAAATTGACAACGCAAATATCACATTCTTCCCAGACTACACTGTCAAAGTTCAGGCACAACGATGCAGCTTTACAGCAGTTAAAAAAGTTCTCTGTGACAAAAACATTAAATACTCAATGCCGTTCCCAGCCAAACTACGGGTGGAGTCCGAAAGCAAGACTTGGTTTTTCCTGTCCCCAGGGGAAGCCTGGGACTGGATGGAGTGGTGGCGCTGAGCGGGGAAACAATCGGATGTACGAAACAATGGCGGCCCTAGCAACAGCCAGAGGGTTTTTCCCGCAACAAGAGAGAGACATCCAGAGGAGGACCCAGATGAAGCACATTGATTCAGGCTATAGGTTCTAACTGCGTTGACTCATATCTACTAGTCAGATCTAAAACTACCGGAGCAGTGACTCGGAGCTATCATGCAATGACTCCCTGAGCAAGAGCAGACTACATATTCAAGATAGGACTGACGGAACGGAGTACACGCCTCACTGTCTTGAAACTATCATGAAACATACCAAAGGATTGGCCTGCACAATATCGCTTACATACACAATGAAAATACTATGTTGAATGGCGAGGGTTGGAGGTGGTTAGCCAGGCACCTCGCAAATGGGAGGGTGGGTGACAGGCACTCAGCCTTGTTGGGGAGTGGATCGTTCAAATTCCACTTGCAGGGGGGCTGGGAGGGGTGTTCTGGAAGAGGGTGGGGGGGGGGTAGGTTGGGGTTTTGAATATTATGTTTTCTTTGCACAGAGCTCACAAGTAAGTGGGAATTCACCAATCCATAAGGCTACTCAGCAGTGTTTGTCAATAGGCAGTAGGAATGGAACAGAGGGGTCCCCGTTAACACCGTGGTCACATACCACTCTTTACTATTTAATTCAATGTCAGGGCCACCATTACTGGCACAAGGCTTCACACCTGCTTCCTCTAACCACTAGACATGGCGGACTCTAAAGATATAAAACTATCAATATTGATGTGGAATGTCAATGGATGAGGCAGCAGAATAAAGAGGGGGGGTTGTCCTGCAGTACCTTAGACGTCACTCACCAGATCTGATACTATTGCAGGAAACTCACTTGGTGGGTAACTGTTGTAAGGCTCTCCACAGATGGGGATACAGACTTGGGGCCCATGCCGGGTTCACGTCTGGCTCTAGAGGTACGGGTATTCTCATCCGTAAAAACCTAGCCTTCATACCCACTCGCATTTGGGCCGACCCCCAGGGAAGATTTGCTGTCCTAGAGCGATCTGGGAGGGCAGGCAATTGAATATAATTTCGGCCTATCTCCCACCAGGACTGGGCAAGACAGCACTACAAGATCTAGGCAAGAAACTCATTGATCTCCCCCCAGGCGCCCTCTTCCTAGGTAGAGACTTTAACATGACTATGGACGATACGCTCGACAGACACCCTCAGAGACCATCATCCAAACACAGAACCTCCATTGCGGACTTTCCACAAGCACAGGGACTCAAAGATATATGTCGAACGCTGAATCCCGATAGAACTCATTTCACGCACTACTCCAATGCACACAACAGTATGTCCCGCATCGACTACTTTCTTACTTTCCAAAATCCCCAGGGGCTCCCAAGAGGTATATCCGACCACTCTTCCCTCAGGGTTGAACTCACTTTTCACAGACGCTTTGCCCGAGGCCCCATAATCATCAAGCCATGGCTACTTACCATCCCAGATTTCAAGGAAGACCTTGCTGAACACACCGATCATTACTTCACTTAAAACATTGGCTCAGTAGACTCAGCGAACACTATATGGGAAGCCTATAAGGCAGTAATCAAGGGTTGTGCCCTAGCTTTAAAAATTGGATACCTCCGAAACCATAGCGAACAACTAACTCAGTTAGAGAGTGACCTGCTTCTTCTTGAGACGGAGCACAGCACTTCTCCCACTGAAGCCACAGCCCACAAATTCCGTTATAAACAATTGGAATAGAAAGCACTAACACGAGAAAAAGCCCAAGCCAGACTACTTCAGACAGGTCACAGCGTCTACGAAATGGGGGAACGGGCCGGCAAAATGCTGTCATGGCTAAAAAGACGAGATCAGGAGGCGCGGTGGGTACCGGAAATTCTACTGGAAAATGGGAGGTGGGTAACAGACCCCCAGGATGTAGCGGAGACATTTGCAGATCACCTGGAGGCCGTATATACCTCTAGGACTACATCCTCCTCCGAAGACTCTCATCAGCTTTTGGAGGAATTGACTCGATCTACACTTTCAGGTACTGACAGGGATGCTCTAGATGCCGAGATAACTGCAGACGAAATCTGTAAGGCTATCTTTGCTATTAACTCTGGCAAAGCAATGGGGCCTAACGGGGTTGAATTCCTCAAAGGGATGGCTCTCAAAGTAGCTCCCCACCGTAAAAACATGTATGACGAAAGTCGGGAGAAAGGCATTCTTCCCTTAGACCAATGATTGGCCTCCATAACCGGGTAAACCAGCACCGAATTGTGGCTCCTATAGACCTATTTCCTTGATTAGATCGGAGGCCAAGGTGTTGGCCAAACTTCTTGCATCCCGGCTAATAACTATACTCCCACCTCTGGTCCATGAAGACCAATCAGGATTTCTACCAGGTCGGAATACCGCCCTTAATATTCGTCGTGTCCACAACGTCCTGGGTAGGCAGCCGTATCTGCGGGAAGATGCGGTTATACTATCCTTAGATGCCACCATGGCGTTCGACTCGATAGAATGGCCCTTTCTTTTCGAGGTTTTGGCGAGAGGGATATCTGGCGGCCCTTTACAGTAAAGCTTGAAAAAGCCGATACCTGGGGCCTATGTCAGACACTGTGGCCATATGGTATATGGCCAACAAACGTCTGGGTTGGGTGGACACATTCACAAAAGATACGCCGCTGTGGTCATTACAGAGACTGGGATCACTTTGCTTCCACACGGGATTTGATAAGTGGGACACTACCGGAATTACTAACTGAGGGGACTTGGTCAATAAAAGGAAAATTCTCACATTTAAAGAATTATAAACCAAACATGCTCTCGCACAAGGAAAAAATTTCAGATACTTACAAATCCAACACGCCCTTCTTACCAGCATCCCTGACCTCCCTTCCTTGCCAGACGCTTCCCCCTTAGAGGACCGCTTGCTTACCGAACCACTCTTGACTAAAGCCATCTCCTGCACTTACCGTGAACTCTGCAATGCCTTACCTGACACCTTTAAACTCTTCGAGAACGCTGGCAGGCAGAATTCGTTGTATTGGACGATGAGGACTGGCAGACCGCACTAATGTCCCCCAGGGAAACGGCCATAGACCACCATTTCTGCCTCATACAATTAAAAATACTCCATAGGTCCTAACTTTCAGGCGTCCTCCTGGCCAGAATAGATAGACGGGATGATGCGCTGTGCCTCAGGGGATGCGGTACCATTTATCATATCCTGTGGGATTGTCCCCATATAGGCCCTTTTTGGGACAGACAAACCAAGAAAATGAAAGACACATTGGGTAAACACATTCAACTATCACCGCGAATGGGGATTCTAAATATATGGGAGCCCATGACTTGACAGAAGTGGAGCAGCAAGGGGTGGCACTGGGATACTTATTGGTGAAACGAGCTGTGGCAATACTCTGGGGCTCCAACAGACTGCCACTGACAATTGATTGGGTGGCAGAAATGGATGTATGTATGATTGCAGAGAAAGAGGTTTCCAAAGAGGCAGCCCGAAGAAATGGGATAAAAAATGGGGAGGTTGGAATGCCTATAGAGGGGAATTTTGTACTTCTCCCACAGAAGACATGGCGATGAGAAGGACTAGACTTGGAGACCTCTTAAATCCTTAATATCTGTAGTAACAAACGTCGATACACTGTACAGTATGAACTTTGATCCACACTGTGATAATGTAAAGATGATTCTGTGCTTTGTCTTTAATAAAAAGTTTTAAATAAAAGAAACAAACAGTTCTGCGCTTTGAGAAGAAATCCTCAGAATTGAATAGTCTTTATTCAGCTGTATCGGTATTTATCAAGTGGGGCTTTTTTCATATATTTACCACTCAATTCTTAATCAAGGTCTCTGTATCTATGTAGTAAACTATGATCAGCTTTTATGTTTACCCCCCACTTTTTGCCTGGTGTTATGCTGTTTCTGGCCAGTCTTGCTGGGATCCTGCCAACCAGGACCCTAACCTCTGTGCTTTCTCCCCTAATTTGGACATATTGAGTACCTAGGTACACTCCAGATTGGCTACTGGTGTACCCTTCTAAGTCCCTAGTATATAGTACCCAGGTACCCAGGGCATAGGCACACCACAGGTCTCCCATGGGCTGAAGCAAGTATTATGCCCCCCGTGCGAGACCACTAAAATTGGGACCATAGGCCTGCCATTGCAGCCTGTGTAAACTGGTGCTAGCACCACTTACGAAAGATAGAAGTTCTCTTACATCTGAGGGAACTTCACTAGAAACTTATAAGTCACCCCTAAGGCAGGCCTTTCAATCCTGAAGGCAGGGTGCTCGGTTCTAAATGTGAGGGTCCCCCTGCATGATTGGGGCAACCCTACAACCTTAGGAGTCCATTCGCCCAAGTTGTAAGTGCATCAGCCATTACGACATATATGGCCATGCGTCAGTAAGAGATGACCATCTCTAAACGGGCTGTAATGAACCGTTATGTTTGGTATCAAACATGTTGGAATCATACCCCCACACCGTAGACGGTGTGGAGGTATGATACCATGCGCCTCTGGGATGCCCTCTGTTCTCCTGGTACCAGTCTTACAGAACTAGACAGCAAGCTAGGGCTGCTGCCGACCAGAGACATGCCCTCCTGCTGCTGAGCCAAACTCAAGTAGGAGAAGGCAGAACATTAGGTATCTGTCACAGGGAGGTGTGACTATCTCCCGGATAGAGTTTAGTGCATTGGGGCAGGGTGGGAGCGCTTGCCAGCGCCACCAAGTCAACTTGAAGGGCACCAACCTTACATGCACCAGTTCAACCCAGCTCAGGGAGCTGTTGGCCCCGCTCTGGTGTGAAACTGGACAACGGACATGGGAGTATCCTTCCCAATGTCCAGCCCCTCCTCTGGGAGGAACCACAGAATGAATCGCAACCCTTCCTAAGAGTACTTAAGGGCTTACCTGTGGATTGGACTTTAGATTCAATTCCGATTCAACTCCGCGTCATCTTCAACCATCTGAACATTCTGACCACATTGGACTTCGCTTTGGGAACTGAGACTGCAACCAGGAAGACTCCGTCTACTCCAGATGTGATCATCCTGTAAGTGTATTGCTCCGTCCGTGTCTGTGCTCCATACAGGTTCCTCACAGGGCCTGTGGACATCCAAGACACCAGAATGAATCTCCCTTAGAGTGAAGTAGTCACTCCCCGCAACGTAACTGACCGGTCTGCTGCTCTTGGGCTTCTACGGACTCCGACATGTTCAGTAACACAGGTGGTGGTTCTACAACTCCCTCGAGGCCTGCACTGTCTTCAGACCGAGTCTGTGGCCAGTATCCCTCGCTTCGGCTGGCTGTTGCTAAGGCTGGGCGACTCTGGTCTCCAGAGATATTTGGGTTCTTTCAAGGGATTCCAGTGGGCTCCCCTGCTTGCTCGGGCCTACTCGGACTAACCTCGTCGTGGTGAGTCCCTTGGACCTTGCTGTCCCCGACACTGCACCTTCTTTAACTTCATCGCCTGTTGCCGTTGCCAAGGTGTGTTGGTGCCTCTGCCGAACACTGACCCCCTGACTCTCGACACCTGACGCGGGACAGCTCGTGAAGGGCTCCTGGTCTTCCACTGCGTCGCCTGGTCCGCACAGCATCATCTTCAAGGGCACCGTCAACCATCCTGCATCTATTGACATTGGTGCACATCCATCTCCCGTGCATTCTGGTACTCCTCCTGAATCCACCTTTGGGTTCCACCGGACTCCTCTGTCTACTCCTCCAGTGGCATCTTTCCTGAAGTCCTCCATTGTGGTCTACGGCGGTTTCCGATGTCACTTGACACCTACGCTCCCGGCTCCCCTGGTGTAGGTATCGTGATTCCTGGGGTATCCACGGGTGGGTTGACTCTCCAACCTTCCACGGAGGTTCTTCAGGGTCCACGGGGAAGGGTCTTTCTTCTTTAAAATTGCAACCGCAACTTACCCATTGACTTGAATTGAGTGTGCGGTCGTGTTTCCACTCTGCACACAAACTCCATTGGGTTCCTAGATACTCAACTTGGGTGGTTCCTTGGGTCCTCGGTTCTTCTACGTCTTCAGGGTCCACTTTTGTCTTGAGTTGTGGTTCGCATTCCACTATTTTAGTATATGGTTTGGTCTTCACCTGGCGATCACCGAGTATTGGTGCTACTTACCTATTTTATTTGCAAAGAATTATGTGCATTGTGTTCCATCTCCGGGTAGGAGATATTGTTAAGTGTTAGTGTGTTTCTTATAATAAATATATATTTTCATAAATACAGTGTGTGGTTCTTTTTCACGTAACCTATACCAATAAGCTTAAGGTCTGGTAAAATAAGCTTCTTTACACTCCTTCTGGACTAAGCCTGAAGGGTCTATTCACATCTACCACTTAGAGAGCTTTCAAAGGTTGTCTAAGACCACTAGAATCACCATAAGGGTTGTCTGGATTAGTGCAAGGTGCTACACTTACATCAGTGAACACCACACACTAGGCCAGCTTCTCACAATCTAGTTCTCAGAGTTGTTAGTCTGGCAAAACAGTGCAAATCTAGGACATGACTTCTTAGAATAAGGTAATGAGATAATATCCCTACACCCAACACTCAAGATTAGGAAACTGAGGCCTTCCTAAGCTAACGCTTCTAGACGCATGCAGAACGCTGCACTTTTCTCCTTGTAAAGAAAGACTGAAACTGACAAACCCACCATATCCATTCAACACATTCAAATTACTTTCTGTAAAATTATAAAACTGACTTTGTGTATATTAATTCCTGTAGGCTTATCCAATCATGTGTTTAAAGAGTTTCTATGAGCTAGTGAGGGGCTAAAATGGCTAGTAGCGTTTTGCCTGCATTCAGTTGGCACTAAGCTGTGTGACCCTCTGGCCACAGTGCCAGATGACTTGCCAAATGTTGCACTCTTCATCAGTCAGTCTGCTGAGCAGCCGTATGAAGAGGATTTCTTTTCTTTTTAACAAAACAATGCTTTACTTGCTGTTAGTAATCATTGCCACTCTTCTAGTCAAGCCAAACTGTCGTCTCTTCTTATCCAATTATAATTCAGACTGCCTTGGACACTGCAGATTACTTTGTTAATCTCTGCATTCTTATCTCTTTCAGTCTTTCTGGATCAATGCTCTTTTGGTTCTCTCTTTTTGTATCCAATCATTATTATTCTTTCACTTTAGTACAATTTCTTCTTCTTTCTGTTCACTCCAATAGAGTCTTTCAAGGCTTTGCCCTGGGACCTAGACTTGCTGTTCCTATACCTCTCAGCTTTCTGCCATTATATTCTAATTTTATTTGATGCACCATTTTTATAGCAGTAAATCGAATGATTCTTTCCTTTTCCTCCTTTACTACAGTATTCCATAATGCTATGTTGCCCTGTCTAAATTTTTTCATTCTTTACATTACAGAGCACTTTATTGCTATGTAGCTAGTGGCATATATATAAACCCCCCTATATAAGCATATACATCTCAATTCTTCCAAATCTAGGACTCTCTTGTTTACGGCTCCACATCCTCACCCTACTCTGCATTCCCCTAAGATCTATTCTGCATCTGCACATCTTCCTGCTCTTTTTTTTTTTTACAACAGCGCTTGAGTGACATGGACTCCTATTTCACCTTCTACCAACATATTTATTCATGCTCTCAAACTTGCCATTTTCTGCTTTAAATTATGTGACATACACACCCTCATCATCGTCGGTGGACCTAAAACTCTTATTCTCACCTTAATGCTCACTCATTTTAATAATTTTAGTAATTTCTCTTCCCAGTTATTACTCGTGACATTCTCTAGATTACCCAAGGTATTATTCAATTCACCTACTTTTTAAACGTCCAAATTCTTCATATATCTTTCTTTATCTGATATTTCTTTGTTGTGTTCCTTTTTAGGTCTCGCCTGCGTTGTCGCATGTGCTGCTCGCTTGTGAGATCTATAGTCGTTGGTTTTCTGTACGGTTTCTTTGGAAGTGGGGTTGGTGACTGCCCTGTCTCACTTAGGCCCCGCCCCTTAGGTCTCGCCTGCGTTGCAGCGCATGCGCTGGTCGCTTGTGAGATTTATAGTCGTTGGTTTACTGTCCGGTTTCTTTGGAAGTGGGGTTGGTGACGGCCCGTCTCCCTTAGGCCCTGCCCACTCGCCTAGCGTTGCAGCGCATGCGCGCTGTATCTCTTCACATTGTGTCCTTGTCACCAGTACCCCATAGTATAACATTATTATGCCCTTGGTACATGGTTTTTTGCGCCCCCAACCCCTGCCCGCAAACCGCTGTCCATGAATTTTCGCACACCCCTACCCCGCCTGCACTCCGCTGTCCGTGCATTGGGGTTTCTTCATGTTTCCCCTTTCTTCCTAAACTGAGAGCTCTTGGAAACTGGCACTTTACAGGTATTAAGTATTGTATGCACAAGCACTGGCAAGGTCAATAGCTCTTGCTTTGTTATATTGCATGCACACAGGGACTAACAGGCGCACTGCAGGGATGTTGAGATTATACATACAGGCACACGACCACCCCTCTGCCCCACTTGTGACCCCTGGCACCAGCTTCCATTGCAGCAGATGTAGAGCCTTCTCCAAAGCAGACCTCACACTGACTGTCCCAGCAGGGACGCTGTAAACTGGCGGACCTCAGAGCTGCAGCACACCCCCAATGGCCTTCGAGGAGTTAAGCTGGGTACTAGAAGTCATGACGAGGCCCTGGCGGTGAATTTCTTTTAACACTTTCTGTTTTTCAAAGATTTAACAGCTTTTAATTTGTCTAATGTGGAGGACTGCTTTGTCCCTTCACCATCATCATCACAATAAAGTTAATTCGGTTTCATGCAATCTTTTAAATCCATAAAAGTGTAAACCGACGTGTTTCTCTTTCATTTCTTGGCAAGGTGAGTGCATTTTAAACCTCATCTAGGATTCTTGTGCTTGGCACACAAGAGTCAGACATGGGATTGTTTACGGTATGGAAACGTTTTCACACACTAGTTAAACAAGCATTTACAATGCAATGGTCTCGGCATTATTAAAGGGAGAGCTATTGGCATTGCACTCCCTCCTGTCTTCCCTCTTCTCTCCTCCCTTCCTCCCTCACCTCAGTCCTCACTTGTCCCTCTCTCTCAGTCTGTTTCAGTGCTCCGAATGAAGTCTCCCACGTTCGCTCCATCTGTCGCTGTCATTAGAGTGCTGGCCTTATGTGCGCATTTATGTGGCGCTGCCGCCAGACACATACAAACACAAACACACAGACACTTCTTACACCCAGAAAACCACAAACAGGGCAACAGAGTGCGAAACACAAAACGAGAAACGTGAGGGAAGTAGCAACAAAGACACAGGCAAACAGTGGCTTTTTTTCTCTGTTATTGAGAAAGAAAAACTAGTAATGCATAAAAGTCATACACACAGATAAAGCAGGGCTCGCATGGCATCAACATAGGAATTACACAGTAAAAGGTAAAGGAACACTGCTTAATCTTACCCAAGCAAGCACCGTACGCTAGCATGAGGGAACAGGGTGACAGAAACTGGGTATATTCAGGGCTTAGCGTTGGAGAGACAGGGCACTGCATGGATAGAAAGTAGGGACTGGACGGGACGCGAAAAGTGCACCTTTTAAGGGAGATGGATGGATTAGAAGGAGGATGGATTTGTGCATTTCTTTGTTACTGTCATTACGAAATGAGGTATTCATTCCTCAGAGACAGTAATCTCTGCAGATGTCTGTGTACTGTTGACTATGAATGCAGGCGGTATATCTACTGTGACGGTGAGGGAGCCGCCTGCATATGAGGGGAGACGGTATAGATGCTTATAGGGCCCTCGCTCCTTACGTTGCCTAGAACAGTGTTTATTTACATTAGTAGCTGTGAGTGGTTTCCCACTGTGCTCTGTGGATGGCAAATGCTTCCTGCAGTCAGGAGAGAATTACTGAGTCCGCGTACTAGGAGGCACACAGACCACAGCCGGCTCCCAAGGTTTTGTGCATTCAGGAGTGCAGCTTTATTTCCCTTGCAGCTGGTTCTGTTAATCACTTCACGCTTTTTTCTGTTTTTACCAGACTTTCCTTTCCGAGAGGCCTCAGAGGTAGGCATGGCTCACTGAGTCACCCTTGGTCTGTGTCATCGTTATAGTATTTCTTGTGTCTGAGTTTATCCTTAAAAGCATGATGACAAGAAGAGCGGAAACAATGTATTCAGTTTCTCTCGTTTGCCACGTCAGAATTTTGCGAGCTGCTGCTGCAGGGTGTGAGCAACTTGAAGAGCATGGTCGAGCAACTCAGTTCTGCGCCCAGGCTGGGGCCCCATAGATGCAGGGGCCCCAGAGATTAAATGCAGACGGCTCGACACCCTGCCGTGGTACACCCCGAGAAAGCCTGCCAAGGACAGCTTCCATTCGGGTCACAGTGGTGAAGGCTCATCTGTTGCTTACTGTGGCATAGGGCAGGCAAGCCAGCTGCGCCCTGGAGAATGAATGGACTCTGGCGAAGCCAGAGGATGCAGCCACCCTGCTTCCTATATATCAACTGCCCTCTCCTAGACTCTGGAAACGTCTAAGAACTAAGACACACACTAGTCATGCCTGCAGCGTAAGTGTTTGCATCAGCCAAGCATGTGCCTCTTCCAAACTAATCATGAACTACAGCGTGTAATCACACAAGTGGCAGCAGTTACCAGAATGGACTCCAGGACTTTGCCATTCAGAGGCCGGATACTTGAAGCAGCAGCGTTGGAACTCTTCAGTGTCTACACTTTTGCTTCCTGGGTCTCGCGCTGCATGTGGATGTACACCGGTGTCTCCAAGGACGCATCAACGTCACAGCACGGAGTGGCAGAACATTAAGATGGCTGCTAGTTTAGACTCATCAATGTGGAGGTGGCGTAACGGCTACGTGGCCGACTTTTAAACTGGAGCCCCGGGTTCAAATCTCTGCAGGATGCTCAACACTTTGTGTGAATGCTAGGAAGAACAAACAAATAAAGATCAATTATGGTGTGCCGCGCTTTGTAACAAAACTGAGAAAATAAGTGCAAAACAACTGCATTTATTGTGTATTAACCGGGTTCAAGTCTCTGCGGGATGGGCAACATCGCGTGTGATTTCTATGCCGCGCTTGGAGCACAAATAAACGTACAATTAACACTATAATAAAAAAGCTGGTATCAACAGCAAACAACAAAAAGAAAACCTGTTTTTATACTCCGTCTCCGGCCAACCTGTCAAACCCTGAACAAAAGGGCCCGCATCGCTGCCATCACTGCACGCCAGCCCCGGGGGCGGGGGAGGCGGAAGGGGGCAGGAGAAGCATTCCCTGGGTACAATGAAGGGGACGGGAAGGATCCGGGGGCAGCCTACAGCCGGAGCTCCCACATGAAATGGCTCCAGGGTAGGCGGGAGTGGGGGAACAGGGGGCCGAGCCGTCTCCGGTGAGGGGGGTGGCACCTCACACCTAGAATCCCGAAATGAAGACTGCACTGTCCGCCCGCGTCCTTACAGGACCTCGTTACAATGCAATAGTCTCGGCATTATTAAAGGGAGAGCTATTGGCATTGCACTCCCTCCTGTCTTCCCTCTTCTCTCCTCCCTTCCTCCCTCACCCCATCACCTCAGTCCTCACTTGTCCCTCTCTCTCAGTCTGTTTCAGTGCTCCGAATGAAGTCTCCCACGTTCGCTCCATTGGTCGCTGTCATTAGAGTGCCGGCCTTATGTGCGCATTTATGTGGCGCTGCCGCCAGACACATACAAAAACACACAAACACACACACACTTCTTACACCCAGAAAAACACAAACAGGGCAACAGAATATAATGAAGGGGACGGGGAGCTCCCACATAAAATAGCTCCCAGGTAGGCGGGAGTGGGGGAACGGGGGGCTGAGCCGGCTCCGGTGAGGGGGGTGGCACCTCACACCTGGAATCCCGAAATGAAGACTGCCATGTCTGCCCGCGTCCTTACAGGACCTCGTTAAACAGAGAGACCAGAATCCAACAACCCGAGGAAGCATAGCTGCTGGAGAGGGAGGGTGGGGTGGGGGCCCGGGGGAGCGGCAGAGCGGAGTCAAAAGCGCGACAGAGGAGAGCTGCGGCAGAGGGAGGGGGAGGCGAGAGCGCGACAGAGGAGGGCAGAGGGAAGGGCGAGCGGAGCCGAGCAGCTCCTGAAAGCAGAAGGGAGGCGAGCAGCTCCGGAAACACCACCACGTTTCTCCGAGGCGAGGCGGAAATGCCTCGGAGAAACACACGGCCTTTTTCCGATTCGGGGGCGTGTTTTTGCAGTTGAGTGACAGATGATGTCACTGATTAAAAAATGTTAAAAAACGCCCCCGAAACTGCTCAAGCCGGGGCTAGAACCGAGTGACGCCCCTCTTCTCCAATGGCTGGCCAGCATTTACGAGGCCAGCCAATGGAGAAGAGGGGCGGGTTCAAGCCCCCATACTGCAACATAAAATCTCAGACTCCGCCCACTGCGTGGGACGCTAGTCCGAGACCTAAAAAGCATTTGCCTAATTTGTGAAATCCAAAATCTATTTGTGAATCCGGGAAACCGACTCGTCAGAAAGTAAAAACCATGCAACAACACTGAGCATAACGCGGGAGCTGGGAGTCCAGTAGCGTGTGTAGGAGCCCGCCTAAGTGCCAGCGCACTTCATGCCTCATCATCATCCGAGAAGGGCTGACTTGGGAGGCGGCTGGACAGTGTTCACCTCCTGTTTAGGGCATTATGAACCAGGGTTCACCTCCTGTTTAAGGCAGTATGAACCAGGGTTCACCTGCTGTTTAGGGCAGTATGAACCAGGGTTCACCTCCTGTTTAGGGCAGTATGACCCAGTGCCTCTGTGCACCTTCTCCATTTGCGACCTGGTTACTTTCAGAGTATTTTATGTTTACAGTTTCCCTTCATCTTTCCTTCTGCTCACGGCTCTGTTTGTTTTGCACAGCGGGCAATTTCATTGGTGATACTACTGTGCGATTCATTGTCCCTCATCTGCTGTGTGAGAGCCTGGCCCTGGTCACTCAGTCCTGTCTCTGGGATGCGTGAGTTCCTTGTTATAAGCAGGCTTTCAGGAACAAAGCACTCAAAATGATGTCCTTTAAAAAACAACTTAATCCAAAGTGTAAATTAATGAAACAACTACACCGTCCTCATTATTACCCACTTGAAAGAATACAACAACTATTGGGGAACCCCAAGCACTCAATCTTAAAATAAATAAAGAGGGAGTGAAGTCTCAAGTGTACACTCACTAAAAGAGTGACGTCACCCTGTTCATTGGTCACAGCTCCTTTGGATGGGATGGTTTCATCAGTTGGTAATTCCACTTTGGCTTAAGCTCTCTTACAGACCACAGGAACATCATCCTTTATACTCACTCTGATGTGTAGGGATGAGCCCTGACTTAGGCTAGGGCTGGGGTCTCCTCTTCTGTTGTTGAGGTACCTAAGCCAGGGTTCTGCTGTCGAGGCACTTACGCCCAGGTTCTGTTGTTGAGGCACTTAGGCCAGGGTTCTGCTGTCGAGAAACTTAGGCCAGGGTTCTGCTGTTGAGGAGCTTAGGGCCGGATTCTGCTGTTAAGGCACTTAGGCCAAAGTTCTGCTGTTGAGACACTTCGGCCAGGGTTCTGCTGTTGAGGCACTTAGGCCAGGGTTCTGCTGTTGAGGCACTAAGGGCTGGGTGCTGCTGTCGAGACACTTAGGCCTGGGTTCTACTGTTCAGATACTTAGGGCCGGGTTTTGCTGTTGAGGCACTTAGGGCCGGGTTCTGTTTCAAGGCACTTAGGGACAGGTTCTGCTGTTGAGGCACTTAGGGCGGTCATCACGTCAGCTGCAACCAAGCCGCCTCTTACAACCATGTAGCAAAGACCACCCAAAAAGCACACACTATATGTTTTTGAAAACATACGCGCATAGCCGAAAAGTTTTTTTCCCATTGTGCGACTTTGCAATTTTTTCACTGTACTTAGGTGTGACATTTCAGTACCTTTTTCGTGACACATTTGGGGAAACATCTTATTGCCGTAAAATGCAGTAAATTCAAAGTTATTACTACAGCCATTTGAATTACCACCGTTTTTGACACTTGTGAAGTAGAAAGACTCCTAAAACAACCCTCCCCTGGACATGCATCGCATTTCAAACAGGATGGTTCTGGATAATTTTGTGGAACAACAACAAAGAAAGCATCTAAAAGCAGCGTTTAAATGTATCCTGAATCACTAATGCTATAAACCTTACCCACAAATGTTGCTTTTCATGCCGCTCAGAAAGGCTTTGGAGGGCTGTCCGGGCCCCACGGCGGCAGCCCGCTCTTCACAGCCTGGGTAAATACAACTCTGGGCACCGAATGTGGTCTTGTGACCACGGCTGTATGACTCCCCACTCAGGGGCAGAGGCCAGGCTGAGAGGCACTGCCTTTGGACATGGGGGAGGTGAGAATAAAACTTTTGGTACCTTTGTGTGTGTGTTTGTGTGGTGGCCCAAGAGACCGAGGGAAAGAGAAAGCCAGTGTGTGTGCAGGTTTTTTTGATTTGTGTTATCTTTTTTTATAGGACTGTTCTCAACTTTAAATCGTACAACCAATTGAAACATATACACAAGCATTTGCAATGCAATAGGTCTCGCATTTACACAAGTTTGAGCTAGTGGCATTGTAAATGACAATACCTTTTATTTATGTTTTTGTTTTTAAAACATAAATAAAAGGCATTGTCATTTACAATACCAATAGCTCAAGCTTGCATAAATGCGAGACCTATTGCATTGCAAATGCTTGTTTACATCTCGCCTAGCGATGCAGCATATGCGCTGTTCGCCTTGGCGAGACCTATACTCATCGGTTTGGTGGCCGAAGGGGGACAGGGATGTGCACGCTCAGCGTCTCTTAACTATGGAGCGCTCCCTCCGCTGATAGCACATTGGCACACGCAGGGCGTCTCTTCCCTTTCGAGTGCTCCCACCATGGACAGCACATCAAGAGGCTGGTCGCACTTGCAGGTATCAAGGCCCTGCAGCCATATGTACGTCACCCCCCACACCTCTTTTCTGCAGCGCACGCCGGACCCCATGGGATGGGAAGTAATTAAGCTCCAAAGACAGCCACTGATTTTGAGCTAAAAGCAGGTCTTTAGATCAAAGTGTGTTCCTTTACTCTCCTGTCATCTGCATTTACCAGATCTCCGCCCCAGTCAGTGATGCCTGCGTTTGCAACCGCGGCGGTCCGAAAATTGGAGGAAGAGACTATGCATAGGCTCAACTAGCCAACATGACCGTAATTCGGTTGGCATAATCCCCTAGCTTCCAAATCGGCTGCTCCAGCTCTCCTTGCACGGCGTGGAGCCCAATATTTGCTTGCTAATTATGACCGTGCTCACGTACTGTTTGATGCCACTATTCGGGGACACAGCGGCCCGTTCTGAGCACTATGCAGTTCCTGACCTAAGCCCTCTCCATCGAACGTGGTGCCCCTGTAAAACCCATCTCGCCGCCCAGGTCGTCTGTCCCAGCCTGTGTCTTCTCGAGGGCCGAGCGTCTCTGCCCTTCTCTGGTGCTACGCCGTCCTTTCGCAGTGGTGAGTGATCTCCACTTCTTCCTTCCGACAGGACGATGACTCCGGTGACATCTCCATGCCTCCTCCCTGGGTCCTGTCACCTGTTCCTCACCGTCCATGATCCACTCCTTTGTCCCAGTGTGAGTTCTGCAGTGGCACATCATTCCTTTTCCTGCGGCTGCGAGGAGGAGGGTTTCTGCCTGCCTGGGCCTGATGCCCTCCTTTTCATCTCCGCTCGCCCCTGGATTGGGGGAGTCCGCGTTTGCCCTGGTCTTCCCCTTTCGAGCGGGCTAATTCAAAATCGTGCGGGGGAGGAGCATCCATGCTCTGGTCGGCGTTTTGCCCGGGCCCCTAATGGGTCCGGCTTCGCCTTCCCCGGCCCGGGTTCCGACACAGGTCTCGCTGCCTGTAGTAGTGCAGTGACTTCCACACATCCTGTGACAGAAGCCATAAATGTTTTTACTGAAGTTGTGTGTGTGTGTCTCTGTACCCATGTCTGTGTGTGCTCACATGATAGCCTTATCATCTGTTCAGCATTTTAGATGCAACAAGGTCGGATTTATGTTCTAGGCTGGGAAGTATTAGGTGATTTGTTGCCCAGATTCACAGGATGTTGAGCCGCCTCCAGGACTCGAGTTTCCTTCCCCAGTTCCAAAGTCGACAGCTCTGGCCTTTAGGCCACACCGGAAGTGCCCAATCGAACAGTCTGCAGTAAGAACGTGTGCACGTTTCCGGACACTACTCTCTGTGGGGGTTAAACTTTTAATCATGTCTGCGATGAGGTTTTAGTGCTGCTATTCAGCATGGGACAGTGCACAGCTCAGTCAGCCTTGCAGCTTTTTACAATTGTGACGTGCTTCATTTGAAAAATTCTGAGTGTGGGGAGAGATTGGCGAATTGAGGAGCCCTGCTAGGCAGCTTCATCTGTTCTTTCGGGTTTGAAGTAGATTTAAAGGCTGCTCTTCGTTATCAGGTAGGAAGAGCTTTCACAGAGTGGGTCCGTTTGAAGAGTCCTTGAAGGACCCTGCTCTCATTGAAGCACATTATGTCTTTCTTTGGTGTACAGTTCTAATGCCAGTTTCAATGTACCTTACCCCTCACAACTCCATCACAGAGTCAGGAATAGTCAGGCATTCCTTTTAGGTGACTCATTTGTGCTGAGCTGAAAGCAGTAATTCCAGCAGGCTGCTGTGTGGCTCTGCTTTTTTTGAATCCTAACATTACTGATTTCTGCCCCCTCCTTTTCATGTGTCACCTGAGCTTCAAAATGTCAATGTTCCAACTCGTATTTAAAGGGAGAGCAAAGTCTCAAATATATTTGCATGCAGTACTTTTGATTACGCCGTTTCCATTATAAATGAGGGACTGGAAGTGTCTGAATGCGAGGAGAACGACAACTGGGAAAGCTGCTCACCCTGCAGCAACATTTGATCTTCGCTTTACATCAGGCTTCTTGTTCGCCTGTTTATGATGAAGTGTCTTTCAAACACTACCATCAGTACTGGCAACCGAAACTACAGTACTCATTACCACCCTCAGCATCACGGTGATATCAGCAAAGACCAATACCACCATGAGCATCACATTACTAATGCCAGCACCGCACCATCAATTCACACTACTACCCCTTACTGATGCACTACCACCCTCTGCGTTGTACCACTACCAGCACCACACCATCAATCCTTACTACTACCTCTTAGTGACACAATACCACCATCTGCGTTGTACCACTGCCAGCACCGCATCATTAATCCACACTACTACCCCTTACTGACGCACTACCACCCTCCGCATTGTACCACTGCCAGCACCGCACCATCAATCCACACTACTACCCCTTACTGATGCACTACCACCCTCCGTGTTGTACCACTGCCAGCACCACACCATCAATCCTTACTACTACCCCTTAGTGACGCAATACCACCCTCTGCGTTGTACCATTGCCAGCACCGCATCATTAATCCACACTTCTACCCCTTAATGACACACTACCACTCTCCGCATTGTACCACTGCCTGTACCGCAACGTCAATCCACACTACTACCCCTTACTGATGCACTACCACCCTCCGTGTTGTACCACTGCCAGCACTGCACCATCAATCCTTACTACTACCCCTTAGTGACACATTACCACCCTCTGCGTTGTAACACTGCCAACACCGCATCATCAATCCACACTACTACCCCTTAATGACGCACTACCACCCTCCGCATTGTACCACTGCCAGCACCACACCATCAATCCACACTGCTCCCCCTTACTGACGCACTACCGTCCTCCACGTTGTACCACTACCTTTTGGGGTAGCCACTCCCTCTAAGCACGACAATTACACAAACTGTCAAGGACCAATCTGCCTTTCCACCACAAAAGTTCCTACTGATTCTGTCAATGTTTATTACATTTTCGGTCTGCTGGTGAAGCGCTGCAGGAGTGGGGTATCATAAGGTGGGAAGGTGAAGTGTGATCCTGTACAGGAAGGAGTAAAGCTGTAGGTGACAGCGTGCAGTACTACCAGTAGCATCCTAGGGGACTCATTAACCGTGACCCTGGGTTACAGGACACTTATGCACCCACTTGCCTATGCACAGGCACACACAGCCATCCGTCCGCTTACTTACCCAAACACATAGGCAAGAAAACACATAATCCCAGCCAACAAACATTGGCAGAGGAAGCAGGTTTGGCGTTGGCTGCAAGAATTTCTGAAATTCTAGTTTTGCCGTAGTTTTTGCAAAACTTTATTCTCCACTTTTGCTTATACTTATAACCAATAACAGTATTCCATAACAGCTTAGTCGATCATCATGTTAACAAAATAGTGCCACAACGCTAGAAAGAGTGGCTCAGCAATTCCAGAATACATTTATTGGCTGAAGGGAGAGGCAGATAGTTTAAAACACAACTCTACTTCAGTCCAATAAATCATGTGTATTACAGGTAAAAACTCAAGGAGCTTTCCCTGCAAGTTCAATATTCAGGCTAACCACTGACTGTGTTTGAGTTATTTTTATTCACCTTATTTTATATTGATAGTTTACTAATTTGTCATAGATCCTACTGGACCTAAATTAGACTCCTCAGCTTTAGTGTCATTCATATCTTCATCCTACTTTTAAAGCGCACAGCCTGGCATCATGGTCCTGCCTTCCTATAGCTGCTGCCACACCCAGTCTCACAGCTCAACAAGCAATTGCAATGCAAAAGGTCTTAAGTTTGCAAACTTTTGGGCTATTGCCATTGTAAATGACAATGCCTTTTATTTATGTGTTTTGAAAACATGCAAGCAGTGCATAAACATGCACTTTGTACTTATAGTCCTTGCTTACGACTTGCAAAGCTGGCAGTAACTGTGCATCTTTTACTGCCAACCTTGCTATAAGGACTATAAGTACAAAGTGCGTGTTTACGCACCGCTTGCAAGTTTTCAAAACACATAAATAAAAAGGCACATAAATAAAAACTGGTAGCCCCAGGGATCCCATCCCCTGGGGCTGGCCCTCTCCGTTTGGAACCGTGGGGGATCCCCAATCCCCCCACGGTCCCGCCGGCTCCCCGCGTCCTTCGGGAGCCAGCATTGCTTTTCCACATGGGGAGCTGCTAAGATGCAGCTCCCCGTGTGGAAAAGCAATTTGGTTTGAATTTTGAAAGAGAGCAGGTTTTCCTGCTCTCGCTTACAAAATTCAAACCAAGTTTGCTATGGCAGGGCGGGAGCCGCGAGGCTCCTGCCCTGCCATAGCAAACTACAGTGTCCTGGGGGTGGGCACCCCAGGACACTGCGGGAGCCGGCCCTGGGGAGTGGCGGTCCCCAGGGCCATGACAAGGCTCCAGGAGGGGGTCGCGTGGCCCCCCTCCCACAACCTACAAAGCCCCGGGGGGTGGTGGTCCCCGGGGCATGTGGGGGGCTTGAGCTCCCCCAAAACAGGTTTGTTTTTTTCAAAGCCCCGGGGGATGGCTGTTCCCAGGGCTGCGGGAGGGTAGTGAGGCCATCCCATTCTTTTCTTAAAGCCCCCAGGGTGGCGGTCCACGGGGCTGGGGGGCCTGAGAGCCCCCCCGCACCCAATTTAAAGAAGCCCAAGGGGTGGCGGTCCCCAGGGCTGTGGCGCCTGAGAGCCCCCGCACATAATTTTAAAAAACCCCGGGCGGTGGGGTCCCCGGGACCTCCTCTGGGCCCCCCTTTACATAATCAGTATTGCCTCTGGATTTGGCCTCCTCGGGGGCTAATTACCATGGAAGCATGGGAGCTTATATTTTTGACCCTGGGGGTCCTTGTGGAACCCCCTAAGCAGGCCTAGGAGGTCAGGGTGTTCCTGCCCTGCTCCCTTTTTGCGTTTTGCGCGTTTTCTTCTCTGCTTTCTTGTGCCTCGGTTCTACCGAGGCACAAGATGGCAGCCAACACTTCCTGATTTGGAGTGTTGACAGCCAATTAGCATGAAGCTCGTGCTCGGAGGGTGCGCAGATCCTCCGCAGCCATAGATATATATATATATATATGATTTTACTTTTGATTTTCTCAGGAACTACTGAACGGATTTACACTATTTAACAAAAAGGCACAACTCTGAACCAAGGGCCACCTTTTTGCAAAATTTGGTGTAATTCCGTTCAGCAGTTCGGACTGTAGCTGCGACTAAAGGTTCCTATGCAAAATTGCATTTGGAAAACATGTGTTGGGAACCCCTTTTTTCTCAGGCCTCTCTTGATGAATCACCCTGAGAATTTCGGGATAGGAGCGGACCGGAGCGCCCCACGCGTTACGAAAATTTCGTGAAGATTCGTCAACTGGCGCCAAAGTTATTGGGAATAGAATGTTGTGGATTTCCTATGGAAAAAAAGTCCTAACTATAACTATCTACTGGCGACCCCCAGTAGGTAATAATCTTTACCATATATGAACCTAGTGTGAATTGAGAATGTTAGTAAAACCACAGCTTTTTGTTTCAGGACCACAGGCAGAAAGGTCTTCTCATTCATTTTTCTTTTCCAGAGGATATATATATATATATATATCTGTTGTCCGATAAGTTTCACCCTCCTCCACACCTCACATCTCGGCTGCCACTCCCGCAGTGGTGAACCGATAGAAGATGATTAACTCTGGCAACTACAGTCGCATTGCCAAAAAACAAGGGCACTCACGGGCAGTATTCCAACATAATGTTTCATTTGAAAGCCAAAAGCACTGACAGACGAGTTTCGGCACGACTCCTTTTTCAATGTCAGTGCATTCAAATTTCATCTCACAATGATTTACATAAAAACAAATTACGGCACATAGTCTTGTAAATTCAAAGCAAATTCTGCAGCCGTCTTGGAGCATTGTTTTCAATCCTCTATCGATCTATTGGGGTTTCACTTAATTTAATATATTTCATGTTGGTAACTAGCACAAGATGGTACAAGTGTGGCGGGTAGGGGTAAGGCAAGAGAGAGGGAATGCAAAATTAATGATAAAAAATTCATACAACAACCCATGGCACGAATATTTTCCAACTTAGAAATTGATACTTACATCTCCCCCACGTCAGAAGAAGATTATGTTTTTCTTGATATTTTCGAGTTTAACTTATTCACATGGATATATCTCTCACATTTATACGCCCTATCCTGTCCCTACACCTATGCCTTTTGGCAATTTTGCAATCATGTCCTGAATGGGCAATTATTCACATACCCCTATCCTGTCCCTCCACCAATGGATTGTGGCGTTTTTACAATCATGCCCTGAATGGGCAATTATTCACTTACTTCATATCCTCTATACCCAGTGCCACGTAAGTGTTTTGAAAGGAGAAAAATTAGCCTACAGAAAATTAAATATAAATCTATGTATATATACGTGTGTGTGTGCTAATACATTTGGTGGAGACCAAAAATACCTCAGACAGATTAAATGAAATTTGGAGATACATTCTCCAGCAAGGAGTAAATAATCTCTGTTAAGGGATATCGCTCAGTCATTAGCCTACATGTACCCACACTTCTTCATTATTTAACCCATATGGGCTTTAGTTTGTAACTCTATTTTGTATTTGGACTTACGAATACGCAGTTTTTTACACTGTCTCCTCTTCTTTCATCTTTCTGCACTTGATCAATGCAAAAGAACCTGAGCAGATCTTGATTACTCTTGTGTTCCGATTCAAAGTCACGGGCTTCAGGATAACTTTGGTACTTGTTAGCAATAGTTCGCATATGTTCATGTATGCTCTTTTTGCCTGGATGAATGGTGCTCCCTACATATTGTTTTGCACAAGGGCACTCTAGACAGTAAATTCTGAATTGCAATTTAGGAATTTCTTGATCTTCCTAGTTTTATTGGTCCTTCCACCCCGTAGTCAAGGACCCTGCTACTGTATTTGCAGGCTTTACATCTGAGGGAAGGGAAGAATTCCACAACTGGGTCTTTCTTGTCTGAAGTTATTCTATAATGACTGTACTAGATGATCCTTTATGGAGGGGCCCGTCTGTATGTAACCTGATGGCTAGATGTAATTGCCTCTCTGATCACATTATCAGTTCTTAAAATCTGCACAACTTTGTGTGAACTTACATTAAAGTCTGTAATCATTCTAGTAATCCCTTCCTGCACATTCTTTCTGGATTATGCTTCATCTTTGGTGGAAAGAAGTTGAGGTCCCCCCACCAGCGCAGTCTTTTTACCTGCCTCCTGCGAGATCCCTCTAGTATAGCCCTTCTTCACAAATCTAGCTAGGGCACTCTCTTTGGCATTGTTACACCCCATCCCTGCAGGGCGGCTTAAAAAAAGGGCATGGAGCAGCGCGAAATTAATCACACAGAAAAGAAAGGATAACAAAGCCTCAACTCAATGACATGCTGATATTTAATTTCAAATGAAGCTGGCAGCACATTCTTGCCTGACGCTTTTCTGTCTAAGGAACAAGCCTTAATCACAGGTGGGCAAGTTTAAAGTACCAATGATTCCATCTTTACATAGCAGTAAGCACATGACCACAGGTCTACAGCTCAAGCACATGACCAGAGGTTGAAAATCTACTGCTCCCGCAATGTACCAACATAAGACTGTGTGGCTCAGACGCCATTAAGCATAAATACTTAAATCCAGGGTCTTCATGAACACTGTTGGTGCATTGTGGGAGAAGTAGGATTCAACCTCTGGTCACAATGCATACTGCTATTTGAAGATGGAATCATTTGCACTTTGAACTTGCTCACCAGTGATCAAGGCTAGTTCCTCAGCCGAAACGCGTCAGGAAAGAATGTGGTGCCAGCTTCATTTAAAATTAAATGGCAGCATGTCATTGAGTTGAGGCTTTGTTATGTTATCTTGTTTTCTTTTCTGTGTGATATATATATATATATATATATATATATATATATACATACATACACACACACACACACACTCCACTGACAACTACTGGTGTATTTCCATGAAAATGTCTACAATGTTACTTGACTTGGATCACTCTGAGATAGGAAATCGCAAATTAGAAAATGCAAAACCGAGGGTGCTTATGAGCCTAAGGCCCCCGTCCCCTTGATGAACCCCAACAAAACATGGTGCCCATTTAAAGCGCACAAATGACCTAGGGGCATTTGCACACTACATGGCATTTAAAAAATACATTTTGGGTGTGTTTGATAAATGGCATATGGTTACCATCAACCTGGAGTTGATGGTACTAGCATTTCCTAAAAGCCCATTTCACATTTATGAAATGCTTTGTACAAGTGCCTAGGAAACCGCAAATAGGAAATCCCTATTTGCGATTTCCTATTTAGGGAATCTCAAAATGCGATTCCCTATCTACCTTTGTACATATACAAAGGCAATTTAGCATTCTTAATGGACCGAAATTGCAATTCGGTCCGTTAAATGCTAAATCCTTTCGTACACGTGGCCCTTAGTTCCATCACTATAAAGTCTGCAGCTCTGACCATGACTCCACATCCTCTTACTGTTATACAGGTTTGTCTCCAGAAGAAAATGAGGCTTCAGAAAAGGCACTTTGCCTCAGTGCAGTTTTTATATAGCGTGACTTGACTCAAAGGTACTTGCTTGCTTTAAAGGAGCACCAGTTACAACAGCTATGGTCATGTTCATTGGTCTTTTTTTTTTTAGGTATGGGATGGTTACATCATAATGTTGAGTCAACGCCAGACTGGAACCTAGTCCCGACTCCGAAGTCAGTAGCTCTGACTATGGTGCCACATCCTCTTACAGTTGTGCAAATGTGTCTCCTGAAGACCATGAGGCTTCAGAAAAGGCACTTTCCCTCAGTGCAGTTTATATGTAGCGCGACTCGACCCAAAGGTACTTGAGCGCTTTAAATGAGCACCAATTATAACAGACAAGGTCACTCACATTCATTTGTTTCCTAAGGTACTGAGAGATTACATTATTTGAACAGAATCACAGACTGTTGAGCCGACGCCGGGACTCGAACCGAGTTCCCCCACTCTAAAGCTCTGAGCATGACATCACATCCTCTCATTGTACAGGTCTGTTGGACAGAAGAGCATGAGGCTTGATAAAAGGCATTTTACTTCATTATAATTTCCAACTGGACTTTGAGCGCGAGAGCCATTGTAAGTTGCCCGCACACTAGTCTCCTGTCTATATGTTCACAAACGCTACCAGGACGAAAGCCCGGGCAGAAGATAATCAACACAGCCAATCGTTGTGCACTTTCCAATAAAGTGGCATCATAATTGGCCATGTTTCGTGATCTGTCTGCCCCGCATTGTCTGGATCCCCTGTGTGAGAGCTTGGGGTTGCTTGGCAAGTCAGGAGCCATTCCCGACACAGCTCTCATGATGATGTGTTATATTGCTTAAGAGCTGTGCAAGCATTGGATAGGCAAGTCAGCACAGCGCCCCAGTGAAGACAAGCAGAAGTGCTTTTGCTGCCGGAGTTCCTGGCCTCACCACAGAGTGGATTTTAAGTGAGAAGCCTGAAGTATGCATGTCAGGCTGGCCAAGTCCAGAGCCCGGTCAGTCTGTCATGCACACTTCAACTACACAGTTCTGAAACTGTCCATGGTAACAGCCACACCCCCTCCCTCTGTGAGGCTATTTAAAAATACAATTGCAACCCAGTCCTGCTGCGGTATGAAAGCCAGCCAACCATTTCTTTTATATATGCCAGTTGGGTGGCAGATCAAAGCGAAGGGTCAACGCTCTTCTGCCGCAAATGCAGGAACCACCTCTGCTTACCATTGTTCTTACTCAACATTGAGCTTTATTCATCTGTCAGTCTTTGAATGTTTCCCCATAGAATTGTTTTCATCCTGGCCTGCATGTCAGCTCCAGTAAGGAGAATGCAGTCCCAACAGAGGCCAATTGCTCATTCTTCTCTCCTTCATGGACCGGCTAGGGCCAGCTAACCCCAACAGACCATGGCCAGAGTTGGGTAAGAGCATCAGTATTGTCTTGCATGGGTAGAGCTACTCCTGTTGGCCACTTGGTGCCATCCATACAGCCAATAAGGGTGAGGATGGCCTGATGCTTCCTTGTTTGTCGTGAAGTGACAACGTTTCCCTCTGATCAACCACAACCTAGCTGGATATAATTAAAAAACCTCTCATTGCACTTTCTTCCATGGAATATGTTCTTTAATGTATCAAAGCTGTGTCTTCACATTTGAATGCTACAGTAAAGTCTGAGAAAAGCAACAAAGGGCTATTTTTATAGAAGACATGTCTCAGCTGAGCTGTTAGCAGTAACCATAGAATTATGGCTCAGTAATTGAAAAAATGAGCTATGATAGCTCTGAGTGGTGCCTCTGGCTGCAAGGGCACTGGGGCCCTATGGGGTATCTCCACTTCTTTTTTATGTACTGTAATCACCCATTCTTCCACTAATAGCTCTGTACAAAGGTCTTCAGATCTTCCCAGTTCATCCACTGAGCAGACCTTGTTTGTCGGAGACCTACCTTCAGTTTCTTTCATTCTTACCTGCAGCGCATTCATTTCAATTCGAAATTTAGCTGCAGCAGTGTTAGAAGCTTGACATCTGCTAAGTTGTTGGTTAGCAGTTCCTCAACTGCACCCACATCCTTGATAATTGTCTGAAAGTCAGTTCTGAGATTTACTTCAATACTTAAGGCACCTGAGCTCAACCCCTAGTAGCTATGGCACAGAGCCAACAGGCTTAACTTAGAGGCAATATGTAATGTATTTATGCAGTACTAAAACAGTAATAAATTTGAAATGTCAAACAGTAAAAACCACAACATAGCTCCAAGAAAAACAAAGTGCCAATGATAGTCAATGGTTGTAGCAGAACAGGTCCGAGGTGCATTTGAGGAGCCCTGCTAGGCAGCTTCATCTGTTCTTTCGGGTTTGAAGTAGATTTAAAGGCTGCTCTTCGTTATCAGGTAGGAAGAGCTTTCACAGAGTGGGTCCGTTTGAAGAGTCCTTGAAGGACCCTGCTCTCATTGAAGCACATTATGTCTTTCTTTGGTGTACAGTTCTAATGCCAGTTTCAATGTACCTTACCCCTCACAACTCCATCACAGAGTCAGGAATAGTCAGGCATTCCTTTTAGGTGACTCATTTGTGCTGAGCTGAAAGCAGTAATTCCAGCAGGCTGCTGTGTGGCTCTGCTTTTTTTGAATCCTAACATTACTGATTTCTGCCCCCTCCTTTTCATGTGTCACCTGAGCTTCAAAATGTCAATGTTCCAACTCGTATTTAAAGGGAGAGCAAAGTCTCAAATATATTTGCATGCAGTACTTTTGATTACGCCGTTTCCATTATAAATGAGGGACTGGAAGTGTCTGAATGCGAGGAGAACGACAACTGGGAAAGCTGCTCACCCTGCAGCAACATTTGATCTTCGCTTTACATCAGGCTTCTTGTTCGCCTGTTTATGATGAAGTGTCTTTCAAACACTACCATCAGTACTGGCAACCGAAACTACAGTACTCATTACCACCCTCAGCATCACGGTGATATCAGCAAAGACCAATACCACCATGAGCATCACATTACTAATGCCAGCACCGCACCATCAATTCACACTACTACCCCTTACTGACGCATTACCACCCTCGGCATTGTACCACTGCCAGCACCGCACCATCAATTCACACTACTACCCCTTACTGATGCACTACCACCCTCTGCGTTGTACCACTACCAGCACCACACCATCAATCCTTACTACTACCTCTTAGTGACACAATACCACCATCTGCGTTGTACCACTGCCAGCACCGCATCATTAATCCACACTACTACCCCTTACTGACGCACTACCACCCTCCGCATTGTACCACTGCCAGCACCGCACCATCAATCCACACTACTACCCCTTACTGATGCACTACCACCCTCCGTGTTGTACCACTGCCAGCACCACACCATCAATCCTTACTACTACCCCTTAGTGACGCAATACCACCCTCTGCGTTGTACCATTGCCAGCACCGCATCATTAATCCACACTTCTACCCCTTACTGACACACTACCACTCTCCGCATTGTACCACTGCCTGTACCGCAACGTCAATCCACACTACTACCCCTTACTGATGCACTACCACCCTCCGTGTTGTACCACTGCCAGCACTGCACCATCAATCCTTACTACTACCCCTTAGTGACACATTACCACCCTCTGCGTTGTAACACTGCCAACACCGCATCATCAATCCACACTACTACCCCTTAATGACGCACTACCACCCTCCGCATTGTACCACTGCCAGCACCACACCATCAATCCACACTGCTCCCCCTTACTGACGCACTACCGTCCTCCACGTTGTACCACTACCTTTTGGGGTAGCCACTCCCTCTAAGCACGACAATTACACAAACTGTCAAGGACCAATCTGCCTTTCCACCACAAAAGTTCCTACTGATTCTGTCAATGTTTATTACATTTTCGGTCTGCTGGTGAAGCGCTGCAGGAGTGGGGTATCATAAGGTGGGAAGGTGAAGTGTGATCCTGTACAGGAAGGAGTAAAGCTGTAGGTGACAGCGTGCAGTACTACCAGTAGCATCCTAGGGGACTCATTAACCGTGACCCTGGGTTACAGGACACTTATGCACCCACTTGCCTATGCACAGGCACACACAGCCATCTGTCCGCTTACTTACCCAAACACATAGGCAAGAAAACACATAATCCCAGCCAACAAACATTGGCAGAGGAAGCAGGTTTGGCGTTGGCTGCAAGAATTTCTGAAATTCTAGTTTTGCCGTAGTTTTTGCAAAACTTTATTCTCCACTTTTGCTTATACTTATAACCAATAACAGTATTCCATAACAGCTTAGTCGATCATCATGTTAACAAAATAGTGCCACAACGCTAGAAAGAGTGGCTCAGCAATTCCAGAATACATTTATTGGCTGAAGGGAGAGGCAGATAGTTTAAAACACAACTCTACTTCAGTCCAATAAATCATGTGTATTACAGGTAAAAACTCAAGGAGCTTTCCCTGCAAGTTAAAAATTCAGGCTAACCACTGACTGTGTTTGAGTTATTTTTATTCACCTTATTTTATATTGATAGTTTACTAATTTGTCATAGATCCTACTGGACCTAAATTAGACTCCTCAGCTTTAGTGTCATTCATATCTTCATCCTACTTTTAAAGCGCACAGCCTGGCATCATGGTCCTGCCTTCCTATAGCTGCTGCCACACCCAGTCTCACAGCTCAACAAGCAATTGCAATGCAAAAGGTCTTAAGTTTGCAAACGTTTGGGCTATTGCCATTGTAAATGACAATGCCTTTTATTTATGTGTTTTGAAAACATGCAAGCAGTGCATAAACATGCACTTTGTACTTATAGTCCTTGCTTACGACTTGCAAAGCTGGCAGTAACTGTGCATCTTTTACTGCCAACCTTGCTATAAGGACTATAAGTACAAAGTGCGTGTTTACGCACCGCTTGCAAGTTTTCAAAACACATAAATAAAAACTGGTAGCCCAAGGAATCCCATCCCCTGGGGCTGGCCCTCTCCGTTTGGAACCGTGGGGGATCCCCAATCCCCCCACGGTCCCGCCGGCTCCCCGCGTCCTTCGGGAGCCAGCATTGCTTTTCCACATAGGGAGCTGCTAAGATGCAGCTCCCCGTGTGGAAAAGCAATTTGGTTTGAATTTTGAAAGAGAGCAGGTTTTCCTGCTCTCGCTTACAAAATTCAAACCAAGTTTGCTATGGCAGGGCGGGAGCCGCGAGGCTCCTGCCCTACCATAGCAAACTACAGTGTCCTGGGGGTGGGCACCCCAGGACACTGCGGGAGCCGGCCCTGGGGAGTGGCGGTCCCCAGGGCCATGACAAGGCTCCAGGAGGGGGTCGCGTGGCCCCCCTCCCACAACCTACAAAGCCCCGGGGGGTGGTGGTCCCCGGGGCATGTGGGGGGCTTGAGCTCCCCCAAAACAGGTTTATTTTTTTCAAAGCCCCGGGGGATGGCTGTTCCCAGGGCTGCTGGAGGGTAGTGAGGCCATCCCATTCTTTTCTTAAAGCCCCCAGGGTGGCGGTCCACGGGGCTGGGGGGGCCTGAGAGCCCCCTGCAACTAATTTAAAGAAGCCCCAGGGGGCGGCGGACCCCGGGGCTGGGGGACCTGAGAGCCCCCCGCACCTAATTTAAATAAGCCCCGGGGGTGGCGGTACCCAGGGCTGCGGGACCTGAGAGCCCCCCCGCACCCAATTTAAAGAAGCCCAAGGGGTGGCGGTCCCCAGGGCTGTGGCGCCTGAGAGCCCCCGCACATAATTTTAAAAAACCCCGGGAGGTGGGGTCCCCGGGACCTCCTCTGGGCCCCCCTTTACATAATCAGTATTGCCTCTGGATTTGGCCTCCTCGGGGGCTAATTACCATGGAAGCACGGGAGCTTATATTTTTGACCCTGGGGGCCCTTGTGGAACCCCCTAAGCAGGCCTAGGAGGTCAGGGTGTTCCTGCCCTGCTCCCTTTTTGCGTTTTGCGCGTTTTCTTCTCTGCTTTCTTGTGCCTCGGTTCTACCGAGGCACAAGATGGCAGCCAACACTTCCTGATTTGGAGTGTTGACAGCCAATTAGCATGAAGCTCGTGCTCGGAGGGTGCGCAGATCCTCCGCAGCCATAGATATATATATATATATATATATATGATTTTACTTTTGATTTTCTCAGGAACTACTGAACGGATTTACACCATTTAACAAAAAGGCACAACTCTGAACCAAGGGCCACCTTTTTGCAAAATTTGGTGTAATTCCGTTCAGCAGTTCGGACTGTAGCTGCGACTAAAGGTTCCTATGCAAAATTGCATTTGGAAAACATGTGTTGGGACCCCCTTTTTTCTCAGGCCTCTCTTGATGAATCACCCTGAGAATTTCGGGATAGGAGCGGACCGCGGCGCCCCACGCGTTACGAAAATTTCGTGAAGATTCGTCAACTGGCGCCAAAGTTATTGGGAATAGAATGTTGTGGATTTCCTATGGAAAAAAAGTCCTAACTATAACTATCTACTGGCGACCCCCAGTAGGTAATAATCTTTACCATATATGAACCTAGTGTGAATTGAGAATGTTAGTAAAACCACAGCTTTTTGTTTCAGGACCACAGGCAGAAAGGTCTTCTCATTCATTTTTCTTTTCCAGAGGATATATATATATATATATATATCTGTTGTCCGATAAGTTTCACCCTCCTCCACACCTCACATCTCGGCTGCCACTCCCGCAGTGGTGAACCGATAGAAGATGATTAACTCTGGCAACTACAGTCGCATTGCCAAAAAACAAGGGCACTCACGGGCAGTATTCCAACATAATGTTTCATTTGAAAGCCAAAAGCACTGACAGACGAGTTTCGGCACGACTCCTTTTTCAATGTCAGTGCATTCAAATTTCATCTCACAATGATTTACATAAAAACAAATTACGGCACATAGTCTTGTAAATTCAAAGCAAATTCTGCAGCCGTCTTGGAGCATTGTTTTCAATCCTCTATCGATCTATTGGGGTTTCACTTAATTTAATATATTTCATGTTGGTAACTAGCACAAGATGGTACAAGTGTGGCGGGTAGGGGTAAGGCAAGAGAGAGGGAATGCGAAATTAATGATAAAAAATTCATACAACAACCCATGGCACGAATATTTTCCAACTTAGAAATTGATACTTACATCTCCCCCACGTCAGAAGAAGATTATGTTTTTCTTGATATTTTCGAGTTTAACTTATTCACATGGATATATCTCTCACATTTATACGCCCTATCCTGTCCCTACACCTATGCCTTTTGGCAATTTTGCAATCATGTCCTGAATGGGCAATTATTCACATACCCCTATCCTGTCCCTCCACCAATGGATTGTGGCGTTTTTACAATCATGCCCTGAATGGGCAATTATTCACTTACTTCATATCCTCTATACCCAGTGCCACGTAAGTGTTTTGAAAGGAGAAAAATTAGCCTACAGAAAATTAAATATAAATCTATGTATATATACGTGTGTGTGTGCTAATACATTTGGTGGAGACCAAAAATACCTCAGACAGATTAAATGAAATTTGGAGATACATTCTCCAGCAAGGAGTAAATAATCTCTGTTAAGGGATATCGCTCAGTCATTAGCCTACATGTACCCACACTTCTTCATTATTTAACCCATATGGGCTTTAGTTTGTAACTCTATTTTGTATTTGGACTTACGAATACGCAGTTTTTTACACTGTCTCCTCTTCTTTCATCTTTCTGCACTTGATCAATGCAAAAGAACCTGAGCAGATCTTGATTACTCTTGTGTTCCGATTCAAAGTCACGGGCTTCAGGATAACTTTGGTACTTGTTAGCAATAGTTCGCATATGTTCATGTATGCTCTTTTTGCCTGGATGAATGGTGCTCCCTACATATTGTTTTGCACAAGGGCACTCTAGACAGTAAATTCTGAATTGCAATTTAGGAATTTCTTGATCTTCCTAGTTTTATTGGTCCTTCCACCCCGTAGTCAAGGACCCTGCTACTGTATTTGCAGGCTTTACATCTGAGGGAAGGGAAGAATTCCACAACTGGGTCTTTCTTGTCTGAAGTTATTCTATAATGACTGTACTAGATGATCCTTTATGGAGGGGCCCGTCTGTATGTAACCTGATGGCTAGATGTAATTGCCTCTCTGATCACATTATCAGTTCTTAAAATCTGCACAACTTTGTGTGAACTTACATTAAAGTCTGTAATCATTCTAGTAATCCCTTCCTGCACATTCTTTCTGGATTATGCTTCATCTTTGGTGGAAAGAAGTTGAGGTCCCCCCACCAGCGCAGTCTTTTTACCTGCCTCCTGCGAGATCCCTCTAGTATAGCCCTTCTTCACAAATCTAGCTAGGGCACTCTCTTTGGCATTGTTACACCCCATCCCTGCAGGGCGGCTTAAGAAAGGGCATGGAGCAGCGCGAAATTAATCACACAGAAAAGAAAGGATAACAAAGCCTCAACTCAATGACATGCTGATATTTAATTTCAAATGAAGCTGGCAGCACATTCTTGCCTGACGCTTTTCTGTCTAAGGAACAAGCCTTAATCACAGGTGGGCAAGTTTAAAGTACCAATGATTCCATCTTTACATAGCAGTAAGCACATGACCACAGGTCTACAGCTCAAGCACATGACCAGAGGTTGAAAATCTACTGCTCCCGCAATGTACCAACATAAGACTGTGTGGCTCAGACGCCATTAAGCATAAATACTTAAATCCAGGGTCTTCATGAACACTGTTGGTGCATTGTGGGAGAAGTAGGATTCAACCTCTGGTCACAATGCATACTGCTATTTGAAGATGGAATCATTTGCACTTTGAACTTGCTCACCAGTGATCAAGGCTAGTTCCTCAGCCGAAACGCGTCAGGAAAGAATGTGGTGCCAGCTTCATTTAAAATTAAATGGCAGCATGTCATTGAGTTGAGGCTTTGTTATGTTATCTTGTTTTCTTTTCTGTGTGATATATATATATATATATATACATACATACACACACACACACACACTCCACTGACAACTACTGGTGTATTTCCATGAAAATGTCTACAATGTTACTTGACTTGGATCACTCTGAGATAGGAAATCGCAAATTAGAAAATGCAAAACCGAGGGTGCTTATGAGCCTAAGGCCCCCGTCCCCTTGATGAACCCCAACAAAACATGGTGCCCATTTAAAGCGCACAAATGACCTAGGGGCATTTGCACACTACATGGCATTTAAAAATACATTTTGGGTGTGTTTGATAAATGGCATATGGTTACCATCAACCTGGAGTTGATGGTACTAGCATTTCCTAAAAGCCCATTTCACATTTATGAAATGCTTTGTACATGTGCCTAGGAAACCGCAAATAGGAAATCCCTATTTGCGATTTCCTATTTAGGGAATCTCAAAATGCGATTCCCTATCTACCTTCGTACATATACAAAGGCAATTTAGCATTCTTAATGGACCGAAATTGCAATTCGGTCCGTTAAATGCTAAATCCTTTCGTACACGTGGCCCTTAGTTCCATCACTATAAAGTCTGCAGCTCTGACCATGACTCCACATCCTCTTACTGTTATACAGGTTTGTCTCCAGAAGAAAATGAGGCTTCAGAAAAGGCACTTTGCCTCAGTGCAGTTTTTATATAGCGTGACTTGACTCAAAGGTACTTGCTTGCTTTAAAGGAGCACCAGTTACAACAGCTAAGGTCATGTTCATTGGTCTTTTTTTTTTTAGGTATGGGATGGTTACATCATAATGTTGAGTCAACGCCAGACTGGAACCTAGTCCCGACTCCGAAGTCAGTAGCTCTGACTATGGTGCCACATCCTCTTACAGTTGTGCAAATGTGTCTCCTGAAGACCATGAGGCTTCAGAAAAGGCACTTTCCCTCAGTGCAGTTTATATGTAGCGCGACTCGACCCAAAGGTACTTGAGCGCTTTAAATGAGCACCAATTATAACAGACAAGGTCACTCACATTCATTTGTTTCCTAAGGTACTGAGAGATTACATTATTTGAACAGAATCACAGACTGTTGAGCCGACGCCGGGACTCGAACCGAGTTCCCCCACTCTAAAGCTCTGAGCATGACATCACATCCTCTCATTGTACAGGTCTGTTGGACAGAAGAGCATGAGGCTTGATAAAAGGCATTTTACTTCATTATAATTTCCAACTGGACTTTGAGCGCGAGAGCCATTGTAAGTTGCCCGCACACTAGTCTCCTGTCCATATGTTCACAAACGCTACCAGGACGAAAGCCCGGGCAGAAGATAATCAACACAGCCAATCGTTGTGCACTTTCCAATAAAGTGGCATCATAATTGGCCATGTTTCGTGATCTGTCTGCCCCGCATTGTCTGGATCCCCTGTGTGAGAGCTTGGGGTTGCTTGGCAAGTCAGGAGCCATTCCCGACACAGCTCTCATGATGATGTGTTATATTGCTTAAGAGCTGTGCAAGCATTGGATAGGCAAGTCAGCACAGCGCCCCAGTGAAGACAAGCAGAAGTGCTTTTGCTGCCGGAGTTCCTGGCCTCACCACAGAGTGGATTTTAAGTGAGAAGCCTGAAGTATGCATGTCAGGCTGGCCAAGTCCAGAGCCCGGTCAGTCTGTCATGCACACTTCAACTACACAGTTCTGAAACTGTCCATGGTAACAGCCACACCCCCTCCCTCTGTGAGGCTATTTAAAAATACAATTGCAACCCAGTCCTGCTGCGGTATGAAAGCCAGCCAACCATTTCTTTTATATATGCCAGTTGGGTGGCAGATCAAAGCGAAGGGTCAACGCTCTTCTGCCGCAAATGCAGGAACCACCTCTGCTTACCATTGTTCTTACTCAACATTGAGCTTTATTCATCTGTCAGTCTTTGAATGTTTCTCCATAGAATTGTTTTCATCCTGGCCTGCATGTCAGCTCCAGTAAGGAGAATGCAGTCCCAACAGAGGCCAATTGCTCATTCTTCTCTCCTTCATGGACCGGCTAGGGCCAGCTAACCCCAACAGACCATGGCCAGAGTTGGGTAAGAGCATCAGTATTGTCTTGCATGGGTAGAGCTACTCCTGTTGGCCACTTGGTGCCATCCATACAGCCAATAAGGGTGAGGATGGCCTGATGCTTCCTTGTTTGTCGTGAAGTGACAACGTTTCCCTCTGATCAACCACAACCTAGCTGGATATAATTAAAAAACCTCTCATTGCACTTTCTTCCATGGAATATGTTCTTTAATGTATCAAAGCTGTGTCTTCACATTTGAATGCTACAGTAAAGTCTGAGAAAAGCAACAAAGGGCTATTTTTATAGAAGACATGTCTCAGCTGAGCTGTTAGCAGTAACCATAGAATTATGGCTCAGTAATTGAAAAAATGAGCTATGATAGCTCTGAGTGGTGCCTCTGGCTGCAAGGGCACTGGGGCCCTATGGGGTATCTCCACTTCTTTTTTATGTACTGTAATCACCCATTCTTCCACTAATAGCTCTGTACAAAGGTCTTCAGATCTTCCCAGTTCATCCACTGAGCAGACCTTGTTTGTCGGAGACCTACCTTCAGTTTCTTTCATTCTTACCTGCAGCGCATTCATTTCAATTCGAAATTTAGCTGCAGCAGTGTTAGAAGCTTGACATCTGCTAAGTTGTTGGTTAGCAGTTCCTCAACTGCACCCACATCCTTGATAATTGTCTGAAAGTCAGTTCTGAGATTTACTTCAATACTTAAGGCACCTGAGCTCAACCCCTAGTAGCTATGGCACAGAGCCAACAGGCTTAACTTAGAGGCAATATGTAATGTATTTATGCAGTACTAAAACAGTAATAAATTTGAAATGTCAAACAGTAAAAACCACAACATAGCTCCAAGAAAAACAAAGTGCCAATGATAGTCAATGGTTGTAGCAGAACAAGTCCGAGGTGCATTTTGACACGGACCGTGATGGAGCATATGCCAGATACACTAATGAGGTCAAAATTATTACTGTCTGAACTTTAGTCATGTATGTCCCAAATCATTACAGGAGTACCCTTCTAAAGCCCACAGGGCCTCAGGGGAAGCACTTGGAGACTGACTGGGTGGTAGGCAGAGGTCAACAGGAGAGTCTAGTATAGGTCCACTTGCACTGATCAGCTGGGCAGTTGCAGGAAAGGCCTCTTGAAGCTTATTGTAACCCTGTAGCTTGAATAGGTTGTCAGCCTTATGACCCTTAGAGTCCACTTATGACCTTTTACTCCACTTCTTTGTCCCGAGTACATGTGACGGAGCAGGTCCAGTGCTCCAGGGCTCTTCTCTGGTTGCAGACAGCAGAATATGTCCTGTTCTGATCTTCCACAGGTCCAGGACCATTCTGAAGAGAGTGTCTAAAGATGCTACATTAATGCCTAGCCCGAGCTTGTGGTTGGGAATGACCCTTGGGGACGCCCTAATCAATCAGTAAAGGTTTCTGCAGCTAACACAACCCACTTTGGGCATTTCGAAGATTGCTGAAGTCTTGGCCACACTAAACTTGGGTTTAGAGGGCAGGGGTGTCTGTGAGGAGTATACTATGGTAATCCTAGAGTCTTCTCACATCAAACACTAAAAATCAAGTTTTAGGCAGACCCTGTATCCTCAACAAACTCAGACGTCTGGTAGTACAAAGCTAATTTTTCAGCAACCAGTCAGTGGATACACACTGATTGTTTTTACATTCTGTTTCCCTCCTTTGAAGTGCACCCCATATGTCATATGAAAAAACCTGCAGATCTGTCAAGCAGGTCTTGATACTCCAGCAGATTTGAACGGTGTGATGTCAACAAGAGGCCCACTGAGATGGAGGCCAGTCTGGTGGGGGGGGGGGTGTCAAAAGAAGAGTGCATACGTGGGTGTTAGCTACATCAGCTTGTGACAGGGTAGGCTTCTGAAGTTATTCAAGTCCCTGGGCCCCACCCACAAGGTGACCGTCCTGACGCTGGCAGTGCCGGTCGCTCCCCAGACTCCCTTGACCATCCGGTATCGTAGCGCTTTGCTGCATTGCTTCTGACTGCCACTTCATTCTTTCAGCGCTCTGTGCCTGATTATAAACGCAGCGCCTGTAGCATATTTTAGCGCATTTCTCATCTATCAGCGCTCTGTGCCTCTTTTAAACAGCCTGCTGCATATTTAGCGCACTTTGAAATTCGTGTCTGTATATTTGTTGTTGCTCATGCTGACATATTACCTAGCGCTTGATAGTACGCTTTGACTGCTGTGAATACTCGTGCCTGCTTGCACGGACAGACTCGCCCCGCTTCCACGTTTGTTTTGGCTGACATTTTGTGAGTGTGCCTCCAGGCCCGCAGCTCCGCCCCGCTCCCGCCTCCCAGCTGACCCTCCCTCACCCCTCCCCTTCCACTATCCACATATGACCGATGACCATACGCGCGGCGGTCGCGCCGAAGGTGCGCCAAAGGTAAGCCCGTCTACGCCCGTCTGCGCCTGGACCGCGCCCAGCGCCCGTCCCCCTGCTCTATGCCGCTCCCAACCCCCCAGAGTAACTTATGATGCCGCTACTCTCCTCGCCCTCAACGCCGGACGCACCCCACTTTGCTGTGAGGCTACCCCAGGACGTACCCACGGCCCATTCTCCTGCCTCTCCTGTAAGTTCAACTGCATCAGGACCCTCACCAAACACACTTCCGCCACACACAGCTCCGAACCCAACAACTTGAAATGCATCCTACTGAACACCCGCTCGGTCCACAGACATGCAACCGAACTCTGGGACCTAATCGACACTGCGTCACCTGACATCGCCTTCCTTACTGAAACATGGATGAATACATCTTCTGCCCCCGACATCGCCATAGCCATACCGGACACTTACAAGATCATTCGAAAAGACCGCACCGATCAAACTGGAGGAGGCATCGCCATCGTCCATAGAAACACCATCAAAATTACAACCAGCTCGGACGTCAATCTTGCAACCGCCGAACACCTCCACTTTCAGATCCACACCGACCCCAGGACCACACTTAGAGGAACCCTCATCTACAGACCCCCAGGCACCCGATCCCAATTCAGCGACGACATCACTGACTTCGTCAGCCCGCACGCCCTCGCCTCCGAGAACTACATTCTTCTAGGAGACCTCAACTACCACCTTGACAACATTCTCGACAACACCACCACCACCCTTCTGGACAACCTGTCCAATCTCGGACTCAAACAACTTGTTGACACCCCCACTCACATAGCCGGACACACGCTCGACCCTATCTTCACCTCCAGCAAGCACATCTCCTTCGTCCACACTACAGCTCTCCACTGGACGGATCACAGCTGTGTTCACTTCAGCTACAAAACAACCCTGACCCACAACCGTCCACAACCCATTCCCCGAAGAAAATGGAACAAAATCACCACCGACCAACTCCTCACATCGCTCAGCCAAAACACTCCCACCCTAGCAACGGACCCAGACCTAGCGGCCACCAACCTCAGGCAATGGATTACCCACAGTGCGGACGAACTAGCACCCCTGAAAAAACACCAGTCGAAATCATCCAGCAAAAAAGCTCCCTGGTTCAATGATAACCTTAAAAAATCCAAGAAGACATGCCGCGCCCTGGAGAAGAATTGGAGAAAAGAACCTACCTCAGACAACATGGCCTCCCTCAAGACAGCCACCCGCAAACACCACCAACTGATTCGATCCGCCAAGAAATCAGCATTTAAGGACCGTCTCGACAACAATTCTCATAACAGCAAGGAACTCTTCAATATCGTCAAAGAATTCACCAACCCTCCCGCAGCATCCAACGACATCACTAACTCCCAAGACCTCTGCAATGCGCTATCCTCCTTCTTCTACAACAAAATTGCCGACATCCACAACAGCTTCAAGAATACTCCCAATGACCAACTCACCCCACCCCCTTCTGATCCCACCCCTCCAACTAATTACCTCAACTCCTGGAACCCAATCACCATTGAAGACACCATTCGCCTCATGAACTCAATCCACTCTGGCTCACCTTCTGACCCCTGTCCCCACTACATCTTCAACAAAGCTGACTCCATCATCGCTCCCCAACTCCGCGATGTCATCAACTGCTCCTTCAACTCCGCCACCTACCCAGAAATATGGAAACACGCCGAACTCAGCGCCCTTCTGAAAAAACCAACAGCAGACCCCTCAGATCTGAAAAACTACCAACCCATTTCCCTCCTCCCTTTCCCGGCCAAAGTCATCGAGAAAGCCGTCAATAGCCAACTCGCAGCCTTCCTTGAATCCAACAACTCCCTGGATCCCTCACAGAACGGCTTTCGAGCCAAACACAGCACCGAAACCGCCCTCATTGCGGCGACCGACGACATCCGAGCACTCCTGGACAACGGTGAAACAGTGGCCCTCATTCTACTCGACCTCTCCGCCGCCTTCGACACTGTCTGTCACAACACCCTCATACAACGCCTCAACAACATCGGCATACAAGGAAAAGCCTTGGACTGGATCATCTCGTTCCTAGCCGGGAGAACCCAGAGAGTCCGACTCCCCCCTTTCTACTCAGAGCCCACCGAAGTCATCTGCGGCGTACCTCAAGGCTCCTCACTCAGTCCCACCCTCTTCAACGTCTACATGAGTCCCCTCGCCTCCATCGCACGTCAACACAACCTCAACATCATCTCCTACGCCGACGACACCCAGCTAATCCTTTCCCTCACCAAAGACCCCAACACCGCCAAAAACAACCTTCACGAAGGTATGAAAGAAGTAGCCGAATGGATGAAACAGAGCCGCTTAAAACTCAACTCAGACAAAACGGAGGTGCTCATCCTAGGATCCTCCCCCTCAGCTTGGGACGACTCCTGGTGGCCTTCCGCTTTGGGATCTGCGCCCACACCCACAGACCATGCACGTAACCTTGGCTTCATTCTAGACTCCTCCCTCTCAATGTCCAGACAAGTCAACGCCGTATCGTCCTCCTGCTTCAACGTCCTTCGCATTCTCAAAAAGATCTTCCGCTGGATCCCCCTCGAAACAAGAAAGACTGTCACCCATGCACTGGTCACGAGTCGACTGGACTATGGCAACACACTCTATGCCGGAATTACAACAAAATTGCAGAAAAAGCTCCAGCGCATCCAAAACGCATCAGCGAGACTCATATTAGACATCCCGCGCCAAGAGCACATCACCGGTCACCTAAAAAACCTCCACTGGCTTCCCGTCAACAAAAGAATTACTTTCCGCCTTCTTACCCACGCACACAAGGCCCTTTATAATCTAGGACCCGAATGCCTCAACACCCGACTGTCCTTCTACTATCCCACCCGCCAACTAAGATCATCCAATCAAGCCCTCGCCGCAGTCCCGCGCATCCGAAAAACCACAATGGGTGGCAGATCCTTCTCCTTCCTGGCTGCCAAAAGCTGGAACTCACTCCCCACCCACCTCCGCCGTACTCAGAATCACATCTCCTTCAGAAAAGAACTGAAAACATGGCTATTCGATAAACAGTAAACCCCTCCCTCCAGCGCCTTGAGACCCTCTGGGTGAGTAGTGCGCTTTATAAATGCATGAACTTGAACTTGAAGCCATCCTGTCGAGGGCACAACACCTTCCCACACCCAAGGCGTTTTATCCATGTCCTGAGAGCATGTTCACACCTCATTCATGCCTACTAAAATGGTAATTGTTGGCTGACAGGAGTGAGAAAGCAAAATGCAGTTTTAGTCTCCAGGAACTTTCCAGAGGGCAATGATGACTTTCTAAAAGTCACCCTTCCAAAATAATTGGTCTTCCAATAAATGTATTAAAACGCCTAAAATGTAAATTTGTAGATGTTTTTTAGACAGAGATACAATTTAATAAACTTAGTATACTATCCCAATGCTTTCCTATAAAAGTTAACCCTGCTACAGTAAAAATAGCTTTGAGGTGCTAGTTACTGTCTGGATATGTTTAACATTTACATTTTACATGTCTTACGTTTATAAACCATGTACCCTGCTTTAAGAACAATAAGGCATACTTAGGAGAGACTTACCAATATTTAAAAGGAAGGTTAGGCCTGTCAAAAAAAAGTTATTTTGGCAGGTCAAATTTGCAGTTTAGAATAGCACAGACTGGATACAATGGTAGGCCTGGAAATATGCTTTACATTGCACTGCAGTGAGTTCTGCAGTCCACTGATACATTTTAATGTATAGGCCCTGGGGACAGCTGGTACTATATACTGGGAACTAACAGGAAATTAAATAAACCAATCAAGTATATACCAACTTTACCGTGTTTAAACCGGGCGCACAGGCACTCTACCTATGGTTAGCAGGGTTAAAGTGCACATAGCTCTAAGGCCAACAAAAACTGTCAAGGAAAAAAACTGGGGGAATACCACGCAGAAAATGGTAATTTCCAATAAACTATAATTAGTCATGGTATGTGTGGGACTCCTTCTGTCAAGATTGTATTACAGTACTCATCATGTGCATAGCTAATAATTTCAACTACATACCTGGAGTGGCAGAGATCCCCAGAATCTCCTCACAGTGCTTGGCATACACATTTTCAGTGTTCACCGATGAAGCTGTATGAACGAACTGGTCCACCTTACTCAAAACAATCTGTCTGAGGGTCAGAATACCTGTTGGGTTAAAACAAATGCAATTTACTTTCCCAACAAAAAGGTTTACATGAATACAATCATATTGGTAAATATGACCATTTCTAGGAACCCTAAACACTTCTACTCTGAGATCACCTCCTCATGCAAAGCATGTGCCTGTCTTATGTTATGATGCTTATTAGAATGTATCCCTAGGGCCCTAAATTGGGGACAGTGGAGAATGGCAAGTGTCTGGGTGTCTTATTTGAGATCACTGGTAGATCAATGCAACTCCGCAGCCTGAGTTGTCTGTGAAATCAATTCTTTGTACAACTTTTTTCTTAGTGATATATTTATCTTTTTTTGCGGTTCCCTAGGAGTTCAATTCAACTATTTTTACAAATTACTTGTTTTTTATATAAGCGCTTCATGCCACAATTGCCTTTTCTAGGCACTGCAACTAACAGGTATTACTATTATCCAATGTAATGCTTTGACGGCAATCCAACAGCTCACACAAGTGTTCAACTCACTCTGCCATCTTGACAGCCTTGCTAGTAGAACCAAGTAAAGACTACTGGATGTCAATAACAAAGCACTGTGATTCACAAGGAAAGAAATATAACAATACGTCTTGATAACAACCTACTGCGAAAGTCCTAGATGACTGGTGTTATGTCAAAATCAACCTCCAGTACTAATATTTAAATAAACCAGTGCCAAGCAACTCGTAAGGGATGCAACATCCTTTGGAAAGCCCCTATATTGGTATTTTCCAGCTAATATAGTTTCATACCTTCACCATAGATTTGCTTTTTCTCTCTGTAAGTAGTTACCTATTATATCACTTTAGCACATTTTCATGCTCACTATATATAATAAAAAAATAAAAGTGCCAGAAAATACTTTTAGAAGAAATACATTGTGTCTTCCACCCTTAACTTAACGTTTGGCAGAAGTCAAATAACCTGCGTACTGGCTCATTGCTGGAATAAGCTGACGAAGCTAGAAACCATTTAAAAACTTTCTACGCTGTGTGTTATCAACATAAATTGCCCTACATCAGCTCTTATGGCGGACAATAATTTTTATCGTAACATGCACGCTTCTTTCTGGAAATGACATTATTTCCACCCAATGAAGTTTCCACCGACAGAAACAAGGTATGTCTAACAGTAGTGCTGTACGAAGCAGGGAATCATAAATTGGAGTGCAAATTAGGTTCCAGAGTAGGCCACAAATCATCCAATTTAAAGCACCAAAGAGCTTAGGTTTGCCACAGTTACCATCTGGTGCTGCTCAGCTGTAGACAGTTAGGCATGAGCCATGTTGAGACATGAGAGCAGACGGCCTCGAGCGAGTGATAAAAATGATGGTGGGTGCCAAGTAGGTGCGAACGCATGAGCAAGGTAGTGGTTTTGGAAGGATAATTTTTCCATGAAAGAGCTCAATGTACTCTCTATCGCAGGTGGTCTCCGCAAAGTTGCACAGAACTAACTCCCATAAAACACCTCGCTCTCATCAGCAAAAACTATCAGAGGTTATTGGATAGCAGATAAATGCTGTAGTGGCCACATCACATCCAAAGTTAACAATGCAAGGAAGAACAGGAAAAATCTTCAGAAGGAGGTAAAGAGGTGTTAACACAAAAGCATTGTGCCTATTGGAAGGCCTGGCAAAGGCTTAGGAGTCGCTGCAGACGCATTTGCGGCATAAATGCACAAACAAAAGAACTCAGCGGCTCAAGAGAGCATGATGGTCCAGGATGAAACATTGTCCAGATGGAAGGAAAAAAGGTTTCAAAGGAGAAGCCAAGGAAATAATATTTTACAACAAAGTTGAGAGAGAGTATTCCAATCTCAGGTGAAGATGGAGATAGTTTCAATAGTTGAAGGCTGAGAGGAGAAAGTCCCTCATTCATTATGTGCTGTGGCAAGAATGAGCCACCCGTTCATCATATCACAGGGTTTGCTTGTGTTTCTCTTACTGCAGTATGCATAGTGAATAGTGCTTGAGCAAGCAGCAATGAGAAGCAATGTGAACATTCAAAGCACTTGGGTGGCTATTGCCAATGTGCCTTAGAACCGAGATGGCTGTAGGCCAGGTCAACTATCTCCTGAGTCACTTCATGAACAAAATGTAGAACTATAGTGACCACTGCAAGCAGCTACTTGCAGGGTTTGTGTACAGAAAGATGTGTTTGGTCAAGATTAAAACAATCCCTTTCCACTGATTTTCTGTTGTAGTCAAAACTTTTGAAAATGCACGTGTTCATCACTAGGTCCTAAAATCAGTAAAAGCACGCCATCACCAAACTAAGGGGCTGATTACGATGGCGGAGGGATCGCCACCGATAGCCGTGTGGTGGCGGACCCTCCGCCATCTGAATGCCCATTTCTCCCACCACATCTGGATGGTGTGGGGAATTGTCCCGCAAGCGTGGCGGGCGCAAAGAGCACCCATGACAGGCAATCGTTGCGATTGCCTGGCAATTCAGTTCAGCATGTGGATATGGTGGCGGTGCCAAGCAGGCACCGCACGCCTGATCACAATGCTGGCGTCAGCCAGCCTTTCCATGGCAGTGGAACCGCCATGGAAAGGCTGGCGGAGGTTGGCTTCGAGGGGGCCCATTACGGGCCCCCTCTGTGGTGGGGGGCCAGTTGTGCACTGGGGTGTACCCATGGTACCCCCCTACATTTACATAAACAAGGTGGCAGACACCACGCGGTGCCTGCCACGTTGTGCAGGGAAATGCACACCATGGCCATTTAACATTGCGGCGGGGGCTGCAGCCAGCAGCACCCGCCGCAATGTTAAATTGCCAGATGCGACTGCCGTAGTAGCGGTAGCATCGTAATTAGGGGTGCGGGACCGCCTCATTACAGGCAGGCGGTCCCGATCCCGCTACGATGGCGGGCGGACTCAAGTCCACCGCCATCGTAATCGGGCCCTAGGGGCCAGATGTACTAACATTAGTAATATGGGGTTACCAAATACCGATTTTTAGCAAACCGCTATTTAGTAATCGCTATTAATAAGCTGCTAAAGTTATATCTGGCCCTTATTTCCTAATTAGCAATTCATAGTGGGTCGCAAATAGACCCATCTCATGAATACTAATGAGATAGGTCGCAATTTGTCACCCGCTGGGATCTGCAGACCACCATGTCTGTAATTGCTTTTAAATAAAGCAATCCATAAAAAAAATGCTGTCCGTTTTCCTTTAAAAAGAAAGGAAAAAAATGGGACCACTGCCTGCTCTTAAAACATATATTTTTAAAACATTCTCAAGGGGAGGCCATCCCAAGGGGACCTTTTCCTATTTACAAATAGGTTACCACCAACTTTGAGTTGGTGATATAGTAGGAGTGTGTTTAGTGACAGCCTTCCGGTCAAAAAACATTAGCACATACCATTTAGATTCCCTATTTGGAAGGGGCACGCCTCTTCCAAAAAGCCCTTCTGTTTTTAGGTTTTGTCCTGGCGTTGCAACTGCGTAGCAGTTGCTCCGCCCAGGCGAAATCTAATGTTCACTCTATAACGGGGACTTGAAACCGCCCCTTCTTCCATTGGCTAGCTCCATAAATGGAGGCTAGCCATTGGAAGAGATTGCCTGTCAATCACGTTTTCCAGTGAAAACGCGATTCGGGGGCGTTTCTGGGTCTTTTTTAAGCCCCGCCCCTTTTGCCGTGTGTCCCGGGCCGCGCTGTGATTGGCTGCAGGCCCGGGACTCCCCCATGACGTCATTTCCCGGGCCGCGCTGTGATTGGCTGCCGGCCCGGGACACCCCCGTGACGTCAGCCAATCACAGCACGGCCCGGGACCTGACTTGTTACTGCTATGACCACACACAGAGGAATAGATCTTACACGTGTAACACATTTGTATGCCACAAGTCTCTATTTGCAAGGGTACTGATTTTGAACTACCTTTGTATTTGCCTTTGTATTGTTGATAGGAATAAATTCTGGAGAAAAAAAAGATCAGCATCCGTGTTTGCTTCCGGAAGTTTTCACGTTCGTTATGACAATTTCCAGCACGAGACACGCAGCCCCCTAAAATTAGTCATGAATATTTGAGAGCCACTGCAACACTAGGAATTGTCAAATTTCCATGTATAATCCATCAACCAGTAATACTGCTTCGTAAATCTCAGAAACAACGTGCGCCTCAGCCGCATCGAACACTCGAAACCCATTGTCAATGGCAAGAAAAAGAAGACGCGCAACAAGTCGTGCCCTATTCCAGCCCATCACACCGTTAGTGACGAGATCGAATTTCCAATTCCCCAGTTCTAGAACGCCGCAGCAGAAGTGACATCACATTGGACGGTAAACGTCATTGGAGGGCGGGGGATCTAGGGAGTTCAACCAATCTAAACGCAGCTATGGTGACAGCTACAAATAAACGACCAATAGCCGAGGGATATGGGCGGGCTCGGTATTGCTTATACATGGATCGTAATACAAGTCTGCATGTCAACCTTGTAGAGAGCTTGCTTAGAGGTGCTTTTTAGCTGCTACTGCTTGGTCTAATTACAGACGCGTTTATTGCGCGTTACAGCAAGGACGGTATGCTGCGTCTGGGCAGTTCGGTGGTGCTCCTTCGGGGGTTGCTACAGCCCACTCTGAGAACTAGCGCTGTTGCACAGTGGCTGGTGAGAGAGAATGCCGGGTCTCCACCCGCCCTCGCTCCGTTCTGTCCCGGGGAGTCCTGGGGACAGCGGGCGCCGCTGCTTTGTTCCGTCCGCAGGCTCTGCACCAAGACCGAAGGGGGCTCAGAGGACTCGACTGACAACACTAAGCACAAGGATGTGGCTGACGAGAAGTGAGTACATGGGAGGTACCATTTGTACAGGGTGGTTGTGGGCGCGTCCACTGTCAAGGAAAAACAACGTGCTATTCCAAAAGATATATAAAAAGCTTGCGCTGCCTGACCTAAGCGCGAGACGCCTAACTTGATTGAACCGCCGCGCGCGAGGATAGACGGTTGAATGTAAAGAGACGTTTAGTGTGCGTCTGTTTCCCCATGTGACGTGTGGGTGTCTCTTGCTCTTCAGCAGGGGGCGAGGCCCGAGGCCTAAGGGATTGGCACCCAGGGCGTGGAGAGCCCATGCATGTCTCGAGGCTCAGTCTTTATTAGTAGGAAGGCTTAAGGGAAAGCGTGGCAGCCGCGCGCCGTGATCCTGTTATTCCGCTGCTCGGCGTGTATCCGGCAAGGTCACCGCCGTTGATGATGAGTCACCGTGCTCTGGTTTCAGATGGTGCACGTGTTAGAGAGTAGTTCCCTGGCGGTCCACTGACATCTGAACATGGCACCACCACCGCGGACGAGCGGACAGCCAACCACCATGAGAGGGCTGCGGGTATGTATGAATTAAGAAACCCCGGGATTCCCTTCAGCAGGTTGTTTGTATGAAGCTATACATGTGGTTTTATATTTCTTCGAGGCACTGTGGTAACATCTACTGTTTGCCAGCTTCATGTCCCTGAACCTGCTGGCTCGTGAATGAGGGTAACGTTTTTAATTAACAGGGTGGCACTAATAGATTGAATGAAGCATAAGCCGTTTTTTACGTTTTACAGATTTTGCAAAAATCTTTTTCCTTATTGGAGTTCACGAGAAAAAGTTTACTTTTAGGACGGTGAATATAATTGAAAAGTAGATGATACCACCCAAAAGGGGACGAATTTACGGTTATGCAACGTAATGGTCCTCAGCTCATTATACCAGTGTTCGGTTTTATACAGTATAGTAACCAAACCTCATGGCCTCCTGGGTAACATTCTCTTCAGACTATTAAAGGTACAAAATGAGGCGTCTTATTGTGTCGTGAGCCACTTGGGTAGACCCTTGGAACGTGTCTGTGAAGGCAACAGATTAACAATATTTACATTCCTTTGAAAATGCATATCTTGATTTCCCTAGAATGGCTTCTTCTGCGAGAGATTAAGCTATTGACATTGTAAATGACAATGCCATTTATTTATCTGTTTTCAAAACCAACACATAAATAAATATTTTGTCATTTACAATGCCAATAGCTCTAACTTTTTGCAAAGGCGAAACCGTTGCATTGTAAATGCTTGTTGGTCATTGTGACAAGGGGGGTCGGGAAGGGACAGAGAGGGGGCTATGGAAGACTGCGACACTCCTATCTCCCCCTCTTGTTTCCCTATAGCCGGAGGATGGGGCTTCATCGTCCCGTACATCAAAGGGACACCTAACAGGAGGATGCAGCGGCCCCCTTAACTGGGAATGCCCTGAATAGGATGTCCATCCCCCTCCCGATGACGTTGTCCCGCCTAGAACAAAAAGAAACTGGAGTTCCCCACTGGTATTGCGTGGCTACACCGGAGAGGAAAAAGCGGAGTTTAGTGAAGGCGCCAGGAACGAGAGAGAGAATGTACGTGGTTAGAGGATTGGAGTTGTGCTGTCAAAATATCGGACGCCCCGGGAGAGCCAGGAGGCCAACAGCACTGCGCTTCGCCCAACCACGCGAAGTAGCACAGGACCCCTTCTATACCTAACTAGTGTGTACCCTGCCCTTGCACTATCACCCACTCCTCATAGACGTGTGCACCCTCACTGATTTAGTAGAAGTGTATCACGCGTGCATAAGGCAGGCAAACTAGAGCCAAATTTCGGGGGGGGGGGGGTGAAAAATATTTCGGGGGGGGGGGGGCTAATTCTTCCAACCACAGACGGAGTGACTGTAAGAATGGGCGAACACACAACAAAAGCCTCATTTACAATTAATGGTCTTTTAAAGACCTGTTAAGTACTCGATGCGGCTGCAATTAGATATTCGCCAGCCCGCGAAGACGTGTCAGCCCGGGCTGACACACAGGGGAGGGGGGGGGGGCGAAGCCCCGTGAGCCCAATGGGTGTTGCGCGCCTGGCCTGCATCCCTCACTCCTTTACCCAAAGACACAGGCTGTTACACAACACTTACATCACCTCTTTCTTTCTTTTTCCTGATACGTCTATGGATCCATACCCCAACAGGCGTCTTCGGGAAGAGAGGAAGACTCAGGAGCAGACTAATATGCCCCCCTCTCCCCCCCTCCAAAGGAAGGGAAGACGAACATTGAGCAGACTGCTTATCTGTAACCCTGGCTTCACATAGAAGACGTGTGTTAGGAAAAATAAAACCCTGTCTACCACGAGTCGGGCTACGCGTCCCTTATTCCCTCCCGCAACAGTCATAAACCCAAATTATGGATCGATTGAATCTCAGTTTGGTGTTTGTACATTTGGAAAAAAAAATTTGGTTGCATATGAGCTCATATACACCAAACACATGCTTTTGTATTCTGGCCCTCAGCCCCTACTGACAACAATATACATGTTATAACTACTATATAAAGAGATCCAAATATGGCAGAAAGTACCTGTGTTTGCCAATCTCGAGGAAATTAGTTTTTCAAGCAAATCTTCTGGAATTGCGCTCCCATCTTTATAATGTTTTGACATTTGTTTGAGAGTCTCTTTTTCCCAGACCCAGTTTTCAAACATCTGTGAGGGCACCTCCACAAAGTCTGTTTCCACATTGGTTCCACTGAATCTTGCGAAATGAGTCTGAACAGTGGGAATGGAAAGAAAAAACGGTTTGAAGCAGCAAATATACTTTTTTTTTAAAACATACTTTATTGGTTTTATTGATGCATATTACTTCATATATCCACTATTGCTTGATGCATACATTTAACCCTAAAGGGGAAGTGGACCATTGTTCTTCATCGCAAGTGTATTTACACAGGGAATAAAGTCCATGAGTGGATGTGAGATTACACATACTAGTACACACTGAATGCTTTATTAAAGCTGCATATATACATAAAAGAAAAAACTTTTTTTGAATAACTGCCTTTTTACTTATCTTTTTGCTACTCTTCTTGATTGTATCTTTGCAGCAATCTGTTCTTTCTATGAAAGGTTCCATAAGTAACTTTAAAACACTATCCTTGACTGTATTTGCTATTAATTTTCCCATGACATAATAAACCATCACCATGATCTTGTATCAGACAGCTGACTGTAGTTACATTAAGTGACACTACATAAAAGGATTCTAGTGGCTTGCAGATATTTTTATTAAATTGTCCATCCTTTACAATTCTGCCTTTGCAATTCTGTGCATTTATGGGGAAACAAAACTCAAATTAATAAAATGGAAAACATGAAATCATCAGAACTGTTTTTAGTAAGATGTCGGACTAAAACAGCAATTTTTACACAAACCACCTAAGATAAAAAGAATACACAAGGTGGATGACAAAGTAGACGAGTAAAAACATATGTAATGGAATGCTAACAAGAGCAATTATAAGTGATGAAAATTAATCCAGTATATCAATAATTTTCTATTTCTACATTTTGTTCTGATTTTGGTCTCAAAAGAAGCAATCAAACAATTCTTACAACAATTAAAAATTGAATTTCGAGTTAATTAAAAATATTCTTAAATAATGGATTATTTAGCAATCAGAAGGAGAAAGAGGTGCTAAGACAAGATTTTTTGCCTCACCCGAGCTTATCACTTTAGGAACATTGGTCTTATGTTTAATGATGCAACACCAATAAATCTGAATAGAGAAATAGACACACCCGAAATCTTGAATTCTGTTATTGCAAAAATTACAATGTTGTTGTTCAGTAGACTTAATATTCCATTTTCCTCTACTGCACCTTAAATAAAGTGCTTCCACTTCTCTTAGAAATTTGTAGATCCAACAGTTAAAAGACAGGAGCCAAGTATTTTTCTCATTGAAGCTTGTATTTTCAGTCAGGAAAAACAGCTGACACGTGTTTTGTCACACAAGTGACTTTTTCAAGGCTAGAATTCAGCTCTCCTCCATGCTTTATGATGTTCATATACATTTATGTTATCAACTATATTTATTATTGTAGTCTATATTAATGCATAGAGTGTGTTCTCTTTGCCTAAGTGTGTATTAGGCCTAAAAAGAAATGAGTTCTTGGTTTATTCATACAAAGCTTATAGAATTTGTGTACGCAATATTGCCAAGTCTTCTGTTGTTCACTGCTTAACCTGCAGAGGAATGTTCTGATGGCTGTTAATAATGTAGATAATACAATGTCCCAAGGCAAGTAGGATGGTCTAGACCAGTGGTTCTTAACCTGCTGTCCAGGGCCCCATGGAGGTCCACAAACCTTATTCTGGGGGTCCGCGACTGCTTAGGAAATTAAATATTATGAACAGATTGATATAGTGAAATAAAAAGAGAAACAAAATGTAAAATTGAACATTTTTAAATCTTCTGTGAATGTGAAGGAACTTGAAAATGGAGGCTAAAAGTTAAGTTAGTATTCTCAGATTGAATCGAGGGAGAAGTGCAAGTGTATGAAACAGAATATAGAATGGATAATGAGCGGTCTCAATCGAATTTAGAAAATGTACATCCTTCCCATTAAAATAAAAAATGTGATATTTGTTTAAATAAATTGTGAATGAAATAAATATTTAATCACGTGTGTATTTTGCTGAGAAATGCATGTTTCTGTATTTTTTGCTCATTGTTTTTCTGCCCAAATCATAGCCAATTCATGGGATGTGGTCTCTAGCTTCCAGTAGCGAGTCAGTGGGGAGGGAGGGAGGGAATGAGGGGGGGCTGGTCCCCGGATTCCAATAATGATTCAGTGGTTGTCCCCGGGTTCCAGTAATGATTAAGTAGGGTCCACAGAAGTCAAAAGGTTAAGAACCCCACTTCTAGACTGTTTCAGGTATGGGCTCCTTATTTTTACCCTCCAAGAGAAAGTGCTTTCTTGCAGGGCTGTTGGATTGTAATCACTGCAATTCTAAATTAAGTACAATTGATCCATGTAGACAGAAGCTCATTTTGGGGTTAAGGAAATCTAGTGGGTTAGATCGCTGCCACCACCCCGACCAAAAAAACTAAGGGGGTGACAACAGTGGTTGAAACTATAAGGAGAGGCATTAGGCTGTATTTTCAATCAAGAAATTAAATGGATTTTTAAGAAGTGCAAGCTAAAGGTCTATAGGACAGAGAAATATATATGTATCTGTTAATCTTTAACTTCAAACAAACGGTTCTTAACAAGTGAACTATATATACATCTTGAACTTTCTCCACCCGAATATGAATTACACCTGCATCCACAATAAAATTACACAAAAAGAGAAAAATATAAATTTACTGACTTGTGCACAGATCTGGTGCATAACATGACCAAACTCATGGAAGAAGGTCTTAACCTCGTCATGCCTCAATAAGGAAGGGCGATCTGCTGCCGGCTGAGTAAAGTTGGTCACCAATGCAGCTATGGACATCATTCTTTCCCCACTAGGAAGAAGACAGCCTGGTTGCAGTCCAAAGCACGCAGCATGACCGTACTTTCCTTCCCTACAGCAAAATAAAAAATATTAGTGCCTTGCTCATAAATGTGATGCAGGTAGAACAATGAGCTCAAAGTTTCCTAAAAGGAGAATAATTTTTTTAAAAACAGTTGGTTTCAATTTTGCGATGCAGTCAAAACACATGTTTGCATTTCTAATTATAATAAAACTTCAATGGACACACTGCCATTTCTTCTTTATAAGCTAAAAATATGCAACAGACAAGAAGCCGCCTTTCATCTACTTAACACCTTCTCTTCCGGTGAGGCACTGGCTAGAAAGCTGGCTGTCAGCCGCTAGCCCTGCTGACTCTGTAGTCCCATTAATTATTCTGCCGCAGATCCTACTTCCTCAACGCCATCGGACAACGAAATTACCTTGAGAGAGAAGGACAATCACTGTTCAGCAATAATAAGCCCTCATCAACCAGGGACTGGCATCATAGGACCCTTGTCTCCATGTTCAATGAATTGCCTTCCATCCGACTGTCACTAAGGAAAGAGAATCCAGGACACTCTATGTTGCAATGCTGGACAGAGGATCCACGTGGATCTGTTAGCTATGGCACCTACTGGAGAAGGGAGCTTTTCAGCCCCTCCAGGGCTATCTGGCAGATGAGTGCGGAGAGTAGGCATGCTTGGGAACTAATGCAAACAGAGACCCTGCTTGCGTTTGTGTTCTGTCGTGGGCTGAGCACAGCTTTCAGCCTATTGTCCTAAATTCTGTTTTGTGCCAATCTCAGTGCAGTAATTTTATAATAAGCACAGAGGTAGCCTGCACCTGGCTGCTTGAGAGATGGCCCCTCTTAAACTCAGCCCCTATCTGCTCAGTGGAGCTGATACAGGTCCTGGACAGTGACCTCTAATTACTAATAGAGCACCTGGATGCAGGAGTGTCTGCATGTATTGGAAACAATGCACAATCATATTCCACTGGGCAGATGAAGCTAATGTAAACCATCATGCCTGCATTGCGGCCTCTACTGATGCTATTCTCTATAATGTAACCTCCTGCCTTACTGTCCGACCTCAGCCGCAGACAGTAGTTTAATTCACTGAGGATCAACAGTGAATTGGTCACAGTGCATATTTATAAACAGAACTTTATGAATGTAATCCTGTTAGTTGAACCATAAAGATCTATATTATCATCTGTGTTGGACCTGGCCCTTTTGGCAGGTTCACCCGAGACTTTTTGCTTTTTCCTAGCCTGTTTCAGGAACCTGGGTTGGTGATTTTAGGCCTCTGCGCACTTTTTCACTGTGGTACAGTGTAAAGTGCGTGTGCTCTCTGTGTATGTGTGGTGAGTGACCTGCCCTCCCATAGGAATGAATGGGGAATATGTATGCCCATGGTAGTTCCTGATGTGTGGAGAGTGCAGGGTCGAGTTTGATATGTGCGAACTCGGGAGAATGAATGCTGCATAATGGTGTATGCGGCATGGTTGTGCCTAGTCTAGAAGTGCCACTTTTAGAAGTGGGCATATTTGTGTAGTGAGTCTGCTGGCACGTGTTTGGCTGGTGAGCCTGGCCCAGGAGTGCCTGGGCCTGCTTGTGGATTGACTGTCTGGTTTGAGTGTGACAGGGGCTGCAGAGCCCCCAGATGGTTGTCTGAGTCAGCCGTGGATGAAAGGCAGCATCTGCTGCCAGGGAAGTGGGAGGATATTAGCACCTGATAGTGAAGGGCTGTGCCTGCCTGCCACAATGCTGGCTCCACCCCCCCGCTGGGCGACTGTCACCTCTGTCCCTGATACTGAAGGGACTTCCCTCTAAACCGGTCTAGCTGGTTCTCACACTGCCTACACAAAGACTTCAAAGACTTTTCTGGGTATAAGAAGGGGCTGTGTCCCCTTCCAAAATTGTTCTTGTTTTTGGACTTGAATCTGCCAGGGGCGTGCTGCTGCTTGGGCTCAGGGGAATCCCTGAGCCCTGCCCAGCCCCTGGACATCTGATGGACTTTTCTGTCCTGGGAGCTGCTGGGCTCCCCCTTATGTCCTGGACCCCTGATGGACTTGTGCTGGACCCCTGAAGGACCTTTTTCTGGACTTTGGTTGCCTTTTAGCGCTAGGAGTGCTTTATTTCCCTGTTGAAGCGCTTGGAAGCGCTTGACTTGCTATTCTAGCGCTTTGGAGCGCTTTATTGCCCCCAAGCGCTGGAGAGCGCTTTATGTGTGCTTACAGCGCTAGGAGCGCTGTACCTTGCCCACGCGCTTAATAGCGCTTTAATTTTTATATTTATTTATCTCGAGGGAGCCCACCCCTCGGATAATGACTCCCCGCCTGCCTGCCTAAGCGGGGCCGCTGCGCTGCCCGCAGCGACCCGGAAGTGGTTGGCCGGCCGGCCAATGGCAGCGCGGCCGGCCGGAAGTCCCGCCCCCGCAGCCCGGGAGAGGAAAAGGGCGGCGAGGAGAAGCGGAGAGGAGTGATGGCCGCCCGGGGGCTCCCGTGAGCTGGGGAGTGGCCCCGGGCCGCCAGGACTAAGCGCCGAAGGTCGCGGGGCTCCCATGACCTGGAGGGAGCCCCGGAGGAGAAGTGGAGCTGTGGCCGATGACGGGGCTCACGTGTGCGGAGGGAGCCCCGAGAGAGAAGAGTCGCGGCTGCATTGGGCACCGGGGCAGGCAGGAGCCTACTCTGCGCCCCGGTGCACTCACCCAGATGAGGAGAAGAGGCGGAGAGCCCTGCTGAGCCCTGGCGAGAGAGAGGAGCCGAACAAGACGCCGCCCAGGAGCTCCGGTGAGTGCAGCTCGGTGGGAGGCCGTTGGGGGGTGTGTCGGAGCACGCTTTCGGTGCTCGCCCCCGTGGCCTGGGCCTCCTTCTCCCTTTCCGCTGCCCCGTTGAGCAGTGGGCAGCGGCCGCACCGTGGGGCATCATAGCTTTCGAGCCTGAGGGGCTCAATGGGGTTTCCTGTGCCACATTGTTGTTGAAGAGCAAGAGGGCTCAGGGGGCATATCGGGGCAGATTGTCGTTGCCCGTCCCCAGAGGGCCCAGTTGTGTCTAGAGCCACGAGGCTCTGGGGGCATCTTCTTTTAATGCCGAGCCCCAGAGGGGGGCTCCAACGCCGCCGCCATTATTTTGAGAGCTCGCCAGGCTCAGAGGGGCATTTTGGTTGAGGAGCCAGAGGGCTCCAGAGGGCATGTTTTGTTTTAGAGCCTGTGTGGCTCAGTGTGGCGCAATGTACTACTAGGGCCAGTGAGAGCCCTGCCGCAGTTTTATTTCCCAGCTGCCCAGCAATTAGTGGGCAGCTGCACCGTTTAGGCGCAATTTCAGGAGAAGAGTCCCTGGGTGGGACAGAGAGGGCACAGTGGTGCCAGGCCTTCACAGCTGCGCAGCACTTAGTGCCAGCTGCTAAGTTTAGGCTTTCTTTTCTTGAGACTGGCGCTGCATGGCAGCGCGCCCTGACATTTGGACACAGGGCGTCTGAGCCCCAACAAGGCCAGTTGGCCTAGGGACTGCCACAGGTGGTGGCTTATGTAAGATTGTGCGCAATTGTATGGTTTTTATTCCTGCACCTCTGAATGTTTTTAGACATCATGTGACTTTTGCGCTATTGTATTGTTCTGGTACCTCAATGTATTTTACTGCATCATGTGCTCTGTTCTCAACACCGCTGAATGTGTAGGTTTATACATCATGTGTTTCCCTTTACTACTCCTCTGAATGTATATGTATGCATCATGGGTAATGTGTTCTTTCCTAGACCCCTAAATGCTGTGTGATACTTAGGTGGTTGTTCTTTTTAGTACAGGTGGTCCTAGTGAGGTCCTGGTCCCCTGCGTGACATTCTCCTAAGGTGTTTAGGGTTGCGTAGGTGGTACTTACCTGTCCCCAGTAGTTACTGGATGTGATCTATAACTGTTATTCTTTTTGCTATACTTATTCTAAGTTCTATAAGTGCTATTTCTATATCTACAAAGTGTTGATTCTGACAGTGGCCCATGTGGTCCTGTCCTGTACATAATCCCTTATGAATGTTGCCCGTGCCAGTTGGCACAATGTACATGTGTGATTTTTATCTGATGTGTTTTGACAATACAAAAGTTATTTTAATATAACCTTGTGTGGAGTTCCTTTTGTGGTGTGCCTAGGATGTTGTTGCTGTTGTGTGCTGACGCAAATGCTTTACACATTGCCTCCGAGTTTAGCCTCACTGCTCGTGCCAAGCTACCAAGGGGGTGAGCAGGGGTTATCTTGGCGTGTGACTCCCTCGCCCTGACTAGAATGGTGGTTTCTGTCTGGCTTTGGCGTCAGCCTTAGCCTACCAGAAATAGCCAGTTCTAACAATCTGGTTGTCATCTATAGGCCTGTGGGGGTGACCATTGGATTTGATATTTTCAGAACAATGGAAGAATAAGAGGACGTCTTTAGCATGAAAAAAGATAAAACTAACAAGGCGGCGCAAGCCAAAAAAACTTTACAATATATCAAAGTGCCAAAATCTTCTCAGATGGAGTTGACGTGGCTTCTTGAATTTCATCAGGAACTAATGAGAAACCCTTTGCCTTGGCATTACTTGGTGCCAATGAAGTTTCACAAGTCACACTCAAAAATAAAATGTACTTTATACCAACAGAAAAGATGCAAGCTGATCTTAAAAATGAGGCCAAAAGTACAACGATGACAAAAGATGCGACTGACACTATCTTACAAGGTGAGAACACTAAAAAGGTCTGTTATGTTTTGTTCTTGACTGCTCGAGGAAAAGATGACTGGCCACAGTAGCCACAGTGCCACCAGTCACAGAACAGTTCACATGAAAAGTATCAGATTTCTAGATTAGAGGGTTCAAGTTAGGAGGGAAAATTCACAGAAGGCAAAAACCCTCATTGGTCTTCAATCAATCAGACCATTTGTAAAGCGCACTACTCACCCGTGAGGGTCTCAAGGTGCGGGGGGGGAGGTGGGGGTGCTACTAATGCTCGAATAGCCAGGTCTTGAGTAGCCTCCTGAAGGTTATTAGGTACTGGGTCTGCCGTAGTAGGATGGGGAGGGTGTTCCAGGTCTTGCCGGCGAGGTGGGAGAACGATCTGCCGCCGGTGGTCGCTCTTCGGATGCGGGGGACAGTGGCGTGGGCGAGTTCGGCGGAGTGGAGCTGGCGGTTCGGGGTGTAGAAGGTGAGTCGTCTGTTGAGGTATGCCGGTCCGGTGTTGTGTAGTGCCTGGTGTCCGTGGGTGAGGAGCTTGAAGATGATCCTCTTGTTGACGGGAAGCCAGTGCAGGTCTCTCAGGTGGGGTGTGATGTGGATATGGCAAGGGATGGCGAGGATCAGGCGTGCAGAGGCGTTCTGTATGCGTTGTAGTCGTTACAGGAGTTTGGCCGAAGGCTCCTGCGTAGAAGGCGTTTCCGTAGTCCAGCCTGCTCCTGACGAGGGCCTGGGTGACCGTTCTTCTTGTTTCGCTGGAGATCCACCTGTAGATCTTGCGGAGCATGCGGAGGGTGTTGAAGCAGGAGGACGAGACGGCGATGACGTGTTTGATCATGGAGTGTTGAGTCAAGGATAAACCCCAGGTTGCGTGAGTGGTCGGTGGGTGTTGGAGCTGCTCCCAGTGCGGTCGGCCACCAGGATTCGTCCCAGGCTGAGAGGGTGGATCTGAGGATGAGGACCTCCGTCTTGTCAGAGTTCAGCTTTAGACGGCTGCTCTTCATCTGCTCGGCGACGGCCCTCATTCCTTCGTGGAGGTTGGTTTTGGCTGTGAGGGAGAGGATCAGCTGGGTGTCATCGGCGTAAGAGATGATGTTGAGGTCGTGCAGTCGGGCGACGTGGGCGAACGGCGCCATGTAGACGCTGAACAATGTCGGAGTTGAGGGATGATCCTTGGGGTACATCGCAGATGATCTCTGAGGCTTCGCAAACGAAAGGCGGATGCTCTGGGTTCTGCTGGAAAGGAAGGAGGTGGTCCATTCCAGAGCCTTGTCTCGGATCCCTGCATTGTGGAGGCGTGTGCGTAGGGTGTGGTGGCAGACAGTGTCGGAGGTGGCTGATAGGTCCAGGAGGATGAGGGCTGCGGTTTCACTGCTGTCCAGCAGGGCTGGATGTCATCGGTGGCAGCGAACAGGGCAGTTTCTGTACTGTGGTTGCTGCGGAACCCGGACTGGGACTGGTGCAGGATGTTGTTCTCCACGAGGTAGCGAGACAGTTGTCTGTTGACGATCTTCTCGATGACCTTCGCCGGGAACGGGAGCAAGGAGATGGGCCGGAAGTTCTTGAGGTCCCTCGGATCCGCCTTGGATTTCTTGAGTAAGGCGTTGATCTCGGCGTGCTTCCAGCACTCTGGGAAGGTCACGGTCTCGAAGGAGATGTTGATGGCCTTGCAGAGATGGGATGCGATGGAGGCGCTAGCTTTGATGAAGATGTGGTCTGGGCATTGGTCTGACTGAGAGCCGGAGTCGATGGTGTTCATTATTTTGATGGTCTCGTCATTGTTTATGTTGGTCCAGGTGAGCAGGGGATCGATGTGGGTGATGGCTGTGGGGTCTGCGGTGTCAATAGCTGTCAGGGAGGTCAGGTCGTTGAAGCTGTCGTGGATGTCTGCGATCTTGCGATGGAAGAAGGTGGCAAGGGAGTCGCACAGGTCTTGCGATGGTGGGATGTCGTTGGAGCTGGGGTTGGAGAGTTCCTTCACAATGTTGAAGAGCTCTTTGCTGTTGAGCGCATAGTTGTTGATGCGGTCCTTGAAGGAGGTCCTTTTGGCAGATCTGTTTAGGTGATGGGGTCTGCGGATGGCGTTCTTGTGGGCTTTGTAGCTGTCCGATGTCTTTTCGCGGTGCCATTTCTTCTCTAGTTTTCAGCAGGTTTGCTTGGAGGCCTGGAGGTCTGCGGTGAACCAGCTGGCTTTCTTGTTAGTGCGTCTGTTGGAGGGTTTCTTTATCGGGGCAAGAGTGTTGGTGCAGTCGTCAATCCATCGCCTGAGGTTGCGGGTGGCGGTGGGGTCAGCGGATGGGCTTTGGGCGAGGGTGGTGTTTAGCTAGTCTTCAGTGACTTTGCTCCAGCTGCGGAGGAGGATCTGTTGAGTGCGGTGGTGCGTGGTGGGTTTCCAGAAGGTGAAGTGGATGCATCGATGGTCTGTCCAGTGGAGTTCGGTGGTGTGGCTGGAGGTGACTTGGGAGCTTGTGGAGAAGATGGGGTCAAGCGTGTGGCTGGCGGAGTGGGTGGCCATTGTGACTAGCTGTCTGAGTCAGAGGTTGGCGAGGTTGTCGATCAGGGTGGTGGAGTTGGTGTCGTAGTTGTTCTCGAGGTGGTTGAAGGTGATGACTAATGCAGAAGTAAATAGGAGACACCAATCTCTCCCTGACATCATGGAAGAAGAAGAAAGCCAGGCCAAGAAATCCAGAAGGAGATGTAAAGCAACTTCTAACAATAGGACGCCAAAATCAGGAGCACAAATAGTAGCAACAGGATGGTTAACGTGCTGAAAAATAAGGCAAGAATGTGTTGAACTGCATCCATCAATCATAAATTAGTCCAAATAACATTACAACAGGAATCTACATCACTGGAAAAGGCTCTAATTCATCTTAGACAGTGGCACTCAGGCAGAGATTTTAGAACAGATCACCATCTTGAAGATGGCAGTTCAAAAGGCCTGTCCACTCCCCTCATCTGTAACTCATGGAGTCAGCTTGACCAGTCAGGTGACAACAATCGCAGATAAACCAGCACGGCCCAGACCGCGAGGATGCTCGGCCATGCACAATTATTTAGCTCCAGGATTCTACTCACACATTGGAAACCACAGTGAAGGTGCAACAGTTTCCAATTTCTAGGTCTTACTCAGAGAGCAGAAGGTGCAACTGTTCCTATAAGGTCTGTAGGTCTCTCTAATTTCTTTCACTGGAAAGAGTGTACTCGGCACTTGTACCTCCGCTGAGACCCAGTGAGAGCATTATGCACACGCTTCCTGAATCTTCATGACTGTGATGTAATATGACAACAAGCAAAAGTGGGAGCTAAAGTGCAATTTGAGAGCTGCACAGTGTTTCAGGATTAAACTGAAATGGTATAGAAGAAACTTAAATCATTTGATGCCATGAAATGCAGGCTTTGAAAAAATGATCTTAGATACATGTTCCTTTTTCTGGCAAACATGAAATTAATCAAAAATAGAAATTTACACGTTTTAATTCACTAGATACAGTGAACAAAAAATACAGCTCGGAACTGTCTGAATCGATGCTATAATATAATCAGACACGGTAATACTGATGCGTTTGAAAGATGTATCCTTTCTGGAGTTCCTGTGTTTGATATATGGCTGATCATCTAAGAATGATACAGAACGTTCTTCGTCTCAAAAACTACACTGAGAGATAAAGAGTTCCATCCTACCTCAGAAAATAATATGTATATCGACTTTCCTACAGGAAGCACGTTTGAATGAACCAGATCACTCTAAATTAACAAAGAACCGTCAGGGCCAAGTGTTCTTTTCCTCATGCTCCACTTATGTAACAGAGGTAGCTATTTGGTTAGCGGGAAAGTTGCTTTCAACACCATGAGGTGGTTAAATATCCACAGGGTGGATAAGTTTTGGTGTATGGGAAATCAGATGAACAGGAGCTGAGTTGAATGTTTATTCTGAATGTTTATTCACCTACTAAGGCTGATATTGTTTTTATTCCTAAATTGTTGACAATACTGAGCCCTGGATGCTCTCATGATTTAGTAAAGATGTTACATGCAGAGCTTTAGATGAATCTCCCCTCAATGTTAGTACTGGCACCAAGATGACTAGGCAAGTTGACTAGGCACGAGCTCAACAAACTCATACGATGGATAAATGATGGGAGTGTTTTACAAATCCCAACTTTTACTTTTTATTCACCACAACATCACTCACATGGGGGATTGACCCTTCAATGGAACTCAAAAATAACACAGATCAGAACAAGGAGATGGTGTCTTTGAGGGGGTTGCAACGGGGAGCCCAGAGAGTGGTGATGAGTGGTACCTGCATTGTCAGGATTCTCTAGGTTCATCAGCAAAAAAGAATGTGGTATAAAGCAGAGGGAGAGATTACTGAACTAGAGAGGACCTTAGTGAACCAGCCTCAAAGTATTAAGTTCTTGTAGTTCTTAAACGTAAGCTGGGAAAAAATACACACCATTAGTTAGGTTTTTCTATAAATCCTATAGTGAATTAATGGAGAGGGTGCACTGTAACAGATGACCCGTCATAGAAATACTTCTACGTCTTACACGACAAGACAATCCATTATTTTACCAAAGAAGTGGGGGGGTGGCTTGGCCAGCTGCAAGATGGCCGCACCTTGAGTGGGCTCTGCCTGCCAAGCTTCTTAATCCGCTAGGCATCTACATCCCTCCCGCACTCAAACGCGATTCCCCGACTGTATAGCAAGGGGAATCGACTGATTCAACTCCTGCCTTCCTACCTGGTTTCTCAGCAGAGCTGTGCTGCTCGTGGTCGGCGCTGGGCACACGCGTCAGCTCCCAGGAGGGTCGCTCCCATTCCCTCCGGAGCTGCGCGGGCCATGGGTGCCCCACGTTGACGACAGAGGATCCTGTGCCCCTGTGCTGCGGAGACCGGTGAGTGACACTGCCCTCGGGGTGGCCGCTGGTGGGGTTGGGGGCCGTTTGCTGCACAGCCTGGTCCGGGGCGCCGCGGCCTCGGACCTCTGTGACTGAATCCGGGCTTACTGAGTCCTGCTCTGTGGGCCCTGCTGCTCTTGCTGTTGGCCACCATAAGTGTGGCAGGGTATGCTCAGACGTGAGTCCCTTGCTCACTTTGCCACTGGATTCAAGCAAGTCGGGCTGAAGACGGCTGAAATGCCAGAAACCGGTCCTCGGAAGCATGTTTCCGGTCCAGGGAAGGCATGGCTTGGTAGTTCGGGCTGGACTGTTCCCATGAGGCACAGGGTCAGACTGATTTGCATATAGCCATGTCTGAACTGGGGTGGCAGAGTGGGCTAAAGAACGGTGATGGATCAAACCCAGATCTTTTGACTGGGTGTGAGTGTTTGATTGATTCAGATGCTCCGTCCATCACCACCCCCTTTTGTACCGCTTTTGGCCACCATAAGTGTGGCAGGGTATGCTCAGACGTGAGTCCCTTGCTCACTTTGCCACTGGATTCAAGCAAGCTGGGCTGAAGACGGCTGGAATGCCAGAAACCGGTCCCCGGAAGCTTGTTTCCGGTCCAGGGAAGGCATGGCTTGGTAGTTCGGGCTGGACTGTTCCCATGAGGCACAGGGTCAGACTGATTTGCATATAGCCATGTCTGAACTGGGGTGGCAGAGTGGGCTAAAGAACGGTGATAGATCAAACCCAGATCTTTTGACTGGGTGTGAGTATTTGATTGATTCAGATGCTCCGTCCATCACCACACCCCCTTTTGTACCGCTTTTGGCCACCATAAGTGTGGCAGGGTATGCTCAGACATGAGTCCCTTGCTCACTTTGCCACTGGATTCAAGCAAGCCGGGCTGAAGACGGCTGGAATGCCAGAAACCGGTCCTCGGAAGCTTGTTTCCGGTCCAGGGAAGGCATGGCTTGGTAGTTCGGGCGGGACTGTTCCCATGAGGCACAGGGTCAGACTGATTTGCATATAGCCATGTCTGAACTGGGGTGGCAGAGTGGGCTAAAGAACGCTGATGGATCAAACCCAGATCTTTTGACTGGGTGTGAGTGTTTGATTGATTCAGATGCTCCGTCTATCACCACCCCCTTTTGTACCGCTCTTGCTGTTGGGGCCGTGCTCTGCACCACTCCGGGTGCTGTGAAGGGCCCAGGGCGAAAACACGATCTTCTCGATGACCTTCGCTGGGAACGGGAGCAGGGAGATGGGCCAGAAGTTCTTGAGGTCCCTCGGATCCGCCTTGGATTTCTTGAGTAAGGCGTTGATCTCGGCGTGCTTCCAGCGCTCTGGGAAGGTCACGGTCTCGAAGGAGATGTTGATGGCCTTGCAGAGATGGGATGCGATGGAGGCGCTAGCTTTGATGAAGATGTGGTGTGGGCATTGGTCTGACGGAGAGTCGGAGTCGATGGTGTTCATGATTTTGATGGTGTCGTCATTGTTTATGTTGGTCCAGGTGAGCAGGGGATCGATGTGGGTGATGGCTGTGGGGTCTGCGGTGTCAATGGCTGTCAGGGAGGTCAGGTTGTTGAAGCTGTCGTGGATGTCTGCGATCTTGCGATGGAAGAAGGTGGCAAGGGAGTCGCACAGGTCTTGCGATGGTGGGATGTCGTTGGAGCTGGGGTTGGAGAGTTCCTTCACGATGTTGAAGAGCTCTTTGCTGTTGAGCGCATAGTTGTTGAGGCGGTCCTTGAAGGAGGTCCTTTTGGCAGATTTGTTGAGGGGATGGGGTCTGCGGATGGCGTTCTTGTGGGCTTCGTAGCTGTCCGGTGTCTTTTCGCGGTGCCATTTCTTCTCTAGTTTTCGGCAGGTTTGCTTGGAGGCCTGGAGGTTTGCGGTGAACCAGCTGGCTTTCTTGTTAGTGCGTCTGTTGGATGGTTTCTTTATCGGGGCAAGAGTGTTGGTGCAGTCGTCAATCCATCGCCTGAGGTTGCGGGCGGCGGTGGCGGTGGGGTCAGCGGGTGGGCTTTGGGCGAGGGTGGTGTTTAGCTAGTCTTCAGTGACTTTGCTCCAGCTGCGGAGAAGGATCTGTTGAGTGCGGTGGTGCGTGGTGGGTTTCCAGAAGGTGAAGTGGATGCATCGATGGTCTGTCCAGTGGAGTTCGGTGGTGTGGCTGGAGGTGACTTGGGAGCTTGTGGAGAAGATGGGGTCAAGCGTGTGGTTGGCGGAGTGGGTGGCCATTGTGACTAGCTGTCTGAGTCAGAGGTTGGCGAGGTTGTCGATCAGGGTGGTGGAGTTGGTGTCGTAGTTGTTCTCGAGGTGGTTGAAGGTGAGGACTAATGCAGAAGTAAATAAGAGACACCAATCTCTCCCTGACATCATGGAAGAAGAAGAAAACCAGGCCAAGAAATCCAGAGGGAGATGTAAAGCAACTTCTAACAATAGGACGCCAAAATCAGGAGCACAAATAGTAGCAACAGGATGGTCAACGTGCTGAAAAATAAGGCAAGAATGTGTTGCACTGCATCCATCAATCATAAATTAGTCCAAATAACATTACAACAGGAATCTACCTCACTGGAAAAGGCTCTACTTCATCTTAGACAGTGGCACTCAGGCAGAGATTTTAGAACAGATCACCATCTTGAAGATGGCAGTTCAAAAGGCCTGTCCACTCCCCTCATCTGTAACTCATGGAGTCAGCTTGACCAGTCAGGTGACAACAATCGCAGATAAACCAGCACGGCCCAGACCGCGAGGATGCTCGGCCATGCACAATTATTTAGCTCCAGGATTCTACTCACACATTGGAAACCACAGTGAAGGTGCAACAGTTTCCAATTTCTAGGTCTTACTCAGAGAGCAGAAGGTGCAACTGTTCCTATAAGGTCTGTAGGTCTCTCTAATTTCTTTCACTGGAAAGAGTGTACTCGGCACTTGTACCTCCGCTGAGACCCAGTGAGAGCATTATGCACAGGCTTCCTGAATCTTCATGACTGTGATGTAATATGACAACAAGAAAAAGTGGGAGCTAAAGTGCAATTTGAGAGCTGCACAGTGTTTCAGGATTAAACTGAAATGGTATAGAAGAAACTTAAATCATTTGATGCCATGAAATGCAGGCTTTGAAAAAATGATCTTAGATACATGTTCCTTTTTCTGGCAAACATGAAATTCATCAAAAATAGAAATTTACACGTTTTAATTCACTAGATACAGTGAACGAAAAATACAGCTCGGAACTGTCTGAATCGATGCTATAATATAATCAGACACGGTAATACTGATGCGTTTGAAAGATGTATCCTTTCTGGAGTTCCTGTGTTTGATATATGGCTGATCATCTAAGAATGATACAGAACGTTCTTCGTCTCAAAAACTACACTGAGAGATAAAGAGTTCCATCCTACCTCAGAAAATAATATGTATATCGACTTTCCTACAGGAAGCACGTTTGAATGAACCAGATCACTCTAAATTAACAAAGAACCGTCAGGGCCAAGTGTTCTTTTCCTCATGCTCCACTTATGTAACAGAGGTAGCTATTTGGTTAGCGGGAAAGTTGCTTTCAACACCATGAGGTGGTTAAATATCCACAGGGTGGATATGTTTTGGTGTATGGGAAATCAGATGAACAGGAGCTGAGTTGAATGTTTATTCTGAATGTTTATTCACCTACTAAGGCTGATATTGTTTTTATTCCTAAATTGTTGACAATACTGAGCCCTGGATGCTCTCATGATTTAGTAAAGATGTTACATGCAGAGCTTTAGATGAATCTCCCCTCAATGTTAGTACTGGCACCAAGTTGACTAGGCAAGTTGACTAGGCACGAGCTCAACAAACTCATACGATGGATAAATGATGGGAGTGTTTTCCAAAACCCAACTTTTACTTTTTATTCACCACAACATCACTCACATGGGGGATTGACCCTTCAATGGAACTCAAAAATAACACAGATCAGAACAAGGAGATGGTGTCTTTGAGGGGGTTGCAATGGGGAGCCCAGAGAGTGGTGATGAGTGGTACCTGCATTGTCAGGATTCTCTGGGTTCATCAGCAAAAAGAATCTGGTATAAAGCAGAGGGAGAGATTACTGAACTAGAGAGGACCTTAGTGAACCAGCCTCAAAGTATTAAGTTCTTGTAGTTCTTAAACGTAAGCTGGGAAAAAATACACACCATTAGTTAGGTTTTTCTATAAATCCTATAGTGAATTAATGGAGAGGGTGCACTGTAACAGATGACCCGTCATAGAAATACTTCTACGTCTTACACGACAAGACAATCCATTAATTTTACCAAAGAAGTGGGGGGGTGGCTTGGCCAGCTGCAAGATGGCCGCACCTTGAGTGGGCTCTGCCTGCCAAGCTTCTTAATCCGCTAGGCATCTACATCCCTCCCGCACTCAAACGCGATTACCCGACTCTGTGTAGCAAGGGGAATCGACTGATTCAACTCCTGCCTTCCTACCTGGTTTCTCAGCAGAGCTGTGCTGCTCGTGGTCGGCGCTGGGCACACGCGTCAGCTCCCAGGAGAGTCGCTCCCATTCCCTCCGGAGCTGCGCGGGCCATGGGTGCCCCACGTTGACGACAGAGGATCCTGTGCCCCTGTGCTGCGGAGACCGGTGAGTGACACTGCCCTCGGGGTGGCCGCTGGTGGGGTTGGGGGCCGTTTGCTGCACAGCCTGGTCCGGGGCGCCGCGGCCTCGGACCTCTGTGACTGAATCCTGGCTTACTGAGTCCTGCTCTGTGGGCCCTGCTGCTCTTGCTGTTGGCTACCATAAGTGTGGCAGGGTATGCTCAGACGTGAGTCCCTTGCTCACTTTGCCACTGGATTCAAGCAAGCCGGGCTGAAGACGGCTGGAATGCCAGAAACCGGTCCTCGGAAGCTTGTTTCCGGTCCAGGGAAGGCATGGCTTGGTAATTCGGGCTGGACTGTTCCCATGAGGCACAGGGTCAGACTGATTTGCATATAGCCATGTCTGAACTGGGGTGGCAGAGTGGGCTAAAGAACGGTGATGGATCAAACCCAGATCTTTTGACTGGGTGTGAGTGTTTGATTGATTCAGATGCTCCGTCCATCACCACCCCCTTTTGTACCGCTTTTGGCCACCATAAGTGTGGTAGGGTATGCTCAGACGTGAGTCCCTTGCTCACTTTGCCACTGGATTCAAGCAAGCCGGGCTGAAGACGGCTGGAATGTCAGAAACCGGTCCTCGGAAGCTTGTTTCCGGTCCAGGGAAGGCATGGCTTAGTAGTTCGGGCTGGACTTTTCCCATGAGGCACAGGGTCAGACTGATTTGCATATAGCCATGTCTGAACTGGGGTGGCAGAGTGGGCTAAAGAACGGTGATGGATCAAGTCCAGATCTTTTGACTGGGTGTGAGTGTTTGATTGATTCAGATGCTCCGTCCATCACCACCCCCTTTTGTACCGCTTTGGCCACCATAAGTGTGGCAGGGTATGCTCAGACATGAGTCCCTTGCTCACTTTGCCACTGGATTCAAGCAAGCAGGGCTGAAGACGGCTGGAACGCCAGAAACCGGTCCTCGGAAGCTTGTTTCCGGTCCAGGGAAGGCATGGCTTGGTAGTTCGGGCTGGACTGTTCCCATGAGGCACAGGGTCAGACTGATTTGCATATAGCCATGTCTGAACTGGGGTGGCAGAGTGGGCTAAAGAACGGTGATGGATCAAACCCAGATCTTTTGACTGGGTGTGAGTGTTTGATTGATTCAGATGCTCCGTCCATCACCACCCCCTTTTGTACCGCTCTTGCTGTTGGGGCCGTGCTCTGCACCACTCCGGGCGCTGTGAAGGGCCCAGGGCGAAAACAACAGCTCCTCCTACTTTCGTCTTGGCCTGCACCCCCCCTTGGATACAGGGACGCCCGTGGCCTGGGCGATCTTCAGGGTACCCACCTCTACCGAGCTCTAGCCGGGGCTGGTTGCTGGCACGCTGCAATCTCGTCATTTTGGAGGCTTCCTGAAGTTGCTGGCACTCCACCTACCTCGTGCTCCACGTCTGCCTTGCTTTGGTGCCTTTCCCATTGGGGTGAGCTCCCCCTTTCCACTTGGCTCATCTGTCGTTCTGCCACTTACCTGCGGGCGTTCAGCCTTGACGGGCTGGACTCTGCTAGCGTCCCGCCGCCATCTTCCTACTGCCTGCTCTTCGGGGGTGGCAATACTGGCTCGTGCCCCTGCTCCCGTTCCTACATTGCTTGCCGGAGGTTGCTGATTAAAGGTCATTGAAGTCATAACCTACCCTCTGCCTGCCGGTTGCCTCCTTCGCTGCCCGGCGGGTCGCAGCCCCTGGCCTGCGGCGACCTGTCCTCGCTCGTCTTCCTTTGCCTTGCGCAGACCCCAACCCGTCAGCTGTACCCTTTATTATGGGGAAATCAGATCCAAAATAGCCCAAGATAGCCTTTGAGCTCAGAAGATCCTCCCGCCAGGACGGTGCTGGCTCTGACGGCGCAGACTCTGCTGCCACAATGGACTCCCTCCCCCCCTCCCCCTTCCACCCCCTCAACCGGGATGACGACCTCAAGGCAATCATGCTGGACGTTAAATCGACCGTGACTGGAATTGCAACCCAGCTGGACCAACTCTCGCTCGCCTTGACTCGGTCAAGGCCCGCCACTCCCACGATAATCGTTTGCTCCATGTTGAGTCCAGGGTGTCGGACGCTGAGGATGCTGCAACCCAGGACCGGCAGAAATTGCTCCAGATGGACAAGATTCTGGCCATAATTCGGGAGAAGAATGAAGATTTGGAAGCCCGCTCCCGCCGGAGCAATCTTCGCATCACAGGCCTTCCGGAGTCCAGCAACATCTCAAAAATGGAGGACTTCATCGAGCAACTGATCAAAGAACTCTTCGGGGATGTCCTATCTCCGGTTTTCATCGAGGAGTGTGTCATTCGCTCCCTCGGCCCGCGTCCTGGTCCTGGACTGCCACACCACCCCAGCGTAGCTAAAATCTTGAATTACCGGGATCGGGACGCCATCCTTCGAGCTGCTCGTGACAGGGGCACCATCAATCACCAGAGAAATACACACTCCTTTTATCCGGACTATACTCTCACCGTGCAGGCGGCCCGGCGAGACTTCCTTCCGGCCAAGTGCATCCTTCAGAAGCATGATGTCTAATATTCCTTGGCCTACCCGGTGAAGCTGAGAGTCCGGCAGGGCGCCAATTCACTTGTTTTTTCAGACCCAAGGGAGGCCCTGGCATTTGCCAAGAAACTTGAAAAAGAAGCCCGCTCCTCCCCTCCCAAGTCTCCACTTGATTGCGTTGATCGTCTGAGTGACAACGATTGAATGTGCGGACAGTGTTTCTCTCCTTAATATTCTGTGTGTTTTGATGCCAACTACTATCCTAAGCTTGGCCACCCTGCTCTTTTGCAGGGGTGTTTACCTAGCCCTCCCATGCCCCCATGGGATGATTCCCAATGTTACTGCTGTTCTCTCCCCTCCCAGTTGTGCGTCCCTGGGTGGTGCGGGTGGACTTCTCAGCCTGATTGGTGGGTTGGAGTGGGTGCGGGTTGGTGGGTTTTTTCTTGTTTGGGATGATAGGGTTGGGGTGGGGGGTTGTTCGGGTTGGGGTTTTCTTCTCTACTATTGGGGTTGCGGCTGTACTCCGCCGTTGCTTGTTTGTTTGGTACTGCTCTCACATGTCACATGACTGTGACATTGCACTGTGCTCATTATTTCCTCTTGCCTCAAGCCAAATGTTATCCTTGATCCACGACTGTACTGTTCCTTTAGCTCCACCTCATGCATGCCTGTTGTTTTTGTGGGATCCGAATGCATGGGGCATTATCTCAGATCAATGAGCCTTGTATTTAAATTTCCTCTCCGCCACTGGGGGGCTTGCGCGACCCTCCCACAAGGTCCTTCCAGCTGCCATATCGATCACACTGTGGCCTGCTACCCTCGGCGCTCCCAACCTGCGCTGTGTTCTGTCACACTTGTGGCCTCCTCCTTATGTCTGACACCGTCTGTTTGACTTGGAATGTCCGTGGCCTAAACGACCACCGTAAGGCAAGGCTGATACATTCACATTTACAGAGACACCAGATTGACATATGCTTGTTACAGGTGACGCACCTGATGCCCGGTTCTCTCTCCCGAATCCAGGCGCGTTACTGGGGTAGAATACACTCCTCTACCTACTCTTCCTATGCTAACGGGGGTTTCTATACCAATACGCACGGGTCTTCCCTGGCACACTGCCCAAACACTTATAGATCCCGAGGGCAGGTATGTAATTCTCCATGGTTCACTGTTGGCCCAGCCCATTACACTCGCCGCGGTCTATGGTCCCAACTCTGACGACCCGGTCTTCTTCCACCATGTATGGCACCTCATTTCCTCCTGTGGCCCTGCTGCGGGTGTCTGGGGTGGGGATTTTAACATCACCTTATCGGCGGTGCTCAATAGGTACGGCCCCCATGCATCCCACCCACGCGCCACCACAGCCCTCACTTCCATCCTACTTGATAACTCCCTCTGCGATGGCTGGCGCCACCTCCGACCCGATGCCCGTGACGGTACCTGTATGACCAGAGCGAGTGGCTGCTGGTCACGCATTGACTTCTGCCTGACCTCTCCTGACGTCCTGCTTGGAAAGGATTCTCTGCATCCACCTTCCTAATAGATTGAATCTTTAGAAGAGGCACTGGGTGATGCGAACAGATAGCCCAATCAAGTGTAGGCACCGGACTTCCCCTTGTGTTAATGGCTATGATTGTTACCCCTAAAGTGATGATTTCATTTCAGCGGTCTCCCTGGTACCTCATCGAGGTGAGGCGGGAAATGCTGGTCTGCCTCTCAACAGTAAGATTTTACCTGGCAACACTTCAGATCTTCATCAAATGCAAGATTGTTAGCATCTCATAAAGGTTTATCATTGTATGACAAGCATCTTTAATCCACTTGTATAGCTCAATGTTCCGTTTCAATTTAACAAATAAGAGAAGGACCCAGAGCAGGGTCTCTGAAGATAGTGGCGTCCACTGTTGCAATTTTTTGAATCCTCTATCCCTGTATCCGAGACTTGTGGAACACAAGATACGGAACATCTGTACTAGTTTTCGCTGGCGTCATAAAACTGTACCTCATATCTATAACACCATGGAAACCAGCTAATAGCAATTTTTCGTGAGCAGGTCCTTCCCACTTCAATTTGTGTAATCAGCCTCACCAAATTTTTAGATATACCATTTACTAGGGAGGAAATACTCGCAGCAATCATCGGCCTACCTGGGAACAAGGCTCCGGGCCTCGATGGCCTTCTGGCCTCGTTCTACAAAATGTATGCAGATCTCCTAGAGCCGCACGTGGCGGCTATATATAATGAATCTTTTGACAACGGCCTCTTCCCGCACTCTCTCCGTGAGGCCTTGATTACTTTGCTCCTTAAACCCGACAATCCCGCTGACCGTTGTGATTCCTACCGCCCCCTCTCTTTAATAAACATCAACAAAAAATCTTCGCCAAACTGATCGCCTCCCGCCTTTTTCTCCTCATGCCACTCATTGCTCGCCCGGACCAATCAGGTTTCATTTCCGGCAGAGCAACTTCACATAAACTCCGCACAATCTTTTCAGTTCTACCCCAAATTAATCCCAACCTTCCCGCGGTGGCTGCTCTGCTGGATGCCACAAAGACGTTTGATACGCTTGAGTGGCCCTTTCCATTTTACCTTTTACCCCGTATGGGCTTCAGCTAAATATTTATACGCAAGATCATGCTCCTTTACACTGCCCCATCGGCCCGCTTACGCATTAACGGTCAGATCACTGACCCCATCAGCATCAATCGGTGTTGTTTCCCTTGACTGATGCCACTGCTCCGTTCACACCTGATTTCCCGTTTGTGTGGGCTTCTGGCCCCACGCATTATTAAGGCATCTGGCTGAGCAGGGACTTGGATGAACTGTGGAGATCAAACTTTGGTTGTGCTGTAGATTGGTTGGAATCCAAGATTACCACATGGAGCCGGCTCCCATTGTCTATGGCTGGCCGGATCGCAATCGCAAAGATGGTGGTTCTGCCAAAATTCCTCTACTTGTCTCTGAATGTCCCGATTCCCCTCACCACTCAGTTTTTTCGCACACTGCGCTCTTTAATCATTTCACTTGTCTGGGCGGGTAACCAGCCGAGGGTGGCATATGACATCCTTACTCTCCCCATGTCTGCCGGCGGTCTGGGTGCGCCAGATTTTAAGATATATGCCCTGCACAGGCCAGCTTTCTGCACTTTAGGATTCCTCCCAACCCCTACCAACCTCATGTTACTGTTGAGGCGGATATAGCCTCCCCCTGGCCTCTGCCTACGGCGCTGTTTGCGCCAGCGGTCCGACCTCAGGCAGAGGTGGATACAGTTGAGACGTTGCGCTGGGCCTGGTCCGGTCTTCGCCGGCTCTCCAACCTCCCCTTACACTCTGCAAACGTTGTGCCAATAGTGAACCACCCTGATTTCCCCCCGTTTCAGCCTTCCGGCATGTCTAAGGACGCAACGCGTCTGGGTTTACGGACGGTTGCGGACCTTTGCCCAGGAGATGCCTTTTACCTCCTCCCAGATTCTTCAGGTTCGCTGGACACGTTACTATTCTACCAGCTGTGCTCCATCTGTCGGACTTTGCACTCCACATTCCCTCAGCCCCCTCCCAACATGCCGGCCCTCGACTTTGTGTACGCATCACCGTCCCCACATAAATTAATCACTAGATTTTACGCTCTCACACTAACGTTAACCTCCATTTCCTCGGATCGCGCGCCTGAGTCTTGCGGGGCGGATCTTAGCATTGACATCGCACAGGCTGACTGGCTCTACTGCTGCAACCAGACGAAGAAGCTGTCACCTAATTACCGGCTCCGTCTGATACACTTTAAGTTCTTGCATAGGATAAATTGCAACCCTGCTCAGCTCGACAAGCTCGGGCTCATACCTAATGACAACTGTATGCACTGCGATGCCCCTGCTGCTGATTTCGCGCATCTGGCATGGTAGTGCCCAGGGTCTCCGAATTCTGGCAAGGCGTGTGTGCCACAGTGTCGGCTACTACTGGTACTACAGTGTCCCCTGACCCCACTCTGTGCCTACTTGGTTTTGTAAAAATCTGTCCAGATGCTTCTCGCCGCCTGATTGCGATGCCGCTGGTCTTGGCCCGGCGTAGGGTGGCCATGTGCTGGGGCGTACGCCTGCACCCAGGGTTAACAGTTGGCTGGAGAACGCCTCCCGGTGTCAGACTCTATTATCGGAGTTTTCAGACTTAATGCCCGCCAGGTCCCGACCAGTTGATATCTGGGGTCCTCTAGTGACTTACCTCCATTCCCGTTCCATTCCCAGCGGCGCCGCCTCTCCCACGGTCCCCGCGGCTCTTCTCCCGCGGCGGCCGCCGGTGCTGCCCAGTGCCTGTCTTCCCCCCCTCCTATATTAGGCCCAGCCTTATGTCCCTCATCTTTAACTAAGGAGTGGTGTTAGAGCCCCCCTGTGCGAAGGGCTCCCCTTATTTTTGATGTCTGTGTACTATGCCTTTACATCTCAAGGTCTCTTATAAGGAACAGCTGATTTATTTCTATATGCTTGACTTGACTTGCAATGTGTCGATTTGCGTTTATCTGTTGCACAGTGTACTGTACCTGACTTGTAATTCCTCAATAAAGGTCTTGAAATATAAACAAAAATAAATAAATGTTACCAAAGAAGTAAATGGCAAATGAAATTGAGTGATTGTACAATCGCCGCTGGTTCGTTTTCTCTCTCTCTCTCTCTCTCTCTCTCTCTCTCTCTCTCTCTCTCTCTCTCTCTCTCTCTCTCTCTCTCTCTCTCTCTCTCTCTCTCTCTCTCTCTCTCTCTCTCTCTCTCTCTCTCTCTCTCTCTCTCTCTCTCTCTCTCTCTCTCTCTCTCTCTCTCTCTCTCTCTCTCTCTCTCTCTCTCTCTCTCTCTCTCTCTCTCTCTCTCTCTCTCTCTCTCTCTCTCTCTCTCTATATATATATATATATATATTATATATATATATATATTATATATATATATATATTGCATCTACTTGCATATAGTGAGTCATTTACTTTTCTGGTAAACATTATGGATATGGATTCTCTTGTCGAAATAGTTCTTTCACTCAATATTACATGAAAAAAACCTAAGTAAGGTTAATATGTCGGAATCACATAAAGGGGTATTTCTATGAATGCGTCCTATCTGTTACAGTAGATCAGAAGCACCCTGGTTCTCACGGGCATATAGGGTGGTCCTTGTATTTTGTTAACGCTCCATGGAGAGGGTGACAGGTAAGGCAGGATATTGGCCTGGGCGCTAAGGAAGGAGACTCTGTGAGATGGTATAGTATAGATCAATAATGATCGTCTGCAGACTGAACACACACAAGTGGTAAGTAATAAGGTGTTCAGTAGTTATCTACAACCTTCATATCCATAACTGCTTCTCCCATATGTAGAAGAGATCTGAGACTACATGGAAGGAGCACAGATGCTTTTTTCTGAGTTGGGCGAGGTACTAGAGGCACCACTTGATACAGTTGAATGGCCGCTTTACTAAAGGGTATTGGCAGAGGGAAAACACCGGCAACCGACTTATTGGAATGGTAATATTTATTGGAGACATAATCATGTTGTGCCATTATATGCTGATGATGCAGTGGTGTATTTAAAAGAAGATTTGCATACAATGCCATCAATGTTTAACAAATTTGGAGACCTCTCTAGCCGATGCACAAAGTGGAGTAGATCTCTTTGTTTTTTCTGAGGGCAACGTTACACAGGTGGATGGCACTACTTCCTTATTTAGGCTTGAAGCTTGAAACGAGAGACTTGAAAATATCTAGGAATCTGGTTGGCTTAATATGGGTCATGTCCGCCAGGGGGTACTTAGAGCTGTGTCCTTCCCGTCCATTCGACCTCATTCCATGATGAGGAGAATTGGAGATATACAAATTGTGGTCCTTTCAAGATGTCTTTATGTCTTTTAAGCCATTCGTTGTTTGTTGCCCAAAACAGTAAGCTAAACAGATTCATCCTCTTTCATTTGGTGAGGCTGATTACACAAATTGAAGTGGGAAGGACCTGCTCACGAAAAATTGCTATTAGCTGGTTTCCATGGTGTTATAGATATGAGGTACAGTTTTATGACGCCAGCGAAAACTAGTACAGATGTTCCGTATCTTGTGTCCCACAAGTCTCGGATATAGGGATAGAGGATTCAAAAAATTGCAACAGTGGACGCCACTATCTTCAGAGACCCTGCTCTGGGTCCTTCTCTTATTTGTTAAATTGAAACGGAATATTGAGCTATACAAGTGGATTAAAGATGCTTGTCATACAATGATAAACCTTTATGAGATGCTAACAATCTTGCATTTGATGAAGATCTGAAGTGTTGCCAGGTAAAATCTTACTGTTAAGAGGCAGACCAGCATTTCCCGCCTCACCTCGATGAGGTACCAGGGAGACCGCTGAAATGAAATCATCACTATAGGGGTAACAATCATAAGTCATTAACACAAGGGGAAGTCCGGTGCCTGCACTTGATTGGGCTATCTGTTCGCATCACCCAGTGCCTCTTCTAAAGATTCAATCTATTAGGAAGGTGGATGCAGAGAATCCTTTCCAAGATCAGGACAGGGATCAGAATACATGAAAGCACCTAAATGGGTACAGGCAATGACGGCTTCACGCCTACACAGTTTAAATGTATGCATAGAACCTAATACATACCGGCAAATATTCACATTATACATCTCACATGCTCTGATAGATGTCCAAGATTACATTTTAGAGGGATTTACTTTATTCATGTGATCTAAGCCTGCCCTGTGGCATACTAGACATGGGTGGTCTCTGAGAGATTCGTGGGCACCTTGACAGAATATTTCCTGACACAAAACATTGTGGGTTACTGAGCACAAGCCACTATTATTGACACCAACATAATTCATTCTAAGCTTTACCTGCTATCCACAATATTCCTTCTTGTCAGACAAATGTTCTCATTGCTGTTAATATTTACCAATTCAAAGTGATTGAAGTCTGAGAATTACCTTGGATACAAGTCCAAATAAAACTGGCCCAAGATTTCGCCAGTGTCCTGGTCTTTCACAGTGTAAAGTTCTACACTCTTCTCCCAGGCATGAAAGTCCTCAACAGGTTCGAAGGCCAGTCCTAGCAGCTCCTGATAAATGTTAAATAAGCCATGCTTAACTGCTTCGATAGGGAAATAGTCCCGCAGCTTCTCTTGATCAACAAAATACTTGATCTCTTCTATCTGTGTGAGATAATAGAGCAGATCCCACGCATTGATTTTTCTGTCGCATTCAAAGCCTCTTTCTTTGCACTCCTTTTCCTTCAGCTCTAAAATTAGATTTTTATCTTGCTCCCCCAAAAGCCTTAATTTTTTATTCAAACCATCTGGAGAGGAAAGAAAACAAGCGTTCAGTTGTGTTCTGAATGTTAACACTTAGTTGGCAGCACAATTACATTATATTACATTATACTGCATTACACTTAATGTGGGTGATATTTTTTTCAAAAAAGCAAATTTGAATTCCATTAACATGTGGTGGATTTTAAATCTGGCACAAAAAAGGGTTTTACTGTCCAGGATTACATGGTCACTACTGTGATGGTGAATCCGTCTTTTCCGAAATGCATATGGATAAGTTACTTACCTGTCATCCTAGTTTAGGTGGAAAGCAGCTCCTGTTAGAGCACTCTCAACACCAGCGACACTCTCGATCTGCTCAATTCAAATGTCTGTTTTTCTATCAAAGTCTTTAAGCATAGGATTAGCACAGTGCTATTCATGCCTAGATAGAACAGGACAAAGTCTTTTGCCATTTCTACAGCAAAGTCTTTAAGCATAGGACTAGCACAGTGCTGTCCTTGCCGAGCTGTAAAATGACAAAAGCCATTTATCAATCCAGGCACAGTATTACAGCTTTGAATTGGTAAAATACCAACTCAAGCCAACCTGAAATGCGTAAAAGCAACCCCTGACACAGTGTTTCTTTCTAATTAGAGCTCTTCAGAGAGGTATAGCTTTGTCCAGACACAAGGGAGCACCCAGTATAAGTCAAAACAAAACCGTTTCAGGCATAGAGTGACGCATAAATTATGCAAAAAAGAAGGAAAGAACTCTGGGTAGTTCTCCAGTTTAGGTGGAAAGCAGCTCCTGTTAGAGCACTCTCACAGTGCTACCTTGTGTCTGGACAAAGCTATACCTCTCTGAAGAGCTCTATTTAGAGCGAAACACTGTGTCAGGGGTTGCTTTTACTCATTTCAGGTTGGCTTGAGTTGGTATTTTACCAATTCAAAGCTGTAATACTGTGCCTGGAGTGATAAATGGCTTTTGTACTTTTACAGCTCGGCAAGGACCGCACTGTGCTAGTCCTATGCTTAAAGACTTTGCTGTAGAAATGGCAAAAGACTTTGCTGTAGAAATGGCAAAAGACTTTGTCCTTTTCTATCTCGGCATGAATAGCACTGTGCTAATCCTTTGCTTAAAGACTTTGATAGAAAAACAGACATTTGAGGTGAGCAGATTGTTGTATTCTCTTATTTTGTTCTAGTGTGCATTTCACTTTAATTGGAACATTCCAACTTTACTGATGTCATGATGTAACTTGGTGCTCTCGTGTTTCTAGTCTGTCAGTTGCTTCTTAGCCTTTGATGGGAACACCAGTTTTACTCTGTTACTTAAAATAAATAACCTCAACAATTTCAATGGTATTCTTGACTATGTAACTTCGAGTACATCAGATGGCGACGATGGGTTTATGAAGCAAGTGAGGTACAGAGTGAGTTTAGCAAAAGAAAACTCGACTGGTGGAAAAGAACCAAAGAAAGTGCAGAAACAAGGAAAGTGCGTGTACAAGGAAAGTGCTGAAACTTAAATATAAAGGAGATGTTCAAGTGTTCAAGAAAAGAAAAGCAGACAGCAAGTATTTCGGAGCCGTGAGCTGTTCAAGTCTTCAAGAAAAGAAAAGCTGACAAGAAGTATAGCGGAGCGGTGAGCAAGCTTTTTGACTTTAATTAACTTTTGTGAAGGATAAATGAAGAGCGCTTCATTTGATTTACAAATCGGAAGTTGGTGGCTACCGTCTGTTTAATGAGTACAATTAACGTGCTTGTTTAACGGAACGATTAGCTCAACGAGAGACATCGAAGCTTAGCATCATTTGAATGTACTCACAAACTCCACTCCATGAGCGAGCGTCTGGTGAGTGTAGCGTGCATCCACTGTTGATGACCTCGGAGAGCTAGGTGACGTTTCAAGAGACGTGACACGCATGCACGCGAAAGGAGACACATACGTGCAGCGTAAAGAAACGTAGCGGCCATATTGGATGCAAGAGCTGTTTCCTAGTAACATCCGGACGAGCTGGTGTAAAGTGGTGGGCACATTTGATGAACGCTAAATTACAACGGATTGAGTTAGAAGCGATATGTGGAGTTAGTAAAAGCTGTTTTATGTAAGGGGAAAGCATATTGAGAAATTTTTTTTGGGTGGAGGTGAAAGAACTTCACCGCAAACACGCTTAATTGCGAAGTAAGAAGGAAGAAGTGCATTGGGAGTGTGTAATATAAAGCTGAAAGATAATGGAGAACCCAAGTGTCATTGCACCTCCCATGTTTCTACAATTAAGCGGAGAACCACCTATAGAGTGGGATGAATGGATTGACATCTTTAAAAATTACATAGAGGCTTTGGATGGTAAAGACTTTAGTGCTTCAAGGAAAAAAGCTTTGCTACTAAGTGTTCTTGGAAAGGAAGGACAGCATGCTTTTAAGTACTTGCCTGTGGGTTTGAACCAGGATGGTAGAGCGATCACTAATGTGTACACAGAGGCAAAAGCAAGGATGAAGAAACAATATTCGAAGGAGGTGAATATCGTCATGGCGAGACATACGTTTTACACACAGCCGCAGAGGGCTGAGGAGTCGGTGGACCAATTTGTGACTAGATTACGGGAACTTTCTTTGAAGTGCAATTTTGAAGAAATGAGGGGCGAGATGATTAGAGATCAAATGATCGTCCAATGTAAGAACAAAAAAATGCAAGAAAAATTATGGGTAGCAAAGAACCTCACACTTCAAGCTGCTATAGACATAGCTAAAGTTGTCGAGGAATCTACTGCGTGTATGAAAGAGATGGAGAAAAATGAGAGTGTGAGAGAGAGTGGAAGCGGAACAGGGGTGTCCTGTGTGGCGCAAAATGAAGTTGCGGTAATGAATAAAAAGAGTTATGAAGCCAATGACAAAACGGAAAAGAGATATGGTGGAGGATACAACAGCGTGGAGAAGGGGAGATATCAAGGGAGGATGTGCAGCATGTGTGGCAGTACATATCACAATGCAGACTAGAAGCGCTGCTTTGCTTTTGACAAAGAATGTAGGAAGTGTGATAAGAAGGGGCACTTCTCGAGGATGTGTAAGATGACAAATAGTGACAAGGAGGCGATTGTTGAGGTGAAGCGTGAGATTGGTGAGGTGGAGAATGTTGAAGGTGCGGATAAAATATTATGTTTAGGTGAAGTGAATACACAACAGATGGAACCTGGAAGGAAAAATAGACCTAAAGCTAGCTTCAACATAAATAAAAGAGTTGTGGAGCTGATGGTTGACCCAGGTTCGTTTTGGACAATAATCCCGGAATGCTTATACAAAGAGAATTGGAAGGGAACAGTTTTGTTGCCTAAGGATATCAACCCTTGTGGATATCAAGGAGAGTGTATCGATTTGTTAGGGTACATGATGGCTGAAATTGGGTTTCAGGGACGTTCTATTAAGGGGAAGGTGTATGTTGCGAGTTCGGGACCAGCGATATTAGGATGGGGTCACCAGTACGACCTTCATATTGTCATTGATCCAAGAGCAAGACAACAGGTGATGGTTGTGGATGAGATGACTGCTGGAATGATTGTTGAAAGTATGCCAGACTTATTTGCAGAACGCATTGGTGAACTGAAAGGGTACGTACACAAAATTGTGTTAAGAGAAGATGCTGTTCCGATGCAGAATAAAGTGAGGAAAGTACCATTTATTGCGAGACAAGAAGTGAAGAAGATGCTGGATGACATGCTTGAGCAGGGTGTGATTGAACAAATAGAGACTTCACGTTGGGTTTCGCCAGTGGTGATCACGACCAAATCGGATGGCAAATTTAAGTTCTGTGTGGACCTTCGCACACTGAACCAGAATATTGTGGTGGATAATTATCCACTGCCGAATATCAATGAATTAATTTTGTCGTTGAAGGGTGGTAGATTTTTTTCGAAACTGGATTTACGAAGTGCTTACCATCAGATTAGGTTGCACAAACATTCTAAGGCGTTGACTGCGTTCATTACCACTGAGGGAGTTTATCAGTTTACCCGGATGCCCTTTGGACTCGCATCGGCGGCAGGAGTTTTTCAAAGGATGACGGGGTCGGTTTTGAAAGTAATAAGTAATGTGGTTAACTTTCAGGATGATGTTTTGCTGTTTGGATGGACAGTTGAGCAACATAACCAAATTTTGAAGGAGGTTTTGAATAAGATGGCGCAAGCGGGGTTAACATTAAAGAAAGAGAAGTGCAAATTTGCTGTGGAAGAAGTAGAATATTTGGGTTACACTCTTTCTTCTAGGGGTGTGAGGCCGAAGAGGGATCTTTTGGAGTCGATAAGAAAGGCACCGGCACCTTGTGACAAGGATCAATTGAGATCGTTCCTTGGACTCATAGAATACTATGCTAAGTTTGTGGAGAACTTTGCAGCAAAGACAGAGAAGATTAAGATGTTACTAAGGAAGGGTTGTAGATTCGTGTGGGATAATGAGCAGGAATAGTGTTTCGTTAACATCAAGAAGGCGATATGTGAGGCAAAAATCTTAACCCCATTTGATACCAAGCTTAAGTCTGTGTTGACGGTCGATGCCAGTGCCGTTGGTATTGGTGCGGTGTTAGCGCAGGTACATGATTCAGGGTTGAAGAAGGTGGCTTTTGCGTCACGGACACTTACGACTTCAGAAAGGAATTATTCCATTATTGAACGTGAGGCGTTGGCAGCCGCTTGGGGCTACGAGTACTTCAGAATGTACTTGTGGGGATTTGAGTTCAGGATGTTGACAGATCATAAACCGTTGGTGAAAATATTGCCACCAGGTGGTGCTGGAAAAGGGTTGGCTAGGTTGGCCGCTAGACTCCAGGAGTTTTTGTATAGGGTAGAGTATATTCCTGGGTGGAAAAATGGTCAGGCAGATGGGTTATCCAGACTTCCCTTACCTTGGGAGGTGGTGGACAAATCAGGTGTTGAATCAATGCAATCTGAGGGATCTGTGGCAGCGATAGATGAATTGGTGGATATGTGCACTGGTGCTATCAATAAGAGTAGGTGGAACTCATGTATGGCAAGTGATGAGGTATTAAGAGGAGTGAGAGAGTTGATTGTGAAAGGCCCTAGGAGGGAAAGTATTTTGCCTTTGGGTGTACGTCCATATGTGAAGATTTTGGAGGACTTGTCAATTCTTGATGATGAAGGAAATGTCATGATGAAGGATGATAAATCTTAATTCTTGAGGCGGGATGAATTTATCTTGTTTAAGTTGGCACACGAGGGACATCTGGGACAATCCCTTACTAAGAGAAGAATTAGGGAGTTTTTCTGGTGGCCGGGCATGGACCAGCAGGTCTCGGAGTGGGTTGAGAGGTGTACAGAGTGCTTTGAGAGTGAGAAAAGGTTGAGAGTTGGGTGTCAGGGGAACTTGGGAAAAATTGATAATCCAAATTTGCCTTGGCATACTGTGTGCCTGGATTTTATTGGTCCGTTTTATTCTTTGGGTCAAGAAATGAGATTTGGGTTTGTCTTGATTGATGTAACTTCAAAGTGGTTGGTGGTGAAATTTACAAAAGAGATAACGACAAAATCAACGATTAACTTGTTGACTGAGGTTTAGAGAGAGGAGGGTTACCCTGTGAGACTGATAACAGACAAAGGAACCCAATAGGTTTCAGAGGATATGGTGAAATTTCTAGATGTGTGTGGGATTGTTCACACCAGAACTTCTCTGTACAATCCACAAGGAAATGGTATCGTTGAAAGGGCTAACAGAATGGTGAAGGGTGTTATTCAGATGGCGGTGAGTTCTGGTGGGTGTGTAAGAGACATGGTAAATGACTTAGTTTTGGCGTATAGGAAGAATACCATTGACATTTTTGAGGTTATTTATTTTAAGTAACAGAGTAAAACTGGTGTTCCCATCAAAGGCTAAGAAGCAACTGACAGACTAGAAACACGAGAGCACCAAGTTACATCATGACATCAGTAAAGTTGGAATGTTCCAATTAAAGTGAAATGCACACTAGAACATGAAGTTTGAAGTTTGAAATACTTTATTCGATTTTGTTTTTTAAAATCAGAAAAGCGTACAAAAAAAAGACAATCATTAAAAATAAATGTGTACATTCAAGAATAAACATAACTTCAATTTAAAAAAAGACATAACCCCAACCTCGGAGTTCAATAGTGTAACATATTATTCAAGGGCTTTATCCCTATCTGGAGTAAAGATACACGGGTTTGTCCTTTATGATGAGTAGACTCAAGAGTTGCGACAGTTGTACAATGGATCAAATCTGTTGGAAACAGAAAAACTAATACCACTGGGTACCTGGACTTCCCCACCCAACGCATGGTGGCAGGCTATTGTTGGTCCTAACCGGGGGATATTTGGCATACAGGGATAAAAATCAAATAGATCCCAAATATGTATTGGGCCATCCCCTTCTTGGGGCGGACAAGATCTTAAGTAAGGTGCGATGTTCCGGTTCCTGAATCTAACCAGTACCAAGTCCCCTGAAATGTTTTTTGGTAGTGGGCCCAACCAGCCCACCCTTCTCACACTCAGGATTCCGCCGTCTTTATCCGGTGGTAGGGGTCTATTTCTTCCCATCCAGAATATAACTTTGTTCAATAGATCCTGCTGTCTTTCAGCTTTTCCCATCGCAAGTGCTGGTACTCCTGAGAGGACGGACACATATGGCGCTGCTTCTGGCGGGAGGTGTATGTGTGGTACTTTGCGTACTGTCTTGACCTCTGAGGGCCTTGGTATAACAGATTTGAAAGGAGCTTTGGGAATAGTTGAATCTGGGATTTTAGGGGATTGTAGGGTGACTTGCATGCTTTTGTGGATGGCAGTTGGCTTAGCTGTTGGAAAAGTGGTAGATGGCTGGGGTCGGTTCGATGTTGCTGAATTATCAATGGGTTTCAGGATAGCCGTGATTTTATTCTCTAGACCCGAGAGCCTTTCTCCTATAGCGTTGATTTTTTCTGTTAGTGGGGAAATGATGGTTTTAACAAGCTGTTCAATCTGAGTCAATAGAAGGATCTGGGAATAAGATATTGATTCATCCAGTTTGACATCAGTCTCCATGATGATAGGGAGATTATGAACAGACCATGCGTGGCTTACAGATGGTTTATGGAATTTGGATTGAGTCCTTTCGGCATTGTCCTCATCATGCTTTCTTTTGACGGGTAATAGCCATGGAAGTACAGAGGCTTGTGTATTGACTTTGTTCGATAAAAGGGGGGATTCCTGTGTCCTGCCTTTAGTATTTATAGTACCGGTGCCTTTGGCAAGAGAGGGTGCATCCAAACTGACATACTTTGTTTTGCATAGACTGTTTAGTTCATCCCACAGGGACAGGTTATGCTCTCTTGGGGAGTTTAATGGAGGAGATAGTGTACTAGATGGAGAGTAACAAGGACAGTTTATGTCTATCACTTGAACAGTAGGCAAAGAGCTTGTGGTAATCGTTTGGTGCATTTGCGCAGCTGAGCTTGTTCCCCCCGTGCAGGGCATAATCAGAGTGGAGATAGTGATATTACAGAAAAGAGTCAAAATAATGTGTGTACACTATACCTCCTTTAGCAGAAGTTACAAGGGGGGTGGCCCGTCCCGTCCTATTCGGTCCACTGAGGGCCACAGAGGGCCCGCCCTTTGCCCGGGCTTAGCCCGGCGCACACCCGAGCGCGTCCCGCGACGCGGAGGGAGTGTCCTGCTCAAGTAGCACCTCCGGGCGCGCTGTGGCCTGATGCAGGAAGTGGCCGCTAAGCTCCCTGGGAGCTGTAGTCTCCAGCCGCAGGATGGCGTGCAGTGGCGGCGAGACTTACAGCATTAGGGCCCCAGGAGCGCGTCGGCGAGCGTCTTCCCCGCAGGTATGTCCGCCCCTCACTGGCCGGTTACTTCTCCCCCTCGCTCCACCGAGGGAGCGTCCTGCTCAAGTAGCGCCTCCGGGCGCGCTGTGGCCGGATGCAGGAAGTGGCCGCTAAGCTCCCTGGGAGCTGTAGTCTCCAGCCGCAGGATGGCGTGCAGTGGCGGCGAGACTTACAGCATTAGGGCCCCAGGAGCGCGTCGGCGAGCGTCTTCCCCGCAGGTATGTCCGCCCCTCACTGGCCGGTTACTTCTCCCCCTCGCTCCACCGAGGGAGCGTCCTGCTCAAGTAGCGCCTCCGGGCGCGCTGTGGCCGGATGCAGGAAGTGGCCGCTAAGCTCCCTGGGAGCTGTAGTCTCCAGCCGCAGGATGGCGTGCAGTGGCGGCGAGATTTACAGCATTAGGGCCCCAGGAGCGTGTCGGCGAGCGTCTTCCCCGCAGGTATGTCCGCCCCTCACTGGCCGGTTACTTCTTCCCCTCGCTCCACCGAGGGAGCGTCCTGCCCAACAGTCTTCTTTCCCATGCAAGTAAAGTGAACTGCTACAATCGTAATGCAAATTAATAAAGAAGAAAAAGTGCCAGGGCTCGAGTTTTCACCACCAGAGCTTATTTATTCAGCTGGTGTATACCTTCCTTTCATTATTTCCAGAAGGTGCGCATTTGTCATTATTTCGACATTTCAAAACATATTTAAATTTTTAAACAAAGGGTGAGACATTCCTTTAGGTATAGAGACAACATTTCATACATTGAAAATGCTTGCAATATATTCAAACATGGAACAAATCAAAAAGAATTCATGAATGGTTACACTTTCGCTATTTCATGCAAAACAAACAATAAATCATGTACACCTCAGCTTATTCGAGTATTTTTAAATACATTGCCCTATGGTATTATGCGCCACTTAGAGCAGCCAAATAGCCGACGCGTTTCCAAACCCTTCTTTAAGTTAATGGGGTTCTTCCTCAGGGCTGGGCTGTATACCTGTGGTGTAAAATTAAGGGACATTTAGTATCTCCTATCTCCCAAATGTCTTAAATTATTTAATTATCCGGAAAAAAACCTTTGTTGGATTTTTACCTTGTCTCACGGTATTGTGGACTGCTGTTCTCAAATGGGGGGCATCGGGTAAACTTGATATTTCACCATTACCTAAACAAGGTTAAAGGTTGGTGATTCGTGTGAGTATGGAAAATTCTGGCAACGTGTTTGGTGTCACAGTTTAAAGACGCGCTGGCACCTACTTGTTTTCTCTTAGCAGTGCCTGGGCCCTCCGCCGCGTCTCATACAAGTAAGCAAGATCATAACGCGAACATGCGCAAAGGTCGGGTACTGGTTCCGATTTGGGATTAATTTCGAAATTTTGCATCACACAGAAAGAGTATTGGTGGAACATGCGATCAACTGCTCCTAAAGGTTATTTCGAGTTAGCGACCGAGCAGAAGAAGAGAAAACAAGTAGGTGCCAGCGCGTCTTTAAACTGTGACACCAAACACGTTGCCAGAATTTTCCATACTCACACGAATCACCAACCTTTAACCTTTGGGAGATAGGAGATACTAAATGTCCCTTAATTTTACACCACAGGTATACAGCCCAGCCCTGAGGATGAACCCCATTAACTTAAAGAAGGGTTTGGAAACGCGTCGGCTATTTGGCTGCTCTAAGTGGCGCATAATACCATAGGGCAATGTATTTAAAAATACTCGAATAAGCTGAGGTGTACATGATTTATTGTTTGTTTTGCATGAAATAGCGAAAGTGTAACCATTCATGAATTCTTTTTGATTTGTTCCATGTTTGAATATATTGCAAGCATTTTCAATGTATGAAATGTTGTCTCTATACCTAAAGGAATGTCTCACCCTTTGTTTAAAAATGTAAATATGTTTTGAAATGTCGAAATAATGACAAATGCGCACCTTCTGGAAATAATGAAAGGAAGGTATACACCAGCTGAATAAATAAGCTCTGGTGGTGAAAACTCGAGCCCTGGCACTTTTTCTTCTTTGAAGTTTATAACCTATCACACCAATAAAGATTTATACATAAAGACTTGTCATTCAATATTTTCAAATTTCACAAAATTACACGACGTGAAGAAGAAGATTGGTTCTTTTAATTTCAAAGACTTTCCCTCAGTCCAGCCAACACGTGTTTCGTCGATAGGGCAGAAACCCTCGACTTCATCAGGGCTGGGAAAAGATACAATACAAAGATATATTGGAGTTGCGAGATCCATTATCTCGTGATTTGCAAGTCTACATTAAGTCAATGAATTTTTACATGCAAATAAGTGGGAGAAAACATTTCTCGTGCACATCATTGTGCGGTATGGATCCGTGCATTTGAGGAGAAAAAGGAGGAGGGATTAAAAATCATCTCCCATACCGATACAAGTAATAACCTTTCCAGGTAAAGGAAAAGAAATCATACCCCACAGTTCGTGCTGATTATTCTTATGTATATCGTGCTATAGTGAGTATAGTAAATGGACTTGTGCTCACCCCAGTAGTTGGCAATCTTTATAGTGTTGAATTTTGTGAATTAGTAGTGCCGGGTCTAAAATTCAATCAGGAAAGTATATTAGAAAAGTGCTCCGTTAGCTTCATAAGAATGCTGAGTACTTCATACTCAGGCTTACCTGATATCAAATTGCTAGTGGACCTGTGTTCCTAAAACGACCAGGTTGAGATGGATATTAGATTCCCTGCAAGGTACATATACACCTCCACCATCTAGACAATGTTATATTATAATGGTGTGCCCAAGGCATAGGACGTACCTTCTAGCTGGTTATATTTCCGGCCCAGCTTATGGCATGGGCAAAGATTCTTCCTCTCTGTCAGGTCTTTAGTCAGTAACAAGCGTGTCCGCTGAAAATCACAAATGAATGCATATTGTCCCGTTCTAGTATAAAAAGCGACAATATTAGGAGGTAAGAGACGAACATCCAACGGGTCTCAGGAACCTTTCGAAATGGCAAATAGCATTAGATTACTTCGAACTTTCTCGCACTAACACGAGCCATTGGCATTTATTTTGGCAGCGGGCGCAAACCTGACTCCGTCAATATTACTGGAGGAAGGACCTTTAAGATTTTTAACTTATGCCGGGATTTAACTAATAGATTGCCGGAGTACGGGGAACTGCAAGAATTACCGATTTGAAGGTAAGCTCTTACCAGAGATTGGTGGGATTAAATATCCAATTACGGTCGCTTTTTATACTAGAACGGGACAATATGCATTCATTTGTGATTTTCAGCGGACACGCTTGTTACTGACTAAAGACCTGACAGAGAGGAAGAATCTTTGCCCATGCCATAAGCTGGGCCGGAAATATAACCAGCTAGAAGGTACGTCCTATGCCTTGGGCACACCATTATAATATAACATTGTCTAGATGGTGGAGGTGTATATGTACCTTGCAGGGAATCTAATATCCATCTCAACCTGGTCGTTTTAGGAACACAGGTCCACTAGCAATTTGATATCAGGTAAGCCTGAGTATGAAGTACTCAGCATTCTTATGAAGCTAACGGAGCACTTTTCTAATATACTTTCCTGATTGAATTTTAGACCCGGCACTACTAATTCACAAAATTCAACACTATAAAGATTGCCAACTACTGGGGTGAGCACAAGTCCATTTACTATACTCACTATAGCACGATATACATAAGAATAATCAGCACGAACTGTGGGGTATGATTTCTTTTCCTTTACCTGGAAAGGTTATTACTTGTATCGGTATGGGAGATGATTTTTAATCCCTCCTCCTTTTTCTCCTCAAATGCACGGATCCATACCGCACAATGATGTGCATGAGAAATGTTTTCTCCCACTTATTTGCATGTAAAAATTCATTGACTTAATGTAGACTTGCAAATCACGAGATAATGGATCTCGCAACTCTAATATATCTTTGTATTGTATCTTTTCCCAGCCCTGATGAAGTCGAGGGTTTCTGCCCTATCGACGAAACACGTGTTGGCTGGACTGAGGGAAAGTCTTTGAAATTAAAAGAACCAATCTTCTTCTTCACGTCGTGTAATTTTGTGAAATTTGAAAATATTGAATGACAAGTCTTTATGTATAAATCTTTATTGGTGTGATAGGTTATAAACTTCAATCTGTGGATTACTGGTGGGGATGATGACAACCCATACCTAGGCACCCAATGACATATATAATCAACAGTATATATATAAATATTTGCCCATATTCCGTGAAGCGCCAATTCCGCCAAGACTAGTCATCCTCTAAAAACTTACATAGCCTGTTACATTGGTGGGGCAGCTACGGAGGCACGAATAATCACTTGTATCGGATACTATGGATAGAGGTAAAGAGGCAGCGGAACTATTTGACAGCTTAGCGAGAGGTGAAACAGTAACCACCTCTCTGGCAAGTGGCAACACTAACAAGACAAATGAAGGATTGAGGGAGAAATTTGTTAGATTAGAAAAACTGAAGATAGCAGAAAATTCAAAATGGTGGGATGGAGCGACTCTAGAGCAATATGTACGTCTTAAAAGAATCCCTAGGGGACTCCGCTCACAAATATTACCCACTTATGACGATCTTGAGGAGGATCTCCTGTTAGCCTGGGAAAAGGAGTTGATCTCCAATTCCAATAATTTGATGAACATTCTAATTGAGAATGCCTCTCGCAAAGTTAAGAAACTGCAGGGTGAAATTGCATCATTGGAATTGGAAATTAAAGAACTTAACCTCCCTGAAGCCACAGAAAAAAACTACGAAATTCTTAAGAAGGTACTAGAGAAACACCAGACAGATATCAAACAGCGCAAAGCACGCAAGATAAAGAGGGATGAGACCGACTACAAGCAAGGTAGAGTGTTTACCTACGCTAGGAAATATGATCATTTGATAGATAAAGGAACTAAGGGAACGACGGAACAAGCTCAAAACCTAACCCCAGCGAGCTCTGTTTCAACATCTATGGAGACCCTTCCTAGTGAAAATGAAGGAATCTCATCTGATGACGCTGCACAATGTAGTGCTTTTTTAAGGGAGGTGAAACTAAAAAAACGGGGGGACAGGGACCTATCAAGACAAAAGGTAAATACACCAAAAAGACAAGGAGGGGAAAAAGAGGAGGATCCAAATGCAGGAAGGCAGGGAATGAGATTGAGGTCCTGGAGGAAGTAACAGATAACATGAATGAATGTACCGGTGTCCAAGTGGTGAATCTCAGTGACAAAATACTATCTCCTGATATGATTTCTGTACTTGAACGTGGCATGAGTTTTTGTCCAAAGGAACAGGGCGACATCCATAAATCTATGGTTGATCTATTCAAATTTACTCGTAAATTAAAATTGAAAAAACATTTTGAATGTATGCAAACTGTGAATAAAAGCATAGAAATACAAGCCTCGGATGTGACTCATGTAATACCTACAATTCAAGATATCAGAGATAGTGAGATATTACTGTCTATAGTAGATGATGACAGGGACCATATGTCTATAGATGAACTGTTACTTGATCATGATATAGAACCTGATAATACCATCTCTAGTGGTCTACATAACAAGTCTCGATGGACTCCCACATTACCTAGTGGTAATAGTGTGGACATGTTTCACAAACTAGTCACTGAAGATCTATACACCCACTTGAATCATAACAGGAAACATAAGAGGTTGTCTGATAACTTAAATACGAATGAACGCAAGGCACTGGTGGAATTATGCAAACTATCAAATGTGACCATCAGGGAGGCAGATAAAGGGGGGAATATCGTGGTAATGAACACGACCAATTACAATGCTGAGATTTTGACACAACTGAGAGATGACACATGCTATGAAAGACTAAGTGGTAATTCGATGGAACAACTGAAGGCTAACATTAATACCCACTTGGAAAAATGGTGGCTTGAGGGTCTGATTAGCAGGGAAGAACTAACATATTTGAAAATAGACAAACCCAGATTCCCCTGTATCTACACTCTACCCAAGATACATAAGAACGCACAACATCCACCAGGTAGGCCTATCATCTCTAGTATAGGGGGCCCCACTGAGAAACTTTCGCAATATGTTGATAACTTTTTACAGCCACTGGTACGCAATTTACCAGCATATATCAGGGACACTAAACACATCCTTAGTATTTTGTCGGATGTGGCATGGGAGGAAGGCATGATTATGGCTAGCCTTGATGTCACCTCCTTATATACCAATATAAGAACGGAATTGGGTCTTGGGGCAGCTAGGAAATTTCTGGAGAAAAGACCAGCATCCCAATGGGCACACACGGAGATGCTATTAGATATGATGAATCTAATACTACAAAACAATGTCTTTCTATTTGAAACAACGTGGTATCGTCAGAAACAGGGAGTAGCCATGGGCTCCAGATTCTCCCCTTCGTATGCGAACCTTTTCATGGGCAGGTTCGAGGAGGAGTGGATCTGGGGCCCACATGGCCCAAAGTGGAGTGATTATATCATCTACTGGGGTCGCTATATAGACGACTGTCTGTTAATTTGGGCAGGAGACATGAATAGTCTCATGGAATTTTGTGAACATTTAAACTCGAATTTGATGGGTATTCAGTTAACTCACTCCATAAGTACAACCCAAATAGAATTTCTAGACTTATCACTTTTTATTGAAAACAACAAAATACAGAGTAGACTCTTCAGAAAACCCACTTCTTGTAACTCCATATTACATGCTGGGAGCTCACACCCTAGACATCAAATTCAATCCATTCCCTTTGGAGAATTTACCCGAGCAAGAAGAAATTGTAGTAAAGATGATGACTTTCTAAAATGCAAAGACAACATGAAGAGTAGATTTATATCTAGGGGGTACAACAGAGATATGATTGCTAAGGCGGAACAGAGAATAGACAAAGTCCCAAGAGAAATGACCCTTCGGGACACTCAGAAAGAGAACAAAGGGAACAATAAGATCAGACTGATCACTAACTATGATAATGCAGCAACTGTATTGAGAAACAGTATGCACAAACATTGGTGGATATTAAACAATGATAAAGTTCTGAACAAATATATCACCAAAAATCCTCTCATAACATATAGAAAGGGTAGAAGTATAAAATCCTGGATAAGTCCAACTTACCCAGTGAGATCCGGAATAGTTCCTGACTGGCTGACACAAAAAAGCATTGGCTTCCACAAATGTGGAATTTGCAAAATTTGTCCCATGGCTATGAATAAAACCAAAACGTTTCGCAACTACATGGGAAAAGAATTTGTAATTAAACAATTACTCAATTGCAATAGCTGCTTTGTAGTCTATATGATTAAATGCATTTGTGGCAGTTTCTATATAGGTAGCACTAAAAGAATGCTAAAAGAGAGGATGTTTGAACATATAAGAGCCATCAAACACCAAGACACTAGATATAACACCGCGACACACGTGAACCAGTGTCCTAAACAAGGCAAACAGAAAACAATTAGCTTCTGTGCAATAGATCAGGTAAAAAATGATCCAAGAGGAGGCAATAGAGAATTGGCCTTGAGGCGCAGAGAAGCGTCATGGATACTGACCATGCGTGCGGTGGAGTATGGGATGAACTCAGACCAGGAACTTCATTACTATCTGGGGGACTAAGTATAACATTAGACCGATATACTAATAAAAGAGATGTTTGTTATTTATAACTGAACTGCATATAATGATGGTCAAGCACAACTGAACCGCATATAATGATTTGACCACCATACATCTGTCTGTACCCTGTAACCGCGACTTTGTATTAATGTATTATGTGTACCTTAACTAATAACTGTAACTATATGTATGACAATTAACAATGTATTCATAATAACAGATATATTTGGCCCCACAGTTCTCACTTGACACCATAAATCACTGAGTAGTCAATGCAATTACAGGCTATATTTAGCTACTGTATTACACGTTATTATAAGTAGATCTAAGAGCACCAAAGTACTGAAATGGCAAGGATATAGTGTTCTCGGTTAATACTTATATACCATTCAAAGATGGCCGAATGCGTTTAGGTGTATCACCACCACGTCTGTTTCTTGAACCGGACGGGCAAGCCGTGTTATATATACTAGCTTCCGGGTTAGATTTGCCGACTTTCAAAATACGGAAGACCGGTAGAGACACAAGTGGGACTTTTTGCCGCCCCAGGACTCCTCAATATTAGGAGGTAAGCGACGAGCATCCAACGGGTCTCAGGAACCTTTCGAAATGGCAAATAGCATTAGATTACTTCGAACTTTCTCGCACTAACACGAGCCATTGGCTTTTATTTTGGCAGCGGGCGCAAACCTGACTCCGTCAATATTACTGGAGGAAGGACCTTTAAGATTTTTAACTTATGCCGGGATTTAACTAATAGATTGCCGGAGTACGGGGAACTGCAAGAATTACCGATTTGAAGGTAAGCTCTTACCAGAGATTGGTGGGATTAAATATCCAATTACGGTCGCTTTTTATACTAGAACGGGACAATATGCATTCATTTGTGATTTTCAGCGGACACGCTTGTTACTGACTAAAGACCTGACAGAGAGGAAGAATCTTTGCCCATGCCATAAGCTGGGCCGGAAATATAACCAGCTAGAAGGTACGTCCTATGCCTTGGGCACGCCATTATAATATAACATTGTCTAGATGGTGGAGGTGTATATGTACCTTGCAGGGAATCTAATATCCATCTCAACCTGGTCGTTTTAGGAACACAGGTCCACTAGCAATTTGATATCAGGTAAGCCTGAATATGAAGTACACAGCATTCTTATGAAGCTAACGGAGCACTTTTCTAATATACTTTCCTGATTGAATTTTAGACCCGGCACTACTAATTCACAAAATTCAACACTATAAAGATTGCCAACTACTGGGGTGAGCACAAGTCCATTTACAATACTCACTATAGCACGATATACATAAGAATAATCAGCACAAACTGTGGGGTATGATTTCTTTTCCTTTACCTGGAAAGGTTATTACTTGTATCGGTATGGGAGATGATTTTTAATCCCTCCTCCTTTTTCTCCTCAAATGCACGGATCCATACCGCACAATGATGTGCATGAGAAATGTTTTCTCCCACTTATTTGCATGTAAAAATTCATTGACTTAATGTAGACTTGCAAATCACGAGATAATGGATCTCGCAACTCCAATATATCTTTGTATTGTATCTTTTCCCAGCCCTGATGAAGTCGAGGGTTTCTGCCCTATCGACGAAACACGTGTTGGCTGGACTGAGGGAAAGTCTTTGAAATTAAAAGAACCAATCTTCTTCTTCACGTCGTGTAATTTTGTGAAATTTGAAAATATTGAATGACAAGTCTTTATGTATAAATCTTTATTGGTGTGATAGGTTATAAACTTCAATCTGTGGATTACTGGTGGGGATGATGACAACCCATACCTAGGCACCCAATGACATATATAATCAACAGTATATATATAAATATTTGCCCATATTCCGTGAAGCGCCAATTCCGCCAAGACTAGTCATCCTCTAAAAACTTACTTTTTCTTCTTTATTAACGTACGTTGTCCAGCCAGGACCCGTAGGACAAAACCCCCCTATCTATAGATACAATCGTAATGCAGGCTGCTCTTCACTCTTGGTTTCTCCCCCTCTTTAAGGCGCTCATTGCTGACCCATAGCCGTAAAATAAAAATAACGCCAAGTAACAGTAGTCCTGGGACGGCAAAAGATAGAAATAGTCCGAAAAGGAAAATAAATGTGAATAATGACACAGAAGAGAGATGAGAGCAGAGAGAGGTGAAAGAGAAGAGGGGAGAGGCAGAGGGAAAGGGAGAGAGGGGGGCTGCGGCGGGGAAGGGGGGCCGCGGGCAAACCGAAAAGAAAAGAAAAACGGGGACGAAAAAAAGAGGAAAAGCGGCCGAGATCCCCCTTCCTCCTCCGACCTCCGGCCGCTGCGCACTACGTCACACTAGAACATAATAAGAGAATACAACACAGATCTAGAGTGTCGCTGGTGAAGAGAGTGCTCTAACAGGAGCTGCTTTCCACCTAAACTGGAGAACTACCCAGAGTTCTCTCCTTTTTTGCATAATTTATGCGTCACTCTATGCCTGAAAGGGTTTTGTTTTGATATATATATATTCTCCAAAGAATGCCCCTGCATTGAAGACGCACTCCTCCAACCAGTAAGTTAACAAACTTTTTATGGCTCAGGAACAGGATTTCAGCTCCGCTTTTATGTCCATTTACCTAACGCGTTTCAGAGCATTCATGCTCTTTCATCAGAGGCAGATTTAAAAAGCACATCTCTTTAGCACGTACCCACAGTTCCCTGCGCGCTCAATTAATTTGTTTGGCCTCTGGTGTGCCGTTCTTAATAAATTCAATTCCAATTGCGCGCTGGAACTTGTAGTGTCCATTCCATGCCCAATGTTACCTCCAGTGGTTGTGTGCCTTTTAAAATATTTTCTGGACCGATAACAGCCCCCCAGTGGGCCCCAGAGCTGAAAGCTTGCTCCAAAGTTAGAGCACCAGCTGCGCCGTCCATGTCCTGACTGGTTCCGGTCTGGCGAGCCCTTTACCACATTCCAGGGCGGTGCGAACTCCTACGGCTGGGCCAGCCGCATGTAAATATTCTCCAAAGAATGCCCCTGCATTGAAGACGCACTCCTCCAACCAGTAAGTTAACAAACTTTTTATGGCTCAGGAACAGGATTTCAGCTCCGCTTTTATGTCCATTTACCTAACGCGTTTCAGAGCATTCATGCTCTTTCATCAGAGGCAGATTTAAAAAGCACATCTCTTTAGCACGTACCCACAGTTCCCTGCGCGCTTAATTAATTTGTTTGGCCTCTGATGTGCCGTTCTTAATGAATTCAGTTCCAATTGCACGCTGGAACTTGTAGTGTCCATTCAATGCCCAATGTTACCTCCAGTGGTTGTGTGCCTTTTAAAATATTTTCTGGACCGATAACAGCCCCCCAGTGGGCCCCAGAGCTGAAAGCTTGCTCCAAAGTTAGAGCACCAGCTGTGCCGTCCATGTCCTGACTGGTTCCGGTCTGACTGGAGGGCTAGAAAGAATAAATGAACATTAATTGGGCAGTTTAAATTGGTTGACAAACGGACCACACCAAAGTGGAACAATTAAGACTACGACTCCCGGCATGCTGTTCACTGGAGAACACGTGCCTGAAGGGTATTAAATGTGGCAGTCTATTCCTGTTTTGCTTCAACTTGCCCTGCCCCATGATTAAGGTGCAGGAGCACCGAAACGCGTAGGGAGACAGAAATTTACCGGGCTAGAAATGCCGCTTTTGCACAATAAAGGTTCTGTTGAACGGCCTCTCGTGGAGGGCATCTCTGAAGCTTGGGGGCTTTCTTGGAGGATGTTTATACACGGCTGCTCCAGCCGTGGGATGATGCACCGCCGTATACATCGGAAGCAGGTCTGTGTGGCTGTAAACCTTGTTACAGCCTGTTCCAGCACGAGAGATGAACATTTAAAAGCGGCGCTTCTAAACCTGGGGCCCACTGGAGGGCTAGAAAGAATAAATTAACATTAATTGGACAGTTTAAATTGGTTGACAAACGGACCACACCAAAGTGGAACAATTAAGACTACGACTCCCGGCATGCTGTTCACTGGAGAACACGTGCCTGAAGGGTATTAAATGTGGCAGTCTATTCCTGTTTTGCTTCAACTTGCTCCGCCCCATGATTAAGGTGCAGGAGCACCGAAACGCGTAGGGGGACAGAAATATACCAGGCTAGAAATGCCGCTTTTGCACAATAAAGGTTCTGTTGAACGGCCTCTCGTGGAGTGCATCTCTGAAGCTTGGGGGCTTTCTTGGAGGATGTTTGGATGATGCACCGCCGTATACATCGGAAGCAGGTCTGTGTGGCTGTAAACCTTGTTACAGCCTGTTCCAGCACGAGAGATGAACATTTAAAAGCGGCGCTTCTAAACCTGGGGCCCACTGGAGGGCTAGAAAGAATAAATTAACATTAATTGGGCAGTTTAAATTGGTTGACAAACGGACCACACCAAAGTGGAACAATTAAGACTACGACTCCCGGCATGCTGTTCACTGGAGAACACGTGCCTGAAGGGTATTAAATGTGGCAGTCTATTCCTGTTTTGCTTCAACTTGCCCCGCACCATGATTAAGGTGCAGGAGCACCGAAACGCGTAGGGGGACAGAAATTTACCGGGCTAGAAATGCCGCTTTTGCACAATAAAGGTTCTGTTGAACGGCCTCTCGTGGAGTGCATCTCTGAAGCTTGGGGGCTTTCTTGGAGGATATATATATATATATATGTCCATATATATAACAATAGACACACAGTGCAGCCTTCCATATACTAGAAACGCTGAGCAATGTTGTAAGAATTTCCCTTGCACATAAATACAATTCCAATAAAGCAGGGAGAAAGAAAACACATTTGAAAACTGCTTTAATGCACAGCAGAAAACATAATCTTGCAAAGAGGAATGAAAGAACATTGCCAGCACATAAGCTGCATTGTAGAAACATCAGGGTAGAAAGCTAAAGCGCTAACCCACAGAAATGCACAGAATAAACTGGCACTGTGCCTTTAAGGCAGTCATGACTCCTAGCTTTCCATCATGCATCAGGGGTGACATTGAGGTCAGTTGGTCTTTGCGGAGACCCGAAAGCCAGGGCACAAAGAGATGATATGTATCTTGATCACTTGCCCGGGGAGGCGGGTGGGTTGCTTATGACATTGATTAGGATACCCCTGGAAGAGACCTAGGATTACAGGTAAGTAGCTTATCCTTCTCTTCCAGGGGATCATCATCAATAGTCATAAGCACATGAGTAGAATAGCAAACCCATCCCCTCATCCTGCAGGCAATTGACAAGTGTAAAATAAAGATACATTGTTAAAAAAAAAAAAACATTTCAAAGACTCCAATTAAGCTAGCATTGGAATAGATTCTTCAAGGAGCCAGTCCTAACGGATGTATGACGTTATAACGCATACATTTACAACGCCTACCTTTACAAAGCAATTATTACAACGCAGGAACCATTCCAACGAACTACCATTACAATGCATTTTTTTTACAACGTAATACTTTTACAACGCATACCATTACAACGTAAGTATTGGTAAGTATATAGTATTTTTTAAAATGTAATTAATTAAAATTAATTTAATTAATTTTAATTTAATATTATTTTTAATTTATTTTTACCCTGTACCCCTGTACCCCAAAATGGTAAGTATATAATTGTTTTTTTAATTTAATTAATTAAAATTAATTTAATTTATTTTAATTTAATATTATTTTTAATTTATTTTTACCCTGTACCCCTGTACCCCAAAACCCAAACCTAGCCCTGAACCCTAAAAATACCCCTTTACCCAAAAACCCAAACCTGGCCCTGAACCCTAAAAATACCCCTTTACCCAAAAACCCAAACCTGGCCCTGAACCCTAAAAATACCCCTTTATCCAAAAACCCAAACCTGGCCCTGAACCCTAAAAATACCCCTTTACCCAAAAACCCAAACCTGGCCCTGAACCCTAAAAATACCCCTTTACCCAAAAACCCAAACCGGGCCCTGAACCCTAAAAATACCCCTTTACCCAAAAACCCAAACCTGGCCCTGAACCCTAAAAATACCCCTTTACCCAAAAACCCAAACCTAGCCCTGAACCCTAAAAATACCCCTTTACCCAAAAACCCAAACCTGGCCTTGAACCCTAAAAATACCCCTTTACCCAAAAACCCAAACCTAGCCCTGAACCCTAAAAATACCCCTTTACCCAAAAACCCAAACCTAGCCCTGAACCCTAAAAATACCCCTTTACCCAAAAATCCAAACTTGGCCCTGAACCCTAAAAATACCCCTTTACCCAAAAACCCAAACCTTGCCCTGAACCCTAAAAATACCCCTTTACCCAAAAACAAATTTTTTTTACTATAATTATATACTTACGTTGTAATGGTATGCGTTGTAAAGGTATTGCGTTGTAAAAAATGCGTTGTAATGGTATTTCGTTGTAATGGATCCTGCGTTGTAAAAATTGCGTTGTAAAAGTAGTCCGTTGTAATAGTTGCGTTGTAACTGTTGTATACCGTCCTAACAGATCCGTAGTTTACAAACAATTAATCAGCCTTTCTAATGGATTTTGTTACCTCCAAATAGAATTTGAGAACCCTCTTGAGGTCTAAAGAGTAAAGAGACCTTTCCGCTGGTGTAGCAGGATTGGGCAAAAAGAGGGGAGAGAAATTGTCTGGTTGACATGGAAGTCAGACACCACTTTGGGTAGGAAAGAAGGGTGAGTTCTCAAAACCACCCTATTGTGATTGAAAACCGTATATGGTTCCTTAGAACAGAGTGCTTGCATTTTACTTACTCTGCGTGCTGATGTAATAGCCACCAGAAAGGCTACTTTCCATGGCCTTATGAATGGGTTCGAAAGGAGGACCCATCAATTTTGACAAAACTAGATTCATCTCCCAAGGAGAAGAAGGAGGTCGGACAGGGAGGGGTAAACCTTCTTCAACCCCTGAAGGAAGTCCTTGACCACCGGAAGTTGAAAGAAAGAAGGTTATTTAGGTGATGTTCTATAGGCTGCAATGGCCGCCAAATGAACTTTTATGGAAGTGTATTTCAAACCAGATTTGGCCAAGTATAGCAGATACGGCTAGATTACCTCTTCTTGCCCACTAGTCGGACTACAACCATTACACATACACACAAGTAAAATCTTTTCCATTTAAAAGAGTAAGAGGTTCTTGTGGATGGTCTCTTTGACTCCCTCAAAATGTCCATGCAGTCCTGAGAAAGGTTCAAATGTCCGTACTGCAGGACCTCAGGAGCCATGCTGCCAAGCTCAGCGAGGGAAGGCTGGGGTGCAGAATCTTCCCTCGCATTTTGGTCAGAAGGTCTGGCCTGCACTGGAGTCTCCTGTGCGGACAGATCGAGAGTTGTAATAGGTCCGGATACCACCATTGGCGAGGCCAGTCCGGTGCTATCAGGATCATCTTCATCCTGGATCGCATGAGCTCGGTCACCACCTTCGGGAGGCGAGGAAGGCGCCGGAAAGACGTATGCAAACGTCCCGGACCAGTCTATCAAAAGAGCATTCCCTCTCGTTCCTGGTTGGTAAAATCTGGATGCGAAGGTGTGGCATTTTGGTTTAGATCGTCTGCAAAGAGGTCGATGGATGGACAACCCCATTGAAGAAAAATGTACGCCCCCACCTCGTCGTTGAGCACCCAGTCTCCTTGTTCTCCGAAGTGTCGGCTGAGAGCGTCTGCTCGCATGTTCTGTTCTCCTGGCAGGTGCACCCCGTGATCGAGAGGTTCCTGGCCAGCAGCCAGTGCCAGATTGCTTGAGATTCCAGAGACAGAGGGCAAGAGTGTGTTCCACCTTGTTTGTTTAAGGAATACATGGTGGTTGTATTGGCCGTTTCTATCAGAATCGACTCAGACCGACTCAATGCCTTGAGAGCCAAATGAAGCGCCCGCAATTCTAACTTGTTGATATGAAAGGTCTGCTCCTTACTGGTCCATCTGCCCTGAGTCTGCAGTTGACCCAGATGCGCTCCCCATTCCTGAAGAGACGCATCTGTGATCAAGGATTGTTTTGGAAGAGGTTGATGGAATGGGACTCGCACTAGAAGATTCTTTGGCTGAGACCACCAGAGAATGGATTTCTTCACAGCTTGAGAGAGGAGAATTCGGTTTACCCAATGACCCGAGGATTGGTCCCATTTGTCCTCCAGATCCTGCTGCAAAGGTCTCATTCTCAATCTAGAGCTGGGTATGAGAAAGATGCAAGAGGCCATGAACCTCAGTAGAGACGCCACTTGCCTTACTGATGGTTGATGTGCTTGAAGGATGATATTGCATTTGTTTCTCATTGATAACAGTCTCTCTTCCAAAGGAAACACTTTTTCTAGGCCGGAGGCCAAGGTGGAGCCCAGATAGTGAAGGGAAGGAGTGGGCCGATGAACTGATTTTTCCATGCTCACATGAAGTTCAAGCGGTGAAGGCGATCTAGGTAGATGTAGTAGTGGTGCTGCACCATGTGAGGAGATGATCCCTTCAACAGTCAGTCGACCAGGTACAGATACACAAACAGGCCTTGGCAATGTAATGCTGCCGCCACCACTTCCAATCATTTCGTGAATACCAGTGGGGCAGATTTGAGGCCGAACGGTAAGACTCTCAACTAGTAATGCTTTGCGCCTAACATGAATGTCAGAAACTTCCGATGTCGTGGTGCAATTGGAATGTGAAATTACGCATCTTGGAGATCCACCGAACAAATCCAATCTCCTTTCTTTAGATGTGGAAATATTTGATGGAGCGCCAACATGCGAAACTTCTCCTTTCGGATGAACTTGTTCAGAGATCGGAGATCTAGAATAGGTCTGAACTTGTCTGCGTGGTCTTTTTTCAGAACAAGGAAATATCTGGAGTAGACTCCTTTTCCCCTCTTGGCAGAAGGGACCTCTTCTATAGCTAGTTTGTTCAGAAGGGTCAACACTTCCTGACGCAGCAGTTTCAGGTGTTGAGGATGTGACCTTACCGGAAGAATGTCTCTTGGAGGCGCGCAGAAACGTAGCGCGTATCCATTGCACAGTATATTTAGCACCCACTGATCTTTAGTGATGTTGCGGCACTCTTTTATGCAATTTGAAGTACTTCCTCCCACTGGAGTGTGCAACGGTGCTAGAGGAAGCAGAAAATCATTGATTGCCTTGAGTTTTAGCTGTGGAAGAGTACTTTTGTTGATGTCCTCCTCTGCCTCTTGAGGAACGACGGCCTTGGTATTGAGATTAGGTTTATTTTTGCGGTTATAGGGCCTGTAGCGTTGTTTGAACTCCTTTTTCTTCTCCAGGCCCACAACCTTTAGTGTATCCAACTCGGCCATCTCCTCGTCAGTGTGGGATCCAAAAAGGGAGTTACCAGAGAATGGAAGATTCAAAATACGCTGTTGAACTTCCGGTATCAAAGCTGTTAGGCGCAACCAGGAAGACCTCCGTGCACATATTCCATGTGCATATGAGTGTGCAGCCAAAGAAGCCCCATCCCCGGCTGTACTGATCACTTGGCTACCAGTGCCCCTTCTTGGAGAATCCCTGCAAAGTCTTGTTGATCCTCTTTTGGCAGCTTCTCTTTAAAACGCTCTAACGAATCCCATAAAAACCTGTTGTAACGGCCCAGCAGGGTAGCAGAACTAGACACCTTAAGAGAAGATGCTGCAGAGCCGCAGGCTTTTCTCCCCCAAGAATTCTGGGCTCTACTCTCCTTCTCTGGAGGAGGTGAGGAGGAAGAAGCCATGTCTTCTTTGCTGCTGTGAAGATGACAGAATCCAGTGGAGGATCTGATTTCAGAAAGAGTGGATCCGATGCAGGAGATTTATACTTTTTCAGGATCCGAGTCGGAGCTGCCTTAATTAAGGATGGGGTGAGGAAGATGTCCATTATCGGTTCAAGGAGACCAGGGACTAGAGGGAGTAATGGTGTCTAGCCACAGACCTCTGATGGAGGGTCTTGAAAATGATTGAAGTGGTGGTCTGAGGAACCGACATGTCTATGCTCAGCTTCAATGCTCCTCTAGCGAGGACATCGTGGAAGGGGTTAACATCATCAATGGATGACACTCTTGAGGGAGGGCTATCCGTAAGGGTAGGAGAGTAGTCCCTTTTGGATGAATTTGTCGAAGATGACAACCAAGATGGTGTTCTTCGCCTTTTGTGATAAGCATGAGTTGATCTATGCTCTGGAAATTTGCCTCAGTGAACCCTGGTCCGAGTAGTGGGGCACCTGTCCACCTCCTGCACCAGACGTTGTAGTGGGGATCTATGCAGTGGACTGGAATAGTCCGTAGGTCGCTGAGCATGCCCGGAGGGTTCTTTCTGCCAGTGATGGAGAGGTTGAAGCCATCTGGGCGAAAGATGAATCGAAGGAGATCGCTATCTCCGTAGAGAGCCTCTTGGAGATCTTCTTGTCTGCTCTGGAGAATGAAGAGAAGAGCTGTGTGACGTCGAGAGCGCCTGGGGAGAGCTCATAATAGAATGAGAGGACTCTCTGCGATCTTTGGAGAGTGATCGGCGTCTTGATGAATGAAGCGACATCGATGGGGAGTGGCTCGACGTCGACCGACTATGTGTCACCATCACTGGTGAATCCTTATAGCGGGATACTCTCCTCGACGTCGGCCTCTCCTTGTGTTTCAACGTTGTATGATGTGATGTCGAACACCTGGACCTGACAGACTTCGCCTTCGACGTTGAGCGTGCAGGAGAACCCAACGAAGTACGAATCAATGGAGGAATCCTTCTCGACATCGTGTCTCTAGGCCTTTCAGATCTCTCTCTCGACGCTGATTGTCTACTGGAAGCCAGCGGAGTCGAGATCGGAACACTTCTCGCCATCGAAGGAGACCGTCCTCTCTGCGTCGAACGACGCCTAGTATACTTGACCCTAGGTCTCGACGATGAGTCCTTCTTCATCATCGATGAAGATCTAGCCCTTCACGTTGAACGTTGCCTGGATGACGACACCGGCGGAGTTGAGTGCCTTGCCTCTGGTGACAACGAGGCACGTCTCGACGTTGACCGCAGCCTGGTTAAACGCAACGGAGACGCCAGCTTCAACGCCGATGAACCGGCGACGGCGGAGCATGTTTCGACGTCAAAAGCCGAATTGACGGCAGAGATCTATCCCTCGACGTTGGGCGAGCCCACTCTAACAGAGAACGACTCCTCAACGCCGATCAGCGCCAGTTGACAATGGCGGAGGATCCGACGTACCTGCAGTGTTCGTCGACGACCATTGTTCTCTCGACAGCGAGCCCGCCGCCGATGGTCCTTCGTCGACGTTTTCACTGCCAATTAAGGTATTTTTGGCATCGAGCCCGATGCCGATGGAGAGCAGACTGAAACCTAACTTCTAGATGCAGATCTGGCTCTCTCTTTCCGCTTCTTCATCGGAGACCTGCCTCTTGAAGGTGTTTTTCTCTTCTCAGCCAGCCCCTAGAGGCGAACCCTCCCTCAGTGTTCTTCTGGACAGTGACTGGCAATGCTGGCAAGCCTGGGAACATGATTAGAAGGAAGGCAAAGAATACATACAGGATGGGAGTCTGTTTTAGCCTTCTTCTTGCCACAGGAAGGGCAAGAGTCAAAAAGAGAGGGCATATTTGACTGGAAAACTATGCTCAAGTCTCTCAAAAAAAGCAGAAAAGTACTTCAACAGCAAAAAAACATCAAAGTAAAATGTTTTTGAAAAAAAATAAGTAGTAATTTCTGACAGAAATCAGAAAAAACTGAGAGCTGAAGTTACCACGGTCCTTGAAGGAGCAGGAAAAAACAACTGACCTAACTGTCACCCCTGAGGCATGATGGGAAGCTAGGGGTCATGACTGCCTTAAAGGCACGGTGCCAGTTTATTCTGAGTGTTTCTGCGCGTTAGCGTTTCAGCTTTCTACACTGATGTTTCTACAATGCAGCCTATGTGCTGGCAATGTTGTTTCATTCCTCTTTTCAGGATTATGTTTTCTGCTATGCATTAAAGCAGTTTTCAAATGTGTTTTCTTTCTCCCTGCTTTATTGGAATTGTATTTATGTGCAAGGGAAATTCTTTCAACATTGCTCAGCGTTTCTAGTATATGGAAGGCTTCATTGTGTTTTTATTGTTACATATATATGGATATATATATATATATAGAGCTTCATATGTGGTTTCCACATATATGTTTATATGTTTCCAGGGTCCCGCGCATGGGCGGGAATATTCATGTGCTTATGACTATTGATGAGGATCCCCTGGAAGAGAACTACTATTTACTAAATGGAGTTTATAAATATATCAAAAGTAAGGAATGTGTATTATTCTAAAGTCTATTTCCACAATTTAGAATCTACAATCTGTGTCAAGTGGCACCTTAAAAAACAACACTTATGGAAGTAAACACTAGCAGCCACCACAGATTAGCCTTTATTCATACAATGACTAAAAGAGCAGTGTTAATAGACTTTTAAAAAGTGAGAGGGTTTGCCAATACCTATACTAAAAAGTACAACTTTTCTGAAGTTGAAGACAATCGTCACGGTCCTTGATGAGGGTTTGAAATAGTATTATTTTTTTCATGGAAGTAAAGATGTCATTCTCATTCAAAAGAAAATGTTTGCATATATTCTTCAAGAATTAAGTGCCTTTCTTTATCTGATTATTCTAATATGCATTTTTATCCCTCTCAACTGCTTTATATTATCCCCTCACAAGTAATTTTCATAATTTAAATTTGGTGCCCGTTGGTTTTGGAGAAGCACAAGTAATATTCTGTATTCTTGCCAATCCTTTTGAGGTTAGTAAACTCATTCAAATCATAACATAATTTGATTAATGCAACTAGGAATAGTTATGCAATGGTCCATTCTGGTACTGCTACATCTCATTTGATTCTAGCACAGTATAGCAGTTGAGTAAAATGTGGCTACGGTATCTGAAAGCATTAAAATGGCTGCGATCTCTCAGTAAGAGCTCTGATACTTTTTATCAAAAGATGGGGAAAACTGTGAAATGTGCTCCTTGAGACCCGAGGGTAACTCAGTAACTATGCCCATGGGTGTGAGGTGGTGACAAATATTAAAATAACCTTGAAACATATTGGAAACTTTGATACCGCAGTGTATGCAGTTGTGGGCTGTAGACGACTAAGGATTAAATGACAAAAAGATGAATTATACCAGAGGGCAAGATAGACTTATTTGCATAGATGAGGATCACCCAAGAGTATCATGATTGACAATTGTTCAAAGTTTCAAAAGTTAAAGGTGTATTTCTCTACAAGGTTGCTTGACTTTCTCGTCCAACAAATAGTGCAACACTACAGATGTCCTTATATGGAAGCAAGAAAGAAAACAGTTTCTATTTTGAATTAGCTTCCTATTTTTGTATCACATGACAGATGTACCATGATCCACACCCAAATCTCAATGGACAAACTTACCTAGGAAAGCGGCTACATTATCCGTATTCTTAGCCATGTTTACTTCCAGGACAAAGTTGGCATAAGTGCTATATCCAAGAAGTTCTGCTAATTTTGCTCTCAGTGAGATCAGCTGTTCAAGAATTTTTGTGTTTTCCTGAGAAATATAAAAATATGATATTTTAATAAAGATAGTCCAGTGACACAAAGGAGAGACTGCATTTTGTCAACTTATATTATTTAGAAATATGCCTTTCTTGATCATATTAATTTCAATTTACAAGCAGCACATTCGCTTTGTAGTCTGGTCTAATTACCAAACTCATTTAGAAAAGGGGAGTTAACAGGACATCAGCCAAAAACAGATAGACATACTATCCACAATTATCCATGGTCTAATGCCTCACTTAGAGTGTGGGGTCGACAAGGTTCACAATGTGAAGCTGATGCCATCAGACATCCCTCTCACAGGGGAATCAATGCTGCTAAAAATGGCATTGATGGGGCCACACAAATTAATTTGATACATCCAATGCCAATTCCACCGTCATACTTTCCTGTAGAGGACTGCCATATGAGTATTTTTTTTTAAATAAAATGTTATCGACATAGAGGTGCACGTGACTTTCGCAATACAGAAGGAAGTGTAGAACAGTTTGAACCAAAAAAACAAGGGCAAGGTACATGTAACTTTCCAGCTCTTGACCAGTGCGGGCAATGAATAAGCACCCATACTTTTTAAGTATAAAGAAATAACACACTAACCAGACCCTTCCCCCACCCAGCTACCCACAACCTTCCCTCCCACCCGGTGCCAGCGAACTTTGCCCCATGTCCATCAATCCGCCACGTGGAAAAGAGCAGGAAAAGAAAAGGAAGCTCCACCCCCAGCCCACTCCAGAGCACGCCGCATAGTCCTCAAAGTATACTACTCTACAACCATGCCGATGCCCTGGCCAGTGGGTGCCAACACAGTAAGATCCCTTCATGCCCTACAAGCATGCAGCAAGTGGTATAGACTACAACCGAGAATCTTCAAGGCTTTGATAATGGTGTTATATTGCTCAAGGCGCATGCCCCAGGTCTGTGAAATAAAATACTTCCATAAAGCTGCCCGTTCCTCTCGAGGTCACAATGTTCTCTGTGCACTGCCCGACATAAGCAGCGCATGGGACCAAGCACCTGTAGAGGGGGTAGTTGAATGCTTCCACCGCATAGTGACCGCCCGCTTGGCTAAAATGAGGACTAAGCCCAGGAATTTCGTAGCAGGCCGTTCTAGGAAAGGTTGAGAAAAGGACAAGAACTAAGCCCACTGAGGAGTTAGAGAGGCAGTCGCTCATATTGAGAAGCAGTGGTGCGGGGGAGGGGGAAACAAAAAAAAAAAAAAGACAGAATTATAAATATATAAAATTGCACTTACCTGCTCTGACGGCCTCCGCCTTGCTCCACATCCTTGCCTACCAGACATACAGGAACTGCTGCACACTGCAAAGCTCAAAGATGCCAATCCCAGATCTGCTCTGATGCTGGGAATACTAGCATGAATGGGAATACTATTCCAAGCATGAGAGCAGCGCTGGGATTGGTCGGATTGCCTTGGTTCGGTGCTCAGACATGGACTGTGAGAGAGCCTGTCTTGTTTCTTCACCCGGCTGTACAACACAGCTTGGGTAGTAGAAAGGCTAAGTGTACATGACAGTTTGGTCGGCCCTCTGTCATGCGGTGTTAGCAGTGCCCACCACTCCCCCTCTCCTATTAGGTGCTGCAGCATCAGTATGAATGGCCCTGCCACTCCCTCTGCTAGCAGCCAGCAGGATGAAAAATAAAATGATAGTAAAAATGTTTTTTTTAATCATTTTATTTTTGTCATTTGTCTCTGCTGGCTTTCAAGCAGGCGGGCGGGGGGGCGTTCCTCCAGGGTAATGGAAGAACTCCCCCTGAACCAGGTGCAGAAAGCTCACGCCTCTTTGTGCCTTTGTTGTGGGTGATCCAGGCTGGAGACTTTCCTGTTGTGAGGAGCATCACTCTACACAAATGCTATGTCTATAGAGCACCCCGAAAGCACATTTGAAAGAGGAACCACCCCAAATCGGTTCGGAAAGAATAGACAGGGGATCCACGTGTCTGCTCTGCTTTGACTGTGTAATGGTGGGAGCCACTAACCCACTTGTAGTTCCAGTTCCAAGTTCTCTTTGACTAAGGGTGTGAGTGCTCTGCAAAGTACGCAGAGGACTGATGTGCAACCAAAACTGTCTGCCTAACAGCCAGCTTCCCAGAGGTGAAGGATGAGGATCTGCATTGCTAAAACAAGCTGTTCATCTGACCCATATCACCGAGAAGACAGCCCATCAGTTGAGACAGGGAATGAGCCTGCCAACCTTGCAGGAGGCGGAACTATCAAGGGAAAGCTAGAAGCTGTGAGACACAAGTTCTGTTAGGATCTTCCAGGAGAAAGCAGATTTAGGTGTGATCTGTGCGACCCAGGAATGGTTGGTGCCAGGCTCTCTAATATCATGGTTCCGGCCCATGATCTTGGATCTCTGGCAGACCTCACTGCTGTATCAAGAAGTGTGACTGTAGCTGACCTTGCCTCTGTGCCAAGGAGTGTGTCTGCATTCAAACACATATCTGTGATCAAGAGGTATGCCTGTGACTTCCTGGCCAATGTTATCAAGAAGTGTGCCCACGGCTATCCAACATGCCACTGTGATCACCCACTCTCTCCAGTGATGTGGCTCACCTGCAAAGTATAACCGCATGACCTAGGAATGGGTTTGGAAATTAAGAATGACTTAAGCAGTCTTGTATGACCCCTGCAACTCCAAGTACCTGTGTTCGTGCCAGAGGACCTTAGAGGGCGCTCCGCAATGTAGTTTCCCACCATGGCTCGCCCGGACTGACAAGACCCTGCTCCTGGGATAGTGCGTCTCCTCCCAGAAATGGGAGCATGTGAAGAAGCAAGTTGCCGGTTCCCCACGGGCCACGATTTGAACACTGAGTCCTGCAATTGGTGAAACTTTGAAAATTACTGTACTGAAGTAGGCACTTCTAATGCTGAACAAGTGCAATCTGCACCCAAGCCTCAATTTGTGCTGCATAAACACTGGAACCCTAGGTGGAACCTACCTCGAATTATCAGAGGATGGACACCGAAGTAAAGGCAAGGGGCTGGTGGCCTCCCAAGACGCAGTAGCCCTACCACCGACTTCTTTAGTTGTACCGGTTATCATCTGCTGTGTAGTATTCCATTTTAAGTGTGTGTTTAATACAGTACTTTTCTTTTCTAAAGTAAAGCAATGAGTTGAACAATCAGTTATAGCACTGTTGGCTCAATGTTAATTTCTGAGTTTGCACCACAATACCACCCTCGCTACCACTCAAAGACAGGTGCGGATGGGATAGTACACGGCCCAGATTGCCAGATTGTGGAACAATAATAGGACGGAACCTGGGACATCAGAGGCAAATGACCCAAACCCAAACGTCTGAGGCCGAGTAGCCCTGCTTAGCCTGTGGCCCCCGAATGGGGACTGACATGGATGCATTGACAAAAGGTGGTCTCAGGATGCCCAAAATAATCTTCTAGATGTGAGCTAACAGGCTAGCACAACTGGCCAAGGCCTGCACAGATGGGTTGCTTACAAACAGTTTTTCTTGAAGGTGTTTACAAACTTTCAGTGGATCAGGTAGATTAATTGCATAAGCATTCTTACCTAAGTACTAACAAACTGCGCCTACACATAAATACATTGCACGACACGTTCCTGGTGATGTCTCCCTTGATGTAATCCAAGTCTGTTGATAGATAGGTCTTTAGAAATGCCAATATTAGGCTAATTGCTGTCATCTCTTAAAATATTTTCCACACAGCATCAAAGCCACTTTGGAGCTAAAGTTAACAAAATTAGTACCTACCTCCTAACTGGGAAATCCAGCGGGCCATCAAGAATTGAGGAAGCAGTACTGCAAAAGAAGACAGGTTGGCCTGCCATCTGTCTCTGAGATAATCATAAAATACTGGAAGATGAACCTTTATGAAGAGCCTATCAATAAGGTGGGTGAAAAATCAATGTAAGCTGATGACTGAAAGAAAGGCTAAATATTGTGATGAAATCTACATATTAACCAAGGTATAACAAGCTTCTTTTGCAGCACATATCTAAAGTTCATTTAGAAATCATGTTTACTCAATAATATATTTCAAAGATAAAGAAAGACTTCTGAATTGATTGAGTACCTCTTTGCATCTGGAGTTAAAAGCCAGTTCTAGTTTTCTTCTGGTTTCAGGTATACAACACTTTTTCATGGTTGGATAATAATGTGGATATTGCAGGGAAACTTTATATGTGTTGCCATTTGTTTTTTCCAAACTGTCAATAAAGTTGCTTGGGAGACCTTCTGAAAATTACAAATCAGAAAGAAAATAATTCACATTTAATATGCTTTACATCAAAATGTTTCTTACCTGTTAACGTACTAAAATATTCAAATAATCTCAGGAACAACGAGACATACTTGCTTGTAATTGAAATACTCCTTCAGCTAATGTTGCTCTACCACATCCTGTACGTATACTGTATATGAAGATGTATTGAGCAATTGTTTAATAAAAAGAATTAAAAAAAATTCAAATATTATTCACGAATCTTATTAGCAAGAAATATATTCATATTAAATACAGTAAAAGATTCTCATAAGGGAAAATCATCAACCATAAACATATAACATCCATCGAGTTATCCTCGCTCCTGTATTTATTCTCATGTTCAAACGCAGAAGTAGTTCCAGAGACTGAAACTACTTGTTTAAAAGCCGATCTCCCTACAGAGTCTCTTGAACCAGCACAGATGACTGCATTTGCTGCTTGTTATTGTGGAGAGAAGCAGAAGACACATCAGGGTCCGACTGGATTAGGCAAGAACTGCAACACGCAAAGCCTCTGTAGCTTTGCGTGTTGCAGTTCTTGGGTAATCGTGTCTCCTGTGCAGGGTCATGCAGCCTGTAACCTTCTGGTACTAACAAATACTGATGGGAAGCAGGAGAGTACAAGCTGCAATATGTTATTCTTGTAACCTCTCTAACTCATCTTCTTCCCTGTTACCACCCTCCCCCATTAAAAATATAACCAGCATCACAGATAGGGGAGACTAAAGGTATTTAGAGCATGACTGAGGATTGGCAGTAAATGTCTGTATCTTCTAGTAATAATTGACATTTCAGAAGCCTTCAACATCACATACATGCTAGGCCAAAAGAGCTACCCCCTCACACAAATAATTATAAACAAGCATTAAAAATGCAATCGGGGGGCGTGGCCAAGATGGCGACCTGATCGGACACAGGTCTGCGTGGCTCCCTGCCCTAATTCCCCCATTGCCCGCATAAACACAGCGTTTTGCCCCCACATCGCTGGATTTCAAGTGGCCCTACTGCCAGGAGTACCCCCGGCGCAGCTGTGAGTCCGGTGGTGCCGCCCACGGCCCCGGGAACCGCAAGTTGACCCTGCCTGGGAAGGCCCCGGCCGACGGACGTGGGAGGAGCGGCTGGCGCCAAAATTGAGACCCCGGTTTGGGCCTGGGCGGACCGACTGTGGAAGCACCCGACAGCGGACGGCAGGTGCGGAGGACGTCGGGCTGCCCCCCGTGGCCCCCGGACAGAGTGAGGGTCCAGGCACGGACCTGGAGCGCTGGGCTCCCGGCGACAGATTGCAGAAGGAGCCGGGGACGCGGTGATCGAAGGCCCGGTTTGGGCCTCTGAGCCGGGCAGCTGCGGAGACGTGGGAGCAGTGAGGTGGCGCCCGGCCCCAGCGACACCAGGCGGAGAGCGGAGTCTCCCGAGGGGCCCCGGACATCACTGGCGGTGAGTGAGAGCGGCTTGGGTGCTCCCGCGACGGGGCCCGGTGGGAGCCAGGCGAGCCAGTGTAGACGGGGCTGAGCTGGGGTCTGCTTGGAGCCACCGGAGACGCGGGAGGCGGCCACGAAGTGGGGGCCCTAGAGAGACGCTAGTGCCGCATTCACCCCTGACGCGGCGGGGCCGCCTGCGGCCCCCGGACACTGCCTGAGGGTGCCCTGACCAACTGCCGGGTGAGGAGCAGCCGGCGCCAAAATCGAGGCCCCGGTCTGGGCCTGGGCGGACCATCCGTGGAGGTGCCAGACACTTGCGGACAGCTTCGGAGGCCGCCGAGATCCCTCTCTCAGCTCCCGGCCAACGTAAGGAAGCAGGGCGCTGGCCTGGAGGGCTAGGCTCCAGGCGGCTAGCAGCGGAGAGCGCCGGGAGCGCGAAAATCGAGGGCCCGGTCTGGACTCCTTGCCTAACCAGGGCCTGAGGGCTCGAAATCCGGGACACGGAGCTGGTCTCGCCGGCAGAGTACCCCACTGCTGGTGACTCCGGCCTGCTGTTGGTTGGCCTGGCCCCCCCCCCCGCCCCCCCGGAAGGCGAGACCGGTGGGGGTTCTAGGGGTCAACAAAGATGGTGAAGCTGCAGTGAGGGGACGCCGGGATCGCCCGGAGGACGGGGGTCTGGAGTGGTGGGTTTGGACGCGGCGGAGTGGGAGGCTCTGGACCTTGGCCCGGCAGCGGATACACGGCTGGGGGCTGCATCGGGTGATCCTCTGTGCGGGCAACTGCCGTCCCGACTACGACCACGCTGTTGGCCGGACCCCGCTTGGCCCGACACACGACCAGGAGACCCGACTGAGCACCGCATCATAGACGTGCCTGCGGAGACAGGGCACTACAGGCAGCGTCACGATGGCAAACACTAACCGCAGAGGGGGCCGCTCCATCACTGACCTGCTGGTGAAGCAACCGCAGAAGGGAGACAAACCCCAAGCAACGTCGCCGGCGTCCACACCCGCCACCAACAAGAGCGGAACCCAGGAGGAAGCACCAGTCACGAGGTCCTTCCTTGAATCCCTGTTTGGCGCACTGCGGGAAGATTTCCAGACCCTCAAACAAGAGTTGGTGAGCGAACAAAGGGAGCTGCGCAGGGACTTGGATGGGCTAGGGGAAAGAGTGGCTACAATAGAAGAATCCAACCAGGTTCGGTGTGAGGAATTGGTACATCTCCAACAGGAGGTCCTACGACTCCGCGATCAGCAGTTGGACCTCCAGGCGCATAACGAAGATTTGGAAAACCGCTCCCGGCGGAACAACATCAGGGTCCGGGGAGTACCATCGAAAACGGAAGGGAACAGTGTCACCATGTACCTCCAAGACCTATTCCGGGAAATTCTGGGGGAGCCCGCGGACTTCCCCATCCGCATTGATCGGGCGCATCGAGTGGGCCTACCGCGCAGAGCCCCGGCCCCACCCCCCGACATACTGGCTTTCCTCCCGGACTTTCCACTCAAAGAAAGGATTCTTAGAGAGGCACGCCAGTCTCAGCCTCTCCGCTTCAGAGATACATCTGTGGAACTCTTCCAGGACCTCTCTATCATAACACTCCAAAAAAGAAGGGAATTCAAGATTGTCACCACCTTCCTGAGAGACAAAGAGGTGCCCTACTCTTGGGGCCACCCGTTTCGGCTCATCTTTCGGTGGGATGGCACCCTTCACCAGATGCGTTCCCTCCAGGACACCTGCGCTTTACTGGGGATCGAGCTGCCGGAACAAGACCACAGCGACGACACTCATACGGAGTCGTCACAAGAGCATCAGTCGCAGCCCCGACGTGACAGCTGGCAGACAGTCCGCAGACGGCGACAACACAAGCCACGCGCACGTCCGGACCAGAAAACAATCGCCGAAGAACACGCCGCCGCAATCAAGGAAGTGGCGAAAGACACCTCTGGGCCTCCATAGGTCACTCACAGCGGGAGCATACATAGACAGTAGCAACACAGAGGGGGGTGGGGCGGGGAGCCACAAAGGTCGCTGATACCACGTCCCCTGTCCATATTTTGACCCCAACAGGTTTGGGTCTCTCTTGACTTTGGTCACTCTACAGGTCTACTCTCCATTTGACTGACCTGGGACTATGATGTTCACTTGGGTTTCATTGGTTTGGTTGGGGGCGGGGGGGGGGGCAGGGGGAGGGTCTTGGCAGGGGGAGGATCGGCGCAGTTTGGGGTGCCGGGGAGGGCTCATTTTTGGGGTTGGGGTTGGGGATTGGGACGGGGTGGGGGGTGGGACCTCCTTGTCCACTAGTTTCTTTCTTATCGCACTGTTTGGCTCCACGCATAGCGCACCTGTCCTCACAACATACCCGGGATGACACGGCCCTTGACAGTTCTTTCATTGAATGTGAGGGGGCTTAATAATCCGAACAAACGCAGGGCAGTCCTCTCTTTTCTGCGGAACTCGCAAGCTGACATTTGCCTCCTACAGGAGACACATCTGCTGCCCACAGATCACCATAGGCTTAAATCCCGCTTCTTCCCAGAGCAGTTTTTCTCATCGGCATCTAAGAAGGTAGCCGGGGTGGCGATCCTGGTTGCGCACTCCTTTAGGGGCAAAGTGTTGCAAAAGGAGGCGGAGATTAAGGGTAGGCTGTTGGTACACCGCTTCCTGGTAGCGGGACAGACGTTGTTGATAGGCTCAGCGTACGCGCCCAATGACGGTCAGGAGCGATACCTACATTCAGCGCTAGAAGCTGCCACTGCCAATACCCATCCACACTTACTATTGGGGGGGGACCTCAACCTGGTATTTCATAACACTGCGGACCGCTCCAATCAGCGCTTTGGTCAGGTAGGGGCGCTCTCCGCAGCGGGACGTGCCCACCTTGAGGACCTGGGCTTAGTCGACCTGTGGAGACTCTCCCATCCCCGAGCTACGGCCTACACACACTACTCGGCAGCCCATAAATCCTATGCGAGACTTGACTACTTCTTATGCTCTTCCCAGCTAGCAACACGCGAGCAGGATGTCGAGATCCTTCCGGCCTCATTGTCGGATCACTCTCCAGGGGTGGCGACCTTTCTGGTGCCAGATGCTCCCGGGCCGCAACGGCACTGGCGCCTGCGTGCCGGCCTATTGCAAAACCCGGCCACGGTAGCGAAAATAACGACTGCCATCGGCCTCTTTCTTGTTAACAATGCCAATGATGACACCTCCAAAGCCACTCAATGGGCGGCGCTTAAGGCGGTCCTGCGGGGCGAATTTATCTCGGTGGCCGCGGCTGACAACAAGGAGCGCGCTCAGAAGAGGGCTGAGCTCACGCAGAGGGTGGCAGAGTTGGAGCAGATGCACCAACGCACGGGAGCATCCAGGGCCTGGTGCCAACTATGCGCGGAGAGGAAGATGCTCGCTGCCCTGGACCAGGATGTGGCGGAATTTGCAGCCCTGCGCCTAAAGCATGCCTACTACACTGGGGGGGACCGCTGTGGGAAGCTGTTAGCGAGTAAGCTGAGGGAGCAGCGCCAGCGGCAACACGTTTGAACAATTCAGCCTAATATCGGAGACCCGATTACTGAAGACGCGGCTATCGCAGCAGAATTCGGTAGCTTCTATGCTGACCTGTACGAAGCAGATAGGCTGGACCTGCAAACGGGCAGCGATTACCTAGATGGGGCGACGCTCCCATCCTTGAACGAGGCCCAAGCGAAGTTTCTAGATAGGCCCATCGGTCTGGAGGAGGTCATCTCGGCGATATCTCGCCTGAAGCTAGGTAAAGCCCCGGGACCGGACGGCTACCCTGCGGCTTTCTATAAGAAATTCTGTCACCAGGTGGCCCCCCTATTGCGGGATCTGTTTAACACCTTTGATCAACCCGGAGCCATTTCGCCAGAACTATTGGAGGCCGCTATCTCGGTGATACCCAAGCCTGGTAAAGACCCGTCCAGGTGCGGTTCCTACCGACCAATATCTCTACTGAACATCGACCTCAAATTATATACGGGTATCATAGCCAGCCGATTGGGCCCATATATGCAACAACTGGTGGACCCTGATCAGGCTGGGTTCATCCCCCAAAGGCAGACCAGCGACAACACTAAACGTGTCCTCCACCTGATCGAAGCCGGCTCCGGGACGAAGCCGGGCTGCATGCTCCTCATGGTCGACGCTGAGAAAGCGTTCGACCGAGTGCATTGGCCCTATCTCGACCAAGCGTTAATGCGTTTCGGCTTCGGGACTGCTCTCAGAAACCGTATCTTCAACTGCTACAGGCAGCCTAACGCAACGGTCCGAGTGAACGGCCACACATCGCCACGCTTCCCGATTGGCAGGGGAACCAGGCAGGGCTGCCCGCTCTCTCCCCTCTTGTTTGCGCTCTACATGGAGCCTTTGGCGCAGCGGATTCGACAAAGCCAGCTTATCAGAGGCATCCCCTTTGGTGGAGACACGCACAAAGTCAGCCTGTACGCAGACGATATTCTGCTGTCACTCATGGACCCAATGCAATCCCTGAGGGCGCTCTTTATTGAGCTGCATAAGTTTGCCCTAGCCTCGGGTTTTAAAATTAACTTGGACAAATCAGAGGCATTGAATGTGTCCCTGCCCCGGGAGGTGCTAGCAGAAGCCAAAGCCGAATTTGACTTACAATGGTCTACGTCCACTGTTCCATACCTGGGAGTCTTGCTAGCGCCCACGATACAGGCCACGGCGGAAGCCAATTATGCCAGACTTGGCGCGCGCCTAACCGAGGCCCTCCGGAAGTGGAAGCATCTCACGCTGTCCTGGCTGGGCCGCATTGCTGCTATTAAAATGACGCTGCTCCCACAGGCCCTATACCTCTTCCAGACGCTGCCGCTGCGTCCTCCGACAGGTTGGCTCCAGAAAACATAAGCTGATCTGTCGCGTTTTGTGTGGAACGGTCGCCGCCCCAGATTTAAGCACTTAATTGCCACGCTCCCCCCGGCATACGGAGGAGTGGGAATACCTGATCTGGCCCTGTACTTTCAAGCGGCGCAGCTACGCTCGCTTGTAGAGTGGTATCAGCTGGAATCCAGCAAACATTGGCTTTTTCAGGACCAAGCAGTGGCAGGCCGGACGCTCCAGGGGGTACCCTTCCTGCCCAGACGCGATAGGCCGCCCAATCTGTATGCGTCGTACGTCACCGGCACGGTCATGGAAGTATGGGATAAGGTGGCGGTCCGGAGAGATCTCACTTCCTTTCCCTCCCCGCTCACACCGATATTTGACAACCCCGAGTTCACCCCGGGCCTGGATGCGCAGGCATTCGTGAATTGGAGGTCTACGCCTTGCCGGCAGATTGGCCACATGTTTGATCTTCAGGGCATCCTCCCGTTCCAGAAGGTGAAGGAGGCCTATGGCATACCGGAGACGGACCGCATACCCTACCTGCAGGTCCGACATTGGGTGCTACAGCCGTCGATCAAACCAGGAGCGCAGCGTTTTCTTACTCCCTATGAAAAATGGTTGCTCACGCGCACGTCGGAAAAGAAACTACTCTCGGATATATACCAGCACCTGCTTCTCACAAACAAATACACTTACAGCGCGAGCCAGGCTAGATGGGAAAAGGACCTGGGAAGGCAGCTCACACGCAAGGAGTGGGAGGGGATCTACCACAGAGCCAGGCACTCGGCCCATCACTCAGGCCTCACAGAGACACTCACAAAAGTAGCCTCCTACTGGTATCACACCCCCGAACGCATACACCGCTGGGACCCCCATGTCAGTGACCGTTGTTGGAGGGGTTGTGGGCAGCTAGGCACATTGGAGCACCTGCTATGGAGCTGCGAGCATCTGCAGACGTACTGGACTACTATCCTAGACCTGATAGACCTCCACTTAGACACCCAACTCCCCCGATTTCCTGCCTATGTGCTGCTGGGACTACCCAACGCGTTGATGTACCCACTGAAGTCTATGAGAGGGAGACTGATAGCGCTTGCGTTGGGGGCTGCGGTGCAAAACATTGTGGCTCGCTGGAGAGATCCACAGCCACCGATGCAGGTGGGTTGGTTGCATAGGCTATGGACCATTCTGGGAATGGAAAAGCTTTCCCTGACCACGGCGGGCAGAGGGGATGAATTTGCTGATCTTTGGCGGCCTTTCCTGACGCTTCTTACAGGGGAATACAGGGAATTGAGCTGTCCTAGATACCTGCGACTGCTACATCTCGCAGACACACCTCTCACCGAGCCTAAGACAAAACCCCGCAAAAAGACACTCCAGACGTAGGGCTCCTTACGTGAGGCCCTGGCCACTGCTATTGGGTCCTTTCGTGTTTCCTTTCTTTTACCTCAGCGGACAAGGGGGAGGGAGGGGGGAAGGGGTGGGGGAGGGACGGTGAGGGGGGGAGGGGGGTCTCTGTTCTCTTTTCAATAATGACTGCATTGTAGTTGCACCCGACTGCCTCTCAGTCTTTCAATCGCGGCCGGCCCAGTTGGGTTGTAGGCGACTTGCTGTGTTTAATTTGCATCATGGCACACCAGCACTGGCACTGACGCAGCAATTGTTTTGTCTTTGTTCGGCCCTTGCTTCCAAAAGCACTGGTCGGTGTATTGGCTTCAATAAAAAAGATTTAATACTAAAAATGCAATCGGTCTCACCTTTAATTAAGTTAAAGCCATTTGCTTTGCTATACAATACCATTAGCAAAGCAAATGGCTTTAACTTAATAAAAGGTGAGACCTATTGCATTTTCAATGCGTGTTGATTAGTGTTAAGTCAGCAGCGAATAATGAATTTTTACTACTACTGGTTGAGAAAACAAGAAATCTAGTATCTTCCCGGATGTGGAAAAGTTATAGGGGGCGCTTTGCCGCCTTGTCCAGCAAACGGAAAGAAAGCGAAGGGAAAAAAGCAGTCTGGTGGCTTCAAAAGTGTGTGGGGGCATGGGGGGTAGGTGGGGGTGCGCATGTCTCATCATAAACAGAAACTCTGAAGGATATCAAGAGAGCCACAGATGCAATAGGTCGCTTCTTTCAATTACGTTGCTCAGCCTTCTGGTTTGCTCGCCCGTTGCTCTTTGGTGGTTTGCTTTGACAAAAACAACAAAAATATTTAGTTTGGCGAACTGTTTTACGTTAACAACAACAAGGGACCCCAAATTGGTCAGCCGGGACCTCGGGGAACATACTTTGTACATGCAACAGTGGTCCAATGCATTCAAAAGATATGAAGAGAATCAATATAGACAGAGTCAATCTATATTATGAGTGACATTTCCAGCCGGACAGTGGTCTTCAAAGTTTACTCGATATACATTTAATTAAAACACAAAAAGTACCTTCCCCAATTCAACCAGTGTGGAACACAAGCCTGTGCCCAGCACTAACAGAACGGGTACAGAAGGTGGGTATAGAGAGCCAAGAAGGGCTTATTAAGGCAAAAAGACGTTTTCTGTCATCAATACAGTTGTACAGAATTTTCAAGCAAAGCACCATTACATTACATAGTAATCAAGTTTTTAGTATTAGGTGCTAAATAGGTCGACGGCGTTTCGGACCCCTTAGTAAATCACAGGGACCATCATCAGGACATTTCAATGAAAGCCTTAGTAATAATTAGCCTCTAATTGCCGGTAATACCCAATCGGAAACGGCAGTTGAAGTGGGGATGTGACCGCTCGCAATCGAGCGTACAGGTCCGCGGAGCGAATGGTGTCCGTCGGAGCCTAGGGAGACCGGGTGAGTCGGCGCGCGGGTGTGCTCCAGGAGACCGGGTGAGACGGCGCGCGGGTGTGCTCCCCGACACACCCGGTCTCCCTAGGCTCCGACGGACACCATTCGCTCCGCGGACCTGTACGCTCGATTGCGAGTGGTCACATCCCCACTTCAACTGCCGTTTCCGATTGGGTTTTACCGGCAATTAGAGGCTAATTATTACTAAGGCTTTCATTGAAATGTCCTGATGATGGTCCCTGTGATTTACTAAGGGGTCCGAAACGCCGTCGACCTATTTAGCACCTAATACTAAAAACGTGATTACTATGTAATGTAATGGTGCTTTGCTTGAAAATTCTGTACAACTGTATTGATGACAGAAAACGTCTTTCGTCTTTTTGCCTTAATAAGGCCTTCTTTGCTCTCTATACCCACCTTCTGTACCCGTTCTGTTAGTGCTGGGCACAGGCTTGTGTGGTTTGCTTGTGTGGCACAGGCTTGTGTTCCACACTGGTTGAATTGTGGAAGGTACTTTTTGTGTTTTAATTAAATGTATATCGAGTAAACTTTGAAGACCACTGTCCGGCTGGACATGTCACTCATAATATAGATTGACTCTGTCCATATTGATTCTCTTCATATCTTATGAATGCATGGGACCACTGTTGCATGTACAAAGAACTGTTTTACAACATACAACACAATACACATGACCTTGCCTTCAAAAACAGTTTACACTCCCAAAAGATGCTTGATGTGCGTGAGAATCTTGTGGTATACAACAGCACCCCACACTCGATATTATCATTTTGCATCTACTTTCTAGGAATTCATTTTTTACTCCTCCCCTTATCCAAACTAATATGTAAATAGGACGGATATTAAGAGGCCATGCGAATAGCAATGGGCTGTAAACATGAGGACACACCCCCTCTCTTTACACTTGTCAGCTTGCGGCTACATGTATTTTATCATGTTTACACTTCGCATGTCTGCCTGGTGTGAAACTGCACCAAGACCTGTTCGACAGCGCCGTTTCTGGCGCAGCGCCCACCGAGAGCGGCACTGCTACGAGGCGCTCGCCCTCTCGGCGCAGAGAACCCGCGGATTAAGGGCTTTAGCACAACGATTGGTGCAGGGTGGCACAGAGAGCCCTAAGCGGAGGCAGCCCCCAGCTGCCCCATGACAGATAGCTGGGGTTCATCGGGGCAGGGTCGAGTTCTGGGTGGCCCTCCTGGCCACTGGGTCCGTCTCTGCCCCAGACACAGGCTGGTCCATAATCAAGCACTGCCCGCCCCCTAGAGGTGAATGGCAGCGCTCCTCTAATGCCAGGATGTTCCAAGGTTGGCACTAAGTAAACTAAGGATTCTGAGCTGCGAACACCCCAGGAGTAAAAGGCTGCAGAGGCGAGGAATAAAGGGGAGAGCCGAGCCAAGGGTTTGGATTGACTCTAAGAGCCGTGCACGAGCCGGGCCCTGGAACTATGTGGCAAGTAAATCATGCAACAAACGCGTAAAAATATAATATTATCAATCAGAAGCGTTTAAATAATTCCTCCCTCGTAGAGCCAGCGGGCTGGCTGTATGAGATCAGGCCAGGTCTGAAAGTACCAAAGAGCGGACACCTCCCATAGCTGCCTGTTTATACTTCCTTAAGAGCTGTCCTGAGAGCTGGGTGGGTATACGGCCCTCCGCCCTCGGATACTGCCCTGAAAGCTGGGGGGGTTTACCGCCCTGAGAGCTGTGAGGATATTGTGAGCTCGTGTATACCGCCCTGAGAGCAGCATGCATATGGTGCCCTCGGAAATTGGCGAGAGTTGCATAGATATAACGTTCTCAGTGGTGCTTAAGTATAAGTCCCTCCTCGTGAGAGCTGAGTACGTACACTAAGGAGGGAGGCGAAGAGAGAGCGAGAAAAGTGAAAGAGATAAAAAGAGAGAGAGTGAGAAAGAGAGAGAGTGTGAGAAAGAGAGAGAAGAGTGCGTGTATGTGTGTGAGAGAGAGTGAGAGAAAGAGTGTGAGACAGTGAGAGAGACCGAGAGAGAGTGTGAGAAAGAGAGAGAGTGAGAAAAAGAGAGAAAGAGCAAGAGAGACAGAGTGGGAGAGAGAGGAAAAAAGAGAGAGAGTGAGAGACAGAGAGAGAATGTGTAAGAGAGAGAAAGAGAGGGAAAAATAGAGAGAGAGAAAAAGAGAGAGAGAGGGAAAAAGAGAGAGAGAGGGAAAAAGAGAGAGAGAGAGAGAGAGAGAGAGAGAAAGAGAGGGAAAAAGAGAGAGAGGGAGAGAGATCCAAAATACTCAGCCTTTACTCCTGGTCCCACAGCACGGAAAGTGACCCAAAGTCTTACACTGCCTGGGGCTGAAAGACCAAAGAATGCGCAAAGGAGGTTTAATATAGTTCCCCAATCAGTGCCTAATTTGAGCAGGTGTCAGACCACCAGCACTTATTTTTGGAGAACAGCAATTTTTCCGCATCAGAAATTTTCAGAGTGCAAGAAAGGGAAAACACATAGATAGGAAACAGGAGGAAGAAAAGAGAGGCAACACTGTCCCAAAGAGAGAAAGCAGGAACCAGCAATGCCGAGAAAAAGGGGCAGGGGTACCTGGGGGTGAATTAAAGTCTTCCAGCCATTGTATTTGAGGCACCGACGTTCAATTGCAGCAGCTGCTGACTTCTGAGCAGAGCTTAGGGCACCGGCAGTCTTTCTTTCACAAATTAAGCATTGTCCCCCGTAGCAATCTGCAGTCAGTCAGAGAAAGTGCTGCGGCGTTGTGACATTTTTGTCTGCGCTGCATGCCTAGATTTTCGTTAATCCAGAATATACCCGTGGGATAATTCGGAGTGCCTTTCCCTTACGTGCATTCGGTAATGTATACCAATGTGGAGGGCCTTCTACTCGCGGTAACACGGTAATGATTGGAAACAGAATATTGTGCGCATCTGAGGAGCTAGAAGGAGCTTAGATGTTAGGAAATTGCTGCTCGGGACCTTGAAGTAGAAGTTAACAGAACCACCGGTCACAAACGGATCGTCCCCTCCTGTCACTACATGTTTGTGACCCCGGACACTGGGCTTTGCGGTTTTGTTCCTGTTGCACCGCCTTCAAAAACACGCACACAAGTTACAGAATAGTGAAAGAAAAAAAAAGGCTGACACAATTCAAGCACAGCTGAAGTGAGATCACTTTCCTTCCACTGAAGAGCAGCTCGGGTATGAGAGGGAAGCGCAATGAGTCAGGGCTGCGGGTGACTGGCCGGAGCACACCCTGCGCTTCCAGTGGATCTGCGCTCGGGGTAATCCTGCTGTGCGGTTCGTCAGCAGCGCCGAATGGTCCAAGTTCTTTGAGAGAGCAGCGCTTCGAGCACCAGGAGCAGGGTGCTTTTTGGTAACTGTCTCGGGCAACATTTTTCGCTGGTTAAACTCAGGAGACCCTGCTGTGCAGTTTGTCATTAGCACTACCAGGAGGCATCCTGTGGAGGAATATAGCGCCGCGCCAGCGCCTCAAGCTTCCTGACACCCACGCACTGACGAGTGCAACTCTGGGAAGTTTGCTTTTAGGGGAAGGGAAGGGAAGGGAGGAGCGGGTACAATTGCCAATGAGGAGCCAGCTTGTAGCATACCCGCTTCAAAGTTGTTGTGAAGATTTTTCTTATCTGCTTGTTAAATAAACAAGCAGATAAGAAAAGTCTTCACGACAGCCTTGAAGCAGGCGAGCCAGTCTGGGTGGGCCGGACGAAAAAGCCAAAGGGAGGCAACGCAAAACCCTCCTTTCCAATGGGAAGCCAGTGTGTACCATAAACACTGACACTATCCAATGGAAATGAGGGGTGGGGCTCGAGTCCCCTTCTCGAAACTGACTTGTTGACTATAGCTCTCGCAGGCGAGGAGCGCATGCGCGCTCCAACGCCAGGCAAGACCTAAAAACATGACCACGTTGCCCTGACTGTCAACAACTGCATTAGCTTCCTCTCCTAACCACCATTAAACTCAAGGTTTACTTCATAATGCACGTCTATCCTATTGTTCAAATCACACACAGTACATTATCCTCTTTTACATGCCAACTGTTAACAACCACAAATCACCTCAACTGCCTTGGTATAGTTTACAGAAAAGGTAGAGGGAAAATTGTCATTGCCAAGTCAGGAGTCCACTTGATGCAGGAACACAACTTACGCATATATGCCAACCCTCCCGATTCCGAAGGGAGACTACAGATTTCAAGGCTCGTCTCCCACCTCCCAATTCATTGCAGTCAAAAACCCGAGTCCTTGACTGGCTTCAGCTGGGACTGGTCTAGTGAGACTTGTAATATTCACAGCCACTAACCTGCTCCTGCAGGCCGGTGCACAACAATTTTGTCACACACTCTCTGCTTGCCATAGCGCTTTCTCCATGCTCCTGCCAGGTAAGGTGAACAAAAAAAACATGTATCTGGATTTCTGGTATACGATCTTGCAGGAGCACACTTTCAAGTCCCATACAATACAACAACCCCGATTCGGTTTCGAAAGAAGTCAATGGGAGAAAAACAATCTTCTTCTTTTGGCTGACCTTCTGGTGGCTACAAGGTCCCAACAACTGCAAGAGACCTTTTCCTAAAGTGCACAGCTGACCAGTAGCAACTGGACCTGGACGGAACTCTGCTGTTGGCCTCTGTCTGACATGATGAGAGCTGCTAAGTGCCCTAATGAGGTCCTGGGAGCTAAGTGTACTCTGGTAGTTGTTTGGGCACCTGAAGAAAGTTTGGAAACTTCTGAAAACTTTTCTTCCATGAAAAGTATCCAACACGCAGTTCCACGGCATCAGATTGAATTTCAGCATTCTCGCTCAAGGCGTCCTGCACCTCTGACGTCGCGTGGCGTGCGGCAGCGGGGGAGAGCCTGAAGTCGGTGTGGGCGGGGTGATGGAAAATTGCCATCGGGGGTGGAGGGGGCGCGCCCGCCCCGACGTGCTGAGGAGCATCGCGTGGCTGTGGTGATCGGAGGGCACTGGCACAGCTACAGCCCAAACACACAAAAAAAAAGAAAAAGACGAGGCCTATGTGCTGGGGAGTAATATTGAGGGTGAGCTGGGAGCTGCTGTGTTGCTCACTGGTGGTGGAAGGGGCGGTCACTGCTCAAGGAAGACTCTCTCCTCACCAAAAGCGAAGTATCCAGTGCCATCATTTGAAGTGCCTTTGCGCCAGCTTGGTGAGTTTTCCGCGCACGCAGGAGCCAACGCCGCGAGCTACGGCTGGGGTGCGGCGGGGGACTCTGGAAGGCGGATAGTGGCATTATAACCCGCACGTGGCTTCTCCAGACTGCTAGAACACGCAGCGGGCCTGTCCTGCAACTGGGGAGGCCCTATAAGTATTTCCATCGGCTGGTCTCTCGGATGCACGGGTGCACTAAGAGGAGATGGTGATGGACTGAGCAGAAGTTGGGGCTGTGCACCTCTACGCTGAGGCGTTGACTCACTGGTCTGGCTGCATCCCGTGCCTGTTGCCTGGGTATGGTGAGATTTGTTAAGCCGGGTTAAAGAGCGGTGAACGTGGCGACACGACGAGAGTATTTTGGAGTCCCACTGTCCTATGGTGATTGTGAGTCAAAAGAAGCTGAAACAGTGGCGGAACTTGCCTGACCTCGGGGTTCCCCCCTGCCTGTTATTGTCCTTAGTACTGCTAGTGTGGCAGCTCGGGCCGCCTGGAGTGTGCACTCGCAACAACAAAAATGGGTAAGGGTGACAAGACTCAATCCAAATTGTCCTTTGAACAAAGACGATCCAAGTCGCAAGACCCTGGCCCTGGCCAGGTTACGGGGGCGATGGCGCCAGTACAGGAGGATGCAGACGAAGACATCCGCTCTATCCTAAAGTCCATGGAGCAATCATTACAGAGCGGCATCACTGCGTTGGGCGCTAAAATGGACTATTCATGGAGAAATTGCTTGTCTCTCTGCTGGGGGAAGGTGTCTTTTCAGCGATGTTTGTTGTGGAGAGGGTGCACAGGGCCCTGGGCCCTCGCCCGCCGCCGGGTGCTCCTCCGCGCCCCATCATTGCGAAATTGCTCAATTACCGTGATCGGGACGCTGCTCTTCGTGTGGCCAGGGAAAAGAAAATCCTGAAGTACGAGGGGTCGGAACTCTCCTTATTTCCTGACTTCACGTCTCGGGTGCAGGAGGCCCGTAGATATTTTGTGCCCCTCAAAAAGCAATTACGTGAGCTGGGTGTGGATTACGCTATGTTGTACCCCGCAAAGCTTCGAGTGAACAGACAGGGGAAGTCACACATATTTACGGGACCCAAAAGATCTGCAGCAGGCTATCAAGAACTGGGCCAAGGACCGGAAGACCAGCCTGACGCGTACGCAGCATGAAGGAATGGAGGGGGCCTCGCTGGACGACCAAGATTGATCTACATGGTGGCAGCTACCAGAACATTGTAAAGTTCAGGTGCACATAAAGTGAGGTTGCAGGTTGGTCTGCTACATACCAGTGGGCTACATGAGACGACTCTGGACCAGACTTCCCGGAGGTTGTGTTAGTGGAGCCAGCAGGGACTCGAAGACTGAGATAAGTCAGGGATGCCTGTTAACTTGTTTGTTGGGGCTGGAAGCTTCGTGGCCTTAGCTGTAAATGTTACTGTATGGCAAAGAGGGCCAATTTACTGTAGTTGTTATTTACTTATGTTTGAAGGGAAGAGCTACCTCCGCCACGCGTGCCTTGCACTGTAGTTGTATCTTTTTGCATAGTAGGGTTCATGGGTAGGGAAAGGGGGGCTTGGGGGTGGAGGGATGGAGAGTTGTATTGCATGCAGCCATGTTGGGGGCGGTCTGCTGTGGGTGGGGGGCAGGGGGGGAGGGTGTGCTTAAGGGGGGGGAATGGTGTGGATGTTTGTTGAGGGGTGAACTGACGCAGCACGGCACGTCTAAGTCCCAAAGTACACTATTTACTTCATACACGCAATACACTATGAATGGCAGGCGCTAAGCGTGAGGTTTGGGGACGGGGAGGGAAAATAAGGTCCTTGTCATGGAACGTTAGGGGACTCAATGATCACCGGAAACTCAGGACAGTTTTGAGCTACCTCAACAGGCAGAATGTAGATTTGGCCCTGCTGCAGGAGACTCATATGCCTCAATTGAGTCCTATGTTGAAATATAGGGGGCTGGTGGGTAATATCAACTCGACGGGCTTCACCACGCATGCTAGGGGAGTACTGAACTGGGTTAACCCCAGGTCGTCGCTTAAACTCACGCTCCTTAAAGGAGACCCGGAAGGTAGATATGTCATCTCCAAATGTGCAGGCAGGGGTTCAGACCTGCTCATAGTTAATGTTTATGGCCCTAACTTTGACTGTCCAGAATTCTTTAGCGATATAGATACGATGGTTACCCAATGGGGGGATGCTAAGATCCTTTGGGGAGGAGACTTCAACTTGGTCAGAGACCCGGACAGGGACAGATCTGCCGGACCTATTAGGAGCCCATCTGCGGCTGCCAGGAAGCTTGATGAGGTCTTAGTGTGTTTGGATGTGTGTGATGTGTGGCGTGAAAGGAATGCAGAGAAGGGGGGCTACACACACTACTCGGCATATCACAATATACATATTCGGATTGATTACTGGATGGTTTCCAATGCACTGATCCATAAGGTGCGGCACTGTTCGGTGCTGCCGCGCACGCTCTCGGATCACTCCCCGTTACTGTTGGTGTTAGAGATCCCGGGTAGGCGGCTGACGCCATTTATGTGGAGGTTTCCTCCCTACTCCCTTCTTGATCCGGTGTTCAGGGAGGGGATGGCTGAAGCCATTGACTCTTTCTTCGACACAAATACTGGCTCGGTGGATGATTTCCAAACACTGTGGGAGGCGTTTAAGGTTTACATCAGAGGGGTAGCGATGGCTAAGCATTCGGGGGTCCTTAGAGCCTTACGCAAGACTGACGGATCTTGAGGGGAAACTAAAAGATCTAGAGCATCGACGACTTGCAGGGAGCTGTGAGTCAATAGATGAGGAAATCAAGGCGGTGCTGACGGAATACCATGCGGCGGCGGATAGTGAGGTGAAACATTTAGGCAAGTACGCCACAGAAAGCGTGTATGGCGAAGGGGAGAGGCCGGGATCTGTCTTGGCTCAATTAATGAAGACGAGACGAGGCAAGACGTTAGTTACTGAGATTAAGTCGGAAAGAGGGGATCTTTTGACAGAGGAGGCGGAGGTGGCTGAACGCTTCAGGCAATATTATACAGAGTTATACAGCTCCCGATCGACGGGTACCGATGAACAAATAATGGAGTACCTGGAGCATATCCAGCTTCCCTTTCTTCCAAATGCACACAGGGAGCTGCTAATGCACCCAATAGAAAGGGACGAGATCATTCATGCGGTGGGCAGCTCATTATTATACCGTCCTCCGGGCCCAGCGGGTGTCTTTTTGGATGCCTGCGGAGATGCTCTGGCGGATAGAGTCTTAAGGTTCTCCAACTACCTTCTCCTGGGGGATTTCAATTTACATCTTGATTCCCTGGAGTCGCTGACTCCGCAGCTTTTATGGATAATCTCCAGCTGGCTATGCTCTCCCAATGGGTGACAGATCTGACCCACAAGGGGGGTCACATTTTGGATCCTATCTGTTCCAATTTTCCGGTGCAGGTCAGAAAGCCACTCCTGATCACCTGGTCGGATCACTTCCCTATATTTTTTTTTTCATGGACCACCTAGCGCCAGCTGCAATTAGCTAGCTGTCAGCGTGCCCCTGCGGCCAGGAAGCTGGACGTAGGTTTACTCAGTGGTCATCTGGCGGTCTCGCGTCCTACTCTCCTACGTGATCTACAGGACAATGTGACCACATTATCTAGCTGGATCAGTGGTTCAGTCAATGCCCTTTCGGCCCGAGTCATCGCAAGCTGGGGAGAGAGGCTCCCTCTAAGCCTTGGTTCACCTCGGAGTTGAAGGCTCTTAAGCATGCCTGTAAGGTTTTGGAGAGAGCATGGCGGGTCAGCGGCTATTGCCCCAATGCCAAACAGGCTCTTAGAGTCCAACAGAAAATCTATTACTCAGCTATTGCTACGGCCAAAGGCAAGCATTTTGCCACCCGCATTGACCGAGCGAATAATAATTCCAAGGATATTTTCGCCATCGTGCAGAGCTCTGTAATTCCCCGTGCCCAGGAGGCGGTGGTTCCCCCCTCTGATATCTGGTGCAATACTTTGGCAAAACACTTTAGGGATAAGATCATGGACATTCAAGAATCCTTTCTGAAAGACCCTAAACCGACCCCGACTGTCCCGTCGAGGAGTCTGGAGAAGGATTCGGTTCATCTTCTCTCGGTCTTTAGCCCAGTGGACTCATTGTCCTCACGCAGAATTCTTGGAGCACCAAAATCGGGCTCCCCTAAGGATCCTTGCGCGGCTAGGCTGTTGGCTGAGCTAGCCGACACGATCAACCCAGAAGTCAATCTACTGATTAATCAGTCGCTTCGCGAGGCCTGTGTTCCCTCTTCATGGAAGCAGGCTCTTATACTTCCCCTTCTTAAGAAGCCGACTTTTGATCCGTCGGTTCCCGCCAACTATCGTCCTATCTCACTCCTGCCTAGTTTGGCCAAGGTTTGCGAAAAGGCTGTCACTTTTCAGCTCACCAACTATGTAGAGAAGGCGGGTCTGTTACATCCTGCGCAATCGGGGTTCCGTGCTTCTTACAGCACGGAGTCAGCTCTGCTGGAGGTGGCGGAAGCTATACGTGACTGTTTGGATGCCGGCGGGAGAACAGCCCTGGTAATGCTGGATCTCTCGGCGGCATTCGACACGGTGCCCAACTCTCGTCTTCTAGATCATCTTACAGCCATCGGCATTGTGGGTTCTGCTGGGAGCTGGCTTAGATCCTTTCTGGAGGATAGATCACAGCAAGTATGGCTGCCCCCCTGTGCTTCGGCGCAGACGCCTTTTTCCACAGGCGTTCCGCAGGGCTCCTCACTTAGCACTCTATTGTTTAATATCTATGTGACTCCCCTGGTTTATCTGGCGGAGTCCTTGGGGGCTAAGGTGATGGCCTATGCGAATGACACGCAGCTTCTGTTCTCCTGGATACGGGGTGAGGACAAGCTCAGCACGGCGCAGCGTTGTCTCTCAGCTGTGTTTCGCTGGCTGGCTAATGCACAGTTAAAGTGCAAAGAAGAAAAATCGGAGGTTCTCCTGTTTGGCTCATTTCATGTGGATTTTAGTACTAGGCTGTGGCCACCTGACTTCCCGCCCCCTTTGACTGAGAAGGGTCTTGCCAAAAACCTGGGGGTCTGCTTTGAGGAAAATTTAAATTTTGCAACACAGGTGAAGAAGCTAACAGGGACATGCTTTGGCACCCTGAGGAAATTTCTTCCCCTCTTGCCAGGTGGTGCCAAAGCGACGGTCGTCCGGGCTCTGATCCTCTCCCGCCTGGACTATGCCAATGCTCTCCTGGTGGGATGTCCGGGCTATCTGACCAGGAAACTGCAGGTAGTCCAGAATGCGGCAGCGAGACTCCTCCTGGGACTCTCTGCTAGACAGAGTGTGCGGATCCATTTTCGTCATTTGCACTGGCTCCCAGTAGAGTCTCGTCTGAAATTTAAAATGCTGTCCATTGTCCATCGGGCCCTGTATGGGTTGGGTCCGCTCTATCTCCAGAAGCGCTTTGCCTTTTATAAATCTTCTAGGCAATTGCTTTCCTCTGACCAACTCTTAATACAGAACCCTTGTTTCAATCGGCACAGGCTGGGTGGTTGTTCCTTCACCCGCAAAGCAGGTCTTGCCTGGAATGAGCTTCCACTGGCTCTCAGGAGGGTGTCGGACCCCGTTGCTTTCAAGAAGAAATTAAAAACTTTGCTTTTCTGAGGCCCTGGAAGTGTGGTGTGGTGGGCTTTCTCTGGAATTAGCGCCGGGATACTTTGAGAAGCTGTGCGCTCTATAAATCTAGTATAACATAACATATAACAAGTCGGGAAGTGCCCCGGGGACAGATGGTTTGATAGTTGCCTTTTATAAGGCATTTCTGGAACAACTGCTCCCGCATCTTGCAACCCTATTCGATGATATGTGTGAAAAGGGCACACTGCCTCCATCTATGAGGGAGGCTATGCTAGTAGCTAACCCAAAGCCGGGTAAACCTTTGGATGAGTGCAGTTCGTTCCGTCCGTTGTCTCTTCTTAATGTCGATATTAAAATATTTGCAAAGGTCTTGGCCACTGGGCTTGCTCTGATGGCACATATATTGGTGGCCCCCGAACAGGCGGGATTTATCCCATCCAGGAATTTAACATATAACCTCCGTACAGTCTGGTGTAATGCAACACACCTGACAGGACACAAAGGCGGTAGCAATTTTCCTAGATATGGAAAAAGCATTTGATTCCGTGGAATGGTCCTTTTTAACGCGAGTGTTGCAGAGAATGGGGCTGTGGGAAGTTTTTTTACAAATGCTAGGGATCCTCTATCACAAACCAACGGCCAGGGTGCGAAATGGGGATATGGTCACTGCCCCTTTTAATATTACCAGAGGTACTAGACAGGGCTGCCCGCTGTCCCCACTGCTGTATGCTCTGGTGGCGGAGCCATTGGCATGCGCGTTGAGGGAGTATCATGGGAACTAAGGCATCGGATTCCCAATGTATCGAATAGTGGTATCTACGTATGCGGATGATACGCTACTGTACCTAAGAGACCTGTAGCTGTACCTGTAGACTGTACCTAAGAGACCCGGAAAACAACTTAGCACCGATCATTAGGGAGGTAATTCGATTTGGCGCATTATCTGGCCTTCGAGTGAACTTGGGCAAATCTCTGGTGTTCCCGTTGACACCAACCACCACCGAACTTGACATGAGATACCCATTATTGTGGACCACGGATTCTGTGAGATATTTAGGCGTGCGGCTACACACTGATGCAGATATAGTTTTTAGAGAAAACTACGGCACGGCCATTTCCCGATTAGAAGACGAGGTTGACCTGTGGTGCCGCCTACCATTGTCCCTGAAGGGGCGTATCTCTATTATGAAAATGGTGGTACTGCCCAGACTCTTGTTCTTTTTCACGAATATCCTGTTGGTACTGCCGCGCATATTGTTTCATAAACTGAGGCAATTGATGTTAAAGCTGGCGTGGGGAGGAAGGCAGGCTAGGGTGAAGTGGGAAGTGCTCGTGCTGCCATATAGTCTGGGCGGACTAGGTGCGCCAGACTTCGAATTATACTATGGGCGGCCCAAGGAGCGCAGCTGCACGCTTGGATCCACGGATACGCAGATGTCCCGTATTTGCGACTAGAGAGACTCTTTGCTGATCCTTTCACTATGCCAGCTACTATTATGGAGCCTGTGGATCGTAGAACGGGCATTTTAGATTCATTGAATACCACTCGACACGCGTGGCTTTTCCTATTACAGAATCAAGCGGGTGCATTGCTGTACTCCCCGGTCATGCCTCTAGAGTGGATGAGATGGATAGGACCCTGCACTGAACGGGGTGTCGTACAAGCATTATGTGACCTTAAAGTAGGGGTGGCCGGTGACCTGTTCCGCAATGGAGTAGCCTGCACGCTGGAGCAGGTGTTGGGCGGCATGGAAGAACCCTCCCTGCTGACTAGATTTCAATTCCATAGAGTGCGAAGGCCGCTTAGAGCACAATTGGGTGACAGTATGGAGGAGCCTTCGGAAGTTCTCAAGCTGACGCATGCTATCAAAAGCGATTCCTCTCGCAAGCTGATTACGTCTATCTATAGGATAGCGATATCACACAGGTCACATAAATACACCACGGCTAGACTTGCATGGCGGCGTGATTTGGAAGTGCAATTGGAGGATGACAAGTGGTTTTATTGCTGCACAAACACCAGGAAAGTGTCACTGCATGGTCAGCATAGATTAGTGCATTTTAAATTCCTGAATAGGACCTACTATACCCCTGAACGGTTGTGCAGATATGGCTTATGTGACAATGCCAGGTGTGAGAGGTGTGATGCGACAGTTGCGGATTTTATGCATCTAGCATGGATGTGCCCAGGAGTTCAATCCTACTGGGAAAGTGTGTTTGAGGAATTGGGTAGAGTGGTCGACCTGAGTCTTACACTGGACCCACTGATGGCGCTTTTGGGATATACCAAGGCGCTGCCCAAGGCGGTGCGCAAATTGGTAGACATGGGGCTACTTATCGCCAAGAGACGAGTGGCAATGTGTTGGATGAGAGAGCCGTCCCCGACGCTGCGACAATGGTCCCGGGACATGATTTACTGCTCCACACAGTCAGAGGTATACAGTGAGCTTCTGCCCCCCAGAAGCAGACAAAAAACGTTTGGGGTCTATATGTTTCTTACACGCAGCGTGTGGAACGGAATGCAGATGATGAGGTAGATGGTTTAAATGCTGAAAGGTCGGAGAGTGTGAACGAGCCAGTGGGGATTGGCTGAGGCCTTGACGATCTTGTATGGTGGGGTCGGGGTGTGACAGTGCAGTGACGGAAGTGTGTCGGCCGTGAGTGTGGCCCATTGGGGGGGGAGACTTAGACCTCAGGGTGTGTGGGGATGACGTCCGCTACGGTCTTGTAGCTGACGGGTAGTACAGCAAGCTGCTCTTTAGAAGGTTTCCCTCCTAATATAGCGCTGGGTTCTAATGCCTGTCCACTCACTTGTGTGGTTTCCTGGTCCCCTCTTATTCCCCTGATATGATGATTGACGCCGCCTGCCCAAGTAGGGTTGTTGGCTAAATGGCTGTGTAAATTCAATTAATGCGTGTATTACATCTATTCTGTCCTGATAGAATGATTTTGGGATGAGGTACTGTGTTATTGTCAACTATTGAAATTAAAATAATAAAAACATTAAAAATATATATATATTTGTAAGTCACCCCTACTACAGGCCTTACAACCCTAAGGCAGGGTGCATTATATTACATGTGAGGACATAGCTTCATGAGCAGATATGCCCCAATGATGGCCAGTTCAGATACTGACAGTACAAGTGAACAAGGAAGCCATCTTAAGGTATGTATTGGGCACTGGCCAAAACGGGTTTCCCAGCTACATAATGGCTTCACTGAAACCTATGGTAATTGGTATCAAACACATCATATTAATAAACCCACACTGAATCCAGTTATGGATTTATTAATACATGCACCCAGAGGGTACCTTAGAGGTACCCCCTGCAAACCTACCGGCCTCTAGTGTGTTGGCTGACTGGTACTGTTCAGCCTGCCACACACAGTTGTGTTTCTGACCTCTCAGGAGGTGAGAGCTCACGCTCTCTGAGGTCGGAAACAAAGGCTGCTCTGGCAGGAGGTGTGGTCACCTCCTCCAAGCAGGATTGCTAGTAAGCTGCATATCAAGGCAGGATACTTCAAAGGCCTCTGCCGCCGATGATATGCAACATTGGCTTCCCCATTGCCACCCATTACCCAGGGCCTATTTGGCACCAGAACAGGCGGAAAAATTAGCATGTCAGGAGGCGTGTTCACCTTCAGGCTAATAGCAAACCCCTAAGGTGGGCTACCGGAAGTGAACACAACCTGGAAACTTCAACCACTTTAGACACCGTGTACTAAATTTTGGCCCACTGTATGAAGGAGACAGCTTCCTACACAATGGAGAGGGATTTGTATTGTGTTGTATGCTGACTTTTTAATAGTTTTGGTACTTCTAAATAATTTCCACATTTCCTTTACGTTAAGCCTGCCTGCTCCGTGCCATGGCTACTGGGGTTTAGAGCAGGTTTAAATTCCTGAAACCGTTTTCACCTGCGTTGAGTATGAGCGACTAGGGCATTCGGGTGGGGACTCCACACATAGTATCTCTATATGACAATGACTCCCTCCCATATCTGCTACAGCCCCTAATTTAAATTCTGAAATTGTTGGAGGAACTACAGATTATTTGCGGTGTCTTCGGGATTATATATTAACATGACAAATCCCTACTGTTTCCATTGGCCTGGCTTGAGGAAGGTCCGACAGAGAGACTTCCAGAGGTGGGCCTGTCTGGGAGATTGAAAGGTTCTGGTGTTTGGGGCTCCAAGAAGCACATACAGTGCAGAAACTTAACAGACCTCCAGGTCTCTGTATACTTTTGGAACTCTCTGCCATTGTCCATAGCTGCAAGATTAGCGGTGGCAAAAATGGTTTTCCTTCCCAGGTGCCTATACACTTTGCATGTGTCCAGTGCATCGGAATACATTTATACATGTTGAGCACATCAGAACAGTGACATAATATTCCTATGGGAAACCCACCTCCTTCTAAAGAACCATCCCTGCATGCACCACCCAAAATACCCCCATCAATTCTGGGCTTCCTCTATAGGAACAGAGTCAGGGCTGACCCTTTTGAGAGATCCCCGGCGCCACTCTGCATCTTGCTGCATTTTTCATTCCTTTAAGGGGATGCTTGTGTAGCCACTGCATCTGGCTCTGGATTTGCACTTTCATGATTCACTGTATTTTACCTAGCTGCTGCCAATTGGGATTGTTGGTCTTTTTTATAACTACAATGTTCACTTTTATGGTACTAGAGGCTAAAAATATATTTGGACTTGACTGGCAATGCTTGCAATTGTTGCCTGCGTCGCATGTGTTATGGGCATGTTTTACAGCCAATTGTTTTTTCTTTTTGGTGGAACAATTATAAATGATTTTAAAATACTGAAACCTTTGACCGGATCTATCAGGTTACTGGCTTTATTTCTGGTGCTTGACTAACATCCGCCCCAATTAATAATTCACTTTCTTACAATTGTATTATCCTCTTAAAGCCAGATGGGCAGACTTTCACAAGTACCTTGCAGACACAGCTGTATTTCTACCAGGGCAATTATGCTACGATTGAGGCAACCTTGTGTAGGCACTGTACAACAATTACAATTCAGGATGCAAGTAATTGATTGGTGTCAACTGCCAGTCCAAATGAAGACCCCTCCTGAATACAAATTCTTATGCATCAAATGAATTACACTGGCTTATCTTCCCGGCAATTCAAAGGTATATCAAATTAAAATGTCACAAAGAGCTGCAATTATTTAAAGATGCTTCACATATTTTACAACCCTAAAGCAGGATGGAAAAACAACTCTGCCTAGATTGATTACTGGTGTCTGGACTACTTAAACCTGTAGTAAGGCTGCTGATTAATCTCAGAAACACGATAAGGAAATTGTAGATTTTGGCAGTCAAAATGGCAGCAATTATCTCTACAAATGTAAGTCTTCTCAATGTTATGAATACCACATTGCTGACAAACACTGACCCTCCCACATAGCTACTGATCCTATTAACATTTCCTAAATTAATATAACGTTTCTGAATCAGAAGCAGCATACTTCTCAAATATAGCACACTTTATACAGACAAATTAAACATTCTAACACTGCATGACATGCTAAAACTACCTTATAGGTGTAAGTTGTGCTATTTTTTTTGCACTAAAAGGGTGGAATTAGTAATTTTCTAAAGTTTTGAAAAACCCAAAAAGTTAAATAATATTCTATATTTGTATTCACATGTAATTTTCAGAAACAGCTATTACCAGAAAGGTGCATTAGTGTATGCATATTTATTCTGAAAAACATGGCATAGCATATGGAAATCGTATACTTCAGTTGAGACGACCATAAATAATGTTATCAACTATAAGACGTACATTTTATACTGTGAAATGAATTTATGACCATGCTTATGTACACTTTATGTATTGCTAAAGTTTAAAATAAGCAACTGATACTGGCCATCCTTGGTACTGTGCAGATAGAATTTCATTGCTGTTAAACATGCCATGTATTTGGAGGGAAATTGTCCTTGGCTATTCTCTCATTCCTGAATGAAGATAAAACCTTGTAAAGACTCAAACCAGTCGGTAAGCTGGATCTTCATCGTGAGCGGCACACAGCATTCTTTGCATGTGGTCGGCTTTTTTTTGTTGCATGCCTGAGGATTTAATACTTCTTTTTCCTATTACACCATGCAGCCTACCACCCCTGCAGTACATATAATTGGTAAAGCACTTACACGGGCAAAAGGATGCTCTATACATTCAAGGGCTCTGCTTTAATTTTTTTCCTAAGGACTTTCCACTCATCAGAGCATGTATGTTGTAAATCTTCTCACTGTTCTCTGTACTGCAGTACTGTAAAACATTGCAAATTATAATAATCTGATAGAGCATGTTGACTAGCATTTCACACTTCTGTACTTAATCTGCTAGTAGATGAAATGATACATCTGGAAAAATGCTCACCAAGTGCGTCCTTTGAGAAAATCAGGAATGTATTTTCGTCATTCAGATTTTTGTTGAAATCTATACAAAGATTGCTTACTTTTTTCTTTATTGATGTAATTTCCTGTAAAAAATAAAATTAGAAATGCAGGTTATTGTCTGGTATCACCTTATGCAAACTGTCATAGTTCCTCATCTTTATATCTACAAATGCATCCCTGCCATGGTTTCTCCTGCAAAAGCCTGCTCCTTTAAAAATAGGAGACTTCTGTTTGCCATTTTTCTGTAAATGGAGTTTTTCATTATCACCAGGGCTATTTATGTACGTATCGAGGCATGGTGAACATTTAGTAGTGACCAGTCTATTTTCCCTAAGGTTTTCTTTCTGATGCAGGATTACTGAGATAAAGGTCCCAATGTAGACTTGGAATCTAACTCCATCCTCACAGAGGTTGCAATGGTGCCTGGATGTGTTCCTCTCTTCAAGTTCCCAATTCTTTATAGCCAGCTATCTGGCTACAATTTAGACGCTGTGGTGTAAAGATGCGGAGGAGGCAGTATTTGTTTAAATTAAGGATTTATTTAGTCAAATCCAAGGACCCACTGGAGCACAAACAAAAGCGTCTAGATCAGATCAGCTCCAACCGCTTCTCTGATCTAGAACACAAGTCACATCAACATTCCCATTACATAAGCAACATTCTAAAGACACATAGCCATTCTAAGAATGACATCACAGGTAAAGTAAAATGGAAAAGAATATTACCACTTGTACCTTTTCCACAGATAAATAAAACAAAAATAATGAAAACAAAACAAAAGAAAAATAAACCAAATAGAACTAAATCCAGAACATAATCATCAAATCTTTTAGGCAAATTAACACATCTTTTAAGAGAAACATGTGAATCAGGAACAGAAGAGCAAGTACCAGCATCAACGTCAGAAGCAGAAGTATCCAAAACAGGATCAAGCTCTGAATCTGGAATAACATCAGAAGAAACAAACTGTTCCTTAGGTAAAGGGTTATGACAGGAATCATCAGGTAAAGGGTTATGACAGGAATCATCAAACCAGACATCCCCATCTTCCCCTTTATCAAAAAAAATTCTTGGCCAGGTTTCAAAACAACAACAGAACTTTTACTCCACCACCCTCTACCCTTGAGAAAAACAGTAGAATCAGAAACTTTTTCCACAATGAAGGGCTTACTGAACCTGGACATACCTTTGGGTGTGTGAGGGACTAACAATTCTAATCCAATCACCAACATTTACAATCTTCCCCTTGCAATGATGAAAATCATCATGATAAGACTTTCCTGACAGACGTGCAGAAGTGATGTTACCTCTAGCTTTAGAGACAGAAGACTCAAAACTCTCCGTCAAATTGCTTTTGTTTCTCAATTGAGGCAAAAATAAAGCTTTCGCTTGTCTGCCTCTCATGAGACAAAAAGGGGAAACCCCAGTGCTCGAATTAGGAGTCAGATGATAACTCCAAATTTTGTCTTTCAAAAAGTCAAAACCATCCAGATCACTCTCCAAAGCAGCTTGGATCCCCTCTTCAAACAATCTGTTGGCCCTCTCAACCTGACCATTTGAACGTGGACTATAAAGAGGAGCCCTCTTAGCAGGTACACCAAATTTTTTGAGAAATAATTCCATTTTGTTAGAGATGAACTGGACACAGTTGTCAGACCTGATGGAAATGGGAGCCCCTTCAATCCTGAAAACAAAGTCCAGAAAATTGATAACTGCATCAGTACTAGGATGCTCCACAAAAGAATAATGTAACCACTTGGAAAAGTCATCAATGAGAACAATCAAAAATCTACTTTCTCTTCCAAGACAATCATAAGGTCCAGAAAAATCAATGGAAAGTCTTTCCCAAGGACCAGCAGGAGCTTCACAAACAGACAAAGGTTCAGTGGAAACCTTCCAGTGCTTGTCAGACCTAACACACACCGCACACTTATCAATAAATTTCTCAACAGAAGCATCTAAAACAGGCCACAAATAGTGTCACTTGAGTAATCTCTTTGTACCTGAAACACCAGGATGCCCAGAATGCGCTAAACTGATGATCTTCTCCCTGAGACTACTTGGTGGAACAAATAACTAATTTCTTAATAAAATTCCATTTTCAATAGATAACTCATTCGCCACCTGAGCAAAACTTCTTAGCGAAGATTCAATACTTTTAACAGAGGGCCATCCATTAACAACATAATATTTAACTTTGGTCAACAAATTATCTCTACAAACATGATCGTTCCACTCATTCTCATCAATACCAAAATTGCTAGATTCCACCGCATCCAAAGCAGCCACAACACACTCATGCTGATCTGTGACTTCATCACAAGAATCATTCAAAGGAGGCAACCTAGATAAACAGTCTGCAGCAAAATTCTTTCCACCTGGAATATGCTGAATCTCGAAGTTAAACTCTTGCAGTCTCGCTATCAACCGAACCAACCTAGAAGATGCTCTACCACTCCTCACGCCATCCATCATGTAGACCAACGGCTTATGGTCTGTCTCCAAAACGAAAGGCCTACCCCACAAAAAATTCTACAACTTCTCCACAGCCCATACACAGGCTAAGGCCTCCTTTTCTATGGTACTATAATGGACTTCAGCTCCTCTAATGGCTCTCGAAATAAAAGAAAAAACTCTCTCCTTGCCATTAACCATCTGCGTGAAAACGGCACCCAAGCCAACAGTGCTTGCATCCACAGTTACAAAAGACCTCCCTTCAGGATCAAAAGTTTTAAGACCTGGAGCATTAGCAATAAGCTTAATCACCCCCTGAAAAGCTGAATCATGAACGTCCGTCCAAACAAATCTTGTACCTTTCTTCAAAAGTTGTCTAAGTGGTTCAACAACCAAAGCATATCCTTTAACAAATTTTGCATAGTATTCACTTAACCCAAGAAAAGAGCGTAAAGCATCCTTGTCCTGAGGCTTGCTTGCATTTTCGAGATTGCTAATAATATCTTTTTTAGGGAAAATCCCTTCCTGGGTAATCTTATGACCTAAATAATCAATTTCCTTAACAAGAAATTTACATTTCTCCCTGCTCACTGTCATACCTTTGCTGCTTAGAATCTTCAAAACTTTCTCCAATGTGACATTATGCTCATCAATAGACTTTGCAAAAATTAAGATGTCGTCTTGAAAAGACTGAACACCATCAACTTCACAAAAAAGGTTCTCAATTAGCTTTTGGAAAACACTGGTAGCAGATGCCAGGCCAAAAGGCATCCTCAAAAATCTAAATAACCCAAACAGAGTTATAAATGCCGTCAGATCTCTAGAATCTTGATCCAGAGTAACCTGATGATAGGCTGCTTTCAAGTCAATAATTGAAAAAAATTTCGCACCATTAACAGCAGCCAACATTTCTTGTATCCTAGGCAAAGGATAAGTTTCCACCACAATGTTTTTATTGAGAGATCGGAGGTCTACACACAGCCTAATTTCTTGATTCTTTTTAAGAGCAATAACGATAGCCGAAACCCATTCTGAGCTATCAGTAGGTTCTATGATACCTTGAGAACAAAGACCATCCAAATGTGATTTGAGCTTGTCTCTCACCCCAAAAGGTACCATACGAACCTTATGTTGCACAGGCAAAGCTCCTTTTTTAAGTTTAATTCTGTGAGAAAACCCTTTGACCTCACCAACAACATCCTCAAAAACATTTTTATATTTGTTCAAAATGGAAGACAAAGGATATTCCAAAGAAACATTGTTGATGGGCATTTCTCTCAATTGAATAGGATGATCAGATCCTGGACAAAGATTAATGCCTAGTTTACCAAGATCATACCACCCAACAATATTTTTCCCATCAATTGCAACATAAATTTTAGTAAAAATGATACGGGTCTCAAATTTTAATGACTCTTCAAAGAAACCTAACATTTTGATGTCAAAATTACCAAAAGCTTTAGGATTGATATCAGATTTAGCAAGTTTGACACCTTTCCATTTTTGATAAAGAATACATCTGATAAGATAGTCTCAGGCGAACCAGAGTCAGCCATAGCTTCAAACTCAATTTTAACAACACGAACTATCCCTAAAGGTGCTTTGAATGGAAGAGAAACACTGCTTATGTAACTATCAAAGGAGTCATCATAAATGGTAATGACCAAATTCTCCAACTCCTCATCAACATAAGAAACATTACTTATAGCAGAACTAGATTTCCCACCCTTTTTTTGAATCCTACATGAAAATGCAAGATGACCAATTTTACTACATTTGGTACACTTTCTTTTAAGAGCAGGACAAGTCGGACAGTTCGCCAAATGTGCTTTTGATCCACATCTAAAACAACTCAAAACTCTATTAGTTTGAAAATTACCCTTACTATGCATCTGAACAGCACAAACAGAGGTGTCATTAGTACTTTTGTTTTCATTTGCAGTAATAATCTTAGAAGACTCAATTGATCTTTCAATCCCTTTGGCTAAATCAATAACCTCCGCCAAAGTTGGATTGCGACAAGCTAGGAGTCGCTTTTGTACTTTTTTAGTTGCACAATTAAATACAAATTGATCTCTTAAAGCAGTATCAACATAAGCACCAAATTCGCAGTTTGCAGCTAATACCTTCAGAGCTGCTATATAATCCTCAACAGATTCATCTGGGAGTTGTTTCCTCTTATGAAAAGAATGCCTTTCAATCATAACGTTAGGTTCATCTTCAAATTGTTTCTCAAGTCTCGCAACAGCTTCAACGAAAACATTCCATCCTTCACCTCCTTCAACTGGTGGTGCAATGGGTATAAGATTCTTGAAAATCTCAATGGCAGCTGTACCCAAATAACTGAAAAGAATGGCTTTTTTCCTATCAGCAGAAAACTTTGTGCCATCAATAGCAACGATGTAATTTTCAAATGTGTCAAATCATTTCTTCCACCTTAGTTTTGGTTTTCCTGGTATTTGTAAAAATATAGAAGGTTGATTGCAGATTTGAGATGCTGCCATTTCAAACACTTAAATACACAAATTTAAAAAAAAAAGGAATATTAAATGTGTGCAGATCACAGTAGTAATAAAATAGCGATATGCACTTCTCAACATAAATAAAGTGTGCACATCACTGAAGTAAAAGAATACCTTTCAAATTGTGTGCAAATCACAGTAGAGATATAATTGTTATAAACAAATGAGTAAAACTTAATATTTTATGTGTGCATATCACAGTAGTAATAAATTAGTAATATGCACTTCTCACATAAATAAAGTGTGCATATCACTGAAGTAAAAGAACTGCTTTCAAATTGTGTGCAAATCACAGTAGTAACAACTGCAACTAGCACAAGTGAACATAACTGAAGTAATGAAAGAGACGTAGAATACTTCAGCTTACCACACCTGCACTTGTCGATAAGCACACTTAATGAATTATAAGCTTGAAATAAAAGTGAGCGAATCACTGAATTCGCAGGTAGAATTCTTCAAAAGTAGAAGTAGATTTCAGGTTGCCGCTTGAAAACGTTGCGAAAACAATCCCGTTAGACTGTTTAAATGAAGCCGATGTAAAAAACAGCTGATAGTCGAAAAATTGTAAAATGGCCTCTACGTTGCGTGAAGCGCTGCGTTTCAGTGATGCGGTTCACACACAAAATGGCAGTGACGTTGCGTGTTCAATGCGCTGCGTTCCAGCAATACAACGTGTCCCAGAAGTCCGTTGTGACTCACGGACGTCATCAAATTAAAATTTGCAGTAACGCGATCAGATCAACTGCCACTGAGACGCTTAGTGAAAAGCGACTGGAAAACCTTAATTTATTTAAAATTGACAGTACCTTAGGGTTTCCAAGAAAGCATCACCTTCAATAATTTCATGAACAGCACTTGAATAGGATTGCAGCGTAAGTCCGTTTCTTTTAAATAATTTTCTCGAAAGTTTAAAAACGCTTAAGATCACAGTGGGTCCAATATTTATTTTAAAAGAACCTTGTCGCCATTGTAAAGATGCGGAGGAGGCAGTATTTGTTTAAATTAAGGATGTATTTAGTCAAATCCAAGGACCCACTGGAGCACAAACAAAAGCGTCTAGATCAGATCAGCTCCAACCGCTTCTCTGATCTAGAACACAAGTCACATCAACATTCCCATTACATAAGCAACATTCTAAAGACACATAGCCATTCTAAGAATGACATCACAGGTAAAGTAAAATGGAAAAGAATAATATTACCACATGTGGCACAGTCTTTGCAAGTCGCCTTAATCTTCCACCACTTCCATTTTAGTGACTCATTCAACAACATCTTTCTTACCCACAGCTCGCTTATTTTTGCTAGAAGATATGCTATTCGGTTTAGTTCAACACCTGAGCCCTTTCAAGTATACAAGTAGACGTAAGACAACCCCAGCACATAGAGCTAGAATGCTGACGCAACAATTAGACTAAATCACAAGCATATGACATCTAGGTCCATCAAGGGAAACAAAGCAGAAGGCACAGATATTTCACAATATCACTTCTTCATTGGTTTTTGATTATCACAGATTAATTATTGAAGGTGGCAAACATAGAAAAAGAGTACATCCGCCACGCCTCAAATCGTAAATAGTGGAAACCTGAATCTTGCTGTATTGTTGGACTACCCCATATTTGTTTCATGCCCCAGTCAGCTCTTGCAGAGACTGTCAGTTAATTTTTGTGTCTGGGGTTATATTTGAAACGCTAAATACTATTTTCAAGGCATAGTAATAACTAGAGGAATGCCCTTATTTGTAATCTTTTTTAATCATGTTTCAACTATTGTTATTGTATATTGTACTTTATGATTTGTTTTTTTATGATCCATTTACCTGTGATTGAATAAAGAATTGAACTGTACTAGGGGAATGAACCAAAGTGATACACAGATAGGGGCATTCCCTGAGGTGATCAGAAGGATATGAGCTCCAATCTCTGCAAGACAGTCTTAACATTCCATCAATCCAAGATCAGTAAACTGAGTACAGTAAAGTAACATCTGTTATTTTCAGCATTAGGAATGGCAGAAATGTGGTATAAAGCACAATAAAAATAATTCATTATTATTAGTAGGTGCAGTGCTCCATTTCAATTACATTGGAAGTACTTCTATTACGCGAATATAGCTGTTTTATATAAATACAGAAAACCCATCAATCCATTGAACAATTATTCCAGCCAATATTGCATATTTGTGGCTTAAACCAAGTACTCATGGCTGGCAGCCACTGGTGAATGTATAGGACAGAACCTATAGCGCCCTCGCCTCTTCTCAACTCCATATTCAAATTAGTTGTTCTTGAGCACTTATAACTTCACAAAATTCTATAGGTCAATGTCTATTTGTGTCTGTTACTGTCACTGCCCTGTCCAATGGCTCAGAAACTGTTAGCCTTTCCTCCATTATTGCCTCCAACCACCCTTCAAAATACACTAAGGGGGCGTGGCCAAGACTCCGATGGAGTAAGATGCACATCACGTCCGCTCCGGCAGCCGGCCAAAAGCACAGAATAGCTGAAGGACCTCAGGGGGACAGCCTGGCCCTATCCTGATGATTGTTGGACCCCCCACCATAAGTTGTTCGACCATCGGTAAACAGCGGTCTCGAGCGGGGGCCGATAAGAGTTTGCCTCACCTGCCATCTTGGATCTAGTCCTTGTGGGGTTTGGACGGCCCGGCAGCGACTGGGGCACTGCTAAGGGGGCCTGACTGACCAGCTCTGCCATCCGGGGGCTGGCCTTACAGATCGGGGCTGCGGACGGGGCCCTGGCCGCCACCCGTGAACCTTTGATTACCGGCCCTTCTGAATCTGAAGCGGTCCCCTGGTGCTTGGGTGGGCTCGGGCGGACGTTCTTTGCCCGGGGCCGGTGGGGCGCCATATACCGGGCCTTCCTTCCGCCTGATTGTGGGTCCGTTGCGGCGGAGAGGGAGCCCTGAGAGACCAGTCTCCCCTCTGGTAGTAATGTAGCTGCCTGCGTCCGGCGGGCCTCCATCGAGCCACCATTATGTGGGCCTTCTCCCCATGAGCAGGGTGGTGAGATATTACCCTGGATGGCCTCCTCCTTCACACACGAATAACCATGGCACAGATTAAATGTCTTTCTCTCAAAGCGAAGGGGCTCAATGCACCTAATAAACAGTGAAAGGTTTGGCGCTACCTCCTGATTCAGCATTTCCTATAGGAAACTCATCTTCTACAGGCAGATACTACTGGCCAAGCGTGGGACTCTTCAACATCTAAAACAGTGGGGCTGGCCATTCTCCTTAAACCGGACATACACATAAAGGTAGTTTGGATGGTCCGTGATAAGGGAGGACGTTATTTGAAGCTTAATATATTAATAACAGACCCCTTACATTGATCAACATGCATGCTTCTAACCATTTTAAATGTTTTTAGTGAACAAGGGAACCCACTGAGTAACCAAGGACCAGGAGTATTAGTTTATAAGGCAACAAAGGTCCTTGACAATTTTATGTAGGGACTTGAAATGATTATAGGCCAGAATCTGCGCTATAATGATAAGGTGTCCAGTCTGACCCTTTTTAATAATCAATACAAAAAAATTAAACAAGATTTACAAAGCACACAAATTTACAGTGGGACACAATCCTGCATCCAATACACAAAACCATAAAACATGACAAACCATGTTTACAAATTAAATGTATCTCAGGCAAAGTTAGAAAACTAGTGAGACGCTAATGAGGTAACAAAATCACTCTAGCTGTACTGATGTAGTATAGCACAATTGGGTCACACAATGGAGAGCTAGTGCATAACTACATCAACTGTCGAAGGCGTTTCGATCCCATTAAAAATGAAGGATCATCATCAAGACTGACAATGTTTTGCCTGAATTATAAGCCTGTAAGGGAACAGGGAGACAAGGAACACAAGGGACATTGTTTAAAAACTTCCCTCAAAGAACGATTCTGACCGGATTTTCAGACCATGCTTTAAGTGAAAATCTGCCATACGTGAGTGTACTGTGACAAGCACTCCAAGGCATACATGGGTGAATTTTTTCGTGGTTGGAGGTGAAAATCACTGGTGTGACTAGTGGGAAGGGCCATGTGGGTGACCTATGACAGAGGGAATCGAATTGACATGATTACCTGGACAATTGCGATGAGTCCAAGGCGTCTATTATCGAGCAACGAGTCTTTTAGGGTAGCCCCTCTCTCTTAATTTGTTTGAAAGGATTGAAGCTTCCTTAAAGTAATCTTCTTTCGCATAACAATTTCTTCTTATGCGCAAGAATTGTGAATAGGGCAAAGAGTCCCTCAATGCTCTCGGGTGATTACTATTGTAGCTTAGCAATGTGTTTCCAACGTGGTCCGCAGAGCAGTCAAAAGGGCATGGTACTGTCCTCGGGAAGCCCTACTTTGCCCCAATCAAAAACAAACTAGCAAGAAAATAGCATGTGTGACCACCTTTTCGCCTGTCTCTAATGCCCTCAAAATATGCATAATACGGACACTGGCCCATATTGAATGCTGGATCACTACAAATTGACCGCCCAGTTTTTGCCTTTAAGAAAAGTTCCAATCTGAAGGACCATCTGGTCAGGGCTGCACTACCTATCCCACCCCCACGAACAACAATAGATTCCATTTGGAATCAAGCACCCCTCGTAGGACACGCCAAATGTGGGTCATGTACTGTGTGTGACCTGACTATGGAAGGTAAATGCTTCATCTTTAACAACGTTACATTCCAAAGCAAAACTTTCACTAACTGCAATACTAGTGATGTGAATTACTTAATTGAATGTCCGTGTCATTTACTGTATGTTGGTCAAACCGTGCAAAAAGTAAAGACAAGAATATGCCAGCACCGCAGCAGAATCCGATGTAAGACTTTGACTGCCCCCTTGGTCGACCACTTCATCGAAAAGGGACATACCGAGGATGACCTGAAATGGACTGTCCTAAAATCATTGAAATTGCCTCCGCGTGGAGGTGACATGGCGCGCCTACTCAATAAAGAGGAACTAAAAATGATTATACTTCTGGACAGAATTAGAAGTGGACTTAACCGTAATGAGGATTGGACCTCACTCCTGTAAACCAGTGGTTCAATTTTCTGTAAACCCATGTCTGTCTAACATTACAGCTGCTAATGTTAAAAGTCACTTGCATGTTCACTGTACCATTTCTTTTAACTAATTGCCCTTCTATCACGTTCAACAGCACTAACAATGGAAATTGTTTCCCAGTCACTGCGTTCCTTCCAATTATCCCGTTGTAGTAGGAACTTTAGTGCGCCAACCTCCCACTCCCCCTCCAAGCCCTGGACGTACAATATTCCTCACACCACTCCAAGATGGCCGACCCACTCTCAAGTGATCACTTCCTCCCCTCCCAACATGGCCACCTAGCCCAGCGCGTCGCCACTTCCGCTTATTGCGGCGCTGGTACAGATTCCTTAAAACCGGCTCTCCACCAAGAGGTTGGTTCCCTGACCGGCGTGATCCCAGCCCGCTTGGAGCCGTGATCTGAATTATTGGGTGAGTTCCCCACCAGCTCTGGTAATTACAATCAGATCGATCCCTATGCAAGCGCTACAGCCTTTCCCTTGACTTGTCCCATTAGGTTCAGACACCATTCCTGAGAGCGGTTCCTGGTTATTTGAAATCGGAACTACATTGTCTAAAATACAGGTATGTCCCCCTCTCTATATTTAGTTACCCCACATGCACTAGCCAGAAGTCTTACAGTTCCAATAACGGAGCGTTAATTCCTCCATAGAAACGACCATAACGTCGATTCCACCCGAACTGGGGCCATCCACGACCCTCGTTCCAACTGCCCGATGCCACGATGATTGGCAAACCCCCAGGATCCAAGTCTCTTGTGTCTTCAATTTAGACGCAGGTATGTACCCTAACTTTAGGTTCTGGCTTACCGATCCACTAGGATCACCCAGTCCTCACCGTGTCCCTATATCTCCACAGAACCCCATCGAGGGCTGGAAAGCTTGTTATTCATTACTCGATAATAGACGCCTTGGACTCATCGCAATTGTCCAGGTAATCATGTCAATTCGATTCCCTCTGTCATAGGTCACCCACATGGCCCTTCCCACTAGTCACACCAGTGATTTTCACCTCCAACCACGAAAAAATTCACCCATGTATGCCTTGGAGTGCTTGTCATAGTACACTCACGTATGGCAGATTTTCACTTAAAGCATGGGCTGAAAATCCGGTCAGAATCGTTCTTTGAGGGAAGTTTTTAAACAATGTCCCTTGTGTTCCTTGTCTCCCTGTTCCCTTACAGGCTTATAATTCAGGCAAAACATTGTCAGTCTTGATGATGATCCTTCATTTTTAATGGGATCGAAACGCCGTCGACAGTTGCTGTAGTTATGCACTAGCTCTCCATTGTGTGACCCAATTGTGCTATACTGCATGAGTACAGCTAGAGTGATTTTGTTACCTCATTAGCGTCTCACTAGTTTTCTAACTTTGCCCGAGATACATTTAATTTGTAAACATGGTTTGTCATGTTTTATGGTTTTGTGTATTGGATGCAGGATTGTGTCCTACTGTAAATTTGGGTGCTTTGTAAATCTTGTTTAATTTTTTTGTATTGATTATTAAAAAGGGTCCGGCTGGACACCTTATCATTATAGCGCAGATTCTGGCCTATAATCATTTCAAGTCCATACATAAAATTGTCAAGGACCTTTCTAACCATTCTAAAGACACATACATTAGAAACCTATTAAAGTGACTGGTCTATGGAGGAGTCGGGCCTGCTCCTTCTTGGTTTAACTTAGTTTGGGACCCATGCTTGGTTCGCAGTACATACTCCTTCTAGGGTACTGGGGCTATGTCCACAGCGGTCAAACAGGGACGACCGTGGGCCTTCTAGATGCATGGCGTTATGCAAAACCAGAAACTGTGGATTATACTTTCTATTCGCATGTCCATCGATCTTACTCTAGTATAGACCACTTATTTTTATCTCAATAACTTATTTGCTCGCTACAGTCTGCCAATATATATTGATCTCGGACAATGCCATCTGGAAATCGCCCTGGCTAGCCTGGGTGGGACATTTCGCTTCGTGCCCCGTTGGAGGCTCACCCACACATCTTACGGGATCAGGCCAACGTAGCTAAAATATGTCAGGTAATCCAAATGGATTTTGAAACAAATGATCTTCCAGACACTAGTGACCATGTACTTTGGGATGCGTTTAAGGCAACCATCTGAGGCGTTATTACTTCAATTTCAATTGCCTCTCCCAAAATATTAAGGCATTGGAGAGACAGGAGCATGCTACAATCTCCAGACAGCGTCAAAAACGCCTAGCCTCCCTCCGGGGCAAATTAAAAGCAATACGGGTAATTAAAGCTGACAACTCTCTCCTTGCTCTGAAACAAAAGTTCTATGAAGGGGGCAATAAGGTGGCCTCCTTATTGCCTCGTCGGCTCCATATGTGCATTTCTCAGAACAATATCTACAGGATCGAGATCAACAGAGGACAAAGGGCCAAATCGGAAGCAGATAAACAACGGGCTTTCTGCACCTTCTTTTCGTCTCTCTACGACCGGGGTGAAGTTGCCCAGGAGGAGATCAAGCCATTACTCACCTGGGCATCGCTGGATCCTTCCTATGTTCAGCAACTGGAGGATCCGATTACTCTAGAAGAACTTCAAAAAGCATTAAAAAGCTACCCGTTAGGTAAATCTCAAGGCCCCAATGGCCTCACGGACTCTTTCTACTGTCTTTTTCTCCCCCAGCTCCAAACCCCGATGCTTTGACTATTTAACTCCTTTACCAACACTGCCAGTGTGAACCCTACTATGGCTAGGGCAGAAATAGCCCTTATCCCTAAATCGGGGAACGACCCGACGCCCTGTGCCTCCTTCCGCCCCATCTCTCTCCTTAACATCGATGTCAAAATATACACCCACATTTTGGCACATCGCCTAGCACCATTCCTTCCTGGCTCAGTTGATCCAGACTAGACAGGCTTCATTCACCAAAGACAGGGGGCGGACAACATCAGGCGGATAGCCCACTTGGTGGAGACGGCCCATCTGTGTAATATCCCAGCATTTTTGTTTTCTCTTGATGCTGAGAAAGCGCTCAACAGGGTTGATTGGACATTCCTCAGAGCGGTTCTGCGGAGGATAGGACTGGGACCGGTTATGACGTCTCGCATAACGGCCTCTTATATGTCACCCTCAGCACAAATTAGAGTTAATGGCCTACTAGCCCTCCCGATCCAGATCCACAGGGGAACTCACCGGGGATGTCCCTTGTCCCCCTTGCTCTTTACCCTGGCCATAGAACCCCTGGCGATTACTATACGGTAGCAATTGCATATGCTACTTACCAGTATGCATCTGTTCTTGGCATGTAGGGCTGCTAACATTCATATCTGTAGCATAGATCGCCGCCTAGTGTTGGGTCCGGATGATTGCACATTGTTGTCCTGGAAGAGTCTTCGAAGTATCACGAGATAGGTGGCTCCTCCCCTGGACTACAGTGCGCATGGGCATCGACTCCATCCCCAGATTGTTTTTAGCCATTGTGGCAAAGATGGAGTGTAACAGTGAAAGTGATGGCCATGCTAGAGATTAAATGCAAGAAAAGTCTGCAGCCGCTACGGGCGCCGGGGAGGAGGGCGGGCGATATGAATGTTAGCAGCCCTACATGCCAAGAACAGATGCATACTGGTAAGTAGCATATTCAGTTCGAGGCATGTGGGCTGCTAAATTCATATCTGTAGCATAGAATACATAGCAGTCCCTCCATTAACGGCGGCCGCCCGTGCCAGCTGCAGAAGTCTGAAAAGTGTTTTAAGAACAGCCTGTCCTACAGCTGCCTGCTGTTTGGAATGCACATCTACACAGTAATGTTTGGTAAACGTATGTGGTGTAGACCATGTGGCTGCCCTACAAATGTCTTCCAAAGGAATGTTACCCAGGAATGCCATGGAGGCCCCCAACTTGCGTGTGGAGTGTGCTCTGGGGGGGACCGTTAAAGTGTGCTTAGCCTTCTGATAGCAAATCTGAATACACTTAACGATCCACCTGGCTATTCCTGCTTTGGAAATGGGGTTGCCTTTATGCTGGGCTGCGAAGGCAACAAAGAGTTGCTGTGTCTTTCTAAAAGGTTGTGTTCTGTCAATGTAGTACATAAGCGCTCTTTTGACATCAAGCGTATGGAGCATCCTTTCTGCTACCGTTTCTGGGTTGGGAAAGAATGCGGGCAGTTCGATGGTTTGATTGACATGAAACTGCGACACCACCTTAGGGAGAAATTTGGGGTTAGTGCGCAGCATCACCCTGTTTGAATGAATTTGTATAAATGGCTCTTGAATGGTGAGCGCCTGTAGCTCACTAACACGTCTCAGAGACGTTATGGCAATGAGAAAAGCCACTTTCCATGTGAGGAACTGAGGCTCACATGAATGCAGAGGTTCAAATGGGGGACCCATCAATCTGGTGAGCACCACGTTAAGGTTCCACACAGGAGCTGGCGGGGTCCTGGGAGGGATGACCCGCTTCAGCCCTTCCAGGAATGCTTTAATGGCAGGCACCCTGAAGACAGAGAGATGCTGCCTGTTTTGGAGAAAAGCCGCTATGGCGGATAAGTGTATCCGAATGGAAGCGTATGCTAGATTGCATTTGTAAAGATGCAACAGATAGCAGATGATATTAGGAATGGATGCATCGAGCGGGTTGATAGCGTGCTCTGTACAGTAGATGACAAACCGCTTCCATTTTGCTGCATAGCAAGCTCTGGTAGTGGGCTTCCTTGCCTCCCGGATGATGTCCATGCATTCAGGGGGCAAATCAAGGTAGCCAAACTCTAAGACCTCAGGAGCCAGATCGCCAGATTGAGCTGCTGCGGAACCGGGTGCTGAATGTCGCCACGGTTCTGCGTTAAGAGTTGGGGTGTGAGGTGCAGTCGTTGATGCGGTACCACGGAGAGTTCGAGGAACGTGGTGTACCACGGTTGTCGCGCCCACGTAGGAGCAACCAGGATGAGCGTCAGCGAGTGTTGCTTTAGCTTTCTTGCCACCAGCGGAATGAGAGGCGCTGGGGGAAAAGCGTACGCAAATCTGCCTGACCAGTTCATCCATATCGCATTGCCCTGCGATAGTGGGTGAGGGAACCTGGCGGCAAAGCTTTGGCATTTTGCGTTTTCCTCCGTGGCAAACAGGTCTATCTCTGGATGACCCCACTGCTGGAAGTACGGGCGGAGTACTGATGGATGTAACTCCCACTCGTGCATCTGGTGGCTGTACCTGCTGAGCAGATCCGCCATCTGATTGTCTGTGCCCGGGAGGTGTTCCGCCATGAGGAAGATGTTCCTCTGAATGGCCCACTTCCACATGCTCTGAGCCAGATGAGACAACTGTGGAGAGTGCGTACCTCCCTGCTTTTGAATGTAGTACATGGCTGTCATGTTGTCCGTCCGGATCAACACGACTGTGGCACAGATGTACTTTGAAGGACTTAAGAGCCATGAAGATTGCCATCAGTTCCAAGTAGTTAATGTGCATCTTCTTTTGTTGCGTTGTCCATAGTCCCTGCACTGTGTAGTGGAGCACATGAGCCCCCCATCCCTGGAGAGATGCGTCCGTTGTTAGTGTAATCTGTGGCACAGGCTCCTGGAACGGTCGGCCCTTGCAAAGGTTGTGTGGATTCCACCAATGCAGAGAGCTGTATGCCCGACCCGTCACCAACACTAGGTCGTTTAACTGTCCTTGAGCCTGAGTCCACTGATGCGCTAAGCATTCTTGGAGCGGACGCATATGGAGCCTCGCGTGCGGGACTATGAAGATGCAGGAGGCCATCATGCCTATCAACTGCATGAACACTCTCGGTGGGAGTGAGTGTTGCGGTCTGAACTTTTGGATCAGCGCCTGGATGTTGTCGATCCTCGCTGGATTTGGCTGCGCTGTGGCAGCCAGAGTATTGATCGTCGCGCCCAAATACTGCCGCACATGGGCCGGCTGAAGGTGCGACTTCGGGTAGTTCAGTGTAAATCCTAGACTGTGAAGGAGGTGAATGGTGTGGGACATATCTGCGGCGCACTGCTGGGCTGACTTTGCCTGAACGAGCCAGTCGTCCAGATAAGGGTAGACATGTATACCCTGTCTCCGGAGGTGTGCCGCCACTGTCGCCAGACATTTTGTGAACACTCTGGGAGCAGTGGTCACTCCGAAGGGGAGTACCTTGAACTGGTAATGCCTGTTTCGGATGGTGAACCTGAGGTACTTTCTGTGGGATGGGTGGAGTGGTATGTGAAAGTAAGCATCCTTGAGGTCTAAGGTTGCGAGGAAGTCTCCCTGTTGTAACAAGGGAAGAACCTGCTGCAGTGTCAACATGTGGAAGTGTTCTGAAAGAATGTACTGGTTTAAGGGGCGTAGGTCTAGAATCGGTCTGAGTGAGCCGTCCTTTTTTGGGATTAAGAAGTACAGGGAATAAACCCCTGTGCCTTCTTCCTCCACTAGCACGAGCTCTATTGCGCCTTTTTGCAGCATCACCAGAACCTCCTGCTGCAATAAGTGCAAGTGCTCTGCTGACATAGGACGGTGTTTTGGGGGCATGGGTGATGGGGTGGATGTCAGCTCCAAACAATAGCCGAACTGGATAAGTTTCCTGACCCACCTGTCTGTGGTGATGGACTTCCAGACGGGCAGGAACTGTTGGAGTCTCCCCCCGACAGATGTTGGATGGTCGGGGGGCAGTGACAGGGAGTCACTGTTTGTTGGCGGCAGAGGAACGGGAACTGTTGTTGCCTCTGCCTCTACCCTTGGCACTGTTTCCTCTGTATCCACCTCTGCCCTGCTTGCTGTAGGAGGATTACGCACCACTTTTATTGAATGGCGTCTGCTGCGACATGTGCCCTCTGTTAACACCTCGATTGCTTGAGCGCCGAAAAGTGTTCCCTCGAAATTGTTGTGACTGGAGAGCTCCCATGGACTTGGCAGTCTCGGTATCTTTTTTGATCTTCTCCAGGGTGGTGTCCACCTCTGGGCCAAACAACCTGTCCGGATTAACGGGCTGGTTGAGGATAGTAGTTTGTATTTCTGGCTTGAATCCCGAGATGCGGAGCCATGCTTGACGCCTCAACATCACACTAGTGTTGATCGCTCTCGCTGCCGTGTCCGCAACATCTAGCGCACACTTTATAGCAGCGTTGGAGATGAGCTTCCCCTCCTGGATAAGCATTTCAGCTCCCTCTTTAAACTGGTCTGGGAGGTGTTGTAACAGCTGCTCTAGGGTGTCGTAGTGTGCCCTATCGTATCTGGCCAACAGAGCTTGCGTGTTTGAGATGCGCCATATGTTGGCCGCCTGAGCTGCCACCCTCTTCCCAGATGCCTCCAGCACTTTTGACTCCTTGTCTGGGGGAGGAGCTTCACCCGTGGTTTGGGAGTTTGCCCTCTTGCGGGCATTAGAGACCACCAAGGAGTCCAAAGGCAACTGGCCCCTGATGTAGGTCGGGTCTCCAGGTGCCGGTCTGTACTTCTTCTCAATGCGTGGGTTGACAACCCTTGATCTTGTGGGTTCCTTGAAAATGTCTGCCGCATGCTTAAGGACCCCTTGCAACATTGGGAGAGTCTTGACAGTTTTTTCAGCAGTAGAGAAAGTATCAAAAAGGAAGTCCACCTCCACGGGGTCAGCATGCAGTTCCACTTTATGGTTTGTAGCTGCCCTTTCAATTAAGGCATTAAATGCCGCAGAGTCCTCAGTGGGAGACGGCTTCACGTTATAAACCTGGGGATCCTGGGCCGTCTGCTGGTCCCCTTGATCACCAGTGTCCATCCATTAGTCCTGCTGCTCATCAGGCTCTGTATGAGCTGGAAAATTGTACTCCTCATCTTGCTCCCCTCCATCCCCATCAGAGTATGTGGGTGAAGGTGTTGCACCCCGCCCATGCTGAGGAAGAATTAGCTCCATAAGAACTGGTGCTTCTGCTTCAGGCTTTTTACGTTTCAGAGGAATGGTAAAGGACTGCAAAGGTTGTGAAGTAATCTTCCTCTTGTATAGCGTGAGTTTACCGGTGTCGGCATTGATGAAATGCTCCGACCGTTCTTCAACCAAAGGGTGTCGATGACCCACAGTCCCAGCCGGTGGAGTGGACGTCGACACAGTGTCCTTGGGCACCGACCGCGGTGCAAAGGCCTTCGGCGCCACCTAAGGCGGCAACGTGTAGAGGAGCGGTGCCGATGTGGTCTTTGGTGCGTCTGCCGGCTTCGGTGCGGAAGGAGTCTTCGGTTCCGATGCCAAAGCCTTGTCCTTAAGGCGCTTGAGGGAGTCCGATACCTGCTTCGTAAAGGAAGCGGACGGTTTCGTCGATCCGACCGATGTCCTCGGTCCGCCCCCCGGGGAAGACCCGAGCGTGGCTGACTTGTGTTTGTCTGGACGAGGCGCAGGAGCACTCTTGACTGGTGCGCTTCGATCACTGTCCACTGCCGCAGACGTCGATGCCGATTGCTTCGGATCGATAGGTTTTCCTTTAGGAGTCACGGCCCCAGACCGTTGTTCTGCGCCCTTCACCGACTTTGCGTCAACGGGCCCCTTGGTCTTCGGCGCGACAGACTGTCTCGACGTAGTCTCGACAGTCTTCTTGAGCGTCGGCTTGACCACCTTGGTGGACACCGGCTCGACGGGCTTCTTCGAGCTTGGCTCCTTAACCACCTTCGGCACCTTAGCCTGGTCGGCAACTTGCGTCTGTTTGGGGGCCCCCGAAGACGACGGCGTCGGCACCGGAGCAGACGTCTTCGGTTTCGATTGGGTGTCGGCCATCTTCGTTTTGATCGATACCGAGGGTTTCGGTTTCGATTTCAGTAATGGCGGCTCCGCGGAGGTGTCCGTAGCCGGGCCGGAAGGCGGGGCCGTGGATCGAGGTGTAAGGTCTTGGGTAAGGCCGCGTGGCGATCCCGTGACCTGAGCCTTTGTAAGAGTACGAACGGGGCATAGCTCTTCCTCTGAGCTATCTTCCATGGCCCCATATGCTTCGTCGTCGTCCCCTACCTTCTCGACGATTTCTTCAATGTCGGGACTGTGGACCTCCGCTCCGTCGTCGGACTCGACCTCCACCGGGGTAGGGGAAATCTGCAGGTGACGCACTTGCTCGTCTTCCGCGGGGTCGTCAAAGATGTCCACCAGTGCCGGAGCCGATCGCTGGGCCTCAAGGCGCGCCACGCGCCGAAGCTTGATCGTCTTCTTCGATCGAAATCTGGAACAGGCCATACAGTTGGCCTCGTCGTGGTCCGGCGACAGGCACTTGTTGCACACAGGATGGACGTCGATGTGTGGGTACTTGGATCCACACACGGGACATTTCTTGAACGGACTCCGTTCCATGCCGTCGAAGTCTTGCTGCGTCGACTAGGCCCCGATCACCGAAGAGTCTCACGACCCCCCGGATATCCGACTCTACGAGCTGGAAGATAGACGGGACCGAACGCGAACAATACCGACGGTGCAAAGAAGGCCTTTTGGCCTTGAAAAAGTTCTATCACGATTCCGAACAGGAGACGTCGAAATCACATCCGAACCCAATGGCGGAAAAAAACTATCTGGGGATGGAGTCGATGCCCATGCGCACTGTAGTCCAGGGGAGGAGCCACCAATCTCGTGATACTTCGAAGACTCTTCCAGGACAACAATGTGCAATCATCCGGACCCAACACTAGGCGGCGATCTATGCTACAGATATGAATTTAGCAGCCCACATGCCTCGAACTAAGGAGATACCATTTGCGGGAATCCAACATAAGGTTGCCCTCTTCGCAGATGACCTGCTTTGGACTCTTACTGATCCTCAAAGTTCCCTTCCCGCCTTGCCTCTCATACTTTCTCAATTTGAAAGTATTGCAGGGCTTAAAATTAACATTAACAAAACGCAGGCATTAAACCTCACCCTTTCCCCCAGGAGATTACAGAGTTAAGTGTGCACTTCCCGTTCCAGTGGGCCTCTCACTCTATTCGATACCTGGCCCTTAATCTTACAACCACAATGTATTCTTGGACCCAGACAAACTGGTCCGAGTACAGACGCTCTGTTAGGGAGGACCTCAGGAGATGGAAATCGTTCCCCATATCGTGGCTGAGCCGCCTTAACACAGAGAAGATGTCTATATTGCCAAAGTTAGTGTATCTCTTCCGGGCACTTTCGACCTCCATCCCCCAATGGGACATTCTGAGCCTTCAGAATGAGGTCAACTGCTTTATCTGGGGCAAGGGAAGACCGAGATTCTCCAACAAACACTTAATGTCACCAAAAGATCGGGGGTCTTGCATGCCCCAATCTCCTTGCTTATTACTGGGTGTCACATCCGCGTTTTATCTCAGAATGGGTGGTTTGCAAAAGTGAGAAGCATTGGTTTCCTATGGGCAGGGCGGTGACCTGTCGCCCCCTGTGGGACTTGGCTTGGATACAAAAAGAGCACGTCCTCGCAGTGCCTATATCGCCAACCCAACGAAAACGGTCCTGGAGATATGAGATAAAGTAGTGATCAACCGTGGGCTTACCTCTTTCCCCTCCACCAGTACATCCCTCGCCCGTAACCCTTGCTTCCCCCCGGCACTACAACCAAACTCTTTTAAAGCCTGGGTGGCTATAGAGTGTCGTACGATAGCTGATCTCTTTGTGGGAGAGACCTTTAAAATATTCGACCAATGTAGACAATACTTTCACCTCCCCCCAGGGCACATTTTCAATGTTACCAAATTCAGCACTGGTTACATACCATCGAAAATACACTGGGAGCCTCGAGTCTACTGACCCCTTATGAATTGTTAGTACGATCCTTTGATGGTTCGCGGGCCTGATTTCCTGAACCTACAGGGTCCTGCAACACTCTCGCCCCCTGCCTCTCCACCCTCATCAACAGAAGTGGCACATAGACATTACAGAAGATGCCCCCACTGCACACTGGGAGCAGCTATGGAGAGACACTCCTAACACCTTTAAAAGTATCACACAACAAGAGTCAGCCTACAAACTAAAGACACGTTGATATTACACCCCCCTTCGTCTCCAGAAACTGTTTCCCACTTCTACGGCCCTGTGCTGGCGACGCAGGGCGACACAGGCTCATTTATTCACATATGGTGGTCGTGCTCGCTACTGAAGATCTTTTTGAAAGAGTTTCTGAGCCACATCAAGGACGTAATAGGTTTTCCTATTCTGAATAAGCTTCATTGGAAAAAAGCCCCCGGGGTCTTCGGTATGGCTCACTCATCTCTGGCCGTAATGGCGAAGGAGCTCCTTTCCAAACGCCTTGCACACACAGACGCCAAATTCACACATATCTGGCAAACCCCTTGTGCACCATCTATCCAAATTAGAACATTCCCCCTGCCTACGGGCTCTTCGCTGGCGTAACGAAAAGTGAGGGAGCCTCCCTGCACGGTACTTAGGGGGGGCCCAGTCCGGGCTCAATCAGGAGCTCGCCCGGCCAAAGTTCAGTGGCGAGGGGGCCCCTTGGAGCTAGGGCTCCCCCGCACCGCGTGGGCTGCGGGGGCCTGTGTTACGCCCCTGGGGCTCTTCAGCGATTTGAAGATGCCCTACTTCCAAGAGGGGAGGACTTATCAGAGTGAGGCAGAACAGATAGAGGATTCACTGCACCCCTGCACCTCCTCCTTTTCCACTCCACCTCTTTACTGGTGAGGAAGCCTCCCATGGTCAGGGTTGGGGAGTGTCTCTTAATATACTATAGTGGGAATGGTCCCCCGCAAACAAAACCCCTCACGCTTTCAAGTTCTTGGTTTTCTTTTTTCTTCTCTTTTATAGTCCTTTTGATAGAGTAGCCTTTCACCAAGAAAACTGCTTTATTAGCTATGCCTCTACACTATCCTTGGCTTAACAGTCTCTTCACAGAAGATGTTAGTACCTGTTGGCCAGGGAGCCTGGACAGAGCCTAGCGGTTCTTGAAGCACTGATGGATAAGCATCCCTGATGCATCAAACTGTACTATATTTGTAGCATCCTCGTTAGATGCTTATATTGTCAATGTAGATGTTATATATCATTGTTTGTGAAATTAATAAAAGAGATTTCAAACAAAATACGCTTAGCATACACTACCCCACGGATTCTATCGTCTACTCCCCCCACCCTCAGAGGCATAATCTTTGCTGAAGCAGGTCAGGGGCAGTCTTACAGAACAGTGCAAAGCTGCAAGCATATATTTAAATAGAACCCATGTAGCCTGCAAAAAAGTCGGTACAGGCAAAAGACAAAATGCAAAAGAAGTGCACATGCGGCAAATTCATGCCAGAATTACAGAGTTGAAAAACATCAGGAATTACTTGAAGTTACATGCAAAATGCAATCTAAAAATACAAAAAATATGGCACCACAAAAGGCAGCGTAAAACAAGGGGAAAAGCATGGAGAGCCTGGGGGGACATAGGGCAGTTATACAATACTGTGGCCATAGGGTGGTCCAGAAGAGACTCGCCTGGTTGCACTGAAACAGCAACTGAACTGCTATCAGATTGAAAAGGACAGGACAGGACAGGGAAAAAAAATAATCTTCTCCCAGAACCTCTCTACTTAACAGGTACACACAGCATACTAGAATCACTGATAGTAGTATTGATAGTTCACAAGACAACTACATATAAAATACATTTTTTGGAGGAATTTAACTCTTTCTGCATCAGGGTGATTGTGTACTCTTGGCCTCCAGGTGGGTGAAATACGTATACCTACTTTGCCTTGTATATCACCCAAAGGTTAGTGGGGAAACGCTCACAAACCACGCACATTCGGATTTTGCATAACCTGAAAAATCTATAAGTCAATGGTAGACTTCACTTTCAAGTAACTGTCCATGAGCTCTCACAGGGAAATGATGTGTCTCTAATTTTGTATTAGTCTTCAAAAAATAAAATTTTACTTCCACCTTGCTCACACGAGACTATGTAAGATGGACAAGTGGCCCAAATAATTATAACTCTGGGGCTCCACAATGAACATATAAGAGGCAACGTGTGCATACTGTAAGCATGAGGGCTATGAGCTCCAAGTGCTGAAATAATCATCCCATGGCAGTTTTCACAAAGCAAAACATATGAGGTACTATTCATGTGTGTGTAATTTAGGATATATTTCTTACTATTTGTCGTTTGGTATAGCTCAGGGGGTCCACAACTGTTTAGAAAATTAAACAATATTATAGATTAATAAATTATAGTCGCATAAAAAAGCAAAACTGAAAATATAAAACTCTATAAATGTGAAGGAATTTGAAATTGGAAACTACAAAATTAAGTTGGTATCCTTAGCTTGAATCGTGCGAGCAACCCAAGTACAGCGAACTGCATAATGGATGTTTAGTGGCCTCTATTGAAGCACTAGGATGTCTCAACAAAAAGAAAGAATACAGTCGGAGCAAAAAATACAAAGTGATATATTAGAGTTTAGCATATCGTGTTTTATTTCAGAAACAAATAAAAATCCTCCCATTAAAATAAAAATGTCGATTTTTGTATTTTTATGTTTGTGAAGTAAAGAAAATATTTCCTAATTTGTGCATTAGCTTGATGTATAATTGTTTTTGTAGTTGTGTGCATTTGGTTAGGAAATTGCTTAGGTCGGAGCCCCGAGCTTCCAATGATGACTCAGTAGCGGTCCACAGAAGTGAAAAGATTAAGAAAGAAGGGTATAGTTTATCAGTGGATGAATGGATAAAGAGATGTTTGTTTATTCATAGCACATTTGATATAGATACTATATTTTTTTAGCTTGTGCCTAGGTCTGTACGAAGCTGGCTCTTTATGTGATATATCAAGAATCTAATATACTGTGGAAAGGAGCTTGCTATGCAGTTCCAAAGTACTCTATTAGGGGGTAGAGTGGTCAAGCAGCCTTAGGCTTAAAACAGAGGAGTGCAAGACATTTGCAATTACACACTAAGGCCCACATGCATCAAGCATTTTTGGAGTCGCAAACGGTGCGATTCCTTAAAAATCGGCCGTTTGCGAATGCAAAAGTGCTGTTTGGGATGCATCATGCTATTTTAGAAATTGCAATTTTTTTGCAAATTCTAAAATTGCGATAGCACATAAGAAATCGCAATTGTGCAATTTCTAAAATGCTATGCATCATTTCTTAAAAATGTGCGATTTTACAAATATGGAAGTGCAAATTACCACGAAGTTCAACCTCGTGGTAATTTGCGAAATTGTTCAAATATGCACAAAAATGCATTTTTTAAACTGTTAAGTTACAGACACACATGTCCTTAGGAGGACATGTGTGTATGTAACTTATACTGAAAAGTACATTTCATGGGTGCAGGGGGGGTCATTTGCACCCCCCTCTCCACCCTTGAAATGCATTGATGAATTTCGATTTCAAATTGCGAATTCGCTATTCCCATTCATTCCTATGGGCATTTTGGCCCATAGGAATGAATGGGAATTGTGAATTCGCAATTGAAAATTTGCATTTTTTTATGCAATTCGGTAAAAATAGCGATTTTTACCGAATTGCAAAAAAAAAAAGCAAAAATATTCATGCATAGGCTTTTGCGAATTCTAAATTGCGAATCGTTATTTTTCGCAATTTAGAACTCGCAAAAGCCGATATTGATGCATGTGGGCCAATGATCAATAAATGACACACACCACTCAAGGAGATATACCCCTATTTATAAAAATAGCAAGTATCCTTATATATGTTTAGGCATTAGAGAAAAATCGTTCAGGTTATTATGTTTTTAAATATAAATAATTCTTTTCACTTTAAAAAGTGGACACTGCAATGTTTGAGTTCTGTAATGTTATCCTATGAAAGGAAGAACAAATCCTGCAAAAAGGTATAGTACAGCGACTTACAAGACCAAACTCCAGGAGTTAAGGTAAGTGGGCAAGGTCCAAGGCAACACCAGCAGTACACCACCGGCAGCACAGAGGTGGCCGGGTGTAGGGTGCAAAACAGCGTTGTGAGCCCAATGTATTGCAAAGGAGATCGGTCACTGTGGAAAGAGGATGCAGGATCTGGCCAGGAGGCCAGCTGGGCTGAACCAGCAAGTGTGCTCAGGCCTTGCGATGCTCAGGGGCGGGGGGACACCTTTGTCTTCTTCTCCAAGGCCCAGGGGCAACGGGTGCAGGGGTGTGCTTAGGTGTCAGAGGTTAAGGGGGCCTGCGTGCCAAAGGCTGTGGGTGACGTTGGGGAGTCCAGAAAGGGTGAAACCACAATGGGCTTGAGCTCCGGAGGACCTTGTTGACACCGGTGTCCCACTTCGACTTGGGCCGGAGGCGAAGGGTGCAGTGGTGACTTCGGATGTCGGGGTTTGGCTGTTCCGGAGGCTTCAGAGTCTTCTCTTTTGGAGTTTCTTTATAACAGGTCCGCTGGGAGGTCTTGAGTCTTTTTCAAAGCCAGGCAATCCTCCCAGGTTCCTGGTGTCAGCAGCTGCAGGACAAGTCGAATTTGGTACAGTTTTCGGCGAGGGATGCAGACAAGTTGGCAGGGTTGGTACATGGTCAGCTGCTTTATCTCTCCCCTCTGCTTTTGCAGCTCTTCTGTGTTCTTGCTCTTCTTAGCTCATCATGATCTGCCTCTCTGGTGCCAGGGGCTCCCCTAAATACTGAATTTAGGCGTGTTAGGGGAGTGTAGGGTAATAACCACTTCCTGTGGGACGTAGGCATAACCCTGTCCCGCCGTTCCTAAGTATGCCATCACAAAGATGGCTCCTTCTGAAAAATCGTGTCCACCTCACAGTAGCCCACTTTAGGGGTAGTACTAACATGGAGGTGACTAGCTAATTGTTCCATCTGTCCAGGAGCCAAGTGGGGCCCTAGACAAACGGGTTGTTTCCTCTCTTGTGAGAGGGAGCCAGATTTGCATTTCAAAGGCGGCAGCCATTTGAGGCTAGCTGCCCAAGAAAGGCTAATCAGCAGGTCATCCTGTAGGAGGGAGCAGTACACCCTCTTACGGGACAGGATTTTGTTCCGGGTCTCACCTTAGAAGGTCAGAACAGCATCTCGGGTGGCAGGCTGGCAGAAACCAGTCAGCAAGGACACTAGAGGCTGATAGGATTTCCTGGGGCACCTCTAAGATGCCCTCTGGTCAATCCAAAACTGGCATCAGTGTGGGTTTACCAATACAAGATGAGATAACAAACATCCCTTTTTTCAGTGAAGCTATCGTACAGCTGGGGAACTCGTTTTGACCAGTGAACAGCACGTTTTAAGATGGCATCCCTGGTCACTTGTGCGGACAGTAATAGGACTGACCAGTACAGGGGAGTAACTGCTCATGCAGGTATGCCCTCACATGTAATTTTCAGCACCCTGCCTTAGGGCGGTCAGGTCTGCTGTAAGGGTAACTTACAAATATTACATGCAGTATTAGGGACATGGCACACAAAGATGTGTGACATGTCGTCTTTTCACTTTTGTCTGCATCAAGACACGCAGCCTGCAATGGCAGTCTTGGATGTGCTTGGTGAGGGGTCCCTTAAAGTGGCACAATTCGTGCTGCAGCCTTTAGGGGCCCCTCTTTAGTACCTCAGGCCCTAGGTACCAGGGCACCATTTACTACGGACTTACAGAGGGTGCCAAAGGCATTGCCATTTGGGGAAACAATTGTACAGTTTTGGGAAAGAGCTCTGGCACCGAGGACCTAGTTAGCAGGAACCCAGCACACTTTCAGTCTAAATTACATATTTTACCAGGCAAAAAGTGGAGGTGGCGATGTCAAAAGGGGGGTGGGTGTGGGTGTGTTATTATTGAAAGCGAGCATGTTTTTATTATTATTGAAAGTGTTTGCGGGATCTATCTTTTTTGTAGACCAACATATACATAAAGTACCATACAACATTTGTAGGAGCGTATCCAGAAGGAAAGTGGAAAGGATGTGAAATTATAACATTGCTTCTTGAGGCCTGGAAATGCTTCAAAATCAAGGGGGGGGGGGTGCGGTGGCCAACAAAATGGTGGGTTAGATGTCCCCGCACAGAACTCCATCTGGGCCACACTTGATCCGATCATAAATTCGACGTCCCTGCGCCTTATCTCCGAAATCAGACCCCAATTGATCCTGATGGCAATGCAGATTGCCTGTGCAGCTCAGCTAAGCCCCCTGGTTTTCCCTGACCGAGAGTTAGCAACTGTTGCAGATTGTGCTGGGCCCAATAAAGTGGCAACCACCTCCCTCCGCGGCTGATTGAAGGGAACTAAGAGTATGTCTTGGCGCCAGCAGGGCTCATAAAGGCCAGCAAACGGTGATGCCTGGCATATGATGGGGTTCTATAGAGGGTTGGACCCTCCCGGTGCAGACAGCTGATTACAGTGCAAGTTGGCACAGAAGCGCATAGACCATGCCGAAGTGAGAGGCAGGCAGAGCAACGCTCAAGAGATTTGCCCAGGGCTCCTGAGAGGATTGCGTCAGAGGTGCCTGGCCCCAGGAGCTTTGGTTCGAAACCTGTGGTCTCTCCGGGGCCAACCGCTCAAAACACGCAGATCGGTGTCGAGGCAGTGGGACCGCGTCACAGCGTAAAGAGGGGTGATAAGTGAGCGGTGTCCCCGGACCTCCCCAGAGACTCCGTGGGGACTGTTGGAGATTAGCCCCGGGGGCATTGCCCAGTTGCCTGGTGTCCCCTCCTCCCCGGCACAGGGTCGTGACGCGGGTCATGGTCAGGCGCGGTGCTGGGAAGCGGACAATGTTGGAGGAGGAGGAGCTGCAGACATACATGCGAGCTATTGGCTGGAGAGTGGAAACCTCTGCTGGAGGTGAGACCCAGCGAGAAGCTTGAAGAAAGGTTCCTGGGGGTGGAGGAGGATCAACCCCCAATCCCTGTCTTAGGGAAGGAAATAGCGGGCTGGACCTGCGGCTGCAGGAGCGCCCCGCGGACACGGCCAATATTTGGAGTGGAACAATATCTCTATGCAATTGGGGTTCCCCCCCCCATTTGAGACATTATGTTCAGGCATACAAGCGCCCATCAGGGTGCATGAAGCGAACAGGGGGGCCCAACCCAGTGACCTAGTTTGGGGAACAGAGGTTGTTCATTTGGGGGCCTCCCTCCACCACACAGGAGTGGTGACGCAAGTAATGTGCACAGCTGACCTGGGAGCACCTTGTGCCTCGGAGATGCCCTGCCCCTTTGTGGAAGGCTTCATAGTCAGAAGCAACAAACTGGTCCAAAGTGAGCACGGAGGTGCAGGCCCTTCTGGTGCTAGACCCAAAAGTGCGAGTGGACGCCGGGGAATGTTGACCAGTGATGACATGATTGTTTTGCTGCGATATGAAAAAATGCAAATAAAAATGCTTATAAAAAAAAAAGTGCAGTGGACTTCCCAGTGAGCCGGGAACAGAGGCAGCAATTGACTGCATAGACCCCCCACCCACTGACCCCGGGGGAGACTTCTGGTGGTGGCCAAGAGGGATGTGTAGGGAGTGATCGAGAGGACAAGCGCGATCGGAGCATTTCTTTGCTGAGTGCAGACCTGGGACACTGGCGCCGGGGGGAGGGAGCATTGAGACTCCTGCAAATTTGAAGCTGCCGCTCAGGCTGAACCTCGAGAAGCATACCGGAGTGGCCCTTGGAGAGCTAGGGTGCCATTGGGTTTCATTCTCCGTATCTGGGGTCACGGTCGTTGGCTCAAACGTTTACAAAAAGTATCACGAACCAACCATAGGCCTTGCAGAATCTAAGCCGCTGCCCTGACATGGTGAAAGATAAAGACCTGAAGCCACCCGACGAGTGAAAATTGACAAATACACCAATGCGGTGGAGAATTCCCTGAAGGTGGATGTGGCGACATGAATCCTCAGACTCTTGAATGCGATCCAGTTGTCTAGAACAGCACTGGAAGCCAGGAGAGGTCCAAGCGGAGGTGTCTTTGCTCAGACCAGACCGCCGAAATGTGGTGGACTGCATGACTGCGACGGAAGATAGATTGTCCGAACTAGAAGATACCACGCACTCCTAGTGGAAAGATCTAACTGAAGTAAAGCCTATTACTAAAGATCTGCTGTAGGGTGTGGATGATGCAGAGAACCAGAAGAGGCGGAAAAAAATAAGACTGGCGGGCTTCCCTGAAGGGGCAGAGGGGACGAACATGGTTAACTTTTTAGGCAGCAGCTCCACACTATCTTCACGGGCAAAGGTTTAGTTGAATGTTACTTTTTGAGAGGGGTGGTGTTGCGGTTAAAAGAGCAGAGTAGGCTACGCTTGAGGTACAGAGTAAGTATTTGGGAAGCGGCTTAATATCCCACAATGCACTGATGGCACAGGATGAAGGGTGGGAGACCAAAGGGAGCTCCATAATTACCTGGAATGTGATTGGACTGGGCAGCAAAATCAAGCCCGGCCTGGTAGCAACTTTATATTAGATGCTTAAAGCCACACGTGGTCCTTCTACAAGTGACCCACTTAATGGGGACCTGTTAGAAATGGGGCTCTCTAGTTGGCAGAGGTAAGCACTTTTGTCCAAGTAGGGAGCCTTTTCCTAGTCAGGGTAAGGGAGTTCTTAACTCTTAAAATAACCCCTGCTCACCCCCTTGGTAGCTTGGCACGTGCAGTCAGGCTTATGTTGGTGGCAGTGTGTAAAGCATTTGCACATAACCAACAGCAATACAGTGAAGACACTACAAAAGGACACCACACCAGTTTAGAAAAATATCCAATATTTTTACATATTCAAAAAAGACCAAAAACGATAAAAACCCACCATACAGTTCTCAGAAATCTTCAGAAATCAAAATAGACTTGAAGTACATTTCCTTGAAGTCGATAGTCTGTCTGGGGATATCATGGCGTCGTGAACAACAAATCCAAACCGTTCTGGCTGACAGCGGCGTCGTGGGCCAGCTATGGTATCGGGAAGACCCGCAAAACAGTACCTTTAGAAATGCAGGGAGTCGGTGACCTCTCGATGAGCCCCGAAGAGCCTGCGTCCGCTGGCGTCAGTTCTGGAGGTCGGTGCAGGAGTCATCAGGCCTTTGAAGTCACACACGTTGCAGATCGAACTCCTCGCAGTTGAAGTCAGGAGCGCCGGCGTCAAGGATGCGGTACGAAGTGCAGCTGTGCAGTGCCCTCAGGTTGTGGTGCAGGCAGTGGCTCGGTGACGGTCGTCCAGCGGCGTCGGAGAGACCAGAGCAGTGGTGCAAAGTGCTGCGGTGCTCGTCGTGGTACTGGCAGGTCACGGTGCAAGCAGCTGCGTCATCTTTACTGAAGCGCTGTCGTCGGTTGACTAACTGGATCCGATGGCGCCCGCGGCCAAGGCTGCGGTGTGGGATGAGGACGATGCGTCATGTAACTTACGAGCTGTGCCCTCGAACCACAATGCAAGCAGCGGTGTAGATGTCGGCATGGAGCGTCGTCGTCTGGGATACCAGGGCGACGGCGTGAAGCGAGGCGGTGTGGAGTGCGGTTCCCATCAGGTCGTTGAAGTCCAATATTAAGAGTGGGAGATGATATTTAACACAGCTAGTGGGGGTGCCTAAAAATGTCTACTGTAAACTTTCTTTGATTACCGTTTCTGAGACACCCAATACTAACTAGTGCCATACAGCTAGCCTTGCCCAGAACAAAAGAAACAGATGAGACTCATGCATAAATCATACAGAGTTCCTCAAGCTACCCAGGGAAAATAAAGACAACAAAACAGAGCTAAGAGAGAGAGATGGTTTCGCAATCCCAAACATGGCAACGGAAAAGCTGATGAATTTAAAACTTACAATGGCCAATGGGGAGCAAGCACCCAAAGTTGGCTCACATTACACTATGCCAAAGACACAAGAGGACGGGGTGAAGAGAAAACAAAAAAAAACTAGGATCACTACAGCAGGAGTGGATTCAACAAAATACTTCCTAAAAGCTATTCAAAACACCAGACGATTCCATGAAGGAAGTGGAAGGTTGGGAGATTATGTTGATAAGGAATGACGTGAAAAAGTCCCCTTCAGTATCAACAGAGGTTTAAGACAAGGCATGGCCTCTAGTTTTGAAGACACCGTTTTGTGCTCCTACTACAAATTACACAAAAAGAGAACAACATAAAAATTAGTGAGCAGGAGGAAGATCCAAGTGGAGCAATATATAAATATTACACTTGTGAGAGGAAGAAGATGGTTCAGATATGGGTCATGTTGGAAAATGGTTTACATTGGTAGTTAGACAAGGTAATCTTTTCAGCTTCTTTGTGGTTAAATTAGCATTCACAAATAAAAATTGACAGGGAGCCCAAGGTAAGAATTTTGCACACCTTTGGGCTAATCAATGCTTCTTGAGTAAATGAGTAGGGGGCAGGAGAGAAGAGGAATTAAAAAAAAGGTTGAGACAGGAGTTGGGAAAACAAATCAAAGTAAAAAAGATATTTAAGCCAGAGAGAAAAAATCTGAGGCAAATGCAAAAAATTCCATCCCCAGTCTCCAAAAATTCATGTTACATATAATATCATATGTGGATGGTGATGGGTCCAGGTCAGTTCTTGACTTATAACTTCTGATTAGCACAATTAGGCATGTCGGGGCCAGGATCAAAACAAACCATAACACTCAGAGCCATTGCAGCTCTTTTTTGACACATAGAAGCGACAGAGTGGCAGTCACTGTATATTGCGCTTTGCCACAATGTTCACATGATTTCCAGACAACAGGACGAGGTGGATGGAATGAACCAGACATGTTATGGCTGAAGAACAATGGGTACAAGCATTGGAGAACTTTAGCAACTGTGTCTAGGAATACCAGGATGAAATATATGTGGTCTACTATCTACACCAAACTTACTGGCTCCAAAAGGAATAGTCTTGTTTGAGGGTGCTTTGTCAGAATGTCCTAGATGCACACAAACTGAAGCATATGGTATGTCAGGCACAATAATAACACACTTTCTCGGCCCAGATGGGGGGCGGGGGGCAGAAATAAAAGACTTCACCGGGATGGTAATGGACCTAGAGCGCATGAAATGTCTTTTGGGCATTATTCTCAGAGTAAGGAATAGCATGTTACTAAATTTAAAGACCTTACTTTGATTTTGAAGAGACTTATTGCAATGGCGTGGCAATATCCCGCAGCACCGATTATGTATGCTTGTCTTGGGGATTTGAGAAAGTGGGCCAATGCGGACACACCACATTAACAAGGTTACATAGCTGTGAAGAAAGGCTGAGCCAAGCACAATGTGGGTCAGATGTAAGACACCCTTTAAAAAAGAAAGAAAAATTATACTTTTTATTTCAAACATGCTCAGCACAGTAGAATGCACATTTGGACATGACGAATAACAAACACAGTATCAACAGTAAAAAAATCAGAGGCCAACCTCGGAGAGAATTGGAGTACACACTACGGAACCCCTTGTGCGGTCTTTGGATAAGACCCAAACCCTACCCCACCCTCCCTATGAACATTAAAATCTCCTGTGGGCTTGCCAGGGTCCCCAGATCTTTCGCACTTCTTCGGACAGCCCGTACTTTGGTAATGAATATGCTACTTACCAGTATGCATCTGTTCTTGGCATGTAGGGCTGCTAACATTCATATCTGTTGCATTAGATCGCCGCCTAGTGTTGGGTCCGGATGATCGCACATTGTTGTCCTGGAAGAGTCTTCGAAGTATCCTGAGATAGGTGGCTCCTCCCCTGGACTACAGTGCGCATGGGCATCGGCTCCATCCCCAGATTGTTTTTACCCATTGTGGCAGAGATGGAGTGTAAAGTGTAAAGGATGTCCATGCTAATGATTGAATGCAAGAGTATGTCTGCAGCTGCGACAGGCACCGGGGAGGAGGGTGGGCAATATGAATGTTAGCAGCCCTACATGCCAAGAACAGATGCATACTGGTAAGTAGCATATTCAGTTCGAGGCATGTGGGCTGCTAAATTCATATCTGTTGCATAGAATATATAGCAGTCCCTCCATTAGCGGCGGTTGCCCGTGCCAGCTGCAGAAACCTGAAAAAGTGTCTTGAGAACAGCCTGCCCAACAGCTGCCTGCTGTTTGGAATGCACATCAACACAGTAGTGTTTTGTAAAGGTATGTGGTGTAACCCATGTGGCTGCTCTACAAATGTCCTCTAAAGGAATGTTCCCCAGGAAAGCCATGGATGCCCCCAATTTGCGTGTGGAGTGCGCTCTTGGGGGTATTGTTAAGGTGCGTTTAGCCTTTTGATAGCAGATCTGGATGCACTTAACAATCCATCTGGCTATTCCTGCTTTGGAAATAGGGTTGCCCTTGTGCTGTGGCGAGAAGGCAACAAAAAGTTGTTTTGTTTTTCTAAAGGGTTGTGTCCTGTCAATATAGTACATCAACGCCCTTCTAACATCCAAAGTATGGAGCATTCTTTCCGCCACCGTTTGTGGGTTTTGGAAGAATGCAGGCAAGTCAATAGTTTGGTTGAGATGAAACTGTGACACCACCTTCGGAAGGAATTTAGGGTTAGTACGTAGTACCACCCTATTTGGATGAATTTGTATGAATGGCTCTTGTATTGTGAGCGCTTGCAGCTCACTAACACGTCTCAGTGACGTAATAGCAATAAGGAAAGCCACTTTCCATGTTAGGAACTGGAGTTCACACGAGTGTAGTGGCTCAAAAGGTGGTCCCATCAGCCTGGTGAGGACCACATTGAGGTTCCACACCGGAGCTGGCGGTGTCCTTGGGGGAATGACTCGTTTCAGACCTTCAAGGAAAGCCTTAATGGCAGGCACTCTGAAGACAGAGAGATGTTGCCTGTTCTGAAGGTAAGCTGCTATGGCGGATAGATGTATCCGAATGCAAGTGTAGGCTAGATTGCACTTGTAAAGATGTAACAGATAGCAAATGATGTTAGGGATAGATGCATCTAGCGGGTTTATGTTATTGGCTGTACAGTGAAGAACAAAACGCTTCCATTTAGCAGCATAGCATGCTCTGGTAGTCGGCTTCCTTGCCTCCTTGATGATGTCCATGCATTCTGGAGGTAGGTGAAGGTAGCCAAACTCTAGGACTTCAGGAGCCAGATCGCCAGGTTGAGCTGTTGCGGATCTGGATGCTGAATGTCTCCATGGTTCTGCGTTAAAAGCCTGGGCGTTAGGCGCAGCCTTTGATGCGGCACCACCGAGAGCTCCAGAAACGTGGTGTACCATGCTTGGCGTGCCCACGTTGGAGCAACTAGGATGAGTGTCATCGAGTGCTGCTTTAGTTTTCTTGCCACCAGCGGTATCAGAGGGGCTGGTGGAAAAGCGTACGCAAATTTGCCTGACCAGTTCATCCATATCGCATTCCCCTGCGATTGTGGGTGAGGGAACCTGGCGGCAAAGTGTTGGCATTTTGCGTTTTCGTTTGTGGCAAACAGGTCTATCTCCGGATGACCCCACTGCTGGAAGTACGGGCGGAGTACTGATGGGTGTAACTCCCACTCGTGCATTTGATGGCTGTATCTGCTGAGCAGATCCGCCATCTGATTGTCCTTGCCCGGGAGGTGTTCTGCCATGAGGAAAATGTTCCTCTGAATGGCCCACTTCCACATGCTCTGAGCCAGATGAGACAGCTGTGGCGAGTGGGTGCCTCCCTGCTTTTGAATGCAGTACATCGCTGTCATGTTGTCCGTCCGGACTAACACTACCTTGTTGCACAGATGTACATTGAAGGACTTGAGCGCCATGAAGATTGCCATCAGTTCCAGATAGTTGATGTGCATCTTCTGTTGCTGCGTCGTCCATAGTCCCTGCACTGTGTAAGTGAGCAGATGAGCTCCCCATCCCTGGAGAGATGCGTCCGTCGTCAGGGTAATCTGTGGCACTGGCTCTTGGAACAGTCGGCCCTTGCAAAGGTTGTGTGGAGTCCACCAATGCAGAGAGTTGAACGCCCGACTGGTAACCAACACTAGGTCTGTCAATTGTCCCTGAGCCTGTGTCCACTGGTTTGCTAAGCACTCCTGGAGCGGACGCATATGTAACCGTGCGTGAGGGACTATGAAGATGCAGGAGGCCATCATGCCAATCAACTGCATGAACACTCTCGCTGGAAGCGAGTGTTGTGGTCTGAACTTTTGGATCAGAGACTGCATGCTGTCTATCCTGACCTGGTTTGGCTGAGCCATAGCCGTCAGGGTATTGATCGTCGCGCCCAGAAACTGCCGGACATGTGCCGGCTGAAGGTGCGACTTCGGGTAGTTCAGCGAGAAGCCCAGATTGTGAAGGAGGTGAATGGTAGTCGACATGTCCGCGGCGCACTGTTGTTCCGACTTGGCTTGAACGAGCCAGTCGTCCAGGTAGGGGTAGACATGGATATTCTGCCTCCTGAGGTGCGCCGCCACCGTCGCCAGACACTTGGTAAACGCTCTTGGGGCGGTGGTCACTCCGAAGGGTAGGACTTTGAACTGATAATGCCTGCCTTGGATGGTGAACCTGAGGTATTTTCTGTGGGATGGGTGTAGTGGTATGTGGAAATAAGCATCCTTGAGGTCTAAGGTTGCTAAGAAGTCCCCTTGGTTTAACAAGGGAAGAATCTGTTGCAGTGTAAGCATATGGAAATGCTCTGACAGTATATACAGGTTGAGGGGACGCAGATCCAGAATGGGTCTGAGAGATCCGTCCTTCTTTGGAATAAGGAAGTACAGGGAATATACCCCTGTGCCTTCCTCCTCCACTGGCACGAGCTCGATTGCGCCTTTTTGCAGCATCACCACTACCTCCTGCTGCAATAAGTGCAAGTGCTCTGCGGACATAGGCCGCTGCCTTGGTGGAATGTTGGGTGGAGTGGACTTTAACTCTAGACAATAACCGTACTGGACAAGTTGTCTTACCCACCTGTCTGTGGTGATGTTTGTCCAGACTGGCAGGAACTGCTGGAGTCTCCCCCCGACAGGTGTTAAATGGTCGGGGGGCAGTGACAGAGAGTCACTGTTTGTTTGGGGCAGAGGAACGGGAGTTGTTGTTTCCTCTGCCACGTCCTCTGGTGCTGTTTCCTCGAAAACCCCCTTTATTCTGCTTTGGGTAGGAGGACTGTGCTCCACCTCTAGTGAACTGTGATTGTTGACCCATCTGTCCTCTGGTGACTCCACGTGCACCTGAGCGACGAAAAGTGTTGCCCCGGAATTGTTGTGATTGAAGGGCCCCCATAGACTTAGCTGTTTCGTTGTCTTTCTTAATCTTTTCGAGGGTGGTGTCAACATCAGGACCAAACAGTCTATCAGGATTGACGGGTTGATTGAGTATGGTCGTTTGAATGTCCGGTTTAAACCCTGATATGCGTAGCCACGCTTGTCGTCTCAGCATGACGCTAGTGTTAATAGCCCTAGCTGCTGTGTCAGCGGCATCAAGTGCACACTTTATGGCTGCGTTGGAGAGGAGTTTGCCCTCCTCTATAAGCAGTTTGGTAGCCTCCTGAAACTGCGAAGGCAGGTGTTCTAAAACTTGCTCTAGGGTGTCGTAATGCGCCCTATCATAACGTGCCAACAGTGCTTGTGTATTCGCAATACGCCAGAAATTTGCGGCTTGCGCAGCCACCCTTTTGCCCCCTGCCTCAAGCACTTTAGACTCCTTGTCTGGGGGAGGAGCTTCACCCGTCGTCTGGGAGTTTGCCCGTTTGCGGGCATTCGCGACCACAAGAGAGTCTAGTGGCAACTGTCCCCGAATGTATGCAGGGTCTGCAGGTGCTGGTCTGTATTTCTTTTCGATGCGTGGATTGACCACCCTCGCCCTGGTAGGCTCTTTAAAGATGTCCGCAGCATGCTTAAGGACACCTTTGAGCATAGGCAGTGTCTTTACTGTCTTTTCGGAGACTGAAAAAGTGTCAAACAGAAAATCTTCCTCCACTGGGTCAGCATGCATGTCCACATCATGATTAGCAGCTGCCCGTTCAATGAGTGCATGAAAACCTGCAGAGTCTTCTGTCGGGGATGCACGTGCACTAAAAGGCTGTGGGTCCTGCCCCACAATCTGTATCCCTTGGTCGCCTATGTCGTCATAGGAATCTTGCTGTGCATCGGGTTCATTGATGGGGAAAGTGTACTGGTCATCTTGTCCATAGTCCTCTCCCTCAGAGTGTTCGGGGGAAGGTGTCGGACTACTTCTAGGAGGAGGCTGGATAGGTTCAATCAGGACTGGAGCGTCCTGTGCAAGCCTCTTCTTCTTTAGTGGGATAACATAAGAGTCCACTGGGTGGGAAGTGATCTTCCTCTTGTAAAGGGTCAACTTGCCCGTGTCTGCTTCGATAAAACGCTCCGAATCGTCTCCTGAGTCGAGTTGTCGACCCGATACTCCAGCAGACGTGGACGAGTCCGATGGCTTTGGCGCCGTCTTTGGCGCAAAGGCCTTTGGTGCCTCCTTTGGCGGCAGAAGGAAGAGAAGTTTGCTAGCAGGCTTCGCCGGCATGTCCATCGGCTTCTGTTGCGACGGCGCCGGAGCCGACGTCGTAGAGGCCTTATCCCAAATTCTCTGGAGTGAAGCGGCGATGAGGGATGCTTCACTCACGGCGTCACTTGGCGCCGACGAGGAGGCCTTCACCTTGCCTTCGGAACCGACGTCTTGTGGGCCCTTCGGAGTCTTAGACGTCGACGCTGCAGCCGTAGACACCGAGTCCTTGGACCGATGTGTTGAGCTTCCGCTCTTTGATCCGTGGGATCGCACAGGCTCCGTGTCAACCACGCGTCCGACTAACGACGTCCCAGTCGGCACCGGAGTCTTGTCGCTGGCTTTGGCGGACTTTGACGGCGTCGTCCCGGTCGACCCGTGCCGGACGACCTTCTTAGAGGATGCCTCCTCCGTTGACGACTTCGGCACTGTCGAATCGACAGTCTTCTTCGACTTCTGTGGACCGGAGGCCGACGGAGTCGATGAGGTAGCAGGCTTTGGTGTTTTCGGTGGAACGGCCGCCATCTTAGATGCACTCGAATCCGTTAGTTTCGGTTTCGTTTTCGTGTTGGCCATTTTAGGTGTAGTCGATACCGTTTGTTTCGGTTTCGGTTTCGATACGGGCTGCGTAGCAAGTATGTCCGTGGCCGGGCCTGAAGGCGGGGCCGTGGCTTGCAGTACGGGGTCTTGGGTAAGGCCGAGTGGCGATCCCGTGACCCGAGCCTGATCCGCGTAACCTTCGGGGCATAGCTCATCCCCTGAGCTATCTTCCGCGGCCCCATAAACTTCTTCGACGTCTCCTACCTCGTCGACGTATTCAAGGCCTTGATCCACGACTCCGTCGTCGTCTTCCGGATCCGCCTCGACCTCCGTCGCGGGCGGCGAGATTTCAAGATGATGGCTTAGGCCCTCTTCTTCCTGTTCGCCGAAGATGTTCTCTGGAGCCGGGGCCGCTTGTCTGGCCTCGAGGCGAACCGCGCGCCGAAGCTTGAGCGTCTTCTTTGACCTGAATCTGGAGCAGGCCTTGCAGCTGTCCTCGTTATGGTCTGGCGAAAGGCATTTGTTACAGACCGGGTGCACGTCGATATGTGGGTATTTGGACCCACAGACGGGACAGTATTTAAACGGGCTCCGCTCCATGCTGAAAAGTTCTGGTCGTGTTGCGATGAGAAGGCCTCGATGTCCGAAGAGTGATACGACTCCGCAGATTCCGACTCAAAGAGACGGAAGAACTCGAGACCGTACGCAAACAATACCGACGTAATGAAACTAAGGCCTTTTGGCCGTAAAAAAGCTAGTTTTCTCGGTTCCGACAGAGAGACGTCGAGACCGCATCCGAACCCAATGGCGGAAAAAAACAATCTGGGGATGGAGCCGATGCCCATGCGCACTGTAGTCCAGGGGAGGAGCCACCTATCTCAGGATACTTCGAAGACTCTTCCAGGACAACAATGTGCGATCATCCGGACCCAACACTAGGCGGCGATCTAATGCAACAGATATGAATTTAGCAGCCCACATGCCTCCAACATACATTTTTTCGGCCCGCAGGCACCAATCCAAGTCATTCTTCCAGTCAGAGAGTTAGGATGGAGTCGCTGAAAGTTAGACACCCTTGAACATTGCGTGTGGTTAGTATGGGCAGTATTTGGGTAGTGCTTGCCCTCAAGAGGTTATTCACTTTATTCACTATGCTCTGACCAGGTCTGGCATTTTTTGTGTACTGCATAGCCGTGCTGTGTCTTGTGGTTGGCCACACTGTGTGAATATATGATAAATAATACTTTTGGATAGAAAATCTATTCTGGACGCCTGTGTGTGGAGCAGCACTATCAGATATTGATCAAAATAGTTCCACTGAGTAAGCAAAAAGGTCTTATGGAGTATTAACCGTGACACAACCCGGTTGATAAGATGTAAAAGTTTAGTGTTGTTGAAATGTTGTACACTTTATATGTGAAATGGCAACAGAGAGATACTGGGAGAAAACACATAAAAGCATTGAAAACTCAAGGTTGAGGGAGGCCAGCTCAAACAAAGCACAAGAGGAGAATGATGGCAATGTGAAATGAGTTTGAGAGATACTTTTAACTCACTATTAGTTTCAAAATATTTATACTTTGGTTGCTGATATGGAAAGAGATATCTTACTGGGAGAGTGCCTATTTAACATAAAGCTTTAAGTAAACACAGACTCAGGCCCAACAATTTCGTTTATGGCCAGATTCACACTTTTTAAAATAATCAAACTCCTAATATATGGATACAGACTGCAAAATGCTGTACTTAGCATCTTGAAAGAGTTACTTAAGAAACCAAGCAGAGAGTTGAGTTAACTGCTTTCAGGAGCACCAAAGATAGTGACAGACACTCAAAGAAGTCTCAGCTGATAGAGGTCAAACAATGAAACACCCAAGGAACAGAAAATTGGAGATAATAGTTGCATAGGACAGGGAATACAAAAAACATAGAACATAGAAAAAAACACCTGAAATCAACACAGACCTTCGAGGTGACCGTAGAGTGCTAGAGCTGGTGGGATGTTGTATTAACTCTTCAAAGTCCGCTATGACCCGAATACAGAGTTATTTAAAGAAAGGGATTTGAAAGAGAAAATATCTTGGAATCCCAAAAAAATCCCATTTTTCTTTAGTCATTTCTTTCCTTTTCAAAGAACTACAAAAAGCAACTAAGCACACCTTCTGATCAGGGATAACTGTAAAGCAACCATGCATTCATGGGCTAGAAACAGTCAAAATAAGTATTTGTGCAAAGTTAGCTCTAGGGATTTGCCCCAATATAATCATCCATTAGATCAAATGAATGAGTTCCACTAGGGTGTCTGCTTTTGAAGAGGAGTCCCACAAGAAGGGTTAATGGTAAGGATAAAAAGCAGGAGCAAAACCACTGTTGTCATTAAAGTAATTCAAGGTACATTTTCCCGGAAACAATCACACTTACCATTTGTACTTCTTTGGAGAGATGGAGTCCATTTCGCTTTCCAATTTGAATTGACTTCTCCAAGTATCTTTTAATTTCTGGATTCATATTTTCAAGATCACATGTTCGCTGAAATTAAAAGTTTTATTTTACTACAACGTGTTAAGAAATAATATTTATGCAATGTATTTTAAATAAAATAACATTGTTTGTTGCTTTTGAGAGCTACAAGATTAAAAGAAAATGAAATACAGCTAAACACTCACTTAAGCCAAGTCACTGTCTTGCTGCCAAGTGAATGAGATTCTCCACTCAATACAGACAAGGAAGATGTTTATTTCATGATGTTCAGGGATAGCTCTCTCTTAGAGTCAGACTCTGAGCTGGTCTATTCTCATGAACAGTAAAAAAAATAGTTATTATCTGCAGTAACTTACAATCTGTAGAATAATCGAAGGTGTCAGAATGCACCTGGAAACTTTAAGCTCTCATATTGCCAGTAAGGGGCGCTGAATTCATATCAATTATGGAAATAGATTTAGATGACATCACTGAAGCTATATCACGCCCACCTCGGCGTCAGTTTCTATTCATTTTTTTTACAGCTTTCAAAGTGAGAAGACGAATTGACATTGATAGAGTAGTGTAGTGGCAAAATATATGCATATTCGGAACCTTATAAATTTCCCTTATAACTATCAATCAAATGGAGCGGCAGGGAGGTCGGTGAGGAATCAGCAGGTAGATAGAGTATTTACCAAAAAGATTGTTATCGCAGCTAAGTAGCTTTTGCTTCTGATGGATACTTATGCCAGCAAATTCCTCACTTATAGGATAGATTCCAATGCCATACCCATCTAGGAACACACTTTAAAGGATGGTATATCAGGTAATCCTGCAAAGAGGATGTGGCAAAAGGACCAGCTCTATGCACCTTAGAATCCAGGCAGTAATGCTTGGCCAATGCGTGCAGAGACACCCATGTGGATGTCTTGCATATCTCTGCAATCAGAACTCCCCTTTGCCTGGGTAGAAGTGGTGGCTTTAGCCCTAGTAGACTGGGTTCGGATTAAAGGAAACTGGAATTTTGTTGCTGTTGTCCCCCCCCTCCTTTCTTGGCCCATTACAACTATTAGGTGCTGGTTTACAACTGACGGTGCGCTGATGCCTGCTAACCAGGCTCCAGTGCCAGTGCTCTTTTCCTAAAACAAAGTAAAACGATCTAATTGTGGTACATTGGGCTCACACTTTAGCACCCCTGTAAGTACCTAGTAAGTGGTACCCCTGGTACCTAAGGCCTTGATAATAAAGAGGGTTCCTAAGGGATTTAGCATGTATTATGCCACCCTAAGGGACCCCAATACAAATTTCATTCAGATGGCCATTGCACACTGCGTGTCATGGTGCAAACCAGGAGTGGAAACACAACATGGCACACTCACTGTGTGCCATGCCAAAGTCACTGCATGTAATATATGAATGCCACCCCTACTTCAGGCCTTGTTGCCCTATGGCAGGGAGCATTATATTACATGTGAGGACATATCTGCATCAGCAGCTATGCCCCTGTGCTGCCTAGTTCAATTACTAGATGGAACAAGTGAACAGGGAAGCCATCTTAAGTACATGTACTGGGTACTGGGCACTGGTCATTACGAGTTCCCCAGCTACACAATAGCTTTACTGAAACCTAGGGTGTGTGGTATCAAACACAATCTCTCAATAAAACTAAATTTATTATGACATGCACCTAGAGGGCACCTTAGAGATGCCCCCTGAGAAACCTACCAGTATCTTGTGTGCTGGCTGACTGGTATTATCCAGCCAGTCACCACAGAAATGTTTCTGACCCCCTGCAGGTGAGAGCCCGTGCTCTCTGAGGCCAGAAACAATACCTGCTCTGGAGAAAGGTGTTCACACCTCCTCCAGCAGGATGGCTAGTGATTTAGCATATCAAGGCCTGGGGCTTCAAAGCCCCTGATGCCTTTGATATACGACCCCAGCTTCCCCCAGACCTGGGAGATGCCACATCCCTGCCCTGAGGTCCATTTGGCACCAGGACAGGTGGGAAATTATCTTTTCAAGTACGTGTGTCGCACCTCCAGGCTAGTTACACCCCTAAGGTGGGCTACCTGAAGCACTCCAAGAAATAAGGGTTCCACCATCTTGTTTTGGTGGAATTTGGAACTCAGGGACAGGGTTATGCCCACTCCCCACAGGAAGTGGTCATTTAGGTGGTATAGTGACCCCAAGGGCAAGTAGCCCAATGGCTACTACACTTCTCTCCCCTTAGCGCCCCTAAATTTTGTATTTAGGTGGCCCGACACCAGGAAAACAGATTTGTCTGAATGAAAGCAGAAGAAGGACAAAGAAGAGTGAAGACTTGAGACCTGTGGACCATCATCAACTTTGGGGCAAAACACTGCCTGTCTGCTGCTCTCCTGACAATCACCGATACCAACTAGTCCAGAAGCAGAACAGCCCCCCAAACCCTTGGAGGTTTGCCTAGCAAATTCTCTCTTGGAGTGGAGGAGCCACTCCCCTGCACCAGCAGGCACCAACTTCAGCTGCCCAGTACACCATTATGTCAACCCCCCTGCCCACCAAGTAATCAGCATCCCAGCAAAAGGTCTTGGTGATCCAGAAGTCAGATCCCTCCGCTTGCCAAGGTTGGAGATGTCAGGACCCATACTGCATCAGTACCCGAGGTACCCGAGCCACTTGCAAGCACCAAAGCATGTTTGTATTCAGTCAGAACACCGCCATAGCCAAAACGTACTTGCACGTCAAGGGACTCAGAGAGGCCAGCTCCACACTAAGTGGCCCTGCTGTGTTTCTTTTCCCTTTTCTGCAAGAACACCGAGAAACGTGAGAGACTCTAACTCGCCGACCCGCCAGACAAAGCACCGCTGCACCTGAGCTCCCCAGCTCGGCCTCACGTAAACCAACTGTGTCTCTGTAGTCGTGAGATCCTCAAGAGCTGAGCACCACCTTGGATTGTGCTAGACGGGTCCCCTAGGCCCCCTTTGCAGCATTTTGTTATAGGAACTTTTCCCTTTTGACTTTAGTATGTAGCGTTCAGGGATACCACTGCTGAAAGCACCGCTGCACCCAGACACCCCAGGGCAGGTAAACTTGAACTCTCGGTGCTTTCTTGGACCTTAGCCCCTACTTACCTCAAGTTCAGAAGAACAGTCTTGCAAGTGTGTTATATCCTATGTTTTCATATCCTATGTTCTCTTAGTTATTGTATGTGTTCTCCAGTAGACTGCTTTGTCCTAGTGCTTAGGTTGCTAGGTGATTATAGAATGTTAAGCTTCTAATCTTCAGTTGAAGACTGATGCCTGATGGAAGAACACTCTGACTGATCTGGTGCTGTACTTATTATTCATAAATAAACTTAAATCCTTACGTTTACTACTCTTTCATGTGATCCTTGGATACAACATAATTTGGCGACGAGGTGGTCAAGTCAGCACTTCCTTGAACTTACGCCCAAATTCAAGTTTGTTTCTGGAAGATCTTGTCAGATTTCAGTGTTCATTCACTGTCTGAATATTTTTCATGGACCTTAAATACTTCAATTTACTTCTACTGAACAACCTTCAAGATTTGAATACTGTTTGCTACTACTACCTTCAAGATAAGTCCTATTCTTATTTCAAAAATGTTAAACTTATTGGCAGCTTCGCATTTGTATTTCTACTATTTTAATCTATTGGGAGCCTCACTGCATGTATTCTTCAGTCCTTGTATACCTCGATGCAGGCTCGTAGATTCACCTTTATTTCTTTAATTGACTTTTAGCACGCTTTCAAGAAACAGTTATTGTTTTTGTCTTTATTCTTTTCATTTATCGTTTACGATATTCTGACTGTCCCCGTTTTTTAAACACCTTTGTTTTTCAGTTACATTTTTCAGGTGTTTTAATTGACATTTTCATCTATTTTGAAGCTTCCCTTGGTTGCGCTTTTCAAAATTGCCCAGATAACCGTTACTCACTTGATTCTATTTGTTCGTTAATCTCTCCCTGTGCTTCAGTGACGCTCCGAACCTTCTGCCATCTTCATTCCTTCTCGAAGCGCTGAAGCGTCTCTACGTGTTCACGTTGACGTGCTTGTCATCACGTGACATTACATTACAGCCATCTTCCGTAACCTAGCGACACTCAAACATCGTCGCGCTTCACTCATCTGAAGGTTTGATTACTGCGCAACTCCAAAAGGTACTTCTTAGTTCTTATTTAAGCTTCGAAATGAAACGTTTATTTTCCTGACTTCTACTGAAACTTGTGTATTGTTCACGCTGATACACACAGCTTACTACAATTTCAGGAACATTGTTCTTCCTGCATTTACGCTAACACACGGTGTGTCATTTACGCTGATACACACAGCTTTCAAAGAATTTACTAACATTGTGTTTCAAACATTATTTTAATACGTGTATCGTCCACGCTGATACACACAGCTTACTACAAACTCATATTTTTGTGTATCATTTACGCTGATACACACAGCTTCCAACGAGTTTATAATTTTGTGCTACATCTACACTAATTTACGCATATTGATGATGTTTTACTTATTTTGAAGCATTTTATTCATATTTTGTTCAGTTCAAAATTCTAGTATGGCTCAACAAACTGAAGTCCTTCCATCTCCATTTCTTCCTGAACCTGGCACTCCAAAAATCAAGTGGACTCAATGGTTTAAATCTTTCAACAGCTATATTATTGCCATTGATGCTGTAAAATTTTCTGCTGTCAGGAAAAATGCAATGTTATATAGTGCTTTGGGTGCTGAAGGTCAGAGAATTTTTTACCATCAACCTCCTGTAGTTAGACCACCTTCAGATGATTGGAATGAATATACTGAAGCTATTGCACGTTTGGAAAAGTATTTTAAAGATGAACCGAGTATAATTGTTGAGAGACACAATTTTTATACTCGTAAGCAAAGAGAGTATGAAACAATTGATACATTCTTATCTGAATTGAGGGTCCTAGCTGCAACTTGTGAGTTTGAGGGTCCTATTGAACAGTATCTTAGGGATCAAATAGTAGTAAATTGCTTTAGTAACAAAGTTCAAGAGAGAATTTTATGTTGTCGGAATCCCTCTCTTTTGGAAACATTAGAACTAGCAAGAGGAATAGAAAGGTCTGTTTCTGCTTCTAACGAATTGAGTAATGGTAAACCTACACATGTTGATTTAGTGAACAAGGTTTCATCTCAAAGTGTGAACCAACGTGATAAATCTTCTAAAATTGAATGGAAGAAAACTGACAAGCCTCCTGCCTGCTTCAGATGTGGTTCAAAGTCACATCTGGCTAATTCGACATCGTGTCCTGCATTAAAAAAACAATGTTCTAATTGTAAAAAAATTGGACACTTTGCTGCAGTATGTAAATTCAAAACAAAAACAATGTTTTTGGAGGTCACGAATTCTGAAGAGGTGTCTAATGTAAGTGAGGAACAGATTGTTAAAAAAATTCTATTGTCAGTTGATTTGGTAGATGATCAAGAAGATTCTTCTACTTCTGACCCTGTGTGTGATTTAAAAATTGGTGAGGTTGTTGTGAAAGTTACTGTGGACTCAGGATCTCCCATCACCATTATTGCTGATTTTCTTTTCTTGGAGCAATGGAAGGGAGTTCATCTTTTACCTCCTGATATACGCACTGTTGCGTTTAATGGAAAGGTTATTGATTGAATAGGTTATTTCATTGATAATCTCACTTTTGAAGATCGCACTGTGCAAGCTAAAATTTATGTGGCTAAGAATGGCTATAACGTTCTTGGATGGAGAGATCAAGGGAAATTCCCTTTAGTTTTGAGACCAGGTAACAACAATCCTATTTCTTTAGATCGCTCTAGTGCAATTAGTGCTCTAGTTACTGAAGAGTTATCCTTAGAGAAAATCATGGGGAAGTACAAAGTTGTGTTTTCTGACAGTCTTGGCTCAGTCAAGGGTTTTGAACACAGAATCATTTTGAAACCTGATGCTGTGCCAGTCATCCACAAGGTCAGGCATGTTCCTCTAAGTATTAGGGAGAAACTGAAAATTCATCTGCATCAGCTGTGTAAGGATGGTGTTATTGAACACATTAATTCTTCATTATGGGTTTCGCCAATTGTGGTCGCTCTTAAAAAAAACTGTGATGAGCTTAGGCTGTGTGTAGACCATAGAGCTTTGAATAGGAACATACAAGTGGATTGTTTTCCCCTACCACGTATCCAAGATATGTTAGCTCAATTAAGAGGTACTAAAGTTTTTTCTACCATAGATTTGAGGGCAGCATATCATCAGATCGAGTTATGTGAGGAATCTAGGGACCTAACAGCCTTTAACACTCCTTTTGGCCCTTACAGATACTTTTTTTTTTTTTTTTTTGAAAATCTGTTTATTAGCATAGTAAGTAAAGCAGTTACAGAAATTTCCAAGACTAGTGAAGCAGAGTAAAACCTGTATGTGCCTGCCTAAAACATATATATGCATTATCATTTTGATTTTACATTTTGTGGCGATCGTAACTGTCGCAATTGAACAAACCCCGGTCAGTTCAAACCCTCCCACTACCCTCGAACAACCCACCCGACACTCTCTTGACAGGTATCTAATTAAATAAATTGGATGAACATTTATCTGGGTCACCCTTGGCATCATAACATGTAGTTTCTTCCATCTGGACACATAGACGGTGCGAGGCAACAGGCCAGTGTGTGGGTGCTCCCCATCCCATAGTTATGCATCACAGTCAGTGACAGTGCATGAACGTCCGGCTCCGGACATATTTATTCCACATTCGGTGTGTCACTGACATCCCCTTCCTCCCCTTCGTCTCCATATTCAAACGCTCCCAACGTGACAAACCAGTCCAACGATATCGGCTTTTTCCGTAGGCCTCTGTATTCTTCGCGCTGCAGTGCTTCTCCCTCTGCCTTACCCCAGCGCACTACCTCTGCCTTCCATAATTCAGGGTTGGGTGGCCTGGGTGACTTCCACCTCATCTTAATGGCTCGCTTCGCTAATAATAGGGCCAGGTCTGCAAAGCGCGACGCTACTGTCCTGCTGCGTTGGGAGGGCCCCAGCCCCAACAGCGTGCCTTCTAGTGTAGGAGATCGGGACAGAGCCCCCGCGCTCTCAAGCGATGCATGGACCGTGGTCCAATAGTATCCTAACTTGGGGCATTGCCACAGCATATGTATCAGTGATGCGTCTTCAGTGTCGCAGCGGGGGCAATTGCTTTTCGCATCAGGGAACATCGTATGTATGCGGTGCGGGGTCAGGTAGGCTCTATGCAGTAGCATCAATTGAATGAATTTGAACTTGGGGTTCCTAGCTACCTTCTTGGGAAATTGCAGTACTCGGTCCCATTCTTTGTCCCTCAGGGGCCTACCAATATCCTCCTCCCATGTCTCCCTGAGAAGCGAGAGAGTGAATGCTCTCCCTTCTCTGATGCCAGCAGTAAGCCATCTCGTTAGGTGTGCACCCGATCCCATGAGGTAGTGCATCCTGGTGAGAGGGTTTGTGTCAGGTTCCTGGCCCTCAGGTGCCCATTTATGTGTAATATAATTGCGGAGACCGGCGTGCAGGAGGAATGAGCCCCCAGGTACGCCCTGTGTGATTCTGAAGTCTTCAAAGGACAACAAGTGTCCCTCCGCAAACAGGTCGCCCACTTGCGATACTCCTTCGCCATGCCATGTGGCTAGCGAGGTCGTCGTGAGAGCTCCTGTGCCCAATGGGATGCCCAAGAGCGGGATCGTGGGGGCATAGGATGACTTAGGGGAAGTGTATTTCAGTGCCTTCCTCCAATAAAGGATCGCTAGCCTAAGAAGTGGTGGGGCATCTCTCGGCATATCCGAGTTGGGCAGGAGTAGTGTGTGTAGTCTCCCCCTACCGTGATCCTCTTCCGACATATCGATCTCATGGAGATTGCGACCTGCCACCCAGTAAGCCAGCCATTGTAGCTGACACGCATAGTTGTAAGCTCTAAAGTCCGGCAGGCCCATACCACCGGCGTCAGAGGGGAGCTGTAACTTGGACAAACTTATACGTCTGCGGCCGTGCCCCCAGACGAGCTCCGTGAGGAGAGTGTCAAGGATCTTAAATGTCGCTGCTGGGATCAGGTACGGTAGGTTGGTGAAGTGGTAGAGGAGACGGGGGAGCATCACCATCTTCGATATCGCTACTCTGCCGGGTATGGAAAGTGGCAGTGTCAACCAGAATTGTATCTGCGACTTCAGCGCTCTGATGGCCCTCCCTAGGTTACCGTCAATCATCAGTTCAGCCTCTCTATAGATTTGCATCCCCAAGTATCTAAAGGTGGTTTCCGCTATCTGGAATTCGTGAGGGGCGAAGGGTAGGGGAGTAGTCAGACCTGTGGCCGCAAATGTGAAGCCATAGGACTTGGATTCGCTTATGGTCAGACCAGAGATCGACCTAAAGTCCTCAAAGACCTGGGAAACAGGGCTCAGGTCTCCCCTCAAGTCTCGGAGATACAATATAATATCATCTGCGTAAGCAGACACAATATGTGTCGTCCCGTGTCTACATATGCCATGGTGGGGAGCCATCGACCGAAGCCGACAGAGCATAGGCTCAAGGGCAAGGACAAAGAGGAGCGGGGATAGCGGGCAGCCCTGCCTGGTGCCCCTCGCTATGGCTATAGGAGCCGATATATGTCCGGAGGTACGCACTCTAGCCGTGGGGACGGTATACAGCAATCTGACCCAGTCGAGAAATTCAGATGGTATCCCATATCTGGACAGGGTGGCGAACATATAGTCCCACCTAAGGGAGTCAAACGCTTGTTTCAAGTCCAGAGATATGCAGCCCTCGGAGTGCACGTCCCTTCCGTCTCCGAGCATTAGTTGGGCTAAACGCCTAAGGTTCATGGCCGTGTTACGGCCCGGAATAAAACCACATTGATCCGGGTGGATCAGTTGCGGTACGTATTGCACGAGCCTCGCTGCCAGCACCTTGCTCAGTATCTTGGAGTCAGTATTGAGAAGGGATAGTGGCCTATAGTCAGCCATCTGTAGCCCCTCCTTGGCAGGCTTCAATAGGGACGTGATCAATGCCTGCATGGAGGACTGTGGAAGGGACGTCGTCCGTAGGGCCTCCATATAAACAGTGTGCAACCGCGGTGCCAGAAGGTCCATGAATGTCGCATAAAAATCGGCCGATAGGCCGTCTGTACCAGGGGTTTTGCCCTTTGGAAGAGCTCTTATCGCCTGCCTAATTTCAGCTATCGTAATGGTGCGTTTCAGATCTTTGGCCTGTCCCTCAGTGAGTTGAGGTAGAGTCAGGTCCCTCATGAAGGTCTCGAATGCATCCTCGGATAGGGGCTGCGGGGGACTGTAAAGTGTTGTGTAGTAGTCCTTGAACGCCGTGTTAATCCCGAGTTGGGTGTTAGTTGGGTTGCCCGCCTGGTCTAGGATAGTCAGAATGGGATGGTGAATTGGGGAGTCACGTAGAAGACGAGCTAGTAGGGGACCGGCCCTATCCGCCTGTGTATGCTGCCTGTTCGTGTATTCTTTGTAGTCTAGGAGCCTCAGGTCTTCTAGCAGCTCCGCGTGTCTAATGTGAGCCTCCTGCAGTGGTGTGAAGGGTGCATTGGTGCCGGCTGCCTCATTTTCTAAGGGCGCAAGTGAGTTCTCCACCTCCTGCAGTTGAGCAATTACCTCTCGTTTCCTACCCATCCCAGCGGCCATTGCCGCCCCCCTAAGGCAAACTTTAAAAGCGTCCCATTCTACTAGCCGGGTGCTGGCTGTGTTAGCATTTGTGGAGAAGTAGGTAACTATAGTGTCAGACAGGGAGGCCCGAAATACAGAGTCTTCAAGGAGACCTGGAGACAGTCTCCAAGTTGGGATGGGGTCCAGTCGCCTACCCCACTGCCAGGTGAGTTCGACAGGGCTGTGATCAGACAGAGTTTTCCCCATGTGTAGGGTCTGGATTATGGAATCTGCTAGGGAACGGGAACAGAAAATGTGGTCGATTCTGGTGTGGAGCTGGTGGGGCGGGGAGAAAGAAGTATATTCCCTGTCTCGTGGATGTGCGCTACGCCACACGTCTGCCAGGTCCCAGCCCCCAGACCATCTCTCAAGAGCCTCCACCTGTTTCTTACTCTCAGCTGCCTGTAAAGGGGGATGTGACCTATCCAACGCAACATCAAGTACAGCATTAAAATCCCCTCCAATCAACAGGCGATGATCCGCCCAATCTGCAAGTACCCCGTTTACTGTCAACAAGAACTCCGATTGATTCGAGTTCGGCGAGTACACACACCCAAATACAATAGCATCCCCGTCCAACAGCCCCCGCACAAATACATAACGTCCCTCATTATCTATTCTTTGCTCCAACATCTGGAAGGGAACAGAGCCTCGGAACCAGATCGCTGCCCCTCTGGAGAACGCAGAATAGGAGGTAGCAAAGAGCTGCCCCCTCCATTTCCTGCGCAGTTTCAAATTCTCTGCAGCATTCAAATGTGTCTCTTGCAGGCAAGCAATCTGTATCCCCCTGCGGTTAAGCTGGGCTAATATCCTATGTCGTTTCTGAACTGCCCCCATGCCACGCACGTTCCAAGTGCACATTTGGTATTTATTAAGCGGCCCCATGTCCATCTATGTGGTGTGGCCAGGTAAAACACCCGGGTACCCATGTTAGTTCAGTTCCACGAAAGGATGAGAGTGTCCTGTAAACCTGAATTCCCTGAACAGAAGGGTCCCCAGGCCAACGTGCCCGGGATCCAAACCATGGTGCCCAACGTGGGCACAAGTCAGTTAAGTTTGTGTGCATTCCGGGGGTGACAGGCCTCTGTCAATTGTCTCGTAACGGCCTGCATTGGTTCAATAGCCCTCCATAAAATGCCCCCCCCATGCAACCCACCACATACTATATAAGGGGGGGGGGGAACAGTTATACGTTACCACCCGGAGGGGATCATACGTGCAGCAGCTCAGAACTCCTCCGCCGTCTGGGCCGTGACCTTCGGAAAAAGCGGCAAGCTGTCAATCGATCCGGACACCTCGGTGTGGGTGTCAGTGGTGACGGTGTGTCCGTCGTCGATCGCTTCCGCGTCGTGTGCGGCCAGTGACTCCTCTGTTAGCCGCTGTCGCTGTGATGAGGACGGGTGTCCGTCTACGCGGATACTAGAAGGGCGCGGCTGCGCCGATGTACCATGGGAAGCATGTTGTCCTGGGCCGGAAGCGTTGTCCTGCTGATCCGGGGGGTTCCTGTGGTCGCCGCCGCGGCGATCTTCAAACGTGCCCTGTGAGGTCGATGGTGGTAGAGTGACTTCCATCCATTCCTCTGCCTCTTCTGGTGAATCAAAGAAGTGGGATCTGTTGTCGTGTAGAATTTTGAGCCGTGCGGGGAACAGGAGTGCATATTTCATGTTTTTTTCCCTTAGTTTGCGTTTCACACCCATGAAGGTGGACCTGGCGCGCTGCACAGTAGGAGTGAAATCAGGATAGACTGAGATGTTCTTGTCTTCAAAACGTATCGGCGCCTTCTCCCTGGCCGCTCGTAGGACAGTGTCACGATCTCTGTAGTGAAGGAGGCGCGCGATCAGGGGACGAGGAGGCGCCCCTGGTTTGGGGGGGCGCGGCGGCATCCTATGTGCCCGCTCCACACTATATAGGGCAGTGAGGTCTTCCTGGCCCACTAACTGCCGTAGCCAGTCCTCCACAAACTGGGTAGGGTTCCTCCCCTCGCTTCTTTCCGGAATGCCTAGGATGCGGACGTTATTGCGGCGGGCCCGTCCTTCGGCATCGTCCACTCTATCCCACAGTTGTTTAAGCTGTCTCTCCACACCCTCCAACTTCGTGGAGTGTTCCGTCTGTTGTGGCACAAGGTCATTCAGTGTGATCTTCTGTTCCGCTACACGCTCTGCCAGCTTGTTATGGTCAGCTCTCAATAGTGACAGGCCAGTCGCCATGTTGTCTATCCGTGATTCCAGGGCTTCGCGCGTCGCGCGTATTTCATTGAGGATGAGGTCCAACTTTGCGTCTTGGGATCCTCTTCCTGTCGGAGGGATGATGTCCACATTGGAGGAGGCCAGTGGGTCCTCAGAGCCCGTGGACTGCATGTCCGCTGCGGCTCCCTGGTCATGAGTCCTGCCCCTGTGCTTACCCATGGATCTCGTTAGCAGGGTGGCGCTGCAATGGGCACCCCCGAGTGCCGCCGCCCACTCTAGTGTCCAACCAGAACGTAGCGCCACGTCCACCGAGGGGACAGGGTGTAGTGGTCAGAGAGGCAGAGATCATGCAGGGTCTATGCGCTCTGCGCTGTGGTTGGGGGTTCTGTATGTCCACAGGGGGCCTAGCGGGTAGATGTGACCCCTGCTTCCAGATAGCAAATGAAGAGGGACCGTGGGACCCGGGTATCGTCGGTCGAGGCGCGAAACCCTAGCAGGAGCACGATGGGCGTCTGTGCTGGAGTTATGTGGCCAGGCTTCAATGCGCTTGTCGTTCTCCTGCACAGTGGGCCGGGGTCAGCAATCGGGGCTCTTGGGGTACGGTCTCCACTGCGGGGTGTCCTGTCTCAGAAATGCGTCGCCCCGAGTAAGGTCCCACCTCTCATGCAAGGCGCCACAGTCCCAGTCCTGAGGGCAATGCACTGCCCGGATGTGCCTGCAAAATGGCGCCGGCGAGAGATATTGCGCTTCAGATCAGACGTGGTCAAGTGGGTCCGGGTGGAGTCGGGCTCCCCGTGCCGATGGCTGGTGATTGGTAGCACCCTACCCGCAGTCCAGGACAGCACTGTTGAGGGCAGGCGCTGCAGTGCGGATGGTGCGCAGGCAAGCCGATCCGGGAAGGTTCCCGTGTGTCTCGCGGACCCCACAGCAGGGCGGCTGGGCAGGGCACAGCGTTAGGAGGCAGGCAGTAGGACCACGGGCATGCGGGGGTGTCCCCACTCGCCCCGTTACCTCCGCTGGTGTCCACAAATACCTCCGTCCGGGGCCCCGATCGGACCGCGCCGATGGTGTAGGGCAAGCCGGGCAGGCCACCTACTTGAGCCCAGGGCTTCGCGTTGTCCAGAAGGCCGCTGCAGGTTCCAATGTCGCAGAGCTCGTGCGCTGCGGGTCGGGTGGACAGACACCGCTCCGCTGCTTTCAGCACCCCCCCGGGTGGCCTCCGGTAGAGAAATCAGGTGGGTTGCAATCTGGGGCTGCAGGATAAAATGCGAGTGTTCCGGGCTATGGACGGAGCTCGAGGACTACACGTCCACCATCTTCGGCTCCAGGCCACGCCGGCCCTTACAGATACTTAAGGTTACCTTTTGGCCTAGCTTCGGCGGCCTCAGTTTTTCAGAAACTGAAGTTTCAATTGTTTGGAGAAGTTCGTGATGTTTTAGCATATCAGGATGATATTTTGATATCTACTAATACTGTTGAGGAACATCTTATCAAGTTGGATCAAGTCCTAGGTATCTTAAATGATCATGGTATGACTGTAAAAAAACTAAAATGTAAGTTTCTGCTAGATGAGGTTGAGTATCTTGGTCATACTATTTCTCATAAGGGCATTACTCCCAAACGTGACCTGTTGCAAGGAATTCGAGATTGTGCTCAACCCAGTAATAAAGACCAGTTGAGGTCATTTTTAGGGTTAAGTGAGTTTTACTCAAGATTTGTCCAGAATTTTGCACAGATAAGTGAGCCAATAAGGATGCTCACCAGGAATAATGTCAAATTCGTGTGGGGTGAGGAACACAAACTGGCATTTGAATCTTTAAAAGATTTAATAATAGGAGCTCCTGCTCTTAAACCTTTTGATGAGAATTCTGTTTCCTATATTACTGTGGATGCCAGTAATGCTGGGTTAGGAGCTGTTCTGAGCCAAGTTAATGCTGGTGATGAGAACATAATAGCTTTTGCTTCCCGTCAACTTACACCATCCGAAAGAAACTACAGTACAATCGAAAAGGAAGCCCTAGCTTGTGTGTGGGGAGTTAAGCATTTCTCTACTTATGTTTGGGGTCGTGAATTTGTGTTGGTATCAGACCATAAGCCGTTGATTTACATATGGAATGACAAAGGTTTAAGGAATGCAAGTCCAAGATTGGTTCGACTTTTCTCGAAACTTTATGATTTTAACTTTGTGATGAGACACATTCCAGGAGGAAAGAATTCCACGGCTGATTTTTTGTCTAGATGTCCTTCAAGCTGTTCAGATTTCGTACCTATTCTTGAGGACAAGGAAGTGGTAGTTAATTTATTGGATGGTTTAGAGTTGGCTAAGGATGTTGTTTCTGAATCTGATTGGATTAAGGCATCCTTACAGGACAATTTTCTATGCATTTTAAAAAGATACATTGCTGAAGGTTGGCCAAGAGAGAATCAAGTTGATAAGGATCTTATTCCGTTCTCCAAAGTTAGAGAGGAATTAAGCGTGGAGGGAGATTTTATTTTGAGAGGTTTTTCTCTTATTCCTCCTGTGTCCATCAGAAGTAAGATTGTTAATATTGCTCACAAAGGTCATGGTGGGATTACAAGTACCAAGAAGAGATTGAGACTTCATTATTGGTGGCCAGGGATGGATGTTTGTGTGGATTCCTTTTTGAATGATTGTACTGAATGTTCACATGCGGAGAAATCTTTACGCACTGTGAATAAACCTTTGTGTCCTGTTGTTTTTCCAGACAGTCCATGGGAGACATTCGGCATGGATTTTTTAGGACCGATTGGAGGCTTAAATCTAGGTTATAGATTTATTCTTACTATTGCTGATTATCATTCTAAGTGGGTTGTCTTCAAGTTTTTAAAGGAACCTAATACAGTGAATGTAATTAAATGTCTCAAACAACTTTTCCAATCTGAGGGGATACCAACTTTTCTGGTGTCAGATAATGGTGTACAGTTCGTGTCGCATGACATGAAGAATTTTTTGAAGAATTTGGCCATCAAGCACCTTACTACTGCTTTATATAGCCCTCAAGGTAATGGCTTAGTAGAAAGGGTAAACCGTGTCTTGAAGGATGCTGTTCAGTTAGCTATTTCTTCTGGGCTTAATGTTCAAGAAGTGGTGAGTGACAGAATATGGTCTTATAACAACACCCCACATTCGACCACTGCAGTTACTCCGTTCTATTTGTTAAGAGGGAGACAGTCTTTTAATGAATTGTCTCCTGGATGGGTGATCAGTAAAACTTACCATGAAGGGTGTGCATCTGGTTTGGATCAAATAAAAAAAAAATGTTGAGTATGCTCAAGTGAAGTCTAAAATCAGATATGATCAAGAGAAACATGTGAAAGAAATTTGTTTGGATATTGGTGACAAGGTTAAAATTAGAAGACGTGTAAAGCGAAGGGGTCAAAGTTTTATCCTGAAACAACTGTTGTTCAAGTCAGCAAACATGCTGTTAAAGTTCTTGGAGGAAAATGGTGGAGCAAAAGAAGGGTTGCCAAGGTATAAAATTCTAGTTTAGATCTTGTTGATGTGGAGGCGGAATTGGATGTCTTGTCTCCATATATGAGTGATTTCCAGAGTTCACAGGGGGATGGTTGTTGTGTGAATATTTCTGAATCTCCTGAAAATAACTTGGGGTTTGACAAAGTTGACTTCTCATCATCTGATGTGTCCGTTTCTTGTTCCAGATCCAGTTCTAGAATTAAGTCTAAACCTAAATATTTAGAAGAGTATGCCACTTGATTATTTCTATTTTTAGAAGTGTGTTTTCTAAAATGTTTAACATGTTTTGTTCTTTGGAATGTTCTTAATTTTCTTTTCTTTTATTTTTGTTTTGTGGGAAGGGAGGTGTGTTATATCCTATGTTTTCATATCCTATGTTCTCTTAGTTATTGTATGTGTTCTCCATTAGACTGCTTTATCCTAGTGCTTAGGTTGCTAGGTGATTATAGAATGTTAAGCTTCTAATCTTCAGTTGAAGACTGATGCCCGATGGAAGAACACTCTGACTGATCTGGTGCTGTACTTATTATTCATAAATAAACTTAATCCCTTAAGTTTACTACTCTTTCATGTGATCCTTGGATACAACAAAGTCATTTGCAGGTGTCTTTCTCCACTAAGATAGCATTAAGGCGTTCAAGGCTCATGCCTCAAATCTAACAGCTGTCATTTTCTTCTGTTCTTACTGTTAAATTTGCTAACGTATACAGTACTTACCTGATTCTAAAAAATCTTTGAGTCTAACATATTATAAAAAGATATGTTATTTTACTTAATTGGTCTCAAGTTTCTTCTTGTGTGCATCTCATTTATCGACTCTGTGTGTAGAACAAATGCTTAACACTAGCCTCTGATATGCCTAAACTGCTCACCCACACTACCACAAAAGAGAGCATTTAGGATTATTAATTTAAGCCCCAGAAGCCAATAAGGATTGTGTGGACTTTCTACATAGTGTACCTCATTTTGGTACACTACATAAAAAGCCAACTCCCAGAACCTCATTTTTGGCCAGCACATAGCGGTTCTTAATGTAGTGGATGATCCACCTTGTAAGAGCCATTTTCTGCACTGCCTAGCCTTTCTTGGCACCACAGACCCTGCGAAGAGCTGGTTATCCAGTCATGTGCCCTTAGTACAGTCCAGGAAGTAGTTGTTCATCTGCCTGGGAACCAATCTATCCAATAACTCTCCTCCTTTGTGGGATGGGAAGGGCGATAGAAGGTTGGAAAGGTGATGGACTGCCTCTGGTTTGGAGAGTCCAGGTGTAAGCATAAGGTAGCTGGCCACATCCAACGAACTGCCCATGGAAAATATGCACACCCACTCCATATCCTAAAATGAGAGAACAGTAGCAACCCTGGGGTACACAACTAAGAATATGTGATGTACAGGTAACTGAGCCTACTTTTTTAAGTGGGCAGACAGTTTGAATGAGGTTGCACTGAAGATGTGATATAAGGGTTTGTGACTAGTAACCATAGAAAATAGATAAGTGGACCCCTATAGGAGAAGCTTGATAACATCTATCAAGTGTGATGGCATTCTAGTTAATATGATGCTAGTGAGGAAGTCACTTACAGCTGCATAGGATCCTTGAAGTAAAGTTTTTGATACCGAGCTTGCAAAATATGACACTTTTCATTTTCATCACTCACCACTTGTTGTTCTGAGCTTTGTGTTTCAAATGTGGTATATGCACTCTTTGAGACATACAGCACATAGGTGAAGATGCAGTAGTTTGTTTGTTTCTTTTTTCACAGAGCTGTTGCTTAGGTTTGAGAAATGTTAATGTAGATCTATTCATAAGAAGTAGATTTATCTGTCCTGAAAAGTTTAATAATTTGTCTGTGTCGCTGCCCAGAGAAGTTTTTGTTATAGTATTCTTGTTCTATTAATTGGCATGTCAGCTGGTCCTCCGTTATCCATCTCTCTCAATTCTAGAAGCTGCTGCCATGTACTGGCCCCTTATATTTGCCTTGAAAGTGCCCTATGTTTTGGGTAAGGATATGTCGCCCAGCATGTTGTTTCAAAAATCTCAATCACGTGGGGCGTGGCTTGCGACCGATAAAGATGGCCGCAGCCTATAAGGGCTCCAAAGACCACCGAACGTGCCCCGTTAATCCTGGCATTTATCCTGCACTCTGCACCATTAACATAGAAGGTGGAGGCGTCGCAGCAGCTCCGACGGCCACTGCGAGTTTTGGAAGGAAAAGCGTGCGGCTGAAGTCATCTGAGACCGTGTGACAAAGTGACGGCCTATTAATAGGTAAAGAATTTATAGCAAGCTTCGGATATATATGCCAACTTATTCTAGGTGAAAAACACTCAAATGACAGTAGTAACCATATATGTGAATTGTGAAGTAAACAAAAATAGACCAAGGCTATTTGATTATAAAAATACATTTATGTTTTTAATGTTGTTTATGACTTATTTTTCATGCGAATAAATATGTATACAAAAGTTTTTTTTAGTTCTTTCACTATTTGTTTTCATTAGAATAAAAATATGAAAAAGCTGTGCAGTATCAATCAATAACATCAGTGAATCAAAATATTGCATCATATATTTCATTGGGCATCATAACACAAGCATATGTAATTCAAATAACATGCAAAAACTGGGACAAACAAAATTATTGAAAATGTGGTCGATGTATCATTGATGTAGGCAATGCGGTAGATGGAAGCTACGCGCGTTTCGGCAAAACTGCCTTCATCAGGGGACCGTCATTTGCAATAAAGGTAAATAGATAATACTAAAAAACAAAAAACATAAGAACACAAAGGTTACTACTCTATATTGTATACATGAAACACACCTAGAATCAAGGTCTGTAATTACACGTATAATCTAATCAATGTATTGATACATAGACATTTGCAGCTGTTTATAATGCTGTTTGTAACAGGAACCCCAACAAACAATTATCGACAAAAGATAATTTTATAGTACATTTTCGTGGGAATTCTACTATGAAAACATTTCATGACATATAACAATTGCTATTGCTCTATTTCTAAGGTCATCGTCTAGATAGCTCAATATTTCAAGTGGACCAATAAAAAACACAAACAAATGAAAAAAGAAGAAGAATTTTTCATCACATAAAGAGTGCAATCAATCATATGTATACAATGAACAAACCAGATATCCTAATATTGTTTTGAGAGTGACGGCCCACACCCTGATTTGAAGCCGGGGGCTAAAGTGACCGCTGTGGCCGCCCGCCGTGGAAACAAAGTCGGCAGCTGGGGCGCCGATCCAGGGCGCAGTACAGTCGCATACCCCAGGCGACATCCAGACAAGCAGCGAGACCCTTTGAACAGCCAAGAGTGCAGGGGGGAGACGCAGGCGAGGGCCCCAGTCGCCACGGGCCCCTACACAGTATTGTGGCGCAGAGGCAGCGTAAGAGCGCCCAGAGTGGACCTACAAGCCTGTGGCGGAGCGGTGCATAGCGAAACACAGCCGGGGGTAGAGGCCCATACAGTTTGCACCTCAGGTGGGTGGGACGGCCAGCGGGGGCTAAGGAGATCGTAGCAGCTGCACACAGCAAGGACATACGCGGCGGCTTGAGTGCCGCCCAGGGGGAAACGTGGACGAGTGATACAGGAGCCATCAGGATCGGGAGAGGTACCTGTAAAGTGCCAGGACAGGGCCTAGCACGTGGTCAAAGGGCTACCAACAGAGACACAGGTACAATAAGTTATGCAGTGCCGGAAAGACCACGAGCGGTATTTATACCCCGGACCGAGCCCGCCCCGGGGGTGTGGGGATGCGTGCGGGAATAGATACAAAGTATTAAGGATCCCGGGTGGCTCTCTACATCCCTCCTTCAATTTAGTCTGCTCCTTCTGGCAGGGGTGCCATCAGGGCGAGCTCCATGCAAAGTCTCTCAGTCTCTGGCTCGGACCCGGATTGGGTCGCAGGTTGTATCGCCGACTTCGGACAGCCGGGGATGTCACAACCCCAGCCGGGGTTGTCTCTTCACTCTCGATACTTGAAGCAGGGCACGCCTGGCTGGTGTTGCATGCGGTGTTTTGACTTGCTTCTCCGAGTGACCCTCCTCCGGCTTGTCCATGTGGGGGCGAGTTTGAGCATGAGCCTCCGAAATCCTGAGTGTAATCCTCTTCAGGCTCCTGATTATTGACTCTTGCAGGGGGGCCCGCAGGCTCTCCAGTTTTCTTGAAGCACGACACATTTCTGGTCACCACTTGACTGTCTCGCCGTACAGTGACCATGGTCCCCTGAACCTTGTCTACTGTCCACACCTCCGGCTCGTAAGGTGTTCGAAATTTCCAGCCTGGGTGTCGATCTCGGACCACCACCGTGTCTCCTTCCCAGAGCGACGGCTGTTGGGCATGCCGCGCCTCACTTGCTTTCTGATTGGTGGTTCGTCTCCGAGCTTGGACAGCCTTACCATCTCTTGCCTCCGGGGTCCAGGTGCGGTCAGTCGGGATGGTATCCCGAGGCGCTCTCTTGAACAGCACATGCACTGGTGCACACTTGGTGGTGCTATGTGGAGTCTGACGATAGGCGCCCAGGAACTGGTCCAGGGTCTTCCCTGCCGTCCACGGCGATTCTCAGAGCTCTGTTGAGTGTCCTCATTAGTCTTTCAACTTCCCCATTCGCTTGGGGCCAGAGTGGAGTGATTTTCCTGTGTCTGATCCGGAGGTTCTCCAGGTAGTTTTGAAATTCTTTTCCCTGGAAGGGTGGTCCATTGTCCGACTTGATTTCCTCAGGGAGCCCCATTGTGGCGAAGATGCGGTTCAGGGCCTTCTTGACTTGGGGAAACGCAGTGGAGGATATTACTTCCACCACCGGAAATTTAGAGAATGAATCCACTAGAACAAGCGTGTGACGGCCGTCCGGGAAGCTTCCAAAATCGATGATGAGGTGCGTCCACGGCGTCTGGGGGGCATCTTCCGTTATCACCGGTGCTGGCGCCGGGTCTCCGCCTGTGATGGTGCAGTCATGGCAGGAGCGTACCATCTCGTCCACCATGCTGTCCATGGCCGGGAACCAGTCCTTGCTTCTCAGACGTGCCTTGGTTTTGGCCATTCCCTGATGACCGGTATGTGCAATCGCCAGCATCTGGCGCTGAAGACTCTCTGGCACCACAATCAAATGCCCTCGGAGGATGACCCCTTCGTCTCCCAATGCTCAGCTCGCTCCTGACTTGCCATAGTTGCTGCCGCGAATGGCTGACTTCCGGCCGCAGGCTCTGGGCCCCATCCAGAAAATGCGCCTAGCGATTCCCCTCTAGAGCATGCCTGACGCGGGAAAGTCTTTCGTCCTTGGCGGTGGCCTCACCGATCTCCTTCAGTGTCATCGTGTCAGGGCACGCGGCTTGCGAGATCATGTGAATGAACTCCTCCACTCCTGGTCCGTCGTCGAGGGGGTGGGCCAGCTTCGTCACATCCGGATGCCGGGATAGGTAGTCAGCGGGGTTGTGCGCCCCCGGCCGGAACAGGATCTTGAAGTTGTACCCTTGTAACTGAACGGCCCAGCGCTCTATCCGTGGGGGCGCTAATCTAGATGATCCTGTAAACAGAGGCAATAGGGGCTTGTGGTCTGTCACCACACTGAACTCTTGCCCACACAGATATAGGTGAAAGTGTTGGCACGCCCACTTTATCGCCAGTGCTTCGCGTTCAATTTGGGCATACCGGGTTTCGGTGTCAGTCAGAGCCTTACTCGCGTAGGCGACTGGTTTCCACTCATCCATGCCATACTCTTGTAGGAGCACAGCTCCAAGGCCCACCGGGCTGGCATCCACGACCAGTTCCGTTTTGCGGCGTGGCTGAAAATATGCCATCACGGTCTTATCTAGGAGGCTTGCTTTGATGTCTTGGAATGCCTTATTTGCTGCTCTGGTCCACTCCCATTTGTGGTCTTGTCGAGTGAGTGCCCTCAGGGGTTCCGCCAGAGCCGCCAGGTTGGGGATGAAGCGGCCACAATAAGTGGCCATGCCTAGGAAGCTTCGCACTTCAGTGGGATTCCTCTGAGTGCTCGCGGTCCGGATTGCTTCCGCTTTCTTGGGGTCCACCTTCAGCCCGTCTCGGGTGAACATATATCTGAAAAAAATCGATGGATTCTTGGTAGAATGAACATTTCGACCGATGCAAGGTCAGTCCATACTCTACTAGCCTTTGCAGCGTAGCTCTCAAGTGGGCATGATGTTCTTCGAGAGTGTTAGAGTAAATGAGGATGTCGTCACTGAGGTTGATCACCCCGCTCAGTCCTGACAACACCTCGCGTATGGCGTTCTGGAATACCTCCGCCGCTGAGGACACGCCAAAGCTTAGACGCCGGTACCTTCGTAGCCCTACGTGGGTCGAGAAGGTGGTTATGTGGCGGCTCCCAGGCTCCAGTTCGAGTTGATGGCATCCCGAGTTGAGATCCAACTTCGAAAACCACTTCGCACCATTCAGGTCAGCGACGATATCGTCCATGGTTGGGGTGATATGCCGTTCTCTCTTCACGGCTGCGTTGGGGAGTCTCATGTCAACGCACAACCTGATCGCTCCTGGTTGTTTCGGCTTGGGCGCCACGACCAGTGGAGACACCCAGGGGGTCGGACCTGACACCTTTTCTATTACTCAGAGATCTTCTAGCTTTTTGAGCTCTGCCTCTACCTGTGGTCGGAGGTTGAACGGCACCCGCCGGTGCCGGAGGGCTACGGGACGCACTGAGGTGTCTATCTGTAGGCGAAACTGCTTTCCTTTTAGTTTCCCCAGGCCTTTGAATAACGCTGGGAATTCTTGCAACATATTGTCTGCATGTGACTGATGCACTTGATTCGCAAAGAATACGAGTCCTAAGTCTTCTGCGGTGTGACAGCTTAGAAGGGTGCCCTTCTTTCCTTCTGTGATGTGGAAACGAGCTTCCGTCGAATACTCTCCATTCACGATGGTGGTGCTGATCACTCCACGCAGTCCATAACATTCACGGACGCTCCTGTGTCTATAAGGGCTTTCACCTCGGTGCCTTCAATGGAGACGGTGCACATAGGCGGTGGTCTCCTTTTCGCGGATACCGGGCTGACATATGAGATGACGTATACCTCTTCATCATCGTCATCTTCGTACCGTGGTCATCTTTCCTGGGCTTGGTTGTCGGGGGGTGGTGATTCTTGTTCCAGTGTCAATTGTCGGACTCGCTGCGTCAATTGTCTCGGTCCGTACGCTGCACGGGACCTTGGTGCATTCGGTCTGTACCTCCCTCCTTGGCACACTGCTGCAAAAGTGGTTCAACCGGCCACACTTCAGGCATGTCTTCCCTTTGGCGCTGCATGTCGCCGTCGCTGGATGATCTTCACCGCAATAAGCACACTGTGTACTCCGGTTGGGCACATGTCGCTGGCGACTGGATTGGGGCCTCCTTTGTATCGCATCTACCCTTTCTTCCTTGATCTGTGTAGCTTTGGTCACTGCGGGCAGGGCCATCGGTGAGCGTAGTGCAATCTCCATTTCTTCGGCCCGTGCATCGGACAGTTCGTGCGAGCGGGCTAGAATCAGTATTTCATCGAGCGATATTCCCGGCTGTCGGAGAATGAGTTTTCTTAGCAACTTTGAGCGACACCCCACGATGATCTGATCCCTGATTTCATCTCTTGGATTGAGAAACGGGCAGGTGCTGGCCAGCCGGCGCAGCCTTGCATAGTACATGTCAACAGACTCGGACTCCGTTTGCCATGCCCTCTTAAACTTGAACTTCTCAAAGTCATTGTTAAGTTGGGGTCGAAATGGGTATTAAGCGCGGTGACAGCTGCATCGTAGTCGACGTCCGGCCCAGTGTTGGGGAGCGTTTCGAAGAGATCGTAGATTTCAGGGCCTCCGTACAGGATGAGGAGGGACCTCTTGACTGTCCCATCTGTCTCTCGAGCACCTTTGAAGTAGAGGTTCAGCCTCCCGAGCCACGCCTTCCACCTCGGCGCTGCCGTCGCGGGGTCAGCCGATTCGCTGAACGGCTGAAGGGGCGCTACGCCTGTGTGCGCGTGGCTGGGCTGTTGGGGGGGTCGGCGCTGCTGCTTGCTTCTGGGCGCCCCTAGCTGGGCCTGTCGGCTGTGGCGCGGTCGCTGCGCTCTGGTTCTGGCCACCGCCCAACTGGCCTGACCCCGTCGCGGGGTTGGACATGGCTCCGCCTTTCTGGTTTCTCCCTTGAGGTTCCCTCGAGCGCTGCGCGGGCGGCGTGTGGATTCTAGGCCTTCTGCGTGGTCGAGGGCGCGCGTATCTCAACTGCTATGCTTGTGGCGGAGGCAGCTCTGGCCACCCCACTACACCGATCCGCGGTGTGCGTGGGCGGTAGCGCTTGACGGCCGGGTACTAGCTGCTGCGTGGTGCATTCACATGCCCCAGTAATGTTGATACGACTGACAGGGGGTTGCAATTTGCCTGGTGTCTCATGTAATCCTTTTGGATTTGCCAGTGCTTGTTGACTGTTGTGAGGTGATTGGGCCGTATCTCCCTCAGCAGTACTTCACTGCTTCATGCGCTCGCCGGAGCCTGTTGTGGGCTCTCTCTTCTGCCGTTGCAGGGCTGCCCTGCACGGTGCTCCACTGCGCCCCCTCCCCCTCAGGGCCTTAAGCATGGGCCGCCTGCGTATCAAATCCAGCGCGCCACATGAGGCGCACGTAGTGTCGGGCAGGCTGCAGAACGGTGCGCAGGCGGGGGGGGCAGCAAGAGGATGACTCACACTCGATGCCGCGCTCGGCGAGACCCGCCGGCCAAAAGCGCTCCTAGGGAGGAGACGCGTGGGCGGGCCTCGAGCCAGAGCGCGTGTGAGGAAAACCCAGTGCAGCCAGGCGCCGGAGCGATGCGGGTGGGCTCTGCTGCTTACGCTCCCAGGCGCCGACGGCACACCACCGCTCGATGGACAGGAGGACAGCGGGCACGCGGGCATTCGAAACCGGCCTCGTCGCCAATGTAAAGTGCCAGGACAAGGCCTAGAACGTGGTCAAAGGGCTACCAACAGAGACACAGGTACAATAAGTTATGCAGTGCCGGAAAGACCACGAGCGGTCTTCCGCTTCTTTATTTATACCCCGGAGCGAGCCTGCCCCGGGGGTGTGGGGATGCGTGCGGGAATAGATACAAAGTATTAAGGAGCCCGGGTGGCTCCCTACAGTACCGACCAGAAAGCGAAAAGACCGGGGGTGAGACGCAGGCGGGGGCTCAAGTCACTGCAGGCCCGTGATAGACACTGTGTCGTGGCAACATCGTGGAGGTGATCTGAGAGGGATTACCTCCCTGCCATAAAGCGGCGCATAGCGCAGAATAGCAGGGAGAGGCTGCCTTGTAAAGCACGCATTACACACAGGGTGGACGGCCTGCGCAGATAACGCTGACTGGGGAAAAATAAATATATGGTGCAGATAAGGCGCCACGTAGGCATTGAAAAGGAATAGATGTGACAGCATGACACGACGGAGGCGCGGTGAAGACGCCACGGGTACGCGGCAACCGCCTGAGAAGTAGTGGAAGGGTCAGCAGTCGCAGCAAAAGACTGTCACCGACGATTGGTGACAACAGCCTGGCTAGAAAGAACTTGGAGGTAGTGTCACGGAAACACTGTGATGCTGCCAAGAAAAACTATGCAGCGTCACCTCACCTAAACCCAAATAACCCCTCCTTTGCGGACGGCTCCCCTACAGGAGGGGGGTGCACTCTGGACAGGGGGCCTCTATGCTTTTTAGTTGCAAATCTAATCCCACTTACCCAGAACCACAGTCGGGCACCCACGACCAGGAGCTGTAGGCATCTGGTCCCAATACAGGTCCAATACTGACTCTCCGAGACCAGCGCCGCCTGCCCTACACCGTCTACACAGGATTCACTCTCCTCACACTCAAAGAGCCCTGAGTGGTAGAGGACCGCGGTCGGTACAAAGCAACCGCATAGACAAATATGCAATCACTAAAGAGCAACAAGATGCGCCCAATACGGTGCCCAGTGCTGCCACCAGTCAACAGGCAGAACAACCAAAAGAGATCACTCTCCATGCTGTAATGTCTACTCTGCAGCAAATACAAACTTCCATCGGCACTATCTCTTGTGACATAATGCTACTCAAAGCGGACATCTCCAAAATGAGCACGAGAATGGCAGAGGTTGAGGCCACCACAACAGCCCTATCAACTGCACCTAGAACTTCGGACCAAGCAGATGGCGGAGAAACTGGACGATCAAGAAGGGCGCTCACGGAGCAAAGTCAGCTTGGTGGGTGTGCCAGAAAGTGTCAAAGGGCCAGCACTAGATCTCTTTGTGGAAGAGCTAGTCCTAGAACAATTGCACCCGTGGACTCTCTAAATTCTTTCCAGTGGAAAGAGCCCACTGAGTGCTGGGAGGACGACCCAAACCGGGATCCCCCCCGCAGCCTATCCTGGCACAAATATTTAACTTTAGAGATAGGGACACAATCCTACAAGCGGCACGAGTCGGACCTTCCCTTCGGATTGACAACAGCGAGGTAACCCTTTACCCGGACTACACAGCGGCAGTCACTAAACCACAACGGAATTTTACAGAGGTCAAATGAGAGCTCCGTGCCAGAGAACTTAAGTATGCAATGCTTTATCCGGCAAAGTTAAGAGTCGAAGCAGACAGCAAGAGCTGTTTTTTTGCGTCACCGGAAGAGGTGAAGGATTGGCTAGAGGGCTGGCGCCCGGCTAAAGGCAGCAATAGGCAGCAAGAGGCGAGACGACGGCGACAACCCCCAGCAATAGCCCAGCACGCGGGGATGGAAGAAACGTCTGGATTGAACGCTGAGGCAGGAAACGGGAGTGACGTGGAATGACAATGCGAAAGGACCACTTCAAGGACTTGGGACGTGGCCTGTGCAAGGTAGCCAGCTAGGTTACACCCCTGCATCATAACAAGGCCTAATTACTGATCTACAGTCAGACTGCTGATGAGGTGAAAGGGTCGCCACGCCTACAGGCTACAAGACAAAAACTGCAGTAGACTATGTGAGGCGACGTATCAACACTGTGCCCCAGATGGGGGTGGAAGATGGATGAAGATCATACATAGACTACAAAGACGATTTTGGGGGGCTCAGGGGTCATGGAGCGTCTCTCTCCCTCACGCAAGTACACAGCTATGGAACTTAAGCACTCTGCTGAGTTGGGGTGCGGATAGTTTTAAATCCGCTAGGCAGAGAGCCAGGGAGGGGGGTGGTGGGAGGGGATCAGTTCATGTTTAGTTTCTTAGTTATGCATAAAGCCAATGTTTGCGTAGCTACAGCGAGGTTCATTGTAGACCACGGAGCGGCAGACAGACTTGGAACAGACAAGGGCAGGTTGACCATTACAGACAACTATGACAGAATAGGTCCGAGTTGGTAAGAATAATGTCTCACAGTCACAAGACACCCAGCGGCAAGGCCCCCCACTGACTGTGATCTTGTGGAACGTGAATGGGTTAGGGGACAAAATTAAACGTGGGTTGGTACTGAACTACCTTAGACGGAAAAATCCGGCGGTAGCGCTCCTTCAGGAATCAAACCTACAGGGGACGACTATCAAAGCCCTGGATTGGTGGGACTTTCGAATGGTAGTCCATTCCGAGTTCAACTCCGGGTCCAGAGGGGTCGGGATCCTCATAAACAAGCGCTTTTCCGTTGGTGGTGACCAGGACACACGAAGACGATCAGGGGAGATTTGCGGCAATCACAGGACAATGGGATGGCAGGCTATATAATATTGTGTCGGTGTACATTCCCCCGAAGCTACACTAGAGTGCCTTTTCAGATCTTGGGAAATTCCTACTCGCACTCCCCAGTGGAGAGCTAATTATTGGTGGCGACTTCAATGCCACCATGAACCCAGCTGTCGACCGACAGCCCCCTAGAGACTCTGTTGGATCTACCCATAGGTTGCAGGAATTTGTAGATGCACTCGGACTTCTAGATGTATGGAAGACCAGACAGCCTCTCCAGGCCCGACTACATTTTTACCTTAGCCACAGGGATGCTAGGCATGACAGAGATTAGGCATCTGCCCAGAGGTATATCGGACCAGTCCTCGTTGCCTATGCATTCACCCTGCGTAACCGTAGATTGTTCCCAATCCGACCAGGGTATCTTATGAATCGTAAAATAAGGAAAGGCCTCGTTAAGGGACAAAATGCTGTTTTGAAGAAAATCAACACTCCGTTCCCTCTCCAATAACCCTCTGGGAGGCATATAAGACAGTACTCCGTGGGCACGCTATCTCCCTCATAGGGGGACAGAAAAGAGAACGGCAAAAACATATTGACGGATTAGAAGTCGCATTAGCGGGGGCGGCCCAGGCAGCTGACACCACTGAAGAGACGACACACAGACTAGACTAAATACAGCAGGAATATAGAGTATTCACGCATGAAGAGGTACTTAGTAGATTGACCACGACACAGCACATAATATATGAACGGGGCGGAGCTAGCTCGCAACTAAGATGGCCGCGTGAGCTTAGCTCTCCGCAATGCCGTTCAGGGATCCTAAAAATATACTGCTGTACCCCTTGTGGTACATACCCTACAATTTAGGAGGTGCTGCCGGAAAGTGCCTGAACTCAGCAGAGCGGTTCAATTTGGGGGGCCGTCGCCGGCAACTACAGCTGCGGTGCAGTGAGGCGTGGAGTTTAGTGGGCCAGAAAGCACCGGACTCAAGTACTGACTGCAGCGGGACAACGTCACTCAACGTGCGGCTGCACTGACGGAGGCGGCTGCAGGAGTGTGCCGCACCTCAGGACGTTCTGGCGCGGCGGATAGTGGAGTCAGCTGTTTGTGCGGGCCCGGCGAGGGGTGGAAGTGCTGCGGCTGCTTTGGGAGCGTCCTGAGGGGCACAGCGGAGAAACCTTCATTCCCCGATGGCGGGACCTCCTGCTGCGGAGAACACACGCGCTGACTGGGAGCAGAAGAGCGGAGCAGCTGAACGGGGTGAGGACGCGGTGGAGGTGCTCGTCTGCTGTTTACACCAGGAGGCCTGAGGTGTCCGACGGAGCACAGACAGAGTGGCAGTGACTGCCAGTTGCATGCTCTCGCTCGGACGTACTGCTGAGCAGGTTGATCTGGTGATGAAGCCTTGGAAATTCTTCAGCTCTTGAGGTTGTGGGAACCTCAACAGCAGTTCCCAAGACTCCATGGACTAAGTTGGCATTGGACATTATCCTTGACCTGTTTTCAGGCCAGGTCGCTCCCCCACCGCTCCAGCGCTCCCTGCTAGAGCTGTACCCTTCACCTGCTGCCCCTCGCCGCTGCTGGAAGTTCGAGGCCCTCCTCCACCCGCAGACTCCCGCCTGCACCTCATCCCTGGTGGCCCAGTGGTGGGTGGTAAATACTTAGTCTGACCTTTTTCCTCCGTCTGTTTTCTTTCTCCTTGATTTCCTTTTGTATCTTGCCACCTGCTTTTCTGCCTGTACTGTAGCTGTATTCTGCCTTTAGTCTTTGCTTTGTGTTTCTTTTTGCCTTGTTTTTCTCACTGCCTGTTTGTTTTCTAGTGCCCGTCTCTCCCTGCCTTTTTCTCCCCCCTCCCGCATCCCTTTCCCGCCGCTGCGTCCCCTGCGGCCCCGCCCCCTTCCTCTCCCATTCGCCTCCCGCCACCCGCCTCCCAGCTGCTCCTCCCTCCCTCCACCCTTCTTAATGGAGGCCACTGCGCAGCCGAGCAGCGGACATGCGCAGCAGGCGTGCTGCTGGTGCGCCAGAGGCAAGTCCGTCTGCGCCCGTCCGCTCCTGGACCGCTCCCAGCGCCAGAACCCCTGGCCCCCGAGCACCCCACCGCACCAGACCCAAACACAGCTACGACGCCGACTCCCTCCACGCTCTCAACACCGGCCGAGACCAACAATGCATCCAGGCTGCCCCGAAACGCACCCACGGACCCTTCTCCTTCCGCAAATGCAGCTTCACCTGCAATAGAACCACCAAACCATCAAGGACCAGACCCAATCACCTCCGTTGCATACTCCTCAACACCCGCTCCGCACGCAAACACGCCGTCAAACTCTGGGACCTACTCGACAACACCACCCCGGACGTAGCCTTCCTGACTGAGACGTGGTGGAACGACTCCTCGGCTCCAGACATCGCCATTGCCATCCCAGGCGGCTACAAGATCACCCACAGGGACTGCGCCAACGGCATCGGAGGAGGAATTGCCATCGTCCACAAATCCATCCTCAAGGTCACCACCCAGGCAGACGACACCCTCAACACTGCCGAAAACCTTCACTTCCAGATCCACAACGACCCCAACACCACCCTCAGAGGGACGCTCGTCTACAGACCCCCGGGCCAAGTTCAGAGACTCCATCGCCGACCTCGCCAGCACCCACGCTCTCGCCTCCACGGACTACATCCTCCTCGGGGATCTGAACTTCCACCTCGAGAACAACAACGATGCCAACTCCGCCACACTGATCGACAACCTAGGCCTCAGACAACTCGTCACCACACCCACCCACGCCGCCGGCCACACGCTGGACGCCGTCTTCACCACAAGCACCCACGTCTCCTCCAACCACACCACCGAACCCCACTGGACAGACCACCGCTGCATTCACTTCACCTTCAAAAAACCTGCCACGCACCACCGCACCCAACAGCTGCCTCGCCGATGCTGGAGCAAAATCACCGAAGACCAGATGACCACCACCCTCTCCCTGAACCAACCCACCGAGCCCACCAACCCGGACGCCGCAGCCCACAACCTCCGACAATGGATCGAAGACTGTGCAAACACCCTCGCCCCACTGAAGAAACCCCCCCAACAACCACACCAGCAAGAGAGCCTCCTGGTTCACCGACGAGCTCCTGGCCTCCAAGCGCGCATGCAGGAAACTGGAGAAGAGATGGCTCCACTCCCGCACACCGGAAAACCACGCAGCCCACAAGGACGCCACCCGCAGACACCACCACCTCATCAGATCAGCCAAGAGGTCCTCCTACAAAGACCGACTGGACAACAACGCACACGACAGCAAAGAGCTCTTCCGCATCGTAAAAGAACTCTCCAACCCCAGCGCCAACGCCAACGACATCCCGCCCTCACAGGAACTGTGCGACTCCCTCGCCAACTTTTTCCACCGAAAGATCGCGGACATCCATGACAGCTTCAACGCCACAACCGACCCGACCGCACCAGACCCCACCCCTCCTGCGAACACCATCAGCACCAACCTCCTGGTGCAACGTCTGCGATGACAAGACACGCAAGGTCATGCACTCCATCCACTCAGGATCTCCGACGGACCCGTGCCCGCACCACATATTCAACAAGGCAGGCGCAGCCATCGCACCCCAACTACGGAAGGTCATCAACATCTCCTGCGAAACTGCAACTTTCCCGGAAAGCTGCAAGCACGCCGAAATCATCGCCCTCCTCAAGAAGCCCAAGGCGGACCCCAAGGACCTCAAAAACTTCCGGCCCATCTCCTTCCCGGTGAAGGTCATCGAGAAAATCGTCAACATGCAACTGACCCGCCACCTAGAAGACAAAAACATCCTGGACCCATCCCAATCCGGATTCAGACGAAACCACAGAACCGAGACAGCCCTCATCGCCGCCACTGACGACATCAGGCGCCAATTAGACAACGGCGAAACATCAGCCCTCATCCTCCTGGACCTATCTGCCGCTTTCTACACGGTCTGCCATCGCACACTAAAGACTCGGCTCCATGAAGCCGGTATCCAAGAGAAGGCCTTCGACTGGACCACGTCCTTCCTCTCCATCAGATCCCAGAGCGTCCGCCTCCCGCCTTTCCGATCCGAAGCCACCGACATCATCTGCGGCGTCCCTCAGGGCTCCTCCCTCAGCCCGACGCTGTTCAACATCTACATGGCCCCCCTCACACAAGTGGCCCGCCACCACAACCTCAACATCATCTCCTACGCCGACGATACTCAGCTCATCATCTCCCTCACCAAGGACCCACGCACCGCCAAAACCAACATCCACGACGGAATGAAGGTCATCGCCGACTGGATGAGGAGCAGCCGTCTGAAACTGAACTCGGACAAGACGGAGGTCCTCATCCTCGGGCCCAACCCCTAGCCTGGGACGACTCCTGGTAGCCTACCACTCTGGGGACAGCACCGACACCCAGCGACCACGCACGCAACCTGGGATTCATCCTCGACTCCACCCTCTCCATGTCCAAACAGGTCAACGCCGTCTCCTCCTCCTGCTACAACACCCTACGCAGGATCTACAAATGGATCCCGTCCGAAACAAGAAGAACGTGACACAGGCCCTCGTCAGCAGCAGGCTGGACTACAGCAACGCACTCTACGCCGGAATCCCAGCCAAACACCGACGACGACTCCAGCGCATCCAAAATGCCTCCGCCCGACTGATCGTCAACGCACCCCGCCACTGCCACATCACCCCCCATCTGAGGAACCTACACTGGCTCCCCGTCGACAAGAGGATCACCTTCAAACTCCTCACCCACGCACACAAAGCACTCCACAACGCCGGACCAGCCTACCTGAATAGCCGACTAAACTTCCACACCCCCACCGCCTACTCCGCTCCGCCAGCCTCGCCCTCGCCACCGTCCCCCGCATCCAACGAACTACCTCCGGCGGCAGATCCTTCTCCTACCTCGCAGCCAAGACCTGGAACACCCTTCCTACCCACCTACGTCAGACCGAAGACCTACTCGCCTTCAGAAAACTCCTCAGACCTGGCTCTTCGAACAGTAGCATCCCTCCCCCCCCTCAGAGCCTTGAGACCCACACGGGTAAGTAGCGCGCCTTACAAATCCCCCTGATTGATTGATTGATTGATTGTGCACTTTCCTTGGGGGCCCCTCGACCGCCGCCATGAGATCAGCGCACTGGGCACAGAGAACGCGCCCTGCCACACACTGCGAAGGTAACGGGCCCGGGTGTGCGAAGCGGAGCCTGGTGGTGGAAAGCGGGTCTTTTTGCATGGGCACGACACCCAGGTGGCCCCCCCAACTAGAGTGTGCACATCATCAGAGAGCAGGCACTGGCGGGAGCACATGGACACCCGGCGCTGGGGCGCATTTGCACGGCGATTCTCCACAGGTGGGAGGACTTGAGCGAGGGGAGCGGCAGGGGCTGCTGATCCACCCAGGCACTACCTGCACGAGAACTCGCACCTGCACAGCACACCACCTGGCCCAGTGGAATCTACGGGAGGCGAGTAATGGCAAGGACTAGACTGCATTAGTGGACATAGCTGCGGGGACGGGGTCTACTGCATATAGATTGCGCAAGCCATGCCGGGCGTGGGGAAGGACATCAGGAAACCCAGCTACAAGTGGTGCCAGGACTTAGCAATATTGGGCAGGGGGGACAAAACCCAGTCCGAACTCTAATTTGACCAGAAGAGGTCAAAATCGCATGACGCTGCATCAGGCGAGGACTCCAGGCCACCACCTCCTCTGAGTGAAGACTCGGACACAGACATACGAACAATACTTAAATCTATGGAGAAATCGCTGCAGAGTGGCATTGCATCGCTGGGCACCAAAATTGACGCCCTAACATACAGAATGGCGGAGCGTCTCGATAAGAACGCGGAACGGCTCGACATGTCAGACAGACGCTTCACAGAGGTTGAAGAAGCACACACCTCCCTCGACTCGGAGCGCAAACAGCTTGAGAAGGTGTTACGCGTACTACAGGACAAAACAGAGGACCTTTAGGCACGTTCACGCAGATGCAACCTTCGAATCATGAGATTGCGACCACCACGGGCAATATGGAGAAATTCGTTGAGAAGCTGTTGATAACTTTGCTAGGGGATGGAGTTTTTTCCACGATATTCGCGGTGGAGAGGGCGCACCGATCCCTAGGGTCACGACCGGCGGTTGCCGGCCCGTTGAGGCCGATCATAGCGAAGCTGCTGAACTATCGCGACAAGGATGCGGTGCTTCGCATGGCCCGTGAAAAAAAAGTCCTGAGATACGAGAGCTCTGAACTGTCGCTGTACCCGGACTTCGCGGCTCGTGTCCGGAAGGCACGCAGACACTTTGTTCCCCCGAAGAAACAGCTGCGATAACTGGGCGTGGATTACGCCATGCTTTATCCTGCAAAATTAAGGGTTAACAGACAGGGACATTCGCACATCTTCACAGAGCCCAAAGTGTTGCAGCAGGCGATCAAAAGCTGGGCGAAGGAGCACTGCAGCAGCCCGGAGAGGAACCAACTAGACGAGGCGGCTGGTGGCACATTGGACGACCAGGACTGACCCACATAGACTATGAGTATACAATGAGTAAGAGGGGACTGGCTGGTTGGGGTGGGAAGGGAAGTTGAGGTTGACGGTCCATATGCGCAGCTCCCTGGTCCTTAATATGGGATTTGAGATCCTGGAGCCTTCTGAGGGGCTACTGAGCCGTAGAGATGGAATATCGGGATGGGACCGGGCTGTGCATTTGGCATGTCTGTGTTTATGAACAGAGTCACTGGCATGCTGGGGTTTCTGGCATTTGTGTACCGTTGCTTTTGGGGAATTATCCTTAGGGTCTGGAGATCTGGGCGGCCGTACGGTCGAGCAAGACACACTGGGGGGATACTGTTCACTATGTTAAACGGCGTTTGCTGGTAGGGGCTGGGCAATATACGCATAGTTCGGTGCTAGAGTGCGAAAGACGGAGCTACCTCTGCCCACGAGAGCCTGGCACACTGGTTTTCATTGGGGAAGGGTTTGGGGGGGGGGGGGCGGGGATTCTGGAGTATCATGCGACCGAGTTGGGGGGAGGTCTGCTGTGGGTGGAGGAATGGGATGTTGGGGGGCGGTCTCATTTTGGATCGTTACCTTGGGTGCACCACACACGTACGTGCAGCGCCACACGGCACAAGAACCGGACAGGCATTAGTGCGGATGGCACGTGACACCGGCGACACACGTAATCCGATAGATTCTCTGCGAACCATGTCATGGAATGTTAGAGGTCTCAACGATCACCGCAAACTGAGGAAGGTTCTAAACTATCTGAACAGGCAGAATGTGGATGTGGCCTTGCTACAAGAGACCCACCTCCCACCATTGAGCCCCATGCTTCGTAGTAGGGGGCTGCAGGGAAACGTTAACTCAGCGGGCTTTACTTGACACGCTAGGGGGGTTTGACTTGGGTGAACCCCAGATCGCCTTTCAAGCTGGTGCTGCTACACGCGGATGTAGAGGGGCGCTTTGTGATTTCCAACTGCCAGGGGAGGGGCCTCAACTTAACTGTAGTGAATATATACGGCCCCAACTATGATAGTCCTGAGTTCTTTTCGGTGCTGGCTGACACCACCAAACAGTTTTGCAACACGCAGTTTTTATGGGGAGGCGACTTCAACCTGACAAGTAACCCAGAGCTTAACAGGTCAGCTGGCCCCCCAGAAGGACGGTGGCAGCGGTGCGAATGCTGGACAGCATCATGGTCCGTATGGCCTTGAGGATGTTTGGAGAGTTCGGAAGAGCGATAGGGGTGGCTTAACACACAATTCAGCTTTCCACAATATTCATACACGTATTGACTACTGGCTGGTATCTTCTCCCCTGCTTGATCAGATGCGCCATTGAGTGGTACTCCCGCGTACTCTCTCCGACCACTCCCTACTGCTATTGGTGCTAAACACACCAAAGACCACTATCCCGCCATTCACGTGGCGTTTTCCTCCCTACTCTTCGTTAGATCCTGTATTCAGGGAGGACCTTGCAGAGGCCATAGAATTGTTCTTTGTTATAAATGTGGATTCCGTGGATAGCTTCCAGACCGTCTGGGAGACATTTAAAGTATACATGAGAGGCACTGCAATGTCCAAACATTCAGGGGTCCTCAGAGCCATCAGGAAGAGGTTATCTGACCTAGAGCAACGGCTATAAGACCTAGAGTGACAACAGGTCGAGGGAGGGAGCGAAGAACTAGATACAGAGATTAAGAACTTGCTAGACGAATACCACGATGCAGCCGACAGTGAAGTGAAACATATGGGTAAATATGCGTTGCCACGTAGGTACTCCGAGGGAGACAGGCCTGGTTTGGTGCTTGCTCGGATTATGAAGCCGAGGCAAGGTAAGATACAGATCTCGAAGATTAGATCTGCAGAGGGCACGGTTTTAACGGACGAAGCAGACATTGCAGATCACTTCAAACAATTTTACTCTGAGTTGTACACCTCCCAGCTTGGAGGTGCGGATGAGCAGATACTCGATTACCTGCAGCATATCAAGTTGCCGGTCCTCTCTGATACACATAGGGAGTTCTTAATGCACCCTATAGAAAAGGATGAGATTTCTGAGGCACTGGCGGGTATGAGGGCCCGGAGTGCGCCGGGGACTGACGGTCTGACGGTAACGTTCAATAAAGCCTTCCTGGACTTACTGTTGCCACACTTTTCTTCACTATTTGATGATATGTGTGTCACTGGTACTATGCTGCCTTTGATGAGGGAGGCTTTGTTGGTTGCCATTCCCAAGCAGGGAAAACCCCCCTATGAGTGCGGCTCGTACCGCCCCCTGTCTTTGCTCAATGTGGACACCAACATATGTGCTAAGGTGTTAGCAAATAGGTTGGCTCTACTCTCCGCGGACTTGGTGGCTCCTGAACAGGCCGGATTTATTCCGAACAGGAACCTTACGTACAACGTGAGAACGGTGTTTGGCACTATGCAACACATGAAACAGGATCATAAGGCGATATCGGTATTCCTTGATATGGAAAAGGCTTTTGACTCGGTGGAGTGGGCCTTTTTTGAGGTAGGTCCTGACAAGAATGGGGCTAGGGACGTTTTTTATACAATTACTAGGGGTGCTATATCACCGTCCAATGGCGCGCATTCGCCTGGGTGATCTGGTCACGGAGCCGATCTCCATATCTAGGGGGACCAGGCAGGGCTGCCCCATGTCACCGCTGCTGTATGCCCTGTTGGCGGAACTGCTGGCATGTGCACTGCGTGAGTACCATGGTAATGAAGGCATAGGGTTTCCAACGTAAAGGATAGTAGTATCAACCTACACAGATGACACGCTGCTATATGTTCGTCACCCGGAAAGCAACTTAACATCGGTCATCAGGGAGGTTGTACATTTTGGAGCGCTGTCGGGACTAAGAGGTAACTGGGTGAAGTCGACTGTTTTCCCTCTCACCTCGGAATTCGAAATGGAATACCCACTGCAATGGTCTGCTGACTCCATTCGGTATTTGGGCATTAAGCTACATACAGATTCGGAGACAGTGTTCAGGGAGAACTATGGCACCGCTATTGACAAATTTGAGGATGACATGGAATTATGGGCTAGACTCCCCTTGTCCTTGATGGGCCGCATTTTCATTAGGAAAATGGTGGTCTTGCCTAGGATGCTATTCCTTTTCATGAACATTCCGATAGTTTTGCCCCGCACCTTCTTTCTCAGGCTCCACCAGTCCATGATAAAATTAGCGTGGGCGGGTAAGCAAGCCAGAGTACAGTGGAAGGTACTTACGCTTCCGTATCATATGGGCAGACTGGAGGCACCGGATTTTGAGCTATATTATAGAGTAGCGCAGGGGGCCCAAGTCCATTCCTGGATTCATGGGGGAGCAGATGTCCCGTATCTCCGCATGGAACGACTGTTCGTGGACCCTTATCCGCTCCCAGCTACAATATTTGAGCCAACAGACCGCCGAACGGGCATTTTAGACTCTATTAATTCAACCCGCCACACCTGGCACTGTATTCTGCAACAACAGGCAGGTGCATTGCTCTACTCTCCATACATGCCGATTGAATGGACGCTGTGGCTAGGGCCATGTTGGGATAAGGGGGTAACGCAGGCACTGCGGGCAATGTCGATAGTGACGGCAGGGGATCTAATCCATGAGGGGGTGGTGAAGACGTGGCAACAAGTTGAAGAAACGGCGGTGTGCATACTATGCTAGATAGATTCCAGGTCTACAGAGTACACAGAGCATTGCGTGAACTACTGGGGGGAAGACTTAGCGGAGCCTCCTGAGGTGAGGGAACTGACACACGTGATCAGAACCGAGTCCACACGCAAGCTGATTACTGCTTTATACAAGTTACTCTTGACACACAGGGAGCACGGTTACACTGCGGCCCAACTGGCCTGGCAGAGGGACTTGCAAATCACAAGAGATGACTCCATGTGGTTATACTGCTGCCTAAACACCAAAAGGATCTCACTCCATGGCAGGCACCGACTCATACACCTTAAGTATATTAACAGGTCTTACTACACCCCGGAACGGCTTTCCAGGTACGGCCTACGCAAGGAGGCCACTTGTGAAAGATGCCAGGCTCCAACAGCAGACTTCCTGCATTTGGCTTGGCTGTGCCCCGGGATCCAAGCATATCGGGTGGACATTTTTAAAGAATTGGGGGCAGTGATAGAGATGGAACCTTCCCCTGAACCTGCCAAGGCAGTGCTAGGATACACTAATAAGCTACCCCAGGCTGTTGGGCGGATGGTAGATATGGGGCTCCTTATGGCCAAACGCAGAGTGTGGGAGAGGTGTGGCGCCGCGGCCAGGGCGACTGACGCTGGAATCTGGGGACCACGGTTCGATCCCCGGCTCCGGCGGCAGGTTAGCCCAGCACCATGTGACTCTGGGCAATAGCTCGCTTAATCTTCCCGACGGCCCCCAGCGCCTAGAGACCCTTACGGGTGATTGTGCGCTTTACAAATGTGGACTTTACTTTACTATGCTGGATGGAAGGCCCAGTGCCGACACTTTGGCAATGGTCGCATGATCTACTATATTGCTGTACACAATCGGAAAACTACAATGATTTGCTACCCCCTTGTAGCCGGCCCCAAAATTTTGGGGGACTATATACAATGTACAGGCTGGGCAAGACCGAGGGACGGGTGCGGAAGGAAGAGATGGTCCCCGAGGAGGGGGGCCACACAACATAGATCCGGAGAGAGGAGAAGAGGCTACCTGATGACAGAAATGTGTGACACTACCACATGGTGTCCATTCACATGCGGTACACTGCTAATGTAGTTACAAGGGGATAAGAAGGTCGAAGTGTATGAGCTGTGATGTGGCCCGGAACTCTACATTAGAACAGGTTGTTTACTTGCTGGGCGATGTGGATAGCAGTGGCTGTTTGGAAAGTAGCATGTATAGGAACAGGTAACGGTGGCTGCTCAGTTACAATCTCGCTGACAGGAGTTCGCAGGTAAAATTAATGTGTTGCACGTTGCACGCCGCCTGCCCGATTGGGTTTTTGGCACACAGGCTGTATAAGACTAATAATGACAATGGGTTGCGGGCCGACTGGCCGGGTGCGTGTTTTTGGTGTACCGGGGTAAGTTTTCTTTTGTGCACTGCTGTGTTTAAAAATGCTTCATAAATAAAGTTTAAAAAAATAAGAATAATATATGAACAGGGAGATAATGCAAGTCGATTACTGGCCTGGTTTGGAAAGAGAGAAAGAGCGAACAATTGGATAACTCAGATATGGTCAAATGACTACAACTTAGTCACTATGCCAGCCACAGCAAATTACTGAAGCGCTTGTGCACCACTACGAGACAATATATACACCTGTTGCCACTGCAACGGTGGAAGAGAACCTAGCTTTCGTACTTGATATACGCATGCCTACACTTGGTGAAGATGCAATAGCAGCCCTAGATGAGGACATCACACCAGAGGAACTTGAACAAGCAATTAGGGCTCTGCACATGGGAAAGGCGTTGGGGCCCCATGGGATTCCGGTCTAATTTTATAAACAAGTAACCCCACAACTAGTGCCACATCTCTTGGCCAAGTGCAACCGAGAACCTAGACAAAGGGATCCTACCCAGAGATCAACGTCTTGCCACCATAGTTGCAATACACAAGCCCGGTAAGCCGACACAAGAATGTACATCCTACAGACCGATCTCCCTACTAAATGCAGAGGCAAACATTCTCGCTAAGACGCTAGCAACTAGGTTACAACCACACCTATCGACGGTGATCCATCCAGATCAGTCCGGATTTATGCCCCACCGCAACACAGCACTTAATCTCAGAAGATTGCATGGCGTACTGGAGCGTAGGCAGACTACAGCAGAGGACGCAGCCGTACTCTCGCTAGATGCGCGAATGGCATTTGACTTGGTGGAATGGCCTTTCCTTTTCGCAGTCCTTAAACATATGAGGTTTGAACCGAAATTCTGCGCATGGATCCAATTGCTATATACTGATAACTGGCGCAGGTAGTTGTAAACGGCCATTTATCGGCTGCATTCCCGTTGGGTAGAGGCACAAGACAAGGCTGTCCGTTATCGCCACTTCTATTTGCCATAGTGCTTGAGCCTCTAGCGGCATGGATTAGGCAAGACCTTACGATACGGGGGCTGAGATGGGCCAGGGACTGGGAGGATCGTATTTCGCTTTACGAAGAGGATATTTTATTGTATTTAACATCGCCAGCACGATCCATCAATTGTCTCTTAGATCTATGTACAGCCTATGGAAGGGTGTCAGGATACACTATCAACTCGGAAAAATCACTACTCTATGTCCTGCATGCCCCCCACCGCTGTAACCGCATGGGTGTACACTTCAAATAGTCACAGACGGATTTAAGTACCTTGGGATATTTGTAACACACGATCATGTACAGTTCACTGAAAGGAACCTGACCCAACCTCTGACGAGATTCAAAAAGACATTAAATATTAGCGCACTCTACCTTTGACGCTTCTGGGCAGAGCTGCTCTCTTTAAAATGATGGCACTTCCCAGGTTTCTATACGCGTTACAGAACACACCATTCCCTGTCCCCTCTACATATTTCACAGCGGTCAATGCAAAAGTGACTATGTTACTTTGGGATGGGAAAACGCCCGTATAGCATTACATAAACTCACTAGAAGCTGGTATGATGGCTGGATCGCCCTTTTCTGACATCAAAGTTTACTATTGGGCTTCCCAGCTTGTGGCTATTAACCTATGGCTCCATGCCCCCCAGGAGGACCCTGCATACCAGTTATATAGGCACCTTCTAGCTCCATCTGGGATAATGGGCTCCCTATATAGTCAAAGGAAGTGGCACAATATTACAGGTCCAAGGCTGCACACGATACACATCTGGTTTGAGGCGCAACGAACATTAGGCTGGGCAGGGGTGGTCACGCAAGCAATGCCACTATGGGATACCAAGCAACTCGGGATGCTGGGAAATACCAAGGGCTTTCGTAGTTGGGACTTAAGGGGCATATCAAAAGTTCGAGATTTGTGGCAGAAGGGTGGAGTGGTTACCTTTGCCCATCTACAGGCCACCTATGGCCTAGCCCAGACAGAACTATTTTGGTACATACAGATCAGACATGCACTTCAATCCCTACTACCATCAGATACAAGACCCGAAGAATCCTCCCAGTAGGAGGATAGGCTCTTAACGGACCACCTACATAAAAAGGCAATCTCACAGAACTACCGGAAAATAGTTAATAATCGTGCAGACCCCACAGTGACACTGAAGGCCACGTGGGAACGTGAGTTGGGTGACATAGATGAGGTGGACTGGCAGGAGGCGCTCGCATCCTCCAGAGAGGCTGCAATTTAATCGAGACTTAGAGTAGTACAATTGAAAATTCTACACCGCACATACTACACTAGGGCACTCCTGCATAGGATACATTGTGCAGACACACCGCTCTGTCTCAGACAATGCGGGGAGACAGGCAAGTTCTACCATACTATTTGGCTGTGTTCCAAGATGATATACTACTGGAAGGCGGTGATGCGAACATTCTCCCAGGTCACACATTTCACCATACTGCCAGACCCGAGGTGCTGTCTGCTTAATATCCGGGAGCCGACGGATCTAAATACAATTGCACAGTGTGAGAAAGTGGCTCTATATATACTGGACCAGAATAAGGTACAGTGTGTATAGAGTCCACAAACCCCAAATGTATAACAGAGGTTAAAGCCAGGTGTGACCTTACTCTCTAAAGTGGTAGCTTGGTCGAGCAGTAAGGCAGTACCAGAGGACAGTGTAAAGCATTTGTTGTACACACTCAGTCATCACAGGGTTTCACACACTCAAAGACTGAACTTCAGGCCAATTGTTTTTATATCAAAGATATAGTTGTTTTATTTTTAGAACCAACAGGTATAAAAATATACTGTTCTCAATATGAGAGATCTCAGATGAGTACTTTGCAGAAAGGCAATACACTTTGTAAACACAATAGGTATAGGTGTCGCAGTAGGCAACACAATTGTACACACAATTTAGCATTGAGCTCAATGGGTTTTTCTATATAAACACAGTTGATTACTTTGTAGATTACTTTGGTAGTTCCAGGACTGGATCCTAGATTCAGTCCTGGGGTCTAAGCTGAAAACAATTTAGTAAGAACGTTTTAGTTATTGCAGTGATTTTTCAGGAATATAATGCTATTTTAAAACTTCACACTTAGAAACTTTTCAACAGAAATCCGCAATGTTATCCAATAGGAGAAAATGAAGGTTGCAGATAAAGTACGATCTTGTTACTTTTGTAATCCAGTACTGGGCTCCTAGGTCTAGCACTGGGGTCTCAACAGGTAAGTAATTGCGTTTCAGTATTTTGTATGATTTGTAAAGAATATTAGTTTTCAAAAGTAGACACTTGGAAGAAATTTCATAGAAAAGCAGACAATGGATTCCTATGGAGAAAATACAGGTTACTAGTAAACCCGGTGAGGATTACTTTTGCGGTTCAGTACTGGGCTACAAGGTAGAGTACTGGCTTCTCTCCTGATCACAGGTGAGTACTTCGGAATTCGGTTGATTTTATATGAATATTTTAAGTTTCCAAAACTTCACACTTAGTAGATTTTTGAGTCAAGCCAGTCAATGTTATGCACTGGCAGGCAAGTGAGTTACCGGCTCCAGGTGAGTACTTAACTGGTGAAGTTAAGGTTCTGGGCATAGAATCAGGGGTCCCCCTGGGTCAGGTAGGTACAGTTGGTTCACCCTCAGCGGCACAGGGGCGGCCGGGTGCAGAGGTAGTTAGGCCCAATGTTATCCAATGAGCGGCAGGGGGCCTCCGGTTGGTGGCTGCTGGCTAGCAGGCCACGCAGCTGTAGGAGCTGGGCTCCTGGTCACTTGCTCAGGGCAAATGGGGAAGTAAGATAGGGCAAAGGTGGCATGGCCTGCGGCACTCGGGCGGCTGGTTGCAGGGTGCTTTTGAGCCGTTGGGCGCTCAATGTTATTCAATGGGAAAGGTAACAAATGAACAAAGGCTGCAGGCTCGGGCGACTCTTCAGGGGCGACCACCACTTCGAGAGGTAAGTTGGGATCTTTGAGCACAGGTAGGCACCCCAAAGGAAGGCACAGGGGGCTGTAGGTCGCCGGGTGCAGGGGTGTCTTTGGGTGTCGGGAAAGCTTACCCTCAGCTGGTCGCGGTTGGGGGTGGGCCTGGTTCTGAGTCTGCAGGCATCGTCTGGTTCGTCGAGGAGGGTCTTTGGGCACTGGACTTCGGGTCCCAGTCGCCGGGGGGACGTCCTCGTGGTTGTGGATCACTCGGGCATGGGCCGGGCTCGGCGGGTGCAAAGTGGGCTGGTCCGGAACTTCCTGGCTGGCACCAGGGGTGTTGTTGCAGCAGACCCTCTGCTGATGGGAGTCCCAGGCTTTAAGAGGGTCAAGACAGGCAGGTCCTCTGGGCTCTGGGTGTCCCAAGGTTGCTGTCCGAAGGAGTCGCCGGGATTAGGCAGGAGCAGGTTCCAGGTTCGACAGGCCGGTAGGGATGGGGCCAAGTCAGTTGTTATCGTCCTGTTGTTAGCAGCTGCACAGCGGGTCTTCTTCTTCTTGATCTTCTTTCTTCTGGTCGTATGGGGATCTGAGGAAGGAAGGTTCAGGGTGCCCCTAAATACTAAATTTAGGGGCGCTACAGGTAGGGCAAGGGCAGGGACCAATAGGTCCCTGTCCTGGGGTGGGTACACCCCCTAGCCTGCTCCTCTCCTGTGGGAGGGGGGCAGGAGCCTAGCTGTGATCGGGCAGGGCTCCCCATCTTTGACTGAGTGTGCCCTGGCCTGGTTGGTGGGAGCCCAGGGCACACTCAGTCAAAGCACATCAGCAGTTCAGAAAAAAGTGGGGGTATACCAATGCAAGAAAGATGGCACTTTCTCACACACATGACTGGGTAACTTTAGGCATGGCGATAGCAAAAAGGAATTTTGCACAACGCTGGGGATCCAGGGTTTGTCCCACTCAATGGTGCAAAGACATGGACATGGCAATGATGGCGGAAAAATCTGTATATGTCCACAGAGGGTGTCTGAAAAAATCCAAATGTGTGGTGTTTGCTTCTTCTTACCTCTCCAAAACTTTATCTCAACATGCATATGGTCTGATACTAAAATGTCAGTTATGTCTGCTCTACTTAGCTGTCCTAACAAGTGGTGTCCCAGAAACACTATCACCGTTTTACTTACTTCCTATCTATTTCTGGTAGCAGGTCAGAATGATCTACTTTAAGTTAATGTCCCGCCACTAACAGATCTCTTGTTAGCTTTTACAACATGCATTGGTGAAGAAATCTACCAGGAATCTGTCTTGTGCTGGGTTGGGTGATCATAAATACTAAGCAGTGCCAACATTAGTTTCCTTAGGTAGTAAATACTAGGATGAACCTCTTCACTGGATCTCACCTTACGGTGACAGAGGTGACTTGGATATCATCCCTACCCAATTGCGACCCTACTTTTCTTGCCATTGTCTGAAGTCTATTTTATAGACCTTCTGTCTAATTACATTATAGATCAGTTCTTCTCGACTATGTCTCATGCAGGAAAACAATATCTGTATATCTAGCCACTAAAACAGTCCAGATATTTTGTCTTTAGTTAGGCATGACATTTCTCCTTGCCCATCATCAAAGATCTTCAGTGGTGTTTATGTTCTTCTGGCATCAACCAGATGACCTCTTTGTTCTTCTGTTTAAATTGTACACCACTGGAGAACATCCCTCAGTACAGTATTAGCATTTTATTCAGTTCTGTCACAAGCTGGACAAAACACCTTCCCTCTTCACAAAGACCCTCCTGCTGTGGTTTTCTATAGACTAAGTCATATGTGGGGACACATTACATCTTAGGCAACACTTCCCTGTGCCACTCTAAAGTCTCAGTGCTCTTTCTACACACTCTGTTGTCATTTCTTCGCTGATGTGGAAGCTGGCATCTTTCTTCAGATTTACCTGAAAACTTACAGGCATATCCAGCTAAGCATTCCCCTGCAGTTTCCATCTTCAAATAGCAGGCCCTACTGGAATCTCACTGTGATAATTTTTCAAGGACTTCAAATTTTTCAATGAGCAGTTTTGTCTGAGTTTCAGGGATAAAACGGAGTTGGTGGCAACTAGTTCCATACCTGCAAATAAATTGAATTGAGCTCCTGAAGTCTCAAGTTTGGCATACATATTCTACATGCTCACTTTTATTGCAGCTGCATCTTTACTAATTAATATGAGGCTTCTGCTGAAGCCAAGATGGCGGAGGTGCTCTGAAGCAGCTCCGCGCTCAGGGACCTGTTATCCACCCAAATCATCCAGCTGCTGGCATCATCACCCTTGCTGAGCGGGCTCACAGTGTAGCGGGCAGCAAGACGAGCCGAGTGAGCGGTCGAGCACGAGCAATACAGTGACCCAGGCCCTCCAATCCCCTGATACCGCTGCTGCGGAAGGCGTGACTCGCGGTCCATCTTGAAGTGCCGAGCGAGGAGGCGAGCGCGTTCGAGCTGGCAATCCCAGCACGGCTGTGACATTGCAGCGACCAAGGAGAGATGGCAGTGGTTGGGAAGCCTGAACAAGTGCATGCCGAGGCGGCTCGGAGTGCAGCCAAAGTCGAGCACAGGTCAGGTTGTAAGGAGCGGGGGAGGGGAGCACATGACACCTGCGCCCTCCGGCGCTTGTCCCACCGAGGCGCGGCCGCAGCATCTCGAGTGGGCCCCGGGGGCTGTGTAGAGCCCAGGCGCTCCCACAGCCAAAGCTTCCTACCGTGAACAGGCAAGAGAGGGGATACGTCCAGTGGTTGACTAGAGCGCCCAGAGACTGAAGGTCTGGAGGAGATTCGCTGCCTGACCTGGTGTGCACCGGCACCATTCCAGTTGGAGGCCTAGCTGATTTTCAGACGAAGCGACGGACAGCCGCACAATGCAAGCGTGCCGGGAGGAGCCCGCGCAACAGTTGATCGCCCCCCAAGGACGTGTCGTAATGACAGGGGTACCCCGGGAGTAGACATAGGGATGCGGGCCCGCCCCCAAATCGGCTGCAGAGAGCGGACACCTGCCGGGGCACGGTGACGGTCTCGAGCCCAGGCCTAATTCGTAGGGTGCACGGCTACACCTCGAGATGTCTCCTCGTGGTGGGTACCCGTGTGACAGAGGAGAGGCTGGCCGAAGATCTCACGGCACTAGCACAAGAGCTTGTGGACTTCGCTGCGGAAGTAGGTGTTTCCAATCCGGGCTGCCTGGTAAGCAGGGGGCTTCTAAATCCCCACAACGCAATCTAGCCTTGCAGTCTAGGCTGTCCCAGGTCAGGAATCCTGCATCCTTTATGTACCCAATGCTGGGAGCGGCCCGGGGACTAAACCGAGTCTAGGCCTGCATGAAAGCAGAGTGCACGGTTGGTGGAAGGATGGCTCGAGGTGGTGCCTGAGTAGGATGCAGGCATGACAAGCTTGCACAGCACCTAATGAGGGCCTCTCATGCAACCAGTGAATCGCTGAGGTCCCAGCGTGTAGGACCATAAAGTCTGGTCACACAAACAAACTCAACAGGCGATGTGCTCTAAACCAGCAGTCCCGCCTAGGTCAAGCACAACCAGTGTGGGTAGCTGGAGCCTATTGAATGAGCCCCCGCAGGGGTGGTAAACTGAGTCATGAGACCGCTCACTTGTCTCTGAAGCGACTAGATGTTATAACGCTGGCACCTGCGGTGTAGATTGGCACAACAGGCCCCAGCTCTCGCAGGACACTACCTCACAGGCAAGCCGCAAGATGGGCAGACAGCGCATTGGAGCAGGCACGACAGCCATGCAGCTAAGCAATCAGGCCAAGATCAGGAGGGGACGGAGACCGCTGTGTCTACCACACTGGAATCTAAAATTGACACAGTACTCGAGGCAGTAGAACAGGTTGGGGCCTCATTGTCACAGACCCGCACATCCCTGGAGGGACGAATAGTTAAAATCACATCAGACTTTATGTTCCTGCATGCAGACTGTTGTGTCTGCCAGCTGCCAGCACCCGATTCACTAGTCTCTGGAAGGTGGCCGGAGCATTCTTCATGCCGAAGGGCATCACGTTGAAGTGGAAGTGGCCATCGGGGGTCGAGAAAGCGGATCGTTCTTGTGCCCCTGGCGTGAGGCCGATTTGCCAGTATCCGGCCGTGAGGTCGAAGGTGCTGAGGTACCTGGCGGCTCCCAGGCGATCGATCAGTTCATCCGCTCGGGGAATGGGATGGGCGTCAGTCCTGGTGACGGCATTCAGTCCCCGGTAGTCGACACAGAACCGTAGCTCCGGGGGCACCCCGGGGGCGGCGGCCTTAGGGACCAGGACGACTGGGACTGGCCCATGGACTGTCTGAGGGCTCGACTACCCCTAGGGCTAGCATCTTGGAAACTTCGGCTTGGATGCAGGCCCGGACTCGGTCGGGGACGCGGTAGGCTCGGTGCCGCACGGGCAGACTGTCCCCGGTGTCGACGTCGTGAACACACCACGGGGTGACTCCGGGGGTGAGGGAAAATAAGTTCGCAAATTGACCCAGCAGTCTCTGGCAGTCCTGGCGCTGTTTGGGTGTCAGCGGGGGAGAGAGGGAGACCCCCCTCGACGGAGCCATCCTTCTCGGAGGTGCTCAGGAGGTCTGGTAGAGGCTCGGAGTCGTCCTCTGCTCCGTCACCGGTAGCCAACAACAGGCTCAGTTCGGTGCGGACAAAGTGGGGCTTGAGCCGGTTGGCGTGTAGGACCCGGAGGGGGTTCCGGGGGGACTCCATGTCCACTAGGTAGGTGACGGGGTTCTTGCGCTCCACCACTTTGAAGGGCCCCGTCCATTTGTCCTGGAGGGTGCCGGGGTCGACCGGGGACATGACCCAGACCTGCTGGCCCGGCTCGAATTCAATGGACGAGGCATTTTCATCATACCAGCGCTTCATCTCCTCTTGACTGGCCTTCAGGTTGGTTTCGGCCAGGTCCCGGAACTTCCGAGTCTGGTTGCGGAGTGTCAAGAGGTATCGGAAAACATCGGGCGGAGTATCGGAGGCGGCCAGCTCCCAGCCTTCCTTGACCAGGCTGAGGGGGCCTCGCACAGGGTGTCCATATAATAGTTCAAAGGGGCTGAACCCCAGGGATTTCTGGGGTACCTCCCGGTAGGCGAACAGGAGGCATGGCAGCAGAACGTCCCATTTGCGCCGGAGGGGCTCTTCTAGGCCCTTGATCATTCCTTTCAGGGTCCTATTAAATCGCTCCACTAGTCCATTCCCTTGAGGGTGATACGGGGTGGTGAACTTATATGCGACCCCGCACTGTTGCCACAGGGACCGCATATATTTCGATATAAAGTTTGTGCCCCGGTCACTTACGACCTCTCGGGGGAAGCCGACTCTAGAGAAGATCCCCATTAGCGCCCGACCCACTACGGGGGCTGTGATAGTCCGGAGGGGGATAGCTTCTGGGTAGCGGGTGGCATGGTCCACCAGGACGAGGATGAAGCGGTGCCCCTGAGAGGTTGGAGGATCCAGGGGCCCCACGATGTCGATCCCTACTCGCTCGAAGGGAGTGGTCACCACGGGAAACGGTTGGAGTGGGGCCTTGATTTTCCCCCCACTCTTTCCGCTGGCTTGGCAGGTCGGACAGGTTCGGCAGTGGTTGTACACATCGCTGCGCATCTTCGGCCAATAAAAGTGGGTCACCAGGTGGCTGTAGGTTTTGTCCTGCCCCAGGTGCCCGGCGAGGGGCACATCATGTGCCAGGTTTAAGAGAAAGTCTCTGAAGTGGAGGGGGACGACTAGCACTCGGCCGGCCCCCAGTTCGGCGATCTTTTGTTCACTGTACAGGAAGTCCTGGTCCCAATAGATCCAGTGGGACCCCGAGGAGTCTCCGGTGGCTTGCGTGGCGGCTTGTTGTCGGAGTCCTTCAAGGGAAGGACATGTCTTTTGTTCCCGACGGAACTGCTCGCGGGTGGGGCCCCCTTCTTGGCGCCACTGGGCTAGTTCGGGAAGGGGCCCCGAGTTCGGGAAGTTCTTCATGGCTGGGGCCCTGCGGCTCCAGTTCGGGTTCGGCTGCGGCAGTGGCGGGTGGCGGAGGTGCCGGCCACTCAGGTTCTTCGGGCAGATTGTCTTCGGTTGGGACGGCGTCCCGGGTGGACATGGATCGGGTCGTTACGCAAACCCATTCAGGAAGGCCTAGCATCCCCAGATGCTCTCTTCGCTCGATCTGTGCCCAGGGGGAACTTTCCAGGTCGTTCCCTAGGAGGCAGTCCACCGGGGCATCGTCTCGGACAGTGACTTTCAGCATGCCGGACACTCCTCCCCACTCGAAAGGGATGCGAGCCATCTGGCACAGGCTCTCGGAATTGTCCGCTGACCGGACAGGGCACAGAACGTGGGGCAAGATTTGTTCTGGGGTCACCAGATGGCAGCGGACGGCGGTTATGCTGGCCCCGTGTCACGGAGAGCCTCGGCCCGGCGTCCGTTGATGGTGACCCACTGGCGGTACTTCTGGGTGTTGATCGGAATCTGGTCTCGGGGGATCATGTCTTTGTCGCCCAGGGAGGCGAGGCACATGGCCGCGGACTCCCATTCTTCTGGTTCCATAGGGACCTCTTCTTCTTCATCCTTTTCTTCGCTCAGAGCGGCTGCAGTGATTTGTCGACCGGGGGGCCCGGTGGTGCCGGGCCGCTGGTTCATGGGGCAGAGAGGATCATTGGCATAGTGACCCAGCCGCTGGCATCTGTGGCACGTAACGCTGGGGCGTGGCCCCGGTCGGGCTGGATGGGCCCCCCTCGGGCTGGGGGCTGGTGTAGAGGAGGCGGGCGAAGACCCCGGTGGGAGGTCTCGGCCTCGACTGATGCCAGACCCGCGGCCGGTGGTTCCCCGGGGACCCTCGTCCGTATTCTCCTGTGGTGTTCCGGGGGACGCGGTTGCTCGCCCACCGATCTGCTTCGACCGCTAGCTTTCGCGGCTCGGTCAACTTGCTGTCGAGGAGGTGCTGTCGTAGTTCAATGAAGCAGTTGTTGGAGAGGTGCTCCCATAACATAAGGTCGACCAACTGCTGGTAGGTAGTGACCTGACTGCCTTTGACCCACCCCTCGAAGGCTCTGCTAAAAAAGTTCACATATTCCACCCAAGTGGTACCGGGGATTTTTTTACAGTCTCGGAACCTCTGCCGGTACATTTCGGGGGTGAGTCCGTAGCGCGTGAGTAGGGCGGTTTTCATGTGTTCATAGGAGGTCATTTCGGTGTCAGGGAGTTCCAGCAGGGCGTCCCTCCCTTCGTTGACGAACTTTCCCCACAGGCCGTCGCCCCAATCCTTCAGGGGCACCCGATGGGCGGTCATGGCCACCTCGTAGGCTTTGAACCATTGCTGGATATCATCGTTCTTGTAGTATTCTTTGACTACATCTTTCGGTAGGTGAACCTTGGTGTCCACGGGAGGGGCGAGGTCTTGGCCCCGGCCGCGCTATCTTCGTTGACCTTGGCTTTGATTTCTAGTTCTCTCAGGCCTCGTTCGTGTTCATATGCTAGTCGTTTTTCTTCGAGGTCACGTTGTCTCCGTTTCTCTTCTAGATCCCCCTCCAGCCGTAGTTGCTCGAGGGCTATCTTTTTCTCCGCTAGCTGGAGTTCTCCGTCTAGCCGGAGTCGTGCAAGCTCCAATTCGTGTAGCCGGTTGCGCTCTCGTTCTCGAGCGTTTTCATAGATGAGGTCCGCGTTTAGTGTTGCGGTTCTTTCCCCCGTCGGGGGTGCGCTGGTTTCCTGTTGAAGGTTGGGGCTATTCTCCTCTTGGGGTGGTCTGTCTCGGGTTTCCACCCAGGCTTGTAGGGCCGATTTGAAGTCCTCTTTTGTGCTCAGGCCAGTGGTAGCGATACCCATGTCTTTACAGAATTGTTTTAGTTCTTTGTGGCTGTATTCCTCTATCTTCTCTTTCTGGAATTCGGCAGGTAGGTTGGTTCCTTGGGTCGTCATGGTCTCTGTGTGTTTTTCCGTCGTAGCGGGTAGATCACTCTCTGTACGATTTTGTGTTGGCTCGGATCGCAGCGCCTGCCACCAATGTTAGAAAGGCGAACCCGGGGGAGGCAGAAGGTGTCTGACTGACCACCCCTAGGTCTACCCTCCTTCAGAGAAGGGACCGAGCGATGTCGAGAGGCCTCCGACGGGAGGGCCCTCTCCTAGAATCGTACAGCAGAGTAACCACACCACTACAAACATACACCACACGTAGATAGAGTTTTCAATCTTTATCTGGCAATAAGTATCGTTTCAATATATACAGCAGATCCCGAGATCTGGAAAGTCTCGTGGCAAGGGGCAAGGTAGCGGGACAGTCTTATAGATGGTCGGTTGCAAGGAGACCCTACGCACAGCTCTCAATCCTCGAGCTGGGGGGTTCCGGAAGGTTGGGCCGCGGCAGTGCCAGCAGGCTCCAAGATGGTTCAGCGAGTGTGGACCGCGGCAGCGCCGGCAGGTTCCAAGATGGTTCAGCGAGTGTGGACCTCGGCAGCGCCAGCAGGTTCCAAGATGATTCAGCGAGTGTGGACCGCGGCAGCGCCAGCAGGTTCCAAGATGGTTCAGCGAGTGTGGACCGCGGCAGCGCCAGCAGGTTCCGAGATGGTTCAGCGAGTGTGGACCGCGGCAGCGCCAGCAGGTTCCTAGATGATTCAGCGAGTGTGGACCGCGGCAGCGCCAGCAGGTTCCAAGATGGTTCAGCGAGTGTGGACCGCGGCAGCGCCAGCAGGTTCCGAGATGGTTCAGCGAGTGTGGACCGCGGCAGCGCCAGCAGGCTCCAAGATGGTTACAGCAAAGATGGACCGCGGCAGCGCCAGCAGGCTCCAAGGTGGTTACAGCGAAGATGGACCGCGGCAGCGCCAGCAGGTTCCAGGTAGCAGCAAGGGGAGTTCGTCTCAGGGTCAGCCGCGACAGCGTCAGCAGGGCTTCTCGACTCCGGGATACAACTGCCGTCCTACTCCGGGGCTGGCCCAGATATAGGTCTGGAGTCCTTTGATGTCCGGACCCTCTCGCCTGGGGGTCAGAGGGGCCGGGATGATGTTGTCCAGACACCCAGCAGGGGGTGGGGCCAGCGCTCAGGGAGGCCGGAGGCCGATCGAAACCAGGCATCCGGGGACGGTTGGAGAGCCATCGAAACTCCCCTCTCCTTGTCTCTGGTTGAGTGGCCACTCTACCACCCGGAGGGCTCTTGGTGCCTCGATGGCGGGCTCGCTGGGGCCGTGGCCGCGGCTGGGCCGGGACCACGTGTCTGTGACGTGATGGGCCCAAGATGGCGTCGGGCCTGGAATGAGGGTCCGGGGTGGGCACCGGACCGGTAATGCTGGGGCGGCCCGAGTGTGCCGTGTCAGAGGTTGTGGGCCGCCGGGTGGCGGATCTGGTGGTTTGTAGGTCATTCAGAGGTGTGCCCGAGGCCGACCCGGGCTGGATGGAGGGCCGATGTCGTCCGGGGCCGGCCATGCGGGAGGGGTAGGACCACGCCGCGAGGCCGGGTCCAACACAGACCACCGCAAGCTAGCAGGGTGGGCTACCCAAATGAAATTAGCACTAGAGGAGGTCTGCCCAACCCTTAAAAACACATTTGTCAAGGTGCAAGAACTCACTGAGCAACTGCGCACTCTGGAGCGCAGAATGGACGACGCCAAGGGCTGCTCTTGCCGCAGCAATGTCCATGTAGTAGGCCTACCGGAGGGAGAGGAGGGCAGCGACACAGTGGAAGCGGCAGGGCACCATACATCACCAACGAGGTGTGAGGACGCCCGCAAGGCCACTCCATGCACCTGAGGCAATCAGAGACAGAACCGCAGGAGGGCTTGAAGGTCGACTGCACTGCGCAATCCAGTCCAGTCCTGGATCTGGGGCAAATGATACTGGAAAAGACATGTTGCCCAGCAGAAGGGGGCATTGATGCTGTGCCACAGGGCTAACGGAGACTAGGATGCCTCATTGGAGCACTCCCTGAGTGAGGGCAGTTCATCCGCAGTATGGCCACCTGGTGATGACTAGCAGAAGCCCCCAATAGTGACCCCTCAAACTGCTGATGACTTAATGTGATGGCTGTCAGTGACTCTTGCAATATTCCTTCTCTGGTTTCATCAGCATGCACACTGTAGGCAAATGCATATAAAAAGGCACACAGCCTGAAAAGCCTATGCCTCTGCCCCTCCTCAGCTTCAACCATGGACCTAGGTCGCAGTTGAAGTACATGCAATACACTGAAAGATGCATGCCACGAAGCAGATACGCTTACATGCTGAGCCAGGGCCCAGACACCTGTATGCATTGCCTCCTCTTGCTGCTTCAATCTGCCCCCGATAGGAAGTGCAGTGAACACAGCCGACACTTGCCACAGTTCACAGTTTGGGCACACACACCTTGTCCCGTGGCTTGTTTTAAGTTACAAAGTGAAATGCTTAACCCTGTTAATCACCTCACACATTGTTACTGTACCACAGAAGCCAACGCAGATGCACCTCCTGCCCGAGATACATGTACACTATCCATGGTTTGCCCCCATGCGCTGCGCTCCCCCCAAGGCGCTACGCTCCCACCACTCTACATTGACACTCTATGCCGCCTACCACTATAATTACCTGGAACGTTAGAGGTATGCATACGCCAGTGCGCAAATACGAAACATACGCCTAAATCAAGCGCCATGCTGCCCACATAGCACTATTGCAGGAAACGCACTTAGTGCAGTTGGAAGTTCGTAGACTGCAGCATAGATGGAAAGGTCAAATATTGGCCACAGGCTATTACTCCTATGCTAGAGGCGCCCTGATTTGGATCCGCCCAGGTATCCCATACACGCCTAAAGAGATAGAAATAGATGCTTATGGCCGCTTTGTACTATCACAGGCAGACAGACTGAATGGAAGGCAGATTATTCAAGGATCCATTTACGACCCAAACACTGATCAAGCAGCATTCTGGCACACCCTTTCTAGCATACTGTCCCTCTGGTGCGACATCTCCTGGTTTTTGGGGGGAGGTTTTAACATGGTGCTTGACACACACTTAGACGGGTCCTTCCCACCACTACAGCTCACCTCTGCCACATCTAATGCCAAGACCTTAGGGGGGTGGATGCACCACTGGGGCCTAAACAACATATGGAGGGCACTACACCAGCGGGCGCACCTATACTCGCACTACTCCCACCCGCACAGGCTGCACGTGTGCATTGTTCGATCTGTAGGAAGCTCAACATTAATTGCTGAATGCAACCGCGCAGACCATTTAGGCTGCACGCATTTGGACCACAATCCTCACATAATACAGATGCACAATGAACACACTGCACAAATTACCAGCGTGTGGAGGCTCCCCCTTTCAGAGACTCACTAGCCACTACTATTGAAAATTACTATGAAACAAACGCGGACTCGGTCCCAGGCCTGGGTATCATGTTGGATGTGAGTATGGCGGTGGTCCAGGGTCAATGTCTGGGACTTAGTTGGAGCGTGCGCTGGCAATTAGACCAAGAGACAACATGCATTGAGGACGCCCTCCTTCAACTAGAATCAGCAGTAGCAAACGCACCTGGCACCTAGCGTGCCCTAGACAAACTGAAGGACGACCAAGCTAAAGTTATGGAAAGGCTACGATGCCTAAACTATGCCACGCATTCAGCGCACACTCATGCAGCAGCAGGCAGACCACCCAGCAAGACTGATCACACAGGAGCATTCACATCAGCCGGTTCTCTCGCTGCGTTCCGCGTGAGGGCACCTTCTGACTTGCCAACATGACATAGATCAAAAGTTCACAGCTTACTATGCTAAAGTATACACGACGGTTATTCGGGTTGAGCCCCGAGCCCTGGAATCGTATCTGCTCCCGCTGCCAATGCCAACAGTATCAGTAGAACAGAGGGGGGAACTAGAGGAGCTGATCACGCTTTTGGAAGTACAAGCAGCCATACAGGCACTGGCAACCGGTAAGGCGCCCGGCCTGACGGCTTTCCAGCCGAGTATACTACAAAGCATATCAAGCAATCCTGGCCCGCACCTGCTGTTGGTGTACCATAGCACACAAGAGTCGCCTGTCCTCCCGGAGTCACTGTACGAGTCACTACTGGTCTCCATCCCTAAGCCAGGCAGAGACCTTGAGCTGTTAGGCTCCTACAGGTCGTTGGAGCTGTTGAACACTGATTCCAAGGTGTTGTCCAAGATAGTAGCGTGTCGACTAGCTCCATTGGTACCGCAATTAGTTCACAAAGATCAAAATGGCTTTGTACCCGCCCACTGCACACCGCTGAACATACGTTGTTTCTTACGAGTAGCCTGTTACTCTAGCGAGAACTGGACACACTCAGGTTGCCTAGTACTCAATTTGGAGAATGCGTTCAACACTCTAAAGTGGGACATTTTATTCACCACCCTTAACAAATATTGGCTGGTTAAAAAGTTCCTGGGCCTGTTTAAGTTATTGAACACGCAACCTACAGCCACAATTAAGACAGGCCCCCAAGTGTCAAAGGCGATCCCAATTGAACGTGGCACGAGACAGGGTGTCCGCTCTCCCCGCTGCTGTTTTTGTATGCCATCGAATCGCTGGGGGAGTCTCTCCGCCAGACTGGTGGGGAGTGGGGCATCCCCCTGGGCGATGGCATGCATGCAGTTTCCCTATATGCTGTTTACCTGCTGGTATATCGCTGAGATGTGTATTAGGCCATGCACAGCGGTCGAGAGAGCGCTGCTGGAGTTTGACTCCTTTGCAGGGCTTTGGGTCAATTGGGGTAAGTCATGCCTATATCCGTTCCTCGAGGCGACCCCTGATCCAGAATTAGTACTGGGTGGTATACCGGTGCCATGGCAGCGGTCAGCATTTCGCTATCTGGGCATCTGCATCTACTGCCAATCGGAAGACCTTTTGGAGGGCAACCTCATGCGGGCTGCGATGGCGGTGAGATCGCAGATGACTTTTTGGCCACTATGGGCCGCATTGCACTTCTGAAAATGGTGGTGCTTCTGCGGCTTCTCTACAATTTCACAAACCTACCACTATATATTGGACCCAAGTCTTTCGACACGATTGAAAGGGACCTGAGGCAGTTAATATGAATTGGTACACGCAACAGGGTAGCGCCAGCAAAACTATCTGCCCATCGACAGGGATTAATTAGCCGTCTCCAACATGGAACACTATTATCTAGCGACGCAGCTACAATGGGTGGCACGCTGGAGGGGCACACATCTAGCGGACGCTTCCACGCAACGACCCGGCTACACACAACCCCAAATCGTGGCCCTGTTCCACCCCGGTAGGAGGGGGGCGACTCCGGTTCAGCTCCTGGCGTTTGGTTGCCTATAAGTGCTATTGCCGCTGCCTAAAACTCACGAAGGGGACTACTCAGTATGCTCCCTCCCTGCCCATACTCGGCACGTCAGAACGGTGCTGGGTGGTCTCCGCCACAGAGCTCAGCAGAGGCTGTAGGGTTACTGACCCTGGGAGACCAGCAAATAGTGCCATTCAACACGTTAGCTGAAGACAGTGTCCTACCGCAACGCCAATTTTCCTCTACGCCACACTGACACGGGCTTTGCGAGCCTTGTGGGGAGACATGACTCAAAGACCCATGACACACGTCACCATCCGTTATCTCCACGAACACGGCACTGGTAGGCATCTCACTAAATGGTTCGCTAATCCATACGAGCTCACTTAACACAACCACTAACGTCGCTCAGGCAGCGATGGGCCGCAGACCTGCAGAGGCAGTGTACCAAATGTGAATGGATTGCTACCCTAGAAGGATCCACCCGTATCCCAATGAATGCTCGGTTCTGTTTAATACAATATTATATTCTCCAAAGGGCGTACATGACGCCAGCCAAGATCAGCTGATACTTCAGCCGGACAGATGTCAGGTGCCTGAGATGTAGACTGATATATGTGGACCTTCTGCACATGCTGAGGGCATGCACAACTCTCGCTCCTTACTGGGGAACAGTCACAATGCATCTGGCTGAATGCACTGGATGCACAGTAGAGTGCTCTTGGGAAACTTGCCTGCTCATCACTAATCACTAGGCGTTGTAAGTCACCGGACTGCCGAGTATAAAAGCTTGGCTACAGTCGTTGACGTGCTGAGCACAAGCGGAAAGTGTGGCACTACACCGGGAGGACACCCTAGGGCTCCGAAAACTCCCACTGGCAGAAACGTGGAATGCGATATTGATGAACCTTCGGAACTCTTGTCGGGACCACCCGAATCCGCCCAGACCCGCCCTTCCCCATGACATAATCGACATGCAAGGCTCAATGGTTGGTGCAGAGTAAATCTCATCCATCGCTGAGCTTGTGATGTGTGCAGCAGTCACCTTCTACAAGTTATCAAATGAGAGACTTGTATGAATCTAAGTATTGGTTAAATATTAATCCCCCATTTTTGGTGCATGACCTCCCCAGATGAGTTGTACATTCATGTTTTCAGGTGCTTCGCTCACTGTGAATCTAATTGATTTTTTCCCAGCCAATATAAGGATACCTTATCTTCTGCTACAGAAACTGTCACACATTTATTTGACAAGTTTCTTCGCTCGCGAGTTACAGCATGGATTCTTACTCCCTCTAATCCAGCATAGTCTGGTAAGAGGTCACTTAGATGCACCATCACAGTAGCTTGTCTGGGCCTTCTACTCCAACATGTACTCATTTTTTAGACCCAACCAGAATCACTGCTTATTGGTTAGGCATAAAAAGTCTACAAAATGCCTGACTGCTCAATATTCCTGTGTCTTCTCTCCCATTTCAGAACAAGGCAATCACGGAAGAGAATGAGCTCAAATAGGTGATTCTTTAACTATTGATAATCTCACTGGATCATCTGGCTTCGGGCAAAGCCAATCAAGCTCTCGCCCAAGGTGCTAATGCTGTTGGCGCTTCTTTCCGTCCCGAGTATTCACCAGAGGCCTTGCATTCGCCAAACAACCACAGCGATAACTTACTAAAATATTCTGGCATGACACGATCTGCTCCTCCCCAACAGCCCTCCCTCCTCTTCTGCGCTACAATGTTACCTTAATAAATACCTCTATTTGCCCCTTACCTCGAATGAAACAATCCTCTGAAACACATCTTCTCTCATGCTCATTTCCACATCAAAATCTGAGAGCTTTTTGTCAGCTTCAGTACTTGCAGTTCGGATGTCTTTGTTTGGCGAAACATGCTGTGGGAAATCCAGTATGCTTCTTTCCACTGTTAGAAAACAGAAAAGAGTTCTTAAAAATGCTCAACAGTAACTACTTCTGTGTATAAACTAATAAGCCAACTCAATAACAGGTGCAGTCTCTTGCCTCGACCCTTTTGCTGTTTCTCTGGGCCAAAATGAATCCAAAAGCAAATTGGCTCCTTACTGCTATTAACGCCTGAGGGTAAAAGATGCTTGGGCGGCTTACTACTCTTATCAAGTCATCATGGCTTTATTAAAGAACAACCATTAGTTAACATACGACCTTTAGACTATGCTGGTTTTCAGCAAGGAAAGCATGCAGATCTCGTTATTAACCCATATATCTCACTGAACAAGCTTAATTAACTAGGCCAGTGAACCACATTAACAGGCAGAGAATCATACACAGATGATTCAGGCTTTTTACTTTTTTTATGACTTCAGGTGCAAATAGTCCAAGGGAATGCAGGTTGTGCCAGTATGAAACTGGGTTCCTCCAACTTATTTTATATGGTTACCCCAGCTTTAATAATGGAAAGAAGAATGTTATTGTGAAAGCGTGCCTTATATAATGGAAGTAAGACTTGCAATGATGCTGCCAATTTTTGTTTGAACAATAGTAATGTACACCTGTTAAGTTGTGCAAGAGATTTTTTTTAATTAGCATTTAAAAATGGAGCTGATTAGTGTTGGCATGAAGCTCTTAATTGCAAAATATTCATACAAATATTCCACTTTAAACAGTAATGCTCAAATGTCTGCATTAAAACCTTAAATTTATGAGTGACCATGAAATCCTTTGTGTGTGTTTTCTTCATTTGAATATTCTGACTTCACAGCCCTTTCCTTTCTTCCATTGTGCACTTGCCAATAGGATGACATTAATGTTCTACTCTCCTACCACATTTCTAAAGCCATTATAATTTTATGCATGCATTACACGAGGCAAGCAAGTCTTTCTTTTGTTTTATTTCAGGAATAAGGCACACCAACAAAGTGCAGTTTTTGGTATGCGAGTCAAATTATTTTCTATATACTCTTTAGTAGCTTTGACCTCAGACATGATAGCCAACTCTACTAATGAAGGCAGTAGGTTACCTTTTGTAGTAGCACTATCGCCTACTTATGCAGCAATTCGTGTCCACGTGCAGAAATTAAAACAAGAGCAGCCAGCTCAGCCGAATAAAGGCTTCCTGGAACGGAGTGCACATTTAGCAGTGATGGATCAACAATTAGAGGCCACAGGGGTGAGACTGGCCGTCTGGCAATCCAAGCTCCAGTTTGAGCCCTGGGACTGGAAATGAAAGACCATGATTTTGCTCACGCTTCTGAGTAAGGGAATTCAGTTGGCAAATGATAAAGTTAAAAGCTCAGTGTCCGCTCAGAGGAAAAAGCCAGAGAATTGGCATGTTATGAAAATAAGAAGTTGACGGTCGGAGGCCCTGGGTATGGCAGGATCTCTGTTTAAGGCAAAACTTAAGTGGATTAGCGACAGGCTCATCCCAATCCCAGCTTCCATTATGTACTCTTGGCCCCAACTCTACCGCAAATGACTCAATGTTATAGCATGTAATGCTTGCTATGTTAACTCTTTTTAGTCTAGAATTTGCGTGTACAATCTCTGACACTATAGTTAGATAGAAATGGTGTTGTAGCTCAATATTCAGATTTTTTTCACCTTCGAGCACAAGACATAATACACCCTTTTCATGCCAGTATTCAATTACTTGTTATATAGGTAAAGATTCCCAACACCTACGTATGCTAGGTGTCAAGCAAAGAGATCGCTGCACCAGTCGGCAACTGTAGCGAACTACACAGTGATGTATATATGTTTATTTTCTGAGTATAGACTGCAAAAAATCCTCACCCACGTACTCAACCTCAACATCCGCCAGGGGCTTTATGCTGTTCTCGAATGTGACTTTTCCAATATCTACTCTGCCAACTTTATCATAGACGTGCTTTGTTTTCTTCATCAGTTCTTCTGTCCTTGTTCTGATGTGGTCTGGAGACAGGTCCCATTTTAAAAGGTTTCTATTAACAGCACTATAAGTAGATGTCCTGGTGTTCCCACAGGTGACTTCCGGTGCCAAAGCCATTTTCAGAAGCACCTTGATTCTGCAAAACATGTAAGAAAAGAAATACACAAAAATGTCAATGCCGAACCTTCATAACAAAAACAGTAAGAAGATTATGTACAGTATCTAAAAAATAAATCTGTAATTCTATTCCCTTCCAAAATACTTTACTTCTGTCAAATTACCATTAAAGTGCAAATGACATAAAAACATATATGTAAAAATAACCATCATTAAAAGTGCATGTTCACAAAACCAAACAATTTCCTTGAGTGCGTGATATAATATCTTCCAAAATTCGTATAACCTCACAACAGCATAGACCCACAATCCTAGGAGTTTAACCAGGTGTAATGCAACATGTTAAAAAACTATTCTGTGCCTATCTTGGGGTGTGTCTTGCTCATGAGGCTGATTATTTGGTATGCACACTGTTTGCTGCTTGATATTTCCAACCAATTTTTGGACCAGTGAGGAATGATTCCTTTAATATTTTGAGACTCATTGAGCGCATTGAAATTTAAAAAGCGGGGCCTTAATCTAAGGACAACTGCATTGATCAAACTATACACTTCACTGCCCTAAATCAAGCTGCAGTGGTTCCATTGCCTCATTTTCTACGCTATTTATATACACCTATAACATAAAAACATAGCATATCTTTGAATAAAAAAAAGAGTACTTACAACCAAGTATTCAATATTCCCTCAATAGACTAGGTTAAAAACTGGATAATGGAATTATTCTATTAAATTGGACTGCATCTTTGGACCTTTTGCAACAATTCAACCATAGTACAGTTATAGTTTACCAGTGTGGGGTCCAAATGGTCTCCTAAAACCTTTACATATAAATCCTGCCCATTAAAATGTTTACCCGTATTAGAAAAGACGAACCCGTAATATATTCTGAGATGGACCCGCCCGCGAAGCGATGGCCATTAGGGCGAAGTGATGGCCATTAGGCTTAGATGGAACTGCTAGGCTCTCAGATAATACTTGTGTGCACCTAATATCCAGTGGGATATGATACTTGGGGAGAGGGGTAGGACTTTTCACCATTAGCAGGATAGTTGTTAACAGGTTTCAGGAAGATCCAATTGATCACCTCGTTTCTCGGACTACAATTCCTGCAACCTCCCCCCCACGCACACAAGAAACCTGGTCATACCCCACATTGTGCACTGATCTGACTTGAGTCTAAATAGTAAGGCTCAGGAATGGCTTACACACACACCACATGACAAACAAAAATCTTGAGACTGTAAGTAGGATTGGTTGTTGAGTATAGTATTTCAAAAGCCTAAATGCTTCTGAACAATGGGAGGTCTCCAGATTTCTGCATAGCTGTATCAGCCATATTAATCTAGCTTTTTTTGTAGCCAGAACAGCAGAAGAATACATTAAGTTCAGTTTCCTCAACATTTCCGCACGCCAGACACCCTAAAAAGGTAGTGCCATCCTATTTGTTGGAAAATGAGTGCGGGGAGTGGCCCATGCCTGAATTGGACATACAGTTTCCTTGCTAGGGCTGGCTGTATGTCATCTAGGAAAGGCTCCACATTGTAATGGACTTTAATTCTCATAAAGGTTACTGTTAGAGAACCGAGTGCTGAGCTCCCACGAAGGAGAGTACGTTTTCCTACCCAGTAGCTCCTAACAAGTTCCTTCCTTGTTGTTACGGGACATGATACTTCTGGGTTGCTTCACATGCTCGTTCTTCCTATGCTGTGGAATATGTTCCTAATGCATGTGAGCCAGGCTAATTTCCCTGCCCCGGGGAGACCCATTACTTCCTTTAATTCGGACCTGTATGCAAGCAGTTCCGGAGTCTCCCATATACGTCGCCAGAAGGTTATCAGTCTGAGATCTATTTCTTCTGCAATCGGTCTAAAACAATGATCCAGTCATAGGGGAACAAGTGGGGTGCTGGGGGGAATCCAAGTAGCTGCCCAATAAAGTTGTTTTCAATCTTGGTTATATTTTTCGTTGGACAGGGCCCCCAAAGTTCAGCCCTCTACAAAGCGGCACCCCTGGCTTGCACTTTCTAGATCTCAGCAATGGGACCAATGGGTTTACAAAAAGAGTTCCTATAAACTTTGGCCAGCCCCCCTGTTGTCTGTGCTAACTTGAGGCTCGTTTTGTCTATTTGTGTTGTCCATTCAATTTTTTCCGTTAGGGTAACCCCTAGCTATTCAAACATGGATATCCTCTCAAGCGGGTACCATTTAGGGCAGGGATTATGGATTGTCATGTTTATTGAGTTGAAGACCATATATTTGGTCTTCTGAATATTAATCTGGATATTAATTTGGGGGCCATATATGTGGGCATTATTTAATGCAGTGCTGCGGGGAATGCCGATCCCCAAAACTTGGGCTGGAGCTCAAATCTTCCCACTCTAAGAAGGGCTACCCACTTTTACCAGTCAACTACAGACCTGCCAGTTTAATCGATGTAACGCAGAAAGTCTTTGCCCGGGTACTATTGGCATGCCTCCAGGACTAGATGGAGGATCATAACATCCCGAGTCCTTTCCAAGCAGGATTTAGGAAAAACACCTCTACTGTAGACAACATTTTCAGGCTCCAGCTCCTACACTGGAAAACAGTGATCCTAGAGGGAGGTATTATGTTACATCGGAGACCCCACATTCTCTGCCATATGATTAGGAGACTGCATGAAGATAACTATGCCCAAAGTAGATTCGGGAAACAAGGTGAAATCACTGCGCCTCTTGTTGTCAACAGAGGAGTCAGACAGGGATGCGTGTAAGCTCCCACCATGTTTTGTTTATATATCAATGCACTGGTAGACTCATTGAATAAGGAGAAGGACACGGATGCCCCGAAGATTTCACAAAACAAAGTACCGGCAATGATGTTTGCGGACGACACTGCTGCTCTCCGAGTCACCAATGGGCATTCAGAGGATTCTCATTAGCTTTGGTGCTTTGTGCAGCAATTGAGGGCTGGCTACGGTGGGAACCCTCGATGAAGGGTATACGCTGGACGCCGGAATTAGAGGATCGCATTTCCTTATATGCGGATGATATTTTATTGTACCTTACCTCTCCCCAAAAATCGCTCAATGTGTTGTTTGACGTACTTACCTCCTTCGGGAAGAACTCGGGCCTCATTATTAATTGGTCGAAATCCTACGTTTATGTGCTTGCGGGTGATGTCCCTCGTTTGCCACGGGGCTGTCCCATCCAGTTGTCGCAGTCTGGCTTTAAGTACTTGGGTGTGTTTATCTCCATGGATCCGGCGGTTCGCTACGAACGTAATTTGCTCCCCCCACTCCAACGGTTACGCTCCGATGTAGCGCGTTGGCGTAAATTACCGTTGTCTCCCCTAGGGCGTGCGGGCCTTTTCAAGATGATGTCCTTACCGCGGTTCCTATATGCCCTCCAGAATAGTTTTGATGTCATCCCGTCGACATATTTTCGGGAAGTGGAATCGTTGCAGAGGCAACTAATATGGGACGGACGTTCGCGTATAGCTCTTCCGAAATTGACACTCGCCTGGTATGATGGCGGTATAGCGCTCCCGGATATTCGTAGGTATTATTGGGCTTCCCACCTGGCTGCTATCAACCATGGGATGTATGGCCCGGCGTTGAATCCAGCATTTGAAATGGACAAGTGGCTGCTCCCGGGTGGTGATTACTATAGGGCACTTTACCCGGGATCCTCCCGTTCACAACTCACGGGACCTACCGCTATAGCTGTGTGGGTATGGCATGGCGCAACGGCGGCTATGGGCTGGAGTAATAAATTAACGGGTGGGACACCGCTCTATGCCTCTGCGAAGTTGGGTGGCCTATGGAAGACGAAGGGATTTGATAAGTGGGACATGATCAGTATTGGTAAAGTGCGTGATCTCTGGGTTAAAGGAAGGGTTAAGGCCTTCTCGGAACTGCAAATAGAGTATAAGCTGAGTGACAGAAAAGATTTCGTTACATCCAGGTACGTCATGCTCTGACCTCTGTGTTGCCGGCGGGTGGTGCTGTTCCGGATTCCTCTCCCCTCGAAGATCGTATACTAGATGGCTATGTGCCGGATAGTACTATCTCACTGTTCTATAAGAAAATGATTAATGACCGATCGGGTCTGCTTGATCGCCTCCGTGAGGCCTGGATTGCTGATGGTATTGAACTGGATGATGAGGACTGGCAGTCCGCGATCTCCTCTCCCAAGGAAGTGGCTATTCCGGCCCGCCTCCGTCTAGTCCAACTCAAGATCCTTCACAGAATCTATGTAACTGGTCCCCGTCTGATTCATATGGGTTTCTCTGCGGACGGCATGTGTCGGCGTGGGTGTGGTCTCCTTGGCACCGATCTCCATATCATATGGGAATGCCCTGATGTGGTGCAATTCTGGAAACGTATACATGAGATTATGGATGATGTCACAGGTGTTATGATGAGACCGGAAGCCCGTCAATGTTTATTGAATGTATGGGGTCCGAATGACTATGACGTGTCGCAGCTTCGGTGGGTGACTCTGGCCAATATGGTTGCGAAAAGGGATATTGCTCAGTTGTGGGGATCCCCAAGGCCGCCTACAGTGACTGCTTGGAAAGAGAGTCTGGACTGGTGTATGTTTCGGGAGAAAACAGTATATATTGCAAGAGGCAGGCCCAAAAAATGGGGGAAGATTTGGAACCCTTAGAACTCATATCGTGGAGATATCTGTACGCCCCCGCTCACCGGTATCCCGAGCCCTTCCCAGTCGCCCTGACCTACATCCCTTCCAGCTGTGGTATATTGGTGCTGTTCATACGCACTACTGCCTCTGCCTCCCTCCCCTCATCTGTATTCCAAGACTTTTTTCTCCTGCTATCGTGTATTTGATGTCCTCCTTGAGCACAGACCTAATGGTTGTATTATTACTGTACTGCCTTGCTTGTTTGTTTGCTGTTTTGTTTCTTTGTGTTTCAAATAATAAAAAGTTACAAACCAAAAAAAAAGATTATACAATAGTCACGCTACCATTAATGCCACTACTTTCACAATACTCAATTGAATACACTACTAATAGTGATTATTCGTATCAATGTATTCAGGCTAATCTAACTTTGCCAAGACACAAAGAAGTAACTATAATGGCTGGCAGCACAAACGCAGTCAATTTAAGGCGACTTAAATGGACAAATGACTCCATACAAGAATTGCAACATACAGTAAAGGAACAGATATAGGCGATAGGCACTAAGAAACAAAATATAACAGATGCTCGGATAAAAGTTACCTCAAATTTAATATCTTTGATGTGACTGTTCAAAGCCAAATCTAAAACAACAACATGTCAAATAATTTCCCGTCCGCTCAAATCCCTGATTGGGGACTAAAGAAAGCGGTCAGGAAGTTAAAACCAAACACTTGCGATGTGCTGGCATGGGAAACAGTTAGGCTATTAAGGAAGATTACAAAAAATAACAATGGGTAAAAAAAAATACAAAGAAGAAATATTTTGGGCCAAACTACTGTAGAGCGTAAAACAAATCAATTCAAGTTTATTTTGGGATCCAATTAACAAGCTGAATAGACCAATTAATTTGCTATCTGTCTTGCTTCGCCTTTCAGATAATACAGAATCTCCCACACAGTGGCTCAACACTCGGCAAGGCAGAAGACATTAACACGAAACAAACAACACCTTTAGAAAAGGGTTTATCTAACAAAATGCAAAGACTCTCTTTTAGAATAAGGCTTGGGTTTTTATTTTACACAATGCTCTCTAATAGAAAGGCTTTCCCAGATGCCAAATGCACAACGTTCAAATACACAAAGATATACATATATATATATATATATATATATATATATATATATATATATATATATATATATATATATATATATATATATATATGTTTATATGCAAGCAATAATAACACACTTGGTAAATGCAACAGTTAAATGCATGAATTATACTGATGAATAAACAAGCAGTAAATAATATGAGATAACACTCAAGAAAATATAATATGCTGGACGTCCTGCAATTGATCAGAAAGTTATGTATGTACACTAAATACATCAAATTACTACTTTGGATGTGCACCTCAACTCACTCACACATTACAAAGAAAACACCCCAAATGATCAAAGCCACGGCAATAATCAAAGCTCAAACACCTCAAATGACCACAGCCACCGGAACCATGCATCACAATGGCACTAGTCAAAACTCAACACTTCACCTGGTGCATACACTGCATCTTAGCCCGCTCCTGCCCGGGGGATTAACAGCCGTGGTAAAGAGCCTCAGCAACCAGGGTTCCGCTCTGAAGAAGACACGTCCGTCCCCATTCGGATTCCAAAATCCCGTTTTCTAAGTCAACAACCCTCAGCTTTATGATCTCAAAACACACTAGAAAGTTCGAGAGAAATCTTCCCCCCTGAGCCAAAGGAATCTCACCAGAACTGGCCAGCTTCCAAGCAAGCATTCCCTGGCAGGAAGGAGTTCCTATGTCGCCTCTCCAATCATGCATGTTCCAGCCTTTATCTTGATGAAGCTCACAAAAGCCTTCCAGGGTACATTAAACAATCTCTCAAAAAACAATCCTTGAACGTGATCAACCCAAATAACTTGCAAGCATTGCTGTGCATGCAGATAAAGCTCAAGCCAAGCAGAGTCATGTCAAAGCTAATAGTAAGAACTTCATAATACTACCAATGTACACCTCAATGCACATTTGTGCACCACTGCTCATAACACTGCACTTCAAGACTAAAAAGTACATTTCACACCTCACTCTCTCTCTCATGCTTTCGAATGCACATCCCACACGTTCTGTTCTTGGCAAGGCTGTTCTACTCCGTAACACCTCACACTGAAAAACTGCAAGATTACAAGAAATAAACCTGTAAGAGAAGCAAGGCATATGCAGGACGTTGTATATTCAGGTTAGGATAAAATAACACACCAAAGTCAATTGATATAATGGTAGTCAGAGGTCATCACAGGGTGTCAGACCACAAGAGTGCCTCTAGCACTACACTGTCCTCTAACGTCCAAGAACATGATTGGGTCAACTTTCTGACCAAGAGGTTCATGGGGGAACCCTTACCCATCTGCCACTTGGCCAGCATGATATTTCACAAGCAGGAGACCAGATCAGATGCAATCATCAAATCAAGTAGTGGGCAAGGTGCAGTGGGTTTACTTTCGCCGTATGGCATAAACTGTCAAAACCTCCAGGTCAATGTCATAACCAAGGAAGGGCAGACAGGAAGGTGCGTCAGGACTTAACGGCATCCCACGGGTGATTGTCACATACAATCCGGCGTTTTGGAGTAACCAATTATACACTCTGTGTAAAGAAATAAAGCTATTAAATCAAATACCGCCAAGCTGGCAAGGCTCAATCATCTCCCCAATTTATAAAGGTGGTTGACAGAACGAGCCCAGCCAACTGTAGGTTTAAAGCGCTTGTGGAAAAGTAAATTTTGCCATGTTCTGTGTCCCTACGTGTCATCCATCATATGTTATGTGTGCATGATTAAATATGCATATGCATTCCCCATGTTCGATTAATGACGCAATTACAGTTGTGTCCACCTCTAGTATGCCAGTTTCCAGTCCTCGTGAATACTACGAATATCAGGCCTATGTAAAGCTACGTTGCCACGTTTCTCAGTGTGCACGTTATTCTATTATAAAGTCCCCGTTTCTAGGCCTCAAAAGGGCCTGGACACCAGATTCAGCTCCTGTCTCCTGCAACTTCGCTGAGGAGCGATACAGCCCCCACCTGTATCCTCGACCCTTCACTTACTTCCTACCTCGCAGTGCCCGGCCCAGCCTGGCTCAGTCTCTGAGTCTGCCAAGAATATGTTATGATTCCAGTTATCAGTTCAGTCCTCCTCCTCTGCATTCCTAAACTACTGAATCGCATCAATAGTTTCCGTCATTGTCTAGCCTTCACGTCTCCACGTTAGAGAAATACTGCATTTAATGGTCATTTAATATTCTTCATCACGCACTACATGTAGAATAATGCATGGTCCAGTCTTAGAATCAAGTTAGCCTTTCCTCCCCTAACTTCTAGTTTATATCAACATGTTCTCTAAACATCAGATACTAGATACTGTTTAGGTACATGTCGCCCTGACTCTCCAGACTTCAGTCTCTGCTCCTAGCACAGAGTTCATAGCCCCCAGCTTCTCCTAGTGATACGTCATTGCTAGTTTGCGCGCACCATCAGGTTAGAGGTCCCGGCTCCTTAGGTAGCCCCCTCCATGGTTTCCGCCCCATTCATGACATATTCTGTTACGTTTGCATCACATGTCTATGTATACGCCCTGTTACACCTCTTTACGCCCTTATCTTTCGCGACTGCTACGCGTCACGCCTTCTGCTCCACCCACTGCTACGCCTACTGCAATGTAATGCTATGTGTTTGCGTTATGTATATATGCTCATGTATTGTTATTAAAAGTCAGCGCGCTCATCCCAGATCCAGCCCCAGCAGCTGCTGGGCCCTGTCATCCTATTCCTATGCAGGTTGTCCTGTTCCTGTCCTTATGCTGTATTAAACCTGCAAAACTCCTACTACCTCGAATCTTGACTCTTATTTATTGAGCTATCTGTTATGATATATGTCTAGTCAAAAAGAGAGGTATTATTTATTTATTTACCACATAATGGCGCCCGAATAGGGACTTGCCCTTTCCCCACGCGTCGGTGAAGCCACGCCGACCCCCTGACCCTCTGCAGTCGTGACGGAACTCTTCTGTGCACCGGCAGATATTTCTGCTTCAAGTATCCCTCAGGCCCACGGAGGAGACGGAGGAGGCGGTCCAGCATCCAAACGAGACGGTGGAGGAACGCGGCGAGTCCCGACCAGAGCCCAAGCCAAGAGTCCAAGGTCCGAGGTATCCGGAGGTCCACCCGTAACTGAAGTCCGAAGTCCGTCGTCGTCGTAGCAGTCCAGTCCAGTCCGAGGCCTTCCGTTCTTGCTGCCCGGTGAGTACCATTACTGGGGTAGTATCTAGACAGGGTCAATCTAAATTGACTCTGGTCCGTGGGTTGGTGGTACACAGACTCACAAACGAAGTGTTCACCTAGGTGGATACGGGTCTTGATGCGTCCCTTTATGGGACCGGTATGTTCCGTACTGTTTCAGCAGTGCATCCAGTAACTCTAGTCTGTTCCGTTCTCGAGAAATTCTTGTGTTTCTGTTCTCAGTATTCCAGGTAATATTTTGTCCGAACTGTTATGTTATGATGTTGTTCAATGTATTTCCAATGTCGTGGTATGCCTGAATTGTTCTCCCAATTGTTATTGTTCCTCGTGTATTGTATTGTGTTCCGATTCAAGTTTACAATGTCTCTCTTTTCGAGATTACGTCAGCTAAAAACTAGAAAAGGTTTGTTAGAAGAAGCAGTTCCTGTTCCGCCGAGGGACAGTCCAGGTCACTTTATGTATCAGAAGCATGGCATAAGCGCCATATTGTATCTAGATTTATGGGTAGAGTATACCAAACAGTTAGAAGAAAAGTATAGATGGCCCGTATCGGGTACATGGGATGCCGAATGCATCATGCGAGTAGAAGAAGCATTATGGAAAAAGAAAGCCAGACAGTCACAGAAAGATGCCATCGAGTTATGGCGCAAAGAAGCTCATAAAAGAACTGAAAAGGAAATCAGAAAGTCAGAATTAAGTAGAGAATCCTTAGAACGAGCACAAGAAAAAGAACTAATCGAGATAGGTGAACAAGTCAAAGCCGAACAGTCAGACAGACAGAGGCATGCCCTTATTAGGGGTATGTATCCTCTCTTTGCCGAGGGCTTGCCAAAAGCGACCCCAGAGGCATCCAGTAATTTCCCGCCACCATTAGTTCCGACCAAGCTACGTCACAAACAGACCGCAGCTGATATTTTTATTTCGTCCTATTTGGACGACACAGTCCCAGAATATGCAAATCCTGTTCGCGCTCCGCCAGTCCCTGTAAATCAGGCACTTCCCGCTCCTCCAGACACCGGAGTACCTGTTACGGTACCCCCGGTCCAGCCCGCCATACAAGTCCAGCCTACATTTCCATTTCCCACTCTGCCAGGACGAAGAGCCTCAGTAGACGACTCTAGTTTAGGGGCCGCAGGGGGAGGTACTCCTCAAACCCCGCCGCCACACAAGCGTCTAACGACAGCCGAATTACATGCACAAGCGTCACAGCGTACGCCCAGACATCAGACTGTAGCAGAAATAAGAAAATCCCTTGCCGAATGCGGCTATGATCCAGTCCCAGGCGAGGATAATATGGTTTTATATTCATTCCGCGTAAGAAAGGTGGCCGAGTATCTAGTCACCTTACCGAATATGAAAGAAGATCTAGACAGAATATATCGTTTCATCCGTACAGGGGATGATCCAGAAAGCATTAGCGAGGCCATGTCTCAAAGGAAAGCCGAGATCCAGCTCATGATATTAAAGTTTCTGATCAATTGTCTAATAAGAGAACAAGATTACCCGTCTAAAGATCCGGCCGAAATGAAAACCCTGACAAGGTGGAGTGATAATATAGCCGAGGGTAAGCACAAGACCGTCGGTGCTGTGGAGAGTATGTACAAGAAAATCCGTAGAGAAATAATAAAGATACACGAACAACGTAAAGCAGCACAAGTAAGCGAGAAAGAAAGTAACTCTGATACTGAAGAGGTAGAGGACGAGAATCCCGCCAGAATAGCGTATGTAGGAAAATCTAGATTTCCAGATCGCCATTTACGCCTAGAACACAAGTCTATTTTTCATTCTCCAGCACCAGAACAAGGTTCACTAGAACAAGTGTTCCAAGCTACCGATCACATTTTGAAATCACGAATCGGTTACAGTGAGTTAAGTACCATGCATGAACAAGAACTAGCCCGATCAGCAGTCCGATGGATTACTGATTCTACCACTTTTCCAGACGAAATAGTGGCACAAATGTTTCTGAAAATGCCCCCAGCCGAGCAACGACTGGTGGGTATGTATATGATTCAGCACCTCATTACATTGTATGAGGGTCAGCACTCTGATCCAGGCCCGTTACATGATATCCTGAACGAGTTACTCCAGTATAGATGGAAAGGTCTAGGTACCGATTTAATTAGTGTCATTCTAGAACAGCGTCACAAATATAGAACGTTTCTGAACCCGCATTTTGTTCATGTCTCACCTCCAGAAAGTAAACCATTTTACATGGAAAGACAGAATCCGTTACGAGAAGTCCACCCAGTTAGAGGAACGGGTGGCGAACTAGAACGAGTGTTTGTTTACACTCCAATTACAAAGATGGAACTCCTCGAGATGAAGAAATTAATTCCCTGTCATGACAAAGATCCAGCAGGGTTCCATAGAGAACTAAAAGACATGCTCCGTATGGGAGAATACACATATCCAGATATAATTAAAATGTTAAAGGTTCTGCTGCCCGCAGGGGTGTATGAAAAGCTCAAGGAAAAAGAATGGGAGGTGGGAGAGAAAAAGATCGATTGGGCAGTTCTAGAAGCTGAAGACAAGGCACGAGTACCAGGTACCGGTCTTGGAGATAAATGTAAAGAATTACCAGAATTATTAATACAAGTTTTACCCAGATTATTGACAACTAGAAAAGAAGACTGGGATGCAATCTCAGCCTGTAAACAGAAACAAGACGAAGATATTAGTGATTTTTATTCTAGATTTGAAAAATGTTTTAACATCAACAGTGGCCTCAAGACAAGTAGTGAGTCATACCCTCACCTTTTTGTTACTAAATTAGTCGAGAATTCAAGCCCACAAATTAAAAATCGAGTTCTGAAAGTCGAAAGTACCTGGCAAGCTAATACCCCGTCCCAGATGTTGCAGATGCTTCAATACCACCAGAACAGAATCAGAGAAGAGCAAGAACACGAAAGAAAACGTATGAAAGACACGAAAATGAAAGTACTAGTTGCACAATCTGTTCCTCAAGACAGTCAGAAGAGGGGTCCGAATCAAGCCAGTCATCCTGCAGCTCCCGTTAAAGGGAACTGCAATTATTGTAAACAGCCAGGTCATTTTATAAATGAGTGTGCAGTTCTGAAACACAACATAGCTACTGGTAAGACTAAAGAAAGACCACGTCCGCCTAGACAAGAACAAGTTTCACATTCCCTCCTCCAGATTCCTCAGCCACAGAATGCACCACAGACAGTTACCGCACCGCAGCCTATTGCTGCAACACAGCACGTTACACAGCAGATGTACCAGTATGCACAGTCTGAGTATCCAGAGTACCAGCAGTATTCATGAAACAGCCTAGAGAGGGAGGTAGGCTTGCCTCTCATCGAGATACCTGTAGATCAAGAAGGTCCCTATGTTCATAGTCAAGTATTAGGGAAAGACAGAAAGTTTTTGATCGATACAGGGGCAAGTAGGACCACAATTAGTCACGCCGAAGTTCCAGGGGCTCCGCTCTCAGGCTCAAGAAATGTTTCCCTTGGATTTTCAGGAAAACCCATCGTAAATGAAATATCAAAGCCAGTTACTCTAGAAGTAGGTCCATTGTCCCGCACTACTGATCTGTTACTTACTAAGTCATGTCCAGAAAACCTATTAGGCATTAAGACACTGAAAGAGTTAGGTGCAGTTATATGCTGTTCCCCAGAGGGAATACGATTGTTCCTACGTGACTTTAAGGGTCACTATGTATTACGAGATTTTGATTCAAGACTGTCTAATGTTCCGCAGCATCTGTGGGCACAAGGTCCAACTGATGTAGGTTACATGCAAATCACACCCTATCGTGTGACTCTCAAGCCAGGTGTAGTGTTACCACGAATCAGACAGTACAGATTGCCACCTGAGGCTGTAGCAGCCTTATCCAAAATTATTGACGAGCTTATTGCTCAAGGAGTGGTTGTAGAAACTGACTCCAATGTATGTAATTCTCCGATCATTCCAGTCATGAAACGTACTGATCCAAATGCACCCCCAGTATATCGATTAGTGATTGACCTACGAGAGCTTAATAAATGTATTATTCCGCAGTACCCAGTTGTCCCAGACATCTCTTCCCTATTAACGGCCATTGATTCTGAAGCCATGTTCTTCACTGTCATAGACCTCAAGAACGCATTTTTCAGTGTTCCTATTCATCCAGACAGCCAGTTCCTTTTCGGATTTTGTTTAAATGGAAGGAGCTATATGTTTACACGAGCTCCTCAAGGTTTCACAGAAAGTCCTAGTATTTACAGTCAAGCACTCAAGAGACAACTAGACAACATTCACATGCCAACTGACACTGCCCTGCTCCAGTATGTCGATGATCTACTGATCACAGCCCGTTCTGAACGTGCTTGCGAGCAAGCATCCCTTACAGTCTTGTATTTCCTAGCCGAGATGGGGCACAAGGTGTCCCCTTCTAAGCTTCAATTCTGTGTCCAGCAAGTGGTCTACTTAGGACACTTACTGTCCAAGAGGGGTAGGCAGTTGACACCAGACCGTATCCAGTTAATAGCGAGTCTTCCTCAGCCCAAGACCCAGAAGGAGGTACGTGCTTTTATCGGCCTCACTTCTTACTGCAGACAATGGATTCCTCAGTATGCATTTCTAGCCAAACCACTGATACAGTTAACGACACAGGAGGCAGCCGTATCGACTGTCCTCCCTTGGACATCTGAACATACACTTAGTTTCAATGAGTTAAAGAAAGCCCTATGCCAAGCTCCAGTTCTAGCGACACCGAACTACAGTAAGCCTTTTACACTTTTCGTCACTGAACGTGAAGGTACAGCATTATCTGTTCTCACACAAGATCAAGCAGGACAATACAAGCCCTGTGCTTATTTTTCGAGCACATTAGATCCTGTAGCCCAGGCTCTGCCTGCGTGCCTCAAGTCAGTTGCAGCCACAGCACTAGCTATCAGACAAAGTGATTCCATAGTCTTAGGACATACCTTGACAGTACAAGTTCCACACTCCGTGGAAGTTCTTTTAAACCGAACACAAACTCAGCACTTGACAATTGCACGTTTAACAGGTTATGAATTGACACTGTTCCAGCCACACATAGAAATCAGACGCTGCAACATTTTAAATCCTGCTACATTGTTACCATCAGTTACTTCAAATCCAGCCACACATGATTGCGTGGAAGTAGTTAACATTACGACAAAGCCAAGACAAGATCTGACAGATACTCCGTTACCAGACCCCGACCTGACACTTTATGTGGATGGTTCATGCCTAAGAACTAGTACAGGAGAACTAGTCGCCGCGTATGCAGTGACTACTGACACCGAAGTTATTGAAACACACCGTATTGATACCCTGTCCGCTCAAGCAGCAGAGCTAGTTGCTCTGACACAAGCCTGCATACACGCCAAGAACTTGAAAGTTAATGTTTACACAGATTCACGTTACGCATTTGGAGTTGTACACGACTTCGGAGTGCTCTGGCAGGAGAGAGGTTTCATGACTTCTCATGGAACCAAGATTCAGCATGGTCTCCTTATTCAAGCTCTGTTAGATGCCATACATTTACCGACATCTATCGCTATCATGAAGTGCAAAGCACATACGAAAGTTACTGACATTATTTCTCAAGGTAACGATCTAGCAGATCGCACAGCCAAGCTTACAGCACAGACTCTAGACATTCCAGTTAACATGACACACACTCCAGATCCGACTACATGTATGACAGTTAAGGACCCTACACAAGATGTCATAGATATCCAGTTACATGCTACTCCCGAAGAAATCAAGAAATGGTCCGAACAAGGAGGGGTCCAGACAGATCAAGGATGGTTAACGAAGGGTAGAGCCACATGGTTTCTCCCCGACTCTATGGTTCAAGTTATTATTAATACCGCACATAGTCCAGCACATTTAGGAGAAAAAGCTATGTTAGACAGTATCCAGAACATTTGGTTCAACAAGCATTTACGAGCTGCAGCCAAGCAGAAAGTCCGTACCTGTATGATATGTTGTCAGTTTAATCCAGGTAAAAGTGTCCCGGTGGAACAAGGTGGATTCCAGCCCCCTGACCACCCTTTTGAAGTCCTCCAGATGGATTATATTCAGATGGAGCGATGTCGAGGTTTCAAGTATGTCCTTGTAGTTGTATGCGCTTTGTCCAGGTGGACAGAAGCATATCCAGTTCCAGATTACACAGCCGCGACCACTGCCAAGCAGTTGGTTCGTGAGTTCTTCCCTCGTTATGGACTCCCTAGAGTCGTATATTCTGACAACGGCCAGCCATTCTCATCTGAACTCATGAAGCATGTTTCCCTTTTGCTAGGGTACCAGTGGAAGTTTCATTGTGTACGCCACCCTGAAGCAGCCGGTCTCGTAGAGAGACATAATCAGACCCTGAAAATCCGAATTGCCAAAGTGTGTAAAGAAAAAGGTGTGGACTGGCTAGTAGCTCTGCCAGTTGCTTTATTTTATATGCGCATGGTCGCACATTCCAGATCAGGTCTGTCCCCGTATGAGGTTGTTTTCGGCCGCCCCCCTAACATGTGGGGTACTCCTAGACCCCGAAGTATTACCGATGTTTCAAGTAATATGCTGACAGATTACCTAGCTTCCTTGATGTCTGCCCTCAACTCATGTCGTTCACAGGTTGCCGCCGCATTTCCAGACAATACCGAGGTGGCACCGCATGAAATCGTTCCAGGATCCATGGTGATGGTCCGCAACTTTGACAGATCAAGTCCGCTGGAGCCTCGTTGGAAAGAGCCCCGACAGGTCCTCCTCACCACCCGTACAGCCGTGAAGTTGGAAGGACGCAAAGGCTGGGTGCACCTTTCTCATATTAAACTTTTTAATGGACTGAAACCCGTCTTAAAGAACATTTCCCAGGATTTGAAGGATTGCCAAAATATTGTTCTCAAGGACTGTCCCGCAAAAGACATTGCTACAACCCCTCCCCTGTTAGAGAAAACTCCGCAACAGGAGTACAAGCTAAAACTCCGGTCTAGTAAAATAAGTCAGTCAGTTTGATTGTCTAAGTCCTCCCCTAGGTGAAACGGTTAGACTGTTTCTGACATGTACAAAATAGACCCCCATAGTGAGAGAGTTAGTCAAAACTCAATCCGATGTATCGTTTTTCTATGTTTCATATTATTTCTCAGCATTATGATTTCCTGCACCAGTTATGCATTTTTCTTGTATTTCCCAGTTCTTCATGTAAATAAGTCTGCTAATGCTACAGTAGAGCACACGTTTAGTGATCTGCCTCCTCATGAACTCTCTTACCGCCTCGCCATGCGAAATAACTCATTCATCCGCATGTTACATTACTCACACCAGTCCAGCAATACCACTAATTGTTGGGTGTGTGGTCGACTCCCCCCTTTCCAGACACCGAAGGGAGTTCTGCCACTTTTTCCTTATCCATTTTCACATAATGGTTCGTGTGGAGCATGGTCCACGTTAACGTCATCCTCAACAGATATGTCTTTTCTTAACAGTACATGTTTTCCAGACAAACAAGGTCTTCCCCACCGAACAGGTTTAGATCTAGAAAATGAAGTGTATAATTTAGGTAATTATTCGTCGAATTTCATGGTCCTGAATGTTCAATCTGATACCACTCCAGACTTACCTGCTATTTCAGTACTACCAGTCAGAGGTGAATTATGTGTCCGAAATAAGGGTTCCATACACGTAGGACATAGTGATTGTACTACTATTGTCAAGTATAGTGACAGTGGGAAATCTATCTTCAAAGCCTCACGTCATTCTTATTTTATTTGTGGTCAAACTGCATATGTTCGTCTGCCCCTCGATTGGGAGGGAACCTGTTACATTGCCTTCCTACTGCCACCTGTTTTCCTAGCCCCACCTGATTATCATAGAAACACACGTCTAGTACACATTAGACATAGAAGGGAGTCCCCAATTGTCGATTATACTGAAACTGCTCTAGAACAGTATACAGATTTCAATAGAGGTTTCTTCTTCTTTATAGGACCTATCCAGAATAGTAAACTGATCCGTAGGTTAACCAGAACCCTCGAAGCTGTAGTAAATGAGACTGCCTCTGCTCTAGGTAACTTAACCGAAGAGCAATCTGCTATGAGATTTGTCGTTTTACAGAATCGTCTCGTCCTTGACGTCATACTGGCCGATAGGGGCGGGGCCTGTAGAGTCATCGGATCTAGTTGCTGCATTTTCATTCCAAATAACGCGCCGTCTGTTTATTCAGCTATAACCAGACTCCATAAAATTGCCCATCTGTTACACCAAGATCCAGGCACCTGGACATGGTCCGGTTGGTTCTGGAATATAATTTCCGCATGGGGATGGAAAATATTGTCCTTTCTAGGTATTGCAGTAGCGATCATATTCAGCTGCTGCCTCTGTATACAATGTGGCCCTGCGATTTGCGGCATTTGTGCTACCTCTTGTATTCCTAGTCCCAAGCCCCGTTCTAAATCCCGTTCCAGGATAATTCGAGACGAGCAAATGATACTGTATGAAATGATAGATGGTATCATGAATATTGATGTTTCCTGATGGAAACGTAGTGACAAGGAGGGAATGTGGAAAAGTAAATTTTGCCATGTTCTGTGTCCCTACGTGTCATCCATCATATGTTATGTGTGCATGATTAAATATGCATATGCATTCCCCATGTTCGATTAATGACGCAATTACAGTTGTGTCCACCTCTAGTATGCCAGTTTCCAGTCCTCGTGAATACTACGAATATCAGGCCTATGTAAAGCTACGTTGCCACGTTTCTCAGTGTGCACGTTATTCTATTATAAAGTCCCCGTTTCTAGGCCTCAAAAGGGCCTGGACACAAGATTCAGCTCCTGTCTCCTGCAACTTCGCTGAGGAGCGATACAGCCCCCACCTGTATCCTCGACCCTTCACTTACTTCCTACCTCGCAGTGCCCGGCCCAGCCTGGCTCAGTCTCTGAGTCTGCCAAGAATATGTTATGATTCCAGTTATCAGTTCAGTCCTCCTCCTCTGCATTCCTAAACTACTGAATCGCATCAATAGTTTCCGTCATTGTCTAGCCTTCACGTCTCCACGTTAGAGAAATACTGCATTTAATGGTCATTTAATATTCTTCATCACGCACTACATGTAGAATAATGCATGGTCCAGTCTTAGAATCAAGTTAGCCTTTCCTCCCCTAACTTCTAGTTTATATCAACATGTTCTCTAAACATCAGATACTAGATACTGTTTAGGTACATGTCGCCCTGACTCTCCAGACTTCAGTCTCTGCTCCTAGCACAGAGTTCATAGCCCCCAGCTTCTCCTAGTGATACGTCATTGCTAGTTTGCGCGCACCATCAGGTTAGAGGTCCCGGCTCCTTAGGTAGCCCCCTCCATGGTTTCCGCCCCATTCATGACATATTCTGTTACGTTTGCATCACATGTCTATGTATACGCCCTGTTACACCTCTTTACGCCCTTATCTTTCGCGACTGCTACGCGTCACGCCTTCTGCTCCACCCACTGCTACGCCTACTGCAATGTAATGCTATGTGTTTGCGTTATGTATATATGCTCATGTATTGTTATTAAAAGTCAGCGCGCTCATCCCAGATCCAGCCCCAGCAGCTGCTGGGCCCTGTCATCCTATTCCTATGCAGGTTGTCCTGTTCCTGTCCTTATGCTGTATTAAACCTGCAAAACTCCTACTACCTCGAATCTTGACTCTTATTTATTGAGCTATCTGTTATGATATATGTCTAGTCAAAAAGAGAGGTATTATTTATTTATTTACCACACGCTCCAAGGAGTGGAAGCAAAATACTACGCCTCCTGATCCTTAAAGATTTGGTTGACTCGTCAGACTCTAATAATATGATCCAAACAGGAGTCTGAAAAGGATTTGGAACTATCACAAACATACTAGCACTCTCGCTAGTAGCAGAAAAAAGAAAATGTAACAAGCAAAAACTATATCTCTGCTTTATCGACCTGGAAGTGAGATTCGATAGAGTGGATCGTAGTAGTCTATGGAGAAACTAAGAGCATGGAATATCTAAGACAAAATTTAGAAAGGAATAATGTTACTTTACTCAAACACATGGATTAGAGGTAAGCTGGGAGACGGCTCTAGACTATCAAGAGAACTGATCACAAACAGAGGGCTCAAACAGGGATGCGTTCTGGCGTCACACCTTTTTAACCTGTTTATGAGTGTCCTGACACCTCAACTCGACACCCCAGATTAATACCCACCCGCAGCACATGGCAAATCTAACATTATCACATCTGTCGTATGCAGATGACAGTGCTGATGAGCCAAACAAAAGTTGGACTACAGAGATCCTTGAATGAAATATACATGTATGTCACGGCCAATACCCTTGAAATTAACACATCAATGCAGATTTGTAATCGTCCAACTCTCCCATTGAATATCTGGATAAACGGGAATGCGTTGGAAGAAGTGACCAGCTACAAGTACTTGGGAGTTTACATTGACAGCAGACTCATGTATCAAGTGCAAAAAAATTACATAGCAACAATCAAGGGCACTATTTTTTGCGTTTACCACACTGGCCAAAAAACGAAATGGGCCAACATATAAGCCACTGCTTGCGGTAATAGCAGCAAAATTGTTACCTACAGTATCCTATGCAAGTGTCATCCAGTACAGAAAAGAGTCTGCACTTTTAAATAAGTTGCCGGTTACAACGTATAAACTTGTTTTCCAACTGCCTAAGTCTGACTCACCATTACCGGTACTTCTAGGATTTGGCCTGACTAATGAAACCGTACGTAGATTGTACTTGACAATTAAATGCTGGTATAAAATAAAACAAAATTTGGTCCATCACCCGATTAACAAGGCTCTATGGGAAGAGGTCGAAAAAAGTTTTTGAAAAATAATAAATCAACATACAACCAGTATCTGTTCAAAGCATTAGCATTAACCAACTCAGTAGAGCTCTGGAACAAGAACCTTTCCTTTGAAACTTTAAAACGTCATCTAAATAAAGTCTTGAAACTTCATTCGCTACTACTGGATAAGAATACCTCAGTTTTAGATCACATAGTAGTTGGATGGTGATCAAAAATTACAAAACCCTTCAACCCGGCAGCCTACCTAGGCCTCACCTTTTCAACAAGAATAAAAAAACACCATATGGCAATCCGCTTTGGTCAACTACCATCAGTTGTGGATAATCCATCTTGGAATTATAGCAGGTCCATAGTATGTAGACTCTGCGGAGGAACCAAAGAGGACTTTATTCATCTAATCTGCATTTGCCCACACTGACAGAAAGCACGCGTCACTTTATTGAAAAAAGTATTTTTAGCAAAAGGAACCAGGACTTGTAGAGCAGCAGTTATACAAACTTTGGACCCATCAGATTTACAGCTGAATTGCAAACTGATAAAACATTTAAAATTGTATTATCTCATGTTAAGAACTACACATCATGAAACACTTTAAGAAAGAAAGTTGAAGACCCACTCCAGAACAAAGAACAACAACAAACGCATTGTGGACTACAAGATCATTCAATGTTTAAACGACTATAGTAGGAGGATTTTGAGGGCACCTGTTAAAAACTAAGATCTGCCATTAGGCACAGGTTAACAGGTTAAAATGATAGCCCGACCTACTATGCATCAAGCTTATTTGCACATTTTTATTGCTCTTAGAGGATAGTTGGATACACTATGTTTTGCAATGATTTTAAAACGGGGATTTATTCAGGGGTGTTATTAAGTATTAATTGTACTATGTGTAATTGTGCTCAAATTGTATGGATTTAATTAACTAAACAATAAAATGTACTTACTTAATAACTGTACATTTGCCCAGTGATGATGGACTTGCGTAAATCAAGTCTTAGAACTAAGTGAAATAGACTGGGAGTCTAAACCTGACCACAGAGCATTATAGCTGCGCTATGCCCAAAAAACATGGCCCTAAACATTGGTCTGACAAACTGTGACCATCTTGCATATAAAAGGTTAGGTCCCACGTCGCCTTCGTCCACACCACCAAACTCCACTGGACCGACCACTGCTGCATCCATTTCACCTTCAAGAAACCAACCACGCACCACCGCACTCAACAGCTGCCTCATCGCTGCTGGAGCAAAGTCACCGAAGATCAGCTGACCACCTCCCTCGCCAAGAACCCACCCACCAACCCAGACCCCGCAGCCCGCAACCTCAGACAGTGGATCGACGAATGCGCCAACACCCTCGCCCTGCTCAAGAAACCCTCCAAAAGCCAACAAGAGAGCCACCTGGTTCACCAACAAGCTCCAGGCCTCCAAACGTGCATGCCGGAAACTGGAGAAGACATCGCTCCACGAACACACACCGGACAACCACGCAGCCCACAAGGATGCCACCCGCACCACCATCTCATCAGATTAGCCAAAAGATCCTCCTTCAGAGACCGCTTGGATAACAACGTACACAACAGCAAAGAGCTCTTCAGCATCGTAAAGGAACTCTCGAACCCCAGCGCCAACGACATCCCGCCCTCACAAGAACTATGCGACTTACTAGCCATCTTCTTCCACCGCAAGATAGCTGACAACCACGACAGCTTCAACACCACGACCGCCCCGACTGCGCCAGGGACCACCCCCCCTGTGAACACCACCAGCGCCAACCACCTGATCTCCTGGTCCAACATCAACGACGAAGAGACACCAAAGGTCATGAACTCCATCCACTCAGGATCTCCGTCTGACCCATGCCCACACCACGTATTCAACAAAGCAGACGCGGCCATCGCACCCCAACTACGGAAGGTCATCAACATCTCCTTCGAAACATTCCCGGAAAGCTGGAAGCACACCGAAATCAATGCCCTCCTCAAGAAACCCAAAGCGGACCCAAGGACCTCAAGAACTTCCGGCCCATCTCCCTGCTCCCGTTCCCGGCAAAGGTCATCGAAAAAATCATCAACATGCAACTGGCCCGCCACCTGGAAGACAACAACATCTTGGACCCGTCCCAGTCCGGATTCAGATGAAACCACAGCACCGAGACTGCCCTCATCGCCGCCACAGACGACATCAGGCGCCAACCAGACAATGGCGAAACATCAGCCCTCATCCTCCTGGACCTGTCAGCCGCCTTCGATACGGTCTGCCATCACACTCTAAAGACACGCCTCCTAGAAGCCGGAGTCCAAGAGAAGGCTCTTGACTGGACCACGTCCTTCCTCTCCGAAAGAACCCAGAGCGTCCGCCTCCCACCCTTCCGATCCGAAGCTACCAACATCATCCGCGGCGTCCCCCAGGGCTCATCCCTCAGCCCGACGCTGTTCAACATCTACATGGCCCCCCTCGCATAAGTGGCCCGCCATCACGACCTCAACATCATCTCCTACGTCGACGACACCTAGCTCATCCTATCCCTCACCAAGGACCCACACACCGCCAAAACCAACCTCCACGAGGGAATGAAGGCCGTCGCCGACTGGATGAGGAGCAGCCATCTGAAGCTGAACTCGGACAAGACGGAGGTCCTCATCCTCGGACCCACCCCCTCAGCGTGGGGCAACTCCTGGTGGCCAACCACACTGGGAACAGCACCAACACCCACCGACCATGAACGCAACCTAGGATTCATCCTCGACTCCTCCCTCTCCATGTCGAAGCAAGTCAACGTCCTCTCCTCCTCCTGCTACAACACCCTCCGCATGCTCCGCAGGATCTACAAGTGGATCCCCACTGAAACAAGAAGAACGGTGACGCAGGCCCTCGTCAGCAGCAGACTGGACTACGGCAACGCACTCTACGCAGGAATCCCAGCCAAACACCTACGACAACTACAACGCATCCAAAAAACCTTCGCCCGACTGATTGTCAACATCCCCCGCCAAAGCCACATCACCCCCCCACCTGAGAGACCTACACTGGCTCCCGGTCGACAAGAGGATCACCTTCAAGCTCCTCACCCACGCACACAAAGCACTCCAAAACGCCGGACCAGCCTACCTGAACAGCAGACTCAGCTTCCACACCCCCACCCGCCAGCTCCGCTCCGCCAGCCTCGCCCTCGCAGCTGTCCCCCGCATCCAACGAACGACCTCCGGCGGCAGATCCTTCTCCTAACTCGCCGCCAAGACCTGGAACACCCTTCCTACCCACATATGGCAGACCCAAGACCTTCTCGCCTTCAGAAGGCTCCTCAAGACCTGGCTGTTCGAGCAGTAGCAGCCTCCCCCGCCCCTCCCCTCAGCGCCTTGGGACCCTTACGGGTAAGTAGCGCGCTTTACAAGTACGCTGATTGATTGATTATGTGGCCTCCCAAGAAGCCCAGCCTAACAGACAACTAACTGCTACATCCACGACCCTGCTCCCTCTTAGAACCGTTAGATGTCAATATACTGTTGCTAGCATTTGAAGGCTCTCGAAAATTGATCTGGTATTTTATGTACCTATTTATATGCTGTTTTTATACTATTTCTGTCTGTTTTATAATAGGGGCTGTTCTCTATTGCTGAGGAACAAACGGCTGCTACATTTATGCCTGTTAGATGTAATTACACTGATGCTAGTACCTGAAAGCACTTGAAAATGGGGACCCGGGGGAACTTGGCGCGAGCCGGTGTCCCCCTGAGGTTTTTAGCGCATTGGGACAGTCTACAAAGCGCGATAGGTTTAGTTAGGGTAAGGGGCAGGACTAGCACGTAAGTATTTATAGGTAGGTTTTTGGCGGGGTTTTCTGTGAGGGAAGTTAGCGGCGGATTTGGTTGAAACTCTCTTTTTTATATGTACATGTTATATTTAAAAATAAACAAATGTATATGTCACATTAGGACAGGTATCAGTTTTTTCCTGCATTAGGTAGTTTATTATCATTAGGTGCTTTTTGGGGGGGTATGGATAGTCTCGAGCGGGCTTATCCATCTCTCTGGGGTGGGGATGGGGAGGAAAAGGTCAATAAAACAAATGAGGGAGAAGGAATGATGGGTTTGTACAGTACATGGGGGGTATTTCTAAAGTCTGATTTGAAATACTTGGTTTTATTATGATAATGGGGGTTGTCTTGATATGGCAACGTTTGTTCTTAGGGAAAAATATGCTGTCTTAATAAAGTGAACTTTTCTGAGTTTGCCATTTTACATACTTATTTATAACTCATTGTTATGTCACTTAAGATCTGTCTATTGTATAGCATGGATTGTTTTTTCTTGGAAAGAATGTCAATAACCATTTATAATGAAGATACTATTAAATGTATTCCACTAACATGTTGTTTACTTCTAGAGTGTTTACCTGTTCAGATTACATGATCTCTCAAAAGGCCTTCTCCCACTATATTCCTATAATCCAGCACGAAAAATTGAACTTAATTTGAGACTATCAATTTTTCCCTTTCCTTTAAATGACCATCTCCTTGTCTTCCATTCTCTGCATACCTTACTGAGGAAGAGGTGTGGCGCCGCGGCCAGGGCGACTGACGCTGGAATCTGGGGACCACGGTTCGATCCCCGGCTCCGGCGGCAGGTCAGCCCAGCACCATGTGACTCTGGGCAATAGCTCGCTTAATCTTCCCGACGGCCCCCCAGCGCCTAGAGACCCTTACGGGTGATTGTGCGCTTTACAAATGTGGACTTTACCTTTACTGTCTTTGAATTTAGCCTATTCTAAGATCCATGCATGTCTGCCTTAATCTCGGCCTACCCCTCACCTCGTAGATCATAACTCGTCGTGTAACTAGCAATACAAAATATCCTCTAGCCTACCTATTCATCACACCACCGAGAAACAAAAATATTGTAAAAGCCGTATTGTTTGTGACAAAGGTATTGTTTTAATAAGACTACTGGATGCCGCCTTTGAAACTTTGTAATACTCTAGGTTTGTTTTGCAATGTTTATTTATACCTTGTCTCTTTAAGTATGACTCCCGTGCATTCTTAGAACCCTGCTGTGCTCTTGTGGTGGATTCCGCTAGGGAATTCATTCTTACCTTAGACTACAACTGAACTGGTTGGCTGTATTTTGTTTGCCATTAATTAAACCTATCTCGACCTACACTACTGCCTCCATTGGATTATTACATAAATTTATTGGCGACGATGCGTGCTGTGTAATACCCTTGGGCCTGGCCATCAAGAGATAGAGATTCGTTCCTGTCATCGCTGACCAACCGTCACTTTCAGGATCGAGTTGGCATCACTTATATCCACACGGAATCATCAGGCTGACCTTCTACAGTCACGACGGTACTTTCCTACATTTTCGAAACTGTCTACGTCTGCGGAAATTTCAGAAAGGATTTCCGTGTACCACATACTTCGGTTGTCTGAATCTACCGACTTCGAACGAAGACCACGCAAAAACTGTAAGACTATTTATTTTTTCTCCTCTCGTCTTTGTGTGGCATCGCTTGTGGTTACTCGGACCTCTATATTATTTTACTTTTCTGACATTTTACTCTGTTTTCATTTTGACCGTTGTCAATTCAAAAATTGTATCTCGTACCTCGTGCCATTCCTCGAGACCTCTTGGTTACTGGAACTTTGATTGCCTGCATTCTGTTTCCGTGTGCGGTCTCATGACGTCTGCCTCAGCCTCCATGTCAGCACGTTTGTGAGCAGTGTCGTACAGAGCGTCTGACGTCCTCACCCTTCGTCCTTCATTGTTCATTTTCATTGGACAAATGTTTTAATCCTTGGGATTGGTCCTTCCGCTCACCTTTATTACGTACTGAACATTCTACTTGTTTTCACCGCTGATGCGCACAGCTCTCAGCTTCGTTTTCGCGCATTCACCGCTGATGCGCACAGCGTTCATTGCTTAGCAACCATTTGTTCGCTGATGCGCACAGCTCCTGTCGTCAAGTTATTTATGCGCACAGTTTCCATTTTCCACGTATTTATGTACACAGCTTTTCCTGGACACACGCTGATGTACACAGCTCCTTTGTTTATTGTACGCTGTTAATGTTTATTCCATTTGCTTAATTTACACTGGCACACACTATTTTACTGTATACAACTGTGTTTTATATTTCTCATCACTAATTTTGTCACTTAGCCATGTCTACCTTACAGTCAGTAAATCCACCTCCAGCTTTCCTGGAAACTCCTGGCGAACCTTCTATTAGGTGGGAAATCTGGCATGATGCCTTTGAAAATTATCTTGGAGCTATTGGAGCATCTAGATTTCGTCCTGAGAGAAAGAAATGTCTTCTTTTACACTCACTAGGCTTTGAGGGTAGATCTGTCTACAAACACCTTCCTGACCTACCTGTTACTGAGGGTGTTATCTCTGATGAATATAGTGACACCATTCTTAAACTTAAAATACGTTTCGATAAACAACCCAATCTTATGGTTCGTAGACACACTTTCTTTAAAAGAAAACAAGCTGATTCCGAAGACATTGATACTTATATCTCTATATTACGCCGATTGGCATCTGAGTGTAAATTTGAGAACTTCAATGAACAACTTATAAGGGATCAGTTTGTGTGCCATTGCAAGGATAAAAACATTAGACAAAAGTTATTAGCATTGAGTGACCCGTCTCTTGATGACACCATTAAATTAGCTAAAAGTGTCGAAACATCTATGGTTTCTCTCAAAGAACTGGAAGACAAAGTTATTGAACCTATAAATGCTTTAAGTTTAAATTCTTCTTCAAAGTTTAACAAAAGAAAACCTATACTGAATACCTCTAAAGGTAAAGTTTGGAATAAAACTGTTTCCTCCCAAATGTGCATTAGATGTGGCAACCCCCAACATCTTAAAGGTTCTTCGTGTCCTGCTTCCAACGTGGTATGCAACTATTGTAAAAAGTTGGGGCATTTTGCTAAAGTTTGCTTAAAATTGAAAAATAAGAAAAGTTTTGATAAACCTGTTGTGGGTGTTGTGGATTCTGATTCGTCTTCAGATTCAGAAATAACTATTGGAGTTGTTTCCGATTTTCCTGATGAATCAATAATTGAAGGCGATCCTGATTCCTGTGTTGACCCCATCATTGAGGTGACTATTGGTGACAAAATTTTGAAACTCCTAGTAGATTCTGGTGCCAAAATCACCATGATTGACAAGGATTTATTTGATTTTACTTGGAGTAACTCTCGCCCTCTTCTTCCTCCTGACCGTGCTCCTGTGTCTTACGAAGGGAGGAGGATCAGTCTCCTTGGCTTCTTTGAAGACATCCTATGTTTTCAGGGAAGGAAAATTAGAGGGAAAATTTATGTTGCTATCAAAGGACTCAACATATTGGGTTGGTTCCATCAGGGTCTTTTTGGAATGACACTTAAACCTGGTGCGAGGGAACAAGTCTTTATTGCTACATGCTCTGATTATCTAGAAATGCTCAAATGCAAGTTTCCCTCCGTTTTTAGTTCAAAATTGGGCAAAATAAAAGGCTTTAAGCACAAGATCATTGTAAAAGAAGGATCAACACCTGTCAAACACAAACTTAGGGGTGTACCTTTCAGTGTCAGAGATGATTTGAAGAAAGAACTGGAAACGTTATGTGAGTGTGGTGTGATTGAACCTACTGAGTCCTCTCTATGGCTTTCGCCTTTGGTTGTAGCCCGTAAGAGGGATGGGAAACTTAGGGTCTGTGTTGACCTTCGCTCAGTTAACAAGGAGATTTGGGTAGATTCTCATCCTCTTCCCCGCATTAACAATCTCTTCGCAGCTACCAAAGGAGCAAAGTTATTCACCAAACTCGATTTAACCAATGCATACCACCAGGTTGAGCTACATCCCGATTCCCGTCACATTACTGCCTTTATTTCCCCATTGGGTACGTTTCAGTATAAACGTATGCCTTTTGGTCTAGCGTCGGCCGCTTCGGTCTTTCAGAGAGTTATGGGTAATATTTTGCAAGGTGTCAAGTGTGTAACAGTCTTCCAAGATGATGTGTTAATCTTTGGCAAGGATGTCGGTTCTCATGATTGTGTTTTAGAAAATGTTCTCAGTTTATTTCAAAATCATGGTGTTGTTTTGAAACTTGAAAAATGCAAATTCTTATGTACGGAAGTTGAGTATCTCGGTCACATTCTGACGCAAGATGGAATTAAGCCTAGACCTGGACTTTTAGACGCAATTTCCAAAGCCCCTACTCCGTCCGATAAAACTGGAGTTAAATCTCTCCTGGGCATTTGTGAATACTACTCCAGGTTTATTCCCCACTATGCGACTATTGTACGCCCTATCAGTAATTTGTTGAGGAAAGGTGTCAAATTCGTTTGGTGCGAAGAATGTGTTCTAGCCTTTGAAAAAGTGAAAGCTTCCCTGATGTCTGATTCTGTACTTAAACCTTTTGATCCTGCCTTACCTTGTTGTCTTACTGTTGACGCAAGTTGCGTCGGTCTTGGTGCCACTTTAACACAAAATGAAGGTGGTGTGGAAAGAACCATCAGTTTTGCTTCAAGAGTGTTGAGATCGGCTGAGATTCAATACTCTGTGATAGAGAAGGAGCTTTTGGCCTGCACCTGGGCCATTGAAAAATTCAGACCGTTCATTTGGGGTACGCGTTTTTTGCTTCAAACTGACCATAAACCGTTAGTTAACATCTTAGGTGGTGGTCTCACCAAGTGTTGTACACCCAGGATTTTAAGAATGGTCACCAGGCTCCTACAATACAATTTTGATGTTGTGCATATTGCCGGAGGGAAAAACGTAAGGGCTGATTTCTTGTCTCGTTTTCCTCCTACTGTGTGTGACGACGATGTCGACATTCCCTTTTCTAATCTTATCGATGAAGATTGTGATGATTGCTTAGTCGCTTGCGTGGATATTCCTGAGTTACAAGTTTGTTCTGAAGTCGAGTGGAGGAAGGCTTTTGTTAAGGATAGTATTCTGCAGGATGTTTACAATTTTGTCAAGGTGGGCTGGCCACGTGAGAAAGTGTTGTCTGCTTCTCTTCAACCCTTTTCTAAAGTTGGACATGAGATTTCCATTGAGGATGGTATTTTATTACGTAATGACAAAATCATCCCTCCTTCTGCCTTTAGAAAAGACATAATTGCCAAGGCTCATGAGGGTCATTTAGGTTCTTCCTTCACCAAACGTAGAATTCGAGAGATGTTCTGGTGGCCTGCCATGGATTCAGATATTGACTGCTTTGTCGCAGAATGTTGTATATGTAAATCTTCCGATAAAAGTCTCAAGACCTGGGTTCCTCCTCTTATGCCAGTTGAATGTCCAGATCGTCCCTGGGCAAAACTGGGCATTGACATAATGGGTCCCTACTCCGTGCTCAGTGGTTGTTTCAGGTTCATCTTGGTTTTAATTGACTATGCTTCCAAATGGCCAGAGTTCAAACTTACCAAAGATGTTGATACCAAAAGTGTCATTGAGTTCCTTTGTGATGTATGGAGCAGGGAAGAGTTTCCTGAAGTGTTGGTTTCCGACAATGGGAAACAATTTGTGAGCCATGAGTTTGTTGAATTTCTCTCCAGGTCTGGTGTCAAGCATGTGAAGAGTTCCCTTTATCATCCTCAAGGGAACGGACTTGTCGAGAGGATGAACCGAGTTGTTGGCGACTGTGTGAAGTGGGCTAGATGTAGCAATGTTGAGGTCAGTAAAGCTTTGAAGAGCATGATTTGGTTTTATAGGACCACCCCTCACTCCTCCACCAAGATTTCTCCTTTCGAGTTAATGAGAGGGCGAAAGCCAAACACTTCATTTTGTCCTGGGTGGATGTCCAAATGGATTAAGTCAAGTTCAGATGTTTCTAGTCTCATGTCCATTGTTAAAAGTAATGTTTCAATCTCCCAGTCCAAACAAAAGGAATATTTTGATGTGAAGAAAGGAACAAAAGAGAGTATTTTGGAAGTTGGAGATTTTGTACGGATCAGGAAGTCTGGGCATGTTAACAAAGGGGAAAGCAAGTTTGGACCTCCTTCTAAAGTTGTTAAAGTCATAGGCAATGCCATACAAGTGGAAGGAGGTTTCTGGTGGAATCTCAACAGAGTTGCTAAAATTGTCCCTGACTCTGGAGTTCTTCCTAAAGCTAATTCCTCCTCACATGTTTCTGAAGGTCCCTCTAATACTTCTCTACTTAACAATACTTCCTCTTCTGACACAGGCACCAGGAAGAGCTCTCGTATTGTAAATAGACCTTCAAGATTTAGAGAATAAGTTTTCACATACATTTTGTAGCTATACTGTTATTCATTGCCGCTTTTCTCATGTTCATTTATTCTGTTAAGAAGAGGAGATGATGTAATACTCTAGGTTTGTTTTGCAATGTTTATTTATACCTTGTCTCTTTAAGTATGACTCCCGTGCATTCTTAGAACCCTGCTGTGCTCTTGTGGTGGATTCCGCTAGGGAATTCATTCTTACCTTAGACTACAACTGAACTGGTTGGCTGTATTTTGTTTGCCATTAATTAAACCTATCTCGACCTACACTACTGCCTCCATTGGATTATTACAAACTTGTAAACAGAAAACGCGTCAAGACGAAGGCACGATGAATGTCAAAAGATGGTCAGAGCCAAGAAGAGAGACAATACATATATAAATATATTGGAGGTCGGACAGGTCTCACGGAGAGCAGAATATTTTTGAAGGAGTAGCAGGTGATACTGGGGTGATAATAAATATTAGAAGTGTAAGATCAATCATTAACATGGAGCTTCCGGTCGGGTGAGGTGTGTATTTGTTTTGCAACTGCAAAACAAATTAGATCTTTAGGTTATACGTTAATATTAATGAGATCATTCCACTGAAATATTATTTCCAGACCTTACGAAAATCAGTGTCTTGGCTCAGTAATTAAGAGTGGTTGTCATAATGTTATTTGGGATATGAAGTTATTAGATCGCAGACAGTACGAGAGAGAGAGCCTCTGGAAGAGCCTCAAAGGAGGATGCTCGTGACAGAACAAACCCGGAAACAGCACGGATGCGGCCAGACCGGTTAGAGTGGATTATTCATCCTGTTTCAGCAGCCCAAAGACGGTGAGAAAGCCACTGAACACATTCTACTCCACAACACACCCGAAACCCGTTTCTTTACGTTAGCGGAGCATATTTAAACAATAGATAGACCACACTTATCGAAGCCGCTTTAGATATTCGTAAAATGAATCATGAACAATACAGGTGTATTTACCCACACCCAATATGGACGACGACCGGAAGTGGTCATGTCTATGCGATGTTTGTACGATGTCTAGCACTTAAAGATATAATTATAGAGGTTTCTGCAGCGTTTCCCTTAACCCGGCTACACTATTTAATTCCTGAGATTGATACCTGTGAGGGGATACTTGAACTGGAGCCAGACGGCGGAGACTCCACATGACCCAGTAGCGGTTACATGTAGGCTTTCCTCGCCTCCGGAATCTCTTTCACTGAACACGAAACACTATTGCCATGTGTTTGACATTAAAGGCACACGCTTTCCCTGCAAAGTGCGCATGCGGGAATCAAGGACGAATGGAACAGCAGATTTGGCCTATCAGACTTGCATCTCCTACTACGCATGGGCAGAGGCGCTCTCTGAGCCGTGGCCATGTTAGGGTCAGGCCGTTCATTCAAGAAAACTTTGCATCTTCAAGATTTTTAGGATCGAGTGTAAGGCACGTTAGAGGGTGGTCGCGGGTTGAAGGAGTCACAACCTCCACTCATTTTAGAAATTGGACTCCATCCCCAACAGCCATATCTTGATTTAAACAAATTGTGCGATCCTACTAAATTGTTTTATTTTACTTTCTCTCGTTTTTCTACTAGAATGAAGGACGCAGACACAGTAGGGTACTGGGCAGTGCTTTAAATGGGAAAAAATAAGTGCAGGTACTCATTAATATGAGCTAGAGGTGTGGCAAGTGGGTGGGGCTAGGGGCGAGGCTAAGAGCAACATATGATGATACATAATGAATTCTGTACCAGTTGCAGCCACTATCAAAACACATGAAAAATATGTTTATGTAAATGAAACAGGTTAACTCGTTACACAAAATGAAATCCAAACAAGATATGTGAACAGTTCGGCGTTTTGTAATATTTGCTGCTTTTTAATACCATACTGTTATTTGTTGTTGTTTGGCACAATACTATCTACTCTCAGGCACACACACACTCCCTCTAAAATCTCCTGAGTGTCCTGATTCCCTCCCTCTTTCCCTCAATTTTCTCTCACAGAAAAACAGGCACACACAAGTCGGCAAGCACACAGACATAAGCAAACACTCACAAAAAGTCTCAGGTGGGATTAAATCCATTTTAAACTCCTGACCTCCAATGAGTTTCTAAATTGCCTCTGTCCATGTGCTACCTTCATACCTGCGTTTGCCCAAATGCACACAATAGTGGGAATGTGATTAACAGCACAGGGCCTAAATGGGCCCTCCACTGTCAATACAGTGTGATGGTGAACACAGGGACATCATGCAAATCATCCCACACTGAATAGTTTAACAGCGGCTCTGTTTAGGACTATAGAAGCGCCGTGGCTATCAAATAGGCTCCAACCATGACAGTCTAGTGCTAACCAGCACTAGCAGCCAGTGAGCCTACCTTTCATGAGTATTGGTACTCTCCTCAGCTGTAGAGAAGTGCCGGTACTAACAGGGATAAAAATAATAAGTGCTGGTACACAGTACCTGTGAGTACCAGCCCATTTAAAACAATGCCACTGTCCTTTTCCCTACGACAAGGCTCTTCCTGGTTCCATGCCTTTACATAGGCGTGTCCTCTCCATTCGCCTCTCATCTTTACCCAGCCTCTAAGCTTATCTCCCTAGTTCTGCTCCTCTTCCTCCCACCTTTTGCTTACTCTCTCCACAAGTCTTACATTTCCTCACTGTTTTTTTCCCTACTTGTCTCCTTTTCTCCCCTCCATGCTGTACTCATCCCCTAAGTTTGCCATCTGGCCAGTATTTTGTTCTGCAGTGTGTGTGTGTGTGTGTGTGTGTGTGTGTGTGTGTGTGTGCGTGGGTGTGCGTGTGTGGGTGTGTGTGTGTGCCTGCGTCTGTCTGGGTGTGCGTCTGTCTGGGTGTGCGTCTGTCTGGGTATGCGCTTGTCTGGGTGTGCATGTGTCTGGGTGTGTCTGTCTGTATGTGTGTCTGTCTGTATGTGTGTCTGTCTGTACGTATGTGTGTCATTGTGTGTGTGTGTGTATGTATGTGTGTCAGTGTGTGTGTCAGTGTATGTGTCTAGGTGTGTGTGTGTCTAGGTGCGTGTGTCTGGGTGTGTGTGTGTGTGTGTGTGTCTGTGTGTGTGTCTGTCTGTATGTGTGTATGTATGTGTGCCAGTGTGTGTGTGTCTGGGTGTGTGTGTGCATGTGTGTGTGAATTATAAGAAATGCAACAGATTTATGACTACAGAAACGTGTGTTTAAAAATATATATATTCTAAGACGATTCATGAATACAGAACTCATCAAATATGTGGTATTTTTATCTGAAAATAATTGGCAAACCTATCACCTCACTTCTTTACATTCATCCCACCTCTTTCCTGCTATGTTCACCACATCTTTATCCCCATCCAAAGCCATTGCCAGTTGTCATGTAGCTCATTCCTAGAGTGCTGCAGCGTTTCCTGCTATTCATTGCCATATGTGTGGGGCTACCTTCACACCCATAGAGCAAGTACTCAGGTCCGTCACTGGTATCTTGTAAATACGGTGATTAATGCTGGAGGGGCTCACAAAGAGAAGCAGCTCCTGTCCTGAATAAAAAAATGTTAAGAAAACCGGCTTTGGCGAAGGCAGAGGATTTTTTAGGGGCTGCCACTCACTTTAGTACAGTCAATGCCATAAATATCCTAAAGGCGACTGGATTAGGGACTGTCTTTCTTAACCCATTTTCACACCTGATTGAGAGGGGCGGGGTGAGGCTAAAGCACTTTCAGCTGAATAGTCGTTGCGCATGTGATCGACAGGGAAGGGTCTGTCTAGACCCTGCACTGTTAATTACTGCGTGACGCACAGCAAGTCCTCTTAGACCCCTGCAGTCTCAGGCCATTCACATTGACGCTGCTGGAATCTCCAGCAGGGACTCTGCAGGAGGCTTGGTGCGCCTACACGCTCCAGAGAAGCAGAGCGGCATCTACCCTGTGCAATAGGAGAGACATACCTAGAGCCTGCAATCCCGTTTATTAGGGTACCGGTACTCTCCCTTGGCTAATGAGAAGTGCCGGTACTGAGGGCCTAAAATTCAGAAGTGCCGGTACTCAGTACCGGTGAGTACCAGCCCATTTAAAGCACTGGTACTGGGCTAACTGGCCATGAGCACGTGCGCTCAGCCCCTTTTATTAGCAGGGTCATCTGACTGATGATGCCTGTGGTGGGTGGGTGTTCAGTGTGGGTTACACGATACTGCAACACTAGAATGCTGACTCTCCGTCACTACATCCCTCCCAAACTTGGTGAAAAATAAAACCAAAGACAAGTTCAAAACCTGTGGGAGAAAACACAGTTCGCACTTAAACTTATAACCCAAAAATGATGACTCCCACATAGTCTTTCCCGCTGCTGGTCAGTCACTGACGATGGTGTCTTTTCTTCTCTTTGCAGACTTGCAGCTCGGAGGTGGACTGTACTGTCTCTCTTTTCCTATTCCACATCCTGTGACATTGCAGATGGAATGATAGGGGGCATTAGTGTGTTACCTTCCGCTGTATCGTCCTGGTTGAGGTGTTATGTTCAATTGGTGTCTGTTTCGGACAGGATCTGCAGTTGCAGGATATCCCTCTCACGGATAACCCTCTCTCATAGGTGTCCCCTCTCACTGGACGACCCGGAGTCTCGAACTGCATTGTCGAGATGCCTTCACTCGCCTTGGCGATGTTCTTTAGACCAGCCTGGTCTCGCGGTGTCGATGCATCTAGAGCTGGGGTGAGATCCACTTTGGATTCGGAGACAGTCTCTGTGAGTGAGGCTTCCTGTGGGATGACGTGCTTGGTGATCTTCCTTACTCCAGACTGCTGAGCAACGTCCGACTCGCCTCTCTCGCCTGGACTCCTCTGCCACTGGAGCCTCCTGGGTGGGTTTTCCTTGCTGGCTGTCATGTGACTGTGTGGTCCGTGCGGGGCATCGCGTGAGCCGCGCAAAGGCGTCGCTGAGGAACTGCCAACGGATTCACAGCCAAGTCGCTCATGTAGCCTCCGGGGGTGTTATTGTCGGGGCGTCGTCGCCGTCTGGACTCGGGTTTTGCGCCTTCCTCTGGTGATCTTGTGGGTGACCAGTCTTCAACCGTAACCTCCATGCTTCCTGCGCCTGACGTGGAGCTACGGCCGACACATCTCTCCCACTCGGGCTCCCTTTTGCACGGGAACTCCGTTGAGGCCCTTGTCCCCTGGACTGCCACATGACCGCGTGGGCTGTGCGGGCCTTTGTGTAGGCCTTGCTTAGGGGTCGCTGCAGAACTCCCAACAGGGCCACGGCCAAGTCTTGTGTAGTCCCCAAGGGGCGGATCTTCCAATGGCCGGGTGTGCTTGACTTCGGCAGGCTGTAGGTTCACGGGGGTGCACAGAAGGTTCCTGGGTGATTTGCCTTTTTGACTCCTGGTTGTTTGGGGCGTGTGTGAATTCACTCGGTGGTGAGATGCTCCTTGGTGATGATGCGTCTGGATAGTGATGGCAGAGTGCTGGATTTCTTCTGTGGGTAAACAGGCGGTGATGGTCATGCACCTCTTCACCTTCTCCATTGGGTGTTCCCCTTCTGGCGTGTGTTGTGGTGTCTTGTCACTCACACCTCTTTACTCTGCTCCTTTTCGTCCTTCGTTCTTTGTCGTGGCACCATGCCACTCCTCTCTTTTCTTCATAGCGTCGTGCCACTCACTAGCCATCGTTTCTCTCCTTCCCTTTTGCGACGCTTTCCAGTCTCCTCGCTTTCCTCCTCATCCTGACCAGGCTTCTCCGAGCAGCTCTCTGCTCGTTTCCCTCTGGTCTTGTCCCGGCACTAGGACACTGTTGTTACTTCGCTCCGTGACTGGACCTGTCGTCGCGACCTTCTGTCACATGATGCTTCTGATGTCAAAGTGATGTTGTGGGACTTCGCGTCCGTCACCTTCTGGTCCTCTTCGCGGACCTCTCCTGGGGTCCTGTTTGTCGACGTCCCCACGGTCTTCCTCTTTACACTTTCTCTGACCTCTTGGTCGGTCAGCATCCTCCATTGCGACTGTCTGACCGGTCGGCTTCCTTGTTGCGACCAACTGGGTGGTCGGCTCCTTCTTTTGTTGCGACCAACTGGGTGGTTTATTTATTTATTTATTTATTTGCTGGTTTTTATAGCGCTTGAATCGACTCCAGATGGAGTATCTCTGCGCTTTTGGTGCCGGCTAAACAGAAGATGTGAAATTGGAGCAGATGCTAGATCTCATTTTTAAATAAAACAGTTTTCAGTTGCCTCCTGAATTTCAAGTGCTCAGTACACTGTCTTAGGGACAGAGGAAGTCTGTTCCATAGTGTGGGTCCTGTAATTGACAATGCTTTATTCCCATGCCTCGCTTTCTTGGCGCGGGGCACCACTAAGAGCAAATTGTTGCTTGATCTTAGCGTTCGAGATGGCATATAGGGAATAAATTTGTTTTTAAGATAAGCAGGCCCTTGTCCATGGAGACATTTGTGGATCAGGCAAGCTATCTTGAATTTTGTTCTTTGCCGGATCGAGAGCCAATGTAATTGCTCAAGGAGGGGTTTGGATGGAGTCCTTGGCGGGGCATTCAGAACTAGTCGGGCCGCTGTATTTTGAATGACCTGGAGCTTAGCCAGCACACCTTCATTGGCTGAAAGCAGCAGGCCATTACAATAATCGATCCGACTTAGCACGAGTGCCTGTACTAGCGTCCTCCTAAAAGAATCCGGCAGTAGAGGTTGGCTTCTTAACTTCTTGCGACCAGCTGCGTGGTCGGTTTCTTTATTGCGACCAAGTGGGTGGTCGGCTTTTCCCTCCTTGCGACCAGACTGGGTGGTCGGCTTCTTCTCTTCTTGCGACCAGCTGGGTGGTCGGCTTCTTCATTGCGACCAAGTGGGTGGTCGGCTTCTTCCATTGAGTCTTCATGCTTCTGGTGGTCGGCGCAACCACTTCTTCCTTTCCGTCGCAGGTTGCTTGCTTTGGCGCGCTTCTAGAGGCGCTCTTCGGTTGCTTCAGTGACTTGCTGCTTTGGGCTACTGTCTTGGCTTCTGCCCAGTGTCTGTGTAGTGCTTCACTGTCGTCTGTACTGCTGCACATTTGCTTCATGCGCCTTCGCAATTGCCTGTTGCCGAGTTCCGGAACCACCTTTGGTTTGTGTGGTCGTGCTCCTGTCTTCTCCATGCTACTGCGGCCTGTGGCCACCAGGCATCGCTGCACTCTATCCCGGCGTGGCTTCAGTGCTTCTGGAGGGTTGCGCCATCGCTCCATCGACCTTTCTCGTGGTCACTCCCTTATGCGCGCTGATGGCTGCGCTCCTTGTGTGCTTCCATGGGCGCACTTGCTGCGCGCTCTTGAGTATTCTGTGTGGAGTTGCTGCACTCCTGGCATGTTCCTTGCGCTTTCCCTTTGCAGTGGTTTGGTGCCACAATGGCATGGCAGGTTCCTTGCGCATTCTCTGCTGTACTTGGCAGTACTCGCTGTCCAGTGTTGTTTTTCGTCTGCCATCTGGGTGACGCTTGGCTGCTTCTCCTGACCAGCCGTGGCATTAGTCTCAGGCAGGCGTGAGCACGTGTCCCTGTCTCTGCAGACGTGTGTGCTTTATACAGTCCCCTTCTCCTTGGGAGTAGCCACCTGCCAGTAGGTGGCTCTCTGTTAGTTTCTGAGCAACGTCTGTGCTCTATAGTCACACGTTCCCAGTGCGGCAGCTGTGCTCTAGCTGCTGTGTTTCCTTCTCTTAAGCTGCCTGGATCTGCCTCGATTTGTACCTCTGTGTCCTTCCGTCCTGTGCTGCAAAACAGCCTGTCTTGTGCTGTTGCTGTTTTCTTGGTTTGTTGCAGGCTTGTAGGTTTAAACATGTGTGCTTTCCATTTGTGTGCACTACGTTTGTGCTTTAGTGTCTCTCACATTGTTGCAGCTATTGTACTGCTTATTCATGCTGTAAGGCGCAATAACGCCTGATGGCCACTAGGTGGCAGTATTGTCTTTTGCTCCCTATTGCCGGTGTTCCATGTTCCAACGTCCCCCGTGACTGAGCGCCCCCCCCTGTTTGTGCGCATGCGTACAGACATTGCGCATGCGCATTGACGTTTTCATGACGTTTCACTACGTATGTTATAATTAATTGTACCCCCTTATCGGCGCACATTCGTCGCAGGCCAATCACATTTCAGAATCACAGTCCATCCAATCATATCGCAGACTTACGTTTACTTGCACTTCCATTTAACCAATGATCTAATTCTGTTGTGTATATAATCCCACGACGTTGTTCGTGAAATTCTTTTTAAGCTGTTCGGCGGTGAGTCTTTCCTCTGCTCTTGTCTTTTGCTGGTTTATACTTGTTCTTGGTAAATGTTCCTTTTACTAATCGCTCCTACTTTTTTTTTTAAAAAGGTTGTCATTGCTCTAGTGATTGTTATAGTAAATTGTTATTTATTAAATGTTCCTTTTAGTAATGCGACACAAACCTAAATGTACAATTATTGATCGACGTCTGTGTTTTCTTGTCGGCGGCTAAAACCCATGTTCCTTTTACTAATGCGCCACATACCGAAATGTAGATTAAATGTTCCTTTTAGTAATGCGACACAAACCTAAATGTACAATTATTGATCGACGTCTGTGTTTTCTTGTCGGCGGCTAAAACCCATGTTCCTTTTACTAATGCGCCACATACCGAAATGTAGATTAAATGTTCCTTTTAGTAATGCGACACAAACATAAATGTACAATTATTGATCGACGTCTGTGTTGTCGCTGCGAATGCCTAACCAGTGATAGAGACCGGTGCACGATTTTACCCCGGGCTTTCAGTCGGCGTCGAAAGCCCAGATGTGCGTTGCTGAATGCGCAGCCATCATAAATCTATATTTCTACATGAAAGTCCGCCATGTGCGCGGTCCTTACTTTTAATCGATTCTGCGTTTAAACCCAATACTTTTCATTGTTGAATTGCTAACCATCATATATCTCCATTTGTAATTCTATTGACCCCACCCATGTGTTTCTTTTTTCAAAACTGTGACGCATCGAGTTACTGTTCGGAATGGCGCCCGCCCACTCCTTCTCGAACGACATTTTATGTCTTCTCCTGTGTTGCAGCGTCAAGCGCTGGCAAGCCTTATTGTCGCTGTGAATGCCTAATCAGTGATAGACCGGTGCACGATTTTACCCCGGACTGTAAATGCGCGAGATGCTGGGAACACCAACGTGCACGCTCACGGCGTCACGCTAGTGTCCTCCAGAGTCTCTTCCAAGGCGCGCTCCAGGCCTAATTGTGGTGGGCGTGTGCGTGCTCCATCGTTTATGTGGCCCCATCACGGTACTTACTGGCTTGTGGGCCGCAGACGGCATGTGGTAAGTGAGGGCCGGGGGGATTTGTTTGCTTTTTTCTTTTCTAACCATCACAAATTGTAAATTAATCTTGTGCATGTCCTTGCATTTTATATTATCATTTATAATTCTATTGACCCCTCCCATGTGTATTTTATCAAAACGGTGACGCATCGAGTTACTGTTCGAAATGGCGCCTGCCCATTCCTTTTCGAACGACATTTTAAGGGCTCTCCTGTGTTGCAGCGTCAAGCGCTGGCAAGCCTTATTGTCGCTGTGAATGCCTAATCAGTGATAGAGACCGGTGCACGATTAGATGCAGGGAACACAAGGGCATAGCTCATTTCTGTATGCGGCCTAATGCAGCACATGTTACACCAGCTAAACACATTAATACAGCAACCGAAAGGGGACCAGTGAACCCATTTCATTGGTTCTGCGACTGTGCAGACCCACATGTGTGCTTTTTTCATTTTGAGCAGTAGAAACCGTCTTGCATATCCTTTAATATATACTCTTTTGTGGATGTTTTTTTTTGGTCTTTGGACATCAGCCCTAGGACTTGTAGGTTCATTTTTTTCTGCCCAACTGCCTTTGTTTTACGGATCGAAAACGACCAGTAGACAATAATATTTGTTTTTAATCTTGTATTGTCATTGATATGACCACCGAAGGCCCTGATTTTATTTTAAATTAAAAACAGAGCTTCGGACTATACCATTTCTTGCTGAATGGCAATATTTCTCTCCAAGTGTTCCCATACCTGGCATGTTACGTATTTTGGTTCTTACTTTCCCTCCATGTTAAAGAACAGTAGATGTTTCAGCACCCAGGCTAATCTGCTGCATAGCTAAATGCATGTAAGGTCCCAAAAGGCGAGACCGATTGCATCGCAAATGCTTGTTCTGTAAAGCACCCCATGTGCCTGTTCTGTAATTGGTATTCTGTCTGCGTTAAAATCCGACATGTGCGTGTTAGAATTGTTGTTCGTCGTGTACTGGCAATGTATATTTGCAACTTGATTTATATGTAATCTAGCCATATGGTGTTCCTCATAATCATGCGATGTATATTCAAGTTAGCAAATGGCGTGTGCCCATTCATTAGCGAGTAAATGTTCGTGTAAAGTCCGCCATATGCCTGTGTGGTTCTTTTAAATGCATCTGTTTTCAAAAACATCATAGATCCCACTATGTTTCACTCTCCTCCATTTACCTTACGTTCTTCCGCTCTCTACGTCTCCCTCTCTCGTTCTGTTACGCTCTTTTTCATTCTCTTCTTCACTGTCGGCATTTCCTCCTGTCTATTTTTAATTCAATTGTGCATTTCGGGACATTTCATCCTTGCTTCTGTGTACCGCCACTTCACCCTCCTAGCTGTGCCTCTCCCGGGAACCCAACTGCCTTGCGGCGCAGCTCCCCTTCCCAATTGCTTTTTGAACTTTCTTGTTAGTTGCACGGGCATTAAATATGTATGCACAAAGAAAATTCAACGGTGCCTATGTGGAGCTTACACCGTGAAGGCTTTGGCAAGGGGCTGTGAAGATGGTCAAACTCACTTTCATGCCGGACAAACATGGGGTCTCCATAACTGACTCTCCGGGGAGGAGGGTGGGTGCTCGTAGACGAGGCTGTCGTCGACGACCACTGTAGATGAGGCGGTCGTCAACAACCCTCGTAGAAGAGGCCGTCGCCGACGACCATCGAGGAAGAGGCCGTCGTCGACGATCATCGTAGATGAGGATCATCTTGGTGAGGCAGTAATATTAGACATGGAGATATTTGGTATACACTCCTAATGTCCGGTCAAGAGGGCTTCCCTGATGTAGTGTCAGGGATGAAAAAAGGGAGTTGTATCCTCTGTGAGAAGTGCCTATAAAGACTCCCGGTGAATCTTATAGCTTTTATGCGTGCCCTCAGTAGCGCGACTTCTCCCTTCGACCTTACCACATCCTCCTCAGAAGTGGTAGGTTTTTATGCGCGCCCTCAGTAGGCTCCTGGCGCGACTTCTCCCTTCTACCTCTCCTCATCCTCCTCAGAAGTGGCCGGTAAAAGTCTCTGACCCAAAGCGGCCTCATCTCTAAGAACGTGAGTTAGTGAGGAAAAGTTTAGACATAAATCATATTCTATTACCTTTATTACTGCCATTCTGCCATATTACCGCTATCAAGTCAAGCACAAATACCTCATAAATGACATGCTTGTCTCCGGGAAGTGCATACCTTAGCTGCTCTCGAACCAATGACTGATTATAAAGGTACAAATAAAAAAAGTTTGAGAGATATTTTTAAAAGGCTTTTTGAAAAGTGAAAAATAACTCTCCGCCTCCCATCTTCCCTCTCTCCTCAACCTCCCCTCCCCCCGCTCTTCTCACTCACCCCTCATTCTCTCCTCAACCTCCCCTCGCCTCCCCTCTCAACACTCTCCCCTCCCTCTCTCAAATCCCACTCTCTTCTCACTCACTCCCCTCTCCTCACTCACCCCTCTCCTCACCCACCCCTCTCCCCATCTCAACTCTCACCACTACACTCTCTCTCCAATCTCTCTCTCCTCACTCACCCCTCTCTCCCCTCTGCTCACTCACCCCTCTCCTCACTCTCTCCAGGCCTGACTCTCTCCTCACCACTCTCCCCCTTCACCACCACTCTCCCCTCTTAACACCACTCTCACCACCACTCTCTCCTGTCACCACCACTCTCCCCTCTCACCACCACTCTCCCCTCTCACCACCACTCTCCCCTCTCACACCACTCCCCTCTCCTCACCACTCTCCCCTCTCCTCTCACCTCCTCTCCACTCTTCCCTCTCCACTCACCACTCTGCCCTCTCACCACTCTGCCCTCTCACCACTATCTTCTCTCATTCCACCTCACCAGTATGCACTCTCACCACTCTCCCCTCGCACCATCACTCTCCCCTCCCTTCTCTTTTTCAATTTTTTTTAATGCTTTCTAACTCCTCACTCTCCCATCAATTTCCCCTCCCCCTCTATCCCCACTCTACCCTCCCTCTCACCACTCTCCTCCCTCTCACCACTCTCCACCCTCTCACCACTCTCCCCTCTCACAACTCTCCTGTCTTCTCTCTCCCCCCTTTCCTCACTCTCACTCTCCCCTCCCCTCTACCATCTCTCTCCACACTCTTCCTTCTCTCTCCTCTACCCTCTCTCCCCTCTCACAACTCTCCTGTCTTCTCTCTCCCCCCTTTCCTCACTCTCACTCTCCCCTCCCCTCCACCATCTCTCTCCACACTCTTCCTTCTCTCTCCTCTACCCTCTCTCCTCTCTCCACACTCTCCTCCCTTTCTCCCCTCTTTCCTCACTCTCCCTTCTCTCCCCTCCCCTCTCCCATCTCTCCTCATGGTCCACACAATTGTCAATGAGCACTAACACAGCATCATTTATACCATTTCGGCATTAGTCAACACCACTAGTTTTTTCCTGTTGTTCTCATCTTCATCTCCCTCATGGTTACTCCTTTCCCAGGTCTATCTCCATTGCCCTGCCTTCCACCTCTCATGGCTCTCTCCCAAACTCATTTGCTCCCTTTCTATACTCAACTCTCTTCCTTTCTATACTCTCAGACACCCTCTCCTGCTTCTCTCTCTTGCTTCGTTCTTGTGCTCCCTGTCCGTACTTCTCGCCCGTGATTCTCTCTGTTTCCCTCTCCATGCTTCTGTCCCCTGCTGCACTCTCAGGCTCCCTGTCCGTTCATCTCACCCTTGCTTCACTCTTGGGCTCCCTCTCCGTGCTTCTCTTCCTTGCTGCACTCTCATCTCCCTCTCTGTGCTTCTCTCCTCTGCTGCACTGTCGTGCTCTCTAGATATGTGGCCTAACGCCCAGAGCTGGCATCTAAGTCACGTAAATAAAAAACAAGTTGCATTCCAAATGCTACAAGTGTCACATTCTCAAAAGTTATAACTATTGGCTTTGAAAATGACAAAGCTATCCATTTAGCTATTTTAAAAAGCAAGACATAAATAAAATATTTGTCATTAACAAGACCAATAGCTCCAACTTTTCTAATGCGAGACCTATTGCATTACCACTGCTTGTTTGAAATTGCAGTCACCAAAAAATCTTAAATAATATTGTGCTTTGCGTCTCCTTGCATTGCATTTGTTCAACTTTAATTCTATTTACCCCACCAATGTGTGAATTATTTCAAAACTGTGACGCATCTAGGTACTTTTCAAAATGGCGTCCGCCCATTCCTTCTCGACTGACTTTTTCTGTTAACCACCTCATGTGTCTGGTCTGTGATTAATGATGATGTTTATGGAAGTGTTTTATGAAGTATTAGTTGTTGATCATCACACCTTCATTGTGCAACGTCTGTAATATAATGTGAGTCAACATTAATAATTGTTATTTTTTTCTGTTTCCTAGGTCACACTCACAGCCCTGCTGACAGTATAACAGTCACAGCCCTGCTTACAGTCTGCTGTCCAAACCTTGTTTGGCATCTGTTCCACTTCAGTGTGTATTCCATCTCTTCCTTGTTTTCAATAAGCATTCTCTTAGCACGGCAAACGGCTCTTGTGTTCCTTGTAGTTGGTGAGTGCTTTTTACATTGTCATCTCACCCTGATATTTAAGCCCATCTTTTTTCTTTTCTGAGTATTCTTCGAAGTTTCATCGGTTGACATAAGTGGTTGAATGAGCTGTCAATGTAAATTATGTCCTGACGTCAGCAAAATGTTTGAAAATGAATTTGTTTTAGAAATACTCTTTTTAAACCTCATTTCGTGAGCTCTAATTTGATTGTCTCTGAATGTCATTATTGCTATCATCACCCTTGGTAATGTACTCCGTATTCAAGCAGTATGGTGTCTTATGATTAGAAGTCATCTCCATAGCCATAGTGAAAATAAAGTTTTCTCAGCACACTGTAATGATACTGAAACCTTCTTTTTGTAGCATTCCTTCTATGTTGCCTCTATTTTTTAGCTTTGAGTTAAAATGATGTAGTCTTATTAGCCGTTTAATGTCGTTGTAAGTGTTTGACATTCATAGTTCTTTTTAAAATTTCGAAGATATCATCTCTTTCTGTATATCACATTTTCTTGTACTGTAAAGTCAGACATCTTTTCTGATGCCATTTTCCCTTTATCATCTCCTTAATGGCTTTGTATTTTTTTTTTTTAGTTCAAAGTGTATGGCATCTATTTATGTTATCATTTGTACATGCTCGAGGTTTTGATGGTGTCATTTTATTTTTCTGTCGTCCCCATGCTGTTTATGCATATTGTAAAAAAAATTTTTTGTCTTTTTAGTGCTAATTAAAATGGATCCCTTAAAGTTCAATCAGCTTCTGGCATATTTGAGCCGTAATGTGTATCCAGTTGGTTTCACCAAGGTTGATAAGCATGCATTGAGTCGAATGTCCAAAAACTTCGTATGTGAAGGTATCTTATTTTGTAATGTTAATTCTCAATGGTCGAAAGTGTGTATAATATGTGCTGTATTGCTTGTTGACTTTGGATTTCTATCATGCTTGTTTGGTAAATCTTTGTTTTTGTTTCTTATTCATTATCGTTGATAGATGGATATTTGTTCCATAAATTGAACGATGTGAAGAGAAAAGTTGTTGTTGGTGCTGAAGCTGCTCGAAATATATTTCATGAATTTCATTCTTCGACATTTGGTGGTCATTCTGGTATTAATAAGACACAGCGAAGCATCAGTGCCCGTTTTTTTTGGCCCGATATGTCAACTCATATCAAAGAATGGGTGAGTGTTATTGTTTCCTGTTATTTCAATTTCTTATGTTGAATGTAAATCTTCTTTAGTTTTTCCTTTTTTTTTGTACTATGATCTGCTGTAATGTGAGCGTTTCTTTATAATCAGACATCATGTTTAACTGAGCATCGCAATTATGTATTTGCAGATTAAACTTTGTGATGCATGTCAAAAGGAACAGCCATCTCTCATGAAGTGCCCCCAGTTAAAACCGATAAAAGTATGTTAAGAAATGTCATACTTTATATTTGAAGGTCTATCCGCAGACTCATGTTTTGCTATTTCATATCCCATACTTTTGCAATTGTTTTATTTGTAGGTGACTCGTGTTTGGGAGCTTCTAGGAGTGGATTTGATGGGACCCTTACCAACAACTCCTGCTGGATACAGATATATTTTAACTGCAACCGATTATTTGTCGAAATGGGTTGAGGCATTCCCTTTAAAAACAAAGACTGCATCTGAGGTTGCTTTGAAACTTTTGGAAATCTTTCTGCGCCATGGTAGTCCTGAAAGGATCCTCTCAGATCAAGGGCGGGAGTTTGTCAACGAGGTAAGCAAAGTATCTTTTTCTGACATTGTTGTCCTGTTTTCATGTATTCTCATAGTTTTTCTTATTTGTGAATTATGTAGTGAGTCGTTTTGTAATCCTTCTGATTGTTAACTTGTATTGCACAATTGTTTTAGAAAGTTCTGAACTTTTCTTTTCAGGTTAACGCTAACATCTGTAAGCTGTTGAACATTGAACGGTCTGTAAGTGCACCCTATCATCCCCAGACAAATGGTTTAGATGAGCGTACAAATGCTAACATAAAAAGGTAATTGTTGCTTTATTTATTTAAATTTTTATATAGCGAGCAAAAGATCTTAACAGGTATCCGATCGCTTTACAGAGACAGGGATAGGGGCAACAGGGAGGTTACTACACTTCATAATGGATAGGGTGTGGTAATGAGAGGCTTAATAGGTTAGCAGTTGTGTATCCAAAAAATACCTCAATCAGGTAAGCCGTAAAATAAGATTGCGAAAATTCTTATGGAGCTGCAATCGATTTTATGTGTACTTTGGCTCTATGGATGATTTATTCCATGTGCTGACAATCACACAAACAAGGTGTTTATTTTTGTGACTTGTGCATACTTTGCTGTATCGTTTCTATATTGTGTCTCTTTTGAACGTCATTAATGTTTTTTTGTATGTTAAGTCTGTAATCATCACATATGTTTGTTGAAAACAATGTCCAATAATGATTTGTTAGTTTTAAAAAACACATAAGCAACATCGTGTTTCTTTGTACAGTACATTGACCAAGTACGTGAATGAGCACCAGACTGATTGGGATCGTTATTTGGACCATGTTTTGTTTTCCTTACGATCGAAGCCGCATTCCACCACGAAATTTTCCCCCTTTCTACTGTACTTGGGTCGTGAACCAAAATTCCCTTGTGAGCTTGATGATGAGCAGGTATGAGATTTCCAAGACTTGAATTAATATTGGTATTTGTTAATTGGTATGTGTGCAAAATTTGCTATGTAGTACTTTAGTTTTCTTTCCACACTAATTAAGTATTACTTATTTGTTAATCGATTGTATTTATAAAGTCTAATTTTATTTCTATGCAATTAAAAATCATTTATTGATTTTTATGTTTCCTTTATTAGCATGAGTATGTACTACCATCAGAAAGCGAATATCCCTCCATTGTTGCAGAAATGAAAATTAGAGCAGCAGACTTGCATGAGCAGGCAAAGCAGAATATAGAGGTTGGCCAGGAAAGGCAGAAACTCAAATTTAAAAATAGACTTTGCAAGTAATATCAGCCATACATCTTTCAAAAAGGACAGTTAGTGTTATTGCAAAATACTAGGCGTTCCACCAGAAAAGGCGGCGTTTTGGAGCACAGATTTTCAGGACCCTACACTGTTTCTGAAGTAAAAGGAAAGCGTGTGAAGCTAATGAATGCTAAAAACACAGTATTAAGTAGAACTTTTAATTTGGACATGTTGAGGCCTTACAATGTAAGCAATCCAGGTAATTTCTTGCTGTAGTACATTGCTTTCATTCTTCACCTACTAATCATGGTGCAGCTTTGTTATGTTTCTCTTAAAGTGATATGAACAGACTTGTTCTGGACACGATACTGTAAAGACCAGACGAATTGACTATCCTGAACAATTTTTATGTTTTTATTTGTTATAGGTACACGATATAGTACTGTGTTTATTGAATGAACTTGTTAATAATGTTGTTTTATAAAAAATGTTTCTGCAGGCACAATGAACAGTGATAGTTGGTCTTCTGTGCTTCCATCATGTCCTGCACCTCTCCGACTGTCACTATCAAGTTCCCAAGAATTGCAAAATGTCTCTCCTCCAAGCAACCTTTCATCATCGCCTGCAGGGCTTGCCCCGGCTCCACTAGGGCTCGCCTCGTCTCCATCACGGCTCGCCCCGTCTCCATCACGGCTCGCCCTGTCTCCATCACGGCTCGCCCGGTCTCCAGCACGGTTCGCAATGTCTCCAGCAGTGCTTGCACCATCTCCATCAAGCTTCTCAGCAACTCCACCACACATTTCTGCGTCTACAGCACAGCTTACAATGTCTCCATCATGGCCTCCATCCCCTCTATCCTTTGAGTCTGTTTTGAAGAAGCAAGTTCTCGATGTGTGGAATAAACCTATCACTGGAAGGTTGGAAGCAATAGTTTCAAGTTATAAACTATATGATTCTTCGTTTGCCACCTTGAAACCAAATGAATGGATATGTGGCGAGGTATGCTTACTTTAAAAAATGTTTTAGTGTACGTACTGTACTTTTGTATGCTTGTCATTTTAGTGCAAGTCGCAATGGACAGTTTTTCTTCTTATACTTTTGAAGGTGATAGATGCTTATCTGTCAAGACTATGTATGCCAAGAGCAAAGGTACTTATCTTTGAAACAAAAAGTAATCAGATAACTTATTATTGTTACTCATTTTTAAAGTACATTTTCAGACAGTATTCTCACCTCATTATATTTCTTTAATATTTAGTGCTTATTGATGTCTGCCACAGTGGCTTCCTCTGTATTCAGTGGCAATTATCCATCATCTTCTTGCCGGGTAAATACTGTTATGTTTTTCCTGTATCTGATTTGTCTTATCTGATAATTGTGTTATTCATTTTTGTGAGAATTTTGAATATCTTTATTTTGTTCTTTATTTCATAGCTTCCTCTTTTTGAAAAGGAGACTGTCCTGTGTCCCACCAATACGGGAATGCATTGGATACTAATTGTGAGTGTAAAATGTAATGATTTTATCTGCATGTGTTTTTCATGTAATAGATGTTATGCCTGATGTTTGTTAATTTATTAATCCCTCTGCTAGCATTTCCCTTCCACAAGTTTTGAAATCTGAAATGTATGTAAAAAGACTTAAGTTTCAAAACTTTTTTGCCATTCTATTTTTCTTTGCAGATAGTGAAACCTTTGTCCAAAATTTTATTACTGTACGACTCTATCGTTGCTGATGTTGCAAGGTACCGTCAGTGTTTATTAAATTGGAGGTAAGAGTATACTTAACTTGTTTTTGAAATGTGTGTAAATCTTGAAGTCTTGTTACACTGGGGAGTTATGTTTTTAAGATAGTAATTGTTCATTCTAGTTACATCTTGTATTTTTTTGTTGGTAGAAGAAATATGAAAAATAACTCTTCATATGTTTGTAAAGTGCTTTCCTACAGGCAATCGGTTGTAAAGATCATGACCAATGGGAGTTAGTGTTAGAAAGTAACGCCAAGCAACAGGACAGCTACAATTGTGGTGTTTTTTGCATGCTGGTAATTTTGCAATACTGTTTTCATCTATTTATGTTATCTTCGATGGTTTTATGTTAAGCTATGCTTATTATGTTCCAACTTCGGAACTTACTTTGGTGATAATGCAAGTGTATGTTGCTATGTTTTTGACTTGTAAGTTTTTTAAGATTATTCTCACGATATGAATGTCGCTATTTCCTGAGCTTTGATGGATTTTTCCCAAATTTAAAACAGTAAATAGTTTTTAAAGATTAATTAGGTAACATTTCCTTACTTCTCCAACTTTCATTTTTGGGGATGTTTGTTTAGTTTGCAGAATCGTACCTAAGTGGTTTTCCTGTTCCGCATCAAGAGATAATAAATGCTGCTTTTCTGGAGGATTACAGACTCTTTATTGCAATGAAGCTCATGGAGTTCTCAGGTTAGAGGGAATTATTCTACAATATTCTTTTTTAAAATACAACCGCTGTATTTTTGGATTGCCAAATGTCCATTTTCTATGTATTATTTTTTTTGGACTGTTTTCAATGAATCGAAGACTTATTATTGTTTTCACTGTCTCCACTGTTGATTGTTTATCACTTCGTTCAATAATGTTCATTTTACACTACCCCTGTTTCATGCTGCATTGTTTCTCTTTCTTAAATTTTAGATTCTGTCTTAGATCTCTGTGGCGGATGTAATTGTACCTCCTCTGGTTTGTCCACCGTCCTATGCAATGAGTGCCGCCGATGGATTCATTTGAAATGCATAAAAGTTGACATGTCTTCGTTGCCTTTTGATCGAGGTTTCATTTGTATCAAATGTGTTTGAAAAAGCATGGTAATTATGTTACTTATCATGTTTTTGCTAATCAGTTGTACATCAACATGGTCTGAAGTGTCATGTCCTGTGCTCTTCTCGGTATTAAGCAAGTTAACTTCTTTACTGTTAGCATTAGCGATATTTTCCTTCTAAATCCATGATTGAGTAATGGTGAGTGGATGTTGAAATATAAAATTAGGTGTACTTCATCCTTTAACTACATTGAAACGCACATTTCCTAACTTGAAATCAACCGCCATTATCGACAGTTAGTATGTGCTTTTAGGTATTTAAAGCAACCTATTTCCATCACTCATACGGTGCTTGGCTTATGTTCGATCCTATCTGTTGATAGCACTGACTGTGGCTATCTGATTTCCCCAAAAATCACCATGCCTTCTTAGCAGCATGTACCCAGAAATAATAATGACGATTTGAATTTTTAGTTGTCTGTATGGTCGGAACACTGGAACAATTCAAAAAGGTATTCATTGTGTGTTTTTCATGTGTTATGCAGTTCCTTACTGTTTACTGATTTTCAACTTACCTCACCCCGAAAATCTACCTTGAAGTCCCTCAACTTGGTTGTCTGTCAAAATTTGACATAACTATTTTGGTGATACCGAAACATCTACGCCTGTGCTCCTTACATACAATGTCTATGCTTTGCAATTTCAGTTTTCACTTATCATCTAGCCTCTGCAAAATTTGTACTATGATCCACCTTTCAAACACTACAATGTTTGGATCCCACGGAAATACAAAGTTATTTTTTAACCTTAAATTGTAACACATATTCTGCTTGTCCTTCAATTTGCCTGTATCACTTTCACCGTGATCAGTCCCTCTATTTACAGTTGACAAACCAGTCATGTTAAGCCGTGTGCAAAGAGTTCTTGTCAACATTAGACATCTTTTTATGTCAATGACAGCACGCCATCAAAATATCTCAAAAATTCTTTTAAACCTCGTCAACAATATGAATCTGGAATAGGCATCCTGGATGAAAATGTTGACATATAAATTGCTCATTATTTCAAGATTTTATTTTATGTTGTTAATTCACATCATAATTATGATAAAAGATCATATATCGTTTAGTTAGAAAAAAAATTAACACAAAGTCTGGGACAAAAAGCACACAAACTTGAAGTTATACTTTGGTTATATTCAATATTGTGTATCAAATTTAAATGCTACGCATAACATATTAAAACAGGCAAAATGACCTCTTTCCTAAATTTAGATATATAAAATGTCAGCCAACGTCCACTTGGTAGACATATGGCACATTAAATGTTAATCTTGTTATGAAATGTAGTTTATATGCAATACTAGAATTATTAGAAAATGGGGATAATGATACAGTTTGTTGCTTCAAATAATGTGTGGTGTAACAGCCAAGACATTACACATACACTGTTATAGGAACCTTTGAAGTTATGGTTTCCAATCAAACCGCACATTTGTGTATATACTTCTTATATCGCTCATTGCTTTTATGGCAATCTTAATTTGATATTGATGAATGTTATAATGCAGACATCATACCCGTAAGTATGGGGAACTGAAGAAATAAGTGTACACACTGTTTGGCAACCAATGGATGCATTATGAAATGATAGTGTTGTACTTGTATGGTAAATCTGAGATATTTCCTGTGTGCGGTGGGTGTAGGTATGTGGAAGTAAACGTCAGAGACCCTAATTTGCCAGGTAGTCTCCTTGTCACAGCAGTGGCACTATGCTTTTTTCAGTGTGACCTTTTTAGGGCTCTGAGGTCTAATAGTGGTCTTATTGACTTCATTTTTGAGGATTAGGAACTATAGTGAGTATACCCCTCCACCCTGATGTACTAATTATACTATTGTTATAGACCTTATTTTGCATTATAAGGTTAACCTTTGGCTGCAACAATTGTTGGCCAATGATTGCTTGGACTTTACTACTGTCTTTTGGTGCACCACACATTGTTTTTCAGTTTCTTCTATAGTCTTTGAGGCCAGACCTCAAGTAATTGTAAGTGGGATCTACCACTATATTAACGAGGGGTTCTACCTCTAGAATAAACTATTTCAAAAGCCGGCTGTCTCTTCTTGACCCCGGCGAGAGTCTCTATTTAATGTGCTTAATCCAATTCCACATGTTTCATTCAACTCATTCCATGTAGATTAAACTTGTTCCATTCAACAATCCAAATAATTGTAAGTGGGATCTCCCACTATATTAACGAGGGGTTCTACCTCTAGAATAAACTATTTCAAAAGCCGTCTGTCTCTTCTTGACCCCGGCGAGAGTCTCTATTTAATGTGCTTAATCCAATTCCACATGTTTCATTCAACTCATTCCATGTAGATTAAACTTGTTCCATTCAACAATCCAAATAATTGTAAGTGGGATCTCCCACTATATTAACGAGGGGTTCTACCTCTAGAATAAACTATTTCAAAAGCCGGCTGTCTCTTCTTGACCCCGGCGAGAGTCTCTATTTAATGTGCTTAATCCAATTCCACATGTTTCATTCAACTCATTCCATGTAGATTAAACTTGTTCCATTCAACAATCCAAATAATTGTAAGTGGGATCTACCACTATATTAACGAGGGGTTCTACCTCTAGAATAAACTATTTCAAAAGCCGGCTGTCTCTTCTTGACCCCGGCGAGAGTCTCTATTTAATGTGCTTAATCCAATTCCACATGTTTCATTCAACTCATTCCATGTAGATTAAACTTGTTCCATTCAACAATCCAAATAATTGTAAGTGGGATCTCCCACTATATTAACGAGGGGTTCTACCTCTAGAATAAACTATTTCAAAAGCCGGCTGTCTCTTCTTGACCCCGGCGAGAGTCTCTATTTAATGTGCTTAATCCAATTCCACATGTTTCATTCAACTCATTCCATTTAGATTAAACTTGTTCCATTCAACAATCCAAATAATTGTAAGTGGGATCTCCCACTATATTAACGAGGGGTTCTACCTCTAGAATAAACTATTTCAAAAGCCGGCTGTCTCTTCTTGACCCCGGCGAGAGTCTCTATTTAATGTGCTTAATCCAATTCCACATGTTTCATTCAACTCATTCCATTTAGATTAAACTTGTTCCATTCAACAATCCAAATAATTGTAAGTGGGATCTCCCACTATATTAACGAGGGGTTCTACCTCTAGAATAAACTATTTCAAAAGCCGGCTGTCTCTTCTTGACCCCGGCGAGAGTCTCTATTTAATGTGCTTAATCCAATTCCACATGTTTCATTCAACTCATTCCATGTAGATTAAACTTGTTCCATTCAACAATCCAAATAATTGTAAGTGGGATCTACCACTATATTAACGAGGGGTTCTACCTCTAGAATAAACTATTTAAAAAGCCGGCTGTCTCTTCTTGACCCCGGCGAGAGTCTCTATTTAATGTGCTTAATCCAATTCCACATGTTTCATTCAACTCATTCCATTTAGATTAAACTTGTTCCATTCAACAATCCAAATAATTGTAAGTGGGATCTCCCACTATATTAACGAGGGGTTCTACCTCTAGAATAAACTATTTCAAAAGCCGGCTGTCTCTTCTTGACCCCGGCGAGAGTCTCTATTTAATGTGCTTAATCCAATTCCACATGTTTCATTCAACTCATTCCATGTAGATTAAACTTGTTCCATTCAACAATCCAAATAATTGTAAGTGGGATCTACCACTATATTAACGAGGGGTTCTACCTCTAGAATAAACTATTTCAAAAGCCGGCTGTCTCTTCTTGACCCCGGCGAGAGTCTCTATTTAATGTGCTTAATCCAATTCCACATGTTTCATCCAACTCATTCCATGTAGATTAAACTTGTTCCATTCAACAATCCAAATAATTGTAAGTGGGATCTCCCACTATATTAACGAGGGGTTCTACCTCTAGAATAAACTATTTCAAAAGCCGGCTGTCTCTTCTTGACCCCGGCGAGAGTCTCTATTTAATGTGCTTAATCCAATTCCACATGTTTCATTCAACTCATTCCATTTAGATTAAACTTGTTCCATTCAACAATCCAAATAATTGTAAGTGGGATCTCCCACTATATTAACGAGGGGTTCTACCTCTAGAATAAACTATTTCAAAAGCCGGCTGTCTCTTCTTGACCCCGGCGAGAGTCTCTATTTAATGTGCTTAATCCAATTCCACATGTTCCAACTCAGTCAGAGATGTGTTTGTCTATTCATTCAATTCAAACTCGAGACCCTTTCCTGAGAAGTCTTTCTTCTGTTGGTTTCAATTCAAAGTACAGCCCCTTTCTGAGCTGTTTACTGTCCATTTACTGGTCTAGTATTCAAATTACAAAGTGCAGGCCCCTCCTGGGCCTGTATCTTTATGTTCTGATTGACAAAGTACAGGCCCCTCCTGGCCTGTACTATTGTTTTCCATTGCCAAGCACTTTTTTGAGTCTCTGAAATCGAGGTGTGTTTCCTCAGGTACTTTCATTAAGATTGAAGGTAATTATGAGTGGGGTCTACCAGTATACTAACGAGTTCTACTCCTCATATGTTCCTATATTTTTTTTGATAATTGGGTCATTCTGTCTTTAATTCATGTGTGCAATCCATTGGCACTTTTTTGAGTCTCTGAAATTGAGGTGTGTTTCCTCAGGTCAATTCTGTTCCATCTATAAGTACTTTCATTAAGATTGAAGGTAATTATGAGTGGGGTCTACCAGTATACTAACGAGTTCTGCTCCTCATATGTTCCTATATCTTTTTTGATAATTGGGTCATTCTGTCTTTAATTCATGTGTGCAATCCATTGGCACTTTTTTGAGTCTCTGAAATCGAGGTGTGTTTCCGCAGGTCAATTCTGTTCCATCTATAAGTACTTTCATTAAGATTGAAGGTAATTGTGAGTGGGGTCTACCAGTATACTAACGAGTTCTGCTCCTCATATGTTCCTATATCTTTTTTGATAATTGGGTCATTCTGTCTTTAATTCATGTGTGCAATCCATTGGCACTTTTTTGAGTCTCTGAAATCGAGGTGTGTTTCCGCAGGTCAATTCTGTTCCATCTATAAGTACTTTCATTAAGATTGAAGGTAATTGTGAGTGGGGTCTACCAGTATACTAACGAGTTCTGTGTAATCCACAGCTGAGGCATCCATAAACTTCATGATCATGTTGGACAACTTGAGGCCCGTGTTTTATTCTTTCATGGAAAACAGGTTTAAAGAAAAGATTAGTAGTCTTAGCTCATTCAGAGATGTGTTTGTCAATTCTTTCAATAGAAACTCTTGAACTTTTTTCGGTAAGTGTTTTTTCTGTTGCTTTACATTCAAAGTACAGCCCCTTTATGATCTCTTTACGGTCCTTTTAATTGCCAATACTTTAAATCACAAAATACAGGGCCCTACTGGGCTGGTATTGTCATGTTCTGATCGACCCCGTGTCTGGCCCTTGTCGGCGTGGACACCTTTATTGGTCGTTCATTGCTTGTTGTCAATGAATTATTTGTTCAACTTTCTAGAACTCCTTCTCTTGTCATTGTCATATAGAGATATGCGTGTGTCCCGTATCCTCGCCCATAAACATTTGGCTGCATGGGTGGCAGTTTGTTATTGGTATGCGGAACTAGTCTGTCAATGTTTCCCTCAGTGTATGTCAAGTAGCTTTAGGCTTACCTCTGGCTTGAGCTGCCTAAATCCTTCTGTGCCTGTGCCTTTTTTGTCTGTTTACTGTCCATTTAGTATTCTACTCTTCAAATTCCACAATGCAGTCCCCTCTGGGGCACGTACTTTTATGTTCTGATTGAGAAAGTGGCGGCCCCATCTGGGCTTGCACTTCTATTGTTTTTCATTTCAAAATACAGCCGAGGCGGTCAAAAACTTCAAGATCTGTTTGGACATCACGATGCCAGCACTTTATAATTTTGTGGAAAACAGGATAGAAAGAAACATTGGTAGTCTTCCAGCTCTTTATTCTCATTTTGAGCTGTTTTTTACTTTTCTTGTAATTCAGTCACGATTGTTTTCTGAAAAATCTTGTTTCATTTTATTTCCATTCAAAATTCAGCCGCTTTCTCGGCTCTATACTGTCCATTTAGTGGTTCAGACATCAAATGACAAAGTACAGGCCCCTCCTGGACATGTATTTTTATTGTTTTCCATTGCCAAGCACAGCTGAGGCAGTCACAAAAATCATGATCATTTTGGACAACTTGAGGCCAGCATTTTAATAGTTTCTCGAAAACAGGATGAAAGAAAACATTAGTAGTCTTCCAGTTCATTTAGAGATGTCTTGGTCAAATCATTTAATTCCAACTAGTGCACTTTTTCTGAGAAGTTTTTTTTTTTGTCGATTGAAATTCCAGGTACTGCACATTTCTGATCAGTTTACAGTCCTTGTAATTGACCATTGTTTAAATTGCAAAGTACAGGCCCCTACCGGTCTTGTAATTTGATGTTGTGATTGACCCCGTGTCTGTGCCTTGTCGGCATGGACACCTTTTTTAGTCGTTTCATGCTTGTTGTCAACGACACTCTTTTTTTCAAGTTTCTAGAACTCCTTCTCTCGTAATTGTCATTTTGAGATATGCGTGTGTCCCGTAACCTCACCCATATTTTTCCAGTACCTTGGCCTGAGTGGGGATATTGATGACAGGGCGGCATTTGTTTAAGTCAGCTTGGTCAGCTGTAGGTTTATTGCGTCTGCGTGTGAGTTGCCCCACTTTGAGGGATTGTGGGATTAGACCGTGCTGAAGAGAGCTGTTAATGATTGCAGTACAGAGTGGTAGGAGAACGGGGGTGAATTCTGTAACAGCATTAGCAGGTAGTGTGTCTGTGAGTTTATTAGAGGGCTTCAAACTGCCGAGCAGTTTGTGTATTTCTTCTTCAGAGTAGGTGTGTAAAAACGACCAGCATGTGTTACTTTCAGGTTGGGTGTCGGGCCTTTTGATAAGGCTTGTGTATCGACTCACATCATTAAGGAGGTCACTCCTTATGTTGTTGGTCTTTATCTTAAAGAAAGCAGAAAAGTGTTCACAGTGTGGGATGTCGTTTCTTGTGTCTTTTGATAGTAAGAGTTGCTTCTTTGTTTGACTCTCGACTACTTCGAACTGCTTTTTTGTCTTTTTTTGCTTGGTCCCGCTGTAGGCTGAACTCACATATTGCGCCTTTTATTTTCTTAAAGTATGCATTTCGTTTGGTGTTAAGTATCTTGCGATGCTGTGATGAGGGGTCAGATGTCCATGTGCCTTCTGTCATTCGCATAGCACGCCTGTCTTCATTGAGGGTTCTAGATCTTGGTGGACACGCTCTTTACTTACACTGGGGCGGCTTCATTGATTATTGAATTAATAGAGTCGAGGTAGTGATCAGTCAGTGATTAAACATCTAAGGTCCCAGGAGAGGGAAGGAGGCGATTGGTGAGGTTGGGAGGCAGTGAGTTGTGGTTCAGGTTCTTCATGTCCCTTTTTTCTAGATGTTAACTTGTGTGGGTTGTGCCGCGATTGTTTTAACCTTTCTCAATTATGTAGAAGGTGATAATGTGGCGGTCTGACCAATCACAAGGTTTGATTTCCCCTATTTGGGTTCAGTCTTTGTGATGATGAGACCAAGTATGGAGCCTTTGCCGTGTGTTGTGATGTTGCATATTTTGGTGTGGTCACATGATTCCCATTTATTTATTTATTTATTAAGAGTTTTATATAGCGCGAACAAGATCCTTACGGATATCCGAGCGCTTCACAAAGACAGGGTAGGGGCAGTAGGAGTGAACAGAGACAATGGGAGCAATATAGTAGTCACTAACATGGTGGGGTAATAGTAACATACATGAAACATATCACAATACAATCAGGTAAACAAGTAATATAAGACGGTACAAGTCATTGATCCCACTACAGGGGTGTTCATGTGTACCTTGGGTGTGTGGATAGCTTATACCAAAGCCTTAGTGTAGCGAGAACACTGAGTGGGGGCATCTGGAGAGTGAATCAACGTGTAACATATATTGGTAGTGACAACATCAGGTTAGAAGTATAGTGCCAGAGGACAAGGTGAGCAGTGATACAAAGCAATGCAGAGTCTCTGATCCAGCACCAATCATGTTCAGGAGATCTTGGCCAGAAGGATGTTTTTCACCTCTTTCTTGAAGAGTGCAGTGGAGGAGATCAGCCTAGTTTCAGGTGGGAGCGCGTTCCAAATCCTGGGTGCCATTCCAGAGAAGGAGCGCTTGTATGTTTTCTCTTTCCGGAATCTACAAGGTTTTAGGAGTCGGTTTTTTGTGCTTCTATTGGACCTCGAACCTCCTGAGATAGCAAACTTTTGAGCGAGGTAGTTGGGTGCATTGTGGTGCACGGCCGCGTGTGTCATAACTGCAATTTGTAGCTGTATTCTGGCTTCAAAAGGCAGCCATTTTAGAGACTTTAAGTCTGGGGATATATGCAAATGTTTTCTTGAGCCAGTAATGAGTCTCGCGGCAGCGTTCAGAGAGGCTCTTAAGGGTGCTGTTGTGGATAGCGGGAGTCCGCTGAGGGCCACAATTCCATAGTCTATTCGAGGGATGACTAAAGCTTGTACGGCAGTTTAGAAGTCTTCGGCAGGGAGGAAGGGTTTAATTTTACTCAATGTGTTGATTTGGGAATTAGCTGCTTTTGTGGCTTTGCTAACGTGCTGCCGCATGTTGAGCTTGGCGTCGAGTGTGATGCCTAGGGATTTCGCCGAGTCCACGATGGTAGGTTGGACATTGAGTGCTGTTAGATTATTGAGCCATGTTTGGGTGGTGGAAGTTTTCGTCGGGGGTGAGATGAGTAGGAACTCGGTTTTCAGAGCATTTACTTTGAGGTGATTATCTGCCAGCCAAGATTGAGTGTTAATACGCATGGAGTTCAGATGTTTGATATCTTCCGGAGATTGTAGCTTTAGGTAGAGTTGTGTGTCGTCGGCGTATATATGGAATTGGACATTGGAAGCTTGGAGCAAGGTGGCGAGCGGTTCCATGACGAGGTTGAACAGTGTGGGGGAGAGGGAGGATCCTTGTGGGACGCCTAGATCTGCAGGCACAGGTGTGGATAGCACATTGTCGATCTTGAACTTCTGTGATCGATTGTGAAGGAAGGACGAAAACCATTTGAGAACAGTTCCCGATAGACCCATTCTAGTGCTTAGCAGCTCCAGCAAGTTCTCATGTTTGACCGTGTCAAATGCTGATGAGAGGTCAAGAAGGATGAGGAGGCAGGACTCATTGCGATCAAGGATTTGGAGGGCATCATCAATTATGTGCGTCTTTGCTTTTTCCGTGCTATGTTTCGCTCGGAAGCCTGATTGATGAGGGTTGAGGAGGTCAAAATGGTCAATGTGTTTAGTTAGTTGTAGTTGGACACATTTTTCTAGCAGTTTGGCCAGGGTGGGGATATTGGTGATGGGCCGTAGATCGATCCATGCTGATTTTCTAAGTACGGGCCCCTCCTGGACCTGCACTTGTATTGTCTGATTTCAAAAGTACATGCTCTACATTGATTTTCTTCGGAAGTTCCATTGTGTTTCAATTGGGCAAGCTGTCAAATGATTCCCATAGATCGATGCATGCTGATTACCTAAGTACGGGCCCCTTCTGTGCCTGTAGTTTTCTTGTCTGATTTCAAAAGTACGGGCCCCTTCTGGGCCTATACTTGTATAATCTGCTTTCCAAAGTACGGGCCCCTCCTGGGCCTGTACTTGTATTGTCCAATTTCCTAAGTACGGGCCCCTTCTGGGCCTGTACTTGTATAGTGTGATTTCCTAAGGACGGGCACCTTTTGGCCCTGCACTTTTTTGGTTTGATTTCACAAGTAAGGTTCCTGAATTTTGCCCGTATTTTTATTATTGTTCATTGCCAAGTCCAACTGAGGTGGTGAAAGACTTCACTAATTAACTAAATGTAAAATAAAGTTTGCTAGAAATATCAGCCATACATCTTCCAAAAAGGAGAGTTAGTGTTATTGCAAAATACTAGGCGTTCCACCAGAAAAGGTGGCGTTTTGGAGCACAGATTTTCCGGACCCTACACTGTTTCATAAGTACAAGGGATGCGTGTAAAGCTAATGAATGCTAAAAAAAAAGTATTAAGTAGAACTTTTAATTTGGACATGTTGAGGCCTTAAAATGTAAACAAACCAGGTAATTTTTTGTTCTAGTACATTCCTTTCATTCTTTACCTAATATTCATGGTGTTTTTATCCGCAGCTTTTCTAATTTTACTTTTTAAGTGATATGAACAGACTTGTTCTGAACACGCTCCTCACGCTCCTTAAAATACCATACTAATTGACTATTCAGACCAATTGTTATGTTTTTATTTGCTATAATGAACAGTGATAGTTGGTCTTCTGTGCTTCAATCATGTCCTGCACCTCTCCGACTGTCACCATCACGTTTCCCAGAAGCGCAAAATGTTTCTACTCCAATTCACATTTCATCGTCTCCAGGGCGGCTCGCCCCTTCTCCAGCACGGCTTGCCCCGTCTCTAGCACGTCTCGCCCCTTCTGTGCCAGTACTTGTATAGTCTGATTACCTAAGTACGGGCCCCTTCTGGGCCTGTACTTGTACTGTCTCATTTTCTAAGTACGGGCCCCTTCTGGGCCTGTACTTGTATTGTCTCATTTCCTAAGTACGGGCCCCTTCTGGGCCTGTACTTGTATTGTCTGATTTCAAAAATACATGCTCTATATTGATGTTCTTCTGCAGTTCCATCGTGTTTAAATTGGGCAATTAGTAATATGATTCACATAAATCGATACATGCTATCTTCTAAAGTAGGGCCCCTTCTGGGCCTATACTTGTACTCTCTCATTTCCTAAGTACGGGCCCCTTCTGGGCCTGTACTTGTATTGTCTCATTTCCTAAGTACGGGCCCCTTCTGGGCCTGTACTTGTATTGTCTGATTTCAAAAATACATGCTCTATATTGATGTTCTTCTGCAGTTCCATTGTGTTTAAATTGGGCAATTAGTAATATGATTCCCATAAATCGATACATGCTATCTTCTAAAGTACGGGCCCCTTCTGGGCCTGTACTTGTATTGTCTCATTTCCTAAGTACGGGCCCCTTCTGGGCCTGTACTTGTATTGTCTCATTTCAAAAATACATGCTCTATATTGATGTTCTTCTGCAGTTCCATCGTGTTTAAATTGGGCAATTAGTAATATGATTCCCATAAATCGATACATGCTATCTTCTAAAGTACGGGCCCCTTCTGGGCCTGTACTTGTACTCTCTCATTTCCTAAGTACGGGCCCCTTCTGGGCCTGTACTTGTATTGTCTCATTTCCTAAGTACGGGCCCCTTCTGGGCCTGTACTTGTATTGTCTGATTTCAAAAATACATGCTCTATATTGATGTTCTTCTGCAGTTCCATCGTGTTTAAATTGGGCAATTAGTAATATGATTCCCATAAATCGATACATGCTATCTTCTAAAGTACGGGCCCCTTCTGGGCCTGTACTTGTACTCTCTCATTTCCTAAGTACGGGCCCCTTCTGGGCCTGTACTTGTATTGTCTCATTTCCTAAGTACGGGCCCCTTCTGGGCCTGTACTTGTATTGTCTGATTTCAAAAATACATGCTCTATATTGATGTTCTTCTGCAGTTCCATCGTGTTTAAATTGGGCAATTAGTAATATGATTCACATAAATCGATACATGCTATCTTCTAAAGTACGGGCCCCTTCTGGGCCTGTACTTGTACTCTCTCATTTCCTAAGTACGGGCCCCTTCTGGGCCTGTACTTGTATTGTCTCATTTCCTAAGTACGGGCCCCTTCTGGGCCTGTACTTGTATTGTCTGATTTCAAAAATACATGCTCTATATTGATGTTCTTCTGCAGTTCCATTGTGTTTAAATTGGGCAATTAGTAATATGATTCCCATAAATCGATACATGCTATCTTCTAAAGTACGGGCCCCTTCTGGGCCTGTACTTGTATTGTCTCATTTCCTAAGTACGGGCCCCTTCTGGGCCTGTACTTGTATTGTCTGATTTCAAAAATACATGCTCTATATTGATGTTCTTCTGCAGTTCCATCGTGTTTAAATTGGGCAATTAGTAATATGATTCCCATAAATCGATACATGCTATCTTCTAAAGTACGGGCCCCTTCTGGGCCTGTACTTGTATTGTCTCATTTCCTAAGTATGGGCCCCTTCTGGGCCTGTACTTGTATTGTCTGATTTCAAAAATACATGCTCTATATTGATGTTCTTCTGCAGTTCCATCGTGTTTAAATTGGGCAATTAGTAATATGATTACCATAAATCGATACATGCTATCTTCTAAAGTACGGGCCCCTTCTGGGCCTGTACTTGTACTCTCTCATTTCCTAAGTACGGGCCCCTTCTGGGCCTGTACTTGTATTGTCTCATTTCCTAAGTATGGGCCCCTCCTGGGCCTGTACTTGTATTGTCTGATTTCTAAAGTACATGCACCTTATTGGTTTTCTTCTGCAGTTCTATTGTGTTTAAATTGGGCAATTAGTAATATGATTTACATAAATCGATACATGCTATCTTCCAAAGTACGGGCCCCTCCTGGGCCTGTACTTTTATTGGCTGATTTCCTAAGTACGGGCCCCTTCTGGGCCTGTACTTGTATTGTCTGATTTCAAAAATACATGCTCTATATTGATGTTCTTCTGCAGTTCCATCGTGTTTAAATTGGGCAATTAGTAATATGATTCCCATAAATCGATACATGCTATCTTCTAAAGTACGGGCCCCTTCTGGGCCTGTACTTGTATTGTCTCATTTCCTAAGTACGGGCCCCTTCTGGGCCTGTACTTGTATTGTCTGATTTCAAAAATACATGCTCTATATTGATGTTCTTCTGCAGTTCCATCGTGTTTAAATTGGGCAATTAGTAATATGATTCCCATAAATCGATACATGCTATCTTCTAAAGTACGGGCCCCTTCTGGGCCTGTACTTGTACTCTCTCATTTCCTAAGTACGGGCCCCTTCTGGGCCTGTACTTGTATTGTCTCATTTCCTAAGTACGGGCCCCTCCTGGGCCTGTACTTGTATTGTCTGATTTCTAAAGTACATGCACCTTATTGGTTTTCTTCTGCAGTTCTATTGTGTTTAAATTGGGCAATTAGTAATATGATTTACATAAATCGATACATGCTATCTTCCAAAGTACGGGCCCCTCCTGGGCCTGTACTTTTATTGTCTGATTTCCTAAGTACGGGCCCCTCCTGGGCCTGTACTTGTATTGTCTGCTTTCAAAAGTACGGGCCCCTCCTGGGCCTGTACTTGTATTGTCTGATTTCAAAAGTACATGCACCTTATTGGTTTTCTTCGGAAGTTCCATTGTGTTTCAATTGGGCAATTAGCATGTATCGATTTATGTAAATCATATTACTATCTTCCAAAGTACGGGCCCCTCCTGGGCCTGTACTTGTATTGTCTGATTTCAAAAGTACGGGCCCCTCCTGGGCCTGTACTTTTATTGTCTGATTTCAAAGGTACGGGCTCTATATTGATGTTCTTCTGCAGTTCTATTGTGTTTAAATTGGGCAATTAGTAATATGATTTACATAAATCGATACATGCTATCTTCCAAAGTACGGGCCCCTCCTGGGCCTGTACTTGTATTGTCTGATTTCCTAAGTACGGGCCCCTCCTGGGCCTGTACTTGTATTGTCTGCTTTCAAAAGTACGGGCCCCTCCTGGGCCTGTACTTGTATTGTCTGATTTCAAAAGTACATGCTCTACATTGATTTTCTTCGGAAGTTCCATTGTGTTTCAATTGGGCAAGCTGTCAAATGATTCCCATAGATCGATCCATGCCGATTACCTAAGTACGGGCCCCTCCTGGGCCTGTACTTGTATAGTCTGCTTTCAAAAGTACATGCACCTTATTGATTTTCTTCGGAAGTTCCATTGTGTTTCAATTGGGCAAGCTGTCACATGATTCCAATAGAGCGATACATGCTGATTACCTAAGTACGGGCACCTTCTGGGTCTGTACTTGGATAGTCTGATTTCCAAAGTACGGACCCCTCCTGGGCCTCTATTTTAATTGTATGTTTTCAAAACTAATTTATGATTGTTAGAAGGGCTTCATCCTACCGTATATTCTAAGCAAGCAAGGTCATTTATAGTCTGAACAACCTTTTATGAAGGTTTGAAATAATAGCATTTGTTTTGACATGCTGTTCACTCCACTGCCTGTTTCGTTTTTTGATCGATGCTTCTTGTATCTTCAAACCATTCATGCCATTTGTTTGACCGTCAAGGGTAGAGTCATCTTTAGGTGAAAGACCGGTTTTATTTAGATTGGACTTACCTATTAGTAGAGCTGGTGAAGTGAATGTACGTTTCTGTTGCAGTGGTTTTCTGTATATTTTTTAATGTACTTGGTAAACTTTCAAAATTGAAATATTAGTAAGTGGGAATTAGCACTATATTAACGAGTGCCTCTACCTATAGACTAATTATTTCAAACGTACTATTTGTCTCTTCTTGACCCCGGCGAGAGTCTCTTTGTAAGGTGCTTAATCCAAAGCCAATTTCACATGTTTCATTCAATTCAATACATGTACATTAAATCTGTTCAATTCTATTCAAACATTTATGGTCATTCAGAGTGGGTTGTATCGCTATACTCACGAGGTTTGTGCCTTCTATGTACCTACCTCTTTTCTTGGGCAAATATGGCCTTCGTGAGTCTTCTCAGTTTTCTACCTTTTTTTTGTCTTTCCCAAAGCTCCTCACAAGTACTGACCTGTCCATACTCCTTCATATCAGCAGACTCACCATCGTTCTGCTCCATTGCTTCTTGACTTCAAGATTTTCTTTTTTCTACTTATTCTGCCGCCAAGAGTCACTGTTGTTTCTTGGCTTTCTACAATCAGAAGACGCTTCAACCTCGGTGTGCTAAGGGGGTCACTGTAGACGGGATCTCCGTTGAGCTGTGTCCCGTTCCCCTGCACAGGATCCATTTTTCTGTTCCATGACAAAGGGGCCTATTTTGCAAGATGTTCCAATGGCCTTTATTGTTTGTTTACTGTCCATTTAGTATTCTAGTGTTCAAATTACAAAGCACAGCTTTGTCACTCCATTGCCAAGCACAGCTGAGGCAGTCACAAAAATCATGATCTTTTGGACAACTTGAGGCCAGTGTTTTTATAAGTTACTAGGAAACCGAATAGAAGAAAACATTGGTAGTGTTCCAGCTTATCCAGAGATGTGTTTGTCTATTCATTCAATTCAAACCCTAGACCCTTTCCTGAGACCTGTCTTTTTAGTATGTTTCAATTCAAAGCACAGCCCCCTTCTGAGCTGTTACGGTGTATTTAGTGGTCCAGTGTTCAAATTACAAAGTACAGCGCCCTACCGGGCCTGTACCTTGATGTTCTGATGGTCATTTATTGAGGGCAAGCGTCCATGAAGTGTTTGCATAATATTCTCAGACAGCCTATTCCTTTTCAAACTTGGTTGATACTTTTTTTCCGGATTCCCAAAAGTATACTGATTGATGTACATCGGCTGTTCCATTGTGTGTTAGATCATCCAATGTGTCACAATGTGTCACATTGTTTTTCTTTATTGAGTTCTATAATGCCATCCAGTCACATGTCGATCTCCTTCATAGCTGCGGGCTAACCATCGCTCTGCTACATTTGTTCTTGTCTTTCCAGGTTTAAATTTGGCACTTCTTTTGCCGCCAACATTCACTGTTCTTTCTTGGCTTTCTAGAAGTTCCACTGCCAACATTCTGGGCTTCCTGCTTTTGTTTGTTCACTTTGATATTCCTTGTAGAGCATCTACATACATGGATATTTGTTGTATATTTTTAAAGATACTAAAAGGAAAATTGTTGTTGGTGTTGACGCTGGTAGCAAAATATTTCATGAATTTCATTCGCCAACTCTTGCATGTCGTCGGATCATAGTTCTTAGACTTGCACCAGATGCAAAACCTCTTGCACTTATAAACAGAAGAAGTCCTAGTGGAAGGTCGCTTAGCCTCCTTCAGTATGTCCATACAATTGTTTTGGCTATAAGGCTAATTCATTGTGAAACTCATGTGCTTAATCCAATTGCACATTTTTCATTAACTTTAATCCATGTGTATTTCCTCAGGTTAATTCTGTTCAATCTATATTTAAACACACTGCCAAAGTGTCTGTGCCTGTACTTTAATTGTTTTCCATTGCCAAGCACAGCTGAGGCTGTCACAAAATTCATGATCATTTTGGACAACTTGAGGCCAGCGTTTTCATAGTTCCCTGTAAACAGAATTGAGGCAAACAATATTAGTCTTCCAGCTCATTCAGAGATGTGTTTGTCTATTCATTGAATTCATTCAGTTCAAACTCAAGACCCTTTTCTGATAAGTGTTTTTCCTGTCGATTTCAATTCAAAATACAGCCTTTCTGAGCTGTTTACGGTCCTTTTAATTGGCCATTGTTCAAATTACAAAGTACCGGCTCTTACCGGGCTTGTACTTTGATGTTCTGATTGACCACGTGTCTGTGCCTCGTCGGCGGGGACACCTTCATTGCCTGCCCGTTGATTGCTTGTTCTGATTTCCTAATTATATGGCCAGAAGTGGCCTGTTCTTTTGCTGTTGAGGTCTGTTCCGTTGTTCCAAAGTACGGGCCCCTTCTGGGCCTGTACTTTTCTTGTCTGATTTCCTTAGTACGGGCACCTTCTGGGCCTGTACTTGTATAGTCTGATTCCAAAAGTACGGGCCCCTTATGGGCCTGTATTTGTATTGTCTGATTTCCAAAATACATGCACCTTATTGATGTTTTATTCGGCTGCTCCATTGTGTTTAAAGCAGGATTTTGTTGAGTCCACGATGGTGGGTTGAACATTGAGTGCCGTTCGGTGTTTAAGCCAAATTTGTGCGGTAGTAATGTTCGCAGGAGGAGAGATCGGAAGGAACTCTGTTTTAAGAGCGTTGACTTTAAGATGATTAGCGGCCAGCAAGGATTGGATGCTTATGATCGTGGAATTCGAGAGCATGATGTCTTTCGGTGATTGTAGTTTGAGATAAAGTTGGGTGTCATCGGCGTACATGTGGAAGTGTACATTGGAATCTTGAAGCAATGTGGTGATAGGTTCCATAACGTTGCTGTACTTTGCCATTTAGTGTAAGGGAATAAGACTGCAGTAGGTCTACAGATGTGTCCCGTTCCCCTGCCCGGGGCCCTTGATGAGCTTCTGGGAGGGGGCAGCTAATTCTTGAAATATCCTACTTGTCCGCCTTGTTTACTCTCTGGTGATCATTTCTTATTTTTTGTTCACAAAATCGCCATGTACAGGGATCCTGTGTTATGCAACAGTCTAAATTACTCATGTTGTTCCACAGGCAGTTGTGTTGATGTCAGTAGATATTTACCACTTCAGCTTACATTTATTCAGACTGGACACAAACAGCAATTGGGGTTGTCTTCTTGACCCCAGCGTGAGTCATTGCGTTCATTCGACTGTCCTCGTTGACTGAGAACTCTCGGTTGCGTCTGTCCGATATCTGCTCTTCCATCTGCAGAGTCTTCACTGTGCTTTGTAAAGGTCCTATCAAAACTAAGCAGGACATGTGTATGAAATGTTTTCTGTTCTACTTTAAATCATTTGCACCTTAGACTTTTTCTGTTTTTTACAAACTTCCTCTATATTCTTAAACAGTAGGACGCTTTTCCTAACCAGGCTCCTGTCCGCATCTTAGCATCATTTTCAAGACAGATCGCAGTATTCTTTGACATTGTTTTCACTGTGACTTCTTTGCATCCCCCCAGTGGGACTCCATTCAACACAGCAGAGGCGGTCATCACTTTCAAGATCAGATCTGAGAAGCCTCTCTTAGCTTGCCTTATAAGTTGTGTGTGAAAGGTTACTCTCCGAGCTGTTCTCAGCCTCTTTCTTCACAAATTGTAGTGGTGTATTGTCAAATGCTGTGCGCTTGCACTCCAGGCAGCCGTATCTGGCTATCTGATTCCGTTGGATGTTACTCTTTTGAATTTATTGTTTAAACTCGATTAAATCAACTGAAGCCAATTGGTTGCCTGGAGTCTTGGTCGCCTTCTTTCCTTCAAGCTCTTTCTTAAAGTTTTATTGTAAATCTGTCAATGCCAGAGTTCACGGATCAATTAATGGCTGTATGAGGCAAATCCATGGCAGTTCGTGTGCATTAAAACAATCCACAACACTACTATCCGTTTGGTGGAAGTATTTAGTCTTACTTGGAGTTTGCTATGCTCAAAAGCCACATATCTGTGTAGTGAGGTTACAAACCAAACAGGACACATTATGTCTTCATTTTTTTTTACTGGTGTCAGTACTCGTTGTGCTGATAAGCAATTGTTCAACGGCTTGTATTTCAAGCAATGGCTTGTTAATATTCGATTTTATTTGGGAGTGTGCCGTACTGCACACTCATGTGTCTGTGTAATGGACTTCAGAGTTTAACATTAGTCTAAATGTTCATTTTTTCAAACATTCACAATCATTGTGTGTACTAACGAGTTCTGCTCATTGTATGTTGCTATATCATTTTACACATCACGAGGCCAGCCGTTTATACATTTCCGGAGAACCGGATAGAAAGAAACACTGGTGGTCTTCCATCACTGTATTCTCATTCTGAGCTGTGTTTGTCTTTTCTTCAAATTCTAATTCAAATTCAAGACCCTTTTCTGAAGACTGTTTTTTCATTTTATTTCAATTCAAAGTACAGCCCCTTTATGAGCTCTATACTGTCCATTTAGTGGTTCAGACTTCAAATGAGAAAGTACAGGCCCCTTCTGGGCCTGTAATTTTATTGTTTTCACATGCCAAGCACAGCTGAGGCAGTCACAAAAATCATGATCATTTTGGACAACTTGAGACCAGCATTTAAATAGTTTCTTGAAAACAGGATAAAAGAAAACATTATCAGTCGTCCAGCTCCTTTAGAGATGTATTTGTCAATTCATTTAATTCAAACTCTGGAACATTTTCGGAGAGGTGTTTTTTTGGTCGATTTCACAGTACAATCCCTTTCTGATCTGTTTACGTTCCGTTTAATTGACCATTGTTTACATTGCAAAGTACAGATCCATACCGGACTGGAACTTAGATGTTCTGAGTCTGGTCCTGTACTTGTATAGTCTGATTTACTAAGTACGGGCCCCTTCTGGGCCTGTACTTGTATAGTCTGATTACCTAAGTACGGGCCCTTTCTGGGCCTGTACTTTTATTGTCCAAGTTCCTAAGTACGGGCCCCTTCTGGGCCGGTACTTGTATTGTCTAACAGCTGAGACGGTCAGCAATTTCAAGGTCACATTAATCGATCTTTGCAGAATTCAAAAGTACGGGCCCCTTCTGGGCCTGTACTTGTATTGTTCAAGTTCCAAAGTACGGGCCCCTTCTGGGCCTGTACTTGTATTGTCCAAGTTCCAAAGTTCCGTCCCTTTCTGGGCCTGTACTTTTATTGTCTGATTTCCAAAGTTCCGGTCTTTTTTGGAACTTTACTTTTATTGTCTGATTTCAACAGTACAGGACCCTTCTGGGCCTGTACTTCTATTGTCTGATTTCCAAACGAATTTATGATTCTTATAAGGACTTCTTCCAACCATATGATCGAAGCAAGCAAGGCCATTACATCTGCTCTTCCATCTGCAGATTATTCAGTGTGCTTTATAAAGGGCCTAGCAAAAAAAAGCAGGGCATTTTAAATAGTTTTCACCTTCGACTTTTTCTGTTTTCTACAAACTTCCTCTATAGTCTTCAACAGTAGGACGCTTTTCCTAACCAGGCTCCTGTCCGCATCTTAGCATCATTTTCAAGACAGATCGCAGTATTCTGTGACATTGGTTTGACTGTGACTGCTTTGCACCCGCCGGTGGTACTCCATTCAACTCAGCAGAGGCGCTCATCACTTTCAAGATCAGATCTGAGAAGCCTCTCTTAGCTTGCCTTATAAGTTGTGTGTGAAAGGTTACTATTCGAGCTGTTCGCAGCCTCTTTCTTCACAAATTCTAGTGGTGTATTGTCAAATGCTGCGCGCTTGCACTCCAGGCAGCCACATCTGGCTATCTGTTTCCGTTAGATGTTACTCTTTTGTATTTTTTGTTTGAACTCGATTAATTCAAATAAAGCAAATTGTTTGCCTGGAGTCTTGGCCGCCTTCTTGCCTTCAAGCTCTTTCTTAAAGGTTTATAGTAAATCTGTGAATGCCAGAGTTCACGGATCAATTAATGGCTGTATGAGGCAAATCCATGGCAGTTCGTGTGCATTAAAACGATCCACATGGAAATCAAATCGGACCCATTATATCCATTTTTTTCCGAAAGGTGTCAGTACTCTATGTGGTGATGCTAAATTGATATGCCGCCACGAGTCACTGTTCTTTTATGGTTTGTACGGTCACAAGACATTTAAATATTGGTGTGTGTGAACGTGATGACGGTCAATTTTCAACATGTACTGTCTCCTTGATGTATAATATTTTTTAATTTGCGTCAATGTCTTCCAATTTCAAAAACTCAACATCAATCTTTTCAATGTCATAATTCTTCTCCGACATCAACCGTGGTTACATGATAAGGGCTTTTTGGAGTGGGGGGGGGGCCTTTTAGGCCACTAGATTCTTGAACTTGGCGATTGTCTTATTGACCAACTTCTTAAAGCTCTGCTTTTTTTTGTTCACCTTGACTAATCTAGAGACCTGCTTACTCCCGTTTTGCTCCGAGTTTCTTGTAGTGTTGTCTAATGTCTAATATGTTTTCTTCCAAGATGTGCTGTTATTAATGGTATTGAGTTTGTAAACACTCGTGATGTAGTTTTGAAGCACAAATGGATTGACTTTGAACTGATAGTATCCAGCATGTAGAACAAGTGTTATATATTTTTTAAGGAAAAGGATGTATATGAATTTCAAAATGGGAGTACTTGGTGTCGAGTGATGATATGAACATGCTCTGACTGTATGTAAGAAGTGAGTGGCCTTAGTTCCAAAATTCATGTCAGTGCCTCAAATTTTTGTAATAATTAGTCGATAACTGCAGTTCACCAACCCAAAAAGTCCTGCAATATCATCTTTTTGGTTGAGAGCATGAATTTCGAGTTGAATCAGATTTAAAAGTACTGTGTACATAATCCCCTACATGGGTGGTATGTCAATTATTTACAATGGCCGTGTTGGTTAATTAGGTTTAGCCCACCTCTCTGTTGGTATTGATGTTCTTCAACATGCAGTTGGCTTGATGCCAGCAGATATCATCATGTTCTACTTCCATGTATTCACACTGGACACAATCGCAACAATCGGGGGTCTTTTCTTGACCTCAGCGTGAGTCTGTGCGTTCAATCGACTCTACGTCTTGACCCCCATCCACACAGGCTATCTGGTTTGTTCGGATATGGCACTGACCCTGGCAAAGACTTTAAGAATGCACCTGTCTATTTGCATTTTCAATTACCTTGTTAAAAATTAAGTCATTTTTCCATGCAACCTTCCTGATAAAAATGGGTTAGTCAGTAATGTAATTTAATGATCTTTTGCTGACCTTCTTGGTCGCTTCCTATCAATCACCGTTGAAAGTTTTTGAGGCAAACATACCGATGTTCATCTACACCTTCTTCTGTTCATTTCTCAATCATATGCTACACCTGTATCAAATTGTGAGTTAACTATGCTTATGAAGAACGTTCAACATCATGGTTACTTGGGACTATCTATACACTCACAGTGATCAAAATCATTGGACACTTTACGCACACTCCTCACAAGTACTGACCTGTTCATAACATAACATAATAATGTTCTTTGAATTGAGGTTCATTAAGAAATCCAGTAATGGACCCCGAAATAATGCTGACAACAGGGAATATATTACGTTTCATGTTAGTGCTGTGGTTGACACGTTGTTGGCAATGGAGTCCAGACGTTTACCAAACCTGCTAGGTATAGTGCTTACTGGTAATGAAGAGAATCTGGACCATCAGAGCCAATTGGGTGGCGATTTATTCAGTATTTGATTGGCTGGTAAGACTTGAAATTGTGGTGTGCGGACTTATATTTTTTGTGTACGCGTGGCAATACTGCGGTCAGACAATTTCTTATATAACACTTAAGATCTCAAGCCTTTATTTCCACCGGAATTGTATTGTACGACAAATATCTATCTAAAAAATGATATTCAGCTATGTTTTACATTTTCATTCACAATGAAGTGGTGGCCAATGATGCCTTGAATTTATAGGCTGAATTTTTTGTCTTTAATGTCATCGTTTAGTGAAAATGTAGAACTGCAGAGAAAACTGATAATGACATTATTTGTAATTGCTCAACTCTGATTATAGACGGAAATTTAGTTCTTTAATGTCATCAAAAGTGATAATGTAGAAAGGCAGAGAAGACAGACAATATCATTATTTTTAATTGCTCCGTGGTAATTACAGTATAAATACACAGATATCCACTAATACAAATGTAATGCTACAGATGTGTGCCCTTAACCGTAAAAAGGATTTATGGTAAGCGACACATTTTATAATTGGGTACTTAGATTCAATGAACGCGAGTATTTGTCAGAGAAAGAATAGTTTCAAATTTCAAGAAAGGTGCATGTATATTATAGAAGGTGGATCATAAAAACATTAATTATTTTTTATTTAAATTAATAGGTACGCTTGACTAGATTAACTTTAATACTTGAGTCATAAGGAATAAACGTGTTGAATTAGCAAATTGAGAGAGATAGCTAACAGTAAGAAACTGCATAACACATTTGCAACGGCCATGGCTACCTCTGTAGACTCCATTACCTCTAGACGCCATTTGGAATCTCTAAGATTAAAAAAGTTGCCAAGTTTTTAATAGTATAGAAAATATCTATGTAAGTCGACTGAATGTGATTACGACATCTGATTAGTTATGCAAAAAGAAGAATAACAAATTGGCCGGCAATATAGAGGACAACACTTGCACACATTGGTTAACATTAAAGTAAAATGATTTTTTTACAAGCATAAAAGATTATTTAGGTATACAGGTAGATGTAAGTGATGAAAATATACATATCTTAAATGTTTACAAACGTTTTTTTTAAGTATACTTGAATGTCTTAGTGATTTATCAGTGTCATATATAATGTCATCACTCAATACTATATCAGGGCTGCACTGTACAGTTAGGGAAGAGGTGTGGCACCACGTATGATGACTGACTCCGGAATCTGGGGATCACAGATCGATCAGCTGCCTTTTTCTTACAGACTACCCCCAGCGGCCCTTACGTGTCATTTAGGCCTTAGCAAATGAGAATTATTTTTATTGTTACACTTACCAAGTGTCCAAGTTTCATTCACTAACATATACATATACATCGAGGAATATTAAAGTGTTGATAATTCAATTGCCACCATCTCTAAATTGATGCAAACAAAACAATGTAGACCCTTGAAAAAATATCAGGACACAGCGACCATGTTAATGTACAGCCGAACTTGCAAAAGAGATACTTACTGTGTAAGTGACTTTTTAACATATGTAACATATAGCAGTACTAAAGAAAGATGACAGTAAATAACCATTCTGAAACATTGAAACTATTTTGACCTGTTCTGTACTGTTTTTTTCAGTGTTTGGAGACATCATGTTCACAAATTAAAATTAAACTGAGAGCATTATAGAATTTTCAAAAATAGTAATACTTATTTGTGGGCCCACAAATTTTGGTGTGAAGTACAGAATTGGATTTTTAAATTTTACTGTTGGAATTGCAATTTTTGAAACGATTGTGACTTGATACATTCTCAACAATTCTTTACAGTAATGTTTGTGCTTGTGATGTATGATGTAAAATTCTATTTATTATGCTAATAAATAAATGTAATTGGTACATGTGGAAATTATTTAAAGAAATGAAATAAAGATTAATAAAAAATATATATTGTGACTTCATTGTCAAGTCTTTTTGGTACGCAATATGCATGGAGATGGTGCATTCAATTGTTGTGAAACGCACAAACACAAATAGACTGCAAATAAAGAACATTGCAGAAAGGTGAAAAGAAAATACTTTAATAATTTTGGGATTAATATGGCATGCAGAGGTAGCAAATAAAGCTGCTTCACATCCTTCTTGCTTTTTATCGAGAATGGTGATTGAGGTCTGCCAAATACAATTTGCAGGAAAAATGAAAGAAAAAAACAAGAAGAATGGCCATTGGAGGCATTATAATAATAGTTACACACAAGTTGGTGTCTAATAATGAATATAAAGTGGTGGATCCAACATGCACTGAGAGGGCAACGACAAAAGACTTATAAAATTTTGGACTGTGAGGAGAAAACACTGAACGAGTAAGATGTTAAGTATACAAATTCGATGGAGTATTTTCTTAGCAGTCAGTAAAGTTCAGTACTAAGGGTATCTCTTATAATCACAGCATGAAAAATAACTGCAATTAGAACAATTTGATAGAGTAATTTTGATTACGCAAGGGACCCATACAAATAGGCAGGGATATTCATTAGGCTACAAGTATAACAGCCATAAGCCTACTACAGAACTGTCATTACAAATAACAAAGTAAGGCATAAGCCTTTGTAAAAAGAGGTGGCAAGAAAAACCTGGAAGGTTCTTGGGTGGTGATGGCTCAGTCAATTAATCTGTGTCCTTCCTACGATGTGGAAAATGTAATACAAAAGCAACCAGAGAGTGTCACTTTATGTTACACCGAAATTTTTTATGTTGATGGAAATGCATGTAAACGGGTAAAGCACATTACCCATATGTCCTGGTGTGTTCGGAACTGAGTAGAACATGGAAGAGCCTATGTACTACATGAAACATAAAATGAAGCCAAAGTGCATAAATCGGTAAGACGATCTTCTACAGAATGTGAAAAATCGGCTGAAGAGATATACTAAAATACAACAGACAAAATGTGGAACAGATTGCAATGGCAGGTGCAAAATATCTATGACAATGCGGTGTTCCCAAATAAACAACAGTAGAATGTCATGAAATCCTAGCACACTGGGGGGTAACAATGTAGTACTACAAATAAATGTAAGTGCACAAACTATAAGTCACAATGGTTTACAAGCAGCAGAGGACGGGCAGCAACACTATCAACGGACAATCCAAAATATAAGCAGCCGGTATGAGCTCCAATTTAAGTTTAAGAGGTACAGAGAACTGCAGAGAGCAAAAACACTATCTGCTCACCATAAACCACAATGAAAGCAGAGTCAACGAACATTAACAAAATAGAATAGGCCTGTATGATCTCCCTTTACAGCAGAAATAATACCTGTCGCCCATCAACTCGAGCAAATCCGTAGTCCACGCCCACCAGAAACATGGTGAGTAGAAATAGTAGCTGCTCGCAATGAACACCAGCCAAACACTAGTGAACACACACAAAAAGAGGCACAGGACTGTATAAGATCCATTTTCATTAGGTGGGGGGAACAAAAAGCTTGGTGAGAAGAAGTGCTCCAAAGTCAATGCACACTGGCAAACTAGAACAGGCCTGTAGAAGCTCCCTTTTGAGTTAGCGGGTACAGGAAAAAACAGTGAGCAGAAATACCACACCAGTCAAACCCTAGACAACACACACTGGCAAAGTAGATTAGGCCTGTATAAGCTCCCTTTGGAGTTATGGGGTACAGAACACCACGGGGAGCAGAAATCCTACCTGCTCCCCATCAACGCTAGCCGAGCCCTAGCCAACGCACAACAAACTACTTGAACAGGCCTGTATAAGCTCCCTTTGGAGTTATGGGGTACAGAACACCACGAGGAGCAGAAATCCTACCTGCTCCCCATCAACGCCAGCCGAGCCCTAGCCAACGCACAACAGACAACTTGAACAGGCCTGTATAAGCTCCCTTTGGAGTTATGGGGTACAGAACACCACGGGGAGCAGAAATCCTACCTGCTCCCCATCAACGCCAGCCGAGCCCTAGCCAACGCACAACAAACTACTTGAACAGGCCTGTATAAGCTCCCTTTGGAGTTATGGGGTACAGAACACCACGGGGAGCAGAAATCCTACCTGCTCCCCATCAACGCCAGCCGAGCCCTAGCCAACGCACAACAAACAACTTGAACAGGCCTGTATAAGCTCCCTTTGGAGTTATGGGGTACAGAACACCACGGGGAGCAGAAATCCTACCTGCTCCCCAACAACGCCAGCCGAGCCCTAGCCAACGCACAACAGACAACTTGAACAGGCCTGTATAAGCTCCCTTTGGAGTTATGGGGTACAGAACACCACGGGGAGCAGAAATCCTACCTGTTCCCCAACAACGCCAGCCGAGCCCTAGCCAACGCACAACAAACAACTTGAACAGGCCTGTATAAGCTCCCTTTGGAGTTATGGGGTACAGAACACCACGGGGAGCAGAAATCCTACCTGCTCCCCATCAACGCCAGCCGAGCCCTAGCCAACGCACAACAAACAACTTGAACAGGCCTGTATAAGCTCCCTTTGGAGTTATGGGGTACAGAACACCACGGGGAGCAGAAATCCTACCTGTTCCCCAACAACGCCAGCCGAGCCCTAGCCAACGCACAACAGACAACTTGAACAGGCCTGTATAAGCTCCCTTTGGAGTTATGGGGTACAGAACACCACGGGGAGCAGAAATCCTACCTGCTCCCCATCAACGCCAGCCAAGCCCTAGCCAACGCACAACAGACAACTTGAACAGGCCTGTATAAGCTCCCTTTGGAGTTATGGGGTACAGAACACCACGGGGAGCAGAAATCCGACCTGCTCCCCATCAACGCCAGCCGAGCCCTAGCCAACGCACAACAAACAACTTGAACAGGCCTGTATAAGCTCCCTTTTGGAGTTATGGGGTACAGAACACCACGGGGAGTTTAAATACTACCTGCTACTCATCAACGCCAGCAAAATTCTAGTCAAGGCACACTGGCAAACTAGAACAGGCCTGTATAAGCTCCCTTTTGAGTTAGCGGGTACAGGAAAAAACAGTATAAAAAATAAGTCTAATAAGGCCACCAGCGTTGCGTATTTTGATCTTAATTTGATTTTGATTTTGACTTAAGACTGACTCCTCCTCCAAAGACACCTCCAAATCTAATTCACACCCTCGCTATCATCTGAAGGAAGTCCTCCCATTATTGAAAAATCTATTGTCCAGGACTATGGAAGTTCCTTCCGAGTGTGTTCTGGTAGTTTGAATGTTTAACATTTTTTCCAGTATTATCCTTGTACCTGTGATGGTACCCTTTTGTAACTTGCACATGTCACTTTTCTCTTGTAAAACACTGTTTGCTACCTCTCACATTTTGTTTGCTTTAGATACTTGCACAAGTGCCACCATTGCCTACGTAACGTTTGATGTTGTGCTGGAGTGTCTGCGATTTATTGCAGTATTATACCTCTACTTGCACATTGTATGCTTTTGTAACCTGCACACATATCACTTTTTTCTCCTGAAATGTACCGATTGGTACCTCCTGTATTTTGGTTGCTCACTATTGTCAGTTTTGATCATGTAATTTAAGGTTTGTTTTTATAATTTGTTCATTTGCAATTGTTTCCTCTTGTATCATTACTGGTCCTCTTGTGAAGCACTCTGACACCTTCGGGTAAAGTCCGCGCTATATAAAATTGCATAAATAAATAAATACATAAATAAAAATAAAAAAATAAAAGTACAAGTTGCAACTATGCCGTAACCCGGAATTGAACCAGGGTCCTCTAGCTCTGCAGTCGAACGCTCTACCAACTGAGCTATTAAAGCTTGCTTGAATCACAGTGATGCGCGCCTGCCCTTTTGTCTCACTGCGCCATGAAGCCTCGTGCACCGAGCCATCCACAGACTGCAGCGGGAAAAGGCGCAACACCACCAGTACGCCGCCTCTTTTTATTTTATTATTTTTATTTATTTCCCCTGAGCACTCCACCGTGCAAGAAGGCCATCGGGGGAAGGCAAACCTGGCCGGAGGGACCGCACTGATATAAAAATCGAAGCTTCAAATAACCGGGAAAAACTACCATGCCATCGGGGGAGTTAAACCTGGTCAAAGGGGCCGCACTGTCAATGTAGGCAAAGCTCTGCGGAGTACACCGCGCGGGGGCCGCTCCGCCCTAAATAACCCAAAAAAAGCAAATGGCGCCCGCGAGCGCTGTCTCAATAAATTATGGCAATTCTTCTAGTACACTGAAGCACGAGAACCGCTCCTCCCCCATGACGTAGGGGGTACAAAGCGCCATGGGGGAGCGACGGCGAATAGCTCGGTGCTGAGATTTGCTGCACCCCGTGTCGTAGGGGGGACATAGCCACATGGGGGTACAATGCTTCTCAGAACACCGGTGCTGGGCTTTCACTCTTGTGAGGGTTGCTTGGGCTGAGACTGTCTCTGCTGTGCTTGGATAGGCCCCAGCAGCATCGCTTGTGCTGCAGGCCATACTCCACTGTCTCCGTGCTTGCCGCTGCCGCTCTATCCGCCTCCCAGCAATTTTGTGTCTCCTGGGTGCACGAACGTTACAGCCGGTGAGTGAGTTTTTATTGCATTTATAGTCTGGGCCGGGCAGGAGGGTAAAGTGCACGTTCCGTGCTTGGGGACATGCTGCGGCGGCCAGCTGTTCACTCTATGGTTTCCCGCCCCTCACATCAGGCTTCATTTCTCTCAGGCTGCGCAGGGGGGGGGGGGTGCTGGCACCGCTCCGATCAGCCGGCGGCGGCTGATTTCTACTTTCTGCCCTCGTGGTGTGTGTCTTCGCCTTCAATGCGGCTCTGATCAGCTGCCGGCTGCCCGCTGTGCTGAGGCATGGGCAGGCGCCGGGGACGGCTCACTTCATTCGGCCACAGGCCAGATGCTGTTTTTGCGCTCTTGCACCCCGCCGCCGCAGCTTCACCTTTCTCACGCTGCACGGCGGGGGAAGGGTGTCGGCGCTGTTCTCCGGGCCGCACACACACAAGGAGTAGCCGCTTCTTCCACCTTTGGCCTGCCGACGCAGGGTGGGCTTCTGCTCGGGTTACTCACTCCTCTGGGCTCTTCGCATGCCCCCCAAGCTGCTGGGGCATTCGGTACTTCGTTTCCAGGCTCACAGAGCGGGGTGGGCACCCGCTGGCCTAGCTTTACTGGGGGGGGGGGGTCACTTTGCTTCCGCTCTCTGTCTGCGGCCTCTCACCTTCGGCCGGCGGGCCTCTTTTCCACACGGGTGGGCTCCCCGCTCAGCTTCTTCCATCCCCAGGGGAGAGGGCGCAGCTCACGGCGGGCTGGAGAGGTGCGGGGTAGGCTCCCGGTCACCTCGTCTCTTGAAGCAGGCCTGGGGCTCGGCATATGCCATGCAGGCCTCCCAGCGGCTGGCGCCGTTCACGGGGGTGCCTTCGAGGCAGGTAGCTCCCTCCCCCTTTCTCCACGATGTTTCAGCTGTGGTACACGTGGCACAGCTTCCGCCTCATCGCCATTGTGATGATGTGAGGGCCCTAGGCCCTCATGCTACTAGAATGAAGGACGCAGACACAGTAGGGTACTGGGTTAACTGGCCATGAGCACGTGCGCTCTGCCCCTTTTATTAGCAGGGTCATCTGACTGATGACGCCTGTGGTGGGTGGGTGTTCAGTGTGGGTTACACCATACTGCAACACTAGAATGCTGACTCTACGTCACTACAAAAACTATGTCACCCAAAGAGAGCATAAAGACCGACTTGCCTTTTAGTTCACTATTGTCATTGTTGTGAGTGTGGGGTGAAGAATGAATGTTTCTAATTTCATGTTTGAAAACTATCACGTAAGAAAAAATATCTGTGTACTGATATAATCTGATGTTCTAAGATGAAACAGTTCTGCATGTGAATGAAATACTTTTTTTGAAATTTGAACAGACTTTAGCATACTTTTAAACTTTTGCTGCAAGATTTCTTTAAAAATGAAGGTATTTTTTAAAGTTTAGCAGTGTATGACACCCTAGCTACTTCCTTTCTTTATCTTAAATTAGCCTTTAAATAAATGCTCTCCTTCTTGTTTAACATCTTTTTAATGTTATTACGGAGTTGAGTAAGCAGCATAGTGCTGCTGTTGATGAGGCGGTCGCATGCAAAGGTCAGGAGGGCCCCCGGCCGTACTTTGAGTATCAGTGGCCTTGAGCATAGATACATTACTTGTGTCCTTCCGCTGATAATTTTTATAGGTGCTACTTTTTTCTTTTTTTAAGCACTCTATCAGAGTGTATTCTTTTTAGCTGACTCTCGTGCACTTCTCCCTCTATGTATTCTCCTTGTACTTCTGCTTCCCTTATCTGTGCACCCACACGCCCTCCTTTGGTTTTCCATGTTCCCTTGCCCCCCACTCTCCTTCCCATTGTCCGTGTTGCCTTGCTTCCACCTCAGCACTTTCTGAGTGAGCGTAGCAAGCTTTGTGTCTCTAGGCAGAATATGGTGTCTCTGGACACACCTGCCGTGGACAGGCTCCTGCTTTAGCAGAGTACTCCCACAGTTGCTCCTTGATGGGGAGCCCCCTCTTCCCACACTCCATCTATTGCTCCACACCCACTCCCGCTCTGTGCGATTGGATGGCAGAGGCCCATGTTCACCATTTAAGGAGGTTCATTCCTGGTTAACCCCACTGCACTCAGACCCTTGTTATGCCCCTTATCACTTGGCATGGGGAGTGAGTCCACTTCAGCTCATCTAAACATGCCTGCTGCTGCTCCAGAAGTGTGCATGAACATGCATGCTCCACCAGCGCACTGATAGATCTGTGCATTGTAAGGATTACATATTACACAAGACCTGAACAGCTTTCTTCTTGAAGTTTATTGGTGGCATATAATGTGCAGCTTTAACTGGCGCTATCTTCCTCTTAACTGCCTGTCATCACATTCCACACCCTGCAACCTTCTTATCCCAATAATCTAATTCCATTACATTGCATCATTACATTTCCTCCCCCCTTTAAAAAAAAGAAAAAATAAGAAGGAAAAAAAATGAAGCAAGAGTATATCCGACAAGCATCTTTTACCAATGTTCTATTAATCGAGCTGGTTTTTGTGAAACTCTCTCGGATTTTTGATTTAATTGCTTAAAATTTTGACTGTCCACTTCATTTCTTTGCTCTCCAGAGTCTAAATAAAAAAATGTAGAAAAATGTTTTGTTCCTTGTTATAACTCGATTGTAATTTTTGGCTGTAACTGCTGTTCCATGAACTTGTCTTACTTCCAAACGAGATGGACGAAATTTGCTTTGTGATTTTTTCCTTTGTTGTTGTTTCACTAAAACCAGATCTCCTATGTTATAGAACTCATTTGGAAAATTAGTTTTGTCATCAGCATAATACTTCATTTTCCTTTTTGCTTCTGCATATTTTTCCATTATCTCAGCATGGTTTTTTGGAGAGGCAGATGGAAGATGTGGCAAACGTGCTTGTCTTGACTGACCAAATATTAACTCAGAAGGACATTTACCTGTAGAACCATGAGGAGTATTTCTATAGTCATGTAAAACTTGACACAATGCTTGATTTATTGGAATCTGAGCCACTTTTGCTCTTTGTATTGCCTTTTTAATAGTGGCCATCAATCTTTTAACCATACCATTTTCTTGTGGACACATTGGTGGAATCCTTCTATGAGTTATTCCTAAATAATTCATGAACTTTTAAAATTCTTTTGCATTGAACGATGGTCCATTATCTGATATTATCATATATGGAATCCCCCAGGTTGAAAAAATGTCATCAAGAATAGGAAGCACAGTTGTTGCAGACATTGACAATATCATTTTTACAATCGGGAATCGAGAATACTCAACAATTAGCACTAATAGATAATGTCCTGAATCCAGTGGACCATAAAAATCTGCTGCTACACTAGACCATATAGCATCAGGCAATTTAGACATGTGTAATTCTTCCATTACACTTTCCTGTGTAGTGCATTGACATAAATTACATATTTTTATCACCTCATCTACCCGACTATCTAGTCGTGGAAACCAAATTTTTTCTCTTATTATGTTCTTTGTTGCTGACATACCTCTGGGACTTTAATGAGCCAAATCAATTACACTTCTTTGTAAACTTTCCAGGAATTATTAATTTATTTCCTCTTAAAAGTTCTCCAGAGGACGCAATTGCTAATTCTGAATGTATATTCTTAAATATCATTTATTTGTATATTCACTTAAAATCGTATTGCAGTGTTAATTAGTCTCCATCTATTTTCAAGAATAATTATTTTCACTTCTCCAAGTGTTTCATCTTTATTAGTTTTATTAGTCAATTCAACTAACTAATTTTCTGAAATAATTCCTAGTACTGTATACCTAATAATGAAACATATATATTCTTCTGCTTCCAAATGATCTTCTGTCTGAGTTTCATTAGGGTGCCGAAACAGATAATATGCTGGGTTGTATTATCCTGGCTTGTAAATAATCTTAAAATTATAATCCATTAAACGCATTCCATATCTTTCAATGCGTGGTGGAATTTAAATTTTTGGATTTCCATAAATTGCAATTTGTGCTTGATGATCTGTTATTATTACAAATGGTTTGCCAAAAATAAAATCATGATAATATTCACAAACCCATACAACCGCCAGACTTTTTTTTCCCGGTTGTAAATATCTCCACTCCACATTAGTTAAACGCTTACTAGCAAGCAAAATCACATATCGAGGAGTTTGTCTTCCTGGTTTATGCTGCACTAATATTGCACCGAGCCCCACTGGACTGGCACCCACTACTAGGTCTGTACACAATTATGGATCAAAATATTTTAGATTGGCTGCAGTTGATATATCTTGTTTTATCTGCTTGAATGCTTGTTCACAATTTAGATCCCATTTCAATATTGTACCTTTCTTTGTTAGTTCCCTTAGTGGAGCACTTACAGTAGCATAATCCTTTATGTAACAAGAATAATACCTTGCCATTCCCTGAAAGGAACGTAGTTCTGATATATCTTTAGGAGTAGCTATTAGCTTTAAAGATCTTACTTTTTTAGGATCAGGTCTCCTACATTTATGAGAAAATATATGCCCATAGAACATTAATTCAGATTTATTTAGATCACATTTTCCAAGGTTAAGTGTTAAACCAGCGGCTACAAGTTGTTGACAAAATGTTATGTAAGGCTTGATCGTGTTATTTTTTCCAAATATTAAAATATCATCAGTATAATTCATAGCATTCTTTACTGGTCTCATTATATTTTTTATAGTTTCCTGAAAAATTTCAGCAGCTGAACATATACCAAAATGTAACCTTTTGTATCTGAAGAGACCTAAATGTGTTGAGAATGTCGTTATGTAACAAGACTGATCATCTATTTCTAACTGATGGTATCCTTTATACAAGTCTAATTTTGAGACTATAGTTGCACCAGAGATACTACTTATGTCATTTAAATGTGGACCCGGATATTTCTCTCTTTCATTTGTTGTGTTGGCAACACTCATGTCCACACACATTCTTATATCCTCTGTATCTTTCTGTGGGACCACTACAATCGGAGATATCCATGGCGTTGGCCCAGATACTGATTTAATAATATCCTATTAGGGAGGAGCTTGGCGGGCATCCGAGATGGCCGCGTGAGCACAGCGCTCCCCGTACCCCCGCCGCTCCCGGCATAATATCCTGAACTAATCCTGATTTTTCACGAGGATTTATGTAGAGGACGTTGGGCTGATCTACCTGGACCTTTCAGAATTTGATTTCGACACCGGGTGCCGGAGTTACGGTGATTCGAACTTTTGGGCTCCGCCCTTGAGGTGCGCCCGGGACTGGGTGAGGCTCAGTGGCCGTCTTGGAGTTGAACAACAACGGCAGGGGGATTGGACTTGAGGGTCCCCCTCTTAAGTTTCGGTTTCGATTCTGCCTCAGACTGAGACATCGGCAAGAGAGTCTGGCCAGGGCTGGGTCCGGGGCACGAGACGGCTGTCGGGCCTTTGGCTGGCCTTTTCTCCTATTTGGCTGGCTCTATCCTAGTGGTACCCTAGTTGCGGCCCTTGGGTCCCGAGGCCTCACTTTCTGGTGCCCGGTCCGTTGAACCTGGTGAATCTCCTTGTGACGCAGTCTCCAAAATGGCGGGCAGAGGGGACCGAGAGACACGGAAGACGAAGACGCCTCTGCGCGGGGGTCCGATCCAATCTAACGTTATGGACCGTTATACCCACTCGAAGGGATCCCCCGGAGCTGCCCTGCCCGGTCCCAGCGCGTCTGACCACATCGTGGACACGTCAACGGAGCCTTCCCTGCAAGACATCATGGGCGCCATTTCTGGCATGAGGGAGACGATAGGCCAACAATATGAAACTTTGGCCCACAAAATTGACACCGTGGCCATTGATGTGAACTTAATTCGAGCCGATCTCTCGAAAACCAATGAGAAGGTGAAGACATTGGACCTCAAGTCATCCAGCCTCACGGCAGACGTCTCGGAGATACAGACGGAGATTGGCAATCTCCGTAGGGTGAACGATTTCATGACCCGGCGCTTGGAAGACTTTGAAAACAGGGCACGTCGCTGTAATGTTCGCGTGGTTGGTGTTCCGGAGAATCCAGAACCCCACTCGGTTGATCTCCTAGTTGAGGACCTGATCCAAAACCACCTCTCTCAATCTGGACTGAGTAAATTTTTCACAGTGGAGCGTGCACATCGTGTTCCGGGGGGCCAGGGTAAGCCAGGTGCAACGCCGAGGCCTATTGTTGCAAAGCTTTTCCACTATAGGGATCGGGACGCTATCCTGCAAGCATCTCGTGTGAAGGGCCCGGTGGCCTTTGAGAATGCCACAGTGAACTTTTATCCGGACTTTTCCCAACAGGTCCAGAAGCAGCAATTGGGATTTCGTGGTGCCAAGAAGCGTCTTAGGGACTTGGGGCTGCGCTACGCTATGCTTTTTCCGACTAGGCTGCGGGTTGAGTACAATGACCGAACCTTTTTCTTTGATCGGCCGGATGCTGTGAATGACTGGCTGGACTCTCTGCCTGACCGACCTCCTGAGACTGAGTCCACTGCCCACCCGGGCGGTGCTGAAGGTGGTGTGGAGAGCTGAACATTTCGTCTACGCCTGGGGCCTTGTTTTGAGTAACTCTTTCCAGGATTGTATGCCTACGTGCCTCTACTGTTTATGTGATTTGTTGTGTGTTTTTCCTCGTTATTGGTCTTGCTCGGGGTGGCGGGTGGGACGGAGCCTTTCCTCCTCCGGGGTCTTTGTGTAGACTGGGGGTTCTTGGGCGACAGGCACACTGCAGGTTGGGGTGGCTTTTTAGCTTTTTGCAGGGGTGCAGGGTGGGGGGTGTTCTTTTGTCTGTTGGGGGGTGGGTGGTTGGGAAGTTCGTTGTTTGTGTGTTTTGTTTTCAAGGCGACTCTATCCTGTATTTGATGATGTTTCTTGTGTCATGCTCATTGATGGGGGGTTTTGGCGTTGCTGGGTGGGATGGGGGGTAGCGGGTTGAGATTTGTTTCGTGGAACGTTAACGGTCTGGGGGATCGTATTAAACGGAGTGTGGTGTTGAAATGTATACGACGTTTATCTCCAGATATTGTTTTCTTGCAGGAGACTCATTTGGTGGGCAATACTTGTCATGCTATGAATAGGTGGGGCTATCGCCTCGCAGCGCATTCGGGGTTTACCTCGGGTTCTAGGGGTGTGGGTATCCTTGTTCGGGCTTCCCTCCCCCTAGCTATTGATGATGTGGTTCTAGACGATCGGGGGCGCTATGCTGTCCTTGTGGGTCGCTATGAGGGTCGTACTCTCTCCTTATTTACTGTTTATGTGCCCCCCGGCCTGCAGACTTCTACCTTTTCCGATTTGGGCCGTGTGTTGTTGGACCTCCCTGATAGTACTCTCTTTCTGGCAGGTGATTTTAATTCTGTGTTCTCCGGTTTACACGACCGCCACCCCCCTAGAGATACTCCTGCGGCCCAACAGTGGTTGGGTGGGTTCTTGGACACGTTTGGCTTGGTGGATTGCTGGAGGCTTATGCATCCCACTCAGCTTCAATACACTTTCCACTCTGGGGCCCATGGGAGTCTGTCTAGACTGGATTATTTCCTGATGCCTGCGGCACAGTCGCCAGCGGTGCGTGAGATTGTACACCTCCCCAGGGGCATTTCTGACCACTCTCCGCTCTGGCTCCGTTTTGAGATTGGAGTGGAGGCAGTGGGCCGGGTGGCTCCTATCAATCCATGGTACCTTACCTCCCCCGAGACCCGCAGCCTGTTGATTAAGTCTTTGGACACATATTTTCTGGATAACGAGGGGTCGGTCTCCTCCGCGGTGTCCCTGTGGGAGGCCTTTAAGACGGTGATTCGTGGGCAGGCCCTCTCCCTTATTGTTGAAACTAAGAAGGCGAGGAATCGGGAGGTGGTGGACCTTGAGAGTGAGATTTCTGAACTGGAGGCTGCTTTGGATTCTGGTGTCACATCTCCGAAACTCCACGCCCTGGGTCTGAAACAATTTGCCTATAAGTCTATGGTCACGGATGCTGCCAAATTGATGTTCCGGGAGCAACAGGGTCGTTTGTATGATGCGGGGGACAAAGCGGGGAAGCTACTGGCATGGTTGGATAAGAAGGAGAGAGCTAATCGTGTGGTGCCCGTGATTCAATCATCGAATGGTGCGAGTGTGACGGACCCAAGTGGAATAGTTGAATGTTTTGCTGAGTATTTTCGTGTGGTTTATACCCCTGTGTCTGTGAGGGATGTGGCTGACTCTCGCCTTCTGTTGCGCGATATAGCTTTGCCCAGTGTTTCCGATTTAGATCGTACAGCGCTGGAATCCCCCTTTACTATTGACGAGATTGCTACTGCCATCCGTTCACTCCGTTCGGGCAAAGCCTTGGGCCCGAACGGGTTGCCAATTGAACTGTACAAGCTACGTCCCGACAGAGTGGCGCCCTATCTTCGTGATATGTTTCTGGAATCCCGGGAACGGGGTATTCTCCCCTATGATCAGTGTTTGGCTACAATAGTTGTCATACCCAAGGATGGCAAACCGCGGGACCTTTGTTCATCTTATAGACCCATATCCCTGCTGAATGTTGAGCCCAAGGTATTGGCTAAGCTCCTAGCGACCCGCCTCCTGACGGTCGTTAATGACTTGGTCCATCCAGATCAATCCGGATTTATCCCGCATCGCAACACGGCTCTTAACTTACGTCGTCTCCACGGTGCGATTGCGAGGGCGGGGCTTCTGACGGAGCCGGCCATTTTGGCTTCGTTGGATGCCTCGATGGCTTTTGACACTGTGGAATGGCCTTATCTTTGGGCGGCTCTTGAGAAATTTGGGTTCGGGCCTGAGTTTATCGGTTGGGTGAAGTTATTATATGCTGAACCCTTAGCACAAGTGGTGGTAAACGGTAGAGTTTCGGCCCCTTTCGACTTTGGCAGGGGAACCCGTCAGGGTTGCCCCTTGTCTCCGTTGCTTTTTGCACTTGCCCTGGAACCGTTGGCTGCATGGCTTCGATGGGAGCCTTCGCTTAAAGGGATTCGTTGGTCACCGGATTTTGAGGACCGAGTCTCACTTTACGCGGATGACATTCTTTTATATCTCACCTCCCCGCGTAAATCTCTCACTGTTTTATTTGATGTTCTTGCTTCATTTGGTGCCAACTCAGGCCTCGTTATTAATTGGGCCAAGTCCTGCGTGTATGTTCTTTCGGGTGTTTTGCCCCCATTGCCGAGCAGACTTCCTATCCAGGTGGTCCAGTCCGGCTTCAAGTATTTAGGGATCTTCATTACGTTGGACTCCTCACTCCGCTTTGAGCGTAATCTCCTCCCCCCGTTGCTTAGATTGCGACTGGACGTGGCCCGTTGGCGTAAGCTCCCTTTGTCTCCTCTGGGCAGGGCGGCTCTGTTTAAAATGATGTCCTTGCCGCGGTTCCTTTATGCACTCCAGAACTCCTATGATGACATCCCCAAGACCTATTTCCGGGAGATCGAGAGTCTTCAACGGCAATTGATCTGGGACGGGCGTCCACGTATTGCCCTTGCGAAACTCACCGTCCCTTGGTATGACGGGGGCATGGCGCTCCCCGACATCAAGAGATATTATTGGGCTTCCCAGTTGTCTGCCATTAATCACGTGATGTTTTCACCGGGTCGTAATCCTGCTTTTGAGATGGATAGACTCCAGCTGCCGGGTGGGGACTTTAATAGAGCGCTTTATTCTAGATCGGCCGGGCGCCATCTCGTGGGCCCGTCCAGGATTGCAGTCTCTGTGTGGCGAGCCGCGAATGTGAGTTTGGGATGGGAGTGACACTTGCGACGCCGCTTTATGCCTCTGAACGTTTGGGGTGTCTCTGGTCTACTAAGGGCTTCGACCGCTGGGACATGATTGGGATATGTAAGGTGGGTGATGTCTGCTCGAAGGGGAGTGTGAAGTCATTCCAGACCCTTCAGGCGGAATACGGTTTGAATGGTAGAGAGTTTTTTCGCTATCTGCAGGTCCGACACGCCCTCGCCTCAGTCCTCACTCCTGATGAGATCCTGCCCGAGTCTTCCCCCCTCGAAGATCGTATCCTTGATGGCCACCTGCCTGATAGCACCATCTCCCTGATTTATAAAAAACTGATCAATAATCGGGCGGACTTATTGGTCCGACTTTGGGAGGTTTGGGTCGGCGATGGGATGGAATTGGACGATGAGGATTGGCAGTCGGCACTCTCTTCTCCGAAAGAGGTAGCCATCCCTGCCCGTCTCCGTTTGGTTCAACTTAAAATCCTCCATCGAGTATATGTCACTGGTCCGCGTTTGGTGACAATGGGCTTTTCCCCGGATGGGTTATGTAAGCGTGGTTGTGGGTCGAGTGCTACTTTTTTACATATTCTTTGGGAGTGCCCAGTGGTGGCGACCTACTGGACTGATGTGCTTGCGGTGATGACTGCTGTGACTGGTGTGGCCCTGCGGCCGGAGACGCGAAGGTGTCTGTTGAATGTGTGGGAACCCACCGACTACTCTGTTGCCCAGACCAGATGGGCAACCCTGGGATATATGATTGCAAAACGGGATATTGCGCAACTCTGGGGCGCGTCCAGACCCCCTGAGGTCTCGAAATGGGAGGATAACATGGACTGGTCCATGTTTCGTGAGAAGACCGTATATATGGCCAGGGGCAGACCCAGGGCGTGGACGAAGATTTGGGGCCAGTGGAATGAATATCGTGGGGATATCTGTACCCCTCCCATGGTTGACACTACTGATGTTACCCTGTCTCCCTAGGCTGGCGTTCCCGAAACCGTTTCATACTGTTCTGTGATTTTCCTGTTCTCCCCGCTGCTCCCCCCCCCCCCGGCCCTGTCAGAGTCCCATGGTTCGTGCTATGTTCTCCTGATCCTTGGCCATCCCCTCCGCTATTTGGGCTGACCTTGATTACTGTGCATTCGCCTTTTTTCAGTTTTTGTTGTTTTTATGTATAAAACAGAAAATTAATATGCTCTGTACTATGTTTGGAGTAATGCTTGGTACCTGATTTGTGCCTGACCACGGGAGTGATTTTCTGCCTCTTTCATTGTGCCTTACTATTAGCGGCCAGCCCGTGAGGTTGTAGGCCCATTCTTGTAATTTCCTTTGCTTGCTCGAATAAAGGTTTTTAAAAAAAAAAATAAAAAAAAATAATAATATCCTATTGAAGAAGTGATTTTATTTCCTTTTCAACTTTCATCTGTAAATGTACCGGAACTCTACTGTGAGTTTGTGCTACAGGTTTTACAGCTTCATTGATATGCAGTGTTATTGTTTTGTCTTTCAATTTTCCTAGGCCTGTAAACAATTATGTGTACTGTTTTAAAATAGGACGATCTGTTGTTATATTGCAAGTCATTGCTAGCAGACCCATAACCTGAGCCATGATGTTACTCAACAAACATGGTCCAGGAACTTCATCTTCTAGAACGTGAATTTCTTCTCTACTAATTTTCTCCTCATATTGTAGGGTTCCTTCAAATTTTCCTAAACATCGAACAGGATGCTTTGCTCTCCATTGAAAAAACACTTACATTAGATGGAGTTAAAGATGGTCGTTTCTCCATGTTTTGATATGCAGTAACACACATTATGTTGATAGTTGCACCACTGTCCAACACAAAAGGAATTTTTTGGGAACCAACCAAGATATCCACAGACGTTTTTTTAATATCTTCTCTCCTGATTGTGTTAATTTGGTTGAATTCATTTTCTTCAGACATCATATGCAGTTTTTCAGACTGTTCAGCTTCTTCACCCTCATAATTTTGTTCAATGCCTTGCATTTGGCTTAGATGTTTAACGTTACCTACATTTTTATATTCAGTGTATGTTTTTGACTCCATGTCTCTTTCTTATCTTTTTTGAATTTGCACACACTTGTAAAATTATTAAATCGTCCACATTCTCTGCATTGTTGACATATTGCTGGACACATTTTTTAATGAGGAAAAGAAAAACCACACCTGTATCACAATCTTTTTTCTTTATTAAGCATCTCTGTTTTCTCACAATTGATATCTTTCTTTGACATTTGTAGTACTTGTTCGACAGTTTTTATTCTGCCTTGCTGCATATTATTAGCATGTTTTTGTGCATGTGTTTCCGTTTTAGCCATGCGTAATATCGTTTGTAGATCATATGTTTTTTCTAATATTTTTTTATGAATATTACAGACGAACATCCTTGAATTATCCTCAGTCTTATTGCTTCTTCATTATTACATTTTTCAAATTCACAAGTAATTAGCTTCCTTAGTCTAGTTCCAAATTCATCCATAGATTCATCTACATTTTGAAAAGCCACACTGAAAGTATATCTCTCAAAATCCAGATTCCCTTGTGGATCAAATTTGTTATTTAAACATTGAATAAGCCCTTTGTGTGTTGTTCTTTCTTGTTCTGGGAAAGTGATAATTAGATCTTCAACATCATCACCTATTAAATTAAGTGAAAGATCTTTTGCCTGCTTATCTGTGTGTTTTCCACATGTAGCACTTAGCACTTAGAAAATGTTCAAATCTTCTTACCCATTTCTCCCATCTTTGTGCAATGTTTTGGAAATCAGTCAACAGAAAGGGTAAAGGTCTTCTAAAAATTGAGCTGGAGACAGTTCCTGTGTTTCCCCACCATTGTATATTTCTGTATCCGTGTTAATATATCTGTTGGATATTTAAAAAAGAGAGAAATATGTATTTAAAATAATATAAATCCAACTTGTTTTTTTTCTCTTCTTTTTCCTTTCTTTTACTATTCAAAATAAGCTTAAATAAATGTTGCCTGTCTTTAAAATGGCCACCAAAGACAAAGAACTCCTTCAGGCTGACTTTAAAATGGCTGCCATATTTTCGCGAGTAGTGTCTGTTTACAGTATTCAGACTTCAGGCTGACATTTGCTTGACTTTAAATGGCCTCCACGTTTGTGTGAGAAGCGTCTTTTTACGCTTCCCACACGTTAGCGTGCATCCCGTGTTGCCTGCTTCTAACGAGGAGCTGAATGAGCGCGCACAACCTTTCCAGAAAATTATTTCCTTTCCTCAGCCAAAAGGATTCTACTGCAATTACGCCTCACATGTATCTCATGCAGCGCCACCTGGGTCAAATCAACTACTCACAGTTCCTTTCCATGACCCACTCGTCTCCAGAGTCATTCCTCAACGTTTTCCTTCAAGATTTACAGCTTCAGATGCAAGGTAAGCGTAGATTGGTTTCCGTTTGTAGCCATATGTAAGGACTACATATTACACATATGCATACATGTCATTAACAGGTGTGGGAGCCATTTAAGATTGTTGTTTACTTTTGTTGTGTGCCAGTCTACAATGACTGTAAATAATAGCAAAGTGATCTGTTACTGATGGCTTTTGGATGGCACGTTGTGTGCCCATGCTTAAAAAATTACAATAGTTGTCACCCCGCAACACGTTAAATGCATGTGAGAATAACCATGAATGTGAATTGACCAGGTATCTTCTTCCCTCCACTTCCCGCTAAGGTACTAAATGCCATGTGCTCATCCTGCTTCTAGCATCTTCCAATTAAAACGTCAGTGTATAGAATAATCCTCTCTGTTCAGTGTAGTAAAACAGTGTCTGTATGTGCCATAAAACATAGACCGGTACAAAAGGGGGTGGTGATGGACGGAGCATCTGAACCAATCAAACACTCACACTCAGTCAAAAGATCTGGGTTTGATCCATCACCGTTCTTTAGCCCACTCTGCCACCCCAGTTCAGACATGGCTATATGCAAATCAGTCTGACCCTGTGCCTCATGGGAACAGTCCAGCCCGAACTGCCAAGCCATGCCTTCCCTGGACCGGAAACAAGCTTCCGAGGACCGGTTTCTGGCATTCCAGCCGTCTTCAGCCCGGCTTGCTTGAATCCAGTGGCAAAGTGAGCAAGGGACTCACGTCTGAGTATACCCTGCCACACTTATGGCGGCCAAAGCGGTACAAAAGGGGGTGGTGATGGACGGAGCATCTGAACCAATCAAACACTCACACCCAGTCAAAAGATCTGGGTTTGATCCATCACCGTTCTTTAGCCCACTCTGCCACCCCAGTTCAGACATGGCTATATGCAAATCAGTCTGACCCTGTGCCTCATGGGAACAGTCCAGCCCAAACTGCCAAGCCATGCCTTCCCTGGACCGGAAACAAGCTTCCGAGGACCGGTTTCTGGCATTCCAGCTGTCTTCATCCCGGCTTGCTTGAATCCAGTGGCAAAGTGAGCAAGGGACTCACGTCTGAGCATACCCTGCCACACTTATGGCGGCCAAAGCGGTACAAAAGGGGGTGGTGATGGACAGAGCATCTGAACCAATCAAACACTCACACCCAGTCAAAAGATCTGGGTTTGATCCATCACCGTTCTTTAGCCCACTCTGCCACCCCAGTTCAGACATGGCTATATGCAAATCAGTCTGACTCTGTGCCTCATGGGAACAGTCCAGCCTGAACTGCCAAGCCATGCCTTCCCTGGACCGGAAACAAGCTTCCGAGGACCGGTTTCTGGCATTCCAGCCGTCTTCAGCCCGGCTTGCTTGAATCCAGTGGCAAAGTGAGCAAGGAACTCACGTCTGAGCATACCCTGCCACACTTATGGCGGCCAAAGCGGTACAAAAGGGGGTGGTGATAGACCAGCGCAATATGGTTCAATTAACATGTATGCACATACCCACACCAGAACTATACAGCAAAAAAATAAACAGATAAACACGTTTCATAACTTCTGCCAGTCCCATTGAGTTCAAACAGCCATGTGTGTAACCCCTGAGCCTTTCAAGTTCAGTGTAGCTCAAAAGCACTCCGGGCTTGACCAACCCAAGATCCTCCCCAGACCATGAAACTCAAACGACGTATTTGAAAGACATGCCAATACTCGTTCTTTAAATAATGTGGTGTACGCACCTCATGAGTGCTTGCTGGTTCATATGAATCAAATACTACGTGCAGCTGAGCACACAACTTTGTGCATGCACTTTGAATCATCCATACACAGTCCACGCCACATTTTTGTGCATTCCCCTAAAATATAGTCCATACACCACTTTGAGCGTGCAACCCAAAACTTCAGTGCAAATGTTTGCCCATTTTTAAGTCTCGCCTAGACGGTGTCTTCGAAACATTTTGTTTTCTATCAGAGGGCTTAGAGACCGCCTATTACTTGCCACTGGTTGCTTTTTATTGGTCTGTTGGTGTAGACGTCTTCCTCCTCCTTTTTTGCCCCTCACCTGGAGCATTGATTCAGTACTTGTGTCCTTCCACAGCTCATCTTTTTGGGTACAACTTTTTTCTTTGTGTTTAAGCACCCTACCAGAGTGCGTCTTTTGCTTCAGGCTCCCTCATTTGCTACTTCTCACCCCTCTATGTCCCTCCCTTGTCTCCCTGCCTTCCCCCATTCACACATAATCCCTCATTCTGTTGTCTTTGTTGGCTTGTCCCCACCTTCCTTCCTTTGTCCGTGTTGCCTTTCCCCCACCACCCCTTCCGAAGTCCCTGTTGCCTCAGCCCCCTCCCATTGTTTCTGTTGCCTTGACTGCACCCTCCCTTCTGTCGTTTCTTGCATTGGCCTGCACCATACCTCTGGTTGTGCCTCTTGCATTGGATACACCCTCTCTCCTGTTGGCTCTGTTGCCTTGGAATTGCTCATTTTGCATTGCCCCCACCTTCCCTCTCATTGTCCGTGTTGCCTTGCTCCTGCCCTCCCTCCCTTTGTCAGTGTTGCCTTGCCTCCACCCTCCTTCCTGTTGTCTTTGTTGCCTTGCTTCCACCCTCCCTCCTATTGTCCACGTTTCCTTGCTAGTTCTCTTCCCCCTCACTTTGTCTTTGTTGCCTTGCCCCCTCCCTCCCTATGTCTGTTCTGCCTTGCCCCCACCATCCCTCCCTTTGTCTGTGTTGCCTTGCCCCCACTCTCCCTCCCGTTGTCTGTGTTAACTTGCCCCCACCTCCCTCCCGTTGTCTGTTCTGCCTTGCCCTCACTCTCCCTCCCATTGTCCGTGTTGCCTTTCCACCACCCTCCGTCCCATTGTATGTTACCTTACCCCTACTCTCCCTCCTTTGTCTGTGTTTCTTTTCTAGTTCGCTTGTCTGTGTTGTTTTGCAACCCTTCCTTCCTTTGTCCATTTTGCCTTGCAGCCACCCTCCCTTTGTCCGTATTGCCTTGCCATGTCCGTATTTCCCCCTCATTTATCTGCCCTCCCTCCTCTGTCCATGTTGATCCTGTGCCATGACAAAAAGAGTTCAATGAAGTTGCTACTGTTGTCTGCATCATAGTGCTTTTGCTCTCTCTCCCTCCCACCATCTATGTTGCCTCCCCACCCATCTGCCTTCCCTACGTTGTCTCCCTTCCGCCATCTATGTCGCCTCCCCCACCCATCTGCCTTCCCTACGTTGTCTATTTTGCCACTCCACTTTCCATAACAAAAACAAAAGTGGACACCACTGGCTGCATCCTAGCCAATTCTCTCACCTGCCTTACCACTTTCCCTCTGTGTTGCTTCACTTTCCACCCTCCAGTGCTGGCCACATCATATTGCTTTAAAAAAAAAAAACTTTCAGCCATACTGCTCAGCAACCCTGCTGCTGTAAAACATAGCTAAACACATTGACTAAACCAATTCCTTTAGTAGACAAGACCTATTTGCTTTGCCAATACTTGTTTTTTGTTGCAATTTTATAATCGCAAATTCAATCCAAAGGTATTTGAGCTCTTTAAATCAGCTCCAGTTACATTACACAAAGACACATTTATTTTAGGTCGAAGCCTACCTGATAGCAGAGCTGTCTTTTTGTGAAACACTTCTTGTGGCTATTCTGAAAGCTTTCCTGGAATGTATTCCACCTATCCTGCATCCTTCTCAGGCGGGCTTTCGTGCTTGTCACTCTACAGAGTCCGCCCTGCTCTTCTCCACAGAGGCTCTACGGAAACATGTGGACGAGGGCCAGACCGTGGCACTGATTCTTCTCGATCTCAGTGCCGCGTTCAACACTGTGGATCATCACACCTTGCTGCAGTGTCTCAGAAGGGGTGGAGTGGTAGGGAAGGCCTGGGATTGGCTGGACTCGTTTCTCCACGAACTTAGTTTTCGCGTTGAGCAAGGACCCCATAGGTCTGAGGCTTTTAAACTGGAGCAAGAGGTTCCTCAGGGTTGCAGCCTGAGCTCCACCCTTTTCAACCTTTATGTGGCACCTGTGGCACTGATAGCTGAGCAATATGGAGTGGAAGTGGTAACGTACGCAGATGACACACAGCTGGTTGTGGCTCTGACACAGCCGGCTGAGCAGGCAGCCAGTAAGTTTGCGTCCTGCCTCCAAGGATTGGCCGTCTAGATGGCCAATAATTGTCTCAGACTGAATGGTGACAAAACCGAGGTGTTGATTGTGGGCAAGTCACCATCGGTCTGGACATCGGCTTGGTGGCCACAGTCCTTGGGTCCTTTACCGGGGCCTAAGGATCAAGTTAAAAATCTGGGAATCTGGATTGATTCGAAAATATCTTATGAATACCATACAAAACGTGTGGCCGGAACCTGTTTTGGCATTTTGCGTAGCCTTAGAAAAGACACTTGATTTGCTCCCTGTGACATCAAGGAAAGCCCTGGTCCATGCCCTGGTCACTTCCAGGCTGGACTATGGGAACGTCCTTTATTTAGGAGCTAACGTGAGGTGTCTTCAGAGACTACAGCATATTCAGAAGGCTGCCGCCCGCTTGGTGTTGATGTTGCCTAAGAGAGCTGCCTCAAAAAAAGCCTTGGACACACTCCACTGACTACCCATTAGGGAACATATTCTGTTTAAAGCCCTGTGTGTCTGCCACAGGATTGCGCAAGGGAAGGGTCCTTGCTTTCTGCGCAACCTGCTTAAAGGGTATACTCCTTCCCGCCTACTGAGGGCTAGAATGGGAGGTCGATCCTTCCGTTTTCTGGCTGCCCGTCACTGGAATACCCTGCCCCTGAGGTTGCGCGTCGAAACCTCTTAGGTGGTCTTCCGGAAAGATAAAAAAACGTACTTATTTCCTAGGGATTAGTTCTTGATCGGGCTGGAGGTGGTGGTAACTGTGGGACTTCGGGGCCAATGTCTAGCCCGGGTACACACTGGTTAGTGTAACCAGGCGTTGTGTAAGCTCAGGATTATTATTATTATTATTATTATTGCTTACCATTGGCTTTGTGTATTGTAACTCAGAGTTGCTTGCTTTCTGTTTGCTGGCTTTATTTGTTTTTGGCTGTCCAGCATGTCTTTGTCTCTCCAGTGGAGCATAGCCCGTTTACCAACTCTTTGATTGGCTCTTTGTATTCCTCCACGAGTGCTCTCTGTTTATAAATAGGCCTTTTCATTTTCAGCCACATGCATCAAGCAAAAATCCAGTCGCAAACGGGCAGATTCTCAGAATCTGCCCCTTTGCGACCGGTATTTTTGCATTTGGGATGCATTATCCCAAATGCAAAAATCCCAATTTAAGGAATCTCTAAATTGAGATTCCTTAAATTGCGATTGCATTTAAGGAATTCCAAATTGAGATTCCTTAAATGCAATGCATCAAAGTCAAAAAATTTGCGATTTTGCTAATAGGAGTAGCAAATTACCATGAAGTTCAACTTCATGGTAATTTGCAAAAACTTTGAAAAATTCACTTTTGTGCATTTTTCAAAGTTTCATGTTGCGCACACACATGCCCTAAGGGCATGTGTGTGCGCAACATATGTGCACAGATCAATTTCAGGGGTGCAACAGGATGTCCTTTGGACACCCCTGCACCCTTGAAATTGCATTCTCAATTTGCGATTTGCTAATTGCGATTCGCAAATTGAGAATGTCTTCCCATTTATTCCAATGGGCCTCTAGGCCCATTGGAATGAATGGGGAAGTATTCCTTAATTGCGACTCGCAATTTGCGTGTTGCAATTAAGGAATATTAAAAAATCGCAATTTTTTTAGCGATTTCTTCATGCATAGCCTTTTGCTATTCCGTATTAGCGAATCCTTATTTTTCGCTAATAAGGAATCGCAAATTGCATTGTTGATGCATGTGGGCCATCGTTCTTGTCACATTTACTGTGCATTCAAAGACAGAGGTCAAATGTTAGGCTCTGTCTTCCGAGGGAGCTTGATGTGTACTTTTCTTTCTCTAACTTTAAAGTGAGAGTGAAAATCTTGCTGGGTCTAGGTGCTGGGAAAGCAAAGGCTTTTTTCTAGCGCATACCAACTTTTAAATGTCTGTAATTGAACTGTGCAAATATTGCAGAGTATATCAGCATTCGGAAAGCACAAGTGAAGCACATTTATTTTCTAATTCTGAATGTGGTGGAAACAAATATTTTAATATGATCACAACGAATCAATAGACTTGGTGATGCCATTTCCACATATTATCATTTGTGCACTGTATAGTTACATCAGTAAAACTATGTTTGTGCAGATGTAATGGTCATTTGAACTGAAAACATGTTGTCTGTAATGGCAGTGCACTACGACACCAGGCATACTCTACTCCACACTGTGCCACTCCACTCTACAGACACTCTGCACCACCCTATAACACTCCACCTTATGCCGCTTCACGATACTTCACCCTACGACACTGGACACCACTCTACTGCACTCTAAGCCACTCCACTCTGCACCACTCCACGCCACTCCACTCAATGCCACTTGACTCAAGGCCACTCCACTTCACACCACTCAATTCTGCCCCACTCCACTCTGCGCCACTCCACTCTGCGGTACGCCTCTCTTTGATACTCCATTCTATGATACTCCACTCTTTGGCAGTGTTCTACACTCCACTGTGGGACATTTTACGATGCTCCATGCCTCTCTATCCTATGACGCTCTATACCACTTCACTCCGGGCCAATCTACAGCACTCTTTGCCACTCTACGCCATGCCACTCCACTCTACACCACTTTACTCCACTCTATGCCACTCTATGCTGTGCCACTCCACTCTGAGACTTCACTCCACACTACTCCATTCTGAAGCACTCCACTCTGCACCCCTCCATTCTACACCACTCCAATCTGTGACACTGTACTACACTACACTCTACTCCACTCTAAAACATTATACTCCACTCTTTGCCACACTAACTACTCCACTTTACGCCACTTCACTGTTGGCCACTCTACTCCATTCTGTACCATTTCATGACTCTACGGCTCTACTCCAGTCAATGCAACGTCATTCTACTAAATGCTATGCCACTCTGCGTCACTCTGCTCAACGCCACTAACTTTTAGCCATTCTGAACAGCAGCAATGCTGGTGTACAGCATGGCTAAAACACAGTGGCCTAGCAACTCTTGCATAGGTGAGACCTATTGGCTTTGCCAGGTATTGTTGTTTTTAGCTGTGGGCACATAAAAAAAGTCCATCACCACGCTCTGCCCCACTTGAATGTTAAATAGCTGATTGCCCTCCTGTTCAGACCTATTAAAGTACAGCTTGTACAGCTGAAGATCATAACCTTTTCTGGGGGTTGCCAATGGGTGCTTGAATCGCTAACAGTTTTCTTTTTTACCCCCAAAATGTAAAAAACATAAACCTGTTTATTTTGCTATTTATACCACCGCCAAGTGGCTTCAAGCCGTGTGTGATACTGTCAGTAACCTTTTAGCAAACAGAATGTTGCACTTTGGGCCTTTAACTTTACTTTAACATTGCAAAAAAAAAAAGTTACGAATGGCTGAATGTCGCATGTGACATTCAGCCACTTGGCATGTATGATTTAAAATTGTATAACATTTACTCATTCATTTCTAAAACGTTACACTTTGTTTACTATGCCAAACTATAAGCAAACATTTCAACTATTTTCAGGGTGTTCCTGCCTCCATATGAATCATACTATTTTTAAAAAAAATCTTTTTATTGGTAGTTTCAGAAAAAAGAACAATTTCAGGTAAACAAACATACAGATCATCATGTTACCGCATCCCACATCCCAGAATGATACTAATCATCTATAGCATATACAGAAGAAAAAAAAACCCTATACTTGTCCAAATAATCCTCATCCTTAGGTACAAAGAGCAGGACTTAGATCGATTACACGTCAGCAATACTTTGCAAATAGGCAACCAGGTAGGACCAATAGTCTCTTGGGCGTGATCCCAATGGCAGTTCTTCTTCATATGTGAGCAACGTTTCATGGCAGTATGACATGTCACAAATCCATTGGGCAGTCTTCGGAGTGTGTTTACTCTCCCAGGGCAATGAAATTCGCCGATTAGCTAATAGCAATGCAATCAAACAAAATTTGCGTCTTGCCGCTCTTACAGTGGGTAAAATGCCCAACAAACAGGTACGGACTGAGCAATCAATGGGGACCCCAACCATCTCACCCAGCAGTTCAGTGACTTTCCCCCAATACTCCATCACGGGTGGACATTCCCATGCCAGATGTATAAAGTCTGCGGAGTCATGTCTACACCTTTTGCAGTGTGCATCCTGTCTCAGGCCGAATTTATGAAGTTGAGCCGGTGTATGATAAGTTTGATGCAAATATTTGTAGTGTAATATTCTCAAGTTGCCATTAGGGGTTACTCTCTCGGTTACTGAGCAAGCTTCTTGCCATTCTTCCTCTGTCAATAGAGTCTCTAAACCCCTATTCAATCTTGCACATGCTTTGTGTGTAGTTTCTGCTATCTCCTCTTGCACTACTTTATACAGCCGTGATATGAGCTTTTTATCATTGGGAGACGTGATGATTAATTGTAATGCGTTTAATTGTGGGGGTTCGGCTGGATATGTAGGGTAATGTTGTTTGATTGCAGCTTGCAGTCTATGAAGTGTGAAGCGGAATAGCAATGTTTGATTACTAACATAGTCAAAGTCTTGCATTTGCTTAAATGAACCCTCCTTATATAAATCCCCTAGCGTACCAATTCCTATCTGTTTCAGTAGTCCCATACCCACCCCCTCCTGCGTGACGGACAAGTTAGGATATTGGTGTAATGGGAGAGCAGGAGCATATATAGGGAATTTGTTTGTTAGCTTCGTAATTTGATACCAGGCAGCATTTGTTGTGTCCACCGTGTTAATGTCTTTGCTGTGCAATGGTGGCCGTTTATGCGTTAGGATCGCATTTAATGGAATAGGATGTGCATCACTCTCCTCAGTGGCTGTGTGAGTGAGAAAAGGAGTCCTATGATACCAGTGATGTGCGTATTGAGCCTGAGCACATAGATAATATAGCTTAAGATCAGGGACTTTAAAACCCCCTTTTGAGTATGGCAGCCTTAGGGCTCTCAACTCGATCCTAGCTTGTTTACCTGCCCATATTAATTTAATAAGCAAAGCTTGTATCTGTCGGAACACTTCGGGTGGTGGTGTAATGGGTACATTATTAAACAAGTATAGAAATTTAGGAAGTACTACCATTTTGACTACCGCTAGTCTGTCTGCCAGCGACAGTGGTAGCTGGATCCATCTTTCAATTTTGGTCGTAATGGTGCTTACAGCTTTAACGTAGTTGTCCCGTATTACAATTGCTGGATCCCTGTTAAACCACACTCCCAGATACCGCACCAAGTCTTGCTGCCACCCCAAAGGGAATTACTGTAGTATGCGGGGTCGTACAATCCGTAAGGGGAATTATAATCGATTTATCCCAGTTTATTTGGAGCCCAGAGCGCAGGCCATATTTAATGTATTCTCTCAGCAGTGGGGCCAGATTGCATTCTGGATCTCGTACGTAGAGCAGCATGTCGTCTGCGTACATCGATATATGTAGGGGTCTCTCTATAAATTGCAAGGCCGAGTGACGATGCCTTTGTCTAATTTTACAAGCTAAAGGCTCCAGTGCCAAGGCAAATAAGAGTAGTGACAGTGGGCAGCCCTACCTTGTTCCCCTTTCTATTGTGATGATGCCAGACATATAGTTATTGACTCTGATCCTAGCAACGGGTTTGGTGTAGAGTATCTTGACCCACTGCTGAAAGATGGGAGGGAACCCCATTCTTCCATTTGAATTATACTATAAAACCAGCATTGTTTGAGCCAATCCTTTTAGCTTTTGTAAAGGTTTATATCAAGATTCATAATATACAATGTAGATACAGCAAAAGCGGTGGAACATGGCTGGTGGCTGAAGCAAGAGGAGCAGTATCTGGTTCTATCATACAAAAAGAATAAGACAACACAAGTAGCAACAGTGTAAACATTCTACATAGTTTTAGACAGCCTGGATTTCTTCACACATATGATCCATCAATTCTAATTCTGGTGACAGATCCTACACTATGTGTAATTAACCTCTCCCTTATAGCGGTGACAATGCAAAGCATTCTTAGATCAAGGTAAAGATGTACCAATGATCCAGCTACTCGATGTTGTGTAGTCCCATGTTATACCTCAACAGTATAATTCCACTAGTGATGCTAAAGCACCATGATGTAAAATACAATAGCTGTATTATTATTTTTAAACAAAATGTTAATATTTTATACATTGTAGGCAGACTAACTTAGCAATATGTTTAACGCTTTCCTGATGCAATCATTACTGTCACATTAGTTTTTGCATAAAGTGTCTTGTTTTAGATTTTCTGCGTTGTCGTCTGTATATACCATTCAGTTTGCTTCATTGTCTTTAGAATGTGTCAACATAGTAAAAACGGTGAAACTTGTGTCACCTGGGTATAGGTGGGGGGTTTATCTCCTGTATAGCATCAATCAATGAACTGTTGGTGTGGTGTAGTTGGGGCTCCCCTGCGCACCCCTCCCCCCTCGCTAGTGGTTTGTTTAGGTAAACACGTGGGTGTTGTCATAGTAATTTCGTGTTAGGTCTGTCGCCACTGTGTGATCTGGGCTAGGTAGAGTCTCCATCTGTGGCATTACTCTCTAAGGCAGAGGTCTTCAAACTTTTGGATGCCAAGACCCCCCTGTCAACATTTGAGGTGTAAGGACCCCCTCTTGACAAAACTTTCTAAACCTGTCGGCAGGGCTACTGGAATTATGAGGCAGGTGAGGACCAAATTACGCGACAGACTTGACTAAATTGTGTTGGAAGAAAATGTAAATGATGTTATGTGATGCCGCGTATTTTGGGATAGCATTGCTTTATTATTTTGACATTTTTTACACACAGTAACACTGAGGAGAGATTTCACCCCATCAGTGCCCGTTTATATCCAAAATACAGCAATTAACATTAGAAATATTTCTAGTCAACCTTTGTGAAGGGCTTTCCACTCCGCAGGAATACGTGCTGCCACATTAGAAGCTCACCTGGCCCTGGCCAGGAGAAGCAGGGGTCCCTTAAAACCCTGGCGGTTTTGTGTAGAGTTAAGTAGTTTACCCATGTAGCTTTCCTCTCATCCCCTCCCTTCCAACGCTCTCTCCTCTCCTAACCCCGGATCCCTCTCTCTCTCTTTGCAGGCCATTTTCTTGCACCCCTTTTTACAAATTTTGAACTCTTCCCATTCAACCTCTCACTTCACCTTTTATCACCTCTTACCATTCTGTCTTTTCACTGCCCTCATCTCTAACAGTCTCTCGCTTTTATCTCATGGCCTCTCTCGTCCCGTCATCTCCTGTGCCCCTCAGCTCTTCTCATTCACCTCGTCTCTCGATTCAAATTTTTGTCTATTTGTATCTTACACCTCTCCAGTACCCCATTCATCTTTCACATCTCCCCTTTGTTCTAACAGAAGCCCTCACCTTTTGCTCACACTCACTTCTTGCATGTTCTCACTTCTCTTCAGCAATTCACATTTCTCCTCATCCCTGACCTCTTCAATCTAATTCTCTCACTCCCTTGCTGTCCTTTCTCATCTCTCCCCACCAAGCATACGGGTTGGACCCGTATGCTCCTCTCAGCCTGTGCCCCTCTGCTTATTGTTCCCTAATTCAAGAAGGCATGAGTTGTCTGTCTCGCTGTTTTGGTGTAGGCCGCGCAGTTATGGAACTTGCACCCTCCTTTGCTTCGCTCCACCAAGAATCTATTATCCTTTAGGACGATATAAAAACCTTTCTCTATGCTATGTAGATTACCCCATTTGGCTGGTTCTCCTTCAGTTTGTTTCTCATTTGCCTTCAGGCAGCAGATGGTTATTAGCCCCAGGACAGCTTTTGGTAACAGTAACGCACTGCAAATGTAAATAATAATAATAGGCAGAAGCAGGAGAGTCACTAGACCAGAACTTCGGAGGTGGGGGCTAACACTCCCAGCCAGGGCTGGTCCTAACACTGGTCGCACACGGTGCAACTCTTTTTTGGTGCCCCACCCCAGTTTCCTCCTTCTCCATGAATTCCTTCACTGCCACTCACCAACAATGCACCTTTCTGACAAACATTTCATTTTTTTATAGTGCTACTCATAGTTTTATCACGCTCATTTCTGTGATATGCATGGTACATATTCTTTGTAACAGGCACATTAACCCTCTGCACTGTGTGGGTGACAAGAGTGCCCATGTGAGTGCACGGTGAGCGATGCAACAGTTTGAGAGTAGGGTAAAGGGACTGCATGCAGGGTGAGTGAGGTGGCATATGAATTTGGGTGCGGAGACAAGTACAGAACAGGACGAATGAATGTATGATTACTGATGGGCTTGTCTGAGTGAGTTGCATATTGAGCAGTGAGGGGGACAGGTGAGTGAAGTGTCACATGAGTGCAGGATGAGTAGTGTACTTGTGTGACTGCTGGGTGAGGTATAGGGTGAATAGCGCAAGTGCATTGTGAGTGCCGAGTGATCACTGTGAGTGCATGGTGGAGTAAATAAATATTGTGTTGATCCTGCAACAAACTCAAAGTCCTGTGGTTAGGGTTGCCAGCAGATTATTTTGATGGCCCAGTCGGTACAAAAAAAAAACTGTCACCTAAAGCTGTATTCTCAGCACTTTCCTGTGAATACTTCAAACAGCAAATATAAATGAAAAGCACTTTTAATTGTGTTCTAGGGCTGCCTCAATGATCCATGACTGATAATTAAAGAGAACAAAGACAGAAAAGTCACATAACGAATGCATACATAATTTTTTATTTATAAGTCCATTTAGTGTCAAGAGGAGGTCTTTGCAGGCATTTTTCTTTTGGCAACCCTACTTTATATTCCTTTTCATGAAATGCATTCTCACACTACAGCAGTAATTGTAAAATACAAATGTAAGGAATAGGCAGAGTGGGGACCCAGGGGGTACTGTAACCAGGAAAAAACTAAGCCTCTGTAACCAGTTTACAAAGGCATGTAAATATGCAAATGGTCTTTAAAGACCTGTGAAAAACTCGGGCGTACCGGAGATAAAACTCCAGACACTACCCAGCTGAGCCCCCAGCAGCTGGAGTTGCACTGCAGCAGCCCAGGCTGAGACACAGGACGGGGAATGGGTGGTGGGGGTGAAGCCCTTGGGCCTGGGCAGAAGTGTGACTGGGAAGGCGTGACCCCCTTTGCATCGCTCCACGGCCCCCCTGGGGGTCGCGCCCCACAGTTTGAAGACCCCTGCTTTAATGTGACCAAGATCACATCCAATGCCCAAGCAAAATCGGCTTTCTCATAGCCCTCTTGATTTCCACGAGAAGCAGAGTGGTCTCACACTCTGCCCCCCAGGGGTCCTGAGTTCCAGTTGTGAAAGACAGACCCAGGGCTTTAAGCGGGATGAAAAAAGTGTGGGTGTTTCTAATAGGGGAGGGGCCTTTGTAATTAAGGGCGTGGCTTAAAGGTGTAAATTACATTTCAGTGATTTCGGTATGCAACGGTTACCACGCATTTTTTACAACGCGGTACCGTTACCACGCTACTTTTACCACGCAAGTCGTTACCACGACTTGCGCTGGGGGGCGCTCCAGGATAGTAAATTGTTTAATTTACTATCCAACTCCTTCCCTAGAGTCCACGGGGACTGGAGTTGGAATAGTAAATTAAAAAATTTACTATCCAGCGCCCCTCCACGCAAGTCGTGGTAACGACTTGCGTGGTAAAAGTAGCGTTGTAACGGTACGCGTTGTAAAAGAACGCGTGGTACCGTCATACATCCGTGATTTCCCTAACAAACCAGCCAAACTTGTTTTTGTGTCATCTCTGAGCTTTCTGTTATTTCACCCAGATACATAGCACAATAATTGAGGTACGCCTAAAACCAGTCAGTACTATTGACTTTGTCAATTGTTGTTAGCTTTTTAAGACAAAAGAATAGCAACAATGATTTTATTATAAAAATTAATAATGAGAATGTTTTAATTCTAAAATTATAAGACAATGAAATAAACATTACTGATGCCTGTGGTGGAAAGGGTAGTGATCTTCAGTATCTTAACCACTCCTGTTATGTTCAGACATAACTACACATCTCATCCAGCTGCAGATCTTATATCCCATCTCACATTTTTCTAATTTATTCAATACATGCACAGTTATTAAAAACCATTGCATACAAAAGGAATATTAAAAGTGATACAATTCTTAGCGAAGCAGTTCAGGAAGCTCCATGAGTTTCCAGGGGGTTTCTTCAAAGCGAGGCTATGCACATTAAAGATGTTTTTAGGTCAGTCACTTCTCTTCTGCATGTTCTGAATCCTCTTGCTAGGAAAATTGATTTGAGCTAGTTTCATCGCTCTTTCAGAGGGTGGGCCAAGCACATGCTATGTGTTCGATCGATTCCCAGGGAAAGTTACACAGCCGGCATTTGGTCCTGCCGTCCCGGTTCCATCTTCTCAGGGCCAGGTCCAGTGTTGGGGAGTCTCCAAACAGTCCTATGACATGACATTTTACTGCTGCAGAAAGGCCAGCATCCAGGTAGGGTTGGAGGTACATGGCTTTGTAGCTGTTTGTGACCAAGTAGGCGTGTGTTCGCTTTGCCAGCGAACTCTTATCTGTAATGAAAGATGTACCGCAAGGCTTTATTTAATATAGTTTTAAAGGGCAGTGGTGAGCGTGCCTCTCTCAAAGCTACTTCCAGATTTGCAATTGCCGATCCAGGTATGCACTAGGTGCAAAAGACAAGTCTTGGGCCTCCATTTCTTTCTATAGAAGTTGATTTAGTGTGCTTTACAAACAACCCATGATGCCTTATGTTTTGGCTGGTGGGTCCAAACACCAAGCAAATTTGGGTCGGGGAGGCCACAGGAGGTAATAAAAAAGATCTTCTGATATGTTCTTAGGACCTGGGTGTCTAGAAGCTGCACATCCCTGCCATACAGGGCTTCTGTGCCATATACGATCGTTGGTATCAACTTTGCCCCAATTTCCTCCAAGAGGGGCTTTGAGGCAGGCCTGCACAGATGCTTGGCCAGTTTTCTGAAGGCATGTATGAGGGATCCTGCCCTATTACCAATATACTTATTGTGCAGTAGGGAGAATCCTTTAATGTCAATTTGAACGTCCAGATACTTATAGGTTTTATCTATGGGAATCTTACTGTTACTCCAGAACTAGTCGCTGTCTTCGTTTACTCTCTTCTCTATTATCATTTTTTTTGTTCTTCTGTGGGTTCACCAAAAGGTGGTTCTAGATAGAGTAAGAGTGTAAGAGATTTAGCTGTCTCTGTGAGCCGAATTTGGTCTGGCTCATCAAGAGTGTAGCGTCTGCATAACATAGACTACCCAGGTGCTTTCCACCTAGTTTAGGGTGATGGGCTGAGAGGTCGGTCTGAGCAATTGCCAAATCTGCCAGATTGATGTTAAAGAGGAGCGATGCAAGGTCGACTGTAGTTGGGATTTTTCTTGAGGCGGTGCTCCCGGCTCCCACCTTTATGCACACCCAGGTGTTGGTATGGAGGTCCTGTATTGTATTAAGTAGGTGTTGTGGAATCCTGAGGGTGGTTAGTTTTGGTCTAAGAAGAGCTCTTGGGACCAAATCGAAGGCTGCCTTTAAGTCTACGGAGCAAACGTAGAGGAGGGAGTGGCTTGATATCTATTTTTAATCATGAGTGCAATGGTCATTAGGTTGTCATTAGTACCCATTCCTTTTCTTAATCCAGTTTGGCTTGGTGGTATGATGTTATTGGATACCCAAGATTCTTAGTAGTCTAGGAGGAAGCCCCCATAGTATTTTGCGGCATGGTCTGCAACAAAATTTGCCTGTAGTTTCCTGGGATGGAGGGGTCTCGGCCTTTGAAGATCATTTGTATGATGGCCCCGGGCCATGATGATATGATTATATGATAAAAAGGATTTGTATAGCACTCGTTTACCAACGGTTTCTTGGCGCTGGGGTAGAAAAACGTGATCAGAGGGAGGGGGATGCAAATTAATGGTTGTATGCCCGAGAGAATAACCACGTTTTAAGGAATTTCCTGAACACGGGATAGGACTCCGTTTGGCGTAAGGTGTGTGGCAGTGAGTTCCAGAATTAGGGTGTGAGAAAAGTAAATCTCAGCCCCCCGTGTTTCTTGCGCTTGACAGTGAGGGGTGTCAGGAGATTTGCGTTGGACGAACGGAGGGAGCGGCTAGGAATGTAACGCTGGATTCTGTTGGAGATAAAAGCAGGCCCATGAGATGAGAGAGCTCTATGGGTCAGGCAGCCAATTTTAAACAGGCAGCGTTGTGCCACTGGAAGCCAGTGGAGGTCCTTGAGGAGGGGTTTCACATGATGTCTAGCTGCCTGGTTCCGGACCAGCTGAAGCTTCTGCAGCTGGTAGGCGGGAATCCCGGCATACAGTGTAGTGTAGTTCCTATCTTCCCAATAGGCTCTGCGCATTGGAATAATACCTACAGCAGTAAAGGCCTAGGCCAGACGTTAACTAGGTCTACTACTGTCGATACTAGACTTAAGTTTTGGGTTTGCCAGCGTAGCTCAGAGTTCGCTAGAAACTTTCTCGAATGTTCAGGAAAGAATTAACTCCCCTGATTAGACAAGAAGGGATTTAGTTTCTGACAACCATAGAACATGACAACTTTGCTTTCCCCTAATCAAGAGTGTATCTCCAGAGTCGTGTGAGCACAAGGCAATTATTTTACTCAGTCAGTACGTGCATTCTTAGTCTCATCAGATTGTAGAGAAAAGAAAGAGACGGGCGTGTTCAATAAAAAGGTGTTATTTATTGATCAGTCTCTTTTCTCGTACAATAGAAATGGATCGATATTATTGCAATACTTATAGTTAAGTAAAGTGCATACATTAAAAGCAATAGTATAAAATAATACTGTAAAAACATTGATATGGTTTCTGAGCCATATGATGTTTAAAATGATTAAAATATATTTACATACACATATACATTTGACTAAACGTACTCAACTGGTGTTTCTAAATACGCCTACCCCGTGTACCTGACCTAAGTCTAATGCGTGGGCGGGAATAGAAAGTTACAGTTTAAGTTAAGTTTGTTTTTGCCAAGCGAATAGCTAAAGAATTCTCTGTGAGGGGTTATTCAGTTCTGTACCTGGAAGTTAGGATGAATGAGGAATGGTATCTCTTTCTCTGCTCTCGATATTCCAGGCTGCCTGCGAGGGCTGCCCGAAAGCGCCGGTGCTGGGTCTCTCGGCAGGAGATAGCAGCGCGTCTCTCAGCGCGTCAGGAAGGCGGGGCTGCTGCCAGCGGGGTCTGCTCTGCTTCTGGGCTTCGGCAAGTATGGCTGCTCCGTCTCGTCACCACGCGTGTGTTTGCATAGGGCAAGATCGGCAATATTTATACCTTAAAGGTGCCGAGATTGACGTAAGGATGGACATAGATACGTCAATAAAGATGTCATACGACTTGCTCGTTAGCACATTCTTTTACTGAAGTTCTCTGTGAAATCAAAACAATGGCCGCACGGATTTTCCAGGTTGTCATAGGTTTGATTTGTTATGAGAACGTCGTATGCCTTATCAGGGGCTGGAGGAATGTCGCTTGTCTAATTAGATCTCAAGCGTTATGATCTAATCAGATAACACGTTCCTGTGCCGTAGTGTGACTGCGTCAGATAACGGTATCTGCATCATGGGGGCTTTTCTTGCCTCATGGGCTGACTGTTAGTTAACTTGATAGTTAGTTTAACCAGAATAGGGTCAGGAATAGGGGGATCGATTCAGAACCTATAGGAATACATGACACCCACTCCACGCTAACTATGGTCATATTTACTAATCTATGCATAGTATAACATAGTACAACATACTATAGAGTATAGTGTATACCTCACCACCCCAAAATACATAAATGCATTTTGAAATTTTCAAATATACTGAAAAATTGCAGTCATATATATTGTATGCACTTAAGCTATGAATTAAACGCTAAAGTAAACACGCATTTGTAGACATTATTGCTCATTTGGTATATGAGAAATACACATGAAATGGCTCTTAATATGGCTATACAGAAAGAAAGTTCGAGACCATCTCATCACATAATAAAATATTTGTGAACATACCAGCGGGCAACTAAAGTTTATAAAGTATCTAAAGATAGAAATCTTAGTTCTCTAGGAATAGTTTCTTACTTTAAGCAGAAGATAAGTGTCCCGAAAATTTTGTAAGAAATAATTTGGGGCTGCTAAAAAATTGTTGTCCGTGAACTGGCGGGAAAAATTGTTCATGTGACTTTATTTTTAAAGTTGAAGGCCGAATTTAGGGAACGCCGTGTGCGAGCTTGCTCAAAAGTCTCTATTTCTGTTCGGGAGAGAACATCATATCATTAAGGCTTTCGAAAAAACTGTCAACAGCTTCATGGGAAAGTTCCACTAAGTCGGAAATAGGTGTAACCATGCATTCGTGCGCATGATTGTCTCCATTGACATTCTGATTCGCATTGCTGACAGAAGGTCGTACCTGATCGATGCTGCTTTCATCTCGAACTTCACTACTCTTCAATCGTAGTGGTGAAGATTCCACGAATGCCGTCATCAGGATTGGCAGCCTTTGAGGGCAGGACAAAGCGTGAACCTTGGTAGGAACCAACAATGTATCTGCATCCACTGGCGCATCCGATTGTAGCGTCAGACAGGTGTCTAACACGCATTCTTCTCCGCATAGCAGACACCTCAATACAGGTAAAACACATCTTTGCCACATTGGTCGAAATGATAGAAACCAAGTCATGTTCAGGTCTCTAAGCCGGGAGAGTCCCAGGATTTTTGATATCCGGTCCCGGTATCCAATGGCTAGGATTGTTTCTTCCATTGTCGCGAGAGTTTGATCTGTGACATGGGTTGCCATAACGAAAAATAAGGACTAGGAATAGGATTCCTGCAATTAGTCCCAGGATCAGGGGAAGTCCGCCAAAAATCGAATGGACGAAATCTGGAAAAATACCCAGTATGGCTTTGAATGGTGTTAATGCCATCGAAAATACTGTCTTAAATACCTTTGAGACCCCAGTGGTATCAGAAGTATTTAAGATTTCGCTCAGGATTTCCGCGAAATGTACGGGGGAATTAGTCGATAATAATGTATGTATCTCTGCAGTCGTCCTTGCGACTTGTAGATCATACGTTTCTTTTGATGACGTGAGCCTTGTAGGCGTCTGAAGAAGCACTGTTTTCATTCTGCTTAAAGTATCTATTCGAATAGAAGTAATTTTCAAACTGGGCCATTCCCTTGCCTCCCTGTCTGGAAAGGAGCTGGGGAACAAAGAACGTCCACAGCACTTGACCTTCGCAGTCGTAGTGACTAGATAAGGAGTCCCGGGCATAAGACTACAACATTTGCGGTCTACAATAAGAATGTAACTCCCATTATAGAGTCTTTGAAAGAATGGTTCTATTTCAGTTGCAGGTGCGCCTTGCTGGTGACATGAAAGGTTGTATGAATTCCCTTCACAGGCTCCATGCAAACTAATTCCGTTACACAGAAGCGTGCCGCTTAGTGACATGGCACAATTGTTGCCACTAAGAAACACTTTCTGTCCTTTATTACTGACACATGCATGTGAATAGGGCAGGATCCAAGTTGTTTTAAGGTACCCCTTCCCCAATTTCTCGTACATGCCAGCCTGTATATATTTTTGGCAGTATTGAAACCTGAAGGTTGAGATTGGAATATTTATGATTCCGTGGATTATCCATTCACTGACAGGTCGTTCTGACATTGTCATTGGTAATCTTTCTAGTTTTTCAATGCTCAAGATTGTATAATCAGCACCCTTTTGCGCCATACCGATTTGTCTATCAGTAAGGTTAAAGATTTGGAATAGTGACGTTGTGTTGATTAAACGCCAAGGCACATAGCCTGAACGCAGATTTTGTAACGTCCAGCCAAGCTGTACAATAGAACGCAATTGTGACTGACCATGTTGTAATAACAGTAAGTCTTGCGATAATATATCGATTGCTGAAGACACAATGCTGTCCAATGAAAAAATTCTGGAGGACAGAGTCATTAACCCATTGTCCACTACAGAAAGTGATTTTTCCAAATTAATACGGTCAATTTCCCGTATTCTCTCTGCTGTTTCAATTTGATTAACCTTCCAGGCCTCATTGTATGCTGCATATACAGAGGCTGCTATGAAACGCTTTTGACGCTGTTTGCGTGGTCCCATTATGAAATCACGCAAGTCAGCACCATCAGTAAGTAAAGTTAGGTGTTGCTTAATTTCAGGCAGTGTGGAAGTTTGTAGCCACTGAAGGCATAATTTGCCCACACTGTAGGTTGTTATTATCCCTGGGTGATGTCTTTGGGGATATCTAGGGTCTGGCCTGGTCATTTTGAAACCTTGTGTTTTGTTCAGGAATCTGTCTTGACAGTTATTAGTATCTGTGGGCCAGATCAACCATTGTTTCCAATCAGGATGTGTTCTGTTTTGGTTTAATATATGGTTTACGTCTATCTCTTCATCTGTATCAGAGTTATTGCTAAACATTGTTGGCTTTGGAATAGACGGTCTATTTAAATCTTTGATTTTGGCTAGACCAAGACAGGTGGTTTGTTGAACAGTGTCATTTAAAAATATCATTTGTTCTGGGATCATGCAAGCTCTAAACAAAGCTTCTAAACCCTGTACTTGCCATTCTTTTGTACCCCAAACACTTTCCAAATCAACATTTTTGTCCCAATAATCAAATCCAAAAGTATTCATTTCTTCGAAGAATGAATCTGAATATATCAACTTTGTGTTGGTTATCATGGTTTTCATCCCTGTCTTGTTTGACAATTTAAAATAGAATGTTTCAGCATTACTTGTGTTAAAACCTGAAAAATATGAATATTTGTCGTAAACGGTTCTTGAGCTCCCTTTTGGAGGTGTTGCACAATGTTCCCATTGATTATAATTTAAAACATTTCTAGGTTGTGCAGATTTATGTAAAAAATGGTTACCATAGTGGTTATAGCAATACATACTATCATAATTTGTAGAACCTTGCAAATAATCATGTTTTGTAAATTTAGCAGACATTACTAAGTCAGACATCATGTTGTTAATGCTTTCGAAGTCCCAATCATCAGCAAATGAGTTTGGTTTTGCAAAGTCACTCAAGGAGATCTTGATTTGGTGTGGATATTTCAGGATCTCGACCGGACCATAAATTTCATAGTCAGTGTTGTCCCAGGCTACCCCACCAGGTATAGGATTGGCTGTGAAGTTGGCTGAAGAAAGTTCTCTTTTCTCGACGTGTGAAGATGTGTGTGGTTTGAGGACCAAGTTGATGTTCTGACTTGCTGTGTCCATTTTAGCATATTTTCCCTCAATGAAGCGTCCCAAAGTTAATATCATGATGAGCCAAAGTATGAGGATAAATGCGCCAAAACCCACCCAAAATTCAATCCATGGAGAAATCAGATATGTTTCTTTCAGTTGGTTCAAAAGTTCCTTAGCTTTGTCTTTAAAGGATTTTGATGATGGCTGTGTCTTTGATTCACTGAGGCTTTCAGAGGAATCATCGAAGTTGATGAAGTAGCCGGATGCAGTTCTGTCAATTGTTCCAATTGCTTCAGGATTTTTGTTTCTTGAATTGTCACCTGGTACTTCATTATAGATTGGTGTGTCTCTGCTAAATGTTTTTATTTGGGTTTTCAGAGGTCTGAGTTCTATTGCATTGTTGCATAGTCCTTGTTGTTCTTCTGTAGGCGTTTCAAATGTGATGAGCCTCTTTGTTAGGACCTCTGTACTGGTAGCCAACCTTGGTGTTCTGCTACTTATTGGGAGTCCACTTGGCCTACTGTTTGTTTTACCAGGTCGATGGATACAACTCGGTTCTCCTTTTTACCAGCAAGTGGCGGTAGTACAACTGATCTTGTCCCGTTGACAGACAAGACAGGAACTGCTTTTCTGTAAGAAGGCCCAAATTCCTTCTTTACCGCGATCTTCTCCCTGACTAGATCCCCGACTTTTGGAATCCAGACAGGTCTTGCTGGGACAGGTGGTGATTCTTCAGTGGTTGTTGGCTGTTGTTTCAACTGTATGTTGCTCAGGTCTTTTCTTGTTTTGTTTAAGTCCTGCAAAATAGCCAAACGGTCTTTGACATCAAAGCTTTTTTCTTTGACCACTGAAGTCTGACTGTCGAGGTCAGAGATAATCATTCTAGTTCCAAATAATAATTCGTACGGACTGAATCCCTTCAGAGAATTTCTTGGCAAGTTATTTAGACTACGTTGGACACTTATTAGATGTTTGACCCACCCAGCTCCCGAACCTAATACCTTTGCCGTTATAGATTGCTTTATGTCACGGTTTTTTCTTTCAACAATTCCGTTCCCCTCAGGGTGAAATGGACAAGAGTACCGCAATTGCACGCCCATGCTGACCATGGCCTCCTTATAAGCCCGAGAGCTAAAAGCAGGACCATTGTCCGAATGCAGCATGCCAATTGCGTATGTGCCGATAAAGACTCGCAAATCTTTTATAACAGTTCTGGCGTCAGCCGTTCGCTGGGGCCACATCCATATAAATCTCGTGCATGAGTCCACTGCAACCAAGATAAATTTATAGTTACCATCCCTTTGTAAGGGACCGCAGTGGTCTAGATAAACACAGGCTAATGGTTTATCCGAGATTAGAAGGGGCGTCTGCGCTGGACGTCTCACCGTTGATACTTTCATTTTTTGACATATTTCACATGCTAGAACATAGTACCTCGTTTGTCTTCTCATTTGTGGCCACCAGTATCTCTGTTTTAATAATGATACTGTGGCTGAGACGCCAGCATGAATAGAAGCAAGCCCTTCGTGTGCCGCTATTATTAGTCCTAACCTATGTTCCATGTTTGGAATTGCCCTATCCCCCACTCCAGGGATTCGGGCAAAAGGAACATTGTTTTCACCAGTTATGTATGAGTATTTTACTGGAAAGCCTTTAGGGAGTGGTTCTATCGAATCCTTTTCTGAAGCGCTGACAGCTTGTAATATTTCGCTGTCTATTTTTGTTTTTGACCGGGTGACGGCAGCTACGGAAGCCGTTTGCACAGCTGCCTTCGCTGCCTCATCAGCCAATGAATTCCCTGCAACGTGAACGCCATCACGTTGATGACTCAGTGTATGTATCACGTGAGTCTTTGGTAGTTCTTTTTGTAAAAGAGCTACTTGTTCCCAGAGCATTTTATGCTTGATTGTGCCACCTTTCGCATCCTTGAAACCGTTCTGAAGCCAGATCTGCAAGTATTCATTATAAGCAATAATACGAATCGCACACTATGAGTGTGGGGAATTCTCGATCGGTATTTTCAAGCGCCATCTTGAATGCTAGTAGTTCAGCTCGCTGAGCTGTACAATCTCCTAGGGATTGTGTTTTAGTGAGGGTTGGTTTAAATTTCCCTTCGTGCCAACGACCTTTAACAATCGCGCACGCAGCACTGTAAGCTTGTTTACCCCCTACTGCGGGTTGTGCTGATCCGTCTGTATATATTATACAGCCGTAGTGATCTAGAGGCAGAATTTCGGTTGGCGGAGGACATTCAAATTCATATTGGAGGAATTCTTGTGTTTTTAAGTAAGGATCAAATTCGTACACCACGTCTGTTGCAGCAAGAGAGTTAGCCCATTGTATCCATCTTGGATGGAGTGCTTTAGCATTTGGAATGCTTGCCTTTGTTACCGCCTCTAAGGCTGGTATTGGTGTCACGATTACTATTCGTTTACCTTGTGCCAGGGCTCGTTCTTTTGCTATAGCTGTCTGTGTTGCTGTAAGAATTTTTTCCGTTGGGCTAAATTTCATTTCAGCCTTAGTGTACAAGTGTGATTTGAATGCAATTGGTACCTTTTCTCCCTCATTAGAGGTCAGGTATGTGAATCCGCATCTCCCTGGGATGACTCGAATCACAAGATTGCGTGTGTTATCACGTGTTTCTAATTTTGTTTTAATTAGCATGTCTGTTTGTAAGGATCTCAAAATTTCTGTGTGTGTTTGAGTCCAATTGGATCTTTTAAAGTCTGGTTTAATTAGATCATAAAGGGGTTTGACCCTTTCTGCGTAATTTGCAATGTATGTTCTTCCGAAATGTAGGAAGCCTAGAATTGACTGTAGGTTTTTTAGTGTTTTAGGAGCTTGGATTACGGCACATTTCTCTAGGAAATTGTCTGCCAGGCTTTTACCTTCACTTGATAACTCATATCCTAAGAATAGGACTGTCAGATGGGCAATTCTGGATTTTTTTAAGTTGAATTTGTAACCCTCTGCTGCGAACCCATGTATTATGGTGTTCACTCTTTTCAAGTGAGTCTCCAAGTCATCATCTGTTAAGTAAATGTCATCGACATAAGATAATGCTTCATCATCATATAGTTGTAGTAATTCTGTTACTCTCGCTGAGAATACCCCCGGGCTGTTCTTGTACCCCTGGGCTAACCGACAGAATTGCTTTTGAGTGCCATTTACTGAGAATGCAGTTAAATATCTGCTCTCTGGTGCTATGTTTTGACAAAAGAATCCATTGGAGATGTCCAAGGTTGTTTTGTATTTTTTGCGCACTATGTTATTCATTAGTGCAGCACTGTGTGAGTTTTGCACTGCAAAGGTTTTGCAACATGTGTTAAGGTGTCGGTAATCCAAAACTAGACGATATGAATTGTCTGGTTTGGAGACCGGAAACAAAGGATTGTTCATTTGTGAGGTGCAAGTTTCAATCACCCCCTGGTATTCTAGCTGATCTAGTATTTCATTTACCTGTTTTTTAGCTTCTTGCTTAATTGGGTACTGCCTTTGTGCAGTAGGTTGTGATTTTAACTGGATTTTGTGAGGAGGAGAATCCTCATCCCATCCTACATGATTTTTATATAAAGCAGGTGCTAAGGCCACTGCCCACTTTCTAGCAAGTGTGTATTTTTTATGAATCTGGATTTGATTCGAGAAGGCAGGCATAATTACTTCTTCGCCATGAGGGCACTCCCTGACAAACTCTGGTGGCCAGTCTTTTTCAGCTAGAAGGATGTCATAACCCTTGGAGAGGTTATCCCAAAATAGTCCCCTTATTTTCCTAGTCTTATCTCCCTCTATACGTAATGTTATCTCGTATATCTTGTGGGGTTTGCTAACTCCGATGTCTGCAGTTTCCACTTGAAGGTATTCATTCGTGTCCACTGTCTCCAGATGATTCATAAGGACTTTGCGAGCTATGCTCACTTCTGCTGCGCTGTCTAGCATTGTCTGAGCCCACTCTCCGTTTTTCAGTTGTGTCCTCAGTATTCTCGGCATTGTTAACTACCTTGATACTGGCTACCTTCTTTTTTGGAAATTGTAATTTCTTTTTTTGTTGAGCAGGTTCCTTGTCTTTGGACTTGGCGTGCTCTTCTCTTTTTTCTGATCGTCCTCTTCTTTCCGATTTCTGCAAGGAAGTCTGAAAAGATTGAGAGGGACGTGTATCAATGTCTTGATATCTATCAGGTTTTTTAATATTATCCCTATTTCTAAGGTTATATCTTTTCCCAGAGGGGTCACTCTGGGGTGACCTGTGTCTCTGGTTCGGAGATTTCTCCCTTCGCCTAGGAGACCTTCCTCGGGACTGGAATTTCTTTTCTTTAGGATTGGATTGTTTGTTTCCATCCCAGTTCTTTTTTGGTGAATTATTATTAAAAAATATTTTTTCTGGACTTTCAGTCAGTTGCGGTTTTACTGGTATTCCACCTAAACTATCTCTACCTAGTTCTTCATAGGATTTTTCTATGATTCTGGCAATTTCAGCTGGTTGGTCTGCTATATCTGTCTCTTTTAACCTCTGGCGGATCGCCACGTTTGCTGCTTCACCTTTTATATTGGCTAATAATATAGCAGAGACCTGCTTGAAGTCTTTCAGTAATTTCATACCAAGAGTTAAAGCTGGTTCTGGACCGTATTCATCTTGAATTTGTTTTAGCACATCTGGTATTACCAAAATGGATGGAACACCGTGCGTTTTTGTGTAGATTGAAGCAAAGACTGTACCCCAAGTGTCACAGTCCTCTATGTGTGGTGCGATTCCCATTGGGAGACATATAGTCAGAATCCTGTGTTTTTCTAGCGGGGTGGTGTCAGGAAACACCGCCTCTATTTGGGTGATTTTCTGTGCCAACCAGAATGGTATCTGTTCCCGTTTAGCCGGAACTTTACCTAGGCAGGATTGGATGTTCTGTGGTGTGATTTTATTTGTGTTCCCCTGGTGAGGGGTCAGCTGTGGAAGTTTAATCGCTGGCTGAATTGTTGAAGTCCGCATTACATACTGGACTAATTGTCTATGAATTTTTAGTAATTGTTTTAGCTGTATTAACAGCTCTCCTGTAGACATCCCTTCGATGTCTGGGTGTGGTGTGTATCCGGCTAAGACCGGCCACGTTGCTCCTGGTCTACCTAAAGGACCGAGCCTTGTAGTGTGATTGTTATGTATTAGGGCGCCATCAAATAAGAGCAAATGCTCTTGGAATTTGAGTGGTACTTCCACCTCCTCGAAAGGAGTGTAAATGTCGGGTGGAACCTCTATTTTGTAATAGTGGAAGTACTTTGTTACAGCATTTGCTGCTGGAAAATGTATCCATGTATAGTATACCTCTGTCTGCCGATATTCGTGTGCCTCAATTACGAATATGACTGTGCCACCTCTAGGTGTCAGTCCATTTTCTATAAGTTTTAAGGTTATAGATTTCCTTTTGGCGACCGGGATGAGTATTATATCCCCGTCTGCATCTAGTGCTGCAGTATCAGCTGCTGCTATTTCAGCTGCTAATCTAACTGCCTCTCTTTCATCCTCATTGTCAGACATTTTACTGTTAATAAGGTTATTTTGTTTGTTTGCAGATCAGGTTTCTTATGGAACAAAGATTAGATGCACAATATTTTGGAACAGTGTATCCTTCAACGTTGACTGTACCAAGAACCATACATAGGAGTTCCCTCCTGCGAGGTTTTGGAGGATATTACCTTTCACCCACTCCAGACGTCTTTGGAGTATTTGGGAAAAGGGGTCTGAGTGAGAAAGCACGACTGAGTTACTCTAAATGTCTTACGTTAGTTTTATCGCCCTTTCCAAACGCGTTGGGCGCCATGTAGTGTAGTTCCTATCTTCCCAATAGGCTCTGCGCATTGGAATAATACCTACAGCAGTAAAGGCCTAGGCCAGACGTTAACTAGGTCTACTACTGTCGATACTAGACTTAAGTTTTGGGTTTGCCAGCGTAGCTCAGAGTTCGCTAGAAACTTTCTCGAATGTTCAGGAAAGAATTAACTCCCCTGATTAGACAAGAAGGGATTTAGTTTCTGACAACCATAGAACATGACAACTTTGCTCTCCCCTAATCAAGAGTGTATCTCCAGAGTCGTGTGAGCACAAGGCAATTATTTTACTCAGTCAGTACGTGCATTCTTAGTCTCATCAGATTGTAGAGAAAAGGAAGAGACGGGCGTGTTCAATAAAAAGGTGTTATTTATTGATCAGTCTCTTTTCTCGTACAAGAGAAATGTATCGATATTATTGCAATACTTATAGTTAAGTAAAGTGCATACATTAAAAGCAATAGTATAAAATAATACTGTAAAAACATTGATATGGTTTCTGAGCCATATGATGTTTAAAATGATTAAAATATATTTACATACACATATACATTTGACTAAACGTACTCAACTGGTGTTTCTAAATACGCCTACCCCGTGTACCTGACCTAAGTCTAATGCGTGGGCGGGAATAGAAAGTTACAGTTTAAGTTAAGTTTGTTTTTGCCAAGCGAATAGCTAAAGAATTCTCTGTGAGGGGTTATTCAGTTCTGTACCTGGAAGTTAGGATGAATGAGGAATGGTATCTCTTTCTCTGCTCTCGATATTCCAGGCTGCCTGCGAGGGCTGCCCGAAAGCGCCGGTGCTGGGTCTCTCGGCAGGAGATAGCAGCGCGTCTCTCAGCGCGTCAGGAAGGCGGGGCTGCTGCCAGCGGGGTCTGCTCTGCTTCTGGGCTTCGGCAAGTATGGCTGCTCCGTCTCGTCACCACGCGTGTGTTTGCATAGGGCAAGATCGGCAATATTTATACCTTAAAGGTGCCGAGATTGACGTAAGGATGGACATAGATACGTCAATAAAGATGTCATACGACTTGCTCGTTAGCACATTCTTTTACTGACGAAGAGTGGAGAGCGTTCCAGGCGGCGGACTCGTGGCAGGAGACAGCGTGCAGAAAACCGGAGAAGGAGAGCGGAAGGAGTGTGAGGAGCCACGACGAGGAAGAGGAGGACGTCTGGACCGAAGACTGGTGGAGTCCTCAGGAGGTTGCTGGAGAGCGGCCGCGACTCGCTGGAGAGTTGCGGCGGGGCACTTGAGTACACTGTTACCTTTTCTCCGTGCCTCTCTGTAGATAGATGTAAATATAGCTGTACATAAAGGTGTTACCACTGATAGTTCACCAAAGCACTGTATATAATATTTAGTCGTGTCACATCACCTAACGCTTTGTACCATAGTCCCTGCACTCCTCCGTCACCTCGGCACCCTCTCCCCATTTCCCTATCTCTTCCCTCCCCCTCCTCTGAATCCTCCCTTACCGTCCCCATCCTCACGTTCTCTTTTGTCCACTCACAACCCGGGTGTTGGCGAGAGTACTCCGACGGTCCAACCCAAAGGACTAACCGCCCTGTTTCTCTCTCTATTCCCTCCGAGGCGAAACCGGATCCCGTCTGACGATCAGAAGAACCCCCCCCCCCCGAAGACCTCTTCCCTCGGAAGGCCGCCCAGCCGTGAGACCCTTCGTCCAGCTGACGCTCGGGAAGGACTTTTACAGCATCCAGGCTCACACCCTCTTCACTACCCTGATACCGAACAATAATAAAACAGCTACAATAGCGAAATACATACGGCCTCCACGCCTGTTATTCCTGTCCGCACCAACCCCTAGTCCACAACGTGACATTACTAGGGCCAATGTGACCTGGACCAGGGCCTCAAAGGAAAGAAACTTGCCGATTTTCCGGATCCTGCGCAAATGAAAGAAACAAGAGGAGACCACAGCATTTACATGAGGATTAAGGGTGAGGTCGCTGCTGATGGTAACTCCAAGGCTCTTGACTGCTCCGGAGGGGGTAGGTGGAGGGCCCAAGATGAGTGGCCAGAAGCTGGGGTCCCAGGGATTAAAAGAGGGCCTGGTAAGAACAAGCTCAGTCTTATCTGGGTTTAATTTGAGTTCGTTTGTGTTCATCCATGAACAAATGAATGTCAAGGTGGACTGAAAGGATTCAATTGCGGAGGGACAAGGATCAATGGTGAAAGCAAGCCGAATATCATCGGTGTAGTTAAAGATGGCTACGTCTGTCTTCCTTAGGTCCAATATAAGTGGCCGGATGTAGAGGTTAAATAGAAGCGGGGAGAGGGAGGAGCCCTGAGGAACCCCACAGGTGAGTTCCTTGTTTTCCGATACAAAGTTGGGTAGGCGTACAGCTTGATGACGGTTGCTGAGGAAGGAGGCAATCCATTTTAAGGGGATACCATGGATGACGGCGTCCTCGACACAGTCGACCAAGAGATTGTGGTCGACCGTGTCGAAGGCGGCCGACAAATCCAGGAGGACGAGCGCCTGCGAGATGTTTTGGTCAGCGCCTCGTCTCAGCTCGTTGTGGACGGCTAGCAAAATGGATTCAGTGGAGTGTTCGGGCCTAAACCCAGCCTGGTGGGGGTCCAGGTAGTGTGAGTGTTCGATGAATGTGCTGAGGCAGCTTGTAACATAAGCCTCAAGGATTTTGCCCAAGAAAGGCAACAGTGAGATGGGTCGAAAGTTACTGGGTACAGTGGGGTCTGCGCCTGGTTTTTTCAGAATAGGTCGCACCTCTGCCTTCTTAAAGCAGTTTGGGACGATACCTGAGGACAGGGAATTAGTGAGAAGAGACAGTGGGATATCGGGGAACTGAAGGAAGATCTCACAGGCAATGTGAGGAGGGCAGCTATCTGTGGGAGTACCAGAACGATTTTTTTGAGAAGAGAGAAAAAAAATCTTGTGTGATGGGAGGAAAAGAATCAAATGATGAAAGATTATGAGATCTTTGAGTGGGCTCCGGAGGTGATATAGATTTAGGAATGCTTGCTTTGATTGTGGCTATTTTTTCAAAAAAGTATGTGCTGAGGGAGTCGCAAAGCTGTTGGGAGGGGGCTGGTTTGGTAGTAATCCGATCAGGCTTGATGAATGTCGGAGCTGACCATTCACGAGCGCATGATTGTAAAGCGGTGTTAGAATTTTGGCCCATGTTGGTGGGCTGGCCGTTGGGGCCTGGATCTCAGTCTGGCTTGCTTTTGTTGATAATACATACTATTTTTTATTCTGAACATTGAATGGGGAGGTGAGGCGAGACGGCTGGGGGGCTCATTTGAATCCCAAAGTCCCTCTACTGCCTTTTTTTGTTGCAGTGTTGAGCTTGAGATTATGTGGCACCCCCACCATGTCCACAGTGGGGGTAATGACTCTGCAGTGGGTGGTGTGTGACACAGACTTGTAGGAAATCTAAGCTGCTTGGGTTGAATGGTGTGGGTTTGGCTCACTGCTTTGGGTATGTTTTGCCTTGAGGCGGCCCCTTGCTCGTTTCTGGATTTTTCCGTATTGGTGCCCTCTTTTGCCTCAGCAAGCAACGTGACAGTAATGGGGCAGCAAGTTTATCAGGATTCTGTGACATCCGTATGCTTTGTGAGTACATATGTGAGGGTGTGTGAGGATGCATAGAAGAGTGCACTCACACTTGACCTCACCTTGCTCCCCCATGAGGTAGAGTATGGAGGCGGGGAGATGGGCAGCTGGTGTAGATGAAGGTTCCTATTTGTAACCCACCCCTAGGGTGCCTTAGGGCTCCTTCCTTGGAGTTATCTGGGTTGTATGGGAGTGGAAAGTAGCTGCAGAGATTCAAGAGAGAAATCAAGCTATGGAGAGACTGGGCGGGGGAAGCACACAGCGCTGAGCAGGCAGCACCTGGACCTAGCCAGGCCACCTCAGTTGTACACCGGCTCAGCCTTCAGGCGGCACGCTATGCACCCCTCACACTCCCAGGTACTCCTGACCCAAGCTGCACGTTTGTCCTGTGTAGGCTGAATTGGCTGGGGGGTCCGGTGGCTCGGAAACTACCCTCTCCTCAATTAAAATGTACTTTTGACAGTATCTTTCACTTTGTCACTAACTTGGAGCTCCTCACTCTCATCTCTTGCAGCGTCCGTTGCTCCCCCTGGTGCCTCGGAGCCTTCTGGGACCTCTGAGCCTCGAGGCAGGTGATGCAGCGGAAAAGGACTTTGCCAAATTTACTATTAGAAACCAAATTCAACACCTTCCAGTCCCTTCCGCTATGTAATTTTAAAACATGATATTAAAACAGGTTACCTGTATTCATAAAATTTTTGTGGTCCTCTCTCCCTCCGGTGGACCTTTTAGGTCTCGGCCTATGTAGCGCGCATGCGCTGCATAGGAGAGAGACCTGTAGCCATCGCCACAGCTTTGGGGACACGCGTGCACATCTTGGCGATTTCCTTGCGGGAGTGCGCGGCGCCATATAACCGCACGCTCCCGCAGGCCCCCTCCCCCTACTGCTGCACGAGGCGCTCGCTTTTTTTTTTAATGAAGATGATCGCTTTCACGGCCGCGCGGCTTTACTGCGGCGCAGCTAATGCTTGTTTATTTTACAGTGCTCTCTATCGTGTGCTTCCCCCATGGGCCAAACAAACCCCTGCCCAATGCTCAGTGTTTGTTATCCTTTACTTTTCGCGTCCACCAGGTATGCGGATTCATATTTCGCCTCTAGATTCAGGCGGGCCATGGACAATCACATGAGTTGGCGGTCCAGCCTGCAAAGTTCCTGGAAGATGGCGGCCGTGGTGATAAAGCGGTGGTTGCTTTGGCTGCTCGCACTCTTACAGGCGGGAAGTGTTCAGGGAATGGGAGGGTTTGCTCGGTGAGTTCTTCAAGGGGCGTGCGTGAATCGGCACAATGGTAGCAAGGACACGAGGGACCAGTGTTTTCAAAATCTATGATTGGTGACGTGGCTTTGCCTTTGCTTCCTGCCTGCTATGTGTGTTCAGAAAAGGGGAATGGGCTCAAGAGCGTACCGGCGAGAACTGTGACCACGTGCACTCTGACAGGGAAACCCCTGTCCCGTCACCCAGATATTTCACATGTCAATTTTGCCAGTGGCGGCCTCACATGGTCCTTTTTATTGATTATTTGTATTGATTTTTATAGAGTGTTTGCTACTTTTTACATGATATTGTATTTATATAGTGCTGTATACTCCTGACAAGGCGCCGCAGCTTAAACAGAGAAGGACGCTATCCCATTTGGGAAACGCTTAGTTAGAAGACTGTTGAATTACAGTGATGACAATGTGGAAGGACTTTTGTTGGCATGCTTGAAGAGCAGAGCGGTGCTGTGACTTCCACCAATTGAATGAAGACGAGTAACGGACAGAAACCATTTCCTTTAAGGTCACAAACTGCTGTTTGTGATCGTAAGAGTGTGGACTATGTGGGAAGTGTTTTGGTGTTGGAGTGATGTGTAGCGGACTGCACTTCTGTTACTGCGATCCTGTAGATACACTTATGCCAGTGAGTCACTCATATCTACTTGTATACTATCCTTGTTTCAGATAAGCTGCAGCCTCCCCTGCCCATCTGCCGCCCGGCGCATCGCCCTCCTCGCCCGCGGGATCCGACTCCTGCCAAATGTAAACAAGTGTGGCCCGCTCCCTGTGCTCCAGCTGTTTGTAGGATGGTGATATACGGACTGAAAGTGTGCATGGCGCTGCATAAAACGTCACAACAGTGATTGTTTAATCTTTCAGCTATTTATTTGAATCCGGGATTTCGGTGTGATATGAAAACCTCCCTCGAACAGTTTAAATTTGAGCAATGCCCAGTTTACACGGAATCACGCGCTGATTCTGTCTCCTGCTGGGCATATGTCAAATGGGGGTGATCAGCATCTTACCGGATATCTGTACTGGTTGAATTGCTTCATGCATGTAATGTAATTAACATTTCACATGCAACTCGTTGGATTATTAGGTGATTGTCCGCTTCACGCAAACCCCAGTCATAAAACTTCAGACCTTGTAGCATAGCGTCACTACTAGCGTGATTTCCTAGTGATGACTACAGTATTCCAACCTCCACAAACCCGCTTTTGAATTCATATTGAGTGGCGTATCATGATAAGCAAAGGGCCTGTTTTTAGCGCGAGTTAGTGCATTAACTTTAAACAGAACAAGTCGATAACAACAACATCTCTCTGTTTCCAACATCTTCTATCTAAAGATCATACTTCTATTAAGGTAGAGAAATTTAAAGTTATATTTTTAAATTTGTTCCCAGCGCACAAAAAAATCGGGCCATCGTCATAAGGCCGTAATATTAGTTAATTAACCATGTCTTCTAAAGCTAGTTAGGTGTGCAGTGTGTAGCTTGCCATAACTGAATTTCAGTAGTTTTTATGTTTTACTTTGGAACTAAATCCTCACTTTAACTATGTTTTTTCCTGTGAATGTGTGAGGTTTTTAAGAACAAACATCATTGTCTTAATAGGAAAGGTTACCATAAGTAACTTTTACACAATTTTTTTTTTAATTTGCAAGATTATTATACGACATCCATCATCCATCATCCAGCCTTCAGCTGTGCGCAGTGAGCTTTGGGTGGAAAGCCGTGCCCAGTTTCAGCCTTTTCTTTACATTGCACCTTGTGCTGGCTGTGCTCTTCACCAGCGCCTGCATCACTGTACATAACCTATTGTCTTGCGCTTTGTGAGGAGTGCGTGGTTCGCAGCCCGGTACTTCCCCGTGTCCTACACCACCAGGCCTGGTGTACACAGCAGCCTTTGACCTTCTCAGCTAGTACTGGGTCTCTGCTATCCCTGCGCCACTGGGTGCATTCTGAACAGTCTTTGTTTATGCACAGCACGCCCTGGAAGCAGGGCCAGGCCACAGTGTGCACAATCTTTAGCAGTGCACAGCAAGTTCTAGGAGCAGTACCTGGCCTGCGACTTAGATCCCACCAGTCCCCGTGCCAGTGAGCCTACTGTGCACTGCCTTTAGCCCTCCACACCACGCTCTGTGTGAAGGGCTTGGACTGTGGCCTACGTCTGTACCACTGGGACCATTGTTCACAGCCGACGTTAGTAGAAAATCATATATTTTTTCCCCCCTCCTTGATGGGTCCACACAGAACTTGAGATCCCACCTCTGGACGTAACATGCTAGCTGACGATCTAATTTCCTGCAAGTTTGTTAAACAGCATCTAAGGTAATAACATAAGAAAATAGTTTTGCTCCCCCATTCGATTATCCTTCTTTACGGATCTGCATCAATCTTGACATACCAAGAGTAAGGTAAATTTACTAAATGTCTACCAAATTGCATGCAGATTTGAAAAACTGGCATCAAAATTATAAGGAAATCATAAAGTGCCTTTAGAAACTGCAACTTAACCACAGCATCTACACATTCATAATGGTTGCAGAATTTGTGAAGACCTACGAATTCGGGTTGTCCAAAAATGTTTTTTTACTCTGTATTTCAGCAATGCTCATCATGCCACTCCATTTCTCTGCCAAAACTGTTTCCAGCGCCTTGAAGTCCCAGGTTTTGTAAAACCTGTGAATTCAAGCTGGTGGGAAAAAAATAGCCTCTTATTCAAACAATCGCATTTCAAATGTGATTGGCTGAACTCACTAGTTTTATGCTTGTGAAGTCAACCAACAGTATATGGAAAAGAACTAGCCCTTCTAAGCTCGCCCTATACATGTTGGAACACTAATTTCTAGAACATGGCATGCTGAAATTTAGCTGAATAATCCAAGCCTACTCTAAATTTTGTTCAAATTTGGGAAACAATTCCAAGGATATTACCAAGCCAGAAAATGCATTTTCAATGGAAAGTTCATCTGAACTGTGCTGGACCGCCGCACTGCCTTGTGTAGCATCTTTTCCATGTCACGTTGTGTTTGGGAAGGATATCTAAAGATCACTAATGTGCAAGTAATTAACCTAACTTTTTGATGACTCATTGGGGTTGGAAAAGCCATTTAAGGATCGATAATGTGCTGGTCCCTAACCAAACTTTTTGATAACTTGTTTCTTGAATCAAATTCAAAATTCTGTCTGCAAGCTCAGCGCCTACATGGCTTGATGAGGTGTTACAGACGCTTTGTAAAAACCAATGAAATAACTGCATAAGAAACAAGCATTTGCAATGCAATAGGTCTTGCATTTGTGAGAGTTTGAGCTATTGGCATTGAAAATGACAATGCCTTTTATGTATGTGTTTTAAAAACTTGCAAGCAGTGCCTTAACATGCACTTTACTACTTATAGTCGTTGCTTGCGAAAACCAAGGCAGGCAGCAACTGCACCTCGTTTACTGCCGGACTTGCTTGTCATAAGCAAGGACTACAAGTACAAAGTGCTTATCTACGCACTGCTTTCAGGTTTTCAAAACACATAAATAAAAGGTATTGTCTTTACAATGCCAATAGCTCAAACTCTCTCAAATGCGAGACCTATTGCATTGCAAATGCTTGTTTAGAGTAGTCAGGGATTGGCAAAGGATAGACGGACTCCTAACCTTAGGACCTAAACAAGAAATAATTCAAACACTATTACCAAAAGGACATTAATAAATGACAAACTCTGGTTACTTATCAACTTGCTTTTATCTAATTTTTAAGAAATCGTGACTGCTCATCAAGTACAATACAGCTTGAATCATAGATCATCACACAAGAGAAACATCAGTTGAGTAATTCATAATAACATCTCACAATGAGCCATGAGTGAGTGGATACATGAAGAGACAAAAGAGCATTTGCAAAGAAGATCAATGCAAATTCAGAATATCATACGAACCTAGGAATAACTATAGCACGAAATGCTAATAGTCAGAAACGGCCACTCTCCGGCCGAAAGAGTAAGCTGGGGCACCCTCACGAAGGTATGAGGAGCAAAGTTAAAGAGTCAGGATCAGCAGAACAATAGCCAGCCAGTGCATGGAATCACCTCCCTTACTGTATTAAAAAAGGAAGTAAAAAGTCTATTAATGAACAAATTCATGTCCTAAATCTAAGTATGGGATGTATTTGATTATATGTCTTTTTATCACATCCCCTGTTGCTCCACAATTGTTTGCTGATTAATGTTTTTCGTTGGATGTAGATCTGTGCGGCTGATAGCACAATGTCTAATGTAAGTTGTTCTGCAGATGCTATTGCTCTATTATGACAAATTGACATTTTGTTTGTGTTGACTACCTCTTCCACTGTTTATTCTTCTATTGTAAAGTGCTCTGATACCCTTGTGGGTCACGTTCGCGCTATATAAGACTTTATAAATAAATAAATAAAATAGCGACACAGCCCTCTTCTGTTGCAAAGTCAAAGTCTCTTCTCACACCTGCCTAATTATAAATCCTAACACTAGTAATTATAACCTTATTCACTAACGAACCAATCTCCCCATGTATCATAACACAAAAATCCACGATTCTGATTGGACTAGGCCAGGGGGTGTCTGATCATTCCACTTTCCAGTGCACCTGACTCACCAATTCCTTTGCCTTTAGGAAACCATCTTCATTGTTCTTCAGCAGAGGAAACTCCGATAATCTCTTCCTCAGCTTGCACATGGCGCTCAGTAGCATTTGTAGCAAAACTTTCAGCACAATTGTCCACAAAAACACTTTCTCCGATCGGCAAGGAAAATCCATTTATAACATTCATTACTTCCTTCACACAACCATGGCCATTATCAGGAACTCTCGAAGGAAAAAATACATTTCTCTGGAGCCTATGTTTTTATAAAGTAAATTAAACTTAAAAAGACTTTTTGAGGCCTTTTCTGTAGAGCAGTAAAGTGTGCTTTTTCTCTAGCAAAAACAAATACACAAGTAATTATCAAGTCACTACAACATTTCATTAATGATGCTTTGCATTTCTCTACTTGTTATTTACACAGTTTTGGGATGTTAGTGCAAAGGAAAACATTTCTCTTTTAAAACTAATGGCATTCATGTTTGCTGCCTACTAGAAAAACACTCTAAATACTAATCCCTTTTCCAGCACGCATTTGTACAATTTCATGTTCTTCCCGCTTTTAATTTTTTACTGTTAATTTACTCACAACTTTGTTAATAATCCACACAATGAGAAGTTTGATCCGAGCAAGTTTTATTTGGCAAAAATCCTGCTCCATCACAGGAATGAGGCAGCGGGGTGTGCTGCACTGAGACCAAGACCACTCTGCAGTGTCCAGCCAAGGTGAGTTAAAGAGGCAGGACAGTGGCGATAGAGGAGCATTGTGGTGTAACCCACCGAAGCCGCGGTTGTCCCGTCGATACTGGAGGTCTGCACAGGTGGGCAGCCTTGTTTTTATTTTCATGCCCCCCCACTGCTGACCGACGACTATGGACGTGTTTCACCAGAGATGAGAATCAATTGGCAGCGAGCAGCTACGGCCTGCCACGAGCACGGGTACGAGCAACGTGCACGGCAGAGTTCAGCGTCAGAGGCTATGCTGAACATGATGTGCAGATTGCAGGTATGAATGACTGTTTTGGCCTGTCTCATCTCTTCCCTCTTTACTGTCCTGTTTTCACTGCCACCTGAATGAAAATCCTCGCATCTCCTTCACTGCATCACCTCCCAAAATACTCAGTGCAGCCGCTCACCTGTAAGCACTGCATTTTCTAACACTTACGCCTGTTGAATGTTATGACAACTGTGTACCTCCTTCAAACACATTTGCACAGAATCACAATTGCAACTGGAATACGTGACCATTGCTCTGTGTGCTCTGCAGAGAGGCCAAGGTTTGGATGATCATGTCTTCTGAACACCTTTCTGACCCACTGACAGACACTGTGAGTAACTCGCACTGCCTTCAGCTTCTGCTACAGCGCTCTCAATTGTAGTCTGTTATAAACACCTGGAGGCGACTCGTTTATGCAGTGTACAAGAGTAAAATGCTACAGAAACATCCAGGAAATAGCAAACAATGGTATGGAATGCAAGATTAAGTACAATATGAAATATAACTAGGTTCTAAATTGCAAGACATGGATTACCTTAATGTTTTTTAAATAGATTGTTCAGAAATCGATGAGCATTTTTTCCTGGAACATTAAGGAGATGAATATAGAGCACAATAGGGACCTGTTTCAATGTCTGTTTTTAATTACTACCGGATCTGATTCCATGAGTGATCCAGCTCTCTTAAAGCCCTGGGCAGGCCTGCTTGTTGCTTTCCATCCCTTTTCAATCTGGTGTTTCACTAGTGCATGGTCCTGGTATTTGAACCAGGATTTGGGACATGGTTAGAGACCCAATAAACAGGTATCTGGTGTCTTACCCGCCCTCAGTTAGGTTCACTACCTGTCTCAATATTGTTTAATTCCTGTGCAATTCCATACCATGGTTAAAACATATGCATCTTCTTTTCCACAACTAGGGCATGCTGCTACACTGCCCCTTTCTTACCTATAAATGTTCTGCTGGGGTAAGGTAGACCCTCAGATCTCGAAAAATCTACTCGCTATAGCGTATCAGATTTGATTAGGGCGAGCTATTTTAACAGCCTACTGGCCTGTTCTGGCAAGAGAGCTCTAGCTGGCAAAGAACAGGAATTCTGGTAATTCCGAATGTGAATAAGCAATAAAGATGCCTTTAAATCTTGTCACATTTGCTGTGCAGTCAAAGACAGAGGTCAAATGTCACCTTATATCTTCTTATAAATTGCTGTTTATTTTATCTAAAATATTAATGTTTACTGTTCTTTCTCTGACTACAAAGTTAGAGGATAAAGTATAGTGTCTGACAATCATGCTATGGTAAAGGGATCGTGAACCGCAAGTCTGTAGGATGTCAGTTTTATTTTCTAACACGCAACATTTAAATAGCTTTTAACTATTGTTAGACCCAGGGGTTTCTGGCTGGTTGGGATGCATCAAAGCCAGATAGAATCCATCATCCCAGATAGGATGAGTACGATACACTTTTCTGATAACCTGTGCTCACCCTTGGGTAGCTTGGCACAGAGCAGTCAGGTCTATCCACAGGGTCAAAATTGAAAGGATTGGCACAACACCCCCCTCACAACACACTGAGGGCCAGATGTAGGTAGGCAAATACCGGTCGGTAACGGCCGAAAATCGGTAAAATCGGCCGTTACCGACCGGTATTTGGGAAAGGAGATGTAGGTGTCAAAAATGTACCGAATTGGCAAATATGAATCGGTAAAATACCGATTTGGTATTTACCGAGTCCATATTTTCCGAATCGGTATTTACCGATTACTCATTTACCGAGTTCTTATTTACCGATTCGGTAAATAAGAATTCGTAAATAATGCCCATCGAGATGTAAGAAATGCCAAAAATACCGATTTCAATGAAAATCGGTATTTAAGAGTCGGTATTTACCATGGACTGGAAGCAGGTGGTAACCAGGTGCAGGCTATATAAAAGGGCCCAAAATGCAACAGTGTTGCAAGAATGGCGGCATTCTATGTGATTGCGAGGCAGCAAAGGCTACAGGCTGCAGGTGAGAGGGTATGGAGAAGGGAGGAGCAGGTGTACAGGCAGAGGATCACCCTGTTCCAATTGACTGAGCCTGAGATACTTCAGAGGTACGGGCTACACCCCAGAACCATCATGGACTTAATTAGGGACCTCCACCCATACCTGGATCACCCAACACCCAGGGCCCACGCCACCCCACCCCATGTGCAGGTGCTCTGTAGCATACACCTGCTTGCCTCTGGGAGCTACCAGAGTGTGATTGCAGCAGTAGGTGGTGTGTCCCAGAGCTGTCTGTCCCGTTTTTTCAGTGAGTTCCTGGATGCCATGACGCAGAGAATGGAACATTACATCCGGTTCCCTGACACAATTGCAGAACTTGCTAAAACAAAAACTGACTTCTATGGACTGGCACACTACCCGCATGTGATAGGCTGCATAGATGGCACACACATTCCACTATGCCCACCTGCAGCCACTGAACACATCTACAGAAATCGTAAGTCAACGCACTCCATCAATGTGCAGGTGATATGCAATGCTGGCAACATCATCACAGACATAGTGGCCAAATTTCCTGGGAGCACGCACGACTCCTACATATTCCAGAACAGCGGAATATACACACGGCTTGTTGCTGGAGATTTTGGAGATGGATATCTGCTAGGTAAATAAGTGTAACACACCCTGAAATGAATGGCAGATGTATGTGTCATGTGTATGTAATTCATGGACCTCTCATTCCCTCCTAGGTGATAGTGCATATGCCCTGCGTTCCTTTGTGCTCACACCGTACCTCAACCCCACTAACAGAGGCGAAAGGCGTTACAATGTGGCACACAGGTCAACTCGCAACGTAGTGGAGCGAACATTTGGACTCCTCAAGAGCAGGTTCCGTTGCCTCCACAAGAGTGGAGGTGCACGACAGTACACCGCCATCCTGTGTTGCAAGATAATAGTAACCTGTGCCGTGTTGCACAATCTTGCCACCAAAGAAGGCACAGAGGTTGAGGTGACACATCACGAGGACATTGATGATGACCAAGAACATGCAGACCCCCAAGCAACAGGACCAGCAGCAACAGATGGAAGATTGAGACGGACAGAAATTACACGTCGATATTTCTAGGTAATGTATGACGCAAAGACAGGTATAGTGTTTGACGAGTGTAGTTTAATATTCACTACATCATCATTACATAGGAAAAGCCATAGCCCATCAATGTCCATGTCCATGACTGCTTGTACTCAGTTGCCGTCACTGTGTGCAGTCCTGTGTATCTTCGGCATTGTTCAGTGCTTACGCCCACGCACTACATTGCGGGATTGTTGTGCCTGGGTTTCAATATCTCGGCTGGGGCCTGACTCAGCATGGCTGCGCCTGATGCTCCTGCGCACCTCTTGTACAGGTGTGCTGGAGCCACTCCTGCTGGTTGACCCCTCTGTCTCCTCAATACCTGTGTCACCAGCATTGCCTGTGTTAGTGGTTAGCATCTGCTCCATCGCAGAGGTCACTCTTCCCATGCCCCGTGTCAAGTCTGTGCAGCAGTGCACAATTGCATCCTGCATGGATATAGAGCGTCGGCAAAGTAGTGAAATAGCTGTAGCAAATCTGTTAATTGACTTTGACTGCTGCCGCATATATTGACGCTCCCTGCACCGCTGTATGTGATCCCTGTCCAACTTATCAGACAGTACACCCATGTAGGTGGAGATGTCTGTTATCCCCTTTGAAATTGCCTCCAAACTGCATGATGTGGCCTATTCCCTTGTCCATGTCGGTCATTTTTTTGTTCATGCAGCGCACCTGCCTATGCACGGCCAACAGTGCCTTGGCCTGCAGGCGCTGTACCTTGACCATTGTGGCCTCCAGGCCACAGAATACGCTCCCACCTTCCTGTCCATCGCCACCCTCACGTGCCCTCCTGCCTAGGACACTGGTGCGCGCAGAGCCTGCTGGAATCTGTGGTGTAGCCTTGTCAGCCACAGGAGCTATTGTTTGCTGTACAACATCCTCATCCTCCGAATCAGAGGTTTGCAAGATCCTCTGAGGGGGCACATCAGGCCTACTTGCCCTTCCCTGCATGGACGACCTGGACTTAGCTTTGAGTGTAGGCGGTGTGCTTAACAATTCTGGAGATCCAAATAACAGAGGTGATAGCGGGACAGGTGTTGAGGCTCGCTCTGGTGATGAGGCTTCCTGGGTGGTGGTGTTGCCTCCTTCCACAGCACTGAGACCTGTGCCTTCTTTCTCTTTTTCTCTTCTCTTAGTTGCTGGTGCCCTCTCCTCCCTTGCTGGTGCTGGAGTGCGTGAGGACTCTCCTGTGGAATCAAATTGACATAGGATCAATGTTGTTGTTCACCTGTGTGTAGTTCTTAAGTAAATTGTTTACACACCTTTGCACAGTGTACATTGTGTGTTTGGTGATGTGTGTGGCATGCCTTGATGAGTCATGTGGTGTATGCATTGCATGTATGTACTCAGAACTACGTCTACCATGATGCATTGCTGGCCCCAAGTATGATCTGTTCTGCAGTGTGATGATTCTACACAGTGGGATACGGGTTCAGGTAATTGGTTGTGGATTGGGGTACATGCATCTTACCTTGTTTCTTTGTTGCTCTTGCTGTACTGTCCAGGTCTCCAATCCCATGGATGCATTCTGGCTCCATGGTGGTTTCAACAAGCTCCTCCATATCTGTCAGTTTTGGTGCTTTGCTCCTGCCATCTCCTGTCACACCAGCATCATTTTTTTGCGCAGCAATCTTCTTTTTGGTTATGATGCACAGGTCATACCATCGCTTTTTAATGTCCTCGATCTCCCTGTGGGTCACACCAATGGCATTGACTTTGCCCTGTATGCCAAGCTATATGTTCCTCTTCACACACTCTGCAACATGCAGAGACTGTTTCCCAAATATTTGGTGGTAGTGACTTACTATTTCTTCAACAGCCACCTCTAGTTCTTCTGGACTGATCTTTATCTTTCTTTTGCGCTCCCCACCTTCCTTTTGCCCTTCCTGGGACTCCATTCTGTTGCAGTGCTTGGCTCTGGATGCTCAGCTCCTCTCACCTCAGCTCAATTGTTTGTTCAGTTGGTGTGCACCTGCATAGGTGTGGGCACTCCCAGGTACTGGGGAGGGGTGCTTCATTCTGATAGGTTGGATTCTCCGGGCCTTGGTTGTGGGGTGTGTGTAGGGTGTCCCTGATTGGTTGGCAGGCTCACATGTCGATTTTCATACTTCCGACTCGGTATTTACCGATTCGGAAAAATCCGATTCGGTAAATTCAGAATCAGTAAAACCCATTCATTCCTATGGGCCTGGAGGCCCATAGGAATGAATGGGTTTTGCCGACTCGGAATTTACCGATTCGGAATTTTCCGAATCGGTGAATACCGAACTCAGATACCGAGTCAGTCCGAATCGGTAAGTTTTACCGATTTTTTTATCTACATACCATTTTCCGATTCTGAAATACCGATTCGGTATGAGTCGGTAATTAAGAATCGGAAAATGAAAATTACCTACATCTGGCCCTGAGTGAGCTACATGAAGACTCCACGCTGTATGTAGAAAACAGTGATCTTTGGATACCACACAAATTGAAATCAAAACAATATACACATTGGATATATACTTTACAGTTATATGCAATTGTAGAACTTTCCCATTAGCAGCAGCACGGGATGAACATATATGCACTATTCAGAGATATTCACTTGCCCCGTTATCACCTCAGCCTCGCAAGCAACATAAACCCATGTGGGTTCTTCCCCAATGTGTTCACCATCCAAGCAATCCTTCCCACATCAAAAGTCACAGAACCATATACGCAGGCTGTTCAAAGGTAATCCACTTTCCAGCTAACACATTATCATAAAACACGATATTCTCAAAATCGCATTCCTCATATGGTTGTAATGGTCAAGAAAGCACAGGTTTTGACTACGCCTCGTGCCCCAGCCCCTCAGCCACTCAAACTACACCAGCCACGATACACATTGCCCCCCCATTGGCGACACTTTGATTGGATTGTTTGGACCACCTGCAGGCCAGCAACATCCAGGCAAAATTCACAAAGTGATAGCCCCATTCCTGGAGCATGACAAGCCCCTGGCCACCACAAGTTTTCGAATAATCCAGTTGCAGTCCTTCCTGACCAAGTGATTCCTCTTGCCAATGTCCTAGCATCAAACAAGCATAGTATGGTTCCAATCACAAAAGTGTCTTTAACTCCTGAAGGCAGAGCCCCAGTAGTTATACCCTCAATGGCTTTGAAGATGTGATCAATTCAAAGGGCCACCTTTTAAATGCACAGGCCATCTCTAAATTGTGCCCTGCCTGCCATCCTACCTTGGGAATCGTGATCAATATCTTTAGTGGGGCCAAGACCCTGCCCTTTGGAATGCTGGCACCAATTCTACCCCCTCATATCTGTCCCGGGAAGGCCCCTCACAGTCAGTGGTCTGCAGTTTCCCTAGAGCCCCCAGTAAATGGCCTTCTATTAGGAATGCACAGATCTAGCTGTCCCCCCAGATGTGGATTGGAGACAGGCTGACAGGCACGCAGGGCCACAAGCACAGAAATACCCACTTCCCCAAAGTGGCATTTTCCCATTAGCAATGTCGAATCCACTTGCACGACCGGTGAGGATTGGTCATTACTAACTCATAGATATCAAACACTATACTGCTACTCTACACTACACGGCTACTCTTTTGCACATAGAAAATTGTTAGGGACTGTCCGGGACTATGTCAAGAACACAGTCAGGGACTTGGGCAAGGTCCTGTGCACACATATAGAGAGTTATAAGGATTAAATGTCAAACCAAACGTATTAAGCACTGTTCATAGGAGAAAATGACGGAGGTCGACATCCAGGGTTTCATGTGTAAAGAATATATTTCAATTTGATCAGTACAAAAGAAAAGAAACCAGCCGACACGTGTTTCATCACACCATGTAACAGATGTGACTCTTCAGGGCTGGGAAGGACATAAAATGTAAAAACTAATAAACTGACAAAAAATGGATGACCAAAGAAATACATATTGCCACAATACGTCTAGTGAATAAAGTGAAAAAACCAGAACCACCAATTCTAATGTGGAGACCCTAAGTGTGAAAGTACATTTATAAGGTGGAATCTAGAACAAAGAATGGACCATCAAAATAAGTGTATGTGGAATGTGACTAATTATCCAAAATTGTGAATGAAATAGGTTGGTGATAGCGCAAAAGAATATATGACAGAAGCTGAAACATTGTGACCAGTAGCTGTTGCTCATAAGCATTTCCGCCCAGCGTCTTTTGTGTCCATCACCCGGATCACGAGACGCTTTCTTTACACCCCGCCACGGGAGCTCAGGTAAGCTGTTCTTTTCCGATGGCTTTTTTATTTACGTCTCCCCACATCTTTTTTCATATAGATCTCCCCAGCTTTTGGACGCACCCGTCCTTTTGCTTCAGTTTCACTACATTACCGGTTGAACCCTCACCAGACCGCGACCGGGTTGAAATTAACACCGGTTCCGCGGTAAGTAATCGACTGCACTGACCTACGGGTCATTTAGTTTTGATGAAACTTTCCATTGTACTCACACGGTCCTGTTTTTTACTATACCCCCAACAGATTTACTTGAATTCTCCTTCAAACCAACAGGTACTTCTTGCGCAATTTTACTTCTTTTTCTGAACCTTTTTAGATCACCTTGTCACGCTGGTTTGGAGTCAGCCTAAAGGTTTTAGTGCCTACATGACCAATACTCGTCTATTCTTGCCCGCTTTTCTTCATTTCCTACCACCTTTCCACACCTACCCTGAACTTCCATTCACGCTCGTGTAAACCGTTTAAAAAATGTTTGTCCAATTTTACTTTGTTCTATTTGGTGGGCTTCCGTATCTATATCCGTCAGTTGTGTTGTGATATTATTTTGCACAGGATATTTATCCCAGAAGTCGGGTGTGTTTTTTGTCATTATTAGACCTACGTTAGCAAGCTATTTATGTTGATGCTTAATTACATTAGTGCTAGGCTTAACTCCTTTGCCGTCCACACCCGTCAAATATCTAACATTAGACTCTAACCGACAAATGTGCTTCGCATCGTGTCAATTTTTACTTATAGTGTTTAAACCTTCTATACTGTTCCAGATACTTGCATGACAATATTTTAGGAGCCACCTAGACACTGCATTTAATCGTCTCTCTACTAATTCTAGTATGAATATTTATGAATCTTTATACTGTTAGCCTTATAGTGTTCAACAATGAGTGTAAATTTTGCTTGGTTTTGTCCCTTTTGTTTTAGTTTCAGGCTTCAGATTATCCGCATTAGCATTGGTTTTCATACGTTACATTGATCTCGCCTTATCTGTGATACAATTTTGTCTTCTCTTAGACTGCGATGAACGAACAGTTACTGGTCACAATGTTTCCGCTTCTGTCATATATTCTTTTGCGCTATCGCCAAACTATTTCATTCGCAATTTTGGATAATTAGTCACATTCCACATACACTTATTTTGTTGGTCCATTCTGTGTTCTAGATTTCACCTTATAAATGTACTTTGACACTTAGGGTCTCCACATTAGAATTGGTGGCTCTGTTCCTTTCACTTTATTCACTAGACGTATTCTGGCAATATGTATTTCTTTGGTCATCCATTTTTTGTCAGTTTATTAGTTTTTTCATTTTATATCCTTCCCAGCCCTGAAGAGTCACATCTGTTACATGGTGTGACGAAACACATGTCGGCTGGTTTGTTTTCTTTTGTACTGATCAAATTGAAATATATTCCATTCCACATGAAACCCTGGATGTCGACCTCCGTCATTTTCTCCTATGAACAGTGCTTAATACGTTTGGTTTGACATTTAATCCTTATAACTCTCTATAGGTGTGCACAGGACTTTGACCTATAAGCGTTATGTGGGTCTTGACCCACACATTTGCAGGGGTTGTTTTCTCTTCTGGGTTTGTTTCCCCTGACCTGCCTGCACCGTGGACTAAAGAGCTATGATCTTAAACTTCTAACTTACACGCCAGAGTGCCAATTCTTCCTGTACCCAATCCAAACCCACCACATTGACTCAGGAACTTGGGCAAGGACTGGGAACTGAGTAGAAAACATACAGTGCACAGAAAGAGTAGTACAGCGCTGCCCAGGATCACACAGGGAGTAAGAGGAGAAAAGGGATCCAAAGGGGAAGCCTGTACAAGTGAACAAGATGGGTAAGACTCAGAAAGGAAGGGCACTCACAAGATAATTTAGCATTCAGAATAACTACACCCAGGACGAATGTGCAAGACATATATATGAAACCACATTAACAATAAAGGGGAGTGTGGGGTATAGCATTTAGGAGCTCCACACGGTAAGACTGAAGCTCAGTAAGTTTCTCACCCACAATTGTTGTTACAGATACTGACTGCAACTACCCACATATAGGATATGCATGCAAAGGCTGGGTCTGTGGAGCTTATACCTATGGTGATGTTATAAATGTAACTCAAAGACAATCCTCACAGTGAACAAGAAACACAACCTAGGTAGTCAGCGGTGCCCACAGATCCTGGTGGTCAAACAGGAACACGCAAGGCAGTAACAACAAGGGGGTAGAATTAAACACAAGCTCAATAGACAAGGAGCTAGCAAGGAGGAGTGCTTAACAGGAAAGGAAGGAAATCACGGGGCACACTTGGCAGAAATAGGTAACAAACATACAAGGCAACAGAAGCAAGACAGCAGAATCGAAAGACCACAAACTAGGAACTGGAACCAAGGAAATGGGAAGAAAGGCAGGGACTGGAAAAGGATATACAGAAGGGGAGGCTATAAGGGTATACTAGAATAGTGCAGGTAAGGAATCAAGAAAGCAAAGTAGCACAGAAGGCAGTGCTGGGGCGGGAACAGGAATTGAGCTAAGGCTCAGGAGTCAAGGTAGCACTGCAGGCAGTGCTGGTTCAGGAACAGGGAATTACTAAAGCTTCAGGAGTCAAGGTAGCACTGCAGGCAGTGCTAGTTCAAGAACAGGGAATTACTAAAGCTTCAGGAGTCAAGGTAGCACTACAAGCACTGCTAGTTCAGGAACAGGGAATTACTAAAGCTTAAGAAGTCAAAGTAGCACTACAAGGAGTACTAGTTCAGGAACAGGGAATTAGTAAAGCTTCAGGAATTAGTAAAGCTTCAGGAGTCAAGGTAGCACTGCAGGCAGTGCTAGTTTGGGAACAGGGAAATTACTACAGGTCAGGAAACTAGGAGTCAAGAGAGCACTGCAAGCAGTGCAAATCAGGAACAAGAAATAGCTGAAGCCAAAGAACAGGACCAAAGAATAACTATAGCTCAGGAACTCAGGAACCAAGGCAGCACTGCAGGCAGTGCTAATTCAGGTACAAGGAATAGCTATAGCTCAAGAACCCAGGAAACAAAGTAGCACTGCAGGCGGTGCTAATTCAGGCACAAGGAATAGCTATAGCTCAGAAATCAAGGAACAAAGATTAACTATAGCTCAGGAATCAAGGAATATCAAACAGCTCAGGAAACAAGGATCAGTCTCACGGGAATACAGCTACAATGACCAATACTGGGCTGAAGGGAGCTGGGGCTTAAAATAGCTCGCATTACTCATGTGCATCAGGTGTGAGCAGGCTAGCAGCCAGCCACAGGTGAGCTGGATTCCTCCACCAATCCTTGGCCTGCAGGGGTGGAGACAAAGCAGTGAGCAGGACATTATAGGTAATGGAGGTTCCTGCATGAGCAGACTGACTTCCACAAAACCCAGCATAGATTGGGAATGGATGTCAATTCCTAAATGATATCCAAATTGCTGGAAGTCAGGATATGCATACAGGGGATTATCTGGAGGCATATTAGAATACTGGAAAGGCCCACAATTCGGCCCCCTGGTGGTGGGACCGAGAGTACAGGGAGTGAATCGTGACAGAAATACCGCTCAATAGCATTTCCACAGGTTCTCCATGTTAATCAACGCGAGAAGCAGGCCCACCCACGGAACACACCATCCAATGCCATTCACTACCAGTACATGTAGCGCATCTGTGCCTGTGACCTGCCTCCTCCCAACACCGCACCCTGCCCCTAGGGAATACTCCGTTATAGCGAGAGACATGCAGAACCTTGGCAAGTAGCTTTTTAAATGCCAAGCTGAGCAACAGTGACCTGGGCACACAGGGTCCGCGAGGGCACACCTGTGCCACAGGGTTCGGCAATAAGCCCCATTCTCTTCAATGTATATCTTCGCCCCTTGATTCCCATTATAAAATCATTTGGGATAGATCTGGTCAATTACGCCGATGACACCCAACTGGTGTTTTCCCTGGAAGGGAAGCACGCGGTGTCAATGGACACTTTCCAGGAATGCATGCGTCGAGTCTCTGGCTGGCTCAAAGTAAACTCCTTGCAGTTTAACGAGGGGAAAACTGAGGTGGTATACTGCTCGGCTGCCAAAATGTTACAGCGTTTGCCATGCGAGTTCAGACTTACCCCAGAGGATGACCCCCTGACCCCAGTTAAAACTGGTCGGAACCTGGGTGCCCTGGTTGCTGAAGATCTTCAAATGCTATCACAGGCTAATAAAATGATCAGTACGTGCTTCGCCTTGTTAAAACCGCTCCACCAGATCCTTCCTTTGCTGCCTAATGAGACCAGACCACTAGTGGCGAGGAGTATAATTCTGAGTAGGCTGAAGTACTGCAACTCCCTGTATCTGGGAGCTCCACAATATATCCTGCATGGGTTGCAAAGAGTCCAGTCTATAGCCGCAAAGCTGGTACTCAACAGACAATGCAGCTCATCTACTACACTGGCCCTTAGAGATCTCCACTGGTTGCCCATTAGGGACAGGGTCAGTTTTAAATCCCTATGCATAGTCTACAGAGCAGTGCATAGTACTGGCCCTCTCTCTATGCAAGAGAGATTCATCTGGTACAGGCCCACCAGACTTCACCGTTCCTCTAATGCAAATCTAGTAATGACAACCAGATTCAAGAAATCTCGGATGGGAGGCAGGACTTTTGGCACAGTAGCATCAAGCCTTTGGAATGAGCTACCTCAAAGCATTAGACAAGCCAGCTCTTTGCTCTGCTTTAGAAAGTGCCTGAAGACTTGGCTATTTCCCAGAAATGAGAGTAATACCTTCCACTAACAATCAGGCCCATCTCTATTGAGTCCATCTGTTCAGGTTACAGCGCCAGGATACCCGTAGGGTGACAGTCTGCGCTATATAAGAACGACAATACAATGCAATGCATTTGAAGAGCCACCTCCGAGGGTGGCACAGCCAGTGGTGCAGACCCACGGAGGAGCATTTGAGTTACATCCTCTAGGCATATGTCAACCCTAGACAAGGGACTTATAGCTAACTCAAATCGGCCAATCATGTACACACCAATCACCATTATGTATATGACAAGCACAGTGCTGTGACACTGAATGGCAGTGTCAAAAGCACTCAAAGTCCTAAGGCTATCACATAGATCAAAAGGGACACTTCCAACTACAGACACATTTCTAAATATATCAGCATTCAAGAAAGCCCAATTCTTGTAATTTTGAAGTGTGATGGAAACAAAGATTTTAGAAGGATAATAAAAACAAATAAGAACACTTTATTTGGTAATGTATTAATGATAAATATTTGTTGAAACACAATTTCCACATATTTTCGTGTAAACGCTTCTCTGCTCAAGCAATAGAACATTGACAATGGCCCTCTTCTGGAGACACTTGTCAGTCGTATGGCCTTCTGAACCTATCTTGAGCCCTTTCTACATTCTCCTAAGAGTCTGGGCTGACTCATGTGAAACACTTCTCATCTATGGACCCCATTGGTGAGTCTCCTAACCTCAGTTTGCTCAGAGTTGCATCCCACTAGCGATACAGTACCACCATGGCCAACAGATGTTTGCCACCAGCCCATGGAAAACTCTGCCCATAAGGACAACAACCAACAGAGGCCACAGGCAGCTGGCAGTGTCAAGAGCCAGGCCCTGGGCTTTCCACTGCCATGTGGAGGCTCCAAGCAGGGGCCTGGAGCAGGCCTCATGTCCAGCCTTTGGGGCTGGCAAGAAGTGTTCTACTTGCTACAGAGGTTTCCCTGCCCTCTGTGGTTTCTCTGGGAGGGGGGCACCGAGTCCAGGTGTTAGGCACCCTATTTCCACTCAGTCTTCCTCCCACCAGTTCAGGGGCGGTATCCTGAGACTGGCCTCTCAGCACAGGGTCTGTACCCCGAGGCTAAATAGGTGCCTGGCAATCTATGGCATCCAGGGGGCAACCACCACCCCCTCGAAGGGTGACACACCCTGTGTCATGCCAAGGTCAGTCTGGAGCAGGTATTTTGTCCCCTTTCTCTGTGACAGCACCAGCAGTGCCTCCAGGTCAGCCTTGTGGTGCTCTTCTGTCAGATCTAGCAACGCCTTGATGCATAGGTCTTCCGTCTGTGGATTAGCTTCACCTCCTGCCCCCCCCCTCCATCTGGGCCTCTGTACCCTCTCTGTAGATGTAGTACCGTCAGAAACCTGAGCTTTTAGGGTGCCCTGGCTGCCGCCCCCCCCACGTCTGCTAACACCGGTGGTAATTAATTTCCTAGAAGATGATTAATAGGCATCTGGGGACTGACTATAACTCGTCTCTGTGTCATCTCCCCACACCATTCTAGGTACACCAGAGTCAAAGTCCGCCCCCTAGGCCTTGGCTACCCTACACTCATGTCAGGTGTACTGATATGGGGAATCAAGCCTTTCCACCACCATGGTCTGGCTGACACCGATATCCCTCAAAGCAGAGACAAGGATCCCTTTTCTGTGATCTAGTGGAAGAGATTACTCCTAACCTCAGGGATCACAAGCCTACCTCTGATTTGTATCTCCCAAATAAGGGAGACTAGGCCATTTGCTACTGGGGACTACTTCCCACTAATGCCACCTTATTCTGGGACCCCTCTGTCTCACCTTGGACCTTCCCCTCACTTTGTTGGGGGGAACACGAACCACCCTTCTTGGGGTCACTCTGATCCAGCGGCCTATAGGAAATATATCATAAACTACGCTACCCAACTTCACTATATTCCCCATTAAACATAAATCAATCACAAGGCCCATGAACTAACATGATATATTTTGACCAACTGAATCATGTGACCTAATTAACCTATACACAAATTATATACATTTATATACAACCGCGGTAAATGAATTCATCATATTTTACAAAACCTTACAAATTAATTAAGCCACTGTGGCGATAAAATATTGCTAATGGTAACCTAAAGAACAACAGAGGGGGACCAAAAAAGGACGATATTTATAGGGGTCCAATGTACTTGTCCTCTAAACTAGTAAACACTGAATGTACAGAGTTCCCCGAGACTTAGTGTTAGTGTGGCCTAGCAGTCTCTCTCTCAGGAGAAAGAAGTAGAAGTGATAAATAGTGAACAGGGACCCGTGAGAGTCCCTTGTCGGAACTGGGAAACCTCATACAACTGGGTAGCTGAATGATTGTATTTTCATCCCGCACGGTAGTTGTCTGGCCTCATCACTGGCTTCCTGCTCCAACGTCAAGCCGGCGCTGCAATGCCTGACGGGTAGCACTGTGTGCTACACTTTTGTGGAGATCTTTTGTTCCTTGCCGTGATCGATTGTGTATGAGGGACCCAGGAAAATGAAGTAGTGAGCGTGAAAAAAGTGTATATTAAAAAAGGTTAGTTTAGTCCACTAAGAAGACTTTATTCGTGTGGCTAACTGCCTTAATAAAATAGTGAAGGAGGGGTACCGGGACCAAGAAGTTAATGCATTCTGGTCTCGTTCAACCCTCACAAGTGGTCAACATGTTTCATGCCCTATGGGCAATTCTTCAGGACCTCGTCGTGCTCATAAACCAGTGGAAGTACCCATTTGGGGCGTTTACAGTGTATGTGGTATACAACCTGAGGGGTAACAAAACAGGGCAGGTCAGTGGTCCTGTGAGGACATCACCCCTCACACTCTTGGGAATCGCCTCGCAGTCTGTTCAGGTGGCACCCGTGCCGCTGGGTAAATACCCTGTCAGCACTAGGTTGGTGAAAAAACCACACACTATTGCAGGGCTCGAGGGATGTTTAGAGACCAAACCTAAGTATTATCCCCCACTGGAACTAAACTGATAAACAACAAACTTAGGGGTCTAATTTAGAAATCCAATAGTGATTCTATAATCTTGTGCCCATGTCCATTGTACACGGGAACAAACACAGTAGATCTAACAAACCATATCACAAAATGTGAAGCACCAGTAAGCGTAAGTCACCCCTAGTTAAGGATTCCCATCAAAAGTCTTGTATGAATCAATATTCTCATTTGGTAATCCTTATCGGGTATTGTGTCTCTTGATCATTGAGACCAGCATACCCTGATAGCCAGTTCGGGGTAGCGACCCACAATCACTCGGTACTACCACATGGTGTTGATACGATGGGAAAGTGCAGTGCAAAAAACGAATAAGTGGTGATTAAAAAAGGATAGGGAACTTAACAGAAACCAGTTTTAATAGACGTTAGCCCCTTCCCCTTTAAAAACAAGAACAGTATAACATCGTCATCGCAGTCCACACAAATAGCTGCGAAGAGACCATCGCAGCTATTTGTGTGGACTGCGATGACGATGCACTGCACTTTCCCATCGTATCAACACCATGTGGTAGTACCGAGTGATTGTGGGTCGCTACCCCAAACTGGCTATCAGGGTATGCTGGTCTCAATGATCAAGAGACACAATACCCGATAAGGATTACCAAATGAGAATATTGATTCATACAAGACTGTTGATGGGAATCCTTAACTAGGGGTGACTTACGCTTACTGGTGCTTCACATTTTGTGATATGGTTTGTTAGATCTACTGTGTTTGTTCCCGTGTACAATGGACATGGGCACAAGATTATAGAATCACTATTGGATTTCTAAATTAGACCCCTAAGTTTGTTGTTTATCAGCACTAGGTTGGTGCCTCAAGGATCCTCCGCCAAGGGTCGGCGTGGTCTGGCACTCAGAGCAACTGGTGCTCTGAGTGCCAGACCATGCCGGGACCACTGACCTGCCCTGTTTTGTTACCCCTCAGGTTGTATACCACATACACTGTAAACGCCCCAAATGGGTACTTCCACTGGTTTATGAGCACGACGAGGTCCTGAAGAATTGCCCATAGGGCATGAAACATGTTGACCACTTGTGAGGGTTGAACAAGACCAGAATACATTAACTTCTTGGTCCCGGTACCCCTCCTTCACTATTTTATTAAGGCAGTTAGCCACACGAATAAAGTCTTCTTAGTGGACTAAACTAACCTTTTTTAATATACACTTTTTTCACGCTCACTACTTCATTTTCCTGGGTCCCTCATACACAATCGATCACGGCAAGGAACAAAAGATCTCCACAAAAGTGTAGCACACAGTGCTACCCGTCAGGCATTGCAGCGCCGGCTTGACGTTGGAGCAGGAAGCCGGTGATGAGGCCAGACAACTACCGTGCGGGATGAAAATACAATCATTCAGCTACCCAGTTGTATGAGGTTTCCCAGTTCCGACAAGGGACTATCACGGGTCCCTGTTCACTATTTATCACTTCTACTTCTTTCTCCTGAGAGAGAGACTGCTAGGCCACACTAACACTAAGTCTCGGGGAACTCTGTACATTCAGTGTTTAATGGTAACCTAAACTCATGAAATAACAAGACCAGCTTGTTTTCCAAAGTAAGATTTTTATTAGCTACTTATTTGAAATTTGCATTAGAAATTTTATTAAAGCATTTTTATTAGAATCATTGTAAATGGTTATGACAATTTTATGAAATTCAATTTATTATTGCAAAATTAAATTTATCAGTTTAGCATTTTTCAAAACCTAAGTCCCTAACTTAGCTAACTATAATAGAGAATAAAAGAGTAAAGTCTTTGAAGGCCCTTACGTGCTCCAAGGAAAGTTCATCAGCACGACACCCTCATCAAAGGTCAGCAAGAAGCAGCACTCCTCATCCACGGGGAAGAGTTTTTATACCTTTCTGCACTAAGCTAATCTAAGCAAAAGTATAACTTTTCTGCTGAAATCGGAGTCCCATTGGCTAAAAAGTGACGCCATCGTGTCATTCCACTTTCTAAAATATCAGTTCCATCACTTTCTTAGAGTCCATTGTCTCTAGTTTTCGAACAACGAAGCTTCCTCCAGTTTGCAACATTTAACCAAGTAAAGTCATCTGCTTCCTCGGATATGAAATTTGTCGCACGTTCTCTTGCCGGTTCCTGGCCTTGGCCTTGCTTGACTGAAAGAACAGAAAGAACAGTCAGCTCATCGAGTTTCAATTTGCATCATGAAAAAATGTTTTTAGCAGAAGGAAGTTTTCCATCATGGACTCTCTCTTGCTCCGAGCAGAATTTTGGCAAACACGAATGCACTAGGCCCAAAACTACTTTTCGTGAAATATTATATAAACAAACACAAGAAAAGAATTAATGTGAGAAATATAATTCATTCTGTTGCCACCCGCACGGTAGTTGTCTGGCCTCATCACCGGCTTCCTGCTCCAACGTCAAGCCGGCGCTGCAATGCCTGACGGGTAGCACTGTGTGCTACACTTTTGTGGAGATCTTTTGTTCCTTGCCGTGATCGATTGTGTATGAGGGACCCAGGAAAATGAAGTAGTGAGCGTGAAAAAAGTGTATATTAAAAAAGGTTAGTTTAGTCCACTAAGAAGACTTTATTCGTGTGGCTAACTGCCTTAATAAAATAGTGAAGGAGGGGTACCGGGACCAAGAAGTTAATGCATTCTGGTCTCGTTCAACCCTCACAAGTGGTCAACATGTTTCATGCCCTATGGGCAATTCTTCAGGACCTCGTCGTGCTCATAAACCAGTGGAAGTACCCATTTGGGGCGTTTACAGTGTATGTGGTATACAACCTGAGGGGTAACAAAACAGGGCCGGTCAGTGGTCCCGGCATGGTCTGGCACTCAGAGCACCAGTTGCTCTGAGTGCCAGACCACGCCGACCCTTGGCGGAGGATCCTTGAGGCACCAACCTAGTGCTGATAAACAACAAACTTAGGGGTCTAATTTAGAAATCCAATAGTGATTCTATAATCTTGTGCCCATGTCCATTGTACACGGGAACAAACACAGTAGATCTAACAAACCATATCACAAAATGTGAAGCACCAGTAAGCGTAAGTCACCCCTAGTTAAGGATTCCCATCAACAGTCTTGTATGAATCAATATTCTCATTTGGTAATCCTTATCGGGTATTGTGTCTCTTGATCATTGAGACCAGCATACCCTGATAGCCAGTTTGGGGTAGCGACCCACAATCACTCGGTACTACCACATGGTGTTGATACGATGGGAAAAATGTTTTTAGCAGAAGGAAGTTTTCCATCATGGACTCTCTCTTGCTCCGAGCAGAATTTTGGCAAACACGAATGCACTAGGCCCAAAACTACTTTTCGTGAACTATTATATAAACAAACACAAGAAAAGAATTAATGTGAGAAATATAATTCATTCTGTTGCCACCCTCCATAGCTAATGATTAACCCATTAGTCTAAATTACCTAGCTGAAGCGTACAATTAAAGCAGCATTTATATCTACCATTCTTCAAATAATTCGACAGGATTCTTTATGCACCTGTTAAGAGTAAAGCGACACCAAATAAACAGGAAAGCAAAATAAGCACATGCCATTATTTAAAACAGCTGCTATTAATCATGACACAACGATAGACAAAATTAATTTTATTATTTTCCTCGTACATGGGAAAGCAACATAGAGCACATTTATGAGCACATATGTTAATAACCCTTATGTATATTCGTGAATGTAACTTTAAACTAGGTTAAATTAATACACACACAAACTTTCATTTATATTATTAACTCTTGTTATGGAAGTGTAACTTCACGAGTTGAAATGAAAACATTTCTGAATCTCGCTCCATCAACTCCCTCATCTGGTGATTAACAAATCACCACACCACACCCAAAATTTTAACAAATTTTATCTAAAAGAATATGATTCGATTTCACTGTGTTAGTACTTCTAAAGATTTGTTTCAGCAAAATCTTTACAACTATCATACTGAGCTCTGTGTAACTCTTCTAACTCAATTTCCCTTTCTTGTTCTTTTCTGATTTTGTAAATTCTTTTATTTTCCTTCATGTCCTTCTTTCTCTTGTGTAACATGCAACTAATCTTCGTCAAAATTATCACAAAAATTATAACAAACAAAGGTGTTAGAATCTTGCCAAGAACTGAACTACCAATTTCTTGAAACCAGGTTTTGATAGCTTGAAATCTTTTTGAAAGACGTTCTGTAAAGTCATCTTCTTCTAAGGGAACTATTTCTGAATGCATTTCTGTCATGTTCCTAATGTACATTTCAATATTCTTGCTTTCATCTGGGATATATGTACTACAGTGCTGGACATGTAAAATACCACAGACTCCTCCCTCTTTTGCTAGGAGTATATCTAAGGCAAGGCGATTCTCCATCACCATTGACCTTACCGCAATGACCTCAGTATCCACTAATTGGAAACCACCTGCTGTGTCAGTGGATAATCTATCAACAATTGTAGACAATTTTCTGATTCTTCCTGCATTCAAGGTTATACCTACTAAAGCTATCACTGCCTCGAAAATGTCTCCCAAAATTTCTGAGAAACTTTCTCTTTTGAACCTATTTACATGATTACTGATTTCAAATAAACCTTCTGCATTTCTGTCAACATGAAATATTTTTGGAAAAACAAGTCCAACATAACATGTCCCGTACCAATGGTCCGGAAGATTATAATAAGCTTTATCTCCACAGATAAAATAGATCCCAGGAAAAATTGGATCTTTACCACCTTTAAATCCCCAACCTCCCATGATTTGATAAGTATCCTCACAATTGCTAGCACCTACAAAATAATTATCAAAAAGAGTATTATCTCTTCTAATGCAAAGCTTACCACTAATTGGTTTATCTATATGAATTGCAACATTATCAAAAGATTTGCCATTAAGCTTCTCATCCTCTTTCTGCCAAAACTTGGATTTGGTCTGTTTGACCTTTTCATTCCTCTTATAGATTGCCCTTCTCTCTTCAACTAAGTTCAGGAAAGTCTTTTCCTCTGTTCTCAATTTGCAAGTTAGATTATTTCTGTAAGCATACTCATAGGTGAGTTCATTAGTAACTAAAAAGAAATCCCTCATCTGTTTGGCTTGTTTGTGTTTATTTAAAGCATTCTCGATTTTCAGATTAGCAAAAATCTCATCATAATTAGAATAATAATACTCCAAGCGACAAGTCTGGTAAAATAGGCTGGCTATCACACTGCAGGTTATGCCATAAGTAAGAGGAAGCATATTGTATGTCACTCCCTCAGAAACAGAAGCAGGTAACTTTACACAGATATAGCAATCTTTGACACTCATAACTTTAACATATTCTCCCAAAAGTCTCGAAAATGTATTGCTAGAAAAATAACTAACAGACCTATCTTGATGAGCCTCTGGTCTGTGATCAATAACTTTGTTAGCTTTGTTTGTTGTACTATGTTTGTTTTGACTAATTGAAGCTTGGCTTGTCATATTGACTTTGTACATCTCCTTATCGATCCCGAAAGGAAAGATGACAGCTAACACTAACCAGAGCAGAATAAATATGAGCATACATATCAGAGTCATCTTACAGCAATTTTTAAGAATGGAACATTTTGAAGTACTACGTTTCAAGACAACAGGCATTTTAGTTAGTTTTATCTAAAAAAAATTAAGAAAACAAAATTTAAAATTATGTCTAATAAAAACCTAAATTAAAAAACACCCCCCTTTTTCAAATTTTTTTTTTTTAAACTCTCTAACTACTTTTCTTCGACCTTGCATCACAAGTTATTTTCCAACTAAACACAATTTCTTCGACCTTGTGTCACCTAACACAATTTCTTCAGCCTTATGCCAAAAACAAAAACCTAAACTCTAATAGATTAGTATTTTTAATCATTGTCACTATTGTCCTCAATTTCTTCCTGACTACTACTATTTATTTCAATTACAGGTGGGATTATTATATAAGCCCACTCAGGAGACTTATATTTCTGATTTGGCTTCAAAACTCTCTTTGTTTTTCTAGAGATAACCTCTATTTTCTTTCCTTTTTCTGCTTTCTTTTCAGGATCCTCTTGACTACTAATCTCATTCACCTGCTCTTTTGATCTTTTTATTAGTCTGACTCTCAAACCTCCGTTTTCATTTGGCCAGGTTTCACCTTTTCTCAGAATTGTCCTTCTTGGTTCAGTCACATTAGTTTCTGTTTTCCAAGCTCTCTTTCTCACACTTTCCCTTTGACAATCTTCATCACTTTCTCCAGAATCACTGTCAGAAATCTCAATTCTTGACTCAGGATCTTCTCTAATCGGCAGCTTCACTCTGTTAGGAACTATACTTTTTATTCCATCACTGGTACTTGGCAATTCGTCTTCCTCCACTTCATCAATTACCTTCAACTTCCCAGTTCCAGATTTCTTGTTCCTGCTTTCAGAGCTTATTTTCTGCTTTTCGATACTCTCCTGGTTTTGCTTCTGAACTTGATCTGATTTCTCTCTTTTCTCAACTTCTCTTTCTTTATCTTGATTAGATTCTTGTGTAATTCTTTTTCTAATAGATCTTCATCATTTTCAGAATCTATTTCAAATAATTTCCAAATCCTTTCCATTCACTAAAAGTTTCTCCAGATGTCGACGTCTCTGTCGATCTTCAGAATCTGGATTTTTCTCAGCTTCTTCTTCAGAATCTGAATAAGCCGTTGTATCACTCTCTTCATCAGAATTTTCAGGTGTAGGTATCGGAATAGTATGGCTTGGATGAATCCACCTTTTTATTCCCCTACACTTTACTGCATTTGTCGTTACAAGTATCACCTGCCTTGGTTTCTGCCACCTCGGAACCAAACAGTTTCTTCTTCGGTGAACTTTTGTTCTGACCCAATCTCCAGGTCTCAGATCATGTGTTTGTACTTTGTCTTTTGTCTGTATTTCAGTTCCCACCTGATTAGACATAGAAGTCACTACGTCAGACAGCTTTCTACAATATTCCAAAATTGCACTGTCATTAATGCTCAACAGTTTTCCTACTGGTATAAATGCTTGTCTCATTATTCTACCCATGATAATACCATGAGGACTCAGACCTGTCTTTTTATCTGGTGTACTTCTCAAAGTCATCAAAACAAGTGGAAGAGCATCCGTCCATTTTATGCCTATATCTAGACACATTTTTCCAATTCTATTTTTAATTGTTCCATTAATTTGCTCTACAACTCCAGATGCCTCTGGTCTGTATTCACAGTGTAGCTTGTGCTCAATGTGTAAGGCTTCACAGATCAATTTCAATAATCTGTTATCAAAATGTCCTCCTCTATCACTCTCTATGGTCACAGGAAATCCGTACCTAGGGATAATCTCACGTAGAAGCAATTTTGCTACAGTAATTGAATCATTGTGTCGTGTGGGGAAAGCTTCTACCCATCTTGAAAACAGACAAACAATCACCAAAACATATTGCAGTCTGTTGTGCTTGGGCATTTCAATGAAATCCATCTGTAACCTGGTGAAGGGACCACCCTCTCGACCTATTATTCCTGTTCCTACAACTGATTTCCTGTTTGGATTCATTTGTTGACAGATCAAACACCTTTGGCAGAGAGACTCTGCAATTGTTCTGAACTTGGTATTGAACCAAGTTTCTTTAAAAAGCCTAATCATTGAATCTCTTTTTTTTTTTAAATATATTTTTATTGCAGAATCAGGAAGAAACATAGCCAGCAAACCAACCTAGACACCAAAGGCACCCAGCATACAGTGTGATAGTAATACAATACACAGCCGATTAGCCCACATCCCGGAGGCTGGGCGGCGCTTGACTGAGTCAGTTTACTGTAGGTACCTCGGTGCGTGCCCCATCCGGGGCACAGGTCAAATGTAGCACCTCTTTTCTGCTTTTATCCCAACACAACCAACCCACCATCAAATCCTTGGCCACTCCACTGTCATATCACTTAAGCATCACGATTACTTTCCTGGGCCATCCGGTACCGGGAGTTTGCCGCTAGCCAGCAAACCACCCCCTTCCACTACTCCCTCCCATTGCCCCCCCCTCCTCGACTGCTGCTAGTGCGGGTTCCACCATCCCCTTCCTGCTCTAGGGCGACAACTATCAGGAAGTGTCGACAAGCTAGTAGTCACATGGAGTTCCGTCTTATAATTGATCAGTGTCCTCGCCCTCAGTTAGGGAGTCCCTTAACGCTTGCACCACCAGCTCCCAGGACCGTGCCAGTTCCAAACTCTTTTCGTTACCCGTTCTAGTCGCCTGGCGCATTCGCAACACACTCTCACAGCCCGACCATTTCACCAGTTCATTCCTCCACCTCCGTGCAGACGGCCCCTCTTTGGACTTCCAATGCCAGGTGATTTCACGCTGTGCCAATATCAATCCCAACCCAATGAATTTGCTCGTTACCTTGGTCTTTTTGGTGCGCGGGAACCAAAGAAGCAGGCAAGCGGCCATGTCAAAGTCTACCTCCCGATCCGTGACAGCATTCAAGAGGTCCCCTACCTCGGACCAGTAGTTCCCCAGCTTCAGACAACCCCAGAGCATGTGGTCAAAATCCACCGCCGGTTCCAGACATCGTGGGCACCCGGCATCAAGCACCTGGAAATGTCGGCGCAACCTCTCTGGGGTCAGATATGCCCTATGGAGCACGAAGAAATGCACCTGTTGGAATCTCGCATTCCTCGTCCCTTTCCAGGTCCTGTGTAGCACCTGGCTCCATACGGAGTCCGGGATTAGCTTACCTACGCTGGCCTCCCAACGCGACTTCAACTCAACTAACGGGGCCAGACCTTCATTTAACATCCTATTGTGGAGGCAGGTCACCGCCTTGACGGTGCCCGCCGCCATCACCACATATTGGCACACCATTGTCACTTCCGGTTCAGCCAATCCACCCCCCCAATGCCTCTGCATAGCCGCGACAACCGCCGCATGCAACAGGAAGGTACCACTCGGCAGGCCGAATTGCTCTTGTAAGGACTGGAACGGGGCCAGCGTCCCGTCCACATAGAGGTCTCCTACCATCTGCAAGCCCAGGTCCTCCCACGCTAACAATTGAGACCAATCACCTCCGTGCGGTAAGGCAGTGAGCATTCCCAGCGGAATCTCCGGTGCGTATGGCCGGCGCTTCCCAGCCCTCTTCAGGTTCCTGTTCCAACACATTCTAAGTGTCTTTTCCTCCATCGTGAGGTCCCTACTAGCCAGTCCCTGTTGCATCACGATAGACGACAAGACATGCCTCTGAATGCCGACTCCCCGGTGATCTTCAGGCCCCCTGAATACTCTGGCCACGTTCTGCGTCAGGACCTGGAGCTGCGCCGCCAGATAGTATAACTCATAGTCGGGGACAGCCATCCCTCCCTCACACTTGGGTCGCATCAAGGTGGTCAATGCCACCCGTCGGCGACCGTGGCCCCAAAGAAAGCCTGTCACCAACGTCCTCAGCTCCCGAAAGATACTCTGCGGGATCCACACCGGCAATGTTCTAAAATAATAAAGGAGCCTCGGGAGTGCCACCATTTTTAACAGGGCCACACGGCCCAGTACAGAGAGCGGGAGAGAGGCCCAGAAGGCCATACTGCCTCTCAGTGCTCGAATACAGCGCCCCACATTCCCCTCAAGGAGGTCCGCCGCGTCATGGTAAATGCGCACTCCTAGGTAAACAAAACAAGAGGGTTCCCACACTACCGGCCTCGTGAGCTGCGGGCAGAGCGTGGTCTTCCGCAGCGGAAACACACAAGTCTTAGTCCAGTTCACTCTGAGGCCCGAAAGCCTCCCGAACCTGCCCAGCATGTCCACCGCGCCTTCTAGAGCCCTCCCAGAGTCCGCCAAGTACAGTAATAAGTCGTCGGCATACAACGAAATATAATGCGAGTCAACTCCCTGCACAATCCCGTCGTAAACAACTCCTGTTCTTGCCTGCGCTGCTAGCGGTTCCATGGCGAGGGCGAAGAGCAGAGGGGATAGCGAGCAGCCTTGCCTCGTGCCCCGACAGACCGGATAAACCGAGGAGACCAAGTTCCCCAGCCGCACCCGCGCCTTAGCCGAAGAATAGAGCACTCTCGTCCAGCCCCGAAACCCTTCCCCAACCCCGAACTTCAGCAGCACGCCATCTAGAAAATCCCATTCTAAACTATCAAACGCCTTTTCAATATCAACCGTCAGCACCACCGGGCCTGGTTCTGCCGTGGCAGCACTGTCAATGACCCCAATCAGCCGACGGATGTTCATCGAAGTACTCCTAGAGGGGATGAATCCCGCCTGATCCCTATGTACTAAAGAGGACATCAACGGAAGGAGCCTGGTGGCTAGGATTCGGCTCAAAATCTTGTAGTCTACAGTTAGCATAGACAACGGACGAAAAGAAGAGACATCTAAAGCATCTCTGCCTGGCTTCAGCAGGGGCACAACAAGCGCCTCCGTCATAGAGTCAGGCAACCGCCCCAATTGTTTCGCCTCTGCGAACACAACCTGCAGCCTGGGCGCCAACACTTCCATAAATTTGGCGTAGAACTCAATCGGCAATCCATCCACCCCAGGGGTTTTGTTCCGCGCCATATGACTAATCGCCCCTCTTATTTCCGCTAGGGTGATGGGGCCCCCCAGATCCCGGGCGTCCTCCTCATCCAGTACCGGCAAAGGGACCTGATCCAAATAATTACCAATGTCCGTGGCCTCTACTTCGAGGTGGCTGGCGTACAGACCCGTATAGTAGGACTGGAAGCGCCCCAAGACCGCCGACTGCGAATACACCACCTCCCCATCCTCCTGGCGCACACTCATAACCGGGCATCCCCTTGGGTTCGGATCAGCCAACTTCGCAAGGAGAGTGCCCACTTTATCCCGCTCTTCATGCACTTTCACCGCATACAGCTTATAGTCATAGCACCGTAATCTCTCCGTCTCAGTTGCTACCGCCTCCTTAGCATGCAACAGGCTGTCTTGCAGCTCCGGCCTCTCGGGCCGTCGCTGTTCCACCCCTCTCAGCACTTCCTCCGCCTTCGCGAGGTCATTCAGCACTGTCCCTCTCACAGTCAGAAACCGCCCCATACATACCCCCCTCACCACCACTTTCATCGCGTCCCATTCGTTCGCTCTAGTCGCCGTCGACCCAGCATTGACCGTAAAGTAGTCGTCTATGCCCTGTCGGACCGTGTCACAGAACGCCGGGTCATCCAGCGTCTCCGGGCGAAGTCTCCACGTAGGGACCGCCGATCTTGCCCGCTGCCATTGCACAGAAATCAACAGGGGGTTTTGGTCCGAAATGGTCCTAGACAAGTACTCAGAGTGAATCACCACATTTGCCAGAGACTCGCAACACAGCACCGAATCCAGTCTAACATGCAGATCATGCAGTGCCGAGAAGTAGGAGTAATCTCGTGTTTCGGGGTGCTGTGCCCTCCATACATCCACCAAGCCCCACCTCTCTTGCCAGTCCCGCCGATGGGCCGCAAGTCTGCGCACCGGGGAGTCCACCAAAGGCGGGTGCGACCTGTCCAACAGCACGTCTGAAATGGAGTTAAAATCCCCCGCCAACAATATAGGGCCCGCCAAATAATACGCCAGTGAGCGCGACAAACCCTCAAAGAAAAGCGTCTGATCAGCGTTGGGGGCATAAACGTTACACAGCACCACTTCCCTACCACACAGCCGTCCTTCCACCACCACATAACGACCCTCCGGATCAATTTTCTGACTCGTGACTTGGAATGGCGTGCCCGCTCTGATCCATATTAACACCCCTCTGGCAAATGCTGAGTAAGTCGTGCCAAACACCTGACCCCGCCACCTCCTCTGTAATGCCCCGCATTCCTGCTGTGTCAAGTGAGTTTCCTGAAGCATCGCAATTTGGATACCCCGCCTCACCAAGTAGGCATGTACCTTGTGGCGCTTAACCATAGTACGAATACCCCGGACATTCCATGTGACACATTTCAAATTAGGTAACGTCCCCATAGAGCACCAATTCCAACAGTAGCGCACGCCAATAAGCGTGATCTGCATCACAGCAATTATACAGCCCCTTCAAACAGTCAATGTTACCCGCATTGCAGCAATCGAACAGTCCCCAAAAAACAAGACCCCTAACACTCAACAACCCCCTCCCCAGGACAGGGCCTAATAACCCAGCTTCAGCCCCGTTCCCAACCTTAAACACCCGACACATCACGCTAACCTGTGGTCGACACCACAGAAGACCTTAAGGGTCAAAAGAAGGCTATGGAACCCCAAACCAGGACGGCAGAGCTATCACCCCGCACCCGTAGCCCCATACTGCTAGTGCAGCCCCATACCTGGCAGTCCAGTAGAAGTCAGGAGTGTCCGCCCCTATAGGCATCCCAAGATTGTTCATCGGCCCGAGCTTCACTCATTAAACAAGTTATCAGCAGTCTGTGGGGTGACCTCCGGGCCCGGCACCCCTCCCGTCTCCGAGTCATCGTCACCAGTCTTCTCTCCTTCTCCGTCCGAAGCCGAGTCCCTAGAAACGTCATCCCGCTGCGATCCCGTGATGCTCGCCGTGGCCTCCAGAGCACTCCGCCTGTCAGCCAGCATTCGCGCCTCCTGTTCAGCCCGTTGGCGCCTATTCCGGGAGCGGATGCGTTGCGATTTCCTGATCTTTGCTGGTTTTTGCCGATCCCTGGCGGGCCTGTGCGCACGATCCGTCCCTGCCCGGTACAGTTCCAGCCAGGACCATGCCTCATCAGGTGTTTGGAAAAAGTGAGTTCTGTCGTCAAGGATGACCCGCAGCTTGGCCGGGAAAAGCAAGGAATATTGGATCCCCTCTTCTCTCAGCTCTTTCTTCACCGACAGAAAAGAAGCCCTGGACCGCTGCACCTCCTGTGTATAATCCGGGAATAACGTCACCTTGCTGTTGTTCACCTGGAAGGGCCCATGGTCTCTCGCCCGTTGGATCAGCAGATCTCGGTCTTTAAAGTGCAGCAGTCTGACCACCATCGGCCGGGGCGGTCGGCCCTCCAGGGGAGGCTTTGCGGGCACCCTGTGCGCTCTTTCGAGGGAGAAGAAGGGGGATAGGCCCTCCGGCGCTACCACCGTCCGGAACCAGTCCTCCAAGTAGGCCACCGCATCACCCTTCTCAATTTTCTCTGGAAGCCCAACCACCCTCACGTTGTTCCGCCGGTTGCGTCCTTCCGCGTCTTCCGCTCGACGCTCCAGAATCGCCAGTCGATGGATAACGTCGTCAAGTTTATGCTCCGCCGTGACCACCGCTGGTTTCAGCTCCTGGAGCAGCTGTTCATTGGACTTCACTCGGTCAGCGAGCTTGGCGTGGTCCGCTCTCAGTAGGCCAAGCCCCGTCGCCACCTGCGCAATATCCTGGTGCAGCTCCTCCTTGGTGGTAGTGATCGCGGCCAGTATTGCATCAAGGCGGAGGTTCAGCCTCAACTCCTGCGGCGAGGGCTCCGTTGGAAAAGCGCCATCCACTGCCTCGGACTTCTCGTCTCCCTGCTCAGGATGCGCGGCGAGGCCAGCCCCCATCTCAGCCATCCTGACAATGGGGAACGCGCCACCTGAGCCGCCCTCTCCAACGACGGCCGGCGGCTGCAGTCCTCTCGCTCCGTCCGTCCTACGGGCCACCCGGTCTCGTCCAGTGGCAGGCCCAGGGTGCACAGCTCTCCGATCTGCAGACGGCGTTGGTCGTCCCTCTCCAATACTATGTCACCTTCCACCAGAATGCACTCCGTGCAGCTCCAACGACACACTCAGTGCCCCACCAAAGTCAGCAAAGGCTCGGGGTGCAAGCCCTCCTCAAGAGCCAGACAGTCAAGGGTCCGCCCACCGCAGATCGAGCTCACCGTCCCCGGTGGCACAGTCCCCCGCAAGTCTCAGCGCACAGCGGGGTCCACCCGGCTCCCCACTGGCCAGGCGCACTCCTGCTTCAAACTGGGCGCCCAATCGCCCCGGGCGGCCGCCCCCTCAGTACTCGGCTAACTAGCCTCACTGGACTGTGTCCCCGTGGTCCCACTGCAGTGCTCCCAAGTGTGGGTCGGCCTCACACGCCAGCCGCGCCGCCACCGCTGCAGCGCGAGTGAAGGGCTCGCTCTCCTGCCTTCAGGGAATCAGGTGGGGGAGGGGCGCCGCTTGCGCCGGGTCTTCACCGCCGTCCACCTCCTCCGCTATACCGGTCCCGCTCTCCTGGGCCGCTCTCCTGCGCACCGCAGCGCGACGGCCCCTACGGCCCCTCAGCCGGTCCAGCCCTCCACACCACTCCGCTCTCAGAGCTCCTGTCCTCGCGGCTCCGCCATCTTGCCTTTGTCCTCCGGCCGCGCTGGTCGGGTCACCAGGGCCGTCCGCAGTCAGCGCCCAGGGTCCCGATGAGGATCAGAGGCTCCCCGCTGGGTCAGCGACCCTATAGAAGCTCGATTACCGCTGCCAGGCAGTGCGGGGACAAGTACTGCAGGATAAAAACGGGACTTGGTGCGGAGCAACTCGCTCACGCAGCCATCCCGGTCGGCGCCGAAACCACGCCCCCGCCTAATCATTGAATCTCTTCCAATATGACCAGGGCCATGGTACATTCTGGCCATGTCAGCGATCATGCAATTTGGTAAAACTACCCTGCCATTTTTGTATGTCCAAACTCCATCTTCATCTCTCTGTCTACATTCTGCTATCAACCATGAGTTTTTCTCATCATCATCAGCTTCATTTTGTAAATCTCTTATTTCTTGCCATGTCTCAACAATTGATGTTAGCATCAGTGAACTTGAATCAAATTCTTTGTTTTTCTCCCGATTAAGTGCATAATTATTCCTTGCGCAATACTTTGCAATTTCGTCTGCATAAGCATTTCCTTTGGTGATAAAATCTTCACCTTTTCTGTGAGCTGCACACTTTACTACAGCTATTTCTTTAGGCAACTGTATGCCATCAATTAATCTTTTAATGAACTCTGAATTTTTAATTGGTGAACCTGCTGATGTCATGTAGCCTCTCTGAGACCAGAGTTGTCCATAATCATGCACAACTCTGTACCCATACTGACTATCAGTAATTATAGTAACTCTCACATCTTTCGCCAGTTCACAAGCACGAATTAAAGCAATTAATTCAGCTACTTGTGCTGAACGAATTCCTTCAAGACATGATGCTTCTTCAACATCTGCCACTGTGCAGACTGAATATGCTGCTTTCAAAACACCTCCCTCTGATCTTAGACAAGAGCCATCTACAAAGTAGACATAATCTGATTCAGGCAATGGTATATCTTTGATATCCTGTCTTGGCTTGGTACAGTATTCTATAACATCCAAGCATTCATGTTCTACATTATTTTCATCACAAATTTCGGTATCAGGTAACAGTGTGGAAGGATTTAAATTCACACACCTTGCAATTGATACATTGTCTGATCCCAAAATTATCTTTTCATATTTTGTTAACCTATTGCTTGTCAGGTGTTGTGTTTTGCTTCTTGTAAGGAGAATTTCAACTGAATAAGGAACATAGACCTTTACAGGAAATCCCATTATAATTCCCTCACTCTGTTCAAGGCTAATACTAGTTGGTGCAACTGCTTTTAAGCAACCTGGTAAGGCTTTTGCAACTGGATCAAGAACTGCTGAAAAATAAGCAATAGGTTTTCTCATGTTTCCATGTCTCTGTATCAACACAGACAAAGCACACCCTTCCCTTTCGCTGCAGTATAGTTCGAAATCCTTCTCATAATCAGGCATGCCTAGAGCAGGAGCTTCACATAGACTTCTTTTTAACTTTTCAAAAGCTTCCAATTCAATTTCAGTTAGAACAATTGGATCTTTTATATCGGATTTTGTCAGTCTTTGTAGTGGCTTTGCAATTACTGAAAATCCACTAATCCATTGACGACAATAACCAACCATTCCCAGAAACATTCTGACCTGTTTTTGTGTTTTTGGAGGTTGCATTCCCTGAATCATTTTTATTCTCTCAATCGTTATTCGTCTCATTCCCTTTGCAATTCTATGTCCTAGGTATTTTACTTCCTGTTTACAAAACTGCAATTTTGCAGGGGACACTTTATGTCCCTCATCAGCCAAATGATTCAAAAGTGTAATTGTATCTATCACACAGTTGTCTCTTGTTTTTGCAGCTATTAACAGATCGTCAATGTACTGTACCAATGTTGACCTACCAGGTAGATTAAGATCTTCCAAAGATTTCTTTAATAACTCATTAAATATAGAAGGACTTTCTGTATACCCTTGAGGAATTCTACACCACGCGAGGGTCCTATTTTGGAATCTGAAAGCAAAGATTTCTTGGCTCTCTGGATGCAAAGGAACAGTAAAGAACGCATTCCAAAGATCAATAACAGTATACCATTTTGCATCATGCGGAATTCGATAAAGAATGACTGCTGGATTTGGAACAACTGGACAACATGGAACAACAATTTGATTAACTTTTCTCAAATCCTGAACTATTCTGTACGTTCCATTTGACTTTTTGATCCCCATAATTGGTGAGTTACAAGGACTGCTCTCAATTTCTTTTAATACACCTTGTTTAACGAATTTCTCAATCACAGGAATAACACCTTCAATCGTTTCTGCTTTCATTTTATACTGGGGAATGTTTGGAAATTCTATTCCTTGTTTCACTATAATTTTTACTGGATCGATTTGTTTCATTAGACCCATTTCATTTCCATTCAAATCCCAAATTTCAGTTTTGACAGTCTCTTTTAATTCTTCTGGTAAATTTTCTTTTTCAAATGTAGAAAATAATTTTGTTTCGCTTGTTTCAACTAATAACATTGTCAATCGATATAACCCATCTTCTTCCATTGTTTGTAATTCAATTCCATCAGGTGAACAATATATTTTGCAATTCATTTTGCATAATATATCTCTTCCCAATAAGTTTACTGGACTGCTGTTGCAAACTACGAATCTGTGTTCGTCTTTAAAATTGCCAATTTCAACCTTGACAGGATCGGTTAGATCAGTTTTAATCTGTTGATTACTTACTCCGACTACTTGGATGGTATCCCCAGAGAGAGGCAGGTTTTCAATTTCTACTGATCTAACAGTAGAACGGGTAGCACCAGTGTCCACCAGAAAAGTCATTTCTACATCATTTACTTTTCCATTTACAAATGGACCAGTCTGGTCAACCTCAAGAGTGGCTCCAATTACACACTCTTCCCCCTCTCTCGGGCACCGTCAGAAGTAGTCATCAGAATCACTTCCTTGTTTTTCTGACAACAAAAATTGTCCTGTTGTATTTTGCAAATTAGATCTTTGAGTTCTTATTACCTGATCACATCCTCCGAATCCCACACCTGGATTATATTTTCGACCTCCCCCACAATTTTGAAATGGAGGCTGTGGAATCTGACTTTGCTGTTGTGTTAACTGTTGCTCTAGCTGTCGCTGAAGACTCAGGTCATTCAGTTGACGCTGTAGCTGTAGCTGTTGTTGCAGATCAACATTGTTTTGCATCTGTGGGTTTAATGATGTATTTTTAAAATTTCTTGGTGGGTTTTTACACTCACTTTTCCAATGACCGATTTCGCCGCAGTTAAAACAAGGTAATTTCTGTTTTAATTCTTCAATTTTAGCATTATTCTTTGATTTATTAAAATTAATTTTAAATTTTCCTTGACCTTGACTCTAGTTCTGATTCTGTGTAAAATTTACATTATTATTCTCAAGACTTGCAATCTGTTGCTCAGCCACCTTCACTTGCGCCCACATAGCTTTTTCCTTTAACTTTTTCTGTTTCACTTCTAATTCATCACTGCAGTATTTAGCTTTTCTCAAAATATCATCAACTGAATTTGATTGCCAACCAACAATATTATTCCTAATCATTTCTCCAATTTCTGGTCTAAGACCATAAACAAATCTGTAGATAAAATGACTCATATCTTTTTCATCTAATTTTTCATAACCACTATACTGTTTGAAAACCAGTAATAATCTTTCATAAAATGAATGAACTGATTCCTTTGGTTCCTGATTTGTCCTGTCTATTTTTACCCAATCAACTTCCTTTGGTGCAATTTTATTTTTCAACCAGTAAATTACTTTTTCATATAAATCCATGACTATTACGGCTGGAGCACCTGTTTCTTTAATTCGCTCCGGTTCCTCTTTTGGCCAACTCACAGCAATTTTACATTCTGTCCAAAGATCTGATGGGACAACAATGTCAAAGAATCCATCCAGATCAATCCACAGAACTTTTGAAACTTTGATGAATCTATCCACCTGTCGATACCATTCCACAGGTTTTTCTCTTAGCCGAGGAAAGTCATTTGTGAAAAGCAAAATATCTTGTCTTGACCATGGGACATGGACATATCCTCCACCTGCAATTTCTCTCATAGGAAACTGTTTAGACAGTTTATCCAGTTTATCTAACCTTTCATCTTCCTTCTTTTTAGTCCACTTTACTCTCCAATTACTTAATTCACCCAACTTTTTGATTTAAACAATCAATTCCTTTATATGCAGTATTCTTCCCATTGTGTTAAAGTTCTCAATGTCCCTCTCTGTAAAATCCAATCTGTAGGGTTTTCCCAAAATTTTCTGTTTGCTCAAATCGATTTCTAGTTCAACTGCCAGTTCTTCTAACTGATCGTATTTATTCTTTGTTTTCCATTGAATACTCATACAGATGAACAGGAGTTCATCATCACGATAACATTTTAGACTGTCAGGACCAATTGTGCCAATTATTAATTCTTCCAAGTTAGCTTTCAATTTTGCAACATCAAGTTTTGAGTTTGACTCTCTTTTCTCAGGAGTCTCAACATCTGATTCTGCACCCATTGGTGACTGGTTAAAAGAACCTTGATTAAAAGTTAAATCAGGCATTCTTGTTTTCTCACAATGAATTTGAGATAAATCTGAATAAAATTTCTCAGCTACTTTTTGAATTTTTGCATTTAATGGAATTGTCAAACTTGGCTGTTTTAATTCTTTTTGATCAAAAATAGGCTGAATAGGACCAATCGTTACTGGGACTGTTACTGCTTCCATACCTTTAGTTATTTGTTGAATTAAATTTTCTTTTGATAGTAAATATTCTGAAGTATTTACAACTTCCTCATTTCTGGCAGCTCTCGTTACATTTTTAGGGGCTTCCCTTTCCATTGGAGTTTCTGAAAAATTTCTACTTTCATTATAAATACTGGAATTAGTTCTGGTTTCAAATCTTTCTGGAGTTTCAAAAGATTCAGAATTATTTGGATATAATTTAGGAGATTCATTTAATGGAGGTGCACTTGGTGTGGTTCCTGTATAAACCATCAGAGTAGACCATGAACAAGGCTGTCTAAGTGGAGTTTGCTTTTTATTCGTGGTAAAAATTTCTTCTAAAACTGCATCTTCTGATTCACTTTCTTCAGTAACATTATTTTTCTTTTCAGTTCTCTTTTTATCTGGAGACCCTAAAACCATTTCTCTAATTAAGTAAAGACCATCGCACATATCTCCCTGTCTCCACATACGCATTCTATCTTCATGCGTTTCTCTTCTATAACTCGGTATTTTTGGAGGTCTTTTTATCCCACTTGCTTCTTTCTGAAGTTGAAACATCTCATCCTCCCATTCAACTAATGCTTCAAATTGAGTTGGTCTAGGCTTAGGTATAAGAGCTGACATCTTTTCTCCTAAATTCCTTAACATTTTCATATTAAATGAACCATCGTCCGGCCAAGCCAATACGCCGCCATCTTTAGTGTAATGTTTCCATACATCAAACCACAGAACAGTATGATAACCATATTCACCTCCATATACGCTGCAGGTGTTTTGTATTTATGAAGTAATTTACCACCTCGCGTTTCAATTTTCTTGTCAGGTGAAATACAATTTTTAAATTTCTGAAACATTGTAAGCTTTTTCTCAACATTTTTATAATAATAACTCATTTTAAAATCAAATCCACTTAATTGGAAATGATCGTAATAGTTTCCTGGTTGTTTCGTAACACCGACCAATCCGTGCGCGAAACACACCAACAAGCCAATCAGGTTCGAGCTACGTCACTATCTTGCTCGACCAATAAGAATGGAGTTTCTCACGAAAGCCAATCAGTGCTCAGTTCGACTAAATCACGTGAGCCAATCAGAGTATAGTCTGTGACGTATGATATCCAATCACTGCGCGAACTGTATGACATACACAGCCGCTGCGGTTTTTCGCGTCTCACTCTTAGCGCTCACCCCTCCTTTACAAAAAACTTTTCAAAGCGCCATTTTAAGAACACTCTTTTCAATGAAAATTAATTAACAATGACAAAAGAAGACTCATCTGTCTGTTTCTCTAAATAAAGTGACAGAATTTTCAGTCATACAAGAATTCCTTTACGTGGAATAGACGACGCTATTCTCACAGAATATACATTCGTCGATTAAGTAAACCTTTACTTTACCCTTCAAACAAGTAACTAACGAACGCGTTTCCCTCTGAATGCACTTAAAGTAGCAATTCAAAGTTTGACTCGAACGAAATTTACAGAATCAATTACGCACTTTCAAACGGAAAGTATCCCTAACCATACACACATGAAATCTTCGTAGGACTCTAACCCGCCACAGATAACATGAACCGTTAGTAAAATAAGCGACGTTATTTTACCCTTCACTCAAGTTTGAATATATTCTATTACTTTCTCGCAGTAAGTTTTAGAACGGGCTCTTTGTCCCTATACTCAAAGCTTCGATTTCATAAATAATTCTCACTATACATACACTCTATCTAACACACCTATCCCTAACATGTGTTGTACGGCCACAACACTTGTGATATACGGCGATACCACAACTCAGAAACAGATCAAATGTACTGTGTGACTACCTTCTCATCACACTACGCTGTACCGGTACAACTAGAATTTTTAACGCTGCTGGAAAAATACCTTACATATAACACGAGAACGAACTCAACATATGTTAGACATCGATCCTATGTAACTACCATGTATTTTGGTTACCATAGCAACCATCAAGTCTGCTACCAGGAAATTGATCCAGCGGCCTATAGGAAATATATCATAAACTACGCTACCCAACTTCACTATATTCCCCATTAAACATAAATCAATCACAAGGCCCATGAACTAACATGATATATTTTGATCAACTGAATCATGTGACCTAATTAACCTATTCACAAATTATATACATTTATATACAACCGCGGTAAATGAAGTCATCATATTTTACAAAACCTTACAAATTAATTAAGCCACTGTGGCGATAAAATCTTGCTAATGGTAACCTAAACTCATGAAATAACAAGACCAGCTTGTTTTCCAAAGTAAGATTTTTATTAGCTACTTATTTGAAATTTGCATTAGAAATGTTATTAAAACATTTTTATTAGAATCATTGTAAATGGTTATGACAATTTTATGAAATTCAATTTATTATTGCAAAATAAAATTTATCAGTTTAGCATTTTTCAAAACCTAAGTCCCTAACTTAGCTAACTATAATAGAGAATAAAAGAGTAAAGTCTTTGAAGGCCCTTACGTGCTCCAAGGAAAGTTCATCACACGACACCCTCATCAAAGGTCAGCAAGAAGCAGCACTCCTCATCCACGGGGAAGAGTTTTTATACCTTTCTGCACTGAGCTAATCTAAGCAAAAGTATAACTTTTCTGCTGAAATCGGAGTCCCATTGGCTAAAAAGTGACGCCATCGTGTCATTCCACTTTCTAAAATATCAGTTCCGTCACTTTCTTAGAGTCCATTGTCTCTAGTTTTCGAACAACGAAGCTTCCTCCAGTTTGCAACATTTAACCAAGTAAAGTCATCTGCTTCCTCGGATATGAAATTTGTCGCACGTTCTCTTGCCGGTTCCTGGCCTTGGCCTTGCTTGACTGAAAGAACAGTCAGCTCATCGAGTTTCAATTTGCATCATGAAAAAATGTTTTTAGCAGAAGGAAGTTTTCCATCATGGACTCTCTCTTGCTCCGAGCAGAATTTTGGCAAACACGAATGCACTAGGCCCAAAACTACTTTTCGTGAACTATTATATAAACAAACACAAGAAAAGAATTAATGTGAGAAATATAATTCATTCTGTTGCCACCCTCCATAGCTAATGATTAACCCATTAGTCTAAATTACCTAGCTGAAGCATACAATTAAAGCATCTACCATTCTTCAAATAATTCGACAGGATTCTTTATGCACCTGTTAAGAGTAAAGCGACACCAAATAAACAGGAAAGCAAAATAAGCACATGCCATTATTTAAAACAGCTGCTATTAATCATGACACAACGATAGACAAAATTAATTTTATTATTTTCCTCGTACATGGGAAAGCAACATAGAGCACATTTATGAGCACATATGTTAATAACCCTTATGTATATTCGTGAATGTAACTTTAAACTAGGTTAAATTAATACACACACAAACTTTCATTAATATTATTAACTCTTGTTATGGAAGTGTGACTTCACGAGTTGAAATGAAAACATTTCTGAATCTCGCTCCATCAACTCCAGGTACCTTCTTGTGGACCCCCAATCAATCAGTGAATTGTAAGTGTGCTACTCACCTGTGAGGGTATGAAGGCACGGAGGCAGATCTGTTTAGCCGAAGAGCCAGGTCTTGAGGGTCTTCCTGAAGGTGTTCAGGGAGGGGGCGCATCTGATGTCTGCCGGTAGCTCGTTCCAGGTCTTGGCTGCAATGTGAGAGAAGGATCTTTCGCCTGCTATGGCGATGCACGGGGTTTCGGCCAGTGCGAAGTTGGAAGAGCAGAGGTTTCTTTTGGGCACGTGGAAGTTGATTCTGTCATTGAGGTATTTGGGTCTGTTGTTGTGTAGGCATTTGTTGGTGTGAGTGAGGATTTTGAAAGTGACTCTTTTCTCCACGGGGAGCCAGTGGAGACTTCGTAGGTCTTGGCTGATGTGTTCGAGTCGGAGGATGCCGAGGACGAGTCTGGAGGCGGTGTTCTGTATTGTCTGGACTTTGCGGAGTAGGGACTTGTTGATGACAGCGTAGAAAGCGATTCCATAGTGCAGTCTGCTGGTGATGAGTGCATGAGTGACTGTCTTCCTTGACTCAGGGGGGATCCACTTGAAGGTCTTGCGAAGGATGCGGAGGGTGTTGGAGCAGCTGGAGGTGACGCCGTTGACCTGTCGGTTCATGGTGAGTGATAAGTTGAGTACGATGCCGAGGTTCTTGGCGTGGTCTGAGGGGGTAGGTGGGCTTCTGAGGGTGGTCGGCCACCAGGTGCTGTCCCATGCAGAAAGGGTGGTACCGAGGACGAGGACTTCTGTCTTCTCATCATTGAGCTTCAGGCAGCTGTTGGTCATCCAGAGTGCGACGTCTAGCATTCCTTTCTGGAAGTTGAGTTTGGCAGTGGTGAGGTCTTTGGTGAGGGAGAGGATGAGCTAGGTGTCGTCGGCTTAGGATACGATGTCGAGGCAGTGTTGTCTGACAATCGCTGCGAGGGGCGCCATGTGGATGTTGAAGAGGGTGGGGCTCAGTGATGAACCCTGTGGGACTCCGCAGGTGATTTTCGTGGGGTCAGAGAGGAAGACTGGGAGTCTGATCCTTTGGCTTCTTCCAGTGAGGAATGATCAGATCCAGTCCAGGGCTATTTCTTGTATGCCTGCGTCATGTAGTCTGGCGACTAGTGTGCTGTGGGAGACGGTGTTGAAGGCTGCTGATAGGTCAAGTAGGATGAGGGCTGCGGAGTGGCCTTGGTCCAGGAGAGTGCAGGTGTCGTATGTGGTGGTGAGTAAGGCTGTCTCTGTGCTGTGGTTGCTTCAGAATCCGAATTCGGACGGGTCGAGGACGGCGTTCTCTTCAATGAATAGTGTCACTTTCCTTTTGACTGTTTTTTCTGCAACTTTTGCTGCGAAGGGGAGGAGCAAGATGGACCGATAGTTCTTGAGGTCAGTGGGGTCAGCTGTTGGCTTCATGAGCAGGGGTCTGACTTCTGCGCGCTTCCAGTCATCTGGGAAGGTGCCTGTTTGAAGGTGGGGTTGATGGTGCATTGTAGGCCAGGTGCGATAGTGGCCGCAGCTCTGTGGTAGATGTGAGGGGGGCCGGGATCGGTGGAGGCCCCCGAGTGGATGCTTTTCATGGTCGAGGCGGTGTCTTCGGCCGTGATCGGTGTCCCGTTGGAGATGGTGGGCTGGCTGGTGTTTCTGGGGGGTGAGGGCCGTCTGTGGCACCTGGTGGATGATCAATGAAGTTGTCGTAGAGGTTTTTGATCTTGAGGTGGAAATAGGTTCCAAGCTTGTCGCAGAGGTCTTAGGATAGGGTGATGTCTCTGGCTTCGCTGCGTCGTTTGGTGAATTTTGAATGCCACTGAAAAGTTCCTTGGAGTTGGTGGAGTCGGCCAGGATTTTGTTGCGGATGAAGTTCCTCTTGGTGGCTCTGATCTAGTTGTGGTAGTCCGTCATGGTGTCCTTGTAGGTGGTGTGGTTTTTGGTTGTCTTGGTGTATCTCCAGTTCTTCTCCAGGCAACCTGAGGTGCGTCTGGCTTCTTGGAGAGTGGTGGTGAACCAGGCGGCTATCCTGGGGGTTGTCTGTCGGGGTTCCGTAGCGGGCGAGCTTGTCTGTGCAGTTGGAGATCCATGTGTGGAGTTCTCTGGCTGCGTTGTTTGCGTCGGGTGCCAAGGTGTGGTTGTCTTGGGTGAGGGTGGAGTTAAGTTGCTCGTTGGTAACCTTGCTCCAGTTCATTCATGGTGGGCGTGGGGCTGGTTTGGGTGCCTTGGGTTTGTTGATGGCTAAGTGTACGCAGTGGTGGGCGGTCCATGGCAGCTGTGTTGTGCGGCTGAATTGGACGCTGTTTCCTGCTGCGAAGATGGGGTCGAGGGTGTGTCCTGCTCTGTGGGTCGGTGTGTTGACGAGTTGTTTAAGTCCAATGCTGGCGAGGTTGCCACGAAGGATAGTGGAGTTGGGGTCACTGGGATTGTCGAGGTGGTAGTTCAGGTCTCCAATGAGTATGTAGTTTGTTGAGGCGATGGCGTGGGGTGCGATGAAGTTAATGGTCATGGTGGCGAGGGGTGTTTGGGGGCCGGGGAGTCTGTAGATGAGGGTTCCTCGGAGAGTGACTTTGGAGGTGGTCTGGATCTGAAAGTGCAGGTGTTCGGCGGAAAAGAAGGTTTCGCTTGAGGTGGTGAGGCGGAGGGTGCTCTTGTAGGCGATGGCGAGGCGCCTTTCTGGGTGGTTGGTGGGTCTTTCCTCTGGATCTTGGATCCATCTGGGATGGCAGTGCTGATGTCGGGCGGAGTATGCATTGGTCCAGGTCTCTGTGAAGAAGGCGATGTTGGACGAGAGAGAGTTGAGTAGGTTCCAGATTTCCATGGCGTGTTTGTGTATGGAGAGTACGTTGAGGAGGATGCAGTTTAGGGTGTCGCCGGTGTTGGCGGCTGAGGTGTTGGAGGCCTGGGTGGCGGTGAGGGTCTGGCCACAGTGGAGGCAGGAGAACTGGCTGTGGGTCGTGTTTGGCGATGCCTGTTGGCATTCTATAAGCCTTCCAGGGTTGAGTGCGAGGAGGGTGGTGGTGTCGTAGCGATGGTTAGTGGGAGGTCCAGGGTTCCAGGCCCTGGCCGCGGTCGGTTCGCGGATGGGCGCAGATGGTTTTACCTTTGACGTGCCAGCGCGACCTCGCAGGGCCACCATTAAGTAGGGGAGGTGGGAGGGAGGAGAGGCTGGGAGGTGGGAGTGAGGGAAGTCCGGGGGGAAATTCCGAGTGGGAATTCCGTGTGGGAGGGGCCGCAGGGGCAGCAGCGGGGAAAGGCAAAAGGAACAGGCAGGGCACAAGAAAAATAAAAACAGTGGTGGAATTAGAGCAAGACACAGATGGGCACAATAACAGTGGCACACCAGGGAACAATTAAGAAAAAAATAGCTGAGAAAGGTTACGGTGGCTGCAGGCAGTCTGGTCCTAGTTGGAGCGGGCTGCAGGCGCAGGAGCGAGCAGCAGCCTCAAACCTCCCAAGGAGGAGGTCGGGGTCTGGAGGCAAGAGACGGCTCAGCAGAGCTGTGGGGAGAGAGTGGACCTAGACCGAGGGTCTGAGGTGCTGAGCAAGAGGTCTGCTTCCTTTGCATACTCCCTGGGGCCAGAGAGTTTGCTATCTATCGGGTTTTGGCAGAGCTCTTTTGAACAGTTACTGAGCATGTGCTCTCTCATAATCAAATTGTACAGCTCTTGATAACTACTCACATTACTGCCCTTCACTCAACCATCTAGTGACTTGTTGGAGTAATCTGTGAAATCCACCCAGGACTGGTGAGACAGTTTCTATCTGTCCTTGAACTTCAACCTATACTTCTCAGGGGTGAGGCCATATTTCCTGACAAGGGTTTCATTCATGATTGGGTACCTCATCCTGGCACCCTCCACTAGAGCCAACAATGAATCCTTCCCATCAGTGTGTATATACCTCATGTGCCTCAAACCACCTATCTAGGTAATAAGTACAAGGGAACCTAAGAATCGATAGGGATCAAGGGTAGTAAGTATTTTCAGGATCAAAGGTCTCTAGAGTCAATGAATAGATAGCAATGTTCTGGAGACAAGAATAATGTCCAAGACTAATCAAACATGGATATACAGTACACTTTTAATCAAACATATATATGTATGGAAGATTAAGCCCACTGGGGTACTCCTCAACGGGTGTTAAAAACATGAAAATGGTCATTTAATGTGTCATGCCTGTTCATCAGTTGTATCCACAATGAGGCTCACTTATTTACATCAAGGAGAACACTACTGCTCCCAGAAGCCATATTCACATATTTAAAGGGTCAGAGTGTTTAAGGTCGATGACACTTTGATCTGTGATTAATGCAGGATCATTATCAGGACTTCAAAATACATGCTTGACTAGATTTATTGGTGTGCAAAGAATACATGTCATCTTATATATAATTAATAACGCCTATTATAGCGTCAGAAGAACGACATGCTGGGGTTTTATACAAGTGGCCAAACAGAGGTAGTAAATTAAGGTAGTATGTACATAGGCAAAAATGAGTGCAATCCACAATGTGGAGAAGTATGTAGCATTCACGGGGAAGTTCCCATGGAGAGGAATCTTCAATCCCAGAGTCAGGAAATCGGCAAGTATCAATGCTGTGATGTGATGGTGGGAGCCTCCAAACGCAACAGTGAGTCTAGGATTACTCTCCTTGGGATCTTCCCCGTGAAGGCTACATGCTTCTCTGCATTGTGGACAACACCACAGACCAATGCCTGGGGTGGAGCAAAAGGGAAGAGGAAGACATTACAAACATCAACTCATAGGGATAAAAAAATAGAGATATTAGTGCAGAACATAAAGTTTTAAACTGGCTCAGGAATATCCACTGTTATACTTTATTCTTGAATTTACCGGTCAGGATTAAAATGTAAATAGGATGGTGGTGTGGAGGATTTTTAGTAGCCACTTACCCCTCCTAGCAGCATATTTGTCAAGATGTTTCAGCCGATTAAATGCCGCCTAACAAAGGTCTTTATGGCTTTCGTCAGAACCAAGGATCCCTTATATTCCCCTTTCCTACCTTACGCATGTAGGTTGAGGATAGACCCACTTTGGTTTGGGGCTGTTTAAACACACTGCGGTAGTACCTGTGGACAGAAATGTAGTCATCAAAGTCATAGATTCATGCTACAATAACTCGCTGTCTTTGTCAGCCTGCTAGATAGCATGCATTAGTCTGTCTTAATGCACTTACGCCACTCAATCATTCTTTGCAATCTTAGTTGCCACCAGGGTCTCGGAGAACCGGGGCATGATCGGACAGCGTCCTTGGCAGGTATGAAATATCCCTAGTTTATGCATCTACATTGTGCAAGGCTAACCAGTAATCATTGCGCGACCATGTAGAGCGCGCCGCTGTAATGCAAGTTCCCTCTGCATCATTCATGTGGCTAGCATGCTAAAGATCCATGAGATCAAAGTCAGCGATGATTAAGCACAGTTGTGCCACTGCCCTCGTGTGTGGATGCCTGGAGTTGCTGGATCTGTCTGCCTCCAGGTCGAGTATAGCGATAAATTCTCACCCCACAGTGTCGCGCCAGGGCCCAGAGAACCAGCCAGACATCATACCTCGGCGAAGAACTGAGGATCATCTGTGTTTTTCCCATAAACAGCAATGAGCTTAATCTGATGGTGATGCAGAACTCCAGGCAACATAATGTATCTCCCTTGCTTGTTGTGGAACTGTCCGCTACAGCAGCCATGCCACTCCCTTGCGGATAAGTATGGCTACGCCATGAGCATAGCTTGAATAGTACGCCACATGCCGCTCACCAACCCACAGGTGCACTAGGTTGCCCTATGTAAGGTGCAGTACCTGTAAAAAACAGATATCCACTGGGTGTCTCTGCAAGTGCGCTAGCACTTGTCACACTTTACGAAGATCATTAATTCCACGGATATTCCAGATGATAACCTTAACTGACTGCATACAGTGCAACAGCTGATCAAGTGTCTCAGCCAGTAAGTAGCATTCACCACGTTATATATAGTGCAACTGCGTTGGGTAGACTAAAGGAAAAGAGGGGAAAGGAAAGATCATAAAGCAGCCAACAGGTCGCAACCAACATTAACCCACATGCATTCTACCCACCACCCACTTTGACCCCCCAAATGGGCCAAATGCTGCTAACCCACCCTCTCTGCAACACACAAGAGTACATTGTAATAAGTGTCCAGGGACTCATCCCGCGGGGGTGATCCAGAGGTCCAGTGGACTCCCAGCTATGACAAGCTGGGGGCCGGAGGGAAGAGAGTCAAAGAGGCTTAGGTGCAGTAGTCAATAACATCAGGATCTTAACTGGACCTACACAACCAAGCTCCCCTCTGCACCAACACAACCTGCAACTAAGGGCATTATTTATCTTGGGTATACACCCTCTTACCAATAGTAGTTTAACCAGATCAGCTGTCCACAGTTGCATCTCCTTCACAGGCACCCATGCCTGAGTGAGGACAAGCTATTTCCCATGACTAGTTCCACCCCAGGTGCAAACGTAGTCTGCGTTTCAGCATCAGCTCATCATTCTTGTAGGAATCATGGGATTAGTCATTCTTGCTGAGGTGCTCCGCATCCTCCACTCTAGAAGCCTGCGAGGTACTCACCATCTTTACCGGAATAGTCTTGATAAACTTCGCCATGGTCTTGGAGTCCGTGAAATAGTGGGTTTTACCCTGGTGGAGAATTCTCAGCTTAGTGGGATACAACAGGGAACATTTAGCGAACGTACACTCTTTACTGGTAAAAAGACCCATCTAGCGGCCTGCCCTGCCAGCGTGAAGTCCGGGTAAGTAGAATTTTAGTTTCCCTGGTACTGCAACGGGTGTCTTTTGAACCAAAACTTTTGGAGTGGTGCACCGCTTGATATTACAAAGGTTGTTAGTTAATAAGTCAATAAGTCATATGGTCTTGTTAGAGTTGTCTTAATCAATCCTTTATTTTCATAAGTGTCCAAATACAAAATGCCAGCCAACGTGTTTTGTTCATATAAAATGAACTTCTTCGGGGCATAAAATGACGGTCCTGGGAGAGACAAAGTATGTGTGCAGTATGGCTGCTTGGGCCTCCTTGATAAGGGCCAATATGTGGTGAGTCTGATAACAAAGTAGGTAGTAGCCGTCCGCTTCGGAAGTCTTTTGCTAGCCAGACGCAAGACCACATCTTCATCCCTGTAATTTAACAAGTGGGCAATGATGGGTCAGGCAGGCATCCTGTCCGCACTCCACTGAAAACATAGCAGAGAGTGCTTCTCCAAACACAGCTCCCAGCATGCCCACCACATAGGCCTCCATTTTGGCCATAGCCATGGATTTGGGCACTCCAAGAATCCGTTCCTTCTTGATCTTGCCTCAAGATATTCGTTTTATTACACATGACCTCGAGCACCTTCTCTATGTTGGGCAGTATTTTGTGGTCTACTGCCTGGCCGTCTTCAACTATGGAGGTACGATGCTCAACCTGCTCGATCATCATCCTTGTCTACTTTTTCTTTAAGGCGGTTGGGCCCATCTGCTAGGAGGTCTATTTTCATGTTGATCGATGTGAGACTTTGTTTGAACTCTAGGAACATGGATCTTATATAAGGCTTAGGGATCAGAAGGGGCTCACCCCCTCAACCCATCGTGCGCTTTTGTCCCCGTTTTTCAAATGAGAGCTGAGCTTGCTTCACTTCAGCTTTGCTCATCGTCCAATTGACCAAGTGCTGTAGGTGCTCTTCCAGGTCACCTACTAGATGTGTCCAAGCGCCTGCCAGCTCCGGCTGCCACTAATGTCTCACCACTCCCAAGCCGCTAAGCATCAGGGGCCACAAGCAGAACCCAGGCACCACACCACCTGCATCCGCAGCTCTACCGCATCCATGCTCCACTCCCCTAGGGGTCACAAGTGGAGTATGTCCACGGGGGTGAACCTCTTCAACTAGTCCACCCTGCCTCACCCCGGCTCCCAGTGGGCACAAGTAGGTCAGAGGCCCTCTGCCCGGGCGCAGCGCAGAACAGAACACACACTGCACGCAGGTCATAATCTTTAGCAGGCATCACCAGGAGGCACCGGGGTTCACTCTGATAGGGTTGCAGGGGCATTAAATTCCATCTGGATCAGTGCAAGGAGCGATTACAGTCAGTGGGTTCTTTGATTGTTTTTCAAACATCCATGTGCGCGCAGATGCTTCTTGTCTGTGCGCAGAAGCATGTTTGCATTTGAAAATGTGTAGGGTTTCTTTATTGTGTAGCACATGGCAGTTAGGTCAGTTTTACCTTTTGACGTGTGCTTGATGTCACGCAGCTGTGGATTGAGTTTTGTACAGAATTGGAAATAAATACTTTTTATACTTACTAATTGTTGGAAGTCTCACTTCAAGTTTCTGGATATAATTTCCTGCAAATCCTCCCACCACATTTTGGAGTCTGAAACACACACAACGGAGTGCATGGCTTCTCTGCCTACAGGCTTTTGGCACCTTGGAGGAGGGGCTTCTGCATGCTAGTGTTTTGAGGTGCGTTTTTTTTTTTTTTAAACCTTTATTGTGCATGAAGAAAAGAACAAATACGGGCCCACAACCGTCAGGCCGGCCACGATACTTTGAAGCACAAGTGCAAGCAATACAGTTCCTCAGCGGCAGCGGATGACATAGCAACAATGAATAGACGTTACACTGAATAGAATCATGTCACCGAGGAAAAGGAGCGTATAAGGTTAATTTTTAAATTTTGTTCCCAATCTAAATATAAATCAGTAAAGAATAAGAGATAAGGAGAACTGAGTCCATACATTAGTATCACGACATGGGCAGGCGGCATCATCACTGGAAACAACAACGGAAGTTAAGACCTCGAGCAATATGGCGGTACAAAGGAAAACAACAAGATAATCAGCCAGCATTTACGCACTACCTACAGCGCCACCCCCCCCCCACTAACCCCTATCGCGGACCCAGAACAGAAACAGGTTAAGAAAGCGCAGAAACATAGAAAAAATAAGGCCCATAGAAACTAAACAAAAAATAAATCCCTCCCCCCACCCTACACCAATGCGGAGGCTACGGCCTACCCCCCCCCCCGGCAGAGTGTCTGTCGCCCATTAAAGAACCCGAAATACAGACCAAGAAAAAAGGAAGGAAAAAGAAAAATGGAAAGAAAAAGAAAAGAAAAACCCCTCACACTTGAAATATAGGGAGTAAGAAAAGAATAAACCAATCCACTACTCCCAGAAAAAGAAAGGTGGGGAGGAGCCCACCCAATATCAGAGCTCCCGGACTCCCAGCCATATATAACCGCTACGCCGTGCAGAACAGTAGATGCGGAAGACATAGATCCAAAAGAGTGGCAGAATCAGTCACACCCAGAACCCCAGGCCAGCACAAAACCCGCCCCCCCATCAGCAAGAAAAAAGAACATGACATAGCAATTACAATCTGAAGTGGGGAAAATCAGCACATTCAACGCAATCAACATAGCAAAATGCGGTGCAGTCCGGGTCCCCGCCAGCCGAGCTAGCAAAACAAACGGGGAAAACACCCACAGCCCTGGCCCGAACGACAAAACCCCTCCAGGCATGGCCATCACTGAGAAGAGGGCCAAGTCTATATGCTCCCGGTCACCCCAGCCACAAGTAAATCTTCCACCCTGAACACAACAGTACAGCATTAAGCACAGGAGAGATTGGGGAAAGTCATCTCACAGAACAGCAACACACAATGAAGAAGCGCCCCAGCTCGGGTCCCCACCCGCCAATCAAGCACATGTCCGTAGAGAAAAACGCCCCCTAGCCCTGGCCAGTCCGCAAACGTGTCCCAGAACATGGCTACCTCAGAGGGCCCGCCCCAGCTAAAACAAAGAGACAAAATGGCCGCACTCGACAAAAAGGAGATGTCCCGAGACAAGATGGACGTCGCCAGTCCCAAACAGCGCCATCAAGCAAAAGGAGCTGCGTATTCAAAGCGGCAGTGCGTTGCAAAGTACAATTTATCGATGTCGTCACGGAATAGGCGCAGTCAGCCAGGATAACCAGATGTTGTAGCAGCGGCTCCATGAATGCTGAGGGCGAGGCCGTAAGCTGCCTTAGGGCGAAAGACATTGTAGCAGAGCTGGGGTAGTCAGATCGCAGTCCACAAAACCTTCCACCCCGAACACACCAGTACAGTAGCAAATAGCAACGCTAATACAGGTGGAGAAAGTCATCACGCAGTGTGCGCTTGAAACATGCACAAAACAGTCCCAATCCCGTCCCCGCCAGCCAGGTAGTCGATAGGAAAGAAAAGCAGCCTAGCCCTGTCCCAATCGTGGATGCAACCCTGAATACACTCCCCTAGGGAAGCCCATCCCCTCGGACACGAAGAGACAATATGGCCGCAGAGAAGAAGGAGATGGCTCAGGAGCGCAAAATGGCCGTCGACAATTACCAGAAAGTCCTTTGTCCATGCAAAGTTCCACCGGGGCATCCGGAGAACACAGGTTCCGCAGGGGAAAGATCGGAGGCCACAAGGAAAGAGCCATTGAGGGGGCCAGAGGCTGCGGTGCCGGCTCCCGAGTCAATAGCGATTTTGAAGGCAACAATGAGTCAGACCCCGGAGGAGGGGGAAACAAAGTATCACAGGCGGGCCTGGCAGACGGCCGGCCGCGGGCGCCGGTAGAGTCAGTAACAGGCACATCATCAATGTATTTTTTGAAACAACAATGGTCCCGTGCATGAAAAAATACACAAACAATAAATATAGACGAAATCAAACCTATATTTTGGAAAGACTTGTCCAGCCGGACAGAGGTCCTTCAAGTTTACTGAATAAACAAGAATTACACAAGTAGAACAAGAATACCTTCCACAGAACCCCTGTGTGGTACACAAGCCTGTGCCCAACACTTGCGGGTTGTTTACCGTTAGTGAAGATAGGAAAGGTTTGAAGGCAAAAAACAAGCGTTTTTCTGTATTACAAATACATTGCACAGAAAATATCATTAAGCACCGTTACAACAAACTATACAATCAATCATCTGTATAGGGTGCATAAGCAAGTCGACGGCGTTTCGGTTCCCCTTAAAGAGTTATGGGAACCATCATCAGGACAAACAGTTATATTGCCTTTTTCATTAAACCTTACTTTGCCTAAAAGAAGGAAAAATACATACTTTAGAATAGAACCACTAAAAACAATAAAAACAACAAGGAAGAATTGTGACTTCTCGTGCACCGTGCATGGCTTACTGTGCCAGGTGAATACCGCGTTGAACCGACTGGTAAGGTAGTGATGGTTCTTTATAGTACTAAAATTCTAGGTCACGAGTGTGGATCATGTAGCCCGTGACTATTCGGCGGGGGAGAGAGAGAGTGCAGAATGAACGAAAAAGGTTTGACATAAACAGGCTATCTCCAGAAAAATTCTAACCGTGCGTCTAGTTGATGTGGCCACGACATTTAAAAAGGGGGGGGCAATTGCGCTAAAGTGCGCGTGTGGACTAGTGGTCTCGCAGTGCCCATGAGCTCTAACGATCGTCTCTCGTGTAAGGGGGTGGCGGATTTTGCTTACCAATGCATCGCAAGGCATGTCATAGCGTGAGTGTGATTACTCAAGTGATTTGATTCTGCAGCCCTATATAAAGAAATAAGCTGCATATTAGAATGGAGATCAAAGGTACCGCTTGGATCTAGGAGCAGCATGCACATACTCTTACCAAATATAGGCGGTAGCAGCCGTGTTACAGAATCGTAACCGGTCGGCACCAGGGTGTGCCTGTATAAAAATAAACGTTCGTTTCAGGGATTTAAAAATCCACAACTACTGTCCCAGAGTAATGATTCATAAGGCTATGCACTTACCGAAAAACGCGGTCACAACGATCTTCCCTGGCGTGCTGGCGTGCTACAACCAGGAAGTAAAGAAGGGGAGGGTGTGTATTGTGATTGGGCAGTGCCGGTGAGGAGTTTGGGCATAGAAATAAACAAGGGACGCATTTTACCGTAGTCATCTTGGGTGATGTTAAAAGGTGACTAGCATGCAAGGTGATAATTTTAAAAAACACACACATCCCGTGTATTCGGGAGTAACAGCCACGCAAATTTTCAGAGACCTCAATTAAGCATAAAACAGGACGTTCAGTTCATGGAATCCAAGCACATTATAAATTCTCAGATTAAAGCAGTCCACTCCTCCTGTAGGTTCAGCCCTGACTTCAGGCTGTCCGTCTTCAAGATCCATTTTAATTCCTCTCTATTAAGCATCCGGGTTAAGTCACCCCCTCTCGGTGGTATGATGACTTGAGTGATGACCGTCCAGCGGATCTCATTCTCAGTGTGTCCTTTGCTTAGAAAATGTTCAACCAACGGTGCATTTGGAGTTTGGCACCTAATCCGACTGCGATGCTGTGATATTCGCAGTTTAATTTTTTGCTTTGTTTGGCCAACATATATGAAATTGCATGGGCAAAAGATTGCATAAACAAGGTTACTACTATTACAATTAGTAAAACTATGTAGTACATTCCTTACATTTTTGTATACAAATTCCTTGCTTTCAATTGCAAATTCACAGATCACACATGAACCGCATTTCGAATGTCCCCGGAGAGGTGGTAGTGACCAATGGTCATGGAGTGTGACATTTCTAACAACCGTGGGTGGTAACGCTGCCCTAACCAATTGGTCTTTGAGGTTTTTACTTTTCTTAAAAGCAAAGAGGGGGGTCTGCCAATTTAAGGGACCAGAATTCAAAATATGCCAGTTTTTGTTTATACATTTCTTGACACGATTCGATACAGTAGTGAAGGTAGTCACACACACTATTTTCTCATTTGTCTGTTTTGGCTTCGGCTCTAGAAGAGTGTCACGAGGACAGTACCAGGCTCTCTTCATAGAGTTTTTTATCAGGCGCTTGGGGTAGCCTCTAGATCTCAGCTTTGAAGAGAGGGTATTCGCCTCAGTGAAATAATCCTCTTTCTTGAAACAGTTCCTCCTGAGTCTGAGGAACTGTGAGTAGGGAAGGCTATCCCTCAGGGCCCTTGGATGACAACTATTATAGCTTAGGAGGGTATTCCTTTCTGTTGGTTTACGAAACAATGATGTGTATAAGGTTCCCTCATCGTGTTGAATGGTTAGGTCTAGAAAGGAAATACTATCTTTGTTGTGGACTAAGGTAAATGTAAGCCCATTACAGTTATTATTGAGCCAATGTATTAGTCCTGGGAAATCCGCAATGGAGCCGCCCCAAATTAGGAAAATATCGTCTATGTAACGCCTCCACGTGTGTATACCCTGATGGAATGGGTTACTACTGGACAGAATGGTTTGGGTTTCCAACCAGTCCATGTATAAAATTGCCAGGGTGGGGGCAAAAATAGCTCCCATGGAGCAGCCCCGTGTTTGTTGGTAATATTCTGTGTCAAAAAGGAAAAAGTTTTGAGTAAGACAGATCTCTAATAGTTGTATTATGAACAGAGTTGGCACCCTATGGGGACGTGTCCTGGTGTCTAGTATAGTTTGCATTACAAGTAGTGAGTCTTTCTGGGGTATATTAGTATACAAAGACTCTACGTCTAATGTACACAGAGTCTCATGTTCAGGGTCAAAAGCAAGGTTCTAAATCAGACTAATCATGTGCATGCTATCCCTGATATAGCAGGCAGTGATCGGCACAAAATCCTTTAGGAAAAAATTAACGTAGTGGCCCAGAGGTTCTAAGACTGAGCCACACCCAGATAATATTGGTCTACCCGGGGGGTTATCCATCCTTTTGTGGATCTTGGGTAATGTGTAAAGAACAGGAGTTCTAGGGTTAGCAACATTCAGGAAATTGTACTCATGTTGACTTATAATACCATTCTCCTGAGCCTCCATGGTTATAGTTTTAATAAGGGTCTGAATATCCTTGGTGGGGTTACACGGAAGCTTACAGTAATGGTCAGTATTAGTTACCTGACGCAAAAGTTCTTTCTTGTAATTACCAATGTCTTGTAGAACTATCCCCCCTCCCTTGTCTGCCGACTTGATAATCAAGTTGGCATTATTTCTAAGGGAATTGATTGCTGACTTTTCATCCAAGGAAATGTTGTATGGTACATAGAGATGAGATTTCTCTATATTAGAGACTTCTCTGAGAATGACCTTCTCAAAAGTTATAATTTCTTTTGGGATCATACTAGAGGTAGGGGAGAAGGTAGATGGTGGGCGGAATGGGGTTGTAACATCCCTTGGTTCAGATGGATTTAGTTCAAAGAATGCACGCAGTCTTAGCTTCCTGAAGAAGCCTAGTAACTCTGATTGGAGATTCAAAAAATTGGGGTAGGTGGTCGGGACAAAAGATAAACCCTTACTTAAGATGGATAGCTCATCTGGGGTTAGAATGTGGTTAGAGATATTAAAGATAGGGATTGTATCTAAACTAGAGTTGTCTGTTACCACTGATAAAACTTCTGCCTCGTCTGGCGCTCCCCCGGGGGGTTGTGCCATCGTTTCTGTTGTTTTGTTCTTCCTCTCTTTTGGGGTTCTGGATTTCCCCTGGATAAAAAAGGAGTCTGGTTACGTGTTGGTCCACTCCCTCCTTCGCCCGGATCAGAGCTATCAGAGGACTCTGCAGAAGAGTCCGTAAAACCAACAACAGTGTTTCTATTATTGAAGCGTCCCCAGGGTCTAGGGTTTTGTTGATGCTGATGAAAGTTACGATTCGTATAAAAATCCTTCTGTAAGTATGGGTATGCGCGTTCAAGAGAAAAAAGTTTGATGTCTTTTTTAACTTTATTAGATTTTTTATTTTGCTCTATGCGATTGAATTCAGCAACTGTTTTATCAATCTTCTCAAGCAATGCCTTTGCATCAATGATTACCTTATCATCAGCTATCTGTTTTTCCAAGTCTTTGATCGTTTCTGTGAGTTTTTTAAGTTCCTCGCTTGCGGTTTCTATACCTAGGACTAGCCAATGCCTAGAGCAGGTAGTGCCGATACCGCTAAAGCCTGTTATATATTTCGGATTGTCTGTAAACACCCCTGGTATATTCCTGACTTGAAGGCCAAGTGGGATTGTATTAGATTTTAGGTACTGGGTGAGCATTAAAGTCATCAGCTCTAGTCTGACATATTTCTTCTTTTGCTTTTCTAGTTCGTCAGAAAGATTAGTACTACCTGTAGTATTGATGTCTTCCTGGTCAGTGAATAATGAGGGTGTGATGTCTGACACAGCCCCTCTGTATTCCCTTGAATACATTAATAAAATTTGTGCAGGACCCTCATTATTCACTGACCAGGAAGACATCAATACTACAGGTAGTACTAATCTTTCTGACGAACTAGAAAAGCAAAAGAAGAAATATGTCAGACTAGAGCTGATGACTTTAATGCTCACCCAGTACCTAAAATCTAATACAATCCCACTTGGCCTTCAAGTCAGGAATATACCAGGGGTGTTTACAGACAATCCGAAATATATAACAGGCTTTAGCGGTATCGGCACTACCTGCTCTAGGCATTGGCTAGTCCTAGGTATAGAAACCGCAAGCGAGGAACTTAAAAAACTCACAGAAACGATCAAAGACTTGGAAAAACAGATAGCTGATGATAAGGTAATCATTGATGCAAAGGCATTGCTTGAGAAGATTGATAAAACAGTTGCTGAATTCAATCGCATAGAGCAAAATAAAAAATCTAATAAAGTTAAAAAAGACATCAAACTTTTTTCTCTTGAACGCGCATACCCATACTTACAGAAGGATTTTTATACGAATCGTAACTTTCATCAGCATCAACAAAACCCTAGACCCTGGGGACGCTTCAATAATAGAAACACTGTCGTTGGTTTTACGGACTCTTCTGCAGAGTCCTCTGATAGCTCTGATCCGGGCGAAGGAGGGAGTGGACCAACACGTAACCAGACTCCTTTTTTATCCAGGGGAAATCCAGAACCCCAAAAGAGAGGAAGAACAAAACAACAGAAACGATGGCACAACCCCCCGGGGGAGCGCCAGACGAGGCAGAAGTTTTATCAGTGGTAACAGACAACTCTAGTTTAGATACAATCCCTATCTTTAATATCTCTAACCACATTCTAACCCCAGATGAGCTATCCATCTTAAGTAAGGGTTTATCTTTTGTCCCGACCACCTACCCCAATTTTTTGAATCTCCAATCAGAGTTACTAGGCTTCTTCAGGAAGCTAAGACTGCGTGCATTCTTTGAATTAAATCCATCTGAACCAAGGGATGTTACAACCCCATTCCGCCCACCATCTACCTTCTCCCCTACCTCTAGTATGATCCCAAAAGAAATTATAACTTTTGAGAAGGTCATTCTCAGAGAAGTCTCTAATATAGAGAAATCTCATCTCTATGTACCATACAACATTTCCTTGGATGAAAAGTCAGCAATCAATTCCCTTAGAAATAATGCCAACTTGATTATCAAGTCGGCAGACAAGGGAGGGGGGATAGTTCTACAAGACATTGGTAATTACAAGAAAGAACTTTTGCGTCAGGTAACTAATACTGACCATTACTGTAAGCTTCCGTGTAACCCCACCAAGGATATTCAGACCCTTATTAAAACTATAACCATGGAGGCTCAGGAGAATGGTATTATAAGTCAACATGAGTACAATTTCCTGAATGTTGCTAACCCTAGAACTCCTGTTCTTTACACATTACCCAAGATCCACAAAAGGATGGATAACCCCCCGGGTAGACCAATATTATCTGGGTGTGGCTCAGTCTTAGAACCTCTGGGCCACTACGTTAATTTTTTCCTAAAGGATTTTGTGCCGATCACTGCCTGCTATATCAGGGATAGCATGCACATGATTAGTCTGATTGAGAACCTTGCTTTTGACCCTGAACATGAGACTCTGTGTACATTAGACGCAGAGTCTTTGTATACTAATATACCCCAGAAAGACTCACTACTTGTAATGCAAACTATACTAGACACCAGGACACGTCCCCATAGGGTGCCAACTCTGTTCATAATACAACTATTAGAGATCTGTCTTACTCAAAACTTTTTCCTTTTTGACACAGAATATTACCAACAAACACGGGGCTGCTCCATGGGAGCTATTTTTGCCCCCACCCTGGCAATTTTATACATGGACTGGTTGGAAACCCAAACCATTCTGTCCAGTAGTAACCCATTCCATCAGGGTATACACACGTGGAGGCGTTACATAGACGATATTTTCCTAATTTGGGGCGGCTCCATTGCGGATTTCCCAGGACTAATACATTGGCTCAATAATAACTGTAATGGGCTTACATTTACCTTAGTCCACAACAAAGATAGTATTTCCTTTCTAGACCTAACCATTCAACACGATGAGGGAACCTTATACACATCATTGTTTCGTAAACCAACAGAAAGGAATACCCTCCTAAGCTATAATAGTTGTCATCCAAGGGCCCTGAGGGATAGCCTTCCCTACTCACAGTTCCTCAGACTCAGGAGGAACTGTTTCAAGAAAGAGGATTATTTCACTGAGGCGAATACCCTCTCTTCAAAGCTGAGATCTAGAGGCTACCCCAAGCGCCTGATAAAAAACTCTATGAAGAGAGCCTGGTACTGTCCTCGTGACACTCTTCTAGAGCCGAAGCCAAAACAGACAAATGAGAAAATAGTGTGTGTGACTACCTTCACTACTGTATCGAATCGTGTCAAGAAATGTATAAACAAAAACTGGCATATTTTGAATTCTGGTCCCTTAAATTGGCAGACCCCCCTCTTTGCTTTTAAGAAAAGTAAAAACCTCAAAGACCAATTGGTTAGGGCAGCGTTACCACCCACGGTTGTTAGAAATGTCACACTCCATGACCATTGGTCACTACCACCTCTCCGGGGACATTCGAAATGCGGTTCATGTGTGATCTGTGAATTTGCAATTGAAAGCAAGGAATTTGTATACAAAAATGTAAGGAATGTACTACATAGTTTTACTAATTGTAATAGTAGTAACCTTGTTTATGCAATCTTTTGCCCATTCAATTTCATATATGTTGGCCAAACAAAGCAAAAAATTAAACTGCGAATATCACAGCATCGCAGTCGGATTAGGTGCCAAACTCCAAATGCACCGTTGGTTGAACATTTTCTAAGCAAAGGACACACTGAGAATGAGATCCGCTGGACGGTCATCACTCAAGTCATCATACCACCGAGAGGGGGTGACTTAACCCGGATGCTTAATAGAGAGGAATTAAAATGGATCTTGAAGACGGACAGCCTGAACTCAGGGCTGAACCTACAGGAGGAGTGGACTGCTTTAATCTGAGAATTTATAATGTGCTTGGATTCCATGAACTGAACGTCCTGTTTTATGCTTAATTGAGGTCTCTGAAAATTTGCGTGGCTGTTACTCCCGAATACACGGGATGTGTGTGTTTTTTAAAATTATCACCTTGCATGCTAGTCACCTTTTAACATCACCCAAGATGACTACGGTAAAATGCGTCCCTTGTTTATTTCTATGCCCAAACTCCTCACCGGCACTGCCCAATCACAATACACACCCTCCCCTTCTTTACTTCCTGGTTGTAGCACGCCAGCACGCCAGGGAAGATCGTTGTGACCGCGTTTTTCGGTAAGTGCATAGCCTTATGAATCATTACTCTGGGACAGTAGTTGTGGATTTTTAAATCCCTGAAACGAACGTTTATTTTTATACAGGCACACCCTGGCGCCGACCGGTTACGATTCTGTAACACGGCTGCTACCGCCTATATTTGGTAAGAGTATGTGCATGCTGCTCCTAGATCCAAGCGGTACCTTTGATCTCCATTCTAATATGCAGCTTATTTCTTTATATAGGGCTGCAGAATCAAATCACTTGAGTAATCACACTCACGCTATGACATGCCTTGCGATGCATTGGTAAGCAAAATCCGCCACCCCCTTACACGAGAGGCGATCGTTAGAGCTCATGGGCACTGCGAGACCACTAGTCCACACGCGCACTTTAGCGCAATTGCCCCCCCCCTTTTTAAATGTCGTGGCCACATCAACTAGACGCACGGTTAGAATTCTTCTGGAGATAGCCTGTTTATGTCAAACCTTTTTCGTTCATTCTGCACTCTCTCTCTCCCCCGCCGAATAGTCACGGGCTACATGATCCACACTCGTGACCTAGAATTTTAGTACTATAAAGAACCATCACTACCTTACCAGTCGGTTCAACGCGGTATTCACCTGGCACAGTAAGCCATGCACGGTGCACGAGAAGTCACAATTCTTCCTTGTTGTTTTTATTGTTTTTAGTGGTTCTATTCTAAAGTATGTATTTTTCCTTCTTTTAGGCAAAGTAAGGTTTAATGAAAAAGGCAATATAACTGTTTGTCCTGATGATGGTTCCCATAACTCTTTAAGGGGAACCGAAACGCCGTCGACTTGCTTATGCACCCTATACAGATGATTGATTGTATAGTTTGTTGTAACGGTGCTTAATGATATTTTCTGTGCAATGTATTTGTAATACAGAAAAACGCTTGTTTTTTGCCTTCAAACCTTTCCTATCTTCACTAACGGTAAACAACCCGCAAGTGTTGGGCACAGGCTTGTGTACCACACAGGGGTTCTGTGGAAGGTATTCTTGTTCTACTTGTGTAATTCTTGTTTATTCAGTAAACTTGAAGGACCTCTGTCCGGCTGGACAAGTCTTTCCAAAATATAGGTTTGATTTCGTCTATATTTATTGTTTGTGTATTTTTTCATGCACGGGACCATTGTTGTTTCAAAAAATTGCTCCCCGAGGTCCCTGGCTGACTGTTTTTGGGGTCCCTTGTTGTTGAAAAAGAATATTGTGCGCAATCGATTGATTGCAAGGGCTTTGTTTTCCCTCCCACTTCTCCTAAGTGGTCGCTAGCTTCCCTACCTGTACACAAGCGGCTTTTTACTGCTCCCCACATTTCTTTTCACGTCCTTTCCTCATCACTGTGATGTCTGACACAGCCCCTCTGTATTCCCTTGAATACATTAATAAAATTTGTGCAGGACCCTCATTATTCACTGACCAGGAAGACATCAATACTACAGGTAGTACTAATCTTTCTGACGAACTAGAAAAGCAAAAGAAGAAATATGTCAGAGTAGAGCTGATGACTTTAATGCTCACCCAGCACCTAAAATCTAATACAATCCCACTTGGCCTTCAAGTCAGGAATATACCAGGGGTGTTTACAGACAATCCGAAATATATAACAGGCTTTAGCGGTATCGGCACTACCTGCTCTAGGCATTGGCTAGTCCTAGGTATAGAAACCGCAAGCGAGGAACTTAAAAAACTCACAGAAACGATCAAAGACTTGGAAAAACAGATAGCTGATGATAAGGTAATCATTGATGCAAAGGCATTGCTTGAGAAGATTGATAAAACAGTTGCTGAATTCAATCGCATAGAGCAAAATAAAAAATCTAATAAAGTTAAAAAAGACATCAAACTTTTTTCTCTTGAACGCGCATACCCATACTTACAGAAGGATTTTTATACGAATCGTAACTTTCATCAGCATCAACAAAACCCTAGACCCTGGGGACGCTTCAATAATAGAAACACTGTCGTTGGTTTTACGGACTCTTCTGCAGAGTCCTCTGATGGCTCTGATCCGGGCGAAGGAGGGAGTGGACCAACACGTAACCAGACTCCTTTTTTATCCAGGGGAAATCCAGAACCCCAAAAGAGAGGAAGAACAAAACAACAGAAACGATGGCACAACCCCCCGGGGGAGCGCCAGACGAGGCAGAAGTTTTATCAGTGGTAACAGACAACTCTAGTTTAGATACAATCCCTATCTTTAATATCTCTAACCACATTCTAACCCCAGATGAGCTATCCATCTTAAGTAAGGGTTTATCTTTTGTCCCGACCACCTACCCCAATTTTTTGAATCTCCAATCAGAGTTACTAGGCTTCTTCAGGAAGCTAAGACTGCGTGCATTCTTTGAATTAAATCCATCTGAACCAAGGGATGTTACAACCCCATTCCGCCCACCATCTACCTTCTCCCCTACCTCTAGTATGATCCCAAAAGAAATTATAACTTTTGAGAAGGTCATTCTCAGAGAAGTCTCTAATATAGAGAAATCTCATCTCTATGTACCATACAACATTTCCTTGGATGAAAAGTCAGCAATCAATTCCCTTAGAAATAATGCCAACTTGATTATCAAGTCGGCAGACAAGGGAGGGGGGATAGTTCTACAAGACATTGGTAATTACAAGAAAGAACTTTTGCGTCAGGTAACTAATACTGACCATTACTGTAAGCTTCCGTGTAACCCCACCAAGGATATTCAGACCCTTATTAAAACTATAACCATGGAGGCTCAGGAGAATGGTATTATAAGTCAACATGAGTACAATTTCCTGAATGTTGCTAACCCTAGAACTCCTGTTCTTTACACATTACCCAAGATCCACAAAAGGATGGATAACCCCCCGGGTAGACCAATATTATCTGGGTGTGGCTCAGTCTTAGAACCTCTGGGCCACTACGTTAATTTTTTCCTAAAGGATTTTGTGCCGATCACTGCCTGCTATATCAGGGATAGCATGCACATGATTAGTCTGATTGAGAACCTTGCTTTTGACCCTGAACATGAGACTCTGTGTACATTAGACGTAGAGTCTTTGTATACTAATATACCCCAGAAAGACTCACTACTTGTAATGCAAACTATACTAGACACCAGGACACGTCCCCATAGGGTGCCAACTCTGTTCATAATACAACTATTAGAGATCTGTCTTACTCAAAACTTTTTCCTTTTTGACACAGAATATTACCAACAAACACGGGGCTGCTCCATGGGAGCTATTTTTGCCCCCACCCTGGCAATTTTATACATGGACTGGTTGGAAACCCAAACCATTCTGTCCAGTAGTAACCCATTCCATCAGGGTATACACACGTGGAGGCGTTACATAGACGATATTTTCCTAATTTGGGGCGGCTCCATTGCGGATTTCCCAGGACTAATACATTGGCTCAATAATAACTGTAATGGGCTTACATTTACCTTAGTCCACAACAAAGATAGTATTTCCTTTCTAGACCTAACCATTCAACACGATGAGGGAACCTTATACACATCATTGTTTCGTAAACCAACAGAAAGGAATACCCTCCTAAGCTATAATAGTTGTCATCCAAGGGCCCTGAGGGATAGCCTTCCCTACTCACAGTTCCTCAGACTCAGGAGGAACTGTTTCAAGAAAGAGGATTATTTCACTGAGGCGAATACCCTCTCTTCAAAGCTGAGATCTAGAGGCTACCCCAAGCGCCTGATAAAAAACTCTATGAAGAGAGCCTGGTACTGTCCTCGTGACACTCTTCTAGAGCCGAAGCCAAAACAGACAAATGAGAAAATAGTGTGTGTGACTACCTTCACTACTGTATCGAATCGTGTCAAGAAATGTATAAACAAAAACTGGCATATTTTGAATTCTGGTCCCTTAAATTGGCAGACCCCCCTCTTTGCTTTTAAGAAAAGTAAAAACCTCAAAGACCAATTGGTTAGGGCAGCGTTACCACCCACGGTTGTTAGAAATGTCACACTCCATGACCATTGGTCACTACCACCTCTCCGGGGACATTCGAAATGCGGTTCATGTGTGATCTGTGAATTTGCAATTGAAAGCAAGGAATTTGTATACAAAAATGTAAGGAATGTACTACATAGTTTTACTAATTGTAATAGTAGTAACCTTGTTTATGCAATCTTTTGCCCATGCAATTTCATATATGTTGGCCAAACAAAGCAAAAAATTAAACTGCGAATATCACAGCATCGCAGTCGGATTAGGTGCCAAACTCCAAATGCACCGTTGGTTGAACATTTTCTAAGCAAAGGACACACTGAGAATGAGATCCGCTGGACGGTCATCACTCAAGTCATCATACCACCGAGAGGGGGTGACTTAACCCGGATGCTTAATAGAGAGGAATTAAAATGGATCTTGAAGACGGACAGCCTGAACTCAGGGCTGAACCTACAGGAGGAGTGGACTGCTTTAATCTGAGAATTTATAATGTGCTTGGATTCCATGAACTGAACGTCCTGTTTTATGCTTAATTGAGGTCTCTGAAAATTTGCGTGGCTGTTACTCCCGAATACACGGGATGTGTGTGTTTTTTAAAATTATCACCTTGCATGCTAGTCACCTTTTAACATCACCCAAGATGACTACGGTAAAATGCGTCCCTTGTTTATTTCTATGCCCAAACTCCTCACCGGCACTGCCCAATCACAATACACACCCTCCCCTTCTTTACTTCCTGGTTGTAGCACGCCAGCACGCCAGGGAAGATCGTTGTGACCGCGTTTTTCGGTAAGTGCATAGCCTTATGAATCATTACTCTGGGACAGTAGTTGTGGATTTTTAAATCCCTGAAACGAACGTTTATTTTTATACAGGCACACCCTGGCGCCGACCGGTTACGATTCTGTAACACGGCTGCTACCGCCTATATTTGGTAAGAGTATGTGCATGCTGCTCCTAGATCCAAGCGGTACCTTTGATCTCCATTCTAATATGCAGCTTATTTCTTTATATAGGGCTGCAGAATCAAATCACTTGAGTAATCACACTCACGCTATGACATGCCTTGCGATGCATTGGTAAGCAAAATCCGCCACCCCCTTACACGAGAGGCGATCGTTAGAGCTCATGGGCACTGCGAGACCACTAGTCCACACGCGCACTTTAGCGCAATTGCCCCCCCCTTTTTAAATGTCGTGGCCACATCAACTAGACGCACGGTTAGAATTTTTCTGGAGATAGCCTGTTTATGTCAAACCTTTTTCGTTCATTCTGCACTCTCTCTCTCCCCCGCCGAATAGTCACGGGCTACATGATCCACACTCGTGACCTAGAATTTTAGTACTATAAAGAACCATCACTACCTTACCAGTCGGTTCAACGCGGTATTCACCTGGCACAGTAAGCCATGCACGGTGCACGAGAAGTCACAATTCTTCCTTGTTGTTTTTATTGTTTTTAGTGGTTCTATTCTAAAGTATGTATTTTTCCTTCTTTTAGGCAAAGTAAGGTTTAATGAAAAAGGCAATATAACTGTTTGTCCTGATGATGGTTCCCATAACTCTTTAAGGGGAACCGAAACGCCGTCGACTTGCTTATGCACCCTATACAGATGATTGATTGTATAGTTTGTTGTAACGGTGCTTAATGATATTTTCTGTGCAATGTATTTGTAATACAGAAAAACGCTTGTTTTTTGCCTTCAAACCTTTCCTATCTTCACTAACGGTAAACAACCCGCAAGTGTTGGGCACAGGCTTGTGTACCACACAGGGGTTCTGTGGAAGGTATTCTTGTTCTACTTGTGTAATTCTTGTTTATTCAGTAAACTTGAAGGACCTCTGTCCGGCTGGACAAGTCTTTCCAAAATATAGGTTTGATTTCGTCTATATTTATTGTTTGTGTATTTTTTCATGCACGGGACCATTGTTGTTTCAAAAAATTGCTCCCCGAGGTCCCTGGCTGACTGTTTTTGGGGTCCCTTGTTGTTGAAAAAGAACATCATCAATGTAGGCATGAAGAAACACTGTGTCCCCAGAGAGCGGCAAAGGCGAGTCCAGGCCGTGCTGGGAACCGACATTGCGCTTCCGTCCCAGATCGGACACCATTTTGTCAATGTTCTCACCCACTACGTGGAAACCATTGCGCATCGCCAATCGGAATTCACACAGGGCGGCCAAAATGGAGCCACATGACGGCGATGGCTGCAGCCCCCCGTCTCAGTACCCCAAGAAGGTGCATGCGAGCTGGTCCACAGCGCAGGCAGGGTGTCACAGTCCACGGGCAGGGATGGGCGATCTCCCCTATGCCACGAGTCTTCAGACAAAGCCATGGCGCCGACAGTCCTGTGTATCAGCCGGGGCAGGTGCGGCACAAACAAGCGCCAATCCAGGTCTCCAATGCCACCAGGATCGAATTCAATCGAGCGCCCGTCACTTAGAGCCGCCTCGCATCAGGCTGAACGCTGGGACAAAGAAACAGGCAGTCCACGCCGAACAGGGATGGCCGAGTTACCCATGCCGCGCACATCCAGCTCCAAACAGAGACTCCGCACCTTCGGAGCGTCTCATCCCAGCAAGCACGTTTTAGGCTCGGCTTGCGATAGATCGCGGCAGACAGTGTAGTCAGGACCGCGTCCCATGAGAACGGCTCCCCTTCCAAGTCCTCGGCGCTACGCGGGCAGCCCGGCCGCCACTAAGCCTCCGAGGTCCGTTGATGAGCGGCAGTGTAGGCGAGGGTCCAGGGCTGCGGACAACCCCGCAATTATCTCCGGCCACCGGGCAGGCTGAGATCTCGGGGAAACATGGAAAGAGTCAGCACAACATTCCTAACGTTCCGCCGCCAAAATCCACCAGGATAGAAAGCAGGATGTCGGTGCGGGGCTCAATGGCTGGTGGAGCCGGGAGCCTACACGTCTGCTCCGGTCGCCATCTTGGCTCCTCCCCCTGAGGTGCGTTTTTTAAGTTTGTTTTCTACTCATTGGTCGAGCTTTCGCCCTGAAGTTTTGCTTAAGCGGGTTAGGTCATTGGCTGGTATTGCCACCTCCTGGCACTTCAACTTTACTGGCATTAACCAGTGTCCTATAGGGTCCTGGAAAAAAATACAGGAGCACTTTTTCTTTGCATTGAATTTTATGCTGGCAGTTATTATTCATCTCTTGGATTTTCTGGATTTATACACTGGTGACAGGCACACCGTTGTGAGTATTTCTGCCTGTCACATATTCATCTTCATGCATGTTTGTTCGAGAAATTAGCGGTGCCAGGCACACCTTGTTTTTTAAGGGACTATTTATTGGAATTCAGAAACTTCAGATTTACAGCAAATTCCTGCTTCTAGATTTGTGTGTTTTGTGTGGGTCATTATGGCTTCTTCTTCCTCTTGTGCAAATGTTTTGGCTCACTTAAGTTTATTTTTAGAGCATCCAGGAAAACCGACTATGAAATGGGAAATCTAGCTCAAATCCTTTGAAAATTACTTGGTGGCTGTTGGTGCAGATGAGTACATTCCCAAACGCAAAGCAGCTATTCTTTTCAGTCATTTGGGGCGAGAAGGACAACAAATCTTTGATAACTTACCCAGAATACCAGCAGCCACTGTGAAGGAAAGTGTTGTACTTTGTACATGAAGACACTGGTAGCCAGGTTGTAAGTTCTTAAAGTCTTCTTTATTAATCCATGTCAAGTGGTATCAAACAAGGATCAGCCATGTAACAGCTCTTAACCCAGCTCCCATATCTCCTACGCCAGCCCCACCAGGAGCAGTCTGCCTAGCTGCTCAGCCCATCTCGAACTGTCACCACTCATCCACACAGGCACCCAGGCATTCCATTCATCACAGTCACACCAACATTCCATCACTATCTCTCACTCTGGCTGAGCAGCTGGGAGGACCTAGGCTGATTCACATATGAATGTAAACCTTAGGATATAACATTATCCCTTTCCTTTTAAAATGAAAACAAAACTTGCAATTTTATAGAAAGGAACTATACACAAAAGGCGATAATGTTCATAACTAAGGGATGAAAATGAATTCAAAACATCACCAAAGAGAAAACAAAGCAAACAAGAAAAGATGGGCATATTACGACATATTAAAACATGCATCAAAATCCCCCATCCACCCTCATGATTAATTAGATATAAACCATCAAACAATGTCAAATTGGGAAGAAAAACCAGCAATATTACATTTCAAACTAGCAATATCCCCATCCTTTCCTAATAACACAAAAGAAAATAATGTAGTGAAGAGTGCGCACACCACACAACAAACACCCAAGGCCAGAAACAGACTACAAGGGTGAACCAACACTACAAATACACGTGTACCACAATATGGACCACATAAAGGGTACACACACAGTGAGGCACAGGGCGACTTACACACGACAACATCTGAAGCGCGGGGCGACTTACACAGGACAACATGTGACGCGCAGGGCGACTTACACACAAGAACACCTGAAGCGCAGGACGACTTACACAGGACAACATGTGACGCGCAGGGCGACTTACACACAACAACACCTGAAGCGCAGGACGACTTACACAGGACAACACGTGAGGCGCAGGGCGACTTACACACAACAAACACATAAGACGTGCAGCGCAATGCGATTTACCAACACAACAGAAAAAGATGGGAACCACCCTCAAGTGGGAATAACATGTGCTGTCCACCTACCAGAAGACTAGGACGTCCCAACCAATTATACGGCGTAAAACTTTGGCATCAAGTAATATAATAACATTGCATGGTGAATACAAGTACAATTCCAATAACAGTAGAACACCATTAAACTGTGTCCCCCGCCGGTGAGCGACCGCCTCACCCGAGTAGTACTTGAGAAGAACATCCCTTGCATAAGGATACCTAAGGTCACTAGATAAAAGTGCAGATAAACCTATGACTCAATACTATGTGTAAGGGATGTAACAACAACTGTAGAGATGTATACAGACACTGACCTATAAATTGACCACATGCCTCATTTAAAGATAAAATGGTTCATGCTTCTTGGACCTGTGCCACAACATTCACAGTAAACATGAAAAATAATGCAATAACCATTACCTGAAAGAAAATGAAAAGCAGACAAAATACATAAATATAATAGACAAAGCCATCGAAATAGTCACTTCTGGTTATGAGAGAGAAAAACATCCCTTGAAAACGTCACTACTTGTTCTGAAACTGGAAAACACTGTGTAGAATCCGGACACCCCACACGCTGGATAATGGAACCTCATAAAATGTTTCCGCCAAAAAGATAATAAATAAAAGTACCTTTAATTAGCTGAAGATGACTTTTACTTTTGCCACACAGTATGAAAAAACAAAAAAATGAAAAAACTGCTTCAATGCTGACACTCGTAAACATGCCTGCGCCGCCCTGCCTGTTGCACTTGACACGCGACGATGTTGTTCTCCTTTTTCCAAGCTTAATTGCGTACTATGTCTCAGCTCACACAAATTTGTGTTTGGCAATTACGATGTGAAGAACAATTAGGTAAAATGTGCAAGTCCAAGATGGCGGCGCGTTTCTGGCGTCACGCCGTGTGGCTAACGGCACGCTGGAGCACCAAAACGACGGGAAATTCGCCGGAGCTGAGGCAGTCCTGCACGTCAGAAAGCAAATGACGCAGGACACATTGAAGAGCAAACTGCACGCGACACAGAAGGGAGACCAGGTAAGAGCGTGCATGTTTTTCGAATTTGAATGTGGCAGACAGTTGACAGAGCTGACAACAGGCCTCAAACACGACTAAAAATGATGGACAAACAATGTCTCACCTCTTCATGTCCTCATGTGGCTTGAAACACATCACTAGAAAGTGGCAACAAACATGACTTTGCACAAAAACACCACATTGCCAGAGAAGTATTACCCCACAGCTCGAAACCGACAGCTACATGCGTGTATGTGCACAGGTAGAGATACATTCAGAAAGTATCAGACTGCAGATATTTGCCATTCCAATACTCATGTAGACCATTGATGTAGGGCAGAGTGAACACAACCGTACTTCCAAGACACTTATTGAAAAGAGCCAAATCTGTAACTATGCTTGTGGATTTCTTTGATCCAAGACAAACTCGAAGACATATCACACAATGTCCACGACAAGTATATGCCGCAAACTCCAAACCAAGTTGTAGAAAACTATATCCACTTTTTAACATGTCCTTAGTAGTGCACTTCCTTGAAACAAAGCACTAGACTTAACAAGCTTCCAGTCATCCATTCCTCGTACACCAGACTCCAGATTGTGAAAAAAAAGGTTCAGGGTCACACCAGTATCCACTTTGTAAGATGACCTTAACTTTGCTCTAAAGGCACAAATCTTAACACCACACCACTCCTGTGTGGTACCTGTGAAATCACTTCACTGAGTTAGACCATAACTCATATCTTGATCAGCCACAGTTCCCTTGCGCAGTGGATACATCCATACAGCAGGTTCAAAGGGAATTGGTAGGGTGAAAGTCAGTACATTCATACTCTAACATACAGACCATACCTGTGGTCAAGTACATGGAGTAAGATCAGACAGGACACAGGTTGGGGCCGTCCGATGACAGGACACTGGTGGGGCTGGCTTGCCTTTTACTCCATTCTTCTTCATGTATTTTTCTTTCCTTTTTCTTTGTAGTTGTGCTGGTTACATTGGTTTCTATGTAGGTTCTGGGTTTCTGTTCAATCCATATGTACGCTTGGGTCCAGGTCAGCTAGTCGCCAAAAATATGTTGTACTTTGTACATGAAGACACTGGTAGCCAGGTTGTAAGTTCTTAAAGTCTTCTTTATTAACCCATGTCAAGTGGTATCAAACAAGGATCAGCCATGTAACAGCTCTTAACCCAGCTCCCATATCTCCTACGCCAGCCCCACCATGAGCAGTCTGCCTAGCTGCTCAGCCCATCTCCAACTGTCACCACTCATCCACACACGCACCCAGGCATTCCATTCATCACAGTCACACCAACATTCCGTCACCATCTCTCACTCTGGCTGAGCAGCTAGGAGGACCTAGGCTGATTCACATATGAATGTAAACCTTAGGATATAACAGAAAGTGAATGGGATGTTTTTCTTGAAGTCAAAGCACGCCGCATACAGAAAAAGTTTTGTGATGAACCGAGTATTCTTTTTGAAAGGTTCAATTTTGTGAAGAGGAAACACGTTGTTAACAAATCTATGGAAGAATATCTCAGTACTAAGATTTTTAGCAACTAACTGCAATTTTGGGGCTTCATTTGACCTCTATTTACGTGATCAGTTTGTTTATGGTTGTTGTTTCAGGAAAATTCAGGAGGAGCTGTTATGTTACAGGGATCCCTCTCTAAATGAAGTATTAATGGTTGCTAAAAGCATTGAACACTCTATAGAATCTTCTTGTGTCATGGGTCAGAAGGCAGTGTCTTCTTCTGCTTGCTTGGCAGTGCATGCTGTAGCAGATCACATGCATGTTAATGTTGTGAAATACAAGGATACATTTGGGAAATCTGGGAGCAAATCTATTGCATACTGTTACAGGTGTGGGTCAAAATCACACATGGGTAATTTTCCTCAATGCCCTGTTGACAGTTGATTCTCTTTATCCTAATTCAACATTTTATATGATCTGAGTAATCTTTCAATCCCTTTGGCAATTTCAATTACTTCCATAAGTGATGGATTCTAATGTCTTAATAATTGTTCTTGAATTTTCATGTTGTAACAATGCAAAATAATTTGATCTCTAATGTAATCAATGTTACCACCTTTTGCATGTAGCAGCCAAAATACGTAGTACCGCTACATAGTTCTCTATAGGTTCAGAGGACCATAGGTGCCTGGAATAAAAATTGAAACATTCCATTACAATGTTGGATTCAATACTAAAATGTAACTTCAGTATGTCCAGCGTCTCAGTAAACTCATCATAATCGTTAATGCCTTGAGAAGGAGTAAGCTTAACCAAATGCTCAAACATCTCCTGGGTCTTGTTTGCAATGGCATTTAATGTGAATGAACTTGTGTCAATAGCTACCATGAAATTATTAAACAGACCAAACAATTTTGTCCATTCCATGGGTTGATTGCCTGACTTCTGTAACAGTGGTGGTGTTGGATTACTACACTGCTGCATATAGAATGTAATAAACTAATACTACACATATACCTTTGGAGAAAAAAGTTTTTTCTAAAAGGTTGTTTTTGTTATAATAATCTCACCGGCAGCTATATTGTAACAGGGAATCCGGGAATCAGACTGAAAGTCAATAAGTCATACAATTAAGTACCACATGTGATGAAAAATAATTGCAGAAAATTAAAATGGCAAAGTCCCGAGAATTCAAAATTTGCGAACATACGTGACAAGAATTTTCAATTCTATTAAGGACAAGGAGGCGAGGATTATGCTTTCTCATTTCTTTTAATAGAAATGCTCAGCAGCCAATTAGAAAACAGTATGTAAAAAGAAAACTACAATACCCATGAACATAAGGGTATCACATGACGGACCATAGAGTCACCAGTATAAAACGTCACTCAGAGAGTACCAAATCCTCTTTCGTTGGCGACTAAAACAGATCAAAATGAAAACAGGCAGTCCAATGTGAAGATCAGAAGGAAGTAACCAGCGGCACCAGAAATCCATGTAGAGGAAGAAATGGATGTTTGCAGCCGTAGACAACTGGGAACTGAAGACAACCGTCAGGCAGGACGAACCAGGCTGGAAATAAACCTCTATTGAGGGTCAGAACTTGAAAAGAGATACAGAGCCGTAATACACACCCCTTGTGCACAAAAGTTCAATAAATAGGGGGGGTAAAAAACAAGGAACAGTAATAAACAAAATACCATATGCAATCAGCAACAATCAATAACAAGATAACACATGTAAAATGCAGAAATATGGGTGGGATAATCCTCGCCTCCTTGTTCTTAATAAAATTGAAAATTCTTGGCACGTATGTTCGCAAATTTTGAATTCTATGGCAGGACAGGAGGCTCCGATTATGCTTGTTCAAAGCTGATCCACCACAACAGAAGCAATATGTGCAATAGGTTTATAATAAAAGGTTTTAAACACAGATTCAGATGACCAATCAGCGGCCTTCATGATGTCCATCAAAGTCACTCCCATTGAAAATGCCTTAGAAGCCGTAGCCCCTCTTGCAGAATGTGCACCAAAGATAGAGACATCAATACCAGCCTCAGTCATGAGCCATCTGACCCAACGGGCCAACGTAGCCGGGGTGACAGGACGAAAAGGCTTCTGTAAAGCAATTAACAACTTACCTTTCATATCCTGTTGAAAAGGAGCAGTACTCATGTCATAATCCTTTACACATTGAACCACGCAAAGTTTGGGGTTATTGGGAAAAGATGGATAGGTCACAGAAGACGTATTACATTTAGTGCGTCTGGAAATAGCGAAAGTAACACCCTCAGGCATGAAGCTGCGACCTGCCAGGTCCAGTGCACGAACATCAGACACGCGTTTGCATGAAACAAGACATAATAGCATAGTCAGTTTCGCTGAAAGTTGTTTGCGGGATAAAAAAAGAATTGGAAGGCCAGGCCTCCAAGAAACGCAAAACAATGGAAACATCCCATAGGGCTACATACTTAGGACAAGGTGGTTTCACTAGGCGAATACCCTTAAGCAACTTAGGAATCAAAGGAAGTTCACCCACAGGCTTGCCATCAATATGGATATGAGCCGCTGAGATGGTTGAGCAGAAGTTATTAACCGTTCGATAAGCAAGACCGGATGAGGCGATGGAAGCTAAAAAGTTAACGATCAGAGAGACATCTGCTGAAGCGGGATCCACCTCCCGTTGAGCACACCAATCACACCATAGTTTCCAAGACCCTGCGTAACGTTTGTGTGTATTGGGTGACCAAGCTACGCTGATAAATCTGGTAGCGTCTCTCAAAAGGCCTGGGACCTGCCAGCGTTCCCCGAAAGTCACCACGCAACTAGGAGAAGGTGGCCTGATTCGATCAGGGGATGTGGATTGCCGAGAGGGTCCAGCAAGAGATTCCACCGCTGGGGAAGAAGGAGCGGCACTGCACAACTCATTTCCAGGAGAACTGGGAACCAAGCTTGAGACCTCCACAGAGGAGGGATCAGAATCAGCTCCGACTGATAATGCCTTGTGCGAGCCAGGACCCTGGGGATCATCATAAACGGGGGAAAGCTTAACACAGGATCAATGGCCAGGATTGCAGAAACGTATTCGTGGCCAGGGCTTCTGGATCCGGTCTCCAGCTGAAAAACAGGGGAAGCTGAGTGTTGAGGGGAGACGCAAACAGGTCGATCTGACACTGACCCCAAACACGGGACAGATAGCGGAACGTGCGAGGGCGAAGCCTCCAATCGATGAAGTCCCTTAGATGACGCGAGTTTCAGTCTGCAATCAGATTGCTGCGACCGGGAAGATATTCGGCAATAACTGTGATCTTCCGTTGAAGACAAAAGTGCCAGAAATCCTTGGCGATTTCTGCCAAAATCTTGGACTTCGTCCCGTCCAACTTTTTGACATACCGGACCGCTGACACGTTGTCCATGCGGAGAAGTATGCAACAATTGGTCTGGCATGGAGATAAACAATGGATCGCAAAAGACCCCGCTACCAGCTCCAGGCAATTTATATGGAGAGACAATTCCTCCTGAGACCACCAACCTCCTGTCGACAATGGACCGCAACAAGCCCCCCAGGCTGGCATCGGACTCTATCACCACCTCCGGGGAGGCTCCGAACAGGGCACGCCCATTCCATGCGTCCATTTGTTCCAACCACCATAGCATCTCCCACCTCGCTTCCTCCGAAAGAGGAACCAGATCTGAATAGCAGAGGCCTTTCTGGAGATGCCGGATCTTCAAACGTCGAAGCGCCCGCTAATGAAGGGGGCCCGGGAAAATAGCTTGAATCAAGGAAGCTAACAGTCCGACAATCCGTGCTATAGATCTCAACGACACACTCTGTTTGGATAAAACCAAATTCAACTCCCTCTTGATGGAACGAATCTTCTGATTGGGCAAGAGGAGTTGACAAGAGAGGGAATCGACCTGGAAACCCAGAAATTCTATCAACTGAGAGGGAAGGAAGACCGACTTCTGAGGATTCACCAGAAGACCCAGAGACTGCAAGAGAGCGATGGACCACTCTAAATGCGTCATTAACTTCTGAGGACAATCTGCCATGATCAGAATGTTGTCCACATAAATAATCAGACGAACTCCCCGGGCTTGCAAGGATTCCACGACGGGCCTCAGAAGCTTCATGAAGCATCAAGGTGCTGACAGGAGGCCGAACGGGAGAACTTTGTTTTCGAACCAATTCCCCTGCCATTTGAATTGCAGGAACCGACGATGAGGACCGTAAATCGGGATTGACAGATACGCGTCCTTGAGATCGAGACGGACCATCCAGTCCCCTTCTCGAAGAAGATCCAGCAAAAGATGGATGCCTTCCATCTTGAAGTGGCGATAAACCACACCTCCGTTGAAGTCCTTGAGATTGAGTACCAACCGGGACCTGCCCCCTTTTTTCTGAACCAGAAACACCGTGCTCGCGAAACCCTGAGGGTGGCGAGTAGTCGGAAGTATTGCCCCTTTTTTCAGAAGGGAATCGATTTCCTCTGAAATGAACTTTTGATCTTGAAGGAAAAAAACTAGAGGGGTAGGAGGGTGGGACTGACGTTGTGGATGGTAGAACTCTATCTTGTAACCTTGAACAGTCTCCAACACCCATGCATCGTTGGAGATCATACGCCAATGTGGGAGAAAAAATTGAATCCTGCCCCTAAGACAACTTCCGAAAACGGAATCAACCTCACCTGAAGTGTTGGAATCCTGATGTCCTCCCTGATTGCCGCCGTAGCATCCTTTCTCATATTGTCCCCTCCCTTTGCGAGAGGGATAGAAGTTGGTTCTGTTATTGTAACCGGAATCCTGACCTCCATCTCTTTGGGACTGGAATACCCGCTGGGCATTCTGGTTGGAGCCGCGGCCGAACAATCACCCCCTGTTTCGTCCGGCCCTAGCAAAAACCGAGCGAAAGGCTCTTCTTAGAGAAGCTTGAGCCTTATCTAGCCCACTAAAGCAAGCCACGAACTTTGTCAACTCCTTCAGGAAAGGCTGGCCTAACAACAAACCCTGAGCCAAGGGACTGGATTCGGACGAGGATAGTTCCGCCAACTTGGGATCCAATTTAAGAAGAATGGAGCGGCGCCGCTCAGAAGATATTGCATAATTAGCATTTCCTAATTGACAAATAGCCCTCTGGGACCATTCAAACAACTCGTCAAGGTCAACCAGATTAGAGGACCCCTTGGCCTGAAACCCTAGGTCCATGATTTTAGTAAGAGGACCCAGTAAATCCAACATCTTATCCTGGCAGGAACGCCATGCCCTATCGATACCCTTTTTTGGGTCCTTGGCATACATCTTAAGGTATGTGACCATAGTAGGGTCAACCTCCGGAGTGTCAGCCAAGTTGTCAGCCAAGTCAGGGCGCGGACACTCGGACCGATGAATATGCGCCTGAACATATTCGGCCACGGCTGGGGACGGGAGCCAGGAAGATGAGTTGGGATGAACAATGTCAGAAGGCTCAAAAGTTAGAACTGGAGTTAAAATTGGCACATCAACAAAATGCTCTTTACGAGCTTTCTTTAAAGGCGGTGGCCCATCTTGCTACGAAGACGAAGAAGACTGAATCTCATCAGTATCAACTTGAACCTGTGACGTCGAGGCTCCCATAGAGGACTTACTGGAAGACCTGTCAGAGGATAAAGCCTTCCCCAACTTCTAAAAATCAGATGCATGGGGATTACTGGGAGACTTTGAAGCATGAGAGGAAGAGGACGGCAACCAACCCTGTTGCTGCGCATATTTGGAAAGATGACGTTTCAAAGGAGTAATTACGCAAACAAGCGCTTTGTTAACGAAGTGCTGAACTCCTTGGTCCAAAGCCTCAACCAATTCCTGCTCCATAGAGCCAGAGGCATCATTCTCATAATAATAGTCGTCCTCCTCATAGTAATTCTCCATAGTTACACAAAGGGTAACAATAATGCCCACAGAGGAGACTGGTATTCAAATGGCCAAAGGCACAATGCAGAGGGAGTAGCCAAACCCCAAAGCAAGCCAACAGTACACTGGAGAAACCTGTGGAAAGTAACAATAGTAATTGTGGAGGGAGGGCTTGCTTAGGAAAAGCCACACTAGGCAAAGCCTATGAAAATTATGCAGCCCAAACGATATCCACTGAGTTTGGGCGTAAACTGGGGCCAAAACGCAGGCTGCGGGTAAAACTGGTCAGAAACACCGGTATCAGCAATCCTCCGTGTGAGAATACACGAAGATAAACAACAAAAATGACTGCCGCGCATGCCCGGTAACGGTCGCCTGCCAGGAAGTATTGTGAAACATTCGCGCACCAGGCGTGAGTGTTCCTGCCCCAAATCTCCGGCTCCACTTAAATGAAAGGCACGGGAGAGGACACCCGAACTGGGGAGGCGAACGCGTGCTCCCCGCAACGTCGGGAAAACCGAAGGAACAAAGCGCCGAACGCGGCAAAGCCAAAACCGGCAACAGTGCAGGAAAGCCGGTGAAAACAGGACACAGCAAAGCATGAACCAAAGCGGCAAAGCAGTAAGCATACAAAGCAATTATAAAGCCAAATACCCTGAAATAAGCAGCAATGGTAGAAATGCACTTAACTGGCTGCGGAGCAGCAAAGAAAGAGGATTTGGTATTCCCTGAGTGACGTTTTATACTGGTGACTCTATGGTCTGTCATGTGATACCCTAGTGTTCATGGGTATTGTAGTTTTCTTTTTACATACTATTTTTTAATTGGCTGCTGAGCATTTCTAATAAAAGAAATGAGAAAGCATAATCGGAGCTTCCTGTCCTGCCATAGAATTAGAAACCTCACAATAGCTGCCACAACAAAGCATTCACTGCGTTCAACAATGCTGATGCAGCGCTGTTGTGATGGTCTGATAACTTTCCAAAATGGCAGCATTTACATATAAGTGCCATGTTGGTCACTCTCACATAAAGCGTTGAATGCTGCCGATAGTAATTCCCAAAAAATGGTGCATGCAACCAGCGCATGTGCCGGGAGGCTCACGGTCCTCCAGAAAGCTAAGCACTACTACCGATGACTAAAGCTTCAATCATAAATCCCCAAAATGGCGGCACGTAGGTTGCAAGTACCGAGTGGCTCTCTGTCATGACTACTCCACCCCAATGCGTCCAGCTCTGATGTATACTCTTTCGTTCCGAAATGCTGATACCTCCATGAACATGTTGGAAGACTCCTGCAACACCACCTCACAGTTACTGGCAAGGATGCAAAAAGAGGGACATTCACCGCAGATCGGGGGGTCATTGTTGAATATCACAAAAATATATATTTATATATTTCCTCTTATTAAAGTAAGTACGAATGGGGACACAATAGCAAAGCTCATCACCAAAATAAAGAAGTTGCTGAGGTTAAGTAATGTACTTAATTAATATATATAGTGTCCCCAGCAGAACCGCCAGAGAGAATTGACTAGGGTCAGCTAAACAACTGATGTACATGCAAGTTTGAAGCCAAACATTTCTACTCGCAGGAGTTCAGTCTCATGGGTACCGCACATATTATGGCACACGGCTGAACTCATATAAAAACAATTAACACATGACATAAACTAAATAAAAGTTCTTTGAAATATATCAAACATACAAAGTACAAATCATCACAGTTTTGCAATTAGCGAGAAATTAGGTATCCAGTGTCAACAATAGCCAGCCATGCCCAAAAAGTCACGCACCTGCTGCTGTGTGATGGGAAGTCAGTTTTATCAACCAACCTAGTCCTAAAAGGTTAATGGCAGACTTGTCTGAGATTACAAATTCATTATTGTCTGTTAAAGACACAATTGTATAGCGCAAGGGCTGGAATATGGGACTGGCAACTGGCACAATGGTAAACCCCACAGACACATTTAGGTTCTCGGAAAGTGGGACCTGGGGCAAGTTCGGTTTAGTCAGTGAAGAGTTGGTGGCCCCTGTGTCTAGTAGAAACTTAGTGGGGTGTTCTCTACTGTCCCCATCAAATATGGGCCACTTAAATCAAGGGGCAACACACTTCTATTCACCAACCCTCGCGGGACTCCCTGGTCCTCATCTTCCCCTTTGTGTGAGAAAGTGGCTCTATATATACTGGACCAGAATAAGGTACAGTGTGTATAGAGTCCACAAACCCCAGAGGTGTAACAGAGGTTAAAGCCAGGTGTGACCTTACTCTCTAAAGTGGTAGCTTGGTCGAGCAGTAAGGCAGTACCAGAGGACAGTGTAAAGCATTTGTTGTACACACTCAGTCAGCAAAAGGTTTCAAAACACTCAAAGACTGAACTCCAGGCCAATTGTTTTTATATCAAAAGATATAGTTGTTTTATTTCTAGAACCAACAGGTATCAAAATATACTGTTCTCTATGTGAGAGGTCTCAGATGAGTACTTTGCAGAAAGGCAATAAACTTTGCAAATACAATAGGTACAGGGGTTGCAGTAGGCAACACAATTCTACAATCCTACGTGGATTGTAGGTTAGGTTTTCAGGGGGCATCTCTAAGATGCCCTCTGGTGCATTTTACATTAAATCCCACACTAGCATCAGTGCAGGTTTAATGTGCTGAGAAGTTTGGTACCAAACTTGTCAGTCTTCAGTGTAGCCATTATGGTGCTGTGAAGTTCGTAATGACAACCTTCCAGCACCATATACTCTTAATGACATCACTGCACTTACAGTGCCCAGGAATGGCCCTGGGTACTGTAGGGGCACAGGGCTCATGCACCTGTGCCAACACCTCTGGCATAGGGCACCAATCTAGAGGGGTGACTGAAGTATGCCAGGGCAGTGGGTTCTATGGGCATGGCACGCAGGGACGTGTGCCATGACAACTCTTTGTTTAGTTTTGTATATAGACACTCAGCCTGCAAAGTCAGTGTGTGGGTGTCAGAGTACAGGGCCCTTGAGGGTGGCACAATAAGTGCTGCAGTCCTCAGGGGTCTTCTCTGGTCACCATGCCCTGGGTACCTAGGGTACTATTTACTAGGGGTGGATAGGTGGCCAGAGATGCCAATTGGGTTTTAGTTTCAACACAGTTTTTAGGGAAGGAACACAGGCCCTGGGTACCTGGTTGGCAGGAACCCAGGGCACACTCAGTCAAAGTACATCAGCAACTTCCTGTAGTATCCAGTCAAGCCAAGGAGTGCCGTGACTTGGGTCTGGGTTGTTCGAGCTGCCCAGTCCATGATGCTCTGGATCTTGGGCTGTGAGGGTTGGACCTGGCCTCCGCCAACAAGGTGGCCCAAGTACACACAGTGCCCTGCCCTATCTGGCATTTGGATGCCTTGATAGTCAGTCCTTAGATTGCAAGGCTTGTAGAACCTTCCCAAGGTGGATCAGGTGATCCTGCCAGGTGGAGCTAAAGACAGGAATATCATCAAGATAAGCTTTACTAAAGGACTCCAATCCAGTCAGGACTTGGTTCACCAACCTCTGGAAGGTAGCAGGGGCATTCTTTAACCCAAAAGGCATTACAGTGAACTGATAGTGCCCATCAGGAGTGGAGAATGCTGTTTTCTCTTTGGCTCCTGGGGCCATGCCAATCTGCTAGTACCCTGCAGTTAAGTCAAAGGTACTGAGAAATGTGGCTGCCCCTAGCTTGTCTATCAACTCATCTGCACTTGGAATGGGGTGAGCATCTGTCTTGGTGACAGAGTTGAGCCCTCTATAGTCGACAAAGAACCTCATCTCTCTCTTTCCACTCTGTTAATGAGGTTTGGGGACCAGAACCAGGGGCTCTCAGAGGGTTCAATCACCCCTAGCTCCAGCATCTTGCTGACTTCAGCTTTGATGCTTTCCTTGACTTGGTCTGATTGTCGATAGATTTTGGTTTTGACAGGGTTACTGTCACCAGTGTCCACATCATGGGTACACCGGCTGGTCAGACCAGGGGTCAAGGAAAAGATGCTAGCAAACTGTTGCAAGACTTGCTTGCAGTCAGTCTGCTGTTGGGGAGAGATGGTGTCTGAAAAGACCACTCCATCCACTGACCCATCTTTTGGGCTGGAAGAGAGATCAGGGAGAGGTTCACTCTCTGCTTCCTGTTCCTCATCAGTCACCATCAGCATGGTGAGGTCAGCCCTGTCATTGTAGAGTTTAAGGCGGTTCACATGGATAACCCTTTTGGGTGTCCTGCTGGTGCCTAGGTCCACTAAGTAAGTGACCTTACTTCTTTTCTCCAGTATAGGGTAAGGGCCACTCCATCTGTCTTGGAGAGCCCTTGGTGCCACTGGCTCCAAATCCCACACCTGTTGTCCAGGTTGAAATTCAACCATGGCAGCTTTTTGGTCATTCCAGTGCTTCTGCAGCTCCTGGCTGGCCTCAAGATTCTTGGATGCCTTGTCCATGTACTCAGCCATTCTGGACCTTAGGCCAAGCACATAGTCCACAATGTCTTGCTTGGGTTCTTGGAGAGGCCTCTCTCAACCCTCTTTCACCAGACAAAGTGGTCCCTTTACAGAATGACCAAACAGAAGTTCAAAGGGTGAAAACCCTACTGCCTTCGGTGGCACTTCCCTATAAGCGAAAAGCAGGCATGGCAACAGGACATGCCATCTCCTTTTGAGTTTTTCAGGGAGTCCCATGATCATACCTTTCAATGTCTTTTTTTTTTTTCAGAACAAATTTTATTTCGTTGAAATTGCATAGAATCAGATCACAGTCCCCTATGTATCAGGGGTCTAGTGAACAATAAGACAAGCAAGAGATAACAGCAGTGCAATCAACATTTTCAAATGAAAGTATTCCCACCAACTCCCTTCCCCCCACTCCCACCCTGGCCCTTCCCTCCCGGATCCCCCCCCCCGGCACAGTGTTCGTATTATTCAGAGCATTAGTTCTTGGAGTCGCAATCAGTGTGTTGGCCCCTTCACCCAGAGTCAATCGGTAAGTGGTCCACATCGGAGTCCCGCTGCACCGGCGGCTCCAGCCAGAGCCCTCTATAGTCAGCCCAACGCTGCCATATTTTGAAGTGTTTACGGGGGCACCCCCTGGCCTCAAAGACCGGACGTTCCAGTCCCATGGTAAAGTCCAAACCCCTCTTCCACATCTCTAGCGCAGGGGCTCTGGGGTCTTTCCAGGCACGAGCCACATCTCTTTTGGCCACCGTGAGGCCCAGGAGTAGTAGGTGGCGTTTGTAAATATTCCCTCCCACCTGTTCCATTACGTGAAGGAGACCCAGCTTAGGGGAGCGGGGAAGGTCCCAACCCAGTACCTCAGACAGGCAGTCCCACACACCCGACCAAAACCGCGTCAGCCGCACACAAGACCACACTGTATGCAAGAACGTACCAACCGTGTTACCACATCTCAGGCATTCAGGGGAGGCAATCAGACCAGCTCGCCACAGCCGTTCTCTGGTGTAGTATGCACGATGCAAATATTTAAACTGAATAAATCTCAATCGCACCGCGACAGCCGCTCCTCGTGGCGCCTCCAAGGCCTCCCTCCAGTCATCCTCGTCCAAGGCACCAATATCTTCCTCCCATATCTTACGCAGCTTATCTAGTGGGGCAGAGCAGTGTGTGACCAGAGTTTGATATATATTGGATATTTTCTTGTCCCCCAGTTCCCCCATAAATACCTTGGCTTCAACAGGACTAAATTCGGGCAGCTTGTCCAGTCCTACCAGCGAGGGGGACAGAGCATGGCGGAATTGTAGATATTTATAAAATTGGGTCTGCGGCATAGCGTACTCATCCCGCAGGACCTGGAACGATTTAAGGGTCGTGCCTTGCATAACGTGGCCCAGTGTCGAGATGCCTATGTCATCCCAGCCCCGGAACCCCCGAAGAGCCGCGAGCTCCGGCAGACGTCCATTGTGCCACAGGGGCGTTTCTCGTGTTAAGACATTCCACCAACCCATGCGGCGTAGGGCTCCACGCCACACTCGGAATACCACTTGAGTAACAAGTGGGAGTTTTTTCCGTTTGCCTGCCGAATAAAGGATGGTGTGGAGCGTGTCTGGGTCCATCAGGTATCTTTCAAGGGCATAGGCCGGATCGCTCCGGTCTCCATACCACCAGTCATTTAGTATGAGAAGATGGGAAGCCTGGTAGTAAGATAGGATGTCTGAAGTCGCCAGACCCCCGCAATACGTGGAAAGGAAGCATGTGCGGAGCGCCACTCTGACCGCCCCACCAGCCCAGAGAAACTGGCCCAGTGCAGAGTTCACTTGCCTAAACCAGTGTGGCGCAATGGGGCATGGATGATTTTGCAGTTGGTACAAAAGGCGCGGGAGAGCCACCATCTTAAAGATGGCGGAGCGGCCATATATGTTTAATGGCATCCTGGACCAGACCTTCATGTCGGACCGTACGCGATCCCAGACCGGCACCACATTACGGGTCCAGGCTAGTCCCGGAACGTCCGTAAGGAATACACCGAGGTATTTGATGCCTCCCGCCGCTTCCTGTAGCGTCGATGCCCAGGACCCAAGTCGTCTGCGCTCTCCCAGCACCCACAGCGCGGATTTCCGTGTATTTAAGTGCAGGCCGGAGACCTCCCCAAATACTCGCATTATTTCCAGAACTCTGGGTCCAGATCTATCAATGTCAGTAAGGAAGAAAAGGACATCGTCCGCATACAGGGCAATACGATCAGACGGACCCTGCACCCATTCAAGTCACGGCATCTGCGCGTCAATTCTCACCCATGCCGCCAGCGGTTCCATGGCCAGGGCGAATAAGTAAGGCGATAGGGGGCAACCCTGTCGGGTGCCCCGGCCTATGGGGAAGGGGGCCGAGATTGCTCCCGCTACCCTCACCGAGGCCGTCAGGTCCGTGTAGAGCAGATGCAGATACGAGAGGAGTCGAGGCCCAAAATTCAGACGGGTCAACAGCGCACGGAGATAAACCCAGCTGACTGAGTCAAAGGCTCTATCAATGTCAGCTAGGAGAAGCGCTGTCGGGATCCCGGCAGCCTTGGCCGCTTCGATCACCATCTGTGCGCGGCGGATATTGTGCCTAGTCGCCCTATGGGGCATAAAGCCGGCCTGATCCGGGTGTACCAGGTCTGTAATATACGGGAGAAGGCGATTGGCCAGGGCTTTCGCTAGTATTTTCGCTTCAACATTCAGGAGCGAAATCGGTCGGTACGACGCGTGCTGCTCCGGGGGCCTTCCCGGTTTGCAGAAGACTACTATCTCAGCGTGACGCCAGTCAGCCGGTAGGCAACCACGGTCTCTGGCCTCCTCCAGCGCCTGCTTATATCGCGCACCCAGTTGAACATGAAACGTCTTAAGGAATTCACACGGGAACCCATTGGGCCCGGGGGCCTTACCAGAATTCAGTTCCCCGAGCGCCGTGGTCAATTCGTCCAAGGACAGTGGGTGGTCCAGGAGGTCCCGGTCCTCGTCAGAGAGGGCCCGCGGTGGGAGATCGGCTAGGAATTTGTGAACGTCTGCTTCAGGGATAGTCTCTCGTGGGGCGTACTGGGCTTCATAGTATCGGGCGAAACTGGCTGCCAGTTCCACCGGGGCCGTCATAGGCTCTCCCGCCTCATCGCGAAGTCCCGGTAGGGTCTGCGCATGAAATGTCCCTTGACAGAGTCTGTATAGCATAGAGCTGGATTTGTCCCCCCACTGATATATCCTACTCTGTGTAGCCAGCCACAGCTGGCGTGCCTCGTCTATGAGAAGAGAGTTGTACGTCTGCTGCATCAGTAGCAACCGCTCAACGGTATCCACAGACCCGTCGGCAGTGCTCTCACCCTCAAGATCCCGAACCCGCCTCGCAGTCTCCTCTATCTCTTCCCTGCGGGCCTTGCGTGCCGCCGCGCACCAAGCGATGTCCACCCCCCGAAGCACGGGCTTCAAGGCTTCCCAGAGGGTCATGGCGTCCATGTCTGGCTGATCATTGCAGTCCCAGTACAGGGAGATGGCTTCGCGCAAGTGCGACCTGTACTCATCCTGTTGCAGCTGCCATGTGGACATGCGCCACCGAAATGGCTGTCGTGCCTTCCCAATAAATATATCAACTGCGACTGGAGAGTGATCCGACAGACCACGCGGGAGTATAGATGAAGAAGCAACCCTCCCCATCCACCCATTAGGAACAAACAAGCAATCAAGTCTGGAGAAGGATTTGTGCACTGCCGAGACGTAGGTAAATTCACGGCCCCATGGATGATGATACCGCCATGTATCAATCCACCCCATCCCTCGTACCATACCACTCAATTTAGTGGGAGCGTGTGAAATAGTCCCCCCATCCGATCTATATCTATCCTTGCATCCATCCATGACATCGTTCCAATCTCCGCCCACTACAGACATCACACTAGGTATGTCAGCCCAGACATCGAACAATTTCTCAATGAGCGCTTCTTGCAGCGGGGGTGGGGCATACACACTGCCAAAGACCATCGGCTCATCACCCACCATTCCTTTAATAAATATAAACCTTCCTTGAGCATCCACCCACTGCGCCTCATGTGTGTAAGCCAGTCGATGGTGTATCAGAATCGCCACTCCCCGTGACCCCCGCACAAAGCCTGCGTGGAACACTTGGTGATAGCCATATCGTTGTAGGCTAAGCGTTTTATTGCCCAGAAGGTGAGTTTCCTGTAAGAGGAGCACGTCTGCCCTTTCTCTCTTCCCCAACCGCAGTACTGCACCCCTCTTAATTTTGTCAAGCATCACCACTCGAAACACCGCCCGTGTGGGGTTAGACTCCTGTGTACCACCCGCCATCGAAAAGTGTACAAATCAAAGTCCTGAGCCCTCGGGGCCATCCAAATTCCTGCACTGACAACCAGCTTTGAAAACATACTGTGCCGAGAACAACAATCCCATCACCCACAAACCCCCTCCTCCACCCCGTCCCCTGAACCCCTGAACCCCCACCAACTCCCCGATCCCTCCCACATCCCCAACTTTGTCCACCCTCCGTCCCCCCCACCCTATACCTCAGTAACATTGAAGTATCTGTCGCGGTAGAGACAGTCTTCAGCCTCCAACGGGAGACCCCCAACCGTCTATGCCAATCGATCCCCACCAACCACCCACCCAACGCCAATTAACCCGTTACCCGATTAACTACTGTTAGTTCTCGGGGTGATGACCGCCCACTTACGGGCACCCCCCGACCTTCTGCTCGTCCCACACCGCTGTCGTGCAGGAAATCATGTGGTGGCATCTAAGTAGAGAGCTTTAAGTCGTTAAGTATCATCATGGGTCCGGAGCCGGGGCCTCCGCTGCATCGTCGCCTCCTGATACGCCATCCGTGGGAGGTCGGTCCCTCCGATTACGTGCCCTCCAGTTGCTTCTGCTACGCGATCTCCTGGGAGCCCTCGAGGGTCTCGGCTCAGAGGAAGGCTCAGAGTTGCGCCTCGGGGGTGTATGCACCTTCACTCTGACCGTCTCATCAGTCCATTCAAAGACCTCCTCCGGCGTGTTGAAGAACAGCGTCTTGGATTGAAACACTACCCGCAGGCGGGCCGGATAAAGCAGGGCGTACTGGATTTTAAGTTCTCGCAGCCTAGCCTTCGCTGCAGTGAAGGATTGTCGCTGTTGCTGCACCAGTTTTGTGTAGTCCGGGAAGATCAGGACTCTGTGGTTCTCGTACATCAGGGGTTCCTTTGCTCGCGCCTGGCGGAGGATTGTGTCGCGGTCATGGTAGTTGAGCAGTTTGGCGATGACCGGGCGGGGGCGTGCTCCCAACGGTGGTTTCCGGAGAAGCGCACGGTGTGCCCGTTCAATAATGAAGCATCTGGATAGGGAGTCCGGGGGAAGCCACCCCTCCAGCCAGTTTGTCAGGAATGCCTCCATGTTGCCTTTCTCGCAATCTTCCGGCAAACCTACGAATCGCAGGTTATTTCGTCTGGCCCGTCCTTCCGCGTCCTCGACCCTGAGTGCCATGTTCTTCTGTAGCCCCTCCAGAGTGGCCACCTTCCTCTTGAGAACGACCACATCATCCTCCACCTCCGAGATTCTGGTTTCAGTTTCCGTGATTCTGGCCACCGCATTCCTCAGGTCTTGGCGAAGCAGCGTGACATCAGCCCCAACTGCCCCAATTTTTGCGTCCAGCATATCCCTTGATTGCGTGATGGCCGCCATCAGGGCCGCATTGTCCGGGCCAGGACCCGGGCCGGGCTGGCCCCCGGACGCCCCCGCTCCACCACTCGGTCCCGTAAACTTATCTATGGGGCCCTGCTTCGTAACGCCACCACTGTTGCCGCCTCGCGTCATGTTGGGGAGCGGGCCCGGTGTCCTGGTATCGTCCGGCTATTGGTGGCCCCCCTCTCGGTCAGGGACCCCCGCGAGCTGCCCCGGGATACGTCCTGATCAGAGAGGAAAGGTGGGCACGTGCCTATGTATGTCAGCGTAGCGGGTCGTAGAGTCTTCTTTTTGCAGAGCACCACCTCTCCACTGCTTCAGCCACTGGAGTACGTCCCAATTGCAGTCCGCAAGGCCAGGGATAGGAGGCCCCCAGGGGGGCCCTGCGCCACAGGATCGTTTACAGCTCCGGCCAACAGGGGGGAAGGCCCGACTGCCAGAGGGCGACCCCTATCCAGCTACAGCTCGCCGTCGGCCCCCAGCAGCAGCCCACTCCAGGCCGGGCAGGCCCACTGTCCGGCTTTACAAGCTTAGTCGTGTAGGTCACTACCAGGGAGGGGGGGGGGAAGGGGAGAGAGGGGGGTATGTCCGCTAGTGTGGAGGTGTCCCCGGAAGCAGGGGCGAAGGCAAGAGCCCCCTGGCACTCCGAGGACCCCCGGCCCCCGCAGCCCGACTCGGCTGCCGAGTGGGTTCGGCCTGCGGCAAAGAGTACTTTCCCCCCTCTTGCGTGGCGCTCGCCTCCCCCCGCCGGCTCACCTCACCGCTTCAGCGTCCCCACCCCAGGGCGACTCCACAATGTCCGTGGGGCTCTCGGGCCCTCTTGCCTCGATCAAAGACCCGTAGATCCGGGGAGTCGGCACGGGCCTCGCGACCGACCCCGCCTCACTTCCGGCCGGGCCGTCTGTCACTCGAGGTCCCGGCTGCTGGGCGATGTGCAGGCCCCACCTCGTCCGGGTCACCGCGCCGGAGCTCGAGCACGGAATGAGCCCAGACTACCACCGGAGCCTCTCCTCCGCCACCGGTAGCCTAGCGGTTGGTCTGGGAGACCGCAGGTCGGGGAAATGTAGGATGAATGGCACGGATAATGCAAAGGCGGGACGGAGCTCTCTCAGGCTGCGTCCGCCATGCTCGCCGCCTTGGCCACGCCCATCATACCTTTCAATGTCTTGTTGAACCTTTCCACGAGACCATTGGTTTGTGGGTGGTATGGGGTAGTAAATGTGTACTGCACACCACACTCCTTCCACATGTGTTTCAGGTAAGCAGACATGAAGTTGGTACCTCTCTCTGAAACCACCCCCTTAGGAAACCCTACCCTGGTGAAGACACACAGGAGGGCCTTGGCTACTGCAGGTGCTGTAGTAACCTTAAGGGGAATTGCTTCAGGGTACCTAGTAGCATGATCCACTACTAATAGAATGAATTTGTTCCCTGAGGCTGTGGGAGGCTCCAGTGGACCCACAATGTCCACACCTACCCTTTCAAAGGGTACCCCCACCACTGGCAGAGGTATCAGGGGGGGGGGCTTTGGTTTGTCACTGGCCTGACAGGTAACACAGGAGCTCACAAACTCCTTCACCTTTTGGTTTATCTGGGGCCAGTAGAAGTGGCTAACTAACCTTTCCCAAGTTTTGGTCTGCCCCAGATGTCCAGCTAGGGGGATGTCATGAGCTAAAGTTAGGAGGAACTCCCTGTACTTCTGTGGCACTACCACCCTCCTGGTAGCTCCAGGATTGATGTTTCTTGCTTCAGCATACAATAATCCCTCTTCAGAATAAGCTCTGTGGATACCACTGACATCTCCCTGTGCTTCTGAAACAGCTTGCTGCCTCAGGCTTTCAAGAGTGGGGCAGTCTCGCTGACCCTGGCACAGTTCTTCCCTAGTGGTGGCACAGTTCTTCCCTAGTGGGTCCCCCTGGGTGCAGGAGTCCAACCTGGTAAGGTTCAAGCTCCATGGGCTCAGTTCCCTCTAGGGTTTCCAAGCCCTCTCCCTGAGGAGAGGGGTCCTGAGAGGCTTGCTGTGTAGAAGCTGGTTCCTCAGTCTTCTTGCATTTTCTCTTGGTTAGTTGGGCCATACTTTCAGGCTCCAAACCTACTTGTTCACCCTTCTTTTTGCTCTGTGCTCTGGCTTGCACACACACCAGTCTAGGAATACCCAGAATGGATGCATGGGTTACTTGCTCAACCTCAGCACAGGCTGAGGTTCCCAGGTCATTTCCAATCAGACAGTCAGCTGGCAATTGCGGAGAGACCACTACTAGTTTCAGGCCAGTAACCTCACCCCAACCTAATGTCACCATAGCCAGAGGGCGTTGGGTGGTAATGCTGTCAGCATTGGTGACTGGGTAAGTTTTCCCAACCAAGTATTGCTCTGGGGAAACCAGCATTTCCATTACCATAGTGATGCTGGCACCTGTATCCCTCAGGGCTTCTACTCTAGTTCCAATAATGGATGGGTATTGCAGATACTTGTTACAGTTGGGTGGCCAACCAGCTATATTGTCAACCTCCATTTCCCCCAAGGAGACTAGACTAGCTTAGGTGTATTCCCAGATTTGCTCTGGCCACTCCTCTGATCCCATCTGTAGATTTACGGTCTCTGGAGTAGCTGTATTGGGTACCTTGGGGGCTTTATTGTAGGGGCAGTTTTTGTCTACAGTAAAGTGTCCCAACTTTTTACAGTTGTTACAATAGGCCTTGTTAGGATCAACGTTCTTCCCCCTATGGGGCTGAGGCACATAGGGAGTAGTTTGGGACCCACCCACCTGGACAGGTTTTTGGGGCCCTTTGGAAGACTCAGAATTTTTATCTTGGGGATTCTCACCACGTTTTCCCTGGGGAGGTTTTGTAACCACCTTCTTTTGGTCACCCCCGAGGGCTGTCCTTGTCACCCTAGTCTTGACCCAATGGTCTGCATTCTTTCTCAATTCTTGGGGAGAAATTAGACCTAGGTCTACCAAATGCTGATGCAACTTTTCATTTGTGCATTTACTCAAAATGCATTCCTTCATAAACAAATTATAAAGTCCAGTAAAATCATGCACATTGTGTCCAGTTAACCAACCATCCAGTGTCTTTACTGAGTAGACCAAAAAATATATCCAGGGTTGGGTCTGGGTTTTGTGAGCCCCCCTGAACCTATTTCTGTACTCCTCAGTAGTGAGTTCAAATCCCTCAATCAGAGTTTTCTTCATGAGATCATAAGACCCTGCATCTGGCCCAGAGAGGGTCAGAAGCCTGTCTCTGCAGTTACCAGAGAACAGTTCCCACAGGAGTGCCCCCAGAGAGGTTTCTTTAGTCTTCTGATATCACAAGCCCTCTCAAAGGCTGTGAACCACTTGGTGATATCATCACCTTCCTCAAATTTAGGGACAATCCCTTTGGGGATTTTAGGATCATAAGATTGCTCTTTATCCTTATTATTGGTATTACTGCCACCAGAGATGGGGGCTAAGCCCATCTCTTTCCTTTCTTTCTCTAGAGCCAGGAGTCTGGACTCTAGGTCTAATCTCTTGGCCAACTTTGCTAAAAGGTTGTCCTCTTCATTGGAGCTCTCCCCAATGTGTTCTCTGGGGCCTAGTCCACCTGTGTGGTATCCAGGCTCCCAGAAGCTGACTCTTGGAGTTAAGGGTGTAGAGACCCTTACTTCCCTAGAGATGGGGGGGTGGTATTATTCTCCTCCTCCTCTTCTTCCTCTGACCTGGTGTCACCCTTTTCAGGGGGGTGGCCTTTTGCATACTCATCCAGGAGCTCCTGGAGCCCATGTTTGGTTGGATGCAGGCCCATGACTATATTTCTAAGTTTACACAGGGACCTCAATTCCTTGAAATTCAAGTGCAAGTAAGGTGTGAGGTCGAGCTCCTCAACCAGGTCCATGTTATCTTCACTAACAGCTGGGTTCTGTTGAGACATTCTAACCTGACAGTTCTAACCCTCTATCCTAACTATAGTGACTTTTTATTTTTCTGAACTCTAATGGGACTTATAAGCAAGGCCCTATCAGACTTTTAGTATTTTGGAAAAACCAATCTCAGAATTCTAAAGGCAATTTATGAGTTCTGTCATGTGATCAGATGGTCACCAAGTAGTCCAACAAATGCAAGTTTGTATCCCACCGCTGATACACCAATGTGAGAAAGTGGCTCAATATATGCTGGACCAGAATAAGGTACTGTGTGTATAGAGTCCACAAACCCCAGAGGTATAACAGAGGTTAAAGCCAGGTGTGACCTTACTCTCTAAAGTGGTAGCTTGGCCGAGCAGTAAGGCAGAACCAGAGAACAGTGTAAAGCATTTGTTGTACACACTCAGTCAGCAAAAGGTTTCACACATTCAAAGACTGAACTCCAGGCCATTTGTTTTTATATCAAAAGATATAGTCGTTTTATTTTCTACAACCAACAGGTATCAAAATATACTGTTCTCAATATGAGAGGTCTCAGATGAGTACTTAGCAGAAAGGCAATACACTTTGCAAATACAATAGGTACAGGGGTTGGAGTAGGCAACACAATTCTACACACAATTTAGCATTGAGCTCAATGGATTTCCTTATATAAACACAGTTGATTACTTTGTAGATTACTTTGGTAATTCCAGGACTGGCTCCTAGGTTCAGTTCTGGGGTCTAAGCTGAAAACAGTTTAGCAAAAACGTTTTAGGTATTATGGTGATTTTTCAGCAATAAAAAGCTATTTTAATAGTTCACACTTAAAAACTTTTCAACAGGAGTCTGGCAATGTTATCCAACGGGAGAAAATGCAGGTTGCAGGTAAAGTACGATCTCGTTACTTTTATAATCCAGTACTGGGCTCCTGGGGCCAGCACTGGGGTCTCAACTTAAAACAAGTAAGTAATTACGTTTCAGTATTTCGTATGATTTTTAAAGAATATTTCTAGTTTTCAAAAGTAGACAGAAGAAATTTCATAGAAAAGCAATGGATTCCTATGGAGAAAATACAAGTTACTAGTAAACCCACAAGGGATTACTTTTACGGTTCAGTACTGGGCCACAGGAAACAGTTCTGGCTCTTCTCTTGATCACAGGTGAGTATTTCGGAATTCGGACGATTTTATATGAATATTTTACGTTATCAAAAGTAGACAGAAGATTTTTCGAGTCAAACCAGTCAATGTTATTCAATGGCTGGTAAGTGAGTTACCGTTTTCCTGGTGAGTACTCGATTGGTGAAGTTGTGGTTCTGGGCATAGACTCAGGGGTCCCCCAGTGTCAGGTAGGTACAGTTGGTTCACCCTCAGCGGCGCAGGGGCGGCCAGGTGCAGAGGTAGTTAGGCCCAATGTTATCCAATGGTGACAGGGGGCCTCCTGTTGGTGGCTGCGGGCTAGCAGGCCACGCGGCTGTGGGAGCTGGGCTCCTGGTCACTTGTTTAGGACAAAGGGGGAAGCAGGATAGGACAAAGGTGGCACAGCCAGCGGTACTTGGGCGGCTGGGTGCAGGGTGCTTTTGAGCTGTCGGGCGCTCAATGTTATCCAATGGAAAAGGTAAAAAGGGAACAAAGGCTGCAGGCTCGGGGCGGAGACTCTCCAGGGGCGACCAGCACGTCGAGAGGTAAGTTGGGATCTTCGAGCACAGGTAGGTACCCGAAAGGGAGGCACAGGGGGCTGTAGGGCGCCGGGTGTGGGGGTGTCTTTGGGTGTCAGAAAAGCCCACCCTCAGCTGGTCGCGGTTGGGGGGTTCCCTGGTTCTGAGTCTGCAGGCGTCGTCTGGTTCGTCAAGGAGGGTCTTTGGGCCCTGGACTTCGGGTCCCAGTCACCAGGGTGACGTCCTCGTGGTCTTGAAACTCTCGGGCACGGGCCGGGCTCGGCGGGTGCAGAGTGGGCTGGTCCGGAGCTTCCTGGCTGGCACCAGGGGGGTTGTTGGAGCAAAGCCTCTGCTGATGGGAGTCCCAGGCTTTAAAAGGGTCAAGGGAGGCAGGTCCTCTGGGTGTCCCAAGATTGCTGTCCACAGGAGCCGCCGGGCTTTAGGCAGGAGCAGGTTCCAGGATCGACAGGCTGGTAGGGCTGGGGCCAAGTCAGTTGAGTCGTCCTGTTGTTAGCAGCTGCACGGCGGGTCCTCTTCCTCTTAGTCTTCTTTCTTCTTTTCTTTTCGGGATCTGAGGAAGGAATGTTCAGGAGGCCCCTAAATCCTGAATTTAGGGGTGTTACAGGTAGGGCAATAGGTCCCTGTCCTGGGGTGGGTACACCCCCTAGCCTGCTCCTCCCCTGTGGGAGGGGTGCAGAAGCCTAGATGTGATTGGGCAGGGCTCCCCATCTTCAAGATGGCCGGAGCCCGGGGTCCTGCTTCACCTCGTCTCCCCCACCTGAGGAGTGGGGTTGGCACAGGCTGGCACCCCCCCCCCCTTCCTGACTTAGTTTTTCCCGCCAGTCTTCCCGCCAGAGTAGGGGGGGGTCAGAACTGGTGGGGGCCAGTTGCTGGGTACAGCAAATGGTCTGGAGAAGCTCACAGAGGCGGCATGCCTTTGAAGCTTCCCCCTGCCCATCCTGGGGGAGGAGACCTAGCACCTCGCCCAGGATGTGCCTTGTTGCAGGCCCAGGAGAGCGAGGGGCTCTCCACCCAGGGGTCCAGCAACATGTCTGCTGTGTAGCAGCCTCTGCAGTCACTCAGCCCAGACGTGGATTGTAGGTTAGGTATTCAGGGGGCATCTCTAAGATGCCCTCTGGTGCATTTTACATTAAATCCCACACTGGCATCAGTGCTGGTTTAATGTGCTGAGAAGTTTGGTACCAAACTTGTCAGTCTTCAGTGTAGCCATTATGATGCTGTGGAGTTCGTAATGACAATCTCCCAGCACCATATACTCTTAATTGCATCACTGCACTTACAGTGCCCAGGAATGGCCCTGGGTACTGTAGGGGCACAGGGCTCATGCACCTGTGCCCACACCTCTGGCATAGGGCACCCAGCTAGAGGGGTGACTGAAGTATGCCAGGGCAGTGGGTTCTGTGGGCATGGCACAGAGGGATGTGTGCCATGTCGACTCTTTGTTTAGTTTTGTACTTAGACACTCAGCCTGCAAAGGCAGTGTGTGGGTGTCAGGGTACAGGGCCCCTGAGGGTGGCAAAATAAGTGCTGCAGTCCTCAGGGGTCTTTTCTGGTCACCATGCCCTGGGTCCTAGGGTACCATTTACTAGGGGCTGATAGGTCGCCAGAAATGCTAATTGGGATTTAGTTTCAACACAGTTTTTATCCAAGGAATACGGGCCCTGGGTACCTGGTTGGCAGGAATCCAGGGCACACACAGTCAAAGTCAACAGCAGTTCAGAAAAACGTGGGGGCATACCAGTGCAAGAAAGATAGCACTTTCTCACACATAGTAATCATCGTAGTGTGGTATTTCATTCATCATTACTGCGGTCATTTGGGCTTGTGGTTGTTGCATGGTGTCGAAGTAATTATTATTCTGCGTACGGCCATTTTCCTCTTGATGTCTATGACCAGAAAATGGTGGTTAGGATCTACCTTTGCTCTACTGCTACCTCTACCTTCTGTGTGCTGGGGTATGAACATCCCCAAACCCAGTGGTCAGGGCTGCCATAGTTATGGCATGTATTTGAAGGAAACGTGTGGGGGGAGGATGAACTGGTCCTCATGTGAGCCCCCTCCCTCTTCCCCTATTTTGATATTTTTGCGTCTGTTGTATTAGTACTTTATGTTTTAACTTCCTATGTTTCTTCTCCTTCATCTTCTACTCGTCCTGCTCTAATTCCTCATAATGCTGAGTCAGGGTCAGCACGTCTGCCAAAGTCTTTTGTCCCCATGTAGGCTCATAAGTCTGTATGGGCACTCTGTGTCCGTCCCTCAAGCCATTCACAAAACTGCTACTCAAGGTAAACTGTGTACTTTCCATGTTCATCGGTATCCCCGCATGTGTAATGAAAGTCTTTTGCATTCTAGAAAAAACACTGACACTTTCTCTTCCGTCCCCTGTTTGCATGCTATAAGGCTATGCCAAAAGATCTTTTTGCAGGCGCAATAGTTTCTAGTCTCATTACTAAGCGACCAACCAATTTCCAAATATACTCACGGGATTCGGTCCCAGCCTTTCTGTCCTTTTCTTTCTGCACCAAGGAGGTCTAATGTATATACAACTCTGCGCTATCTTCCTTCCTCAATATTTTGATTTCAAAGACTATATTAGTTCCATAACAAAAAAACAACAAAAGATTGCATGATACAGTAGTACAGAGCGCATGTGGGGTCAGCATGTAGAATGTACTATACATTTGTATTAATAAACATGGCACCTTATGAGAAATAAGAAATAATGAAAAAACAAAGCAAACAAATATGCTCTTGATTTACATCAGGTCCTGAATTACAAGCCATAGCATGATATAATATATCACATCAACACAGTTGATGTTAAGCATGTGGATTTTGGTGGTAGGAGATAATATATTTTCGAGTCTTGGTGCCCGAGTTTTTGGAAAGAGGAAATTATTGTAGGTAGCGTATGGTCCGCATTAAAAAACTTCGACTTTGAGAGGCTGATTTTGAGCTTTAAAAAGTCATAAAAGTCGATATCTACCAGGGCGTTTTGCTGAAGGAGATGGGGGAGTTATATGAACCTAGTTGTTTCAGGATATGTGTGGCCCTAGATGTCCATGACCGCCAATATATAGGGGAGCCATGAACCTTGATTTTTGGATTGTTCCAGAGTGAGGCCATATTAGAGTGAGCAATTGAGGTCTCTCAAAGGCTGTCTATTTTCAGGAGGGCCCTTTTCATGTCATTAAAGATGTACTGAGCTGGAAAAGAAGAGTTAGGTTTAGTAGATAGTACCGTTATGGGGTGCAAGTCTCCAAGGAGTTCTCTTTCAACAGAAAGCCACGTAGGAGTGTAATTCATGTCTTGGAATAACCAGGTGGAGCCTTGCTTGGTCAGAAATATGGTTTTGTAGTTCCTGAAATTAGCTAGATTGACCCCGCCTAGATTTGAAGGGAGGCCTGGTGTTTGATTGAAATTCTGTCTCTTTTGTCTTGCCATAAAAATGTTGTTCTTAATTTGTCAAGTATTTGATGGAATTCTTTCGGAAAGAACTAAGGGCAGCATATGTATGGGGTCATTAACTATTGGAGTCACCATCATTTTAATAGTTTTTTGCGACCCCACCATGATAGGAATTTGGGATGCCAGGTATCAAGCAAGTTTTCGATTTTCTTTAAGGTCACATTTTCATTTTGATGGAGGGTGTCTAGCAGGTTCGATCCAAAATCTAGGCCCAAATATTTTTTAAATTGGGGTTGCCATGTAAGGCCAGTATCTGATACGATATTGTTAGTACATAGGTTATTTAGGCCTTTGACTTCTGACTTATCTTTATTAAATTTGTACCCTGCAACCTGGGCAGAAGTACCAATCATTTCAAATAATGCCAGAATTGATTCTTTGACATTCTCTGTGGTGATTAACATGTCGTCAGTGTAGGCCGCCAGTTTAACCGAGGTGCTGCCAAAGCTGACCCCAGACATCGGAATATTATTCTGAATATTATGAATTAAGGGTTTCAGCGATAAGATGAAAAGAGAGGGGGAAAGAGGACAGCCTTGTCTGGTCCCCCTTTCTAAACTTAGTGAGGAGGATAATAATCCACTGGCATACCCTGGCAGATGGGCCACTTAGAGCACCATGACCATTCTCTTGAATGTTTCCCCCAGGTTAAATTTGAGGAGAACTTTGCATAAGAACATCCATGAGACCCTATTGAACACCTCAAACGTTTTTTTCTTTCTGCCTCCAAAGTTATCGCTACAGTAGCTGACTCTGAGGATTTTGCTCTCTCTCTCTCTCTCTCTCTTTCTCTTTCTCTCTCTCTCTCTCTCTCGGATGTGGCATAAAAGATGTGTGTTGTAGTTAGATAATCTGTTCTTTATGAAGCCCACCTGCGAGTGGCTAATCAGGTGTGATAGGATGGGTTCTATTGCATAGGATTTTAACATAAGTGTTGGCGTCTTGATTAATTAAAAATATGGGTCTATCATTTTTGCCAAGCATTGAATCCTTACTGTTGGAAATGGGATCCCCGGCTGGCCAGGGCTTTCGCCAAAGTCAGTCAGAGACCACCACACCCAAGTCAGGGCAAGGGAGTTACACGCCAAGATAACCCCTACTCACCCTCTAGGTAACGTGGCGCGAGCAGCAAGGCTAAACTTGGAGGCGATGTAGGTTAAGTATTTGCGCACGCACCCCAGCAACAACAACCAAAGGCCCACCACAAAGGAAACTCCACACAAGGTTATATAAAAATAGCCTTTGTATTACACCAAAACACATTAGATAAAACACACACTTTACAATGTGCCAGAGGCACGGGCAGAATTTACAAGGGGATATTTACAAGACAGGGCCACCTGGACCACTGTCAGGAATCAGAAGTAGCACTTTCAGAAATAGCACTTAGTACATAGAATATAGCACAAAATAGCACACAACCAGTAATCACTGGTAACCAGGACCTCACTAGCACCACCTGTACTAGGGAGAAAACAACCACCTATGTATTACAATACCTGTAGGGGTGTAAGAGGAAAACACATGATGCAATGCATAACATTCATTCAGAGGTGTAAGGGGGAAAACACATGATGCATCACAATACATTCAGAGGTGTAAGGCACATGACGCATAATCAATACATTCAGAGGTGCAGAACAAATACCAACTGCGCCAAACTCACGTAAGTCACCACCTGTGACTGTCCCTAGGCCAACTGGCCTCTCTGGGGCTAGGACGCCCTGTGTCCAAAGTCAGGGTCCTAAACGTAGCAGTTGCCCACAAAGTGCTGGGCAACTGGTGCAATTGAGGAGGATGTGGCCACCCACTTGAGCCTCGTAGGCTCTGGCAAATAGAATTTCCCCTAGAACCTCTCTGGGCTCAAAAGGAATCACAGATGCAGCCTCACTGGGCTGTGGGGGTCCCTCACGGGGGACCCGGAACACTGGTAGTGCCTCAAGCCTCTCTTAGGCTCATCGAACACTAAATGCCCTTCTTGAGCCTCTCTGGGCTCAAAACACAAAGGGGGGGGGGGGGGCTCACGAGCCTCTCTGGGCTCTGCAAAACAACTGGTGCCCCCGGGGCACCTCGTGGCTCCAAGAAAAATGCCCCTGAGCCTCGCAGGCTCCAACAAACAAATGCCGCCGTTATGAGCCTTTCTGGGCTCTTGAAGCAAGACAGAGGCCCCCGTGAGCCTCCTCTGGGCTCAGAGAACAAAGAGCGAGGTCGCGCTAATGAGAGGGGGCGGGGCGGACACCGGCAATGTGTCCCGACGCCCCCCTCTCCTTTCCCAAGCACCAGCACTCACCGGCTGCTTCTTAGACGCTCTCTCCGCTCCCCGGTCAGCTTCTGGGGCGGCGGTTCCTCTCACCGGCTCCTCTCTCCACCGGCGGGACTCGTCTTGAGTCGTGGTGCTCTCCTCTTGTCCCGGGGCTCTCCTCTCCACTCGGGGAGCCTCGGGAACCCGGCCGGCAGCTTCTCTGCTGCGGGGGGTGGGACTTCCGGGTTGCCTGTCTCGGGCCGCGCTGCGATTGGTCAGCCGGCCCAGTGCTTCCGGGTCGCCGCGGGCAGCGCGGCGGCTCGCTTTTTAGGCAGGCAGGCGGCTTCCCAGGATCCGAGGAGTGGGCTCCCTCGTGAATCCAATAAATCAAACAAATATGCGGCGTGGGCAGCCGCTCGAGCCGCGAAGTGCAGGGTGGGCACCTGCCTTACAGAAGCGCTCCCAGGCGCTGCTGGACAAAATCAAGCGCTCTCAAGCGCTAGGGGGGCACAAACTACAGCGCTCCCAGCGCTAGGACGAAATAAAGCGCTCCCAGGCGCTAGGAGGGATCTGCAAGCGCTTCCAAGCGCTAAGAGGCAATTCCAGCGCTCCCAGCGCTAGAGGACAGCCCAAAGTCCAGCAAAAGTCCTTTCAAGGGGCAGGGGGCAAGGCTGGGCCCAGAGCCAGCACACTGGGTCTCCAGGCAGGGAGACACCCCAAGTGGCGGTCCTCTGGCCCAGCAGCAGCAGCAACAGCCCCCTCAGGATCCTGGAAGAGAACAACTTCAGTGGGGACACAGCCCCATTTTTATACAGTGCATTCCTTTGTTCAAGGGTGCAGAGTGGGGGCGGAACCAGTCGCAGCTGGTTCTTGAGTACTCTGTTTACCTCAACCACCCTCTCTATTCACTGGCAGGGCTTGGGTCATTAGACACACCACAGGGGGGCGGAGCCAGCATTGTGTGGGGAAAACCCAGCCCATCCAGGACACAGGTACACTCCTCCCACACATCACTCATGCTGATCTCCCACTCACCACCGGGCAGACCCATCCAGACTTCCTGGAGCCTGGCATGCCAGCCAGCTCCAGCCAATCACACGCCAGCACCCTCACAGCACACGTACAGCCATGTCTAGAAATGGCGCTTCGCTACTAGACACATACATGCTGCATACACCATCTCGCAGCATTCACTCTCACGAGTTCACACATACCCGACTCAAGCCTGTACACCCCACGCATCAGGAACTACCAGGGACACATACATTCCCCATGCATTCCTATGGGCGGGCAGGCCTAGCTCAGCACATGCACTCAGAGTGCGCACGCACTTTCCACTGGGACACAGTGAAAGTGCGCAGAATCCCAAAATCACCATCTCCAGGTCACCATTTCAAGCAAAAAGTCTAGGGGTGAACCTGCCCTAAGGGCCAAAGTCCAACATAACCCCCTTCCAGCCAAAACGCAGGGGAGACCAATCACCACCGTGATGGACTTCCCTGCTTGGGGCGATAGAACACGGACGCGGGCCCACAACTGCAGGGACACCCTCCTGTTCTACGCCACGGTGAACCCATGGGATTCCTTCTAAACACACTGTCTGGACCAACTGGGCTACCCCACTGGTACTCCCAAGTTGTCCGCGGCCAGGACCAGGCCCTGGGCCACCCAGGTGCCACTGGTCCATGCCAATTCGCAGAGCGGGGGGTAGTAACCCCTGGCACATAGGAGCCATTTTCCACTCTTCCTGTCTGCAAGACAGGACTAGACTGCCACTGGTACTCCAGCCCAGGGCCTACAACCTTAGGCGGACCAGGAGTCTCAGGGAAGGCTCTCCTCCCCCTACCTCTTCTCCTAGGGTTCCTCCTCCCTCTGCGAGGGGTACCCCTAGAACGCCATTCCAACCCAGGACTTATCCACTCAGGTTGCACCGGGGTCAGAGGTGGGCTCTCCCACCCTCTGCACCCCCTTCCAGAGGTCTGCCCTCTCCCACCTGGAGAAGTTCCTCTGGACGAAGAACCGGTCAGGACACTGGTTACAGTCGTCCTACCCTTCAGGTCAGGCTGATCCTGAACCTGGCCTCCCAACCTCTGGTCTAGAACCTTCGGTGGAACAATTGCCTGGCACTCCAGGACTTCTGGGGATTCACACACAATCCCCTTGAGGCCAACAAATGACACATCTGTTGTGTGACTGTCTGTCTGGCGCAGATCTCCCGCCCTCTGTCCACCTGACAGTGCGTGACGATCCCCCAGACCAGAAGTGGTGTTACCATGGTCACTACACGGGAACCTAGCCCAACTGGGTAGTCCCTGACCCACTGGTCCTTCCACTGGGGAACTCCCCCAATCACTCCTCACTCTGGACTCCTGTACCCTCCCTACCGGAGCGGTACTGCCAGCATCTAGAACCATAGGAGCTCTGGTTACAGAAGCTCCAGGTCCTCTACTCACTAGGAGATCTTCCTCAAGTGGACTAACAGGACAGCCTAGGTCCCCAACCTGGTGTTCCCTCAAGAAACCATCCAAGTCCTGAGGCAGGGCTTTGGGCGTCTGGGGAACCTCGGTCTCCCCCTCACTCCTGCTCCACTGAGCCAGGCAGTGAGCCCCTACACCCTCCTCGCTATCCTGGGACCTAGCTGGGCTACACTGAGCCTCTTCCACCACGCTGGGCTGGAAGATCCCTGAACCACTACTTTTGGAGTCACTCACCAATGACCCTAGAGAACCTCTGGCCCTTTCCCAGCGGTCGGCTTCCTCTGCCAGCTCACATGGTTCAGAAACACACCATTCATCCACACACACCCTCCCCTCGGATCGGTAAGGCAGTTTCTACCACCCCTGACTTCTCAACCTGACCAAAAGCGACACAGGTACCAAACTCTGGAAGCAGGGTGGGGGACAAATGTACTGAACACAATCAAATGACACTCTTCAGGAGAAGAAACAATGGAATTTCAAAACAATACAATCCCCTAAAAATGTGGTCATCTAAAATGCAGAGTTTTGTGGTGCAGCCAGCTGCTACTAAGGTACAAGGCAAACACAAATCCTTATCCCACCGCTGCCACCAATGTTGGAAATGGGATCCCCGGCTGGCCAGGGCTTTCGCCAAAGTCAGTCAGAGACCACCACACCCAAGTCAGGGCAAGGGAGTTACACGCCAAGATAACCCCTACTCACCCTCTAGGTAACGTGGCGCGAGCAGCAAGGCTAAACTTGGAGGCGATGTAGGTTAAGTATTTGCGCACGCACCCCAGCAACAACAACCAAAGGCCCACCACAAAGGAAACTCCACACAAGGTTATATAAAAATAGCCTTTGTATTACACCAAAACACATTAGATAAAACACACACTTTACAATGTGCCAGAGGCACGGGCAGAATTTACAAGGGGATATTTACAAGACAGGGCCACCTGGACCACTGTCAGGAATCAGAAGTAGCACTTTCAGAAATAGCACTTAGTACATAGAATATAGCACAAAATAGCACACAACCAGTAATCACTGGTAACCAGGACCTCACTAGCACCACCTGTACTAGGGAGAAAACAACCACCTATGTATTACAATACCTGTAGGGGTGTAAGAGGAAAACACATGATGCAATGCATAACATTCATTCAGAGGTGTAAGGGGGAAAACACATGATGCATCACAATACATTCAGAGGTGTAAGGCACATGACGCATAATCAATACATTCAGAGGTGCAGAACAAATACCAACTGCGCCAAACTCACGTAAGTCACCACCTGTGACTGTCCCTAGGCCAACTGGCCTCTCTGGGGCTAGGACGCCCTGTGTCCAAAGTCAGGGTCCTAAACGTAGCAGTTGCCCACAAAGTGCTGGGCAACTGGTGCAATTGAGGAGGATGTGGCCACCCACTTGAGCCTCGTAGGCTCTGGCAAATAGAATTTCCCCTAGAACCTCTCTGGGCTCAAAAGGAATCACAGATGCAGCCTCACTGGGCTGTGGGGGTCCCTCACGGGGGACCCGGAACACTGGTAGTGCCTCAAGCCTCTCTTAGGCTCATCGAACACTAAATGCCCTTCTTGAGCCTCTCTGGGCTCAAAACACAAAGGGGGGGGGGGGGCTCACGAGCCTCTCTGGGCTCTGCAAAACAACTGGTGCCCCCGGGGCACCTCGTGGCTCCAAGAAAAATGCCCCTGAGCCTCGCAGGCTCCAACAAACAAATGCCGCCGTTATGAGCCTTTCTGGGCTCTTGAAGCAAGACAGAGGCCCCCGTGAGCCTCCTCTGGGCTCAGAGAACAAAGAGCGAGGTCGCGCTAATGAGAGGGGGCGGGGCGGACACCGGCAATGTGTCCCGACGCCCCCCTCTCCTTTCCCAAGCACCAGCACTCACCGGCTGCTTCTTAGACGCTCTCTCCGCTCCCCGGTCAGCTTCTGGGGCGGCGGTTCCTCTCACCGGCTCCTCTCTCCACCGGCGGGACTCGTCTTGAGTCGTGGTGCTCTCCTCTTGTCCCGGGGCTCTCCTCTCCACTCGGGGAGCCTCGGGAACCCGGCCGGCAGCTTCTCTGCTGCGGGGGGTGGGACTTCCGGGTTGCCTGTCTCGGGCCGCGCTGCGATTGGTCAGCCGGCCCAGTGCTTCCGGGTCGCCGCGGGCAGCGCGGCGGCTCGCTTTTTAGGCAGGCAGGCGGCTTCCCAGGATCCGAGGAGTGGGCTCCCTCGTGAATCCAATAAATCAAACAAATATGCGGCGTGGGCAGCCGCTCGAGCCGCGAAGTGCAGGGTGGGCACCTGCCTTACAGAAGCGCTCCCAGGCGCTGCTGGACAAAATCAAGCGCTCTCAAGCGCTAGGGGGGCACAAACTACAGCGCTCCCAGCGCTAGGACGAAATAAAGCGCTCCCAGGCGCTAGGAGGGATCTGCAAGCGCTTCCAAGCGCTAAGAGGCAATTCCAGCGCTCCCAGCGCTAGAGGACAGCCCAAAGTCCAGCAAAAGTCCTTTCAAGGGGCAGGGGGCAAGGCTGGGCCCAGAGCCAGCACACTGGGTCTCCAGGCAGGGAGACACCCCAAGTGGCGGTCCTCTGGCCCAGCAGCAGCAGCAACAGCCCCCTCAGGATCCTGGAAGAGAACAACTTCAGTGGGGACACAGCCCCATTTTTATACAGTGCATTCCTTTGTTCAAGGGTGCAGAGTGGGGGCGGAACCAGTCGCAGCTGGTTCTTGAGTACTCTGTTTACCTCAACCACCCTCTCTATTCACTGGCAGGGCTTGGGTCATTAGACACACCACAGGGGGGCGGAGCCAGCATTGTGTGGGGAAAACCCAGCCCATCCAGGACACAGGTACACTCCTCCCACACATCACTCATGCTGATCTCCCACTCACCACCGGGCAGACCCATCCAGACTTCCTGGAGCCTGGCATGCCAGCCAGCTCCAGCCAATCACACGCCAGCACCCTCACAGCACACGTACAGCCATGTCTAGAAATGGCGCTTCGCTACTAGACACATACATGCTGCATACACCATCTCGCAGCATTCACTCTCACGAGTTCACACATACCCGACTCAAGCCTGTACACCCCACGCATCAGGAACTACCAGGGACACATACATTCCCCATGCATTCCTATGGGCGGGCAGGCCTAGCTCAGCACATGCACTCAGAGTGCGCACGCACTTTCCACTGGGACACAGTGAAAGTGCGCAGAATCCCAAAATCACCATCTCCAGGTCACCATTTCAAGCAAAAAGTCTAGGGGTGAACCTGCCCTAAGGGCCAAAGTCCAACACTTACCATCTTTTGACTGGAAAACTATGGTTGCTTCACTTGCTGAGCCTTCAAAAGTCCTTGACTTCATGAAGTAGTGAAAAAGATTAAGAAGTGCGGGGCCTACGGAGACTTAGACTGGTGTTGCAATGCCCAAAAGGTGGTGTTGCAGGGTAGGGGTTGCCGAAAGAAATGGGACAAAATATGGGGGAGATGGACTCAATATAGAGGACTTTGAGTCATAGACTAGAAACAAGGGTAGAGGAACAAAGGGGGAAAATATATACTGTACCGAATTGCAATGTTCTCAAGGCTGGATTTAATTAAACGATCTGTACAATATACAACAAGATATATCGATGTAAAGACAATAACAATGCGAATGTGGTAAATGTTATTTGATTGCCGCACTACCAGGTCATGATAATGTATCTAATAAAAAGAGTTTAATCCATTGCGTATGCGCGTCTGCCAACGGCCATCGCGAGCACTACCTCGGTAGTGCAGCGCACGTCCGTTTCCCGACGCAGCCCCACCCACTCAATAAAACTGTGTGGGGCCTAGAGTGGAAACAAATGTTTTGTAAAAATTGGAAGTAAAGCCATCCGATCCTGGTGCCTTGTGTAGTTTAAGTGATTTGACCGCTACAATGACCTCTTCTAGTATTGTTGGAGAATTAATAATACATTTCTCTTGTTCAGAGAAGGAGGGTAACTGTAAACCATTTAGGTAAGCTTTACAATTCTCTGGGGAGGGTTTAAGGTCATCCTTATAGAGTTGAGAAAAAGTCTTTGAATATGTTCCCAATTTTCTGAGGGTTTGTGTGGGCTGTATTCTTCTTGTCCTTAAGGGCAGTGATATTTGTGCTGGTCTGCTTGTGCTTCAGGTATGAGGCTAACATTTTACCAACCTTGTTTGCTTTGCATAAATGTACGTTTTTGTATTTGTTAACCCATTGACCTGCCTTTTCATTTAAAATTCTAAAATATTCATATTTTTTGTTTGTAAGGGTGGAGAGGGTGTGAGCATCTAAGGTAGCAAAGTGTGGGGCTTCTAGTGTTTTGATTTCTCTCAACAGTCTCAGTTGATATTGTGAGTTTTTTTTAGGTTTTGATTGTATTTCTATTAATGAACCTCACTGTGGCTTTGAGCGCATCCCAGAAGGTAGTGAGGGAAACATCTGCCTTTGAATTATCTTCAATGTAGTTTGGAATAGTATTCTCTATGCTACTTTTAGACACCGCAGTGCTGATGGTTTCGTCACTGAATCACCAGGTTTTGGCAGACCGTTTCGTGTTTGTGCCTAATAGGGATAAGGTGATGGTGGAATGATCTGAAATTAGTCATGGGAAAATACTAGTTTGGTCGATGAGGTGGGTAAAAGATCTAGAGATCAAGAGGGAATCAATTCCGGAGTATGAGTTATGAGGGGAGGGTGGAAGTAAGAGATGTAATCCCTAGTGTCTGGGCATTGTAGTCTCCAGGTGTCCTGCATGTTACATCTAAAGCAGAGGTTCAGAAGGGATTTGTGAGATTTCGGTGGATGGAACACGGCTTTCGATTGTCTGTCCATCCTTGCATCATCTCAAACCTCTTTTACTATTCAGATCTCCCAAACAAGCCTTTCAAAACCCTTTCCTGACTCTTACCCCCTCCCCTCTACTAATTCCAAACCTCCTCCTTGCTGCTATGATCTTCAAATAAACATTTTCTAGACCCTTCCCTCTTCTATTCCCAGACTCACATGTCCACCGCTCACATTAATTTCATATTTCCTTATACTAATTCACCACTAATGTTGTTTGGGTTTCGGAGTAGCGTGCTACTTGCCAAAAAGCGCTTTGACACTTCATTGGGTGTACTAAGTGCTATATAAATGCCAATCCCTCACTCTTCTATCCCTCCACTATCCTTATTAACACAAATGAATGATTGAATGAAAGGATCTTATAAAGCGCACCGCTACTCAGCAAGAGTGTCCCGGTGCTAGAGGTTCATGCATGACAGGACCCAGAGGCACGTCTAGGTCTTAAAAAGTCAGGTTTTGAGGTATTTCTTAAAAGCTGTCAGATCGGTTGTTGCTCTGAGGGTGATAGGTAGTTGGTTCCATGCTTTAGTGCCCAAAAACCCAAAAGATCTCTCCCCCCCATACTGGTCAAGCGTACTTTGGGGAGGCAGGCGAGGTCAGAGGAGGAAGATCTTAAGGGTCTGGCGGGTATATGGCGGCTAGCATGCTTTTTGAGATAGATAGCCCCCTTGCAGGGAGGGCTTTGAAGAATTTCACCAGGGCCTTAAACTTGATCCATTCTTTCACTGGAAGCCAGAGTAGAGCCTTAAGGTGAGGGGTCATGTGTGTCCTGGGCTTAGGTCTAAGAATCGCCCTGGCCGCAGAATTTTGAACCACTTGTAGACACTGCAGGAGCTAACCCGGCAAACCCAGGTACAGGTTATTAGCGTAGTCCAGTCTAGAAGTCACCAGAGCCTAGACCACTGTCTTCTTGATATCTGTTGGAAGAAGCGGGAGGAACTTTATTAGCATGTGAAGCATGCCAAAGCAAATACCCACCAGTGCCTAGACATGGGATCTCATAGAGAGGACCCTATCTCTGAAGATGGCAAGGTTTTTTACAGTGGTTTGGGCTGAGAAGGGGTGGGGGCAGCTCCTCAGGGCAACATTGTCTCCGCTTGCTCACAGAAGGCAAGCCAAAAAAGACAATCTTTGATTTGTCAGGGTTGTATTTCAGCTGGTTAGCTTTAAGCCAGTTAAACACCTTTGTGAGGCAGGATCTGATTTTGTCCCCATCAAAGTCTGCACCCTTGTCACAGGTAAAGATCAGTTGCGTATTTTTTGAATACGGATCACGCGTACTCATCGTTTGGGATACACGCTTACGGCTCGATGCTGGAACTTATCATGGCTCCATAATTGCTATATAGAAGGACGACTATTCACCTTGACTACATTAAAATAAGACTTGGACATTGATTGCACAGCTTACTTGCAAAGGAACCGGGAATAGAAGGAATTTTGGGAGATAAAAAGTTCGGTAGATATTGTGTTTTCCTAGCCTTGAAAAAGCCCATATCGGGCGAAACAAGCGTCAGCTGTGAAGAACCTGGTTTTAAAAACAAATAAAGATTGATTTGTATCTACACCACGTGATTCCTTTCGGATTAAAAAACTATATTTGGGTGCATAAATTGCACATGGATGAAAGACATTATTGATGATGTGCACTGATATGATTTCCTGTTTTCATGGATGTGACATTCTATAACACCTTTGGTGGGCGGATTGTCCTTGGTTAATGCTGTAGAAGGATAAGCATTTTCATATAATAGTTGCACTTCAGAGAAATTGGAGTATTTACATAGATATTGTTTTTGAATGGGGGACCATTACTGGCATTCACGGGCATTTGCTGCAACAACTCCTACCTGCTGGACAGGCGCTCGTGACTCCTGGGCTCCTAACGCTGTGGACTCGCCGCGCCGCAAAGCTCCATCTCACGGTCTGCGGCTGGAGACCACAGCTCCCAGGGAGCCTTGCGCCCACTCCCGCACACTTCCTGCTGCCTGACGCTGCACGCCCGGAGTCGCTACAAAAACAGGACGCTCCCTCGGTGGAGCGGGGGACCATTACTGGCATTCACGGGCATTTGCTGCAACAACTCCTACCTGCTGGACAGGCGCTCGTGACTCCTGGGCTCCTAACGCTGTGGACTCGCCGCGCCGCAAAGCTCCATCTCGCGGCCTGCGCCTGGAGACCACAGCTCCCAGGGAGCCTTGCGCCCACTTCCGCACACTTCCTGCTGCCTGACCCTGCGCGCCCGGAGACGCTACAAAAACAGGACGCTCCCTCGGTGGAGCGGGGGACCATTACTGGCATTCACGGGCATTTGCTGCAACAACTCCTACCTGCTGGACAGGCGCTCGTGACTCCTGGGCTCCTAACGCTGTGGACTCGCCGCGCCGCAAAGCTCCATCTCACGGCCTGCGGCTGGAGACCACAGCTCCCAGGGAGCCTTGCGCCCACTTCCGCACAATTCCTGCTGCCTGACGCTGTGCGCCCGGAGGCGCTACAAAAACAGGACGCTCCCTCGGTGGAGCGGGGGACCATTACTGGCATTCACGGGCATTTGCTGCAACAACTCCTACCTGCTGGACAGGCGCTCATGATTCCTGGGCTCCTAACGCTGTGGACTCGCCGCGCCGCAAAGCTCCATCTCGCGGCCTGCGGCTGGAGACCACAGCTCCCAGGGAGCCTTGCGCCCACTTCCGCACACTTCCTGCTGCCTGACGCTGCGCGCCCGGAGGCGCTACAAAAACAGGACGCTCCCTCGGTGGAGCGGGGGACCATTACTGGCCTTCACGGGCATGTGCTGCAACAACTCCTACCTGCTGGACACAGTGGCGTAACGAAACTTGAGGGGGCCCCCCTGCAAAGCACAATGAGGGGGCCCCCCCGCGGCCTGGCCCACCACTTTGCGCCACCGACATAAATATGCAGTCACCTAAGCCACATTTTCAGCACTTATCTGTGCATACTTCGAAAAGCAAATATAACTAGAATGCACTTTAATTGTGTTCTAGGGCTGCCTGAATGATGGGATCCATGACTGATAAGTAAAGGGAACAAAGAAACAAAAGTCACATTACAAATAAATACATACTTTTTTTTATTTATAACCCTATTAAGTGCCAAGATGAGGTCTTTCCAGGCTCTTTAAACACATGGCTGGCATTTGTCTTTATGCAACCCTACTTTATATTCCTTTTCATGAAGTGCATTCTCACACTACAGCAGTAAATGTAAATTTCAAATTCAAGGAATAGGCAGAATGGGGGACCAGGGGATACTGGAACCAGAAAAAAAGCGAAGCCTCTGTAACCAGTTAACAAAGGTATGTTGACTGTGCACCTCAGAGCGTACAGCTGACTGTTGTGGTGCACTGCAGCATCCAACAACACTTGTTGTACATCATACGCTGACATGTAATAGCGCTCACTGGGTAGAGCGTATATAGAACATAGCTCAGAAATACCATATAGATAGATGGCACGCATCTCCCAAGAGCATTGTAAGTAGTTTAAAATACACGCAAGCATCGAACAGAACGCTCTGGACAGACCTTGCATACACCCCATATAGCGAAGATATACTATACAGCTGGCAGCAATGTGACCCCGAAGAGCACTTCTCAATAGCATGGAACACACACAAACTTCCAACACAACACATTAAATAGAACATTTTGCTTACATCTAACTAAGCACAGACATGGCATTTGGGCTGTGGGCCATATTTTCCATAGAATGCATTATATAAACATAAATAACGTACCATAACATATAATTGCTGCCCATATAGTTGTGTAGCTCTATCTATAACTTGGTCATCAGAATGTGCTACAACAAAGATGATGATGCGGGACTGGTAAACAGGAGAGAGGGACAACCCATCTTCACTATTGAGAGGCTCAGAAGCGCATTATTTAATTTATGAGGCAGGCCGCCTGGTCACAGGACTGATATGAGGCAACTGGTGTACCCATGCTGCAGCTGCATGCTACAACTAGTGCGCTGATGGCCCGAACTCTACGCCACTCTACTCTTTGCCGCTGCACTTTTGGGTAGAGGTGCATGAGTGAGTGAGGTGCCCCAGCACTGGGCTAGAAGTGCCAGCTGCAGATCAGAAATGATTGTGCATATATGCAACTCTGAGTGGATCCTTGTAGTGGAATTGCAGAAGGGGGCTGTCCTACAGGCCAGACACATGCTGGGAGAGTGGCCAACTAGACGCTGAGCACAGGGGTCATCCCCAGAGTGCAAGTGTCATGGCCCAGAACATGCACAACGTTTAGACTTTGGTCCTCACAATGATGGATTGTGTGCTTGAGTTGACAATTTAACAATGGGCTTCAAGGACAGGTCCTCATACCAGTAAAAAACTGTTGTTAGTGTTTAGAAGAGCTGTTTTTCCCATATGTTTCAGTCCACAAATATTCACTTTGGTCCTTTGTATGACATTCAAGACTTCCCCAGTGGACTGGAAGTCTGGAACAGAAAATACACAATTGATAGAAGCCATAGCATGAAACAGAGGAGTTGAAGGCAAATGAACTGAAAGTGGTGAAGGGAACCCCTGGGTGCAGAGGGAATGAAGTGTGGAATCACTTGGATGATGCAAAGCCATGGGATCCCATTGTTGTCAAAAGATAATGTGGGACCCAGATGAAAACAAAACTAGACATAGGGCCCTCTTTCCTTCATTTATGCCAGGTGGCACAGGAATCAAATTCAAAGTATTGAAAAACCTGCGCTATACAAATACAGAGTATGTTATGTTATTTTATGTTATGTTATGTGCAATTGCCACAATACCCGGGCACAATAATTAGTGCCTTGTGGGGTCACTTCTCATGGTGCACTGAGGATGAAAACGTACTCGTATCAGTGCTACGCTTGCTTTTCTCAGGAGTGTCCAGTTTGTGTCCACGAGGGCTAGACCAACGCCAGATTTTGGAGCACAACTATTTCTTTGCAATGACCATACAGCCAGTCCCCTCCGGGGGGAAGGCGGCACCGGACCCATTGAAAGAAGTTAAAGCTAACATGGGTGCCAAAAAAGGGGTAGGTGCAATTTGTACACTTCACCAAGCCTAGATAATTTGAGACTTCTTATTTCCAGGCTAATCACTTACAATTCAAACTATTCCTGTTTAAGTGGAATACTCCGAAATGTTTTTAATGTGTATATACTTTGAAAATCTGACAAAGCCCTCCCCACACCCAGCATGGATCAGTGTTTGGTATGCATGTTCTATGCTGTCTTGCATACTATGCGATGCACCATTTAATCGGAGGGATATCACACTTTCTGCCTGTGACCTTACACTCCCTGCGCCCAGGCACCCTTTGCTATCACAACTTCTCTCTGCTTCTAGAGTGTCAGCAAATAAAGAGCACATGAAAGAAGTCAAGGGTCTGTGGGGGGAGGGTGTGATATACCACTTGATGGTAGAGGAATGGCACCCAGAGAAAGTGGAAGATTTACTGACAGGCTGTGCATTTGGAAAGGCCGCACCAGAAGCTGTGTTCCACCTTGTGAATGGACATCCCAGCACTACAGCCATTTCAAACGCACCAGACTGTCAGAAAATGCCACACTTTCACATTGGACAGGCAGAGAGACTGTTGAAAAGCCTAAAAAAACAAGGTGGCCAGAAGCAATAGAAAAAGTCTGTAAAGCACACACCCTGCTAACAAGTGATTTCCTGAGCCCCTATAGCGATTTTAAAGTGAGGGATATCCTGCCAATGGCGACAGCAGTTGCCTGTGCTCCTGGGCTCAGTCACCTGGAGCGTTCGCATGGCCCACCTTTTGGAGCCTGACCCGTGCCTCCCCTGGCAGCAGGCACCTGACTCTTATCTGTTTTTATACAAATACACACACATTCCATTTAAAAAATGGAGGTTGAAAATTATACCATGTGAGACAACTTTTCAAACTTGAGAATATTTAGGTGACAGACTGACTCGCCTGAGGTCTGGCCTGCAGCTTCAGTGGCAGGTGCCAGAAGACCGGGAAAGTTTAGCATTGGCAATAATTAAATTAAGGCCGCACCAGTCCGTCCTGGGGCGTAAGCAGTTAGATCTGTATTTTAGAAAATAGAAGACACCGCAGGAAAGCAAGTCAATCCCCTAAATATATAAATTCACTGCTTTCCGAGAAGAAAGTGCTTTCTGATTTAAAGAATAAAATAAAGAAACGTTTGTGAATACTGCCGAAAGTACTGAGTTCTATCTCTGCAGCTTTATCCAACTGCGCCATTAACGAAACATCTGGTTTTAATGCGGATATAAGCCATGTGATTTTTGCTGCTCTTGCGTCTTACATTTTTCCATCCTTTTATCAGTGCCAGTGTCAACCGTTTGATGAAGTTAAATTGAATGCACTTAATGTTACTCACCCAGTAAAAATAAAGTAATTTTGGGGGACTATCTGGGTTTGCGATTCCCTTTTTGAATTTTGCTAAAATATGAAATGATTCTAAGGTGCTTAACAATCTCCTTCCACGTGTGCGGTTGTTCAAACAAGCAGCTATTGCATGATATGCATACCCAGTTGATGATATGAACCAAAATGAAGTTGACCCCTGTAATGAGTTTTGGGCCTCCAGTTTCGGCACCCGGGAGAGCATTTGGCATTGATACTGGCCCACCGGCGTTTCTGGTGTGGCATGGCACAGCTGGAAAATTTTGCTTGCGAAAATTAAAGGAAAGAGGTGAGCCTGGAGATCGTGTTCACACCTCATCATGTCCCACAAAAGTGAATTTGTCAAGGATACCATTTGGAGAAATGCTTGGGCGAGCTTTTAGCTAAAGAACTGGCACTTTCTCGTGAAGCAGCTGCAACATGCTGGCTGATTGCATATAATTAAACTGCATTTATCGGTCTTCTGCCTGCCCTCCTTGTATCTATCTATCTGTTGCTATCTATCTACCTATGTGTGTATCCGTGCCAATCTGTAGTTTGACCATCTATTTTTGTGTCCATCTGTATCTCCTCTGCCTGTATGCCTATTTGTCTATCTTTTTATGTCTTCCCATCTATCTTTCCATATGCATTTCGTTATCAACCTGTCTTTGTATATTGTTTTACTGTTATCCATCTTATGCAGTAATAGAGACCAAACCCTTCTGATCCTGAAATCGCGCCACAAAGTGGCAGCCAGCAGTGGTACTGTGAGATATTCAAATATTCACACTTCCGTTCTTTCCCGGTGCTTAATTTTGCCCCTCTTTGCCTTTCCAAAAAATTAAGGAATGTTTATGCACGTTTTAAGATGTACGTGAATATGTGTATACCAAATGCCCAACTTAAAAAAACAAACTAATTGCTGCACCCATAAATTAATTTTGGAACCAGAGCGCCAATTCATTAGTAAACCTGCAGTCTGCTGCCAGCGACCCCTGTCCCTCTGCTGTTGGTTAGCGCGGCTGGAAGCAAGGACTCTTATCACTTGCTATAAGGCAGCTTTGTGAAAAGTAGAACGGCTGGGGACCGAGGCCCCTTCCAGCGCTGCGTTTAATTGAAACCGGGCCTGGCGCGCTCAGGGGGAGACCGGGACAAGGTCTCAAAGCTCTCTTGTTAAAATAAATATCGATTCAATTCCTTTTGCTATTATTAATAGACATTTTTGCATGTCCTCGGTACTTTAAATTACTCGCCCTCTTTCGCCCTGCGCATTTTCTGCCTGCCCTGCACGGCTGTTTACTTTACCTTTCTGACTCGCCTGGCCGCACGGTCCCTCTCAGCTGCCTAGTCCCTCTCAGCCGCCGTACCGAATGCCTTTACGCGCACTTTTAAATTGCCCAAAGTGGCGCATATGCGCATGCGCATGAGAATCAATAACTAGCCCAACCATAGTGTGCTCAAAGGTAAAGACCGGGCAGATGCGGCTGCTGCGCTTGCAACTATGGCGAGCGTTAAGTAACTTAAGTTACGTAACTTCCAGCATCCGGATCATGTGTGGAGTGCTAAGTGATAGCTGAATGTGCAGCCACGTGGGGGGCCCCAGGAGGAGCGCGGGGCCCCTGGAGGAGCGCGGGCCCCCCGCACCGCAGGGGCTGCGGGGGCTTGTGTTACGCCCCTGGCTGGACAGGCGCTCGTGACTCCTGGGCTCCTAACGCTGTGGACTCGCCGCGCCGCAAAGCTCCATCTCGCGGCCTGCGGCTGGAGACCACAGCTCCCAGGGAGCCTTGCGCCCACTTCCGCACACTTCCTGCTGCCTGACGCTGCGCGCCCGGAGGCGCTACAAAAACAGGACGCTCCTTCCGCGTCGCGGGACGCGCGCGGGCGACGCCGGGCTGAGCCCGGGCAGAGGGCGGGCTGTCTGTGGCCGTCCGGGGACGACCAGGGACGGGACGGGCAGCAAATCTTGGCCGTATGATAAGGTACTATTACTCCGGCCTCTAATACATTGGGGTTATCAATTAGTTGACGATACATAAGTGTGCCTATTAAAAGCCCACAAGGGAGGTGAATAGTACTATACCGAAGTTGAGTAAGGCGCCTGGGTCCCAAGAGAAACGAATAGTATAAAGCCATACAAACATCATGGCTACAAAACCTAAAACTCGTTCTACGAAGAGTAAACCAGACACACCACAGACAGCAAAAAAGATAGGAACACTGAGTACTATCACGGCACCCCATTAAAACACTCCAACTGCTATAGATTTAATGCTGCAAAAGGTGGTGGGCGAGATAGAACGGACTAAAAGACGTATATCTATGACACTAACCACTGTGCCGCTCTCGCCCACGCTAACTGAGGATGCTAACGGTAGTTTGTTGTCTCTAAACGATACCCGGAATGATTCCATCAATGACGTCCCATGTGCCCAGATAGCGATAGAAGATGAACCCCTGAGGAAGGCAGTGGAAACTGTAAGAGCTAATAAAAGAAGCAGAAAAGGGGGGCGGAAAAACCCACAAACACAAAACTGGAAGAAATCCACAAGGAGTGAAAAACCAGGAGATGGGGGAGAAGATGCTTATACAACAGACACGAGAGGCCGTTGTATACCTCCGGGATGGGTGAATGAGATAATCTTAGATCTCCAAAAGCATTTAGAAACCTTTATCTTAAGCCAAATCAAACCACTGACCAGTAGACTGGATAAAATAGCGCATGAAATACTGAAGCAGGGTAAGACCAAGGAGGCACAAACTGTTAATCAACAAGGGAATGTTAACGTTGAAACCGCTCCTCTGCCCCAACTAACTCGCCAACCTAACAACAATTGTGTGAGTAATGAACAATGCAGCATCGTTGAGGTGCATGCCGAGCCAACGCATACAGTTAATAGGGGGCAGGAAGGCAGTATGAAACATCAGGGAACTAGGAAAAACACTGGAGACTCTGGACACCCGAATAGAGGACTATCTGTTAGCTCCAAACAGTTTGACCCACAATCGGGTATTGAGCAGTATGATAGACACCAAGCTCACTTGCCATATGTAAACCTACCACCAGAAGCTAGTCCTTTTGCAGTCATATTCACCGGGGTTCCTGAACTTAGAATAGGACAAAGAGAATCGCAGATGGAACTAAAAGGCAAGATTGTCAATTGGCTAAATACTCATAGACCATTGCAGGGGGGGGGGGAAGGGGGACATTTTAAATGTAAGAAGGGTAAGCTGGGTAGGAAGGAGGAGAAAAGATAGAGAAGGGAATTGCATTATCGCAAACTTCAAAAACCCAAACTTAGTGCAATATATTCTAGACAATCAAAATAGAAACTCCACAAGTACAATTAGGACAATGCCTTTAGGCTACTTTTACCCTAGAATATTTGATACATACCCCCCAAACCCCAAACAGGGTACCAGAGGCAGAATAGTGGATGACCATTGGGTTAGGCACAATGATTTCACGACCCAGTACTACCCACATCAGCTACACCCTCAGTGGACCAATAGATTTAGCCCCTTACTGACCTTAGACAACAATGAATGACTAGCATTACTATCTAAAACTGAACTGGTTGAGAGGAGCAGGGCCCCGAATAAGGATCTGGCACCGAGTGAGCATAGCAATGGACAAGGAATGCTAGCTACAGAACCTTCCAATGATAGGGTGAGAGATTGCACCCCAACCATTGAAGTAGATTGCTCCCTTACTAGGGAGATACATTGTTCCCCACCTATGGATAGAGGAAAAAATGGGGAAAGGAACAGTCAAGTGACCAAGCGTAGGCCACTGCCCCAGGTCCCCATTGAAGAAGAAGAGAAGGAGGGAAAGTTAAACATCATATCCTGGAACGTAGCAGGGCTAGCCGCTAAGTTTGAAAATCCAGAATGGAGGAAGGAACTTGAAGGCTACCAGATACTTGCCTTTCAAGAGACATGGGCATTGAACCCGGCATTGCACCAGCTAGAGGGTTTTAAGTGCTTTGCTGTTCCAGCACAGGAAAGCAGAGCAGGGAGAGCGAAAGGAGGTTTATCTATCTATGTTCACCTAACCATAGAAGGGAAATGGGCAGAGCCCTTATGGGCGTCACATACCCTGCAGTTAGTAACACTCCAAAGTAGAGGACTGAAATTGGAACTTTTTAACATCTATAATCCAGGGTCCTCACAAGGGGAGAATGCTGCTATATCAGAGCTAAACAATAGACTAAGCGAAAAGGTTGACCAGAGAAAAGAGGGGGGAGTCCAATAATACTTTTGTTGGGTGATTTTAACTCTCACCTCTGCCCTAACCTTCCCACTATACTACCAGACTGGGATGCTTGCCCGTTACAAAAGGGGCCGCACTTTGAGCACACCCAGGAAGGTACAGGCCTATCTACAATAATAGAGACGCATGCATTAGTCCACACTATTGATATGACAGGACAGGAGAAGGGGGGTACGCTTGTCCCTACATTTAAGGGGAGAGGGTGTTCATCAATAATTGATTATATATTCATATCAGCTTTTGCGACACCCCGTATAACAAAGGTTATCACAAAGTGGAGCCCCTTTAGCGATCACAACCCACTAGTGTTAGAACTAAGGTACAAGGGTTGCAGGAGAAAGATTAAAAAAATGGAGGGTAGACTGCAGCCGGTAGACCAGGGGAGGCGCCTAAAATGGACAAAAATAAACCCTCAGGAATTTTACAAAGCCTGAGTCCAAAAAGGGGAGAAATATTTAGATCAATGCCTGAACCCCCAAATAGAAGCCACAGAGGTAGTAGCAGCGTTTGAAGCCCTAACAAAATTAGCAGATAAACTACTGGAAGTGAAAGATTCTGCTAAGCCAAAAATGAACCACCCACGTTGGTTTGACACCACCTGTTCTAAGGCATTGAGGAATCTAAAAAAAAGCCCTCAAATCTAAACCAAGGGACACGGTACTAGTAGCCAACTGTAGGCAAATTTACAAGTCTTGTGTTAGGGCAAGGAAAGCAGCACTGCAGGCACAAGTCTGGGCAGATTTAAGAGAGGCAGGTGAAAACAGGTATTATTCGGAATTCTGGAGAATTGTGAATAGACCTTGTTTCCACGACAATACAGCACCAGCCATCACGTCTACAATCCTCCCAGACGATTGGGTTACGCACTTTGAGGGCTTGTATAACAACACTAACATGGGTATGCAGGAGGGAGAATGGGAGGGAGGCAGGAGCGCAGAAGTAACCCTTACAGTGGAAGAGTTAAAAACGGCGATCCAAGGTCTTACCCCCAATAAAGCACCAGGACCCGATGGTACACCCCCAGACCTTTACAGAAGTAATATAGATCTCTGGGTACCAATTTTAACAATGGTCCTTAATGCAGCCATCAGGTCAGGCCTACCACGGTCTTGGTCCACCGCTCTGATTGTGCCCATTTTCAAGAAAGGGAGCAGAGAAGATCCTAAATGTTACAGACCGATTTCTTTAATTGATGTCTCTGCGAAAATATTAGGGCGCGTGATTTTAAATCGACTAATGGACTGGACGGAGGAATATCGCACCATAGCGGAGACACAGTACGGCTTCAGAATGGGCAGATCTACTAGTGATCAGTGTTTGAATCTGTATCTCTTAACAGCCAAATACACGAAAGCTAGCAGTGGCACGATATATATGGGATTTATGGATTTGGCTGCTGCTTTGACAATGTCAACAGAAATAAATTATGGGCTATGATGTATAATATGGGAATGGAGGTGGAGCTCATAAACATCTTAAAGGAGCTCCATTGGAACACCTCGGCTAGGGTGCGTTACAGCTCCGAGGGGGGGCGAACTGAACCATTCCCCTGCTCAAAGGGCGTAAGGCAAGGATGTATCCTTGCGCCTTTTCTTTTCTCATTATATATCAATGACCTGGAAAGCAACCTCACTTCCCTTGCCCTGGACTGCCCGAGAGTAGGAACGCGCCAGATCCCAGTACTGTTATATGCAGACGACGCGGTCCTCCTGGCCCGTACACCGACTAGCCTACAACATCTGGTGAACAGGTTTGTGAAGTTTATGGCCGACTTGGATTTGTCTGTAAATCTAAAAAAATCATTTGTTATGATGGCCGGCAAGAAACCAACTAAGAAGCCTATGTTTAAAATTGGGACATACAAGCTGGAAATAGTGAATACCTTTCCCTATCTGGGCCTCTTGTTGGATGGCGATATGCATTTTAAACCCCTATTGGAGGAACATTGTTCTAAACTGGTGTCTTCAAATGGAGCCATCCTAAGTTTTGCGCACAGACTGGGTCGGTGGTGCCCTGAACAAATAATGACCCTGTACAGATCAGTTACAATGCCAAAGGCACTATATGGTGCAGAGGTGTGGGGATTCAGGGATGCGAAAAAACTGCAAATCGAAGAAGATAAGTTTCTTAGGAGAATTCTTAAAGCCCCCCCTCCACTGCCGCTGATATCGCCCATTCAGAACTGGGGATCCAATACATTTCGGATCAAGTGATCATTAAGCCAATCACGGCCTGGATCAGAATATGGACTAACCCAGAGGCTGAATTAACAAGGGAAATTGTCAAAGACTGTCTGCAAAGGGACAATACGATGCAAATCCCCTGGCTAAAATACGTCAAAAATACTCTGATAGATATTGACCAGTCACACTTGTTTTATGACGTGTCGCAAATTACGATTAATTGTAAATTTACCATAAAGAATCTGCTTCTACAAAAGTCTGAAATATCTAGAGCTAATGCGGCAAAGGCCAAAACGACAGTAATGGCATATGGTCTAGTAGCCAATGGGGTAGGCATGGAACCTTATTTGTTCTTGATGCATAACCAACATGCGAGATTTTTATTGTTTCGTTTTAGGCTCAATCTTTTACCTAACATTTTAGCCTATCCTTCTGGTTTTACCATAACGATTGAGCAGAAGGGTGCCTGCGGCTGCGACAATAGGTCTCCGCAGGACACCCTTCATTTTGTACTTTTATGTTCATTTTATCAATTGCCTAGGCGCCGATTTTTGGTCAATATCCTGAGAAAACAGAAAATACGTCACGCGAAAGCTGCCCTGCTATTCCTACAGAAAGCAAGTGATATGTACACCTTGTGTGCCAGCTCAAGTTTTTTAAAAGTAGCGGTTAGACTGAGAAACACAAGAAATTGATCTAACTGTGAATTTAAACTAATGCTCACCTCTACTGCTGAGTTACATGTCCTGCTGCTGGGGGTTAATTTTATCTAATATCATCTAACTGTTTTTAAAACATTATTGTAAAGTTCAGAAATGTAGTTTAATGATGTTTTAGGCGTATTTTTAAAATGTATTGATACTATGTATTTTTATGATGATTTTTAATTGTCGAAATAAAAACTAACTGAACTGAACTGAACTGAATAACAAGGAGACAAATGTTGATGTGCAGATCAATTACAGCAAATCCTTCTTTCTTTTCTTTGTAAAAGCATTTGATATTATCTTAGCACCATTGGACTCTGCCAAGGGTGCAAGGTGGGGCATGTATAAATTAAAAAGAGTCGGGCTAAGGATAGAGCCCTGAGGGACTCCTATTTTCGTGCTGGGCAAGGGGGATGAAAAAGGGGGCATCCATATTTCCTGGTTTCTGTCCTTCAGGAAAGAAGTTATCTATGCTAGTGCTGCCCCATCAATACCTATGTTCCTTAATCTATCAAGAAGTCTCTCATGTGGGACCGTGTCAAACGCCACCGACAGATCAAGTAGTATGAGGACAGCTCTACCCCCCAGGTTAAGCTTTTCCTTTAAATGCTCGGTCACTTCCAACAGAGCAGTCTCCATGCTGTAATTGGCCCTAAAGCCAGATTGAGTCATGTGCAGCAGATTGTGACTTTCTGCGTGATCAGTGATCACTCTGTTGACATGTTTCTCTAGTACCTTAGAGAGAGCCGGGAGGAGGGAGATAGGCCTATAGTTCGCAGGATCATTCGGGTCAGCGGTCGGCTTTTTAAGGAGCGGTAGAATCTTTGCCTGCTTCCAAATGGACGGACTGTGCCGGTGGAAAGGGATGAATTTAGCACCTTAGTCACTAGGGGGTTTATAGTGGGGGCTAAAGATGCTAATAATTTTGCTGGGCATGCATCCATCGGAAAGCCAGACTTAAGGTCCTTGAGGTATGTAAGCGATTTGTCCAGTTGTATAGCCGGGAGTTGTAATAATGCTGGGGGTTGTAGGGATCCATACTCTTTCGACCCAAGTCTGATGTAGGTCCGGGTCCACCCCGTATCCCTAGAGAAAGACTGTTGGAGCGTGACAATCTTGTCACAGACTCACATGTTCACAGCTCAAATTATTGAATGTTTCCCTATAACATGCCCATGCCAACCCTCCTGATTCAGGCGGGAGACTACCGATTTAAAGGCTAGTCTCCCGCCTCCCGATTCATGCATGCAACAACCCAATTCCTCAGCAGACTTCAGATGGCAGGGGCAGGTGTGGTGTGACTTGGATCATGCACTTCCAGTGACCTGCTCATGCAAGCAAGTGTACAACATTTTTATAACGTTCTCTCTGACTGCCATAGTGATTCCTCTGTGTTCCTGACAGGTATGGAAAAAACGTATATTTGAATTTCTGATATCTGATCCTGCAGCAGCACATTGCAAGTCCCATAAATGCCAATAAACTCGACGCAGGCCGCAATAGAAGTCATGGAAGTAATACATTCTCCGGATTATTTTTTTTAAATCTCCCACTTTCCTTTTCCAAAATGTTGGCATGTTTGCTACACTAATTCACCACTAATCCTTTTTATGTTCCAGAGTAGCGTGTAACTCCCCACAAAGCGCCTCGACCCCTAATCTAGGGTAGTAAGCGCTACAGCAATGCAATTACAATCATCAGTGCTCATGTCTCCATCCTCATTAAATTTCTCAAGCAGTTGCTGTTGGGCCCAGATCATTAACTCCTCCGCTGCCGGTGGTGCCTCCCCATCGGTGGAATGGAAGCATTTTTATAAACTGTTGTTTGGAAAAAAGGTGGATCTTGCGATCCGTGATTAGACTGTGTAAACCTGTTCAAAGGTGGCCTCGTCAGGAAGTCGCGTTGTCCTTCCTCTGTGTCGCTGGCAGTGTGGGGCCAGCCCCTCTAGAGCAGCAGCAGCGCAGAGCGAACAGCTGCAGAGGGCGCCTCCCCACCCTGGACATGCTGCGATGCTGCTGGACTGCATCAGTCTCCCTGCGCGAGCCTCTGTGCCAGGTAAGGAAGCTGCCGGCCTTGTTGCATGCAGAGGCGGCTCCTCCGTTACCGACATTATTATTAAACGAAAATAACAGTCGTCCGACCTCCATAAAAAAATAAATGAACGCCATAAGTCTACTACGGCACTAGAATAAGGAAGGGTTAATAAAACCCTTAGCAGGGAGCTTTAAAGACCAAGAGCAGAAGATGCAGAGGGGAGACAGACTGGGGAGGGAGGGACAGGCTGATTTTGATGAGTGGCTGTCGAGAAGGGATGCAGTGTGAGGGCTCATGAGAGCCCAGGGGAAGAGGTAGGTGGTGATATTCTGATGAAGAAGACGCTGGTCAGAGCACGAGCAAACTAGTAAGAGCGTGGACTGGACGCGTGGCTATTGAGAGGGAGGGATAGAGCTGGCGAGAGTTTGTCAGGATACTGATGAGTAAGAGGCGATGGATGACAAGCTGGAGCTGCAGCTGAGGGGCTGGTGCGATGAGCTGGGCACCGTTCAGCGCGTGAGATGATGAAACGAGTGTCAAGGAAGCAGCTGCTGGTACCGAAGGAGATTATGTAAGGCTGATGAAAAATGCATAATGTAGTTGATTCTTATGATTGTTATGTGTGTAAGGGTGCTGAGGAGAACACATGGGATGCTAGTGTATGTGGTACTGATGAAAGACTTGAGTTAAGTGCTGGACACATAATATGCGATGGGCTGATGAGAGGCTAAAGAGTGATACTAATTTTGCTCGTTAGTGGAATGATGGGGCGCTCGTGAGGGGATGTTAATGAGCGGCTGCAGCGGCTAAGGTCGAGGTGCTCCTGAGAGCCTGGTAAGAGGTGTTGGTGATGAGAGAGTAGTGAGCCAGGTACTTGCAAGATGCTACTAAGTGATGTGCTTCATAGAGGCGAGAAGGTGGTGTTGATGCTGGCGAGCTAGATCTTGATGAGTTGCAGAAACGATGCTGGCTGTGAAGGGCTTGTCAGAGACTAGCGAGGAATTGGAATTTGGTCTAGAAAATTGAGTAATGTGCCCATGAGAGTCTCACGGGGAAGGCGCTGATAAAAACCTGTTTAAAGATAGTGACGAGGAAAGGCTGCTCAGGGAGAGATGCTGTTGAGGAAAGCAGGGCCTACATAGAGTTGTTGGGCGAAATCCCACAGGTGTAGATAGCTCAGTCTCCTAGTTTCTAAACTAAGTCAGTCATTTACTGCTTCATGCTTACACGGACGTTTTGTAAAAAAGCACATTTAAACAATGAATTAAAGATGTGCTGGAAAACCACACCAAAGTTGTCATTCATAAGGCTGGGAAACCTCCGGAGGACTGTTCCTCCAACCACCCGATTTTGCTGATCAACACAAAGTTCAAAACTTACACCAAAATACTTTAGTGTCGGTGATTACGACACAGGTTCACCCGAACAAATGCAGCTTTATGCCGCATCGTTGCACGCGCCACCACATACTCTAAGGCCCCACAGCGCTTCTGTTACTGGACTGCGAAATAGCCTTTGACTCCATTGACTGGTCCTTTCAGGTACTTACCAGGATAGGCTTTTGGCCAGGCTTCCTTTCCTTTGTCTAAGTTCTGTATGTCAAACCTCGAGAGCAGGTAAGAGTCAACGGTGTTCTCTCCCCTACACCGTCACAGCAAGCGGTGATGAAAGTGGGCCTGGGTCTAGTTCTGGGCTGGGGGCGGGGTGAGGGTTGTTTTGTGGTATTTTAGTAGGCTGGGAGGGTCGGGTAGTTTTATGGGCTGGGGGATCAGGTTTGTTTCGTTGACGGTGGTGAGTCGGGGTTATTTTGTGGGCTGGAGGGTGTGGTGGGGGTTGTTTTGTGGACTGGGGGTAGGTTGGGATAGCTTTCTGTGTTGGGGGTAGGGGTTGGTTTGTGGGCTGAGGGGTGAGTTGGGGTTGTTTTGTGGGCTGGGGTGGGTCGGGTAGTTTTGTGGGCTTCCTGCTTCCGTCTGCAGCAGCTAGACCACGCTTTGCCTTAACCACACAAATGCGTGATTAAGGCAAGTGTGGTTTAGCTTGCGTAGTCGGAACACTCGTGGTTTAGACTGCGGTGTTCCGACGGTTTCCCAACCTTAAACTTGTGGGTACACTGTATAAGAAACTTTCTAACATGGTTTACCAAATGATTCATCTGTGAAACTCTGTTGCTGAGAAATAGTTAGCACAACTTACTTGTTTTTCAATCTTTTTATTTAGGTTAAGCCAGCAGATTAGTAAAATGTCCTCAGTCAAGCATCTCGTGTATGCAGTCATCCAATTTCTGCGAGAGCAGAGTCGAGTGGACACCTACACTTCAGATGAACAGGAAAGCCTGGAAGGTAATCCACAAGCTAAAAATCTAGTAAATCAGATCTTTCTCTGCACAAAGAAAGAAGTAAATGGTTTTTTGAAGTGAGTGTGTTAATTTTACTTCAAGGAAGGCAGTATTTTATTTTCAGAAGGCTTGCACATATATGACAAATATACTTGCTTCTTTGAATTATTTTTGACAATCATAAATCTGCCTGCAGACAATACTCCCTTGATGGTGAAAGCCAGCTTCAGCATTAGATAGGTTATTTCTTAGGTCGTCCATTCAGTGCATAGGTCTTTGAAAGCAGGGGCGGCTCTAGGCTCATGGCGGCCCTGGGCATGGAGCGTAGATAGGGGGCCCCGGAAGAGGGGGTCCGGGCGGGACGGTGCCCCCCGGAGCTCAGGAAGGTGTTTGGAAGTGGAACAGAGCCGGAGGCCGCCAAATCCCTGCCAGGGGCCGCCACGCAAACATGTATCCATCCTCAGAGGATTATTATATTAATGATATATATTGGCGTGGTGGCCCCTGGGGTTTGGCAGCCCTGTGGAGGTGCACAGCTTGCACATGCCTAAGGCCGTCCCTGTTGAAAGTGAAGCCAAGGTTTAACTCCAGCAGGTTGAAGACACTGTGAAATACTGTATGTTTACTGTTTCAGAAAGGTTGATGTTCAGTGATTTAGTGACTATTTTCAAATGTCAGTATTTATGGTAACTTTGCACCTTTTGTCAGATAAAAGAAGGTTGAGCTGTTGGCGTGGGGGAATCTGCCATTTGTTTTGCAAGAAATGTTCGTAACCAGTGTAAAAGTGTGTTTGTTCCAGAAATTAGTAGCCACAAAATTGGTAGTCAGATGATTGGTTGAATTTGTGAGGTCCTAATTGGTTATCTTGTGCTCAAGGTGGAAGAGGAAGGAAGGGGAATAAGTTACACAATAATATAGACGTGTGTTAAATAGAAGCTCTTCTAATACAAATTATCTTAGATGACCATACTTTCAGTCGTTTACTTATACTACAGTAAGGTTCTCCAACAAATTTAGTTACATCATTGTTACTACTTACCATGGTTACTACTTGTAATATTAGCTCTAAATACTTCTTGATCATTCTTCACAAAGAAACATGTAGAACAGAACATTTATTAATCTATTTCTTTTTAAAGATGTTTTATCATGCACAGGCATCGCATTTTTGTTTCCTCAGAGCACTTTACAGAAAGAGAATATAGCTTTTTGATATAAGGGGAGGATGGAATACATTAAGACTGATAAGTGAAATCCTTCAACTGTGATCTCCTCTTGTGTAGTGGGTTCAGTTAAAGGCCAGGTTGACTAATTATTCTAACCATTTAGAGGAGTGTCCTGGAACAAATAAATTATGCAATTCTTGTTGCTAAAGAGTTGAAAACTATTGTAAGCAGGCATTCAGTTGTTATAACCGTGTACGTTTTCACAGCCATTTCCAGGAATCTGAAAACCACTGGAATTGGCTGAGTTTTTTGTTGATATTTCAGCCACATTTGATACTATCAACCATAGGATCCTCCTTCAAACACTCATCATGCACACTAGGATAGGTGAGTTCCTCCTGAGGTGCTTCTTTTGAGCCCTACAAGACTTAAAACCGCACCCCAGCTCCTGTCTGTTTTCAGGAGACATTTACACTCAGCATACTTAGTTGGAAAATAGCGGGTTTAGCTTCAAAAGTTACAGACATCAGTTGGATCACCCCAATCAAGAATGTTATCCTTTTCTAAGAAACATGGGCAACAACAGATGTGTTTTATGATGGCTATACTTGTTTTGCTATATATGCAATGCCTTCACCCTCAAGTGGGGCTATAGGTGATTTATGTAGCTGGTTAAACCTGCCATTAAATTGTCATGTTGTGATGCTTTCTACTAATCACCAGTATCTGCAGTTGTTTCATGTAACTTGGCCAGGCCAAGGGCCTTCTCCTTATTAACCAGTAATATCTGTAACAATAAATAATTTCTCTTCATGTTATCTTACTATTTTCTTGTAACTATTTAATAAGGTAAATACGGCCCTTAGAAATGCTAAGCCAGATGGTCCCACCAAACTTGCATTAATATTGGGGGTGGAGGGGGTGACTTTAATGCAAAACCTGGTACAAGTGTACTCAGAGTAACCACCTTTCTACTAGCAGTGAATGCACCAACCCGCACTGAAAACTGACCATGGTTGGGTCATTTTATATAAACTTCTCATCGAGAGGAATATAGTTAATGTTCATGAACCTTCCCACCTGGATGAGAAAATTAAGCCAACATACTGTAGCAGAGATTTCTTTTCTATAATTGATTATGTTTCACTAGAAGAGATTTAGGTATAAATTTAATTGAGCGCGCTAGACGTACAACCAACTTCAGTGATTTAGCCGGTCACTGTTCAGCTTACTACTAGCCATCTAGATAACCATGCTATAATTCCTCTGCTAGAAACATTAAAAGATAGGGTCTAAAACCCAAATGGCACCACGTTGATACCTGTGATCTATCGCATAATCTGATAAATGTTAGACCTGGTGATTTTTGTCTTTTTCTTTCTTTCACTGCCAGCTAGGATTCGGTGCTCACCACGTTTAATGTTATTACTTTGAGTGTTAACAATTTACTACTAAAACACTTGAAAGGGCAGCAAAATAATCCCAATAAATAGTTTGATTTATGGTGTTCGGTGACCAAATGCCGTTTTTGCTCTGCCTTGACGAGATCCACTTGTGTCAGAAATAAGGTGATCTTCTCTAGAGCACAGTGCAAAATCGCTATTAACAAGAGGAACCTGTCAATACGAGAAAACGCTTTGGATGAAGTAGAAAGCACCAGTGAATTAAAAGATTTTCCTTTGTTTCGGAAAGTGGTTATTGTCTTAATTAGCAAAGTTAACTTGATGAAACACGTCTGTTAATGTTTATAAATAAACTTTGCAAGCACCTTAAAACATTTGTAATTGTAATTTGCACTATTCCCATATCAGCTTTGTTCTTTTATCATCACTCTGATTTTCTGGCTCCTGTTTGGTCGGTGGGTGCCAGCTTGAAAACCTCTTTATGTGTTTCTCCCCCTCCTGGAGCACAGCCAAATTACTGCTTCCTTGTTTGTTAGTACCTTCCTCTACTCATGCGTCCTGGCCCAAACTATTTTTTTCTTCTAGTTGCAGCACTCTCTAAGAGAATGTGTTTCTAGGTAATCTTCCCCCTGGTCCCGCTCCGTGCTGTTGCTCTAACCCATTCCCTTCACATGGGAAACAAAATTGACAAAGCCAAATAGTCAATGTTTTTTAAATTTTTTATTATTAAACTATTTTATTAATAGTCAATGTTTTTGACGTTCTCAACTATGGCCCTTGAATTTTCTGCCAAGTGATTGGACTTTGTTCTGAATGTTTAAGCCCACATTGCCAATTCCATCGATACAGAATTATGCCAACCTTACATACTTAGGAAAATCCCATCTCCAGAAACACTTTTCTTGCTGCACTACCCAGAGTCCCTGCTAGAGCCTGAGAAGAACGACTCTTGGATGGTTCACGTGGTATCACTCAGCTGTTCTAATACCAGTCAGAAATTAATTGTAGCATTCTAGATGGCCAGTTGCTGCTGGGTTATGTATTGTCACCTATGGCAAGCCAAGAATCACTTTAAACGGAGATGCAGCTATTACATCTAAACTAATATTTTCATGATGGTTTGCAAAACAAAACAAATTGTGTGAATGGAAACCTACCGGACTTGAACACAAACTGGAACCATCTACTGCATTAACCTTATCAGGAATATTTTTCATTATTCAAAGGTATTTGTTGAGGTTGAGCAAACTTCATGTTCACATAGATTCCTGTAGCTTTTGAATCTAAAAGACATTAAACAGTCTTTTCATGCCCATCTGGAAGCGTCAGTCCCATTGCCATAATCATACGGCAACTGAAGTCTGCATGGCATTCAGTATACCTTAGGGAACCGGTTTAATTTCTTCACAGAATAAGGCTTCTTGTTTCATTGTCAGTGAATCTAGTGTTTTGTCTGCTGTTGTTTCTGCTGTTGTTTCTGTGTGATGTTATTTATGCTTATCCTTATATATTTTAGTTTACCCCAACAGTTCTTAACAAAATCAAGATAATGTGGACTAGGTAACATGTCTGAAAGCATTCACCTGGATTCCGAGTCCAGCAGGAGTGATGTGTTGTCAAACGCAGGAATTCCTTAGTTTTCTCTTAGAGGCAAAGGTTGGCACTTTGGTTTCCATAAATAGCTCAAGATTTGGGTTTTCCCTCGATTAAACTTGGGTTTATACCCAGAGCTATTTGCACAACTAAATTCAGCTTAATTGTGTTATGACTGGAATAAGTTCAGCTTAATTGCGTAAATGACTTGATTCACAAGTGCAGTTCAATTAGCAATTCACAATCATTGAATTTGCACCAGTAAATCGATTTACCCAAAGTTGATAATGTACGCAATAATATTTACTCCTGTAAACAGAAAGACTACTTCACTATCCAGATTGTGAATGGAAGAGGAGATGCCACACAATTGGTGGGGTTTTTGGGAAGGTAGTATTCCCTCCTGAAAAACATTTTCCCTGAAGGCAAAAGGAAAAAAAAGGTAGCACATGTAAATGCAATTTTAGTAAGAGTCTACACTTTGGGAGACCATGTTTAAAGGCTTACTCATGTGAGTGAGTGTTCCTGGAAAGCAGTGGCTTGGAGCGTCACAAGAGAGCTCCTGGAATTGTTTAAGAGTTAAAAAAAATTGCAAATCTTCACAGAAACAGAGTTATAATCTTGTTTTGTTAGATATACCCTATGTGGTCGATTATGTAATATTTGCTCTTCTGGTATTTGGTCACGTGAGCAAATTCCTTTTTTGTACTTCAGAATTCTTTAGTTTGTGTAGTTCTTTTTCTTCTTCGTTGTTACAGTCTGTCAGTGTTCCTCTTTTATGCAGATAGAGTATTGTCATGTAAGCAACCTGTGCACCAGACAGCAATTTTAGATAATGGATGAATAATTGAAGCTAGTGAATCAATACATAGTGCATTTGTAGTTATTTCTGAGTGATATCCTGCCTCTGGGGGCACAGCAGCAACATTTGACGTTGGCACTTTTCTCCTTTAATGATGTCAGAGCTACACAGCAGAGATTCATAACTCCTAAAACGCCAGTGATGCTTTAAGAGAAGCAACAAAGCTAGCCTCTGCATGTACAACAGTGTTTAATGATGGAATATCCCCACCAATTCAGCTTCCCACATAACCTTTGTCAAGGTGTCTAGTTTTAGTTTTTTGTCGCACTTGCAGTTCTCAGTCATTAGCCTGATTTGTTATGGCCAATATGATCCGTTGTTTGGGGTATGTTTTCTCTCTCATACCTAATGAAGGTTAGCACTCCCTGAAATTACCATCTTCTCCAAAAGATGTTTCCCAGCTTCTTACATAAACTCTGGATATTAAAAAGCGTCCCCCACCCCCTATATGGATGAATGGAAAGTTGATAACTGCGATAAGTATGATTGTTGAAATAACCAGTTACATCTTTAGTAAACTAAAATGCTGTATCACGTTGTTTAAGTAGTCCTAATACACCCCTCCATCCACGGAATATATACTTATATCTGGCTTTCCTTTTACAACACAACTATGATAGATGTAAGTGGATGTCTACATTTTGGAGTTGTCCTCGAGGGGAGCCTAGTTAAAGTAATGAATCTTCCAGGTCTTGTATTCAGGAACTCACGCTGCAAGCCCCAGATAAAGATAAATGTTTGGTTCTACCAGTCTTTAGTGTGTTATTGGCTTTTCACACTCTTGATCCTAGCATGTTAAACTTCATAGGCAATGGTTCTCATACGAGCTCTGCAATGGAGGCCATTTTGAGTTAAAATACCAATGACATATAAAATCCATATTGCAGCCTCCTATTGTCTATGGGTTTATCATTTTGTCTTCCAAAACTATGTTGAAAATGAAGAGCCCGTTTGGAACTATAATAGGTGCTTCTGAATTTTGGATCATTGTTAATATTTTGTTCGGCAGGGAGTTCACGGTACAAACCTTAAGGAATCACGTCTCTGCCCAGAACCTTGTCATCAGCTATGCTTGATTTATTGGTCTCTCTATTAAGATTAAGGCTGCTAGTTACTTCCATTGGGGAATATACTACTATTGCAATCACATTGCTTTGCTCAGTACACTGAATTACCTATTGTGTTAAAGCAATATACATGACTTCGTTCTGAAATTATTTTTACATTTATTTTATCTTATAGTTGCAATTCAGTGCCTGGAGACAGTATTCCAGATTACTTTAGACGACACTCACCTTGCAACACCACTAGCCCTGGAAGAAATGTTCACAAATAATATTTGCACGGTATGAATTTGATTATTTTCTTCATCAGTGAATATTGTATCCTTGTGCATGCAGGCATTTTACTTTGATATGTTTATTGGCCCAACAATAGAATGTCACCCAAAAAATCCCCATGGAAAAGTGATTGAGATGAAAAGCTCACATGCATTCGGAAAACAGGTTTGATAGAGGAACTTGCGGTCGGGTGCTGCAGTCTCGAAAAATACATTTGCAAGTGTAAGTTTTCCAGCAATTACATTTTTGTGTATGTTATTGAGAATTTCAGTGTTTCATGGCAGAGGGGGATTTAGCTGCGTAGAGAGAGAGGTTTTAGTCTAGGAGTCCTTATTGTTGATATGTTTTATTAATCTCCGTGGAAGAAAACATTCCTAAAATGGAGAGAATGAAAAAAAGCTTTAATTTGCATAACTAGCCCAATAAATGTGGTTCGTATTTCGTTACTGGGTTCTTACCTTAGCTCATCTCAAGGCAGCTTTGGCTGCTTTCCATACTTTTATTACCTCTCTTGTGGGTTGCAGCAGGTTTCCAATCTCAGTTCCATTAGGAAAGCAAATTAGAAATTATGTATCCTCGCCTTCCTGTCTGTCTACTTTAACTGCTAGGTTTTCCAGGACTTTAAAGGCCCAGTCATTAACCACCACCATTTGCAAGGCCCAATAATAGTACCAAATGTTGGGGAGTGCTATACCCTCCATATGGACTGTCATGGTCAATGTGCAAAATGCTATTCTGGGACTCCCTCCACCCCATAACAACACCCCCATCTCTTCCTGTAGTTCTCTAAAAATGGATAAGAAGATAGACCCAGGGTCTGGGTGTCATTATATATAAGAAATGCAGTAGCAGAATCATTTTATATACCACAGCTCTGCCTGCATTGGCAGTGGTAATGTCCTCCAGGGTCTTGCCTCCTCCTTAATTTAACTAAGGCTGGTTATATGTTTCATGTTAGGAATAAGTCTTTGATTCTCGTAAATTCAATTCCTAGTTACTGGAGGCCTCCCTCTCTGACCCTCTTGTCAGGTTGTGATTATCTCTTCATTTGCCAGTTCTAGGGCTGAAACATTAGGGATTTTTGCCACTTAATTTTCCAAAGTTACTCCGAATCTTACAAAAATCGTAGTAGGTATTGTTACATACAGTTATGTCATATGCAGGAGGGTATTATCCGCGTAAAGAGATGCTCTGTCGTTTTTGACAAACTGTTACAGAAATTCACCTATTCTTGAATTCCCCCAATAAAGCAGACAAGTGGCTCTACACCAAGGTCAAGGAGTAGGGGCAAAAGGGGCCAGCTCCGTCTAATACCAGTCTTCAATACATTTGATGTCCTACCATTCAACCTCACTTCCGCAACTGAGTCTGTATATAACAGTGTGAACCATGCCTGGAATTTCGGAATCGGTCGCCGCCTCGTTCCATCCCGGCTGGTGCCGTTTGTGTGGAGGGCGTTCTCGACCTTGGCCCGGCCCCTGTGGACGTAGAATTTCCGCCAGTGGCGGGACCGGTGCCTTTTTAGGCAGCACTACCTTCTCCCGTGCAGCGGACGCTCGCGGCGGACCGCCGGCGGGTCGCCAAAGGCGAGCCCGTCTGCGCCCGTTCGCGCCAGTTCGTCGCCAGTCGCCTGGACCCCTGGTTGACAGGCATTCGAATGGCCCCATACGCTCGAGAGGAGCTGATTGCTATTAGGAGCCAGGCAGACTGTATGGCACATCTGTGGCACCCCGGTTCCCCCTGCACACAATGTGACCACTGTGGCTTTAAGGCCTTAGAAGTCTGTCCTATGCCATCACCCACAGTCTCAGTAGCAAAGAACTCCACAAATTTAAGCATATTAAGCCTAAACTGTAGGTCCTTAGTGAAACACCACGAAGATGTCCACGAGCTTCTCATAGATTGCTCCCCCGACCTTCTCTTTCTGACAGAAACGTGGCTAACTGTTGACTCATCGGCCATTTCAGCCCTGGCTCTCCCTCCAGGCTATCTTATTTGTACTCAGAATAGACCCAAAGGAAGGGGGGTGGATTAGCGGTGATTTTTAAAACCAACTATTCCTGTACCCTTAACCCCACAACCATAGTTAGTTGTGAAAGCGTGATATTTAAAATAAGGGTCTCCGACATCTTTACCCTCACGGGGCGCCTGATATATCGCCCCCCTGGGCCAGCGAGTGCCTTCCAGGAGTCACTGGTATCGACTATCTCGACGTTAGCCTTACAATCAGCAAACTTTAGTGTATTGGGGCACCTCAATCTCCATCTTGAGCGCCGTGATTCACCCATTATACTAAAGTTTCTGGGCGACTTGGAGGCCTGCCAGCTGAATCAGCTGGTGAATGGGCCATCGCATCAGGCAGGTCACCTGTTAGACACGGTGTTCACAAACATCCAGGAAGTTACAATTACTACCCCTAGTCCCCTCAGTTGGACCGATCACTTCCCAGTCCTCATCTCGATCAAGATTCCAACCAGCTGTAGGGAAAAGCTCCCTCCCCTTCTGTGGAGGCGCCCCTGGAATAAATTGGATGATGTTTTGTTTGAAGCCAGACTGAAATCCTCCCGCCCATTTTGGCCTAGTAATATGGAGGAGGCTGATACAGCTTACAGGGAGTGGATAAATAAGTCACTGGATCACTTTATTCCTTTGAAACGGTCTAGGCCAAAGCGTGTGCAGTTCCATCCTTGGTACTCTGAGGCACTCGCAAAAAAAAAAAGCAATGTAAGCTATTGGAGCGCATCTGGAGGTGATCATATGACCATCTGGCCAAAACCAACTTCAGATCCGCTACTAAAGCTTATCATAAACTTATAAAGATGACTAAAGCCAGCTACTACACTGATTTGATCAATTCCAGCACCAACCGCTCCAAAACTATTTTTGCTTTGGTGAAGGACATGACCAAGGCTCCGGAGGGAACATGTAACCTGATAGTTCTTCGCACTGTGTGTCAGATACTATCATGTTTCTTTATTGATAAAGTTAAAGGGATTTACAACTCTCTACTCCCGGATGGACCTACTACGACCCACAGCCCCGCCATAGGCCTAACTGACCCCCCATACACACTTCAAATTCTCCCACCCATTGAGCAGACTGAGATGGAACTCCTGGCTTTAAAAGTAAAGTCTGGATCCCCGGAAGATCCCGTTAAACCTGAATTGTTTAGATCATTCCAGGATTCCATTATGCGGGAGGGGTGGGCGTTGATCAATAACTCATTTCAGTCAGCCTCCATCCCCAAATCCTGGAAACATGCTAAAGTAGTCCCCCTTTTAAAAAAACCCTCGTTGGAACCCACCAGACCAGATAGTTTTAGACCTATCTCTTTACTTCCGTACCTTGCTAAGGTGGCGCAAGCACATGTGAATTCCATCTTGACCACCTACCTGGAGTCCAATGGGATCCTGGACGAGTCTCAGAACGGATTCCGTGCTAAACACAGCACGGAGTCTGCTTTATTGGCCGTCACAGAACATTTAAGGGAGGCACAGGACCGGGGTGAGACCTGGATTCTGATTCTGCTGGATTAGAGTGCGGCCTTTGACACGGTCTCCCACAAGATTTTGCTTGAGAGACTGTGGGAGATCGGAGTCAGGGAGAGTGCCCTGGATTGGTTCATGTCATTTCTATCTGACCGTTCCTTTCAGGTGCACGCCCCGCCGTACTCGTCCAGCAGGCACCCTCTTGAAAGTGGGGTTCCGCAGGGGTCTGCGCTTAGCCCCACACTGTTTAACGTGTATGTCCGTCCCCTGGTCATGTTGGCTCGGGAATGTAAGATCAAATTAATATCGAATGCGGACGACACGCAATTTATTTTCACCTTTTCTAAAAACACTGTGGCGGACCAAACCAAATTTCAAGAGGATATCCTGGCCGTATCAAACTGGCTGTCTCAGAACTGTCTCCAGTTAAATTCATCTAAAACTGAGGTACTCCTAATAGGTAGTGACACACAGAAATGGGACAGGCACTACATTAGGACCACCTCCCATTCCTAAGGAGGTAGTCAAAAATTTGGGTGTGATGTTGGATAACTCTCTTGCTTTAGAGATCCATGCTAAAAGTGTGGCAGGCACCTGCTATGGTCGCCTACACTCCCTCAAACCCATTCTTGGCTTCTTTGAGCCTCCCACTCGTCAGATCATAGTTCAGGCTTTAGTCTTATCCCATCTAGACTACTGCAATGCTCTTACGCTTGGTCCCAACCTGACAGTGATAAATAGGCTACAAAGAGCACAGAATGCCGCCGCCCGCATTTTGTTTGCATTACCAAAAATCTGCCACACATCTCCGATCCTCTGACGCCTGCACTGGCTGCCGATCAAACAACGCATCCAATTTAAAACTCTCTGCTTAACCCATAAAATCCTGTACTGCACTGGCGCCCAAACCTTGCAGGGACTCTGTTCCCTCTAGCGTGCCCTCCGCTCAGCGGACCTCTCACTTGCCCGCACAATCAAGATCCGGAGGAGTAGAGCCGGCGGCCGTTCCTTCAGGTATCTGGCCCCGAAGCTCTGGAACTCGATCCCCCTAAGGGCACAGGCCACCACCAACCACATGCTGTTTCGAAAACAAATTAAAACCTGGTTGTTCTCTTCCATTTAACATATCCTCGCTAGCTGCGCCGTTTTGCCTCTGGCATGTTTGCAAGCGCTGGGATGCCCCGTTGCTGGGGTAGCCATGCGCTATATAAACTGGATTAACATAACATAACATAACTTCTGCACGTTTCAAGTCATCTGGGAAAATGCCGGATTTGAAGGAGGTGTTGATGGTGCATCGCAGTTCCGGGGCGATGGCGGCGGCTCTGTGGAAAAAGTGAGGAGGGCAGGGGTCCGTGAATGCTCCTAAGTGGATGCCTTTCATGTTTGATTCAGTGTCTTCTGTGGTGGCTGGGAACCAGGCGGAGATGATGGGTTGGCTGGAGTTGCTGGGGGAGTGCATGGTTTCATCGTTCGGTGTCATTTCATCCACGGTGTCGTAGAGAGTCTTGATTTTTAGATGAAAGTAGGTGCCAAGCTTGTTGCAGAGGTCCTGGGAGGGGGTGATGTCCGTGGCTTCGCTGGGGGGTTTATGGAATTCTTGGATATTACTGAAGAGTTCCTTCAAATTCCTGGAGTTGGCTTCTATATTGTTCTGGATGAAGGACTTTTTGGTTGATCTGATGAGTTAGTGGTGCTTTGTCATGGCGTTCCTGTATGTGGTGTGGTCTTCCGAAGATTTGCTGTTACTCCAATTCTTTTTGAGACATCTACAGGTCTGCGCAGTTGGTGATCCATCTGTGTAGTTCTTTGGCGCCGAGGTTGGCATCGTTCGAGGTGGGGAGGATCGCGGTTGAGGGTAGAGTAGAGGTGCTCCTAGGGGACCTTGCTCCAGTTCCTTTGTGGTGGGCGGGGTGTAGGTTTGGGGGCAGTGGGTTTGTTGACATGGAAGTGAACACAGTGGGTGTCGAGGAGGTCCCAGAACTCTATGGCATGTCTGTGCAGGGAGCGTACCTTAAGGAGGATGCACTTCAGGGCTTCAGTGGTGTTGGCGTCCGGCCTGGGGTCGGTGGCCGTGGAGGTGCGGAGGGTGGTGAAGGTTCAGTGGCAGTGGCGGCAGGAGAACTGGTCTTGGGTGGTGCTCGGTGTGGACAGCTGGCAGTTGAGTGCGAGGAGGGTAGCTGGGTCATAGCGGAGGGTGGTTGGAGATCCATAGTTCCTGGCACTGGCTGCGGTTGGGTCACGGACGGGCGCAGATGGGTTTGCCTTTAGCACGCCTTTGGTGTGCCAGGGGCGCGGCTGCCATTAAATAAGGAAGGGGGAGGGAAGCGCAGCTGGGAGGCGGCAGCGGGAACCGGCAGGGGGGAGGGGCTGCGGCGAAAACGGACACAACAATGGCAGAAGGTCAAGGAAAACAGTACCAAAATACAGAATACAAGAGACAGAAGGACAATATACAGGCACAATTGAAACAAGAGACAGGTCAGAAAACAGGCACAATACAGGAATTAAAAATACAGAATACAAGAAACAAAAGACAATTTACGGACAATTGAAACAAATACAGAATACAAGAGACAGAAGACAATTTACAGACAATTGAAACAAGAGACAAATCATAAAAAATGGGCACAACACAGGGCAGGCCTCGAACACCTACCAACCACAAGGTGCACGGGGTCAGCAGTGGAGGCACACAAGCAGAGCTGCTAGGGGAGAGGGCAGGTCTCTGACCAGGAGGTCAGCGGTCTTGCTCGCGCTCCCTCGCAGCAGCCGCCATTAAATAGGGAAGGGCGTGGGAAGCGCAGCTAGGAGGCAGGAGCGGGAACCGGCAGGGAGAAGGGGCCGCGGGGGCAGCAGCGGCAGTAAGGGGGGGCGAAAACGAGCACAACAACGGCGGAAGATCGAGGAGAACAGTACCAACATACAGAATACAAGAGACCGAAGGACAATATACAGGCACAATGGAAACAAGAGACAGGTTAGAAAACAGGCACAATACAGGAATTAACAAGCATTTACAATGCAACAGGTCTCGCAATGACATTATTTTGAGCTATTAACATTGTAAATGGCAAAGGCATTGTTATTTACAATACCAAAAGCAACACCTATTGCATTGCATAGCGCGTTGTCCGTGAAGATGGCGCAACGCTTATTAATGTAAACAAAATAAGGCATGGAGAAGACAATACGAGGAAGGTCTGGCAACACTGCACAACAGGTACACAGCTTCACCCTGCACCCCATGCTGCCCAGAATGACCCATCCGAGTGATTAAAGAGTTTTGGTTTTCTGGGAGTGGATTTTATATTAGGAGTGAGCTCATCAAGAAGAGAACAATTAATCCGATCACTGTATTTTAGAATATATTCAATACATGTTCATATAAAGTTTCAATTCATACTTTTATTTTCATATTATTGTCTTCATAACATGTCAATACATATAGTTGTGGTTGGCCCAAAGCATTTCGGGCGAAAGCCCTTCATCAGGGGACTTGTGATCTGAAAGCGTTCAAGTAAAGCACCATTTATGAAGACAATAATATGAAAATAAAAGTATGAATGAAACTTTATATGAACATGTATTGAATATATTCTAAAATACAGTGAAAGTAATTATTGAGTGCCTTTAGGAGACATTACTCCCACGGGTAATTTCATATAGACATAACAATCACTAATCTCCATTGTATCTACATTCTGAAACAACAACTTAGTAAACATTTTTAAAGAAGTATCATTATTACATCCATCATGAAGATACATAGCTTCAGCTACTTGTTCTAGTTCTGTTTTAGTACTTTTTGTATTGGTATCTATTCTCTCATTAGTGACTGTGTTGTTTCTATTATTAGCTACTATTAATAAAGGTACTACCACTGTTAAAAATAACCATGTAAAAATTACTAATGAAATACTACATAAACAAGCTTCTGCTGAAGATTTTCAATCTTGGGCTTCTTAGTGTGGATTTTGTTAATTACTTCTTTTGTTCAGTTTGACTTGAAACTTCATTTACTTGCTCTGGGTTCTTCCTTGTTTTCCTTAAATAATATGTTAGTCTTTTAACTCCACATGGCCAATTGTCACCTTTTCTAACTCTTTAGATTTGAGCTGCACTTTCACCATCTCCGTCTTTCTCTAAGCTTCTTTTATTTTCACTATGTCTAGTCACAATTTTCTCTTGTTCTTTCTCACTTTCTGTTTGTACTTGTTCCTCTACATCTAACTGATCCTGTTCAGGTATTTCTGTACTTTGTTCTTGTTCTGCCTGAACCTGTTCTTCTACCCCTATCTGTTCCTGTTCAGGTCTTATTTCAATTTGCTCTTCTTCCGCCTGAACTTGTTCTTCTTCTATCTGTCCCTGCTCAGGATTCTTGATAGCTTTGTTTATTTCTTCCGGAGTATGTTCTTCTTCCCCTGTCTTTTCCTTTCTACTTTCCTGTCTCTCTAGATTATTTATTCTTCTTTTTTTGATAGCAACTTCAGGTATTTCAATCACTGGTATCCAGTCTTCTTGACTTGTACTGGGTTCCTCTTCATCTATCTCTAGATTCTTCAGCTTCGCCACCTTCAGCTTCTGACGCTTCAGCTAGCTCAGTCAATTATTTCTCTAGCTGTTCAGATGGACTTGGTACTCTTCTGGTATGACTCTCATGAATCCAATTGGGTAAACCTGCACACTTCACTGCTATTGTAGTGACCAGTATGTCCTATCGTGGTTTATCCCACCTGGGTGCTAGACACGCTTTTCTGGCATGTTTCATCACTAACACCCAATCTCCAGGATTCAAATCATGCCCTTGACTAGGCTGCCTTTCAACTGCGTCTTCTCCAACCTTATGAGAGACAGAACGTACCAGATCAGCCAATCCTTTGCAATAGTCCAATACCAGATCATCAGTTATATTCATCAATTTAATTTAAAAAATGAATGCTTGTCTCATTGCCCTACCCATCAGGATTTCGTGTGGACTCAATCCTCTTTTTCTGTCAGGGATGCTTCTGAGACTCATCAGTACAAGTGGTAGTGCATCTGGCCATTTCAACATTGTGTATGCACACACCTTCCCTAACCTTGATTTAATTGTGCCATTAAGCTGTCCGACTACTCCAGAAGCCTCTGGACAATAAGCACTGTGCAGTTTCTGTTTAATGTTAAATACAGCACAGATTAATATGATTATCTCATTATTAAAATGAGGTCCTCCATCTGATTCCAAAGTCACTGGAAAACCAAATGTCTGTATGAATTCCCTCAGTAATAATCTAGCAACTGTCAAACTGTCATTTCTTCTAGTGGGGTATGCCTCCACCCATCTCGAAAACAAACACACTATGACTAAAACATATTTCAGTCTATTGCATGGTGGCAACTCAATAACGTCTCATTGTAACCTAGTGAAGGGTCCTTCTACCTTTCCAATTTGAACCCAACTAACCACTGTCTTCCTTCCTGGGTTTTGTTGCTGACAGATTAAGCATCGTTGGCAAAGGCTCTCTGTGACTACCCTAAACTTCGGATTATACCAATTCTGTCTGAAAAGTCGGATCATTGAATCCCTGCCTATATGTGTTGCTCCATGGTATACTCTTGCTATTTGGGAAGAATGCAGTCTGGCATGACTGGTCTGCCATCTAAGTACACTCACACTTCATCTTCTGTCCTTTTTGTACAATCTGACCGTATCCAGATTTCTTTCACTCTCTCTTCAGCCTCTTCCTGCAATTGTCTGACCTCATCCCATGTTTCTAATGCTGAGAAAAACATCAGATGGCAGCTGGTTTCAACATTTTCCATTTTCTTATTGATTGCTGATTCGTTTCTTGCACAGTATTGTGCAATGTGGTTGGCATATCTATTGCCCGCCGTCACATAGTACTTTCCTGACTGGTGTGCAGCACATTTGACCACTGCTATGTCTTTTGGCAATTGTCTTTCACATTTTTACTGTTTCTGATAGGAGACCTTGAAGAAGACAGAAATCCCCTCAGCATCCAGAGCTGGCCAAAGTCATGCACAACCCCAAACCTGTACTAACTGTCCGTAAATATTGTTACTCTCCAATTTTTCCCAATTTTACATGCCTTTGTTAAGGCCACCAATTCGGCTATTTGTGCAGACTTGACTCCTCTTAAACAGGATGCTTCAATAACTCCTGACATTTTACATTCAGCATAGGCAGCATTTAGACCTCCTTTTTCTGTCCTCAAACATGACCCATCCACAAACAATACATGATCTGATTTTGTCAAAGGAACTTCTTTTATGTCTGGACGAGGTTTTGTACACATTTCAGTCACATCCAAACAATCATGATCTGCTTCATCTTTCACCTCTTCACAACATGGATCTGGTAACAAGGTGGCAGGATTCATCATTGTGCACCTTATCACTGTCACATTCTCCGCTCCCAAAATCACTCTTTCATACTTAGTCAGCCGACTAGGAGTGAGGTGTTGCGTTTGAGTTCTTGTTAAAAGAATCTCAACTGAGTGTGGCACAATCTTAACTGGATGTCCCATCACAATCGACTCACTTTGCTCCAGACTCACAAAAGTAGCAGCTACTGCTTGCAAGCAGCCAGGTGAAGCTGAAGCCACAGGATCCAAAGTGGCAGAGAAATACTCCACTGGACGTCGGTCAAGTCCATGTCTCTGAGTAAAAACTGAAAGTGCACAACTCTCTCTTTCACAACAGAATAATGCAAATTCTTTTGTAGAATCTGGCATTCCCTAAGCTGGCGCCTCACACAGTCAACTTTACAAATGCTACCAAACATACATCATCCAAATGAATCGGATCCTTTGCTCTTTTTAAAGTCAGTTGTACCAATGATTTTGCCAGCAGGGAGAATCCATTGATCCATTGCCTACAGCCCAAACCACTCCCAGAAACATTCTCATCTCCTTTTGCGTTTGAGGTAATTTTATCTGTTTGATCATTTGTATTCTTTCGGGGGTCACTTTTCTAACCCCTCTTTCTATTTTATGCCCTAAGTACTTAACTTGTTGACAAAGCTGCAATTTTTCTGGTGACACTCTGTGTCAATGGATCAGTAATGCACTTGTGTCAGTGACACAATCTTCTCGAGTCTTTGATGCCACCAATAGGTCAACCATATATGGAACCACAACTGATTTTCTGGGTATTACTAATGACTCAAGACACCTTTTCAAGATCTGAATAAAAATCGAGGGACTCTCTGTATACCCTTGAAGAACTCGGCACCATGCCAACACACTATCTCCAAACTGGAAAGCAAATAAATACTGGCTATCCAGGTGCAAAGGTATAGAAAAGAATGCTTGAATTCTGTACTTGCCACTAGGCTTTTTAAGTCCCATAATTAGTGAATTACAGGGACTCCCTACTATTTCTTTCAGAATTCCTTGCTCAATCATTTGTTCAATCACTGGAGCAACTTCTGCTTTCACTTCTGGACTCATTTTGTACAGCTTTGTGTTTGGATAAACTTCACCTACTTTCACCACTATTTTCGCTGGATCAACATTTGTAATCACCCTATCTCTTTTCCTGAAAAATCCCACACTTCTGGTTTTACTGTGCTTTTCAACTCTTCTGGTAATTCATTTTCAGTAATTAATAAAAACATCTCCTCTACTTCTGTCCCTTGCTTAGCTAGCAACATCTTGTAAACAATGTCCTCATCAGGTGTTTGGAAAGCAACCCCATCAGGAGTACAATAGATTGTGCAGTTCATTCTGCACAATAGGTCTCTACCTAGCAAATTCACTGGACTTAAATCACACACCACAAACCAATGCATGTCTTTAAAATTTCCATTATGCACTTCCATTGGTCTTGTAACTCGGGTTCTAATCTTTTTGTTCAATACTTCTACAACTTGGATAGTCTCCACCGAGAGGGGTAAGTTTAGGATGTATGCTGTTCTCACAGTAGACCTGGTAGCACCAGTGTCCAATAGAAAAGTGGTGTCACTACCTTCAACTTTCCCATCAATAAATGGACCTGTCTGATCTACCGGCAAGGATGCACTCCTCTTCCTCCCCCCATAGTCACGGTCATTGCACATAGTCTGAGTCTTCTTCATCATTCTGTAAAAAATATTGTCAAACCACAGGGTTTTTCTTACCAATTTCTCCCTGAAATCCGGTGTTCGCATTGTATTTTTGAATGTTCACATGGTTTGGCATAGGAGCTTGTGGCACCTGATACTGTGGAGTAACTACCTGCTGCTGCTGTTTCTGGTTCACAAACACTTCATTCTGCATCTGCGGATTTACATTTTGATTTGCCTCATTATTCTGAAAAGTCTTACACTCGTTCTTCCTTCCAATGTCCATGCTTTCCGCACGCTTGACAAGGACATTTCTTCCTTGCTTCCTCTTTACTCATACGTGCTCTTCCTTTACTACCATTCGACACTTGTTCACCCTGACTCTGCTCTTTCATCTGATTTTCTGTTTGGGCCACAAAATTTGTTTCCTGCTGCTCTGCCAACTTCACTTCTGCCCACCTAATTTTCTTTTTAAGCTTTCTGTGTTTTGCCTCAATGTCGTCTCTGCAATATTTCACATATTTCAATATCTCGTCAATTGTTTTGCTCTGCCAACACAACATGTGCTGCTGAATCATCTGACTAATCTCTGGCTTCAAACCATACACAAACTGAGACACTAAATGCCCCATATCCTGATCACCAATATTTTCAAAGGCACTATACTGCATAAACACTTGTAACAAACTCTCATAATATGCATGCACAGACTCGTTAGGTTCTTGTGTCGTTCTGTCTATTTTCACCCAATCCGTTTCTTTAGGAGGGATTTTCCCTTTTAAGAAAGTAATCACTTGGTGATACTTCTTCATCACTTCTTCTGACAGGGATCCTGTTTTGGGATCCCTTGCATACTCTTCATTCGGCCAATTAATTGTAATCTTGCACTCCGTTCATAAATCAGCAGGAACTACAATGTCAAATAAACCAATCAAATCTTTCAACAATACCTTTGAAACTTTCACAAACCTTTCCACTTGCTTGTCCGAATGAGGTCGCACACTGCTCGTCCCATCAGCGTGTGACCCCGGAGCATGATGGTCGATGTAGTCGGAATCAGCGGGTGCGCTTCTACCCGAGTCTTTAGTCTTGAGGGTGTTCACTGGTGTGCTTGCCATCCCTGGAAGGCCTTCTCTTCCACCCATAACAATTTTCTCTACTGATGAGGGAAGTTATCCCGAAACCCGAGCCATGTCTCGGGCGATATCCAAAAACCCGGGACATGTATCGGGTCTAGAGATCATCAGTTCAACAAGTACCTACTTGCACCCACATGGGTGAACCACTCAAAAACTCCATGTACCAGAGTCCCTAAGGGTGACCCGGAGGAGGGGCTAGCGGTGTGCGGTTCATTGCGATGGTTTCTTTCCACTTGCTTGTACCATTCAACAGGTTTCTCTGGGCAAATCATTTGTACACGACAAAATATCCTGTCTACTCCATGGAATATGAACATATCCACCGCCAGGTACCTCCCTAGTTGGATATACCCTTTCAATCTTTTCTGTTTCCCTTGTTGGAAATGCAGACAAAGCTTCTTTAGCTTGTGCTTCCTCTTTCTTTCTTATCCATCTAGTTCTCTACTTATCAATGTCTCCCCATTTCCTCAAAATGTTCATCAATTCTTTTATCTGCAGTCTCTTACCATAAGTATTTATACTTTCTAAATCCTTTTCAGTAAACTCCACTCGATATGGTTTCTGCAACAACTTCGATCTCTCTATATCAATTCCAATCTCTGAAGCAACCTTGTTAACTTCTCATGAAAAATCTTTGCTCTTCTCGTTATGCTTTTACACAAAAACAACAATTCTTCTTCACTATAAATACTCAATCTTTCTGCATACATTACCAGCTATCATTTCTTCCAAATCCACTTTCAATCTGCTAATATCTAAGACCTTTGGTTGTGAATTTCGTTTTTCTATTCCTTGTGCCCATCTCTCTAAATCCTCAGGAGTAACCATCGTTGAACCTCCCGCTCCACTAGGGCTTGTAGTAAATTTTTCTTTCGTCTTTTCAGGTGTAACTCTCTTTGGGGTCTCGGTTAAGGGTTCCATAATTGAAAGATCCATTAATGAAATACACCAAATATCAAATCAGAATTCAACATAAAATTTATTTTTAACCAATCTTAACAAAGCTTCTATCTAGCTACCAATCAAAGCTAAGGCTTGCGCTGCTCGTCTAACCAATACTAACGACCATCCCTTTACAATCTCCTCCCCCTCACGCATGCTGCTTCAACCAATCCCAGCGCGGCTCTCTCTGATGTCAGTATAACTCCTGCGACTGACCCTCAAGGTAATACGAAACTTATTTCTTTCATTTTTCTTAATAAAAATTAACAACATAAAAACAGCGCTACTCTGTCTACTCCACTGGATAAAGATAGATTCAACTTATTCCGCAAACCACTGTTGACCCTTCGTTCAAGCTCGGGAATACCCGTTTCTACTTCAGCGATACCCCTTTTGGGAAATAAGGCTTAGGTCCCTCTGGTACCACCCTCTGCTATCATTCGTACTTTACTTTTACACAATATAGTCCCTAATGTAACACTGCCAGCCCTCCATAGCTTCTCAGTATTACAACAACAGACGAGTAACCTTCTGCAGTATGGCATCTGTCACCGCCCGCTATTCAAAATTCCATTCCCGGGATGCCCAGGTATCCACTGTACCCCTGCTTCTAGACAACATCAAACAAGACGCTAACTCTTCTGTTAAACATAAATCGATAATTATTAGTCAATACTTATCACCAAACTAGTCAATAATAACCATAGCTCTGCTACCAGAAAACTGATCCAGCGGTTCACCAACAACAGATACTCCACTACAAGATACTCACCTGGGCCCATACAACACCCAGTGATTAGACCGCTGGGGGTTTTCAAGTTTTAGGAAAATTCACAAACTGCTTAGAATTAGTTTATTCAATACCCTTCGCAGCTCAACAAGTTCTTTCCTCTGGTCGATGGACCACTAGATGAAACTAGTTGATGCCAATAATTAACATAAACTGTCTTTTTTATACTTTAAGTAAATCACCACAGACTCAAGAAGTTTTCAAAACTTTAAGTTTTAGTTGCATGTGAACAAACTCAATACAGTGCAGTCACCATCATTCAGAGGAGAGAAAATTCAAATGAATAAAAACACAATACATTTATCTCTGACTCACACAACAATTTATGACGGAAAGGGAGAGGACAGAGAGAATAGAGCAAAATATTAGCAAATAACAGAAATTTATAATTACCAAGGATGGTGTGGAAGACCAAACCCCTGGCCAAGTGGCTGGTTGGGGTCCCCTGAGATAGATTTCAGGAGACAAAGACTGCAGGGCAGGAATCAAGACAGGATTGTTACCCTCTCTAAGATACCGACGATTGCGCCGCACCTCTCTCTGACACTCTCTTGCTCCTCGAGATTCTTCTGCAATCTTCAGATCTAACCCAATTAAATTCAGGATAAAAAGTTCTGCTTTAGATTCTGCAATCAGCTCTTCATCAGCAATTCAGCATCCTGCGGCATCAGCTTCTATCCACAGCATTCTCAGGTCTCCACTCTCAGCAATTCTCCATCAGCTCACTCTCCAGCTCTCAGCTCTGACTAACTAACTAATGCTATCTTAGTTATACCTTCCGTTCTACATGTTCCACCCATTAATGTTTCAAAACAGGAAAATACATTTTTTTTATTGGTCTGGCAAAGGGGGGTCTTCATCACACCATGCTTACATGTCACAAAATTCAGTCAAACCATAGTTCGCAAACCCAACCCCTTACTTTTTATTCATACATTTTATTCCCTCATACCACATGTATCAATTTGGAAACATTAAGAGACTACGATGAATGGAACATTTCACTGTTGAACTCTCCACCATCTATTCCCAGGCTGTAGCACTAGTTATTGGCTTTCTTTAAACTTCTTGTGTCGTTGACCTTCATGACTCCCCTCAGTGAACATGCGCAAGCTTCGCGTCATTCAGCTCATTCAGTTATGCAAGAAAGGCCCAAATACGCACTAATTATAAATGTCAAAAGACAGATGAATTTCTCAAAATACGTGTTTGAATTGTATACCACCCGCCTCTACGCAATCCCATTTTATGTATTAGACTTATCCCCGCGTTAGCATTAGTAAAATAGCTTCTCTGTTTTCAGATAAGCAGGTGCCATCCATAAGAGTCTTCAAGCTTATTGGTCAGCACTTGCCACAAGGAGAGCGGGGGCAGATGTTTATTTCCCTACTAGGTTTCTCAGTTAAAAACTGCTGTAGATAAAAATGTATATACCATCAAACATATATGCACTGTTTGCAGTAGCTGCAGGTAACACAAGGCAGGTCTACAGCTTCTGATGTTCAAGTGCTTCAATAAGGGAATTAAAAACTGCTTCTGAGGAACAGAATATAACTTACAGAAAAATAAAAAATGCAAAAGAGACTGAGCTGTTGATGAATCACACGGGCAAGCCTCCAAAGACGAATCATGATAAGCAGTACTAGGATATGATACCAAATAGTGGGCAATGCCAAACCTAAATGTAATTAGGGAACATCTTTGTGACTGTGAAAGGGGAAACAACAAATATGGTGCCAGATTTTTTTGAAGAAATAAGAGGGAGATAATCTGCTAATGCTTCTTTCTTAACTTTTTCTCATGCCTCTACTAGGCGCATATGGCAAAGAAGTCATGTTGTTGTATTTTTTTTAAAATGATGACCATTAAGTGTGGATTATCATAACAATACACTCTACCCATCAAGACAAGATGCTCTGTTACAAAACGTAACCATGTGAGACTCTGCACTTTAAATTAATTAGAGCCGGGTTAAGTGAGGTTTCTTGTTTGACCCATTTTGCTTTCCGGTACTAATTTGACATGGTTCTCTAATGGAACAAGTCCCAAATCAGAATGACAGAGAGATATAGGGATACAACTTGGGATAGCCAAAAGCCTTCTTAAAAAGTTATGTTCGAGGCATATGAGCTGCAGATTGTACACTTAGCAATAGATCGCCACCTGGTGTTGGGCTCGGATGATTGCAGGTTGTTGTCTTCTTGGAAGAAGTCTTTGTAGTCACGAGATAGGTGACTCCTCCCTTGGACAATACTGCGCATGGTCATCGACTCCATCCTCAGTTTGTTTTTTTCCGCCAGTGGGTTCGGATGAAAGTTTTCCGCTCCGGCTAGAAAACACTTTTTCTGCATTTTCGAAGCGTGAAACTTTAGATAAACTTTTTCGACATCTAATAGACTTTTCGACATCACCAACTACATCCCGGTGCGTCGACGCGGGCTGTTGTTTCTATCGGCGCCGTACGGCCTATGCCTCATGGACAGAACTCCATTCAAGAGATGCCCGGTATGTCGAGCAAAATTCCCTCATAGCGACCATCACGAGGTTTGCAACCTCTGTCTCTCGCCAGAACACGACGAGTCGACCTGCACAGCCTGTGCCTCCTTCCGATCGAAAAAGACCATTCGGGATCGGAGGGCCCGTCGTCACGAGATGAGGAGATCAGCGCCAGCACCGGAGGCCATCTTTGAGGAGGAGATCGTCGAAGAAAATGTCTCCGAGAACGAGAACCCACTCGAATATATCTCCGAGGACGAGGCTCCACTCGTCGCCGAGGAAGACTCGTCTGATCTCCAGATCATATCGTGAGCAGAGGACTCGGACGATTCGATTCCATCTCGACAACCCGTGAGTACCTCTGCCCCTGCACAACAGACACTACCCAAACAAAAGGCAACGGTCAGCACTCCGCCCATGGGGCCCAGTCGAGACCGAAATGTACCCTCCGACACCCCGCCTTCGGGCTCGGTTCCGAGGAAAAAGACTACGCCTTCCGGTGCCTCGGCGCCCGAAAAAACCACATGTGCCAATTCCACCTCCTCCATTGGCACCGAATCATCCTTCGACACCGAAGCCAAAACGCCCTTCGGTGCCCAAACACCCTTCGGCACCCGAACCAAAAGACACATCGGTGCCGAAGCCAGGAACCGTACCGGACCCGAAAGCTGCGACTCCGAAACCCTCCGGTTCCAAAAATAAGGAAGGGAAGCTAGATTCTGGCGCTGCAGGCCCTACAAAACCTGTCTCCACGCCAAAATCTTCAATATCGGTACCAAAGACTCCAGATAAGCCTAAACCACCTCCGGCACCGAAATAATTGCCACAGGACTCAAGCACTCCTCCTAAGGCAAAGAACACTAAGCAACCCCTATCGGCACCGAAAAAATTTACGCCGAAGAAGATTATAGAAGAGGAAGATCTGTTTAGACCAGATCCTAGACAGAAATAAGTCCATATTAATCCAAAAACTGGACATGTGGAAGCAATTCCTTATAAAAAAAGACCAGCAGACACACCACTTCCACCTGTGGTTCCTGCCAAAAAGGATTGTGCAACTTCTCCAATGCACCCTTCCTCTCCTTCACCTTCTTCCTCTCCTATTACTCCATATATTGAACCTATAACTTCTCCTGCTCAATCTCCTGCATCATCACACCACACTGACGAGGAGTATGATTTAGGTGGGGGGGATGACGTACCAGAGCCACATACAAACCCTTTAGATGAGGATGTCAATCAAGGATATCCAAAAGATGACGATGCATATAATTTTCCACCAAACAATGCACCAGAGATCCCTGATCCTCAGTACTACCCAACAAAACCTTCCTCTCCAGAGGATAGTATTGGGTTTAATCATCTATTAAACAGAGCTGCCCTTTACCATGGAGTTTCAATGCACTCTGATGCCATTGAGGAGGATTTCTTATTAGACACTTTTGAGCAGTCACAAAGGTCTACTCAAATATTACCTATGATCAAAGGAGTCATTAAACATGCTCCAGACATTTTTAAAGATCCAGTACGGTGTAGGGTGCTAAATTCCAGAATAGAGAAAAAGTATAGACCAGCACCAGCTGATCCAGCCTACATTAAGGGACATCTGCCACTAGACTCTTTGGTAGTCTCAAATGCACGTAAAAGAGGCAATTCCCAAACTCCTGGTGGCACATCCCCGCCTGACAAAGAATCTAAAATTATTGATGCGTCAGGGAAACGGATTGCTGCGCAAGCAACAAACATATGGCGCATAGCAAACACACAAGCCTTACTCTCGCGCTACAACAGGGCTCACTACGGCCAACTAGAAAAATTAATGGAACACCTATCAGATCAATACAAAGATCAGGCAGCAGAGCTCTTACAAGAAGGCAAATTAATATCTAATGCCTCAATTAAATGCGCACTAGATGTAGCTGACACAGCATCCAGAGCAGTTTATACTAGTGTTATTCTCAGATGTCATGCATGGTTACGCATTTCAGGTTTCAAACCAGAAGTACAAACTACCATCCTGAACCAGCCCTTCAATCAGAACCAGTTGTTCGGGCCCGAAGTAGATAACACACTAGAAAAGATGAAGAAAGACACGGACACTGCTAAGTCTATGGGTGCATTACAATCCACCCAGACTAGAAGTTCTTTTCGCCGCTCCTCTTATAGAGGAGGCTCCAAGCAGACCGGCACAGATACCACATCATTTTTTAAGACACACACTCAAACATCTTCTAATAAAGGCTACTTTAGAGGAGGATACAGAGGCAACAACAATAAGGGAAGAGGTAGAGGTAATAACAACAACCGCTCCTCTTCTACTCCCAAACAGTGACTTCCTTCTGCCTCCCCTACAGCATTCCACTCCTGTGGGGGGCAGAATATCACAGTTCCTACCTGTCTGGAATTCCATCACAACAGACAAGTGGGTAAGACAGATTATCCAACATGGCTACTGCCTAGAACTCACAGCAACCCCCCCAAACATACCACCCAGGCAGCGTCCAATCTCCGCAGAACTCATAACTCTGCTTCAACAGGAAGTTCTAGCACTTCTAGAAAAAGATGCTATTCAAGTGGTCCCTTTACAGGAACAAGGAACAGGAGTCTACTCCCTGTACTTCCTAATACCCAAGATGGACGGGACATTGAGACCAATTCTCGACCTTAGGCCCCTCAACCACTACATACAATCAGATCATTTTCACATGATCACTTTACAACAAGTACTCCCATTACTAGAACAGGGAGACTTTCTTACAACACTAGACCTAAAGTACGCCTATTTTCATGTTCCTATACATCCTGCGCACAGGAAGTATCTAAGGTTTGTCATACAAGGACAACACTATCAGTTCAAAGTCCTTCCATTCGGGGTCACAACAGCACCACGAGTGTTTACAAAGTGCTTAGCAGTAGTAGCAGCAGCACATCTCAGAAGACAACAGATACATGTCTTCCCTTACCTCGACGACTGGCTCATAAAAGCAAGATTGTTCAACCAGTGTGTACAGCACGCGAAACAAGCGATTCAAACATTACACGACTTAGGGTTTACAATAAACTACACCAAGTCACACCTAGAGCCTTCGCACGTTCATCAATATCTAGGAGCTACCATAGACACATCGGCAGCTCTATTATTATTATTATTATTGGAAATTTATTAAGCGCCTGATTACGCCACTGGCGTGTCTCCGCGCTATGGCAAGTGGTGTGGCTGTCCCCCCCTCCTCCCAACCAAGCTATCTACTGAAACAGGTGCGTTTTAAGTTTTTTTCTAAACAAGCGATTCAAACATTACACGACTTAGGGTTTACAATAAACTACACCAAGTCACACCTAGAGCCTTCGCACGTTCATCAATATCTAGGAGCTACCATAGACACATCGGCAGCTCTAACGTATCCCAGTCAAGCCAGGATTCAAAGCATTCAGAACTTAGTCTCCCTTTTTCAATGCCAACACTCTCTTCAAGCCAGAGTGTTCATGAAACTAATAGGCATGATGGCGTCTTGCATCTTCATAGTTCCTCACGCAAGACTGCAAATGCGCCCACTACAAGAATGTCTAGCACAACAGTGGAATCAGGCTCAAGGTCAGCTCACAGACCTGGTGTTGGTGGACAGCCGTACATATCGCTCTCTGCAATGGTGGAACACCAAAAACTTGACAAAGGGACGGCCGTTCCTAGACTCTGTTCCACAAATAGTGCTCACGACAGATGCATCCCTCACAGGATGGGGAGCCAATCTCTTGCATTATACCACACAAGGCCAGTGGAACAACCAACAGAAACAGTTCCAACATCAACCATTTAGAGTTGCTAACAATTTTCCTAGCACTCAAAACTTTTCAAGTACAAGTACAAAACAAAGCTGTTCTAATCCGGATAGACAATATGACAGCCATGTATTATGTACATAAACAGAGGGGGACACACTCTCTGCAACTGTCCCAGCTTGCACAGAACATTTGGAGATGGGCCATCCCTCAAAACATACACTTGACAGTAGAACACCTTCTAGGAATTCACAATCAGATAGCAGATCTGTTGAGTCATCAGTCACAACAGATTCACATATGGGAGCTGCGCCCACAAGTTCTCCAACCATTCTTCCAAAGGTGGGGGCATCCACAGATAGATCTGTTTGCCACCCACGAAAATGCAAAATGCCCAACCTTCACCGCCAGGTCCACACCCACGATCGGAGGGCAATGCGATATGGATGAACTGGTCAGGCAGATTTGCGTACGCTTTTCCGCCTCTCCCACTCATTCCACTAGTAGTATGCAAGCTCAGACAACAGTCTCTCAAACTAATACTAGTGGCCCCCACATGGGCACGTCAGCCATGGTTCACCACGCTACTAGATCTCTCACTGGTTCCACATCAGAAATTACGGCTCACGCCATCCCTGTTAACACAGAACCATGGAGAAATAAGGCACCCAGAACCGAACCAACTGAATTTGGCGATCTGGCTCCTGAGGTCTTAGAGTTTGGCTACTTAAACTTACCACCAGACCGTATGAACATAATTAAAGAAGCTAGAAGACCCACTACCAGAGCATGTTATGCTGCTAAGTGGAAAAGATTTGCAATATACTGTAACAACAATCACATTGATCCACTGGATGTTTCCATCCAAAATATTATTTGCTACCTTCTACACCTACAAAGGTCCAATTTGGCTTATTCTTCCATACGCCTGAATCTAGCTGCGATTGCAGCCTATTTACAAAATAGACCGCATCTATCTTTCTTTAGAGTACCTGCAATGAAAGCATTTATGGAAGGATTAAAACGAATAATCCCACCCCTGCACCAGTAAGGAACCTAAACGTGGTCCTTACAAGACTTATGGGTCCCCCTTTTGAGCCTTTACACAAGTGTGAACTGCAATTCCTAACATGGAAAACTGCCTTCCTTGTTGCCATCACCTCTCTCAGAAGAGTTAGTGAAATACAAGCATTCACAATAGAAGAACCATTTTTTCAAATACACCCTAACAAAGTGGTTCTTAGACCCAATCCAAAATTCCTGCCAAAAGTTATTACTCCTTTTCACCTTAACCAATCAGTAGAGTTACCAGTGTTTTTTCAAAACCGGACTCTGTTGCAGAAAGGGCTTTACACACCATAGATGTTAGAAGAGCTCTACTATACTACACAGACAGGACTAAATCCTTCAGAAAGACAAAACAACTATTTGTATCTTTCTCTCCCCCACACAAAGGCAATCCCATCTCTAAAGGAGGAATTGCCAGATGGATTGTAAAGTGTATCCAAATATGCTATCAAAAAGCTAAACGTACACTAACGATTCCTCCTAGAGCGCACTCCACTCGCAAACTAGGAGCCTCTATGGCTTTCTTAGGAAACATACCATTAGAGGACATATGCAAGGCAGCAACATGGTCTACAATACACATCTTCACTAAACACTATTGTGTTGATGTGCAAGCCAAGCACCAAGCTGCAGTAGGCCAAGCTGTCCTTAAAACACTATTTCAGTATGCTGCAACGGATACAAGCGACCACCGCTAGGGGAGACACTGCTGCACAATCGTTGCTAAGTGTACAATCTGCAGCTCATATGCCTCGAACGGAATATGCTACTTACCAGTATGCATCTGTTCTTGGCATGTAGAGCTGCAGAGTTGTACACGCCCTCCCGCCTCCCCGGGACTTGTATCCGTTCCAGTACTCATCTTACTTAGATGCACACGTGTGGACATCCTTTTCTCTTTACTTCTACTAACTCCATCATTTCCCATCATGGCGAAAAACAATCTGAGGATGGAGTCGATGACCATGCGCAGTATTGTCCAAGGGAGTAGTCACCTAACTCGTGACTACAAAGACTTCTTCCAAGAAGACAACAACCTGCAATCATCCGAGCCCAACACCAGGTGGCGATCTATTGTACAAATCTGCAGCTCTACATGCCAAGAACAGATGCATACTGGTAAGTAGCATATTCCTTTCAGCAACCTGTAATTGGTCCACATCACAGTTACCCCAGATCCCTGCTCCGTGCATTACCATAGAAAGACAACGTGTGGAGTAGCTAGTAGTCATGGCATCTAGGGGTTTATTTTCCCAACTTCCCTACAAATATAAAAATGGCCTCAGTGGATTGTTCAAGCCTTACCTTCCTGACCTTAGTTGAATAGGACCATGAACATTTATAGTCGAAAGGAACACCTAAATGTGAGAAGGTGGGGACGTATGACAGTTTTTGACCGTTGACATATTGTGTCTTTAGTGTAGTACATGTGTTCCCAATGACCATAGCATGGGATTTAGTACTATTAGTCCTTAAACTCAAACCATTTAACCTATTCAATAATTTTTGCAGACTCTTTCCCATTCTTGCAATTTGGAATCAATCGTCCTCATCCAAAGGGCGGGTACTTTCCTAGCACCAACTTTTGGTACATCAGCCTGATCTACATTAAGAAACTCCTCTAGATCATTAAAGTAAAGCCAGAATAAATATATAAGGGGCCAAAACACACCCTTGCCTTACATCCCATTTCATATTGATTGGGTCACTGAGTTCCCCATTTCTTCCCATACCTCACACGCCCCATCACTGCATTGCGCATGCGTGCCAAAAAGTGGACCAAAGCGGAATCAATCCCCATATTCAATAGCTTGATACACAGCTTCCCTGTGTCCACTGCTGATGTTAAATCCATAAAGCCAAGGTGGATAGAACCATGGTTGGTCTTGGTGTACTTGGGGATGACCAAGTGGAGATTGAGACACTGCTTCAAGGTGCCTAGTCCCTGTCTAAACACATTTTGTAGTAAAGAAAATGACCCCTTTTCGTTAACCCACTCTTCCAAGCGTTCAAGTAGAATTCTGCCCAAAAGTTTACTAGTAATGTCAATTAAATAAATTGGGCAAATACATCGGAGGTCAGATCCATTACCTTTTTTTAAAATGGGTATTATGCATGACTCTATTTCGGTGGTCCTATTGTAGCTATGCACCTCAAAATATTTATCTTTGGGTCTGTCTGGGTAATTTAAAAAAATCTAAAAATGGGTCTTTTTTGGAATATTATGGTCCTAAGATCCGAGTGCCGATGGGAGGTCCCTATCTTATCAGTGAAGCAAGAGCAGAGTAGCTGCTCCTTGTGGAGTGTAAAATGTAGTGTCTGTCATCTGCCAGACTCCATCCAATTCGGGGAAGTTGACCTTTTCACACAGGACCGGTACGATAATGTGGGTGGTCTTCGATTGGAAAGCTCACCCAGCATTTCAACCTAATTAGGTTCCGGTCCTCTGCTCTTACAAGATAGGGACCTCCCATCCTTCAAGTTCCCTCACATAGGGGTCAGTCTTGCCCCTGAAGGAAGTCCTGGACCTTTATGGGCGCTTTGGACTGAAACATGGCGGCACTAGGGTCTTAGGACCATATTATTCCAATAAAAGACCCATATTTAGATTTTTTTTAATTACCCAGACAGACCCAAGAATAAAGGGAAAACTGGGATCTGCCTGAGGTATTTTATCTTTAAACCCGTTTCTCTCTTGTCTATCTAAAGAGCTCCCAACACTGTGGTTGAGCGCACCCCGACTTTTAGGCGTCGGGGTGACCCGATGATAAAGCATGGCACCACTAGGGTGTGTGAGGGTTATATAAACAAAATAGTTTTTTCCCTACATTCATGGTTGGGTTAGGTACAACCTTTCACTAGAGAGTTTTCTTTACCCCCTCTACCTTGGTCCTCTACCTCGGGCACAGTTTACTTACTAGCACAACTGACCACTACGTGGTCAATTGGAGTATTTTTTGTGACTAGAATGCTCCTAACACACCCATTCAATGGACTACACAACTTGGGCCTCACCTACTTTAATAGTCGCATCTCCTTCCACCAACCACCCAGACACTTCCGCTCTGTAGGACTCCTACTCACACACAACCCACGCATGGACAGAACAAGATCAGGATTGGCGTTCTCTTACATCACTCCTGATGTGTGGAATGGCCTCCCACTGCACATCAGGGCCTCCTTCTCTCTTCTTCAATTCTGCAAGAAGTTGAAGACTTGGCTTTTCAATTAACAAACCCACCATAGGCAGGGCTAAGAACACACACCTGCTCAGTGCCAGGATACCCTTTACGGGTGATAGTGCACTTTACAAATTCACATAACCACATCTGCTGAGAAGTCAGTCAGGGGGTTTCAAATAATCTCTTGCAACACTTCAGAAGATGCACAAATTTGTGTACAAGTCAATTATATCCCTTTAGAGGAGGAAATTCTGTCTGGATATTGTACTTCATATGTAGAGTTTCTTCCAGAAAAAGGAGGATATTCAGTTCCCTTTAAATGCTAAAGGAGGATCACAGAAATGTGATGCAGGAGGTTACATCGGGGTTTCATGTGATCTAATCAGTTTATTTACCAGGACACTTCTGTGTCTGCATAGAGAACTTTGCATGTTTGATACTAATAAAAAATATTTCTGATATTATGTGTGAAGTGTGAAGGAGTATTTGGAGTTATTTTTTAGCAACTGAATGCTAACCAGGAAGGCGTCAAGGTTTTGTTCTTTACCTAGTACTGCTAGATATTAAGCCAAAGTAGGTAAGGAGATTCTCTGGGTAAGGTTAAAAAAAAAAAAAAAAGTGGAATGGTAGTCTGGTCATGAAGCCTTCTGGAATGTTTCCCAACAAATAGTAGATTATTACCTGCCTAGGCTAAGGACCATGAGCATCTAATTGGAGTTTGGTGTTAATGGGTAATCCTCTTGTTCCTCTGGTGAAGTACTAAATCTCATCCTAACTCTTTGTTCAGCGAATTGTGATTTGTATATGTGCATTTGTGGACACCTATAGCTTCTCATGGTGGTATAGAGGTAATCCACGACCCATTCCAACTCTGCCTCACCGACACTCTAATTACTTTGCTGTATCCTTGTGCTATACTAACCTTAACTGACTATCTCTGCATATCCTGGCAGCCTGTTTACAGTCATTCACTCATTATGTGCCTGTCATCTGCATACCCAGTTGATATCCGGGCCTTTCCATCCACACAATTTTCAAGACCAGTTTAAAATCCAAACCTCTCTAAATTGAAGTCTCACTAAGGGTCAATAGGTATTCAGTTGCCAACTTTTCCCATGTCATCTCTTAATTACCATCCCTTAAAATGTTTTAATAGCTTTAATTATTTTGTATTTTTCACCTCTCATTGTCATCTGTCATTTGCAAACTTCACCTCTTTTGTTTTTTAGCCATCTAAACTGCATGACGAGTTTTGTGTCAAAATATGGTTGCTTTTTAAAGCATTTCTTCTTTCAGACAAGGAATAATACATGAACACGTGACTATATTTTGGGCTGTGCACAATTGTGTTGGAACAAGTCAGCTTGTATGCTTGGAATTCTTTAGAAAATCTGGCCACTTATCAAATAGTTTTTTGTACACTTGATAAAATTTGTGCCCATCTTATAAATATTTATTTTTCAGAACAACAAGCTTTCCTTGCATGAAGATCCAGAAAAAGCCATCCAGCTAAAGGATGAAGGTAACACCATCTGGTGACTGTATATAGGGATACGCGCAACACTGTATTCATGTGGATTTTGGAAATGAACAAAACTTCATATTTTATTGTAACTGTTGTATAGCCGCTTTGCTTGATTACCTATTTCATTTTTTATTAGTCACTGATTCATTTTGGTGTTTTGGTGTATCTCTAAATTGTCAATGTTTCTTAGTGTGCATGTGTTGTTTCAGTTTGTGTCTTTCTACGTACAACTGTGGTGGAGGTAGGATTAAGGACTGCTTCGATCCCTCTGGTATGTATTAGCAGCATCCTTTCCAATCCTGGACCCGTTGTATTGTAATGTGTTTGTTCTGCCATGATCAGCAATAAACCTTGTAAACCAACAGTCTTTTTCTCCAGTGCTGCCTCTCCGTATTATACCTTACAGCGTCCTGCTCAGTATTATGCTTGTCTAGTCAGGGATACTGAAGAGGCTAGTATATTTCATCTGCTCATTTCAGAAGGGTGGTCTTCAAACTTGATGGTAGCACTAAACCTGAAGAAGTTTACACATTTTTAGAATGGGGTGGGGTGTACTTTAACCGCATGCGTGTGGCGGCTTTTCCCGCGGTATGCGGCATTTTAAAAATTACCGCGTTACATGACGAGCTCAGCTCGTCATCAGCACACGGCAGGTAACGCTGATGACGAGCTGAGCTCGTCATCAGCATGCAAGGGGTTAAGGAAATTTCCATAGCCTTCCGCAATTGGAACCTGTAACACTGCCAAGCTATTCTTCCCTGGTTTGAATGGTGTGTAAAACATAGATGCATGCTTTGTGTAAAATAGTTCCTTGATTGGAGAAACATACTATGATTTCAAATAACAACCTAAGTCTTAGTGATAAACTAAGATGCCCATTGAGCAGTCTAATACAGTGTTTTCAAAACTGTGGGTCGAGCCGCAAGCAGATTTACAGTGGGTCGCGAATGTTTTAGCAGTAAATAACGAGGCCTTTAAATTCTGTATTTATCTAGTCACAGTTGGTGCGCTTCAATGACAGAGGTCAAATGTCAGACTATGTCTTCTAACAAATGGCTGCTTATTTTTTTAACATGTGGCTTAGCGTTTACAAACTCCTCTCACTTAGCTGTCAGAGAGAGAAAAGTACACTGAATTATGTGACAATCTTGCTTTGATACAGGGAGTGTGAATGGAAAAACTGTCGGTTATAATTTGTTTGTAATACACAATAAAATGGAAATACCTTTAAATGAACTGTACAGATTGAGCAATTACGAAAGCAAAAATGAAGTATATTTTTTATAAGTGTGATGGGAACAGATTTGATAGGATCAAAACAAATCAAAGCACTTTAATCGATGATGCACAAATGATGAATATTTACTGAAACCCAATTTCACATATTTGTATTTGCTTGCTTTATAGTTTTATCATTAAAACAGTATGTCTGTGAAAATTTAGTGGCCATTTCAATGGAAAATGTGATATCTGTAAACAACAGTGTGCTACCACACGATGCTGTAGTTACATTAAAAAACTCGACTGCCTCTTGTTTATTACTGCTAGTTGGATCAAGAACGTTTGTCATTCTAAAAGTTGTGATTCCAAAACATTTGTAAAACTCTGGTCTAATACATAAATACAATTACCACCCCCAAACCCTTTAACTGCTGTAACTAGTTTTAAATCCAAACTTGCTCTTTGGCCTTCCCAAGTCAACCCTCTAACCCCACAGACACTATTTTAACCACAACTCAATTTCACCACCAGCTTTTAGTTTTCAACCTTATGGTCATGCCCTGTTGCATTGGCCACCTTGCCCGTCAACAAGAGGGCTCAATCTCCCTAGCCTTTTCTCCTTTAATTTCCCATACAATCAATTGCTTTTTTGAATTAATCATTTCAGGAGCAGAAAGACCTAATTTCAAATGGTGTAATTTTCTGTACCTCCCTCTGTTTCACTTCTCATTAAAATATCTATCGCTTCTTGAATTGCTGTGATATACATGTATCGTTCTAAGAATGACAGATTCATCACCATCCTACCTAAACAACTCTGGGCTGCGTCTTACAAAATCCTTATAACCAAACAAAGATATACCAAACTCCTTCAGTCCCTTCCCATCTTCCTAAACACTTTCATCCTTTTACAATTCACTATAACCTGTTTCCCCGCACCATCTATATTGGGCTCTGCAATATGCTGGGCCACTCCAGGAGAATGCCTGGCCAATTTCGTAATCTCGCTCAATCCCTACCAAGGCCACTAATCCGTGACTCGTCAGTGTCCTCAACCATGTTACTCTTCTCTGAGTGAATAATCAGAAGTTTGTGAATTGGCAGTGATTACCCTTACAGCATTCTGGTACTAACAAGACTACTACAGAAACACTAAAACTCTAACCTTGCTGCTTCCTAAGTACCCTTCTCTCTGCATGCATTCAGGCCTTCTTCTGTTTTGGAATAGCTGGGAATCCAAAATGTTACTCTTCTATCTACTCTACTAGATGCATTGAATTATTTATTGTCCTCTTCAAAACCTCCCACACCAGAACCAGGCAACCCTAGCTCCAACCACCCACCCCCCTCACCCCCTCCCCACGCTCCTGATGTGACTGATAAGCATCCCACTAATAGCTCTCTATGAATGTGCCTATTCTAAGGGGATGTCCCCCTATTCCTCTCGCTCCTTCCACATTGTATCAAATCTTGTACATAATAACTGGTCTTTCAAGTGCAATTATAGTGCAGGAATAACTTCTGGTCTACGCTGTGATTGTTTAAATATCTTTATAATCACCCTCAGGCGCAACCCCATCACCGAGGCACCCAAGGGTAATCCAAATAGTCATGCTCTTTGGGGGAGCTTTGGCATCACATACCAAATGGCATGCATTGGCTTGCACCATTACAACCCACAATGTTATGTCATGTTATGTTATGTTATATCCATTTGTAACGCGCTCGGATACTCGTGAGTGTCCCGGCGCGAAGCCAGAGGGGTACAAGGAAAAGCTATCAAGCAAAGAAGTGAGTCTTAAGTTTCCTTTTGAGCACAGCTGGGTCCTGAATGGACCGCAAAGCAAGGGGGATGGCATTGCAGGCCACACTTTCCTTCACCACAAACGTTCTACCACCAATACTCAGGAAGTTAAAAGTGCGGGACCCGAGCAAAACAAAGGGACATAGATCGGAGACCACGCGAAGGAAAGTAAAAGGAGAAGCGCCTTCTGAAGATAAAGGGGGCCATAACCATGGAGAACGCGGTGAACCAGAACCAGATATTTGAACTTGACCCTGTCAGCCACAGGCACCCAATGAAGAGAGCACAATTGAAGAGTCACACTCCTCGCTGGAATGCCCAATAACAGTCTGGCTGCCATATTCTGGACCACCTGAAGCTTTTTAAACAGGTAGCCAGGGGCGCCAGCATAGAGGGCATTAGCGAAATGTAAGCGTGACAGAATCAAAGCACATGTGACAGCTTCTCTTTCCGCTTGCGGTAAGAGTGGAAAGAAATCCTAAGAGTCTTAAGAAGGCCGAAACAGTATCCAGCCAGTTTCTTAATGTGTGTTGTGAAAGAAAGACTCTCATCAAACCACACACCCAGATTTTTAGCAAGCTGTCCTGAGGAGAGGGGCAGAAGAGAGTCAGGTGGCCACAGCTGCTCTCGGAAATCAGCGGGAAACTTACCATAGAGCAGAATCTCAGATTTTTGTTCATTGCACTTGAGCTGTGCATCCGCCAGCCATTTAAAGATGGAAACTAGGCACAGTTGCGCCGCTGAAACGGAATCTGATGTTGTGTCCCAGGTAAAAAGCAACTGAGTATCGTCCGCATGGGCCATCACCTTAGCCTCAAGCTCCTCTGCCAGATAAATCAATGGCATTACATAAATGTTAAAGAGGAGAGAGCTAAGGGAGGAGCCCTGCGGGACTCCATTGGTAACCAGCTATGGGGAGGAGGAGAAAGGAGGGAGCCAAATCTGCTCAACCCGCTCCTCCAGGAAAGACCTAAGCCAACCCCAAACAGCTCCCGATACACCAATCTCTGCAAGTCGGGCCAAGAGAAGAGCATGTAGGACCTTGTCGAACGATGCCGAGAGGTCCAGCAAAATTAGTGATGCCCTCCTGCAGATGTCGAGGCACTCCCGGATAGCCTCCACCACCTCTACTAAAACAGTCTCAGTGCTGTGAAAGGCTCGAAACCCTGTTTGAGCTGGGTGCCGAAGTGCCTCCGTCTCCACATATTCTGTAAGTTGTTTATTGACCACCTTCTCACAGACATTGGCAATTGCCGGAAGGAGGGAGATGGGCCGATAGTTCCCTGGGTTAAGGGGATCCAGAGAAGGTTTTTTAAGAAATGGCAATATCTTCGCCTGCTTCCACCCCTGAGGAACAGCCGCTGTCTGAAGAGATAGATTGACAATAAAGTTCACCTCTATATGTACACTCTCTGCCACTGCTGCCAAAAGCCTGGCCGGGCAGGAGTCCGAAGGAGATCCGGACTTAAGCCCCCTGACGATTTTAAGAGATTTCAGGGGGTCGACTGCTCTAAATGCTGACAGAGAACAGGTGGAAGCAGCAGGTTGCACCGCCAAAGGCCCCTCACGGCAACAATTACCAGAAGGAAATGTAGTCTGGATGACCTGAATTTTATCTCTGAAACAGCATGAGAGCGTGTTACACAAAGGCGAGAGAGGATGGAGTCACACTCGCTTGAGCCCGCGGTGACGTAAAACTCTGCACTATGGCAAATATTTCTTAAGCATTGTTCCTGGCAGAATCAATGTGAGATGCAAAGAATTGCCCTTTAGCTATAGCAATAGCACCGTAGTAAATTTCTTCCATTGCTCTAAGCTTCCTCTTGGCTATGGGGCAGTAACCACTCCTGCACCAAGCTCGCTCCAAAATCTTGCAATCATGCTTAGCAGCTTTAAGAGTCAAGTTGAACCAAGGTTTAGAGGGCGCATCTCTGGCAGGTCTGGCGGGCCGAGGAGAGGCTACAGAATCAACCGCCCTCGCCACCCAACCAGTAAACCCCGACATACACTCCTCCAACTCACCTGACTAAACGGGCCTAGAAAGATCCAGAGGCTGTTTGAATTCCAGAGGATCAATTTTCCCAAAAGCTGGCTTTTGGTAGGAGCGCACCTGTGTCTCTGCGCTAGATACCATCCAAGAGAAATAGGATATGAAATGATCAGACCAGGACACCGGGCAGGGATCCCTTATAGAGATGGGGAAATTGGAACAATTCGGGTTCAATATATGGCCGGCCTGATGAGTAGGAAGGCTTACATGCTGGCTGAGTTGAGCCAGTTGTAATATATCCAGCAGGTCAATCATCTCCTTGGTATTAGGTCGATCCAAATGGATATTAAAGTCCCCCAGAACCATATAGTGGGAGAACCTTACCGCCCTAGAGACGATAGCGTCCCCACAGGTCAGGAGAAATGGACCCGCAAGTCCTGGGGGCCTATAGATCAAGAAGGCTCCCAAGGTAAAGTGGGCTGAAAAGCGGATGCTAAAATCAAGCACCTCACAGCCTGCCCATGCGGTAGTGTCTCCCAAACGAAGTTTCCATATGTTTTAATATATGATGGCCACACCGCCGCCTCTCCCCCCCTGACGGTCGACTCTAGAGATCTTATAGCCTGCTGGAATGGCAAAGGAGACAATGGGGTCAGAAGTAGGATCAAGCCACGTCTCTGTTAGGAACTAGGGGCCTTATGTATGAACACATTTTCCCATAGACACAGAATGGGCAAAACCCTTTGACAAATCTGGCCCAACATGTCTAATGAGTTATCCTCCAGAAGATCAAATATATCTGCATGATGTTTCCTGAGAGACCGGGCATTTGTCATAGCTGCCAGGATATGGGAGGCCTTAGCCCGCTGATCAGGTAAACAACCCTCAATAGCCAGGGAAACAAGCCCCCACCCCAATTTGAAACCACATACTGGGCAAGCGGCTAATAGAGTCATTGCCACATCCCAGTTGTGAGGGTGGCAGTAGGCCTCAGCATCCTGTGCTCTTAAAGTAGCTCCAGAATAACTTCTTCTCAGCTCAGCTCCCAAGGGCTTTCGGGCAGCATGGCTGGCACTGGCCACTTCCGGTACGCTGATGGGCGCAGACGGGCTTGCCTTAGGCGCGCCAGCGGCGCGTCCGCTGCACGTCCGTTCAACGTTCATTCAAATAAGCCTGAGTGCCAGAGAGCTAGACTAACAAAATGGCGTCTGTCGGCGGCACCACAGGACTACCAGGAAGAGAGCTTGGCCCCCTCGCCCCAATAGCAGCAGCAATGAGAGGAAGTGCACAATGAATTAAAGAATTCAACGTTAAGTGTGGGTATGCAGACAGAGAGCAGGAGAGCAGAAGCTAAATGTGCAAAAAGCAATCTAGCAGAAAAGGTAAAATTAATTAAAAGCAGAATAATTTCAGAAATTTTTAAAATACAGGTATTCAAACAGAGCAACAACAAATGTGCAAACACGCTGTCAAGCAGCAGACATGCTAGGTGAGAACCCCTCAGGCCCCCTTCCAAACTAGTTCAGCCATCATGAATGAATGTTTGGATAAAAACTACCATGAACAACCTCTCCATCACTCTGCCAGCATTCTTAGTTACCCCTCAACGTTCAATAGAGGAGGAGAGACTCAATTGGCTTGATTCCCAAAAGGGTTTTAACTTTTTACACTGATTGTACCAGCGATCATCAAGTGGATGAGCAGTTTTTTCAGAAGGTATCTGGATGCTGAGCAGAAGAGGACCTTGTTGAGGGGGATAGTCCTCTGCATTAAGATCTACTACATATTGGCCTAGAAGCAGCCCCCAGAAGGTCTGAGATCCCATTCCTCCCAGGGCTAAGGCTGTTACCACTGTGTTGGCTCAAGGAGTACCTGTCCTTGATATCTGCCAAGCTGTGACATGGGCGTTGGGGCATTTGCTCACAAAGTATTACTGCCTTGTAAGCCAGGTCCGGTAAGAATAACTGTTAGACTTGGCATCTTTTGGCGTGTTTCCCCTGAATTTTTGTTTTCTGACCTCTTGGTTTTATTTCTCTGTTTTTGCTGGTGTACTGATTCTGTGCACTTTCCTCACTGCTGTCCAGTGGTAAAATGCAAGTGCTCCTGTATAAAATGTGTTATGGATTGGTATTTCCATGATTGGCATATTTGATTTATGTGTCAGTCCCTAGTAATGTGCACTGCGAGTGCCGGGGCCTATAAATCAAATGCTCTTGGTGGGATGCACCACTGGATTGTGCCACCCATGCAAACAGCCCGTAAAGTGTAACTGGCCTGCCATTGCAGAGCCTGGGCGCAGCCTGGGGCTGCCATGTCGACTTGGCAAGTGCACACACTTGCAAGTCCCTAAACCTTCCCTTTTTTACATGTGAGTCGCCCCTAAGGTAGGCCCATTGTATGTAAAAGGTAGGACATGCCCTGGTGTGTGTGGCATGTCCTGATGGCGAATTACAGCCTACTTTGTTATTCACTATTGCAAGGCTACCTGTTCTCCATAGGCCAGAACGGGCCATTTGATCATTACATCCTATGATCCTAACTGACGGAACATGGTAGAAATTCTAGTTTAGTATACCTGAACTCAGAATGATAAAATACATCTTTTAGTGAAGTTGGCTTAAACATTCTGTGTTTGAAAATACTACTTTTAGAAAGTAGGTATTTTCTGACCATCCAGCCTGCCTCTGCTAGCTTGTGTATTTGCTGTCTGGTTTGTGAGTGACAGGGTCTGGGGGAGACTCCAGGAGACAGGGTGAGTCAGCTGGGCTGAATAGGCACATGTACACATAGATTGGTGGGAGGAGTAGCACCTGGGTCTGAATAGGGCTGAGGACCCTGACCCACACTGACAAAGAAAGAAGGTGCACCCTGGCAGAATGCACCCCAAACTGATTTGAACTAAGTCCAGGCTCCTCTGCCTTCAGAGGGCAAAGGAATTGCTGGTATAAATATTGGGGCCCAGACCCCAAGACTTTAGAACTCGCTTGAATCAAGGAACCTGCCAAGAAGAAGAGCTGGAAGAGCTGCCAGGAGGAGTACTGCTCCTTTGCTGTGTTGTTGCTTGTTGGGTTGGCCTGCAGCTGCTGCTTCTGCTTCAGGCAGTGAAAGGACTGGACTGAACTTTCTCTACTTGTGCTGAGTATCTCCAAGGGCTTGAGGTAGAGCTTGCCCACTGTTCAAGAAGTCTCAGGAACAGCAAAGACTTCAAGCCCGACGCCGTCTACGACGCGCTGCCGACACCATGTCCTGAAGGCACCGCAGAGAGCGCCGACACACCGCGACACTGGTCTCACCGACGCCGCCTGCTGACGCCGCCTGCTGACGCCACCACGGAGCCGCTGCTCGCACCGTGACCTGTGGGCACTGCACTCCGCACCACCTCGCTTCACGACGATGCCGTGGTAACCCCGAACCACCGTCCTCGCCGGACACGACAACGCTGCTTGCATCGTGGTTCGAGTGCACAGCTCGTAACGTTCCCCGACGCTCCGCCTTCATCTCACACCGCGACCCTGGTCTCACCGACAACGCCATCTGACGCCGCCACCGAGCCGCTGCTAGCACCGTGACCTGAGGGCACCGCACGCCGCACCGCTGCACTTTGCGCCACAGCACCCGACGCCAGCGCACCTGATTCCATCGGAGAGGAGATCGACCTACAACGGACGTGACAACGAGATGTCATCGACGACCTACGTCTCTGAAAGGTACTGTTGGCAGGTCTTCCCGACACCGCAGTTAACCCGCGATGCCGCAGTCAGCCAGAACTGTTTGGATTTGTTTGTTCACAACGCCGTGATAGCAGGGACGGAGCTATCGACATCAAGGAACTGTGTTTTCAACGTATCTTTGCAATTTAAAGACATCTTGCAACACAACTAATTTTAAAGTACTTTACTGTGGATTTTTATCGTATTTGGTCTTGTTTAAGTATATAAAAATATTGGATATTTTTCTAAACTGGTGTGCTGTCCGTTTGTAGTGCTTACACTGTATTACTGTTGGTTATGTGCAAATGCTTCACACACTGCCTCTGAGGTAAGCCTGACTGCTCGTGCCAAGCTACCAAGGGGTAAGCAGGGTTTATTTTAGGAGTGTTACTCCCATATGCTGACGAGAGTGGTGGTTTCTGCCTGGCTTCGGTGCAAACTTTAGCCAACCAGAAATCCCATTGCTAACAATAACACCTCGCTTACTCGGTTCTGCAAGACGTTTTGGTCTGAGCCTGCTCCCCATACTCACTACCTTGGGAAGGTACTGTGTTGATATTTATTCTATTAATTATTAATCTGTTTTTAGGTGTATTTATTCAGAACAATAAGTTACCTTCTGTAATGCTCTTTCTGGTGGATAATCTCTAACTGCAGATCCTTTACTGCTCTCCCTGTGGTGTTGTCTGTTTTTACCATCTAAAAAGATTCCAGGTTAGTACTATGCACATTGTACCCAACAAATTATTCATGCTCTGCGTCTGAGTTTATGGAAAGGGAAATATAAGAGACTGATGTCAGCAATGAGGGGAGGTGTTAATATGCTGCTCCGCTGTGTCACTTCTGGGGTGTTATGGAGTCAATTCAAAGTCGCACAGCACTACCTGGTGGCTCACAGGACCACTGCTACAAAATTCTCAGAATCAGTCGAAAGTATTCTAATGTGAAGAATCTGCGGTTAGATAAAGTATCCACAAGAAAGAGCGTTACTGAAGGTAAGTAACTTGTTCAAATTATGCCCTGTATATATATATAGAGCACATGTGCATCAACAGGCTTCATGATGCCGAGACTAGGAAGATGGATGTGACAGGTGAGTCAATAACAAGGAGGGCATCAGAGAAAAGTACATTTTTTAATTGCTTGTCTGAAAACCTGAAGGTTGGACAGTTGTCATATTTAAAGCGAAAAAAGGTTTATACTGTACATAAAATCCTTTTCCGCCCACAGGACAGCTTTTAAATATAGGAACCCACAATAAGAAGGTCGAATTTCGATGGAAGAGAGGAGAGATGGAGACTAGGGTCAGCCTTTCCCAATAGGGAAAGAACCTTCAAGAGAGATTCTCCTTTGAGTAGTACATAGGACTTTAAAAAAAGATAAGCTGAAAGGCAGCAGCCCTGACACCTCTGTTAATTTGCTGTGACATGATTATATTTCTTCAGGCTGTATACTAATAGCATAATATTTTCTATTCTGCGTAGCATACTGAGGGCACTACATCAAGGGCATTGCCATGCGCTAGCTTTGCCAGGTCAAAAGTATTTACCAAGGGGACATATTGAAGGAAGAAAAACATTATAGTTAGGAGATATAAACAGTGAAAGGAAGTAGATAATAGTGAATTCGTTTGTTTAGCCAAGGAAAGGTAATTTTGTTATTTGACACCTAACCTCTTGAAATAGTCAACACATGATGGAGAGTCTCCTCCTAGTGCAGATTGTTAGATCACCGAGTCCACTGACTGAGAGTGTGTGTCTTGCACCTTGTTCTCCACCTCAGGGGTTCCTTCTCTGTAAACTGTATATTCCATTGCAGATTTAAGAAGACAGATTTGCTCAAAGGCCAGAAAACCTAGTAATGCCTGGTCGTCTGCAAATTAACAACAATCACCAATGTCATTGTCATCGTGGATCAAACACCATCTTGTGTGCAAGACACCCATGTCACGCGCACACTTCGGCTAGCACAGGAAAGGCTTTCAGAAAGACAATTCATTGTGTCTGCTGGCCAACAATTGGTCTTTTCATTGTTCTGTGAACTGTTTATCCTCTGTGCCCAGAACAGTGTAAAACCTACTAATGCTGCATGAGATGAATTGTCATCTCGCCACCATGTCCTATACTCTGGCAATCAAACAGACATTACATCGAGCCCATCCCTATCAACAGGTACTCCGGTGCTCTCTGTGGTCCTCATCATGTGATGAAGTTATTATTTTATTAACAAAGGGCTTTCTTATCATATCACTTAGCGTGCAAAGGTAAAGTGTTCCCAATGCCTAGTAGACGCTTCTCATTTCCAAATTCTTCATGTCCTTAGCCTGCTCTATGGATTTCCTAAGGTCAACAGTTTTTCTGGAGAAGCCCGGGCACCATTACAATCCAGTTCTGTACCAAAATACTTCGAATTTGCAACCGATACTTTTGCCTTTAATATTCCAAGGGGCCGCAATGTATGTCTATGTCCACAAACTAAGGCTCCCCGTGAACTCTGCCTCCAGACAAAAAATGAATCTTCCTCTCAGTGGATGGAGCTCTAACTCTAACACACATCTCAGTGTAAAAGCCCATTCCAAAAAGGAAGTATATGCATGGTTTCCAGACTGAATCTTGCAGTTATGCGGCGGTGTCACATATTTGTCCTCAGCATTGCCCTCCTTTCCTTTTTTATAGTTGTACCTTTCTCATCATCTCCTTACTGCCTGTGCTTCTACTTATTTCCCATGTAGTCTCCGCAGTAGTGTGTACTGACAGTGGCTAAACACAGCAACTGGTGAATGCTCCCATTTCCCAACAAAATAAAGGCATTTTCTGGTTTGATTTCAGAACCAGTTCACGAAAGTACAATGGTCCTCAACCTCCCAATGTGGAATGAACACATACTCCTCTCTTATGCTGCCCCCCCCTTTTGTATTACACACCTTTGCATAATCATTTCTAATGGTAAAGCAATAACTCTGGACAGAACACTTTCGGTTCAAGCCTTACTGTGATTCGTACTCCCTGCAATCAGTCTTAACAAGTACTTTGACCAAACTCTGTTGATTTCTTTTGGTTCTCCTGCTGTTGTAGAAGTAATAGAAGCATTGAGCTTTGTTACGTCCACCTACGCCTTGTAGACCTTCTTAATGGCTCCTTCTTGTGTTTTGCCTTTCTCTGATGCCCTGATCCCAAATGTTTTCACCCGGTACCCTTTGGATATTTCTCTCTGCCCTTCTGGTTCCTACCGGCAACCATGCAGTCTGTTCCCCAGACTTGCCCCGCTGCACAGCCCACATATCATAGATTAGCACATCAACCCAACATCTCGAACGTCTGCTGGTCCTCTCCACATAGTCAACCATAGAGAGGCCCACCGTATCAGGGCCGGCCTAAGGCATGTGCAAGCTGTGCACCTGCACAGGGCCGCCAAACCCCAGGGGCCGCCACGCCAATATATATCCTTAGATACATATTTGCGTGGCAGCCCCTGGGAGGGATTTGGCGGCCTCGGGCCCCCTACCTAGACTCCCTGCTCAGGGCCTTCGTGAGCCTAGAGCCGGCCCTGACCGTATGCAGGGACGGCCCTGTCACACCGCAGTGCCAGTCCTCCATGCAGGTTTAGCCCCACGACACCTCGGCACCACAGGATGAACAACCACAGAGTTTCCTTGAACCAAGGCTGGATTGTTCATTTTCGGCCTTGGCTGAATAACCGTGGTCGCTGATACCCTCCTCGCCTTCAGCATCCCCAGCTGCACAGGAACCCGTTATTCCAAGTTGGACGGCCTCTCAAGCTCAGCATCCGATCCTTGAACCCTTCAGGCTCCTCTCTGTAAATGTTCTCTGGCCACCTGGGCAGACTAATACTTATCTGGAAAGTCTGGCAGCTCCCTGTAAAGCATGACTTTGGGGTGCTGTAAAGCAGGGTTTTGGATTTCCGAATCTAAACCCAAATTATGTTTAGGATTTTAGTGTGAGACAAAAGGTTAGCCTGTTGTGTACCCTACATATCCAGCCACACCTCTGTCAGATATCTTCATTGACTCATTCGTGAACACTTTCATTCAGCTTGGTTATATCAGAAGAGGCTGAGTTACTGCTGCAAGATTGTGTAAGTCTGTATAAGCTGCAGAAATGTTGATTTGCGATATACCCGTAGCAAATAGAAATGCAATTCATATTTTACCACTTTTGGTACCTGATTCGCAAAGGTAAACCTACACGTCTGTGTAACTTTACGCTTTTTCAGTATTCACAAAACTGCATTTTAAGAGCAAGTTTCCGAGTGCGGAGCCTCTGCTCATAAAAACATAGGACAGGCATCAGGTACCATTAAAATGCAGTTTTGGGAATATTGAAAAGGCGTGAACTTACACAAATGTGAACCTTGACCTTCGTGAATCGGGCCCTTTTTTTGGGGGACATGGGTGCTGGTGGCATATCGGATTTGAGTTGTGGTTTACTAAAGAATATATTGTAATAAGAATTAGCCCACGTCAAACCTTTCTGCCTTTATGTTACATTTGTAGGTAACAATCACATGAAAGAAGAGAACTACAGAGCAGCGGTGGATTGTTACAACCAGGCAGTGCAACTGGACCCCAATAATGCAGTGTACTACTGCAACAGGTAACATTACAAACCCATGGCCGTTTGAGCTGATCAAACGGTGGCGAGCATCTGAACCCAGAAAAGACAGAATCAGTTGTGAGTAGCGGTTGATTTTGCAGTTGAACATACCTTCTCTGCATGCCACAAATATGGTTTTCATAATATTAGGGATCGAGGGTTATTTTTGTGAAGTGTTTCATTATTAAACAGCTATATAAACTCAACAAATTATTTGCTATGAAATGGGTCATTCAATACAAATAGCTGAGTCTTTAATGATCCTTCATTGCACTTAGATAATGGGCCCACTGGAATTTCTGCCCAATGGTCAATGCTGTTTTAAACGGCCCTTCTTAGCAGAATGTCAAACACTTCTGAGAAAAAGGTATGAAAGCAGAACTCGGTGCTCCTGTTTATGCTCAGAATGTTTGAAATTATAGGAGGGGAACGCCTGCCTTAAACAATGGTTTGGAAAATCAAAATATGTATTGCCACAGCTTTTCTGAGTCCTTCTTATGATGCTTGCACGCTCAACTTCTTAAAATGGCCATCGTTTTTTTGGGGAGCCCCTCCTTCTGCTGCAAACCTGATTAGACAAGACCATTGCACATTAATTTAAACTATATTTTCACTGTTCATAATTCCCTCAGTATATTCAGAGGCGCACACATAGTCAAGTAACCAAGGAAACTAGCACAAACCTATCTCCACGAATGAGCTGGCGTTAGCAAAGTAAACACAACCATGAGTTTTTACAGTGACATTCTTATTTGAAATATGACATATCTCACTTAAAATGAAACCATTTAGCACAATGGATTGCCAACCATCCTCTCACATCGCCATCCCACATCAATCATTTCCTCTCAAGCGAAGAAAGAAAATGAAAAACAATGCATTTATTTCCTCACAGTAAATCAATTGGCAATATAAAACCATGTGAATTTTCCTCGTGCATAAAATACTAGATATTTTTTATTCAAAATGTTAAACTGAAAATTTATTGACTGTTCTGCTACTGATTATTCCCTCACATGTGAACATTTTGTAAGCAAGTATAGGTATCACAGTTAAACAGTAGGTGCCTCTAAAACATACCACAGTGACATTCGAATACAAGTCAGATTAAATCAAGCCAATATTCCAGTAGGCCAGTGTGCACTTTTTAACCAATAATCTCAAACATAAAAACTGCCCTTTTTTCTTAAGCTCCATTCCTCTTTCTGACATATTCCTTCCCAGAATCACTACTTTTAAAAGGAAACCAGTTCACTTTCAAGCACGCACTGAAGACAGGTACCTCTGGTGCATGATCCATATTGCTCATTGCAGGACATGCATAAAGTAATACTTGCCACATATCTTAGTATAAATCTAACAGCTGATATTCGTAATATAATTTTAACAAATTATGAACCGCTTTTGGCAAAACAAAAAATATCTAAGGAACTGGGACATCCTACACTTAAGTCTTATAAGGTGATGTAACATAATTAAGATGCAATTTTTCCTAAAATTGTTGTACCTATTTCGTTCTATATCATATAGTCAATGTGTCTTGGTTTTGGAAGATAAAATCTTTATGCTGCAGCTTTATTTTGGTTACGATGTGACACATCAGACACTTATTTAACAAACACTATAGGACCACATCCTCCTGAGCTGGTCTTTCATCTATCTATTGTATATGTCTTCGAGAATATGCACATGGTCCTCTATCACATACGACAGAGCCAAGCTACTAAAATAAAGTATAATTTAAGGTGCTAGTTTCTGCATGTACATTTTGGAGAATCTGGATTAAAATAATTAAGATAGCACAATTCAACAAATATGCCTCCAGTATTATCCCCATTTTTCAATGATCATGGCAGTAGAATCTAAGAAAGAAAAGGGATAAAGGGAGTCATATATATATATATATATATATATATATATATATATATATATTATATATATATATATATATATATATATATATACATATATATATGTCAGACCAGAATCCAAATCTCGTTGGGGGGAAAAGGAATGCGGCACACAAACTGAAGCACACCAATTTATTCGTACACACTGAAACAATGCATTTTGGCTATTCACAAGCCGTTGTCAAGTTGAAAACTTGACAAAGGCTTTTGAAAAGCTGAAAGGAGTCAATTGGTGTGCTTCAGTTGGTGTTCTGCATTCTTTTTTCTTATTGGGATTTAGATTCTGGTCAGCTGTAAAATGGTAGCCGCAAGCGATAACAGCTGTGCAAGCGAAATGCATAACCTGGAATAAAATCAACTACTGGTATTTGCAGACCTCCGAGTGATCTCTTTATTTGTGTATCTAAGAAATTCCTATGTTTGGCGCGCTCCGCCAACTATCAGCCATCCACTGCAGAGGGCGGGGGAAGGCAGAAGGAGCCCTTACCCAGAAATATATTTATATATATATATTGCAAATTACTTTAATTTGTGCTATTATAAGACAGATTTTCGCTGCCTAAAAAATCATTAAAAAAAATATATATATATTTTCAAATTAGGGACTTTGTAGAATAGACAGAGACAATATATGTCTTGAGGAAAATCCATTACTTAAAGCAATATTTCACAGTAGCCATAATACAACAGGTGCAAACTATCATATTTTCAATGTTCATAGCAGTGATGATATAGAAACACAAGTCAAAAATGAGAGTGAATGAATGAATGAATGAATACGCACTTGTATAGCGCATGGATACCCAAGGGCATCCCAGCGCTTTCTGTGACACCTTATCATTCACCCCTGATCATGGAAAGAGAAAAGTCTTCAACTGCTTCCTGAACCTAAGGTAGTCAGATTCAAAACGAATGTAGTCTGGAAGCTGGTTGCAGAACTTGGCCGCGTTGTATGGAAACCGTCGATCTCCCGTCCGGGACCGTTTGATCCTAGGGACTGCAAGTAGTCGTTTATTATTAGATCTGAGAGTCCTATTGGTGCACTTTAAATGCACCATGGACTGATTCAGTGGGGGGCCATTACCAGCGATGGACTTGTGGACGATACACATTGCCTTAAACCTGATTATTTCCTGGACAGGAAGCCAATACAGCCGACTAAGCGCCAACTTAGCAGAATTATGTTTTGGGACCTTCATTAAGAGGCGGGCCGCGCAATTCTGGACAATCTGTAAGATCTTAGTAGTTCCTTGTAGCGCACCCAAGTAGACTGCATTCGCCTGGTCCAGCCAGGATAAAATAAGAGCCTGAACCAACACACGCCTGGCTTCAAATGGAAGGAGAGGAAGAATCTTCCTTATCAACCTAAGAAGACCATAGAAGCTAGCAGCAACTTTACGTGCTTGAACTGTAAAGTTCAGGTTGCAATCAAACCATACGCCCAGACTCTTAATCTGTTTTTTCGGTATAGGAGGGGGCCAAGACAACTAGGCCACATAGGATCTAAATTCATGGGGCCGCATGGCCCAGTATCAGATATTTCTGTCTTGGAACCATTTAATTTAAGAAAGGACAGATCCATCCACTCAGAGGCCTTCACAAGGCAGGAAGTTAAATCCGAATCGGCTTTGTCTTGCTGACTAAGGGACACCACCAACTGGGTGTCGTCAGCATAAGTAACAATATGGATCCCCCAGGGCAGTACCACATCCGCAAGGGACCTCATGTAGATGTTAAACATGGTGGGACTGAAAGAAGATCCCTGGGGAACTCCATACTGCAAAGGAATCTGCTTCGAGAGGACATCTTCTTCAAAGACCGCAAATGATCTGTCTGCAAGGAAGGACTGCAACCATTTCAGGGCAGGACCTGCTACCCCCACCTCCCCGAGTCTTTGAATCATAATTTGATGATTTACAGTATCAAAGGCTGTGTTGAGATCTAGCAAAATGATAGCAGCGCAGCCTCCATTGTCCAAGATTTTTCTAGACTCTTCGACCACGGCAAAAAGGGCGGTCTCCATGCCCTGTTGGCGCCTGAAGCCGGTCTGGGTGGGATGGAGGCAGTTAATATCCTCTAGGAAAGCTGCCAATAAGGTGTTACCATACTTTTCTGCTAGTGTACTAATTCCTGGCAGCAAAGAGATGGGGCGATAATTGGCCCAGTCCTCAGGATCTAAATTAGGCTTTTTCAAAAGAGCTTTGACTCTTGCTTGTTTCCAGAGAAGAGGAACCTGCCACAATAAAAGGGAGGCGTTTATCACGTCCTGAATAACAGGAGAGACGATCTCTAAGACCAGATTGAGAATGGCCGGCGAGGCGGGGTCCGCCGGGGATCCCAATGTAAGTTGCCTCAAAAGTTCCTGCAGGAAAGGAAGGGTCAATGAAGCAAATTCCTCCAGCATGACTTCATGTGTGGGCAATGGAAAATTTGTATCCAGATTGGTTTGCTGGAACGTAGAGTAAATGTTGTAGACTTAAGTGGGGAAGAAATTTGCTATTTCTTCACAGTGCTTTTGAGCATAATCACATTCAATAGGAGGACTTGGAGGGGAAACAGGGATTACACAATTTTGAAAATTTCCAGAGGGGAATTAGATGCAGAAGCTATTTTTCCATGGTAATAGCTAGCTTGAGCAGCTGGTATTTCATGTTTATAAAGCTTAAGTGCTTCTCTATATTTGACCTTGCTTGTCTCTGTAAAATCCTTTCTCCATTTGCTTTCAAATTGTTTACAGGAATGTTTGAGCTGTCTTAGTTCATGAGAGTATCACGTTTTCTTGTTGGGCCCTATTCAATGACATAATTCTTTCTTAGGAAGAGCTGAGTCCATGGAGGACTCCAGCCACCTATTGAAATTGTCATTAGCCATCGTAGGATCAGCGTGAGGTGGAGGAGTAGAATTTATAAGATTAGTTGCCCAGCTTCCACAGAAAGTTTGGACCATGTGCGGCCAAACTTTTTAGTCCTAAAAAACTGCTATAGCCAATCTTGAGGGGTCCAAGTAAATGATAATAACAAATGGTCAGACCATGGCACCGCAATGGACTCAACCAAAGTAATATTTGTAAGATTCGCGAAAAAAGGGTCAAGCAAATGGCCTAAGTTGTGGGTAGGGCCGGTCACAATTTGTTTAAATTGAAACGTTTCTAGGCCTTCAATAAGGTCCTGCGAAGGAGAGAAGTCGAGATCATCAAAATGTATATTCAAATCACCCAAGATCTAAAAATTGGATGTAAGACTCGCCCCATTGGTGACTATGTCTGGGAGATCATTGCAAAAATTGGCCAATGCTTCTGGAGGGCGATATATGAGAATTCCTGAGAAAGTACAAGTACGTGAGAAACTTATACCAAAGGATAGGCACTCACAGTCAGATAAAAGACTAATGGTGGATCTACATATATAAACATTTTTGTATATAATAGCAATCCCACCACCACGGCCACTGACACGATCTTGCCTAAGAATGGTATAATTAGAAGGAAGAGCTTGAACCACATCAGCATCATAATCCTTACTGGTCCAAGTTTCTGTCAAAAAGAGGGCATCTGGGCTTCTCTGTTCTAGAAGCCCAGATGGCTTCTAGAAGCCCATCTCTGGCTTGATGCTACTGATTTGGACACCCAAGCAGCTGCATTGAAAGAGGTTCTATTAGATCTTAACCTAATTCAACAGATTCATCTGCCAACTCATGAAAAAGGCCATCATCTGGACCAAATATGGTCTCAGAATATTCCCCTCTCGGTTTGTTCCATCATTCCCTGTATTTGGTCGGACCACTTTTTGATACACTTCACTCTCGCCATTGTTAGGAGCAAAAAGCAGCCATTTCAAACAGGTGGGAAAGTCAGATTGTGGAAGAACATTGATACTTCAGCTTTTTTAGACTCTCTGAAGGTGTCTCTCCCCCTCATGCCTCAGGACATCAACGGCACGGAAGAAGCCTATTCCAACTGGCTACGTCAGGCAGCAGACGTCCATGCCCCTTGCTCTAACTTTCCCCGCTCCCGCCTTAATGACGCACATAAGTGGTATACATCACTCTTGAAATCTCAAAAGCTAGAAGTTCGTCAAAAGGAGCAGAAATGGCGAACCGGTTATTTGGCACAAGATAAAGCCAATTACTGTAAAGCTCGGAAAGAGTATCAGAAACTTGTCTTGAAACATAAATCTGACTATTTCTCGGAGAAAATAATGAACTCTCAGAATAAATCTAAGGAGTTGTTCAATATTCTAGATGGTCTTAGTGGCAGTGACAGAACGACACCATTGGTCGCTCCCACTCAGGATCTCTGCAATTCGTTGAACTCCTTCTTCCTCAACAAAATCCGTACAATAAAACTAAGTATTTCCACTGTTTTGCCTCCCTCTCTGCTGGATGATACGTATTATAACTGTGAGACGATGGAATCTTTTCCCGTTATTGACGGTGATACCCTTTCTAAATTGTTTGGTCGGGTCAAAGCGGGTTCACCAGACGATATCTGTCCCCCGCACATCCTGAGAGAGGTCGGCACTGTCATTCCTGAAGGTGTACTACCTCTGCTAAATAGTTCCCTCTCACAGGGTAAAGTCGCTGATAATCTCAAGAAGGCTTTACTTATTCCCCTTATTAAGAAAGTAGGAGCTGACCCCCTTGACCCGTTAAATTACAGGCCCATTTCATTGCTGCCGTATTGTTCGAAGCTATTGGAGGCACATGTCTGTGCTAACATGTCCAAATTCATTGAGGAAACAGATTATCTTGAATTTAATCAAGCTGGCTTCCGTTCTTGCCATTCGACTGAAGCAGTTATCCTGGCGGTACAAAACACCCTGAGGCGGAATGCGGATAACGGGACTCATCAGGCCCTGGTCTTACTGGACCTTTCGGCAGCGTTCGACACGGTTGACTATACCATCTTGGTCAACCGTGTCGAACAGGCTGGCCTTAGGGGACCTGCTCTGAGCTGGATCCGTTCATTCATTACGGGCCGCACCCAATCTGTAAGGCTGGGCCCTTTTACTGCTCCCACTACTCCCACCACTTGTGGAGTACCTCAGGGCTCATCTTTGTCACCTCTACTTTTTAATTTGTATCTCCGCCCGCTATTGTACTCCCTAAGAAAGGCGAAAGTTACAATCTTTAATTATGTGGACGATCTGCAACTTATCTTTCCTTTGAACACCAGGGATTCGGTGGTGGAATTCCAAAACACCATGGCACACATTCAGGTTTGGATGAGCTGTAACCACCTGAAACTTAATCCAGGCAAGACCGAACTGGTCTTGCCTGGACAGAGTGTGTTAAGCTGGAGCCCATGCTTTTGGCCATTCAGCATGGGGGCCCCACCGGTTAGATCGTCCTCAGTTAAAAGTCTGGGTGTACTAATTAGCGAAGATCTTTCTTTGAAAAGACAGGTTGGCGCGGTGGTGTCCTCTAGTTTTTTTCAGTTAAAAAGGATAAAAAAAATTGCCTGCTTTCTTTCACAGGTTGCCCTTATTCAAGTCATAATTGCTCTGGTCCTATCCCGGTTGGATTTCTCCAATAGTCTCTACTTGGGGCTTCCAATTGGAGAATTAAAACGTCTTCAGAGGGTCCAGAATCAAGCTGCTAGACTGATTCTGGGACTCTCAAACAGACAATCCATTAGACCTGGGTTGAAGCACTTACACGGGCTTCCTGTTGCGCAGCGTGTGGCATTTAAAACAGGCTGTATCCTTTTTAAATCTTTACAAGACGCTGGCCCTAAATTTATAAAAGATATGTTTCTTAGATATGTTCCCTCGCGTAACCTACGTTCCGCTCAAAAATCTCTATTGACGGTTCCCTCCTATAAAAGGAAGCGCTTAGGTGGTTGCTGCTTTGACCATCTGGCGGCCACCTTCTGGAACTCCCTCCCCTTGCAGCTGAAATTGAGTGACAACCTTCTCAATTTTAGACACTCCCTTAAAACCTGGTTATTTTCGCAGGCCTATTGCTGAGATCATTATTGCTTTCATTTTTAACTGCTGTGTTGTGTTCCCTTCTATAGCGCCATGAAGCCCCTGGGCGTACGAGCGCTTAATAAATATATATTAACATAACATAACATAACAGAAGTAAGTGAATAGGTTTACCTTTGCCTTCTCCAATTGCCAAGGGGACAATAGTGTGAGAAAGCTTAAAATTAAAATTACAAAAAGGACAAAAAATATTCCCCTCCTCCAGAGTGACAGATTGAATATGAATATTGACAGTTAAAGGTTTGTTCTTGCAGTCACTAGAATTTGGCAATGAACTCTTCTTGACAGCTAATCTGAAAATGCAACAAAACAGGACTTAATTGTGCCACATGTCAGAACAAAAATGTAGACTTGATAAATATGTTTGTCACTTATCCACATCTTGCATCGTATTGGGCAAGTATATTTTTAGGATGTCTGACATAAGGAAATAAACAAATAATTCCAATTAGGTCATTAATAGTATTAGAAACGGATGTACTGGAGGACAGTAGCAAATCCCTCTAAAATCTTTAATATCAATCTAAAGGAAAAACAAGAAAAAATTTGGGCTTTTGTGGGGATTCATATTTTAATAATATACTTTATTCAAAGTTTGACAAATAATGATGAGTTAATGTTTCTTTTATTTTACTTACTAATCAAATGGTGTAATGTATTTTGTAAACTTTTTCCACTATCATTAAAAAAAAAAAAAAATAGACGTTGGTGGTAATGGCAGCAGCAGATATCAAAAGCCCCTTGGGAGGCAGCAGGACGGTATCAGTGTAGAGGTGCAAGCATGCAACCTCGAAGAAACAGACACTGCACTGTCATATTCCACATAGGTACCCTCATATAGGCCCAGGTAACTTCGTAACCCATCACCTATATTCATCACCTATAATCTTCCCTACATTACACATATAACTGTTTACAGGGACTGACCTTTTACCTAGATACGACACTGCATTCAGAAGGCGGGATTTCCCTAGTTCGAAATCTCATACATTATGTATGAGGATTTTTGGAAGCACAGCAACTAACATCTCCTGTATAATATCTATGTACAAAGTTCATTCCAGACATCATTCTAAGTCCAACACAGTAATACAGCAACGTAGGACCCCTGGGGAGACCTATGGGTGTATATATACATCACATCTTGCTAAGATAGACAGAGGAGACCAGGACTTCTCGGCCAACACACTGACCAGAGACGCGGAGGTTCCTGCATGCAGATACTCCAGTTTGCAGTGTTCTAACATCCCTTGTGGGGTGTCCAACCCGAGACCAAGTTGTGGTCCCATAATCTCTCACCTCAGGTAATGGGGTTGACTTTATCCTAAAGGGATTCTTGGCTTAACACCTACACACATGCTAGGTACACTTAGGTACATCTAGTTAGGGAGGCATTGTAGGAGTACGCATCTTTTTATTATCATGTATTTTATATATTCATGATTACTGCAAGATGGTAGAGCTTTACTATCCGTTTACTTTCATAGTGCTTCTAATCCTATATATCTGCCACCAGCTAACGGTTGTGGCAGCTCATCTATTTTACACCAGAATAACAACTGTTCAATAAATACTTATTGAAAACGCCTAGCCGGTTTATTCTGTGTATCTCTAAGACAGACAAAGTAAGCACGAGTGACTGAGCGAAAAGTAGTATATTGTTTCCATGTCCTGAGAGATCAGGGTTGTCATGTTTGATGGTTGCCAAGAACTATTCTCTCCTTGGTAACAGGAGATTCTAGTGGCACTGTGAGCTAGCTAGTACTAAAGGCCAACATACCCAGTGGGGGTGCTCAGAATCAGTCTTACACCAATCCTACAGTGTATGCTGTCCAAACACGCAGATCCTGTATAGGTTTTATAGGAGCTACACAACAGCATTAAACCATTCTTTGAAGTTACTCCCATTAAGAAACATGAAGGAGATGATCCTTTAGGGATATCATACAAATATTGTGCAGAAAAGTATATTACTTATGCTGGAGAGTACAATGCATTTTGAATATTGATTGTTATTTTTCAGGGCTGCTGCTTATAGCAAACTTGGCAAGTTCAGTGAAGCAATAAAAGACTGTGAGGCAGCAATATCAATTGAACCTAGCTACAGCAAAGCCCATGGAAGAATGGGGTAAGAAAAATGGATGCTCCTAAGCATGACCCTGATATTATGGAAGATTTCCTTCTCGTATTTACATGGGCTAGACCAGATATGCCATTACTCAAATGTGATCTGGAACAGCTGAATGCAGTAGCACCATTTGCTTTTACTGTGGATGAGGATAGCCTTCGTGAGATGTGTACATTTGCTTTACTTATACGTTGTTGGTCATATTTGTGTAAGTACACTATCTCATTTTTTATTCGATGCTTTACAAGGACTATTTTGCCCATGGCTTCCTATGACAGGGAATGGGATATTGCCTACTGGGAAAGGGTATACGGTTGGTGTTTGTGACAGGACCATGTATATATGAGGGGATTCTGAAGTTTTGACCAAATCATTGGTTGGAACGGGAGTGTACCCTGCATGCTATACATGCATTTACTCTTGCCCTGAGTGCCCGACTACATGTAACACTTTTATCCTGAGTTTAAATATGGCCTTGCCTGAGCAGAGCCCTATACCTATCCATGGTAAAGTGAGGTCAAGAATCTGTTCCATGACCTGGAAGGACACACTAAGCATACCCTCACAGCTGACATAAGATGTGTTACATAAAGCAGTTGTGGTAGCATACCGAGTTTTGTGAATCATTGGTCTGAACCAGGCCGTTTTCTGTGGGAGAGGAGAGTGTGGTTTACCGACCCCACTCTTGTAAAGTTCCTCTTTAGTGGGACCTCCAGCCCCTTTTGCTGACGTACTATATGTGTGTTGAGTGTGCATATGTGCGTTAGATGTGTAGGACACATGTGGAAGAATGACTGTTTGGTAAGAGTCTGAGTACTGAGACTGGTCAGATTCATTTTGGATGCCCCGTAGTTTAGTGTGGCACAGATGAAGAGAGGGTACACCTTCCCTAGACTGTGGAGATTTACTGACTGCATACCTGTGGCTCAAGGATAGCGATCCAAACGCTGAAGTAAGGGAGGACAGTGATAGGGCAACCCGTAGAAATTAAATGAGGTCTGTTTTTATAACAAAGGGATGCTGATTAGTTCTTTTTGAGCACCGCTATTTGGTAGATGGTAGGGGGAGGGGTTGGTTAGTGGTTTCCCTACTTAAAGATAAGATTTCTATCTGCACTTTTGAATGTCTCGAATTACTGATTCAGGAAGGCTGATAACAACTACATGCAGAGATCTCATGCTCCATTGTGCCTTTGTTTTGGGTACTCCTGCTAGGAGCCATCTTATTACAGCCTGCGGTGAGAGCCATGACCTTGCACAAAACCTATGTCTGGAGGACTGCCAGAAAAATTACATTTGAAAGAACTCCTCTAACTAGTTCCAAAGCCTTAGATAGGGGATCCGCACCCTTTGTCTGGAAAATGTGTATAAAAGTGATTTCCATGCCTCCTCTCTTGTTTCAGGGTCCAAGTTGTTGACCAAGGAAGGGAGCACTCAGCAGAGTGCTCAACTTGCTGCCTGTTTGTTCATGACTGGTGTCTACCAATGCAGCCAGTCTCCCAGAGGGGAGGGGAAGTTACCAGATGTCTGCAACTTGCTGGAGAAGCGGAGTGTCTACCTAGAGTTTAGAACCCTGCCTGCTCACAAAATAAATGAGTGTGTCTGATGACTCTACAGGAAGAGATACCGTCCAGAAGCAGAAGCCCAGTATGTTCCCAGCATGATGAACAGCCATAGGAAGCTAACTACCAGTGGCAACAAAGCCATTAGCTGACCTGGTTCATATTGCGAACAACAACAGGAACCTCTTGAAAGCAGACAGAGTACGTGAAGCATTAAAGACATAGTAAGTAACACACATGTGGAACACATTTTGGTTGGGTAATACAACCATTTACATAATTACAAAAATAAAACCGGTAGAAGTGAATGATAGTCAAGAGGCTAAGGGCCAGATGTACGACCATTGGCAATTGCGACCCGCAATTTGCGACTCGCAATTGCTAATGTACAACAGTGTCTGAGACACTGTTTGCAATTCCCAATGGGGTCGCAAATTGCAAGCCTAATGCATATTAATGAGGCTGTCGCAGTTTGCGACACCATTGGGAATTGCTGGCACTCGCAAGAATGGTGGCCTGTTGGGGTCAGCAGACCTCCATGTCATTGACTGCTTTTAAATAAAACAGTTTAAAAAAAAAATGCAGCCCGTTTTCCTTAAAGGAAAACGGGATGCATTTAAAAAATGTTAAATGAAACATTTTTTTCAATTTTTTAAGGGCAGGTAGTGGTCCCTGGGACCACTGCCTGCTATGAAACATGTTTGTGCACCCGTTCACAAAGGGGAAGGTATCCCCTGGGGACCACTTCCCGTTTGCACATGGTTTACCATCCTCTCGAAGAGGGTGGTAAACTGCGATTCATTCTTACATAGGGTTCAGACTCACTATTAAGAAGGGACGCCCTTGGAAGGGCCCTTCCTTATAGCGAGTTACTAACCCTATTTTGCAAGTCGCTATTTAATTGGCGACTCGCAAAATAGAGTTAGTACATGGGCCATAGCTTTTTGCATGCACAAACGGGTCTAAAACCCATTTGCACATGCAAAATTCATTCGTACATCTGGCCCTAAGAGAATCGTGAAGACAGCAGTACATTCAGTTTCTATACCGTGTGCGATACATCAAATAAACAATAAGTAAACAATAGACAGGGAGGAACATCAGGGATCACAAGGAGATAAGATGATGCAGCGGCCAGTCAACGACCAACCATAAGCAACATTATGTCATCTGGCGCTCCTACTATTTACTTGAAACACTGGTGGTGTCTCTGCCTGACTTTGATACACCAAGTAAGAGGAGCCATAGCTGCTGACATGTGGAAGCCGTGATCCTACCAAAGCACTGCTGAAACAACTGCAAAACCTGGACATCCACCTGTATCTGTCTGGGAAGGCCACAACTGCTGAAGATGAGCACCCCACTGTGTAGGCTTGCTGAGCAGATCTTTGCCCTGCAGTCTGAGTCCCAAGAGACACCGCAGGTGGGATCCTGCTTCATCGAAGATACTACTGCAGAAATAGGTTTGCAGAATGCAGTGCCAGAGCTCCAAGAACTGCATCTCCACCATGCAAGCGAAGCGGGGCTTAGCCATGAGAAGGCTAAAAGAGTTACTGCACAGAAATACATTTGCAGCAAGAACACTAGCCTTGTACTAGTGTGACATCTTTGTGGCTAGAACTGTTGAACCGTTTTATGCATTAGCCACTGGGGTAATCCAGAGTGAACTGCACCTGTTCCTAATCAATGAGTATGCCTTTTGTAAACTGCTAGCTACTTCGGTCCCATCTGAACAGTCCTTGATCAACAAGCACGAAGAAAGCATCAAATCTTGGCTAGTTGCTGCCAGTGACAGTCGTGACCCCAATAGGAAAGTCAAAACAGTCAGAAACCATGATGCCCATTGCTGGTTCTCTGAAGACTTAAAACTAAGAAAACTCACCCTCCTCCGCGCTGAGCGCGACTGGAGATGAGACTATTCCTTAGAAAAAAGAGTCCTTTATCTAACTCTACTTAAACAGCATAAAAAGGCCATTCTACAAAATATTGAACTCACCAACAGATCTAAGGACATCTTCACTATTGTTGATGAGCTATCTAAAACACGAAGTCAAGGCGAAGCTCGCCCCAACTCAAGCACTGTAGGACTCACCCAACACCTACTTTATTGATGAAATATCACCATCAAAACTAGTATTCCTGCTTCCTCTCCCCCTAACGCCCAACTACCCTCGCTCAGGAACTCTCATTCCTTGAAGCAGTTCCCCCTATTACCAAAGAAGTCTTCTCAAATCTACTGATGAAGGCTAGATCAGGCTCTCTGAGGGACTGCTGCCCCCCGCACATTTTAAGGGAAGTTTTCCTCTCATGTCCTGACCCGCCTCCCAGCACTACTGAATCTCTGTCTCACTCAGGGGTCAGTCCCCAAGGCATTTAAAGCAGCAGAAATGATCCCCCTTCTGAAGAAAGTAGGGGCTGACCCTCTAGCTCTCACGAATTACCGCCCCATTTCCTTACTTCCTTTCCTGGCCTAGATCCTTGAAGCCCACGTTGCAAACTGTCTATGTTCTTTTATTGAACAAGCCCACTTTCTTGATCTCCATCAGGCGGGCTCCCGACCATCTCACTCCACTGAGGCTGTGATCTTTATTGTTCTAGATGAGTTAATGAATGGGGCAGATAGGGACAAAACACAGGCCCTGGTGCTCCACGAACTTTTAGTCGACCGCATCACAACGCAGGGATACAGGGCCTGCCCTCAAGTGGCTCACATCTTTTCCATAGGATTGCTTGCAAGCGGTACGCATCAATCAATTACATTCCTCGAAAGTTAAATTTACATACAGAGTACCGTAGGGCTTCCCCTATCGCCACACCTTTTTAACTTGTATATGTTTCCACTTATTCATTCCTTGGGTGAAAGGAATGTGTGCACCTTCAATTATGCTGCTGATCTTCAACTGATCTTCGATATTGACAATTCTCCTGTCTCCGTTTCCAACTTTCAGACAACTGTGCGACACATTAGTAACTGGATGAACGGCAATCACTTGAAGCAAAATCCAGATAAAGCCCTCTAACCCCTGGAACTCCAACTTCTGGCCGCCAGAGTTGGGAAATCCCCCCTTCCTTCCAGATCTATCAAAAGCCTTGGCATCACTATTGACAGCGAACCTTTGATGAAATCTCAGATTGGGACCGTGGTTTCCACCTGTTTCTTCCAGCTCCGGAGGATCAGGAGAATTAGATTTCCTACCACAGATGCCCTGACCCAAGTAGGACTGGCCTTAGTCATCTCTCACATTGACAATGCCAACTCTCTCTATTTTGGTATACCAGCCTACCAAGCTAAAAGAATGCAACTGGCAGAAAAATCAGGCAGCTAGATTATCACCATCCCAGATGGCACCACGTCACCCCAATCATGTAAAAGTTACACTGGTTACTGGACGAGTGCATTCAAGTTCGGATGCATTATTTATATTCAAAGTGCTCCATGGCAAATGTCCAGAGAAATACCCCTACCCGGAATCTTAGGTCCTCACACTTCAACCTTTTAGTTACTCCTTCTTTCAATCATAAGAAACTGGGGGGGTCTAAGATTCACAGTCCTGGCCCCAAAATTCTGGAATTCCCTTCCTCATGATATCAGAGCAACAACTTCGTGCTCTCAATTAAGGAAGATTTTAAAGACCTGGCTCTTTTGCCAAGCATACGAATGAACTCCTCAGCGGCAACACTCCCTGGATCTTAGCGCCATGAAACCGCTTGGTGTATGTGCGCTCAATAAATACCTTTAACATAACATAACATGCCAATATTTCATATTTCATATGAGTCATTGTAGACATTAAGAGAACTACTAAAATGGGGATAGCGCACAGTAGAGGGAGTATTGCTTCCCTGAGAACAGCAGAGAAGTGTTCAACCCTGTAACTCTAACCCAATTGAATTGTGAATTATTTTGTTTTGAGGTTAAAGAACTTTCTTTTTTGTAAGATAAGCATTGGACTGGGCTATAAGTTATTGTGTCTGTTGGTTTACTGGTGCGTTCTGTCTTCCCTCGCTAACTCACCGAAAAAGCCTTAGACTGCTCACCGTTACTACCTTGAGAATCAAATGCAGAGAGAATGTACTTGGCCCAGTTTGCGGAGCTATAGTAGGATGGACACCAGAGGAAAATGACTTCAACCGCCAGGGTTGTGGCCTCTTAGCTCTGTCTGCTCTGTGAGTCCCTCCCAATCCTCCCCAGAATTGTTCTTACAACGTCTGTTCCAAGTAGGACATTGTAGCCAGGCATATTTCCTGCTTTTCCATCCAGGATCTTCGATCCATGGATCTTGGCAGAGGTAAAGAGAATATTTATTTAAAGGTTTCTATAGCATAGTCAATATACATCCAGGAAAATACAATTCCATCTTTAAATTTCTCCGTGAAGGAACTGGATCCTTGAAGTTCAGCTCCCTCTTAGACACTTTCTCTCCCTTATCTGTTCTCCTTTGCTTTCTATTACTTACTCTCTCTTCCTTTCACTTCTTCTTGCCCTAGTTTTCTCCTCCTTGCCCCTAGCAAGATTGCAGTATGCTTTTCAGTTCTTCTAGGAAGTGCAGTACCTTTGGCCAAGACATTTGCAGACAAGATGCATCTTTTTCACCAAGACTAAACCAGACAGGGCAACTAAAATCAGTTATGCCTTCTTTGGAGATGAACATAAGAAAAGTTTCAGCTTTACATTTGTGGTACAAATCTCTGACTGTGAATTGCCTCATTTCTTGATTATGGTAGAGAAATTCTTGAACTTATAAATGCGATTATTTCAAATGTATTCATTTTTGTAGAGCTGTTAAGGACTCACACTACGATGAGGATGCTTCAGAAGGCTAAGGAGTGCAGACGGGAGGAGGAAGGAAAAATGGACAGCTGGGCAGTTTATTATGGAGCTCAATATGTTCATATTCCATGGGCAGACTAAAACAGGTTGATCTTCAGAGTTCGAGTTTGAGGTGCCACAAGAGACCATTCCAGAAGGTGGAACCTTCAAAATGCAGAGATGTACTCCCACAACAATTTGCTTTGTCTGGCTCAAAATGGGGATTTTTTTGCGGGTAGCCGATCTAGATGTCTGGTATTTTAGGAGACCGCTATGTACAGGCGAATATAGCATGTTACAACGCGTGGATTCACAACACGGTTGTTACAACGACCGAGTTGTTACCACGCGTGTCATGACATCGCAAGTCGTAACGACTTGCTCTAGGGGGGGCGCTGGACTTAGGAATAGTATTAATTAATATTCCTACTCCAGTTTGTGCAACAGAAGGGAATGTGTTGGATTTAAAATCCAACACATTCCCTGGTGTTGCACGCCCCATACAGCAAGTTGTTGTTACAACTTGCGATGTAATGGCACGCGTGGTAACAGCGCGGTCGTTGTAACGGCTAGGTATTAAAGTGAAAGTTTGAAAAATGCTTTGAGTGGCAGGAAAAATGTCCAGAATTCACACATTCATGTATTGGTAGTATCCAGTGCATGTTCATTATTTCTGGGGTCATTTTTTTCCCCCTTCTCTTTATCAAAGATTTAGACATAGTACAGTCGGCATAACAGCCATGAAACATTGTGAGGTTTTCCATTACAGTATACTGAGCAAATGGCATGCAATTTATTTTCCAGGTATCAATATTAGTCAACACGTTGATCCTGAAAGTTATATTAATAGTGAAAAAGAAGGAGCAATTAAACAAATAAACAACAAAGTTACGAATAGCATTGGCATAGAAGTTTAACAGACATGTGTATGATTGGGTTCATCACATCAGAGGAGGACAGCGAACCTGATAGTTAAGGAAATTGCGATCGTTTGATAGAATAGTATTGGTGGTCTACATGCAGTGCAGCACTGGAATTCTATAGTGATGGACCAGGTGCATCATCATCTAGCCTGGCCGCAGTTGCCTGAGTGCGCAGAAACTGCGTCTGTAGGAGCCAAATATCTTTTAGTCGTGATTGTATGGGCATTAATTCCCAGTATAGGGTGAGATGGTCCTGGCAATGAACTGCATCTGCAAGCCAGTCAGTTACCCGCTGCAAAGCACGACATCCCCATCCTCTTTGCCACTCTGTGCTTAGTCAAGAGTAGGAGAAGCACAGTCAGCCTATGCCTGTCCAGTGGTACCTTTTGCGTAAATCCCAATTGCGCCATCTGGGGGGAGCGCTCAAGGAGGATTATCAAAATGCTATCAAGTATGGTAAAAATCTCTCCCCAGTACCCAGAGATGCCCTGGCATGATGAGGCCAGATGCAAGAAGTTGGCGTCTGGAAGATGGCACCTATTATAACTGGAGTGCACACTAAGTCCCGTTCTCACCATACTCACTGGGGTATATTATAGTCTATGAATACATTTAAAGTGGATAAAGCGAAGGCGATAGGTAGGGGACAGAGCACATGCCTGCGCACAGTATTAATGCCATTGCGTGTCAGTTAGTGGTGGTGTGATGTTGGTAGCCCAGGCTGCCCTGCTGTTCAGGATGCGTGTTGGTGACGAGGTTTGCATGCTGGTGTAAAGTTTTGTGACAAGCCTACCTGATGAGGAAGAAGTAAGAAACGCTTCCAGCACCTGAAATGTTAGCGGAGCATTGGAAAATGTTGTATGTAATGCGCACATAGCAGCCCACAATTGGTAATATGTAAATATTTAGAGCACTGTGGCAGTGTCGGCTTGCAACACGTCCTGTGCTGCTGTAAATATATCATTGGGATAGATTGCGCCCATGGAAGTGAGACCAGGCCTACGCAACTTGAAACAGGTACCTGGCACAGAAGGCAGCAAGGGGTGTCCTACAAGTGGCACAGAGGGTGCAAAAAGATGGCCTACTTTAGCCCGACCGTGCAGGCCATCATGTCTTCTTGCGTATGCAGGCGCGTCGGGGTCTGGATCAATGCCATTTGCAAAGGGCAGGGGGCTACATGGTCACATTCAGGAGCCATGTGTGCCATAAATAGCGTCGGAAACAGCCAGTGATAAGCGAATGGGGCCTGAGGACAAAATTAATAAAGGTCTAGATCTAGGGCGTGTCAGAATCTCCCAGGCAATACGCGGTTGAGAGCCTGAACAAGCCAGTGAAATAAGACGAGAGCAGAGTTGGTGGCGAAAATATGAAGTTAGGGGGAGCGGTAGACTTATAAATAGGTAAGAAACTTAGGCAGGATAATAATTTTTGCTACGGCCAGGTGTCCTATCCGGGATAACGGGAGATGTTTCCATCTAACCAGTCTTTCACCCAGCTAGTGCTAAGTCACCTGTAATTAATATTCCACAGTTCATCAATATTCCTACTAGGCCATATCACCAGATATTTGATTGCACCCTCCGCCCAGACAAGGTAAAATTATGAAACAGTTTTAGGGGGAGCCTCTGTCAACCGGAACATAATGGACTTAGTCTAATTGATGTCAATGCCTGACACTCCTCCAAACCTGATAAATTCCCTGATAAGCGGGTCAAGATTGATTTATGGATTTTTGACGTACAAGGTGACATCGTCCGCATATAGCGACACCAAAATTCTACGAGAAAAGAACGCCAGGCCATGCCAGGTGTTAACGCAGACGGGATGTGAGCGACTCCATCGCGATCACAAAAAGAATAGGCGAGAGGGGACATCCCTGTCGTGTGCCACTGGATATCACAAAGGGGTGGGATACGCAAACATTAATGTGCAGATGGGTTACGACTGAGAACAGAGCAGTCCTACTGATTTGAAGAAGGAGGCGCCTAGACCAAGGAGCTCAAGAGGAGCAAAGAAGTGTGGCCATTTGAGGGACTCAAACTCCTTAGTTGTGTCTAAAAATATGGCTGAAATTGTTAGAAAAAATGGACGGTTGCATTACATTGGATTTTGTTTAACTAGGTAATGAGTGTTTGAAGTATTTTATTAGCTTGTGCCTGTGAAGTTAGCTTTGTTAAGTGTAGTAAAGTAACCAAGTGTTTTCAGAGGCACAGGCAGCCTTGCTACAGTGAAAAATATGTTTGAGGCCCTTTTCACAGTTGCATTTAAAACTATTAAATACATATGCCCTACTTTTAAATACTTTGCACCCTGCCTTAAGGCTGTTAAGGTCTACCTTTGGGGTTACTTTCTACCAGTTAAAAGAAAGATAAAGGACTTGCAAAAGGGTGATTTTGACATGGTAGTTTTAAAATTCTTACCTAGGCTGCTTGGCAGAGTCATGCTTTACATGATCACTTTGGTTATGGCACAATTAGTGCTGTAGTCCACTAGTGCTATTTGCACCGGGCCTGGTTAGCAGGGTCCCTTTGTACAGAGTCCAAAAACCAACAACATCAGTCCAAAATGGGGGTGAACATGCAAAAAGAGGAACTTTCTTACACGGGTGACAGCTGAACACTGGTAGTAGTAGTAGTAGTAGATAAAGGAGAGACATCATTATATAATGGTGCTTTTGAATTCCATCTTTACTGAGGCAGTGTTCCAGCACACAATAAGCAACTCTTTTGATGGCCACTGAGGGTTTGAGTAGTGTCAGGACACATGAGAGACCCTGATCTCTGGCAGCAAGCAGCTCTACTCTGATATCAACAATGGACTGTTTCCATGCTCACAGTTACATTAAATAAGACGTCAAGACGATCAGAAGATATGTTGTCTCACTGTTAGAATCCTTCTTATTTACACACGTGATGTTACAGCTTTTATACACTACTTTGCTTTCTAAGAGTCTCTCAAGATATTTTGTTCCTTGTGGTATGCTATCCAAAGTGTGGCTGACTTTTGGTGCTGTGGTTGTATTAATGTTTTTGTTTTCTTGATTGTTCAGCACAGAGTGGGAATATCACATTATCATCTGGCCTGGCCCTCCTGGTCTTGATCTATGTTTCCTTACTCATGTAGAGTATGCCACTTGGAAATACATTTATAATTGTAAACTTGATGTATTAAACTGGGTATTTTAGTTTTTGTGTGTGTTTTGTATTTCAGTGTGTATATAATTTATTAACTATATGTGATTCTATTGAATAAATAACTATTTTTTGTATATTTGTTTGATGAGCAAAGATTTTTGTACAGTTTGCACTATCGTCAGATCCTATTCTGCCTAGGGGGATTTTATTGGTGTTATAGGGCCTTGTGGTGCAATGCCGTTGTAAGGGGGTGCACGTATGAGAGCTGATATGAGGGTAATAATGGCCAATAGTCGTTCGTTAGTGGAAGAGGATCGTTATTTATTGCACGATCAACAAAGTAAACAGCTAGTTCAGTTAGTCTTTGGCTACACAATGAAGGGAAGCAAGCAAGGTCCTCAAGTTTCTTTTCACTTGGTCCGGGTATTCTTGTCTTGGTTCCGCGTCTCAGTGACATGAAAAATAAGGAGAAAACAATCCGACCATTACTGATACATCCTAGTGCTTCGTAGAGAAGGAGGGGGAAAAGGGGGAGTGAGGAGTCACCGGGGCCCGACACCAAACGTAAGCAATGTTTATACTGCTTTTTGTCCCAAGGGAGACAGCATTACCGAGAGTGAGACACACAGCGGGTGCAGTACCGGGTCCTCCCTTATCTGTTCCCACCCCGTGCGACAAACAATCCCTGTAAACGTCCCCGTACCTTGTCCAGCCACACTTCCCCAGAAGTGCGGCAGGGCGGCTCGTGGTGACGGTGGCCTCCCGGTGTACTCCTGGTCCCCTCGTCTACTTCTCGTCCTGGCAGCTCGTCGGCTTCTCGTCCTGGCAAGGCGTCTGCTTCTCGTCCTAGTAACGCGTCTGCTTCTCGTCCTCGCAACGCTTCTGGAACGGCGGTGAGCTCCTGTCTCCCTTCTCCGGCTTTCGCGCTGTGCTGTTCCGGGCGCTCTTCCTTATCCGCCTCCTCTGGTGCTGATTGGTCGTAATCGCTAGACGTCAGAGGAGCGGACTCCACCTCCTCCGGGGAGATCCAGGCTGCATTAAAGGGACAGTAGGGTTCCTGAGGACGGGGCGGAAAGGAACAATAGTTAAGTTCCCCGCCTCGTTCCACGCTGACACCAGTGGCCCCGTGACAGCCGTATAACTGGCTAATGTATCAAATTGAAACTGTTCTCTTTAAAATTCTGTGTCAGACGTGTTATGTAACAAGCACATCTCCTTAAGGTAAATTTTACCCAAACAATATTTTTTAAGAATATTCAAGATTTAATACATTGCTCATCTGACATCTCTACTGTTACCAAACCAAATGTTGTCACTTATTAAATGTAATAGGGTAACCCAATGTTATCCCATAGGAGATTGAGGCCTCACAGTAATGAAAAATTAAATAGATTTTTTTTGCACTACACAGGCATGTAAAACTTAAAAGTACATGTCCACCCTTTTCAATACAATAAACCCTGCCTTATGGGCTGTAGGGCCTACCCCCCTCAATGGGCACCGCCGGCTGCCCTGCCCAGCGGAACTTTCTCAGACATTTTCTTTAAATGTTGTTTCAAAGTCCAAAGATAAACCGAGATTCGGCCCTATCCACTTCTTGTATCCAAACTGGGATACAGATATATACGCACTGAACAAAACAAAGGTTACAGGTGTGTTATAAATAATTAGGAAATAGAATTTAAAAAACCTTAGAAATTCACTGAAAAAAACCAAAGGCTACAGTGACGTTATAGTTAGATTCAGATTTTAAACACACAAAACCACAGAAATGTAGCTGTTCTAGTTACCTGACCCAACTATAACTTATGCCCCCACAATGCACATCACATATTACATCACTCATGACATGGTCAGTGACATTACTAATGACATCTCAAATGACATCACTGATGACATCGTCCAGTGAGTATGTTCCGTAAAAGTTTCTGAGACTTAAAGATATATACTAAGCCACTGCCTAAGTTAAATTACTATTCTTTCTGTACTACTAATGAGCGATACTATTTCTAACATTTCATCTGATCTCTAATCCTGTTTTTAAAGCAGTTGTATTATTTATCAGTCAACTAGTCTCTACACTGAGACATGTCCCCTGCTGATGTATGTGTCTGGTCGTGCTTTGTGACATTCTAAGCTGTTCATTGAGACTTCATTCCATAGTGCTGGCTGGGTATAGTTCTGTTTTATGACATGCTGCTCAGTTTCCTTAGACCTCTGTCCTTTTACTAGTAGATTGCAATAAATGAATCTGTTCACTAAGAGCTTTCTCTATGATGATAGCTCAGTGAAGTAGAAATTTACAACAGACTGAACACTCTGCTCACACTTTTCTCCAGGATGAATAATAATTTTACAAGTGGTTTAACACACAGTACCCTGTCCACTAAGACCTCTCTACTGGTTATATTTTGTAGTGGTTCATGTAAATTTGACATTTGTGCTAAAACCTCTTTCCAGGTTCATAAGTAGTCGTATTGTGGCTTGCAATAGACTAGCCTATGCGGTTAAACGTTTTACTTTGGTCATTTGTGTTTAGAGTAGTGGTTCAGAAGAGACAGGACTATCAACCGAGACCTGTTTCTTAGCTGATAAGTGAGTTCATTAGTTGATAAGGTTAAAGTTTACTCAGTGTTGTACGCCTCTCACCCGTATTTTCTTGTAATTTAAAACAATTTAAATGGTATTTTATGAAGTATGTTGAAGTTTACTTTGCTGGATAATGTCATTTGAGATGTCATTAGTGATGTCACTGACCATGTCATAAGTGATGTAATATGTGAGGTCATAAGCAGAGCATTGCCGGGGTGTGAGTTATAGTTAGCTCTTATAACTATAAATGCAGAATTTCTATGGTTTTGTGTGTGTAAAATCTGAGACTAACTATAACGTCTCTGTAACCTTTGTGTTTTTTCAGTACATTTCTAAGGTTTTTTTTAATTTTATTTCCTAACTATAACATCGCTGTAACCTTTGTTTTTTTACAGTGCATTTCTACGTTTTTTTAAATTCTATTTCCTAACTATAACATCCCTGTAACCTTTAGTTTTTTTAGTGAATTTCACCATTTTATTTCAATTTAGACTGATCTACAATTTCACCTGTAAGTTCAATGTAGTAGTATACATTTTTAAAAAGTTTATAAATACATTTTATTCACACAGTAATTCTTATTATGCATTTTAATAGTAACAATTAACAAATCAGGTAAGGTAATTTATGTAGTCTTTCTATAAATGCAATACACCAGGGGCCAGATGTAGGTAGCCTAATACCGGTCGATAACGGCCGAAATGACCGAATTTCGTCCGTTACCAAACTGTATTAGGCTTTTCAGATGTAGGTGGCATGATTGTAGGATTCAGTATTTTACCAAATCGGTAACTTAAGGAATCGGTAAATTACCGAATTCTTAACATACCGATTCGGTAAACTACCAAATCCGTAATGTAGGGAGCACTCGAATGAGTGCTTTTCCCATTTTAGGATTCGTTATTTACCACCAACTACAAGTTGGTGGTAAATTTTGAAAACCCTAAAAGAAGCAATTTTTGGCAATTTATAACAGTGACATGTGACAGACGCATGTGCACCCATTCACTATTGAGGGGTGCAACAGGGTGTCAAAGTGACACCCTGCCACCCTTCAATGTGTTCCCCCTTTTACCGAATCAGTATTTAATGATTCGGTAATTTCCATTCATTCCTATGGGCCTTCAGGCCCATAGGAATGAATGGGAATTACCGAATCGGTAAATACCGAATCGCACAGATTCGGTAATACTTACCGAATTTTTACCTACATTGCATTTACCGATTCTAAAATACCGAATCGGTAAAATTCGGTATTTTAGAATCGGTAAATGTAGTTTACCTGCATATGGCCCTAAGTCTTTCTATTTTTTTTATTCATTGTATGGATCCGCGGATCTGCCGTAATTCTAGGAACACACCCAAACCTCAGCTTCTCATTGGATACAATAAATCTCTACTCATGCACATTGTAAACCACACCCTAAATCAGTTTTTGGTTTTTCACATCTCTCCTGAGACAGACTGAAAACCACAGCTCCATCCTGTTTTTTAATTTTCTCTCAAAAGCGCTGAGTTTTAAAGTCAGGGTGCCTTCTGCTGAATATAGAAGTGAAGGGGAACAACAGGACGAAGAAGAAGAAGACTTACCACCTTCAAAGATGTCCTTTGACGTTTGGATATATTTTTCCATCCCTTCAGGAGAGAAGAAAGTTGTTCCAAAAATTGTCCAGTGCAATATATGCAGAAAAAAACTGTTGAAAGGTATGGGGAAAAAGTATTCACATTGCTCATCTTTTATGTGGCAACACCTGAAAACCATACATACAAGTATGTATCACAGGATGATGAGAGAGAGGGAAGGTGGTGCATCATCTCCAGCTGCTCGACCATCAATGGGGCCCGTACCACCTGACCAAATGGTTACCATCCCCGCTGTTTCACCAAAGCTACAAGATATGGTAAATTATTTTGGCAAATGACATATTCCAGTTGCACTAAAAATGGCATCTGTTGCCCAGTTTATGGAGGCTGTCATCAAGCATAATTGTTTTTTTTTTATATTTCTTTTTATTGAAAATTAACAAAGAACACAGCAAGGTATCAGATATTTACATCAAGCAAATGGACTGTGCAATGGCGGATCATCGATCGAAGCGACATTTAACTCGAAAATAGTCGTGGAAAAGGGGGGGTAAGAGAGGAAGAAAACAAAATGAAACTGTAACATAATATACAATCAGGATCAGGGGGAAAGCGGGAGATCAAGTGTAATTGGTTCAGGTGGTACACATATACCTCCTCTATAACGATTCCAGGGGGCCCAGATCTTATGCCACTTTTGGGGGCAACCCCGAGCTACGTATACTGTCTTTTCCCTAAACATACACCAGTCCATATCTTTCATCCAACACTCAATAGTAGGAGGCCGTTGGGATTCCCACAGTTGTGCAATATTGCGTTTAGCAATCATTGTTCCCAAGGTCACCCACTGAGTTTGGGCTACATTATGGACAGTGGGCTCCCAAACATTTAAAATACAACGCCTGGCTTCAGGTAAAAGTGCAATACCCGTGACCTCCTGAAGTACCCTGTGAATCCTGCGCCAATAGTCAATGATGAGACCACACTCCCAGATAATGTGCAAAAACGTGGCCAGCTGGCCACATCCCCGCCTACACAGACCCTCCTCCGAAAAACCCATCTGTACCAAACGAGGACCCGTGACGTACACTCTGTGCAGTATTTTAAGCTGTACTAATCGAAGGCGGGCTGGAATCGCAACCTCCTTTGGGGAGGAGATCGCCGACTGCCAGTCCTCATCATCAAGTTCAAGGCCATCACGGGTCCACTGACCTCGCAGTTGTGAGAGAAGGTCCGCTCTATGATTAATTAATTTTTTATACACCAGAGAGATGGTACTATCCGGAATATACCCATCCAGCACACGATCCTCCAGCGGGGCAGATTCAGGTATCTCCGTCCCCTTAGGGAAGACCGATTCGAGCGCATGACGAATCTGAGCGTAACGGAAGAACTCCGTACCACGCAGCTTGAACTCGGCATGTAGGGCCACAAAGGACTTCACCTGCCCCTTAGCCCAGAGGTCCCCCATCCTGGAGATACCAATGAGGTCCCACCTGTCAAATCCCTTCGTATTCCACATTTTGCCAAGTTGATCCGATCCAAATAGCGGGGTAGCCAAAGTCAAACGATCTTTCCATCCCAATGCACTAGTGGCAACCTGCCAGACACGCACAGCCGTGCGCGTCGGCCCTGTCAGAGATCCCACTACCGACTTGGAATACAATGCCCTATAGTAATTACCTCCGGGGAGCAGCCACCTATCCATAGCGAAACCTGGGTGCGGCCCGGGGCAATACGTACCATGGTTATTCGCCCCCAACTGCGATGCCCAATAATGCCGTTTGATATCGGGAAGAGCAATGCCCCCATCGTACCAGGGAAGCGTCAATTTGGTAAGTGCAATTCGGGGCCTACCGTCCCACAGCAACTTCCTCTGCAGATCCTCTACAACACGAAAGTAGCTACTAGGGACCAAATCAAGGGTGTTTTGTAAGGCATACAAAAAATGGGGGAGGGACATCATCTTAAAAAAGTGCCGCACGCCCGAGCAAAGAAAGCGGGAGCTTTCGCCAGCCCGCCACGTCCCGTCTCAACCGCGCCATAGGAGGGAGGAGGTTTTTATCATACCGGATCAAGGGGTTCATTGAAATACAAATACCAAGATATTTGAACCCCTGCTGTGCAATCTGAATAGGACAACCACGCGGCAAAACCGGTGCATCACCACTGAGCACATAAAGGGAGGATTTCGCCCAGTTAATGACCAAACCAGAATTCTTACCAAAAGAAGCCAACACGTCACACAATACTATCAGGGATTTTCTGGGGGAGGTACGATACAGTAGGATGTCATCCGCGTACAAGGAGATACGAATCAAGCATAATTGTTAATTTCTTTTCTCACCTCACCTCACCATTCCACTTTCCATTTCTCTTTAAACACAAGTAGATATCCGAAAAGCAAATCTAGAATACACTTAACTTTACATTGCATACTATAAGCAAGTGAGCAGCTACGTAAGTGGTTATGTCAGTGTGTAAGAGGCTGTGTAAGTGTCTGAGTATGGTTGTATAAATGCGTATATAAGTGGCTGTACAATGGGTGACTGCTTCAGTGCCTCTATGGGTGTGTTACTAGATATGTAAGTAGCAAGTTGCTGTGTGGCTGTATGACTGGGTGTGTTAGTGTATGTATGGGTATTTAAGTGGCAGTATGGATTGGTAATTGGCTGTGTTAGTGGGTGTTTGGGTGCTTAACTCTGTGTTCAAGTGGCTCTGTTAGTGGTGGATACATAAGTGCTGTGTGGGTGAGTGAGTGGATGTCTAAGTAGCTGTGTGACTAGGTATGTTATTGTCTGCATGGGTGTCTAAATGGGTATTTAAGTGGCTGTATGGATTGGTAATTGTCTGTGTTAGAGGGTGTTTGGGTGCTTAACTGTGTGTGCAAGTGGCTCTGTTAGTGGTGGATACATAAGTGCTCTGTGGGTGAGTGAGTGGAGGTGTACGTTTATTTGTTATTTTATTTGTATTTAAACCAATTTTCTATAGCGCGAACATTACCCGAAGGTGTCAGAGCGCTTTACATAAGAACCAGTTGCGATACATAAGGACTTAGGATTACATGAATTACATAAAAGATACAAACAGAAAAAAATTGCAAATGTACAAGTGGTAAAATCACACAAGGAAGAGATACACGCAGAAAAAATTGCTGTAGAGTCACACAAGGAATGAATGAATGAATGAAAGAAAATTTATACCGCGCAACTAAAACCCGAAGGCATCAAGGCGCCTACAAAATAAATCTTAAAAGGCAGAGGCAAGACTACAGGTATGCTTTGGCAAATAGTCGTGACTTCAAAGCTTTCCTAAAGGACTTAATTTCAACGAGGAGAGCATTCCACATTTTAGGTGCCACTGTGGAAAAAGCTCTGCCACCCCATTTGGCTCTGCGAATGCGTGGTACAGATAACAAAGATTTGTTAGCGGAGCGTAAGTTTCTCGAGGGGCAGTAGGGGGCCAAAAGAGCCCCAATCCCCACTGACCTATTTCTCGCTAGGGCGCCAAAGGTAAGGCACAGGATTTTAAAAGAAATCCTGTCCTCAACAGGTAGCCAATGCAAAGCCTTCCTGGCAGAGGTGGCCGATGCACGTTTGGGCAGATCCAACACAAACTTAGCTGCCGCATTATGGACCAGCTGGAGGCGCTGCAGCAGCCCCCTACTGAGACCTGCATACAGCGCATTATAATAATCAAGTCGGGAGCCAATAAGAGCAACCACGACTTGCTTTCTGGCCTGCTGAGATAAGTAGTGTTTGATTCTCCTCAAGATGTGAATTATGCCCCAACAGGTAGAGACTGTTCTGTTCACCTGCTGACGCATATTGAGGGTGGGCTCAATCAGGACTCCTAGGTTTTTTGCAAGAGCGGTAGGTATCGGACACGCTCCCAAAGAGGCAGGCCACCAATTTGCCGACCAGATGTCCTCTTTTCCCCCAAACACCAAAATCTCCGTCTTCTCCCCGTTCAATTTTAATGAATTGTAAGTCATCCATTTAGCGACTGCCTCCAAACAGGATCTAAAATTGGAGGCAGCCTCATTAACGGGCTGAGAGAGGGAGACCAGGATCTGGGTGTCATCGGCATAGGACACTACCTCCATCCCAAAAGATCTTATCAACCTGGCAAGTGGGGTCACATAGATGTTAAAAAGGGTCGGACTTAATGCCGACCCTTGGGGACCCCACATTGCACAGACAGGGATGGAGATAGAAACTCCCCCAGCATCACCCTCTGTTCCCTCTGGTTTAGGAAGGAGGTCAGCAAGTCAAGAGCGGACCCCTCCACTCCAATCTCCCTCAGGCGAGATGTTAACACCGAGGGAGAGAGGGTATCAAATGCAGCAGTGGGGTCTAACAGGATAAGGAGGGTGGTCTGGCCGCTATCAGCTCGAGTGCGGATATTATCCAACACGATGGTAAGGGCCGACTCGGTGCTATGCTCCCTCCTAAATCCGTGCTGCGAGTGATCTAATAAGCCAGAGTTCTCCAAAAAGGCCGCAAGGTGCTTATTAAGATGTGTTTCAAGCATCTTTGCGGGAGCAGCGAGATGGGGCGAAAGTTTTTTAATACCCCAGGGTCGAGTGTTGCCCTTTTAAGTAATGGTTTCACCACAGCCCTTTTCCACTGCTGAGGGAAGGTACCAAACCTCATTGCCCCATTCATGATCTCCAGAAGGGGAGGTAAAAGGGTCTCCTTACACTGCCTGAGAAGGGTGAGAGGACAGGGATCCAAGGGGGAGCCTGATCTAGTCTTAGAAAGCAGGTCCTCAAGTTCCTGAGATGCAAGGGGAGTAAAGGATGCCAAATGTCCCAAAGGAGCAGCTAGAGCAGGCTCAACGGAACCAGAGGAGTCCGCAGTTTCGGCCTTCTGAAGCTCTAATGCCGAATACAGATCAGCAATCTTCGCCTGAAAGAAAGAGGCAATGTTCAAGAGATACAAACAGAAAAAATTGCAAATGTACAAGTTGTAACGTCACTCAAGGAAGAGATACAAACGGATAAACTCTAAGAGTCACATAGGAATGGTAGAGAGTACAGGTCTACTACATATACTAGTGGTTAGAGTTATCTCTATATACATGTATATACAAATAGTGGAATTTGGGAGGGATACAAGGGTATGGAGAAAAGGCAAATCAGAGGATCGTCAAGGGGGAAAAGAGGGAAAAGGGTAAAGGACAAGGGAATGGACAAGATGGCGGGTCAGGGTCCAGAGAAAAGCAACCGAGACCAACAGCAAAATGGCGGGCAGGACAAAAGTAGAGAAGTCCATGAGAGTGACCCAGTGAGTTCTTAAGCTGCAACGGAGTCAAGGGAAACTGCTGGGACCTCGCTGCCGCAGCAGCGGTCGGTCCTTACACTGGGCCCCCCTGCAGACTAGTCCAGCGGTTTATCCTGTTCCCAAGACCTTCGGGACACGACCCTGGATCGGAGCCTGCACTGGCCTCCCTGCACATTGGTCCGGGGATCGATCTCGTACCCTGGACCTTCGGAACACGACCCCGGGCTTCCCTGCGTTGATGCTCCTAAAGCACCCCTTAGACGACCGGGTGTTATTGTCATCGCCCCCGGAGCTGCGGCAGGACGGTGAGCACGCCGTGATGAATGTAGCACACGGCTCACCGGCTCCTCTCCAGGCCTAAGGAGCACGCCCCGCCGCAGTCCTCCAACCTCCGCCACCGGGATAGTTCAAACTTGCCAGCTGTGAATTGTGACCCACGCCAATGCGGGAATCAGTCCAATCTTCCTTGCGAGGCCGATGTGGAGGTCCCCGTGATGACGACTCGGCGCCGACCCACCCAGCAAATTGCGCGTACCTCCATGATCCGGGGGAGGTGAGTCGGGATTGGGAAGGACTGTGGGGTCCAGAGGCTGCTGTCCCATTCCTGCAGTCGTTGGTGCTTTACTCCCCTGCTGCCTTGCGGGGTGCTCCGTGTCTCGCTGTCTGATTGTGTATGAGAGTGGCTGTATGAATTTGTAACTAGGTGGGGTGGGTGGCTGGATGTATAACTGGGTGTATGGGTGTGTAAGTGTATGTTTAACTGACTGTCTGAGTGCAGGGCACATGCATGGCTGTATAGGTGTGTGAGTGGGTGTTTGAATGACTATGTAAGTGGTTGTATAGGTGAGTAAATGGTGTGTGAATGGTTTTATGGGTGTGTGACTGAGTATGCAAGGCATTTTCTGGCTACATGAGTGGTGGGTACAAAAGTGATTCTGTGGGAGTGTAAGTGCCTGCTTGACTGTGTGAGTGGATGCAAATTACATACTATATAAGCAAGCACCCACATCTAATTTCAAACACATTACTTTATACTGACTTAATAAAATAACTATATTTTCAGTGTAGCAATTCCTCTTCCTCCTTTGCTGCTCACTATATTTGTAGCTAATGTTTTCATCTAACCTCCTTTCTGTGGGGTAGTGAACATTGTCCCACAGACTCTGCCTAGCTCAGAAGCTTGAATCAAGGCCGAAAAACTGTGGCTGTTCCAGGCCCGGGCGATTGCGGGTCTCGCCTTGTGGAAGGTGCCCTTTCTAAGGCGGCCAGATAGACCACCAAGTCTCAGGAGATCCCCAATCACAAATACAATGCTTAGAGTCTGGGACTCGGTGGCAGTTACACACGGACTCACTTCCTTTCCCTCACCCTTGACACCTATCTTTGACAATCCTGAATTCTCACCTGGGCTTGAAGAACGAGCGTTCCCACAGTGACAGGCTATGGACTGCAAATCAGCGGGGCAGCTCTTGAATGTATATGGTTCCTCCCGCTTGCAGAAGTGTAACAATCCTTCACCATCACCGCGCCGCAACGCTATCAATACTTCCAAATGCGTCACTGGCTCCTCCAGCCTGAGGTGCGACCGTTGGTTCAGAGAAAGCTCACCACCTATGAGAAATGGCTCATAACCAAAGTTTCAGATAAAAAGATGATCTCTGAGCTGTATGATATACTGCATCGACCAGCTACTTCCTCACCCTCCGCGGGGCAGAGGCGTTGGGCGCTGTAACTCGGGAGAGAGCTAACAGAGAAAGAATGGCGTAATATATACTTTCGAGCTAATCACACAGCTTGCAACACAGCTAGTAGGGAAGTGGCGGTCAAGCTGGTCACTTACTGGTACTTAACTCCGGTCAGGTTGAATAAAGGGAACCCCGATCGAAGCCCGACCTGTTGGCGGGGTTGTGATGAAGAAGGTGCACTGACTCATCTACTTTGGGACTGTAAGGAACTAACGGATTACTGGGGTACTATTCTGGACGACAATGACAGGCAATTTGAGACAGAAACCCCCTGATTACCTGCCTACACATTACTAGGGCTCCCCAACCCACTCACCTATACCCTGAAATTGATTAAAGGAAAACAGATGGTCCTAGCGCTGGGAGCAGCCGTTCAACATATCCTCTCTCTATGGGGCACAAAGAGACACGACCGACCCACACAGGCTGGCTACACAAATGATGGTATATCATAGGCATGGAACGTATTCAAGCTACCCTGACGAACTCCACAGACTCTTTCAGGAAAATATGGCGCCCCTTGCTGTCTTTACTGGCGCTTGAAATGAACGAGGTGACATGCCCCAAATACCTTCGTCTCCTTCGGCTCACCGAAGTGCAACATCCGGATGAAGTCCCTAGATCCACTTATTAATCGACAACCCCCACGTAAGATTTTTAAGAGACTTTCGCATAGCACACCGGTTCAGGGAGGGGGAGGGGAAAGGGGGTTTGGGGTTCATGGGAGTTTTGTATCTTATTCATTCTTCACTGTCTTGAAATATTTACCCGGACCAATCCCATGATGTCCCTTCTTTGCATGCACCTCCCCACTCGTCCACGGAAGAATTCCTGGGACTCCTTAGTGTGTGCAGGGGTCGGTTGGTATGGGGGGGAACGGTAAATCTGAGATCACAATGTGGGTTTGTCTAAAGTACTCATGCTGATTTTACATGTTTGCAAACTAATAAAAAATAGAGTTAACCATAAAAGCATGAATCAATGTGATAAAGTTAGTGAAGATTATGTACAGCTACAACTCCACACTTCTAGATCAAATGACATTTGGCAATCTCCACAAGATCATTTATTCTCAATATAATTAGCCGACTCCGATTAATCATACGACCTTGGTCATTTCCACATTCATCTGCCGACATCACACTTAGTCTTCCTTGCTATCCCCTCAAATGTTTCCCTAATTGCGAATCCTGTCTTCCACGATCTTTAAAGATATATTCACCAAGTATCTATTGTTTCTCCTCCTCAATGTCAATGCTATGTCTCATATAGATAACCTTTGTACCTATAAGCAATGCGTTTTTAATATGTATTTACTCATGAAAATTTTATAAATAAAGTTTAAAAAGAAATAATAACCTGCCTTCTATTTTGCCTTTTACTGTAGTGTCTAGAAGCTACACATTTTCTTTCAGCTTATATAAACTCAGTTTTTTTTTAAAATATATATATTTTTTATAGCACAACCCAATTAACATACCTGTAAAATCTATTTGCTGTTGTCCAACTTTTATTTTAATATCTGGTTTTCCATTGCAAATCTCAACTCAGAAATATGGCAATCCTCCTCCACTCTCAGTGTAAAAATACAAATAATGGTTACCCTTCCCACTGTGCTCTCACTCATACTCCTGTACTTAACAAATCATAGACTTACTTTCATCTTTTTCTTATACCACTTCTAAATGGTTACTCTGTTTTTTTAACCCTTTCAATGTTTCCTGTAAAGAAGCCCAATGTGGTAGGTTTTTTGCAGATCCGCAGATCCACCTTGGGGCTCAGCGTGGCCCTCATGTGTGACCGCAGTGGATCCATGGACCAACACAAAAGCACTTAAAAGCATTAAACAATCTACTGTTAATGGTTTTCATTGATGTTTTATTTTGTAAAATATTGTCAATTACAAGACATACACTCCCCACTGAGCAATGTACACTAGTCTGCTTTTGCGTTTCACACTGCAGTCTCTTTTTCCCTTTCCCCACACTCTTTAGCTCCGTTTACATAGTAACTATGTTTTCAATAGTCTCTGCCTACCAGTAGGTTTAAAGTTCACAAGCCTTTCTCTCAACAGCATACTACCTTCACATTAACTATAGCAGGTGTGGTTGACTGCAATTCCAAGCATATCTCAAACAACATAACTTTATTTTTATTTTTTCAAAGCCAATCACAGGGTTAGTTACTTTTTTTATTAAAGTCACTTCCTAGTTTTAGTGGTCATAGTCTGGATTGCGGGCCATAGTTTTGTGTTTTGGGCCAGAGAGAGTGCTAGAATGAAAGGCATTGACAAGGACCTGGATTTACTTGATGTAGTCACAACTCAAGTTGGCCAGAGATTGGCACCAATTGCTGCCTTTGGTTGAAAGCATTGCAGATTTCCAGCATTCAGACCTCATGATTCTGCACTGTGGTGGCAATGACTTAAGCACAATTACTGGGGTAGGACTGGAAATCCTAATGAAGGATACCTTTGGTAAATTAATGTCAGTGTTTCCACATGCTGCCTTAGTGTGCTCCAACATTTGCCAAAGACAGAAGTGGCAGTGGTCACCCCAGTTATTTCTGCAGATAGCGAAAACCAGGAAACATGTCAATAAAATGCATTTCTCTGAGACCACACATGAGCTGCATATACCATAACAACATACGCTTCAACATGGACCGAATATATTAAAAAGATACTGCCAACAACTTAAAAGACTGCATCCTGTTCTACGTGTAATTGTCATCTACACACCAACAATACAAAAGTTCTTTTCAGAGCCAACCCTTTTCCCAAACACTAGTCTTTTTGTTTTCAAATCCTTTTTTCTAATTTCTGACTCGTATCTGCGGATCCTCGGCCGACAGAGGGTTTCAGCTGGATATGTTGCATGCTGATATGCAGCGAATCCGCACATCCGTTCCCAACAAAAGCACACATTCAATACAGAACAACACATTTAATAAAAACATAGCCAATTAAAATGTATAATACTGTATCACTGCCTGTGAGTAGTATGTAACTGAGTGGGTATGTGAGGGGCTCTACGGGTATGTGAGTGGGTGTATTGTGGCTGTGTGGGTGTGTGAGCTGCTGTCTAGTGCCTATGTAGGTGGGTGAGTGGTTTTCTGAATTTGTGGGTGGGTGTGTAAGTGGCTATATGGGTATACGAGTAGGTGTGTGGGCGGTTCTGTGAGTGTGTAAGTGGTTCTGTGACTGGATGTGTGAGTGGGTATGTGACTGGCTAAGTGGGTCTGTAAGTGGGTGTATGGGTGTGTGAGTGGTTTTGTGGGTGTGTGAATGGTGGGTGTCTGTGGGTGTGCTAGTGCTTGTGTGGTCTGTGAATGGGTGAGTGGTTCTCTGGGCATGCAAGTGGATGTGTGAGTGGGTATGTCAGTGGCGTTGCTGTATAGGTGTGTGTATGGATGTGTACGTGGCTGTGTGAGTGGGTGTGAGAGTGGTTCTCTGGGTCCCTGAGTGGATGTATAAGTGACTGTATGGGTGTGTGTATGGATGTGTGGGTGTGCGAGAGTGTGTGTGAGTGGGTCTTTGAGTGAGTGTATGTGTTTTTTATTTGGGGTCTGTATCCACTACGGATTCACACGGGGGGCGCGCTGAGTGCCGTGGTGGATCCGCGGGCCCTCATGCACCCCCCCAAAAAAAGTTGTCTCACAATTTCTTCCCCAGGAAGTGTTCCCCACAGACTACTCCATGAGTCCCATGGGGTCAGGATACCTCTATCCTGACCCCTTATACCCTATTTCGACTTTATTTTCTCCCCAAAACCGTGTCTCTATTCACAAAATGACGGGCAAAACTTTTCTCTCAGGTTGTGGCCACCCAATCATGGCATTGCTTTGGTGCGTGAACCAACAAAGAGTTCTGATGAGAGAATAAGATGCATAAGCATGAAGCTTTCGCAATTGAGCAAAGGGCATTTCCAGCTGGAAGGTATTCTCTGATATAAATCAGCAGACATATTTTTTTAAGGAAAAGAGTTAAAGGGAATCTCTCCTGAAGAATGGTAAGCTTATGGATCTCAGTAAAGGGTCCAAAGTGCTTTCAACTACTAGGGTATACGAGTAGGTGTGTGGGTGGTTATGGGAGTGTGTAAGTGGTTCTGTGATTGGGTGTGTGACTGGCTGTGTGGGTTTGTAAGTGGCTGTATAGGTGGGTGTATGGGTGTGTGAGTAGTTTTGTGGGTGTGTGAATGGTGGGTGTATGTGGGTGTGCTAGTGCTTGTGTGGTCTGTGAATGGGTGAGTGGTTCTCTGGGTATGCAAGTGGATGTGTGAGTGGGTATGACAGTGGTTTTGCTGTATCAGTGTGTGAGTGGATGTGTAAGTGGCTGTGTGAGTCTGTGAGTGAGTGTGTACGTGGCTGTGTGAGTGGGTGTGAGAGTGGTTCTCTGGGTCCCTGAGTGGATGTATAAGTGACTGTACGGGTGTGTGAGTGGGTGTATGGATGTGTTGGTGTGTGAGAGAGTGTGTGAGTGGGTGTATGTGTTTTTTATTTGGGTTCTGTATCCACTACTGATTCACACAGGAGGCCGCGCTGGGTGCCGCGGTGGATCCGTGGACCCACATGTGCCCCCCAAAAAAGTTGTCTCACAATTTCTTCCCCAGGAGGTGTTTCTCACAGACCACTCTATCAGTCCAATGGGGTCAGGATACCTTTATCCTGACCCCTTATATCCTATCTCTAAATTATTTTCTCCCCAAAACCGTGTCCCTATTCACAAAATGATGGGCAAAACTTTTCTCTCAGGTTGTGGCCACCCAATCATGGCATTGCTTTGGTGCGTGAACCCAACAAAGGGGCAGATTTATGAAGGCCTTGCGCCGCCGGTGCGTCACCATGTTAAAAATGACGCACCGGCGGCGCAAGGCCTTCATAAATCTGCCCCAAAGAGTTCTGATGAGAGAATACGATGCATAAGCATGAAGTTTCGCAATTGAGCAAAGGGCATTTCAAGCTGGAAGGTATTCTCTGATATACATCAGCAGACATCAAAAGAGTTAAAGGGAATCTCTCCTGAAGAATGGTAAGCTTACGGATCTCAGTAAAGAGTCCAAAGTGCTCTCAACTACTAGAGCCAGATTCCAGAAAGTGAACGTGTGTGAATGAATCTATCTACTCTAGGAACATGCTAATATAAATCTGTAAAAACACAAATTGTAACATCTGATACATTCCCCGTTCTCGTTGTCCAATAGGATTTAAGATACATTGATCTAAATGTGAGGTAATGTGAATCACCTGTAGGAATCAGAAAACCATCCAAGACGATTTTGATCTCACATGGAAGACCTTGGGTTTTTCTGTTACATCTCAAATACCTATTCACTAGCTAACAGGGGACTACTGTAAAGTTAAAACATCTGCAGTGGGAGAGAAATACATATCATCCAAAACAAGAGTTCAATGTGAAAAATAGGCCTTTAAATGCTAATGTTTAAATCACTGTTAGTATGGCATCCGTTGATGGGCTAACTTAAATCAACATCTTATGTTATTGCCCGTATATGCGTTCAACAACTAAGTATGACTACCCACTACAAATTTTGCATTTATTATACATGAGTTATTTTGCACAAACTTTGGCACTTTCCATTTGAATGTGTTTCTATTTTTTGAATGAAGGGATTCGCTCCAGCAAGGGCATCTAAAAACTTATGTTGGCATACGTTAGTAATAGCCAGTGTTTCCGGGTTAGACGAACACCAATGAATTTCACTAATTGCAGTGCACTAAAACATCCCCCCTAATCTCACTTGCATGTGAAGCTGTAACGATTCATATCCCTGCTTCTCAAATAATGTTTTCACTCGTAGGCTTGCCTTGGCTGCACTGAATAAATATGAGCAAGCAATAACCAGCTACCAAAAGGCACTGGACCTAGAACCGGAAAATGACACCTACAAGTCAAATTTAAAGACTGCACAACAAAAATTGAGAGAGATTTCAAGCCCTGTAAGTTATGCAGTTGCATCTGTTCGCACTTTAAAGCTCTCATCATTACTTTCTGACCCTGACATTGCTCTTCATTTCAGACAGGGTCTGCATTTGGATTTGACATGGCCAGTCTCATCAGCAACCCAGCCTTCGTTAGCATGGTGAGTAATTTACGGAATAGGGAGAGAGTCGGGTTCACTATGAAATAACTGTGAGGACAAAGTGCAGCGTATCCAGAGGAGCACTTACTGAAATGTAACAACAAAGGAGGAAAAGCAGATGATTATTCCGGATGTTATGAGAGTGAGAGTTTTAAGTTAATGTCCTACGAAGCCCATGCAGCCAGAAGAAGCGGGTGTTGTGTTGCAAGGAAATGAAAGATACTTAGTCCAGAGGTGTAGTTCAGGATCTCAGCTTTATTCTTCAAGTAGGATCCATATTAAGTCTCATGCTAAGCCTCATACAATGCCCCACCAGGAGCAGCCTCCTTGCTGCTCAGCCCTTCCACACCAACTGATTCCTTTTCCCACTCAAACATTCTCAACATTCTGATGACATCACATAGACTTAGCAGCAAGGCAAAGGCAACAACTTAGAGGATGCATTAATCACTTACTAGATTACAACATCTTTCTATGTCGAAGGAGCCCGTTAAGGAACGGGCCATTATAAGCCAGCCGTACTGAGACTAACCATCATTTGAGGCATGCTGTACATATGATCACAGTGATTCTTTATGAACGGCCCAATGTAGGAACATTGATCTTCCTTGAAGTCAGCATTCATTGAATGGGACCCAATGGTGGTGATATAGAAATTGATTGACATAAGCAGCTTCTCATAACATGCAAAGAACCCAGGATGCATTTGTCATATCTCATCATAGTCAGTGCCTGGAGTCGTGCTTTCAGAAGGTTAGGAGGTTTGGAAATATTATTCTGGATATCTAGGACTTCGCTCCATAGTCTGATGGCTAGGCAGGAAAAATCCTCAATTGCAGACTTGGTATTGTTTGTTTTTGCGACCTTTTGTGTCAAACTTGATTTTCCTCTTTTTAGAGTCTGTCTCCCTGTGGTGTGGAGTTTTTCTTGCGGTTAGCATGGAGGCCAAGAGTGTAGCGCATTTTGTGTTGTACAGGTGAGCTTGAAATTGACACATGCTTCTAGTGATAGACAGTGTAGTTGCGTTAGGATTAGAGTTATGTGATCTGGTTTTCTTGTGTTTTTGAGACCAGTCGTGCTGCAGCATTAAGAAGGTTGTTAAGGAGTGAGACTGTGGAGTTGGATAGCCCTGATAACATTGCATTGCCTCTGTCTCTTTGGAAGAGTACTAGAACTTCAAAGATGATCTAAAGTCTTGGTGGGATGGAGTTCTTGATTTTCTTTAAGAGGTGCAAGTGGTATGTAGCCTTTCTTGACAGATTATTGAGATGCCTCAGTATAGAGGGCTCAAAGTCCTTTTGATATATTCATCCACCCCTCCTCTGTGGGCATACATCCAAATTGTGGTTCCGCCTCATTATTCATTTTCTCCTCCATGGCACTAGGCACCCCCCACCTCTACTGAATAAGGATCTCATACCATTGTTGATCAACATGCTTGCGCCTCAGGTATTCCTAGCCATGGAAAGTTTTAAAATGAATGATTACCCAACCTCATGCTCGTGTGTCACCTGAAAACCTTTAATGTCACTACTGGTACTTTTCCATCTCTTGTAAATCACTGAGTCAAGCACACTTCTGGTGGTAAGTAGCACTCTGAACACCATGGATGATAGCTCTGCTTGTTTTCATTGTACTTCTAAACCTTAAGTGACTTTTCACCCAGTTTAGATGGTGATTTCTGTTCTCTTCAGTTCCATTGACATTTTGGACAAAGTACTTTACTGGTTTTATTCTAGTGGGCAGGAACCAGTTTTTCAAATAAAATCAAAGTCTTTCCCAACTTCCTCGTGGCACGGAGCACTTCATTTATCAATTCTGTTGCAATTTATTTAATTAATACATGGAGACACTGGTAAGTAGGCTAACTGCTCAGAAGTATGCATTCTTCACTATCCTGAATGCACACAGCTGTGTTTTAGAGTGTTTTCAGCAAATGACATCCAACACCTGAAGCTGTGTCTTGAATCATTCCAATGTTGGGGGCTGCCAACATCCTAAAACTCAGCACAACAAATTCTTACATTCCTATTGATGTTGCCTCCCTGAAGCTATCCCAGTAACATTCCTTCACTTTCAGTTTATTTAGTCAAATATCTTGGATGTGTGGTCTACTCTATGTATAAGGTTCACATTGAGAACAACAACAAATTATAATGTCCCAATCTCAGTTACTCAAAAATAGACATTTATATAAATACCTGACTTCTTGTTCAATAGTTAAATCCTTAGTTGTTAAGAAACCCAATTATGCCTGTGCTAGTCTTCTTTTCAAGTCTGTTTATTGCATATTAGTTGTTATAAAGGCCATCTTCATTCTACTGACCACATAAAATCAAGATATATGATGCATGACAGTAAAAGTATCCTTTGCCCTATTGGCTGTCCTTGCACGCTTTTGGTGCCAGTCATTTTCAGTGGCCTAACTGAAGGCCCCTCTTCATGCTCCTAATTACATTTTGTTCATTTTGTTTGCTGAATATTGATTTTTGATGGATACTTCTAACCACATATTCCTGACCTTTAGAACATTCTCAGGCCCAGACTGGGTCAAGATTTTCAACAGCAATTGCAGCTAAATGCCAGTAGGCGGTGCTGTCAGGCACTGAATCAGCCATGCGCTGCCCCGGATATGACAACGTTGAGCACATATTTGTATTTATTTCTGTAATTTTATATAGCACGGACATGGCCCGAAGGCATCAAAGCACTTTATAACAGTAGCAGGGTACAAGTGTATAGCGAGTTACAGTGACAATAATTACATTCAGACATTTGCATCAGTAGATGCGACTAAGATGCGACTAGGACGATTGCAGCAGATTGGTCAGAGGTCGTACATGGTTCAAGCATTGATTAAGATAGTGGGGTCCGATATAGAAGGTAGCTCATATCATGGTGGAGAGAGTATATAAGTTTGGTCGAGGGTGATTAACCAAGGTGTCTGTCAAGTAGGAGGAGCTTGGGGTCCTTTTTGAAGGTGACGAGGCCGGTGGTTAGGCGGAGGGAGGGAGATAAGGAGTTTCAGATTCTTGTGGCACTAGTGGAAAATGATTGGCACATGTACCATTCTTGATTGAAGGTGGGATGTTCCAAGATCAGGGATTGGGCATTTCTGGAACCCCTATTTGCTCATAGATTTTCAGTTTCTGGTTTAGATAGAAGGGTGAAGAGGAGTGCAGTGCTCTTTGGGAAATGCAGGCGGTTTTGAATTGGGCCCTCGCTTTAATGGGAAGCCATTGGAGGGTGAGCAGGGCAGGGGAAATGTGGTCAAATTTCTTGGGACTTAAACAAATCGAGCTGCTGCATGTAGTGTTGCTCTCAGTGGTCCTAGGTGAACTTTGGGAATGCCTGAGAGAAGGGCAATTCCATAGTCTGGAGAGAACGAGAGACTGCACCACTGTATTGAGAACTTGTTCTGGAATCAATTGTCTGAAAAACCAAGCAGCTGCGGTTGGTGCAGGTGAGAGCGGTGAGGCAGCGGCGGGAGGGGGGAAGTCGACAGACAACGGAATAGGAAAAATTTAATAAATAAATCCTATTCTGTTGTATGTCAACCTCCCCCTTGCCCCCCCATTCCCCTGTCGGCGCTACCAGCACCAACCGCCGCTGGCCCCAAGGCTGCCTAAAATGGTGTTGTGCGCTTTTAGCCATGGCTGTGATCTGTCTGTGAAGATTGAGATTATTGTCAAGTGTAATACCAAGTGATCTAGCACTCTGGAAAATGGCAGGGCAACCATCCAGGACAGGACAGTTAGCCAACAATTCCCGTTCTGGGGTTTTTGCTTTCAGAGGAAAAAGCAAGAGGAATTCTATTTTAATTGGAATGATTTTTAGATGGTGGTTAGACGTCTAGTTTTTAATCTTTAGGAGAATGATTGAAAGGAGGGCAATGTCTTCAAGGGATGAGATTTTCATTTGTATTTCAGTGTCGTCAGCATAGAGGTGGAAGAGAATCTCAGAGTTTGTGAGAATAGCACATAGTGGTTATAGGTAGAGGTTAAAGAGGGTTGGGGAGGGAATCGAGCCTTGAGGGACTCCATGATATGCACTGACTGGTCTCAAGATCGATTTGCCAATTTTCACAGTTTGGGAATGTCTGTTTACGCATGAGGAAAACCAGTTTAAGACTGTGCCTCGACATCCCATGCGTCGTTCAAGAGTGCGAAGGAAGCCCAGATGGTTAACAGTGTCGAATGCAGCAGACAAGTCCAGGCAGACTAGGAGGCAAGGGTTACCGGAGTTGAGGATTCTAAGGGATTCATTGACTATTTGGAGGATCGCAGTTTCTGTACTGTGGCCTTGGTAGAAACCGGATTGGAGAGTGTCTTGGAGGTTGCTTGTTTGAATGTGTGAAACGAGTTGGGACGCTATGCAGCTTTCAGTCACTTTGCCCAAAAATGAAATTGACGCCATCCCTGCATGCTAATGGCAGTTCCTTTCTTTTGTGCCCTTCAACGTGGATCTGAAGGTATGCTCCCAAGCTTGATGGTTGTACCAAAGCCAAAATTTCAAAAGACAGCTTTCCATGGGGAAATGTCTCCCCTCGAGAAAGCAAGTCTTAAGCTGTGCTACAACTGCTGGACGCGAATGTTGAACTCAGATCAATGCGACATTTACCTATGGAGAGTTCGTTTTTGATTAAGAGTTGTGTGATAGCTGATTCCTTATTTACCTAAAGGCCAACAGGGAACCGGAAGTAAAACTCTATGTTGTGGAACAAGAACAGATTTTACAAAAATAATGCAATATCTCAGCTGTTGCAGGTAGAGGGTCCATTTCCATGCCAACCTTGCTCTAAATCTTCTGTTTAGTTTAAATCCAAGTCACGCCCTTAGCGCTAGAAGGCCAAACGAAATGTATCCTCACTTGCCACTCTCTTGCAGGTGAGAAACCTGCAGTCGGTACTCTGTCGCCCGACTCCTCTTGTGTCTTCTGTCTCTGAGTCCATTCCGGGGTTGGTGCTGGCATGCGCAAGTTGACTGGGCTGTCTGCGACCCTGCAGCAGTGAGAAGCTTTCAAAAAGGGCGTGCTGCAGATTTTATAGGCAATGATGGGTCCATCTGGAGCTCTTTTGGTCCCCATGGAACTGCGGGGGTCACTAGTTGCAATTCTGTCATCTGACGTTGCTGGGATTCATTTTAGTTTTCTACTTGCCTACACTTCCACACAGGCGCAGTGCCAACCGCGGCCCCAGTGGTACAAGTAAGAGTGGTTCACGGTGAGCTTAATTTAAAGAAACATTAATAAAGTTGGTGGTTTTCTAACCTGTCCAGGAATTTGTGGACGAGTCAGACATTCACCACATTCATTACTGTTTCTCTAAAACAAGACCAGAGTTAACCACTGTTGTTTGTACCTCAGTTATTTACCTATGGTTCTTGATTAGAAAATCGGGTATCACTTATGTTTATTAGCGTGCACATTTCAGATCCAGTCCAAACACCAATCTCTGTCCGGAGGTGACATTGGCCATGCTCAACCTATATTGTGCTATGAAATTACTAAAAGGCAGCCTTCAACATTGGAAGATATCTAGCCTCTCATCAGACTGCAGCACTACAGGAGGCTGTGGACCCTTTTTAGGTAGGATTCTGATGCAGTTCAGGGGCTTCAGGACCTGTCACTCGATGAACATGAGTCTGACAGTTTAACTCCCCTCTCCATGTACTGGTGCTGAATTATACCTTGACTTAACAAAATGCTAGTGGTTTAGACACCTCTCCTATGACTGAATTAAAATCTCCACCAGGCTTAGCCAAAGAGAAAAGCACTTCTTTTACATTTGTTCTCTGCAGGGCAGCGGAAGTATTTCACCTGCTGTGACTTACAACTGAAGCCAGAGCAAACTTGTTGACAGATAGCTTACACCTGGCCTGCCACATGTGAGCCTTTGCTCCCATTCAGGGATGCCCCGACACCCACTTTCATGCCCTCCTGGATGAAGCAGTGCTCATCTTTCCCAGTTAGTCTCCCAGTGTCTAGACGACTTAGCCTAGCCCCTCAAGACCTGGCTTTTCTAACCAAGAGCCCAAACTTGGAACTTGTAGTGGTCTTTGCATCCATGAGCAAGGTCAACTCACTCGTCTTTTCTTCTGCACTGCCAGATAGGCCATCAAATTGTGTCGACGCTTTTGACAAATGAGTATTCTCTTTTGCCAGTCTGGCTGTCTGAACCTTACATTCTGCTGTCTCCTAGGCCTATACACACATCGTTTGTGACATGGCCAGCAAATACTTATTTATTTATTTATTTCATTTGTAAAGCGCTCTGTCACCTTACGACATCCTGGCGCTGAGAGACTCAAAGTATATGGTAGAAAAAAGACAAGCAACGAAAAGGTGTAGGCAGCTAGTAGAGAGCAATACATTAACTAAGCTTTAGGGAATAACAGAGTTTTTAGCCTTTTCCTAAAGGGTAAGAGCTCACCAATATGTCTTACTTCCGGGGGCAGTCCATTCCACAGTTTGGCTGCCGCAACCGCGAAGGTTCTGCCACCGGATCTGTCTTTCCTATACCTAGCTACCTTTACCAGTCTCGCTGAAGCAGAGCGAAGATTTCTGATTGGGGCATACCACTCAAACTTTCTCTGTAGCGCACTAGGGCCCATCCCATGCAAAGCTTTGAATACAAGACAGAGAGATTTAAACTTAATTCTCTGTCCCACCAGCAGCCAATGGAGTTCTGCAAGAGCCCTGGAGGACGAGGAACGTCTCGGCCATCCCAGAGCAAGTTTAGCTGCGGCGGACTGGATTCTCAACAGTCTGTCCAGCAGGAACTTAGGAGAATCAAGCAAAAGGGCGTTACAGTAGTCCAGTCTACTCAAGACTGTACTCTGTACAACAAGGGCCCGTACTTGAGATGGTAAAAGAGGAAGAATTTTGCGTAGCGATCTAATGATCGCCAAGCAATTTCCCACCGTTTTAGTAACTTGTGCCTCCGTGTTCAGCTTGTTATTAAACAGGATGCCCAGATTACGAACCTTCTCCACTGGTCTCACATCCAATGACATTTCACTGGGCCAAAAGTTACTAGGCAGCACTGAGGGAATTCTATCAACGGGACAGAAAAGAATTTCCGTCTTACCGGCATTAAATTGCAAGGAGTTGGCTTTTAGCCACTGGGCCGTGTTACGTAGACAGCAATGAAACTCTTCAATAGAGGTAGATTGCTCCCCCTCCAGTGAGAGGATGAGCTGCGTGTCGTCAGCATAGTTTGTGATGCTAATCCTATGCTCTTTGACGACTGCAATCAGAGGTTTCATATAAGTATTGAAGAGTATCGGGCTGATAGCTGAGCCCTGAGGTACCCCATGAGTGATGTTAATCTGTTCAGACCGGAAGGGAGGAAGGGATACGGCCTGTGTCCGATCCATAAGAAAGGAGTGGAGCCATTGCAGAGCACGACCCTTCACCCCCACCTCCTCTAGCCTGCTCAGGAGAATTCCATGGTTAACCGCGTCGAACGCGGCAGACAGGTCAAGCAGGATAAGTACCACTGCCTGATTCCTGTCTGCCCGCGAACGAAGTTCGTCCATTACGGTCACCAATGCCGACTCCGTGCCATGGGCAGGCCGGAAGCCAAACTGAACCTCATCCAGTAGTCCATGCCGCTCCAGATAGTCGGATAGAGTCCTACTAACCACCTTCTCCGTGATCTTAGCGGGGAAGGGAAGAAGAGAAATTGGCCTATAGTTTATAGGACATGTTATGTTATGTTATGTTATGTTAAATTGGTTTTTGTAGAGCGCACGGCTACTCAAAAAGAGTGTCCCGGCGCTTTTATTTAAGGTAGGCTGCTAACATAACACATTAAAAAGAAAGAATACCAGATAAAAGAAAACACAAACAAACGCCCTACTGGGTGAACAACCAAGTTTTGAGCTCCTTTCTAAAAACTAATAAACTAGTGGCTCCCCGAAGTGTTAGAGGCAGAGAATTCCATAACTGGGGGGCCAGTAGTCCAAAAGACCGGCCTCCCAGGCGCGCTCTCTTCACTCGCGGGACCACCGCCAACCATAGAGATTCGGACCTCAGGGAACGGGCGGGTCGATAAAAGGCGAGTCTCCTTTGGATGTACTTGGCTCCCGTCGCATGGAGGGCCTTGTACGTCAAAGTCAAGGTCTTAAAGGCGATCCGCTTACGGATTGGAAGCCAGTGCAAGGTCCGGAGCAGACCAGTAGCACTGGTACGTCTATTCAATCCAAAAATCGCCCTCGCTGCAGCGTTCTGCACAACTTGGAGCCGCTGTAGCAGGTACTCTGGCAGGCCCAGGTATAGAACGTTGGATCCAAGGAGGTCTTTTTAAGCAGGGGAGTTACCAAAGCCTGTTTCCACTGCAACGGCACTACACCGCTATCAAGCGACTGATTACAAATTTGCCTAAGCGTAGGAAACAATTCCGTCTCAAAGGTCTTCCAGATTTTAACAGGGACGGGATCTAGAGGTGAACCAGATTAAATACCCTTTGCTACTTTGCAAAATTCCTCCATGGTCAAAGGCCCGAACCTGGTTAAGGCATTATCAGCATTGATGTCACAAAGGTCATTACGAATGTCCTTTGTTACTTTATCCATGTTCTCGTTATCCACACAATCCGGGATACCAAACCTCGGAAGCTCCTTGTCCTCTCCTAGCTCATTAATAATAGCTTTGATCTTATAATGAAAGAAGTTGGCTAGGTTGTTACATAGATCCTGGGATGAAGTTATCTGCTTTTTAGTACAGTCTGGGGTTGTGAGGTTCTTTAAAATGTTAAAAATGCACTTGGAAGCATTTGGAGCATTAAGGATCATGTTGGAAAAGTGTTCTGCCTTAACCCTGGATATCTCCTTTTTATAACATATAATCTTGGATTTCCATATATGTTTGTCCAAGTCATTGTAGTCCCTTCTCCATTTTTTCTCTGCAAGCTTGCAGTCCACTTTCATAGCTTTTAGAAGGTCATTGAACCAAGGCTCCGAAGGCCTACCTCTGGTTCTATGCTTTTTCAACGGGGCCACCACATCCAAATCTGCCAGGATCTTTCGCAGAAAGCAGAATAGTTCTTGCCTACTGGATTGGTGGCTAGAAAATAATTGTCTACCGCAAAAAGAGTAGTAGAGCCTCGCTTACGTAGGAGGGCCTTCCAGTCGCGACCAACATAGTTCTTACTAACCCCACTCAAACCATGGTTCTTTTTGGCCACATCCACGGTAAACTTAATTAAAAAGTGGTCCGACCAGACCAAAGGTAGGAGTTCCGTAATAGTAAGAAGATGCTCTTCCGAAAAAATCAGATCGAGTATGTGGCCTCCCTTGTGGGTTGCTTCAGTCACCTGCTGAAGAAGGCCAAGACCCTGAATTAAGGGGGTCATTCATCCAGAGGTTAAAATCCCCTAATATGACCACTCTCCAGTGAACAGCAACCATATTCCTAATAGTCTCTAAGAATGACTGTTGCAGCTGACCTGTAAAGACTCCAGGGGGCCTGTAACATATAATCCCTGTTAATACATGCGCGTGGACATCCTTAATGGCAAACCCCAACAGTTCCATTCCTTCACAGTCATCAATATCAATGGTGACCAAGTCCCAGGAGTCCTTATAAATAACCCCAATGCCCCCCCCTCTCCCACTCTATCTGGGCTTGTGACAGAATTTAAAACCAGGAGGACAAGCCAAACCTGATTCAACATCACAGTCCGGGCGAGTCCAGGTTTCTGTTAAAAACAAAATCTCCAGGCCATGATGTTCCAGCAGTAGCTTAGTTTCCACATAATGTTTAGGCAGAGATCTTACATTGAGGAGCCCACAAGACAACAGATCTCCACGAACAAAATCTGAAGTCGGGGTAGCAGTTGTAAAAAATCCAATGGTCCCCATACCTTTGCCCTGCACCCCTAATTCGCGTAGCTCAGCTCCACTGTACCTTATGTCGGGCCCTCCAGCTACATCTCCAGATGTTCCGGTGGGAGCGACAGCATTACTGGAACTAAGCGCGTCCCTAGCGTGGACGGGCGCAGACGGGTTTGCCTTTGGCGCGCCCGCTGCGCACGTCCGCTGCGCATACGTGCCATCATCTATTCTTATGCCCAGCCAGGTGGAAAAAGCTAGAGCGCTGACTCCCGAGACAGAGGGTCCGCTCGTACGGACGAGCCCGCACTCGGGAGAACAGCAGGGGCTGAACGACGTGTGGGAAATGAGCGTGAGTGAGGAGGAAAGTCAACCCCCCTAAAAGCCGCTCGAAAGGCGTGAGTTAGAATTTAAAATACACAGTTTAAAAAAATTAATGTTATTAATTCTGCCTCTTACAGCAACTAAAAAACAACATAGCCTAAAGGAGATATCAGCGACTGAAAAAGACCTTTTAGTTGCTCTCGCTATCCTCCACACACTTGTGAGCATCAGTAGTGCACGGCCTACACTTGCATGCTATCCTTGGCGAGTTCAGGAACGCCCTTGCCAAAGCGATTCAGGATGGACAAGATGCTGCAAAATAGGTCTTGTGGGCCAGCCCTGACACAGCAAACTGTGTAGGCCGTGCACTGGCACCAGTGTCATGAGCAGGTGTCATGTCTGGATGTGCGCTGCTGGGTTTTCCAGTGATGTTCAGGCATCCTTGATGGACATAACCTTTGATGGATCCAGACTCTTTGGAGAAAGGGCAATCTCTGTACAAAAGTGTTTTAAAGTTAGCTTCTTTATGGCCCACTCCCTAGGCTTTCATTTCACCGGCCTGCCAGTCCCCATCAACAGGATCTATAGGGATGTATTTCACTCTGCTGTGGGAACACGGCTCCTGGACACCTCCCACGGCTAACCCCCTGTGTCTGAGGAAGATCAAGACAGACCAGTTCCAAGTTATTTTAATAGCCCCAGATTGGCACAGGAGGGTTCAGAATCCCAACCTGTTGAGCCTGAGTATTTGCCTTCTGATCCATTCATTTCTTTAGGAGGACCTTCAGCTTCAGCAACAAGACACTGCCCTTCACCCAAATCTCCACAATCTGCACCTTTATGTGTGGTGATTGACTGGCGACAATTGAGTTATTTGGACTTGCCAGCTGATTTAGCGTATGTGGTTATTGCAGATAGGCGCTCTTCAGCTAAATCCATCTATTCAGGGCATTGGGAGAAATGTATGGCCTGGTGTTGGGGCTATCAGCTTGATCCTCTACAGACCAAGTTATCTGATGTTCTGTTGATTGTTTTATCTTTTACCCAGCAAGGCTTTGCAGTTGGCACAGTTAAACGTTACGTCAGGTCTTTTGGCCTTTTTATATTTGCCTGACCAACATTCTTTATTAAAGCCCTTCATTATGCCTCAAAGGAACTTTAACGTGTTCCTTATGTTTGTCCTTATGTTTGAGCCCCAGCACTTTTGCTCTCTACTGCTTTTCACTATCAATACAGTTTTTCTTATCGCTGTCTCTTCAGCATGCCATGTCAGTGAGCTGCAGGCACTGTCAGAACAACCTCACTACGTTCTTTCCTCACAATTGGTGCAGAGAACCCAAGCTTCCTTTCTACCAAATGTTGCATTACGCTTCTATGTGGATCAGTCCATCACCCATCCTCCTTTTTCCTATCTCCGCAACATCCCTCAAAAGAGGGTGAGAGGTTTCACCGGATTGATCTGAAGAGGGTCCTCAGTTTTTAGACTGAGCGCACAAAAGAATACCAAGTCGATAGTCAGCTATTCAAGGACTTTGCCAGTGCTAGAAAGGGGAGGCAGTACATAAACAGACTGCCGAGCAAGGCCATCCTGACAAACAATAAGATATGGGATCATTCCACCAGAACTACAAATGCTTCTATAATGTGCTAGATGTCTACCAGGCTGCTACATGGGCATCTGTACATACATTCACCAAACACTACTGTATCGACAGTCAAGTCAAAGGAGCGGGCCATTAAACCTGTTTGATTCTGCAAGACCTTTCGGTATGAGTCCATTCTTTAGACCCTCTACCTTTTAGGAGTTAGTGCTTGGGTATCTATTCGAAAGGTGAGGAAACTGCGGTTAGAAGTATCCATCAGAAGAACAAATAACTAACCTTTACTAATGCACTTTCATGTGGATACTCTAGCCACAGATTCCTCACTGACCCCCATCCTCCGTCTTCTGAGGAGTGGACTCAGGTGACTGTAAAAAGGTCCCAAGATAGTTTTGGCACACAGTCTCCTCCAATCTCTCATGATTTATCAGTGTCTGAGGGCGCAAAAAAGTGCAAGACGGATGTCAGCGCTCAGGGATGGCACCTATTTGTGGCTCCATGTAGTCAATTCCAGGTCAGGTCAAGGCCATTTTGGAGCCCAATGGTGCCACCTACCGGTGCACAAGAGCAATTGCTGTTGAAAAGCTGGATCCAGTCTCACGTCTTGCAATATTCTGAAGGAGAGGAATCTGCAGTTAGATAGAGTATCCACCAGAAAGAGCATTACAAAAACATGTCTTTGGAATGCTGGCCAAGTGATTAATATGAGGGAAATATAATTTCATGTATGCTAATGGAATGATATTGTTAAATTCAAGAGAGGCAGGGCTAAAATAGTACTAAAGGGTTGAAGGCTCAAAATTCAGCCAAGTGCCACTTTTTGCAATAGAGCTTTATGAGAACTAGAGAGTAACTTCATTGGTTAGATCACTGCAAAAGAAAGGGATCTCACAGACCCATACGATGCTGCAGCCATCAGATGCACTGTAAAACATTTTTAAAATAGTGCTTTGAAATACCGACATGTATGGGAGGATAGTGCTTAACAACATACGCTTCCATTTCTGCAAGATCTCCATTAATAATATTAATACACTTTTTATAGAGCGCATAGCTGCTCCTGTGAGGAGTGTACCAGCGCTGACCTGTCGGAAACTAGCTGAGGAGACAAACGGGAAAGGGGGTGGCCTAGAAAAGCCAAGTCTTAAGGCTTTCGCGAAACGGAGGCTCTGACGGGTATTGCCTCAGCCGCAGAGGAAGGTACTTCTAGAGTTTAGAAGCAAGTAAGCAAAAAGATCTACCACCAGCACGAGCTGTTTTGCTTCTGGGCACTTGCAAAATTAGTGCCTCTGTGGTCCTGAGGCACCTTCTAGGAGAGTATGGTGTAGAGTGTAGATACGTCGGCCCAGTCTTCCTATGGATTCCTTAACAGTCGCATATTATAGGATCCATAGTAACATGTAGTTGTATAACATTTAATTTGTCTTATCTTTACTAATAATAATAACTTTAATAATTGCAAGAAAAAGAGTGTTCTCTAGTGCTTAATTTGGGCACAGTGAGGTGTACAATTGGATACAGTGGCATAAGACAGTCACTTGTGAGCTGCAGTGTATTTACAAAGCGTTAACCAAGGGTGCATGAAACACTGGTTAACCTTTGGATAAGCAGTGCAGGTGTCTTGTAGGCCAACAACGTGCTCATATCACTGCTTTAAATTACAAGAAAGCATCACAGCATTTGATTGAGATAAGAGTTTAAGGTGGAATTTAATTTGCTTAATTGGTAAAAAAAAATTTAATTTTAATTACTCTTCTAATTTTGTTGTCCTCTGTTATGTGACACTGAGGTACGTCCTCTAAAGCTTGCAGGTTTTATACCTCGTGATGGTGACCTGGTTTGTACCAAACCAGCACAACTGCTGTTCTACTGTCATTAAGATGCGTCATCCGATGAAGGGATATGTTAATAAACAAAAGAAAATCTTTCTGTAAATTAAGACGTATTCTTTCTTTTGTAGGCAGCGAGTTTAATGCAGAATCCTCACGTGCAACAGCTGTAAGTGTTTACATTAAAGAGTGGTGGAATAGGATGGTGTTTGAAGCATTCCAGTGAATCTTTAGAACCTAACATGCTCACACCCTCCTCGATTGTTCCAGAATGTCAGGGATGATGTCCGATGCTGTTGGGGGCCCTGCTGCTGGTGTAGGTGGCCTAACAGATCTCTCACGCCTTATTCAAGCGTAAGTATGACAGCTTTTTTTATGCTGGTGCTTTAAAGCAAGGTGTGATTTCACAAAAAAGCAGAAACAATACAACATTCATAATGTTAGTTATTAGCGTTGTTAACAAGATGAGCATGTTAATAATTATCAATATTCTGACCTAGTACTTGTGTACAGTACTAAAAAAGCATTTATTACCAAGCTATTAGAGCAGCGCAATTTAGGCTCCACCCTTACATATTACAGAAATGCAATTATATATATGTAACATATATTATATTCACTGTGTGCCTTAACTTCATTAAAATGTGTGAACCATTTAAATGTATACACTAATGTTTAGTTTTAACATGTAAGCAAGTATTCTTTATTCACTTTTTTACACTTATATTTCAAATTATATTTGCATATGTGATCATGTATTATTTTACGCATATTTTACATTTATCCTTGACATTATATATGTCTGCATGTATAACCATGTATTTGCAGTAAATATTAAGTGCTCAGTTAAACTGAGCATGACTACAGTCCTCAAGTGAAATGCATTTTGCTTCGACAAAATGTTACCTTTTACTTTGCAGATGTATTATTATGAATCTCGTTAGCGAGAGAAAGGCTTATTGTTTGTATTAGACTGATGATAGAGATGCCTGGAGGTAAGAACTTAGCAGTGAACGTGGAGAATTAATGTTGAAAGGGATCGTCTGTTCATCATGTACCAGGACAGAGAGATGTTCAAGTTTGAGAACTGCAGTCTGATTTCGATGCAATGGGAAGCTGAAGGGCTGTAGCAGATGCACTTTTGCATCGATTTAGTTAGCTCCTGATGGTGTTAAAGGAGCTAAGAACGGATCGGAATCCCCTGTTACTTTTGAACTGGTGTTCTTACAGTTGGTATATGCTGAGATTCCTGTTACACTTTGAAAGGTACAAACTTCTCTGCCTGCCTTATTCTTGCAAGTGTGAAGGTTAATGCTAAACATTTATTACCTTTCCCAAGACTTCTACTTAAGTCTGATCACACCTTCTATGCTCGCTAAATAGAGACCCTTAATAGATGATCCTATATTTAACTTATGTTTAGAAGAGAGAAGGGAAGTTTCTTTATGAAACATCTGTTTGCTTTAATCTGTTTCTTTATTGTTGTGGCTATCGCTATTCTGTATCTTATTTTGTCGTGACCCAATTTACTAAAATACTTCAGCTTATCTCCTGTATTGCTGTCCTTATGTAACTTATTATTGGTTTGCATATATACTGGATTGATTGGTAATGTAAAATAAAACCCTTAACCAGTGGTGTGAAATTTAACCAAATATCTACTTGTCCCTGGGGCAGGTTGCTTTATAAACCTACTTGTCCTGTAACATAATCCCTTGCCTCCACGGACTACATCCTCCTCGGGGACTTGAACTTCTACCCCGAATACAACAACGACATCAACTCCATCACCCTGATCGACAACCTCGCCAACCTCGTACTCCAACAGCTCGTGACAGCACCCACCCATGCCGCCGGCCACACGCTCGACCCCATCTTCACTGCAAGCCCCCACGTCTATTTCAACCACACCACCGAACCCCAGTGGACTGACCACCACTGCATCCACTTCACCTACAGGAAGCCCACCACGCACCACCGCACCCAACAGATGTGTCAACGTTGCTGGAGCAAAGTCACCAAAGACCAGCCAACCACCACCCTCACCCAGGGCCCACCCGCCGACTCCACCGACCCCGCCACCGCCACCCGCAACCTCAGACAATGGATCGACGACTGCGCCAACACCCTCACCCCGCTTAAGACACCCTCAAACAGCCACACCAGGAAGAAAGCCACCTGGTTCACCGAAGATCTCCAGGCCCCCAAACAAACATGCCAAAAACTGGAGAAGAACTTGCTCCACGAACGAACACCGGACAGCTACGCAGCCCACAAGAACGCCACCCGCAGACACCATCGACTTATCAGAACCAACAGGAGAGCCTCATTCAAAGACCGCCTAGATAACAACGCACACAACAGCAAAGAGCTCTTCAACATCGTGAAAGAACTCTCCAACCCCAGCTCCAACACCAACAAATCCCGCCTTCGCAAGACTTTCTTCCACCGCAAGATCGCCGACATCTACAACAGCTTCAACGCCGCGACCGCCCCGACAACCACCGCCCCCACGACGACCACCTGCACCAACCGCCTTCTCTCCTGGACCAGCATCAACGACGAGGACACCAGCGAGATCATGAACTCCATCCACTCCGGATCACCGTTAGACCCATGCCCTCACTACATCTTCAACAAAGCCAGCACAGCCATCGCACCCCATCTCCGGAAAGTAATCAACAACTCCTTCGAGACAGCAACCTTCCCGGAAAGCTGGAAGCACGCCGAGATCAACGCCTTACTCAAGAAACCCAAGGCGGACCTCAAGAACTACAGACCCATCTCCCTGCTCCCGTTCCCGGCGAAGGTCACCGAGAAAATCGTCAGCAAACAACTGACCTGCTTCCTCGAGGAGAACAGCATCCTGGACCCGTCCCAGTCTGGGTTCCGCAGCAACCACAGCACTGAAACCGCCCTCGTCGCTGCCACAGATGACATCAGGACCCTGCTGGACAACAGAGAAACAGCGGCCGTCATCCTCCTGGACCTGGCAGCGCCTTTGGCACTGTCTGCCACCACACACTACAAACACGCCTACACAACGCCGGGATCCACAAGTAGGCCCTGGACTGGACCACATCCTTCCTCTCCGTCAGAACTCAGAGCGTCCGCCTCCCCCCCTTCCGCTCCAATGCCACCAAAATCATCTGCGGCATACCCCAGGGCTCTTCTCTCAGCCTGTTCAACATCTACATGGCACCCCTTGCCCACATCGCCCGACAGCACGACCTCAACATCATCTCCTACGCCGACGACACCCAGCTGATCCTCTCCCTCACCAAATACCCTCACACCTCCAAAACCAACCTCCACGAAGGAATGAAGGCCTTCGCCGAATGGATGAGGAACAGCCGATTGAAGCTGAACTCAGACAAGACGGAGGTCCTCATCCTCGGCTCCACCCCCTCAGAATGGGATGATACCTGGTGGCCGACAACACTAGGAACAGCCCCGACACCCACCGACCACACACGCAACCTAGGGGTCATTCTCTCCATGACTAAGCAGGTCAACGCCCTCTCCTCATCCTGCTTCAACACCCTCTGAATGCTCCTCAGGGTCTTTAAGTGAATCCCCGACGAGAAGAACAGACACGCAGGCCCTCTTCACCAGCAGGCTGGACTATGGAAACGCCCTCTAAGCAGAAATGTCGGCCAAACTCCTGAGACTAATGCAACGCATCCCGAAAGCCTCGGCACGTCTGATCCTCGACATCCCCTGCCGCAGCCACATCACACCCCACCTGAAAGACCTGCACTGGCTCCCCGTCAACAAGAGGATAAACTTCAAGCTCCTCATCCACGCACACAAAGCTCTCCACAACACCGGCCCAACATACCTAAACAGACGACCCAGCTTCCACAACCCCACCCGCCAGCCTCGCCCTTGCCACAGTCCCCCGCATCCGAAGAACGACCGGCGGCGGCAGATATTTCTCCCACCTCGCCGCTAAAACCTGGAACACCCTCCCTAAGACCTACTGGCCTTTAGAAGACTCCTCAGGACCTCGCTCTTCGATCAGTAACAGCAGCACCCCCCTACTCCTCCCACCACCCGCCCCCCAGCGCCTTGAGACCCTCACAGGTATGTAGTGGGCTTTACAAGTGTCGTGATTGATTGACTGATTTGACTGATAGTTTAGATCCCACTGAAGGGCACGTTGGACAATATGTTGCCATTGTACTATAAAAAGCAAAACTTTAACTGATATCATTATGTGAATGTTGGCTACTGCTTTGTGTCTAAAAACATTGTGTTACTTGCTGAAAGTGTTTGGTTTACATTCTCTTCATGAACTGTAGATGGTTTTCTGTGATATTTAGAAGTCATGGGAGGACTCCACAATAGCAGACACTATACTCCGGTTGTCCTCCTCCCCTGTTTTAATTTGGTTCATCGTGGTGAGATCAAACTGACTCTATCGAACTTGCACAATATAACATGCCAGTGTAGTCTGCATGTAGTGGAAGCCAGAAACACAGATTACATTTGTTGACAGATTTATTGACATTGGTGATTTTAAGTTGGGTTAGGTAAGGTCCCTGAGTTTGTGGTTCGATTTTAGATGTGGGGTATACACAGTGAGCAACCCAATATACCCTTGAGGGCTTGGGTAAAGAGATAAAGGGGTAAGAAGTGCCTGCAAGGGAGTTTGTTCCAAAAATATTTAAATCTTTTCTCAAAATTTTAGAGAAGACAATTCAATGGTCCTAGTGAAAATTAATTTAGTCAGACAAAAGTATTAAATTCTCAATAAATGTTCACATATAAATACATTGAACATAAAACAATAAACAAAAACAACAATGACAATAGGTGCATATGCAAGTCTTGAATTTTATCAGAAAATAAGTCACAAGGGATTTAAAATACAAATATATACACACAGGAATACAGGAAGAAAACAAGGATTACAATTAACTCCTCTGTAAAACCTGAGCACACATATCCTATTTGTAAAGATTATTAATTCTCGTAATGATTTCCCAATGGGCATGCCCACGTGCTCTCACCATCAAAGAAATCAGAGCAGCCATCCAAAGTGACCTCACCTTAGCCAAAGTGGTAGACTCTTTACGGAAAGCTCCTGGGAGGATTTCCTGCCAGACGCCAACAAGTGGAATGAGCAGGACAGAGAACGCCTAGGGAAATTATGAAAAGTATGAGATGAGTTAAGCTCAACAGCAGAAGGCCTAGTGCTGAGAGGATCTGAATCGTGATCCCGGTGAGCCTCCAGGAGAGAGCGACAGCCCTTGCCCTCGAAGGACACTTAGGGACAGTGCGAATGAAGGAGTGCATGAGAGAGAAGGTGTGGTTCCTAGGGCTGGAGGCAGCGATAGACGTCCTAGTAAGAAACTGCCGCCCTTGCCAGCTCACAAGCAACCAAGAGTCACTGGCTGCTGTGATAACTGAAGCACCAGCACCAACCCCATGGTCGCAGGTAAGCCTTAACATTGAAAGTTTTCCTGATGGAAGAGTGACCGCCGTACTAATAGACAGCTATTCAAATTACCCAATAGTAGAGGTAATTGTGTCTATGTCCCTCGCACATCTACAACCCATCTTAGAGAGAACATTTGCACTGTTTGGTTTGCCCGAGGAGCTCATAACAGACAACCGACCTCCGTTTCAAGGAGAAGAGTTTAAAGACTTGCTTACATTATTGAGAGTTCACCATTATCGAATCACTCCACAATGGCCGCAGGCCAATGGCAAAGCAGAGCGTTTCATGCACATGTTTAAGTCCTACGGATTGCAATGGGAGAACAAGTGGATCCCGAAATGGCATTACAACGGTTCCTGCGAGAATACTGCAGCACCCCTCACTGCATAACCCAGAGGTCACTGTGGTCTCTAATGCTTGCCGGATACCAGAGAGACACCATCCCTGTGGCTGAGACCTGGACCACAGAGCCATCTGAACCAGATGGAACTCAAGCCCAACGTAAAATCAACAATGATCGAGCCACTCAACGGCGGAGAGCCAAAGTCTGCATCATCACGCCAGGGAGCTCAGTCCTAATTCGGAACCGACACGGTAGGGGAAAGTTCAGAACATATGAACCCGGGCTGTGAACTGCCCTGAGAGTGAGTGGAACTGCCATCACCGCCCAACGGGGCCAGGAAATAGTGCCCAGAAACGTCTCCTGGTTCCGGAAGGTCCCCCAATCAGACCAGGAAGAAGATAATTCCAGAAACGTCAAAAGTGACAAGGTGTCAGCCGCACCGGTGATCAAGACCAGGAAAACCACCACGGACCACTGGATGCAGCTGCTAACATAGACGAGGACCCAATCACACCATCACCCCGTAGTCAACATGCAAGCCAGCGGTCCAGTCAGCTGAGATACAATCTGAGACCAAACCCAGCTCCCAATCAGAAATTCAAAGACTTTATTTGTTAAGCTTTACTGTTTCTTTTGAACACCAACTTGGGAAGGTACATAATGATCCGAGTAACGCATGGGCGGGACCCGGAGCTTAGCCTGGAAGGGCTTCACCACTTTATAGCACTCTCTGGCCAGGCGTGGCCAGAGAGCTTAAATAAACGAGCAGAGGTCGCTTGTGACTTCCGCTCAGATCCTATGACCAGTGTGGTTGTGTTTTCTGTGAGCTGCGCTGCTAGGCCCTGAATGCTGTGATTGAGCCCTCACCACAGCTGTATCCCTTGCCTGGGCTTAGTAAGGGAAGGTTGTGCAAGGTGCACTGCTCCAATGCTCCTAGTTATAGAAATATGAAAGTGCTGATTGGTAAATCTGGCCTGATTCATTGCAATCATATTCGCTGCGACAACACAGCAAAGTAAGGTTGTTGGCATCATGAAATACAAAGAAATACTTGTAAAACAAACAGGATTCTATGATCTCCAATGAGGCAAGCATTGGGTCAAACAGAGGTAAGTTTCTAATCTTGGTTTAGCAAATGTTTGCGAAAGTAAAATATTTAATTTACAAAAGTTAATTCTGATTTTGCTCTTACAAGTTCTACTTTTTCCATTGAGTCTTGTGTTGTACTGTTCATGAACTGTGCACAGCCAGATTCTCTTGGCAGCTGCTGATTTCTGTAAACCTCTTCTTTGCAGCGGGCAGCAGTTTGCACAGCAGATACAGCAGCAGAACCCAGAACTGGTGGAGCAGTTGAGGAATCATGTTCGGAGCCGATCTTTCAGCGGCAGTGCGGAAGAGCATTCCTGACACGAAGTGTGAAGTTGTGATGATACGCCTTTCCAAGGTGAGTACTGTATTTAGTGTCTTATTTATGCTAGGCTGCATGGGCAGAGGTCCATCACTCAGTTCACCTCTTCTGACTCTGATAAGATAGTGTTTATTCGTATCTGCACACTTCCATTTGGACAGTGTTACTTTGATATCCTGGAAACGGGACTCAGTCATATGTGAAAGATAATACTGATACCTGAAGGAACCCGTACTGCCTTGAGAAAGCTTATGGGCCTACCCAGCCCGGGTGAAACACATCAGCTGACCCTGTTTATTTATAAATGGGGGACTGTTCACAATAAAACATTCTTCCAATGCGCAAAAGATAAGCCCTAACCTGTTTATAATATGAGGCCATTAGCTTGGAAACAACTCACAATGTACTTCATAAAAGTTCACTTGGGCCCCAAACTTTCCAAGGCAACTTTCAAAATTTGGGAGGATGGTCACATGGAGAAGAACAAGCCAGCAGCTTGGGAACCCTATTTACCGTTATAAATCTAAGAGCAGTGCCAAATATTTGGTCAGCTTGAAACCACTTTTCTTGGTGCAACTGATATTTTTTATTTAAAGCATACAAAGAATTTCTATTTTAAACTTTAAGGTTCTCGTGCCTTTCAAGAGAACACTTTTTAAGCATTAACATTTGTATTTCTTTATCTTCCTTTAAGTGACGCAGATCCCATGTGCTGCAGAACATTTCACACAGAACACTTCTGTTAATTTACTGAACACTGCTATATAGGGGTAACCAAAACCAAACCTCCCCCTTGTGTACATGTTTCTCTGTTTTATCTTTCAGGGGCAGGTTGAAGTGGACATGGACAGTCAAAGGAACAGTGCTTGGTTGCTTCTGGCAGAAGATTCCTTTTGATTCAACCGTACAGGGTAGAGTTGAGTATGGCAGGGCTTGCCATACTTACTTCGCTTTCAACATTCTTATGAAGACATTTCACGTCTGATCCTACATTCTGAGTCCTGGAATGTGAATGAAACTGTCAAAATCAACAGAACTCATGTGTCTTCCCATCTTACATGTAAACCATCTGGTTTCGGGGAATACGCTGCATATTAGGCACTCTTCACTTTGCACCGAAACCATGTTAATTGGTACTGAGTAACTTCTTTTAGAAGTCAGCTATATTCAGCAGGCTTGTTTGTCTCCTGTACAGACTTTTAAATTAACTGAAGACGTGAACTGTTGAATCTATTGACTACCTGTTTTTAGAGTAACGGACATACAGAGTGTGCCTAGCAAAGTAACATTAAGCTAGGTCTATACTAAAATCAGCTTTCTGTATGTAAAATCTTGTCTACAAGACGGAATTTATGGCACTTCTGAAGATAGACAGTAGTAATTTGTTGTAAGCTGAAACTCTTCATCCTCAGTGCTAGCATGCAGCAATGTTTGAAATTAAGAAATGCTATATGCATGGAGCTTAACTCTGTTTGAAAGTTGTTACTGGTGATGTACTTCGTAAATATTATTCCGCTAGCCGCCATTGTTAGAAAAACTCAAATTTGATTTGATGGAATATAGTGACTGCCTTCCTATGTGAGGTTATTAATTTCTGTTGCAATGCCTTATTCTCATTGGAATTCTGGTTCAAGGTACAGCAACGTTATGTTGGTGTCACCATACTTGGCTGTGTGAACTCCTTTGAGACTTTATAAGCTGTGTGATTCAGGCTGGTGAAACAATCTTTAGAAAATCCAATTGTTCCACCTGGAGCACCTCCTTGTTCTACAGGTAGGATTTGCTCTCTGATATTTCTGTGTCTAGTTTTAGAGTTTCATAAAATTAAATAATTCTGGAAGCAGAGGCACAGAGCTCTATATACAGGCAACCGGAAGCTGCACCCCCAACCAGACTCCGGTAAAAGTTACCCATCCAGACTTTTTTAAGATAGTTAACAGCTCTGACCAAGCTAATAAAGAACTAATTTTGGAACTAAATCAATACATCAGTAGGGTTCTCTGTGATGTCGTCCAGTAAGAGTCAAGCCAGGTAACTGGGAAACAAAGGAGCACAGTTCGTTCCTAGTTAGGATGTAAGGCCAAGGCCACAAGATGAAGAGCATTTAGCTTAATATCTAAACTTAGAACGACCGAATGACAGCATCATGAAATCTAAGACATCCAAGGCTTTGATCTCAGACATTAGAGCACACACCATGGTTGTTTGTGGAAATAAATTAGTATTCCCAATTGTATCCATAATCACGACGAGAGAACCAAAGGATGCCCCGTTGAATCAATGAATGTTTGGTTCAGACATAAAGTGGGCAATGGTCTTACGAGGTCTCATGACCTAAAATTTGCTGGTAGGTTAAGCATCGCAGAATGGGGGAAAATACAGTGCGTGTCGTAATAGAATCTGGGTAGAGTAACTTATTCAAATTCCAGAAGAAGTGCAGAACCCTTCAAAACAGAGTATAATCTCTTAAATTACTATTTTGCCTTTTAGTTAATGGACCAGAAGTGGCCAAAACAGCTGTAATAATCATCTTTATAGAACCTGAGTACGGTCCATGTGAATAGCTCAGTCAATTACTCAGATTGTATATCACAGCCTTATGGAAGGCCTTAGGGTAAGTGTTGAAGATGAGATCACAAATCGAAACAGCTGACCTAGGGTGCTCAATCATTGAGCCATAGTGTTTATCCGAAGCCTGTGAAATTGGCCAGAGAAATCTAACACGCACCACCCAACCTGGTCAACCGATGCAGTTAAAGGTTCCCCAAGCTTATAATAAGAGACTGTCACTATATCCTGACGGTAAAAGGACCTTTTCCTCCCTTGTTGATCTGCATTACTGTGCCATTGGGTGAATGTTATAACTTCCCTTTTTTGCCATTTCCTGCTCTGTTTATCAAAGGAAAATGTGTATTTCAAGCTATAGTTGTATGTTTCAGCCAGGCCACGAGTGTGAAATATACTTGTAAACTTGCTACACTATCCTGATCAAAAAAGATGTGGCTGTGTGCAGCGCTCTTGATACTGTATTTTCCTTACATTCTTACTGCCTTCTTTCAGCTGTAATTTTCTTAAGGTCGTTCAGTTGGTTGTTGTTTGATATCTCCTTGATGCTGTCTGATGGACTTATAAATGTCATAAATAATTGTCTGGAACATAAAAATCCCTCATTGCAATTGGAGAGTACAGTGGTATCATCCCCAGTTATAACCGTTGGGAGGGAGAGGTGTGGTGCAGCGGCCAGAGCAGCTGACTCTGCAGTGTGGTGCTCACGGTTTGATCTCTGGCACTGGTGGCTGCTCAGCTTAGCATCATGTGATCTTTGCAATAGCTCACTTACTCTCCCCAACATCCCCCAGTGCCATGAAACCTTAAGGGGTGATATGTTTGCGCTTTCCAAATATGGATTATTTTTTCTTTTTTTCTTAACCTTTTATTACCATAATAGGGCCAACTCATAGGGACCTAACTGACCGGTTATCATCTTAATATAACATCTCTTCCCGTCCTGTCATTGTAATAATTGTACTATCTTCCTGGAACAAGATCTGGTCGGTGATATACATGTTAATTAACTCCCCGCCCTCCACCCCTGCTGGCATTAGGAGTACCAATTTATGAGGTTATATCTAGGAACTAGCTTATAAGCACTAAAAAGTGTCATTTATGCCTGGGTAGGTGGCAACTTTATATATTGGGGTAAATGGAAATAAAGGAAAGCTAACCTGGCAATTGCCATATCTTGTATGCAAGAATCATGTCTTCCTTTTGGACAAGGGCTTGATGATGGACAAGGGCTTGATAATGGAATATAACGCCACATATGTAGCCCTATAGAGTAAGAGTATCAAACTCTTTGAAGGTTTCCAACAACTAATCCCAGCTCATTGCGATTGGTTCCTTTCTTAGGCTTCGTTTCTCCTCTTTACGGATCGCCACACTCTCCGCCAAACCCCACTTTTCCACGTCTTCCTTCCATCTAAGCAATGTAGGGGGCACAGGGGATTTCCATCTCCTAGTAATACCACGTTTAGCAAGGAGTAAGCCAGATCCACAAATCTTGCCCGTACCTTATGTTCTTTACATCTTCTGTATAAACTCAATATGCTTTTCTCTGCTTTGTGCCATCCTATATCTCCTACTACCTCAATTAGGAGCATATGTAATAAGTCTGCATCATGTTCAGGACATCTAGGACAGTGTGGCAGAATAGCAGGAGAGATGGCATGTATTCTATGTGGGGTTAGGTACGCTCTTTTCGTTATCATGTACTGGATGAATTTAAAGTGGGTGTTACAGGAGGTTCGTTTTGGGTATTCTAATATTGTTGCCAATTCCATGTCTGACAGCTGTCTATCTATGTCCGGTTCTCATTTGGTACATGTTACAGTAAGAGGAGTGGGACGGTGTGTACGTATGCCCCTAAAGAACCATTGTGTTAAGTGGCTACCTGTCCCCATGAGGTCTACTAGGTGGACTAACTCGTGATTGTTTGGTTCTTCCCCATTAGGCGCCCAGTATTTTTTTACGTACCGTAACAGACTCACATGGGTCATGAACAGTGTCTCCGTGACACCACGCTCATTTAAAAAAACCGGTATGTGTAAGTAACATTCTGTCCCCAAATAGGTCCCCTATCGTCGTCACTCCGGACTGCAACTAGCATTCTAATTTACGAGTAGTGAGTGTTCCTAGATTGGTCGGAATGCCTAGTAGTGGTATATTCGGTGCATATGCAAGGAGAATATTTGTGTAGTTTAATGCCATTGCTGCTGTGATGCTAGGCAATATGCACAGAAGTCTGGAGCTCCCATTCCCCAGCATCTGATGGGAGTTGTAGCTTTGCTAAGCTCAGGCGTCTCTGGCCCATGCTCCAAATTAAGGTGATTAGTAGTGTATTCAGGGTTGCGAATACTACTTTTGGGATTACCACTGGGAGATTTGTAAAAAAAAATAATAAAGTAAGCGCAGGAGCATAACCATTTTAGAAATTGCTAATCGTCCAGCCACCGATAGAGGTAGTGATGTCCAGAAAGCAATCTGCGCCCTCAGGGACCGGATCGCTTTACGCAAATTGCCCTCTATGAGATCGGTTTTGGTTCTATACACCTGGATCCCTAAGTATTTAAAGATATTATGAGCTACTGGTATCTCACGGTGTCCAAATGGTATAGTCAAGTCTTCCAAATTAGTGGTGAATGGGAAGGCATAAGAGTTCTCATAATTATTTGCAAATCCAGCAATGTGTTCGAATTGTGTAAAAAGTTATGCTACAATATCTAAGTTGTTCTGCAGTCTCCGAATGTATAGAATAATGTCATCCGCATAAAGTGATAAGGCATGATGGGTGCTATTTGTTTATCCCCCACTCCGCTGAGTACTCTCGTAGTCTATGGGCCAGTGGTTCACGGGCAAGACCAAACAATATGGGAGAAAGGGGACAACCCTGTCTTGTGCCCCATTGTATTTGGTATGGTTCTGAGATGTGTGATCCTGTGCGCACCCTTGCCGTGGGAAGATGATACAGTAGTTGGATCCAGCGGGTATAATCTGGCGGGATCTCACATTTCTTTAGTGTGGCCAGCATATAATCCCAGCTCATTGTGTCAAATGCTTGCGGGATATATAGCGTGATACATCCTGCCTCAGGTTCCTCCTCGGTGCAAGCAAACATAATATTACACAGTCTACGTATGTTCAAAGATGTGCTACGCCCAGGGACAAAGCCGCATTGGTCTATATGTACCAGCTTCGGTACCCGGGGCTGTAAGCAGTTGGCTAGGATTTTACTTAATATCTTGAACTCAGTGTTCAGTAAGGAGAGCTGGCGATATCCGGATAACAGAGAGTGGTCTTTCCCAGATTTAGGAAATGAGGATATTAATGCTTGTGTTGTAGAGAGGGGTAGTGTACCTTTTTCAAAAGCATCCTTATACAGTTTATGTAGTTGTGGGGCCAATTGTTGCATAAAACTCCGCGGGGAGGCCTTCTAATCCTGGGGTTTTATTATTCGGGAGTTCCCGAATTGCAGCTTTTATTTCCACCATTGTTATAGGTTCAGCTAGCATTGTCTTGTTCTCGTCTGATACCTGCGGAACTTCTACTGATTCCAGGAAAGTGTTAATTTCTAGATGATCAATCTGTGGTGGAGCAGTATACAAAGCTCTGCAATGGTCATAGAAGGCTTTATTAAGGTCCGTTTGTGTTACGGCTTTAGTATGTTGGGGTGACCAGATTTGGGTTATAGGCATGGGGGGTTGGCATTTCTCAGAATCCGTGCCAGTAAAGTACCTGATCTATCTGATTCTGTGTGTGTTTTATGTAAATCTATTATATGTAATTGATCTAATAATTCCGCATATTTAATACGTGCCTCATGGAGATCTGGTTTGACCATGGGGTCTTTGGCTGCCCTAGTTTCAAGAGTATGCAGTTTATCTGTGTCCTGCAGATCTCAATGGACCTGTTGTCGGGCTCTGGAGGAAGTGCTAATAGCTGTACCTCTATAACCACCTTGAATGCTTTCCCACTCCAACCCCACAGAGGACGCCGTACCAGCATTCTTGGTAAAATAATGGGTTATGGTGAGTGCTAGTGTTGAGTGATACACCCCATCTTCTACGTGGCTGGGATTAAGGCGTCATGTGGGAACTGTTGCTGGAACATGTCCCGATGTAAATGTAGTCTCCAATGCGCTATGATCTGATATTGTTTTGCCAACGTAGGCAGCTCGGGTGGTCTGTGTAATGAGCGACAAAATGCATAATATGTCATCAATTTGTGTGTGAAGATCATGTGTGGCAGAGTAGAATGAGCATTCTCTCATTCCCTTATTGTGATTGCGCGTTATGTCTATTAGGGCCCAACCCTGCACCCAATTAAGCAGTGTTTTGGAATGACGTTCAGATTGGGCCCCAACTAGGGGATAGAGATCACCTCCAAATATTCAGCCGATATCTGACCAATGCGTCAACACCGCACTGACTCGGGCATAAAATGATTCCTGATCTGAATTAGGGGCATACAGACTTCCCAACATTAGTGGGCTCCCATCTAGTGCACCACAGATTAGGACATATCTGCCCTACTTATCCATTCATTTTTCTTGCACCACAAACGATACCCCAGATCATAAGCAGGTAGCCGCCCCCCAAGCAAAGGCGGAGTAAGTCAATAATATATAGTTGCTCTCTCTTTTTATTTTGAAGTTTAGTAGTTTCCAGCGCGGTTAGGTGAGTCCCCTGTAAGAACACTATTTATGCTTTTCTTCAGATCAAATGGGCGTGTACTCTATGCCGTTTGTGGGGTGAACCCATTCCCCTGATGATCCACGTGAAACAATTATAAGATTGTGCCGTACCTGATCTAGCTATCAAAGTACATAGAGATAAACTAGTTAGTGAACAGTTTCCGTGAAATCCGGCCTGTCAGCACTCCAATCAAACATCCCAATGCTCGGTTCAACTGCGGAACTTGGTTCGACCAAACTATAATAACAGTATTCAATAATTCGAAACATTTCACATTTGCTACTGCAATGAGGGTCATGGCCATCTCCCGGCCCAGGGCCTCCACCACCTGCGTTTTGAATCTGTGTTTAAGTCTCTGCAAGAACAGGGGAAAGCAGACACCCGCCCCATCTAGGGAACTCGTATACTTTCTCTGTTACATAAGGAGTACACAAACTGTCCAACTGATAGTCTTACCTTCTCTGGAGGGAGAACCCATATGTCTCTCCCATCAGAATAGGTTTACGTACAAAGAGCAGCTCAGGAGGTCCGCCATAGTAGTATAGTCTAGTCCATTTCTAGTGATCTTACTACAGTCCTTTAATTGAGGAGTGCACTACCCACGTGTGAGGATAGCGAGGAAAATAGCGGTGGGCTATGAGCCGCATCTCCTGTAAACGATTCGTCATCTGTGACTGTTCTTGTGTCTCTGAAGGTGGCAGCAGAAATAATAGCCCTTCTCTGCTCCTCCAGCGCTTGTGGGGGTGTTGGAGCCTTGTCTTCATCATATTGCTTAGATTTTGTTCGTTGTCATCGCTGAGATTGCTGCCGCCCGTATTGAGACTCCTCTGACCGTCGGTGAGCCGAATTAATAGGTAGGTCTGGGAAGGTATGTTCAATCCACTCCCATGCTTCTGTTGAAGTATCAAAAAGGGGGATTTTTTGCTCATGAATTATTTTGAGTTTTGCTGTATATAAGAGGGCATAGTTCACATTTATTGCCTGTAGATGTTGCTTAACTCCAAGATTTATGGCCACATGCATCAATGTTCCCGTTTGCGAATTCTTAATTGCGAAAATTAAGGAATCGCAATTAAGAATTCGCAAACAGCTATACATCAAGAAATTGGATTTTTTTTGCGATTTCTTAATTTTCCTTAATTGCGATTCACAATTTGGGAATCGCAATTAAGGAATCCCTTTCCATTGATTCCTTTGGGCCTAGAGGCCCATAGGAATGAATGTGAAGGCATTCTCATTTTGCGATTCGCAATTAAGGAATCGCAAAATGAGAAAGCAATTTCAAAGGTGCAGGGGGGGGTCCAAAGGACCCGCCCCCCCTGTACCCATGAAATGTACCTTTAAGTAAATTTTTCACACTCACATGCCCCAAGGGCATGTGTGTGTGTAAAATGAAACTTTCAAAAATGCACTTTTGTGCACTTCTGAAAGTTTTCGCAAATTACCATGAAGGGTAACTTCATGGTAATTTACCACTACCTTTTTGCGATTTCGCAATTTAAAAAAAATCATGCATTGCATTTAAGAAATCGCAAAATTGCGATTTCTTAAATGCAATCGCAATTTAAGAAATCGCAAATAAATTGCGATTTCTTAAATTGCAAAAAGCTTAATGCATCTCAAATATGGGATATGCATTCGCAAACGGCCGAATTTTGCGATTCGCATCGTTTGCGAATGCAAAACCCTTGATGCATGTGCCCCATTGTGCCCTCAGCTTCAGCACTTGGAGGGTGTAATCAGGAAACAGGGAGATGCTTTCATTGTATTTCATAATTGGTGCTTTTTCCCTAGCACCTAGTATCTGGTCACGGTCTCCATAATTGAGCACACTTGCTACAACAGGTCGGGCGGTATGCCCGGGTTTCTTCTATGCATAGGGACCCTATGGGCTCTTTCGATGCAAAAAGTGTCAGTCAGACATCCCGGTGGCATGAGAAAATTGAGCCATGCTTCTACGTAGAGTGTTGCATTTTGACCTTCTGCATTCTCTAGTAGGCAATAATGCGCACATTATTTTGACGTGATCTCCCCTCTGCATCTTCTACCCACTCCTGTAGGGTTACAATCTGGTGTTGCATCCAATCCAGCTTACTCGAGTGTTCTTTTTGCTTTGGGGGCAGTTCTTGCACGGCCGTTTTGTTGACAGATACTTTTTCTTCAAGTTGCTTGTGTTCATCACGAATAAATGTCCGCCGTCAAGGATCCCAGTTGTTGCTACATCAGCGCGCATGACTGTTGAATTTCTTGTAGGATAAGATCCAATTTGTCCGGCTGTATGCCCTCCGCTATGGGGGGTACCATCTCTGTGGAAGAGGCAGTCTAGGTTGCACCGGATTCCTCCGTATCTTGGTTCCTGCCTTTCGTGTGCCCCATTATATCGCTGGTATCGTGTCACAGTCCGCCCTGGAAATATGGAGTTGGAATGTTTCAATGGTTATTGTCTGTGCCGCATCAATTTCACTGACACGTTTATCTTCCCTTAAGTAGTTATCCTTTTTGGTCCCTCCAATGTGGGTATTATAAATGCCTCTGTTCCGATGTAGAGACCCTTCATACGTGTCAGTTTCCTTGCTGCGGGCTGCTGCCCAGGCACGGAGGACGTCCAGACTCCGAGAAGTGTATTTTTTGACGACCCGTGTCAGGCACAAGGTGTATGTCTTCTGTAGTTCCTTAGATATTACCAGCTCTAATAAGTGTGTGCTATATCTGCTAGTAGAGCTCCAGAAGAAGGCAGACCCCTAAGCTAGGCCTGCCATGACCTAATGTCTCCGTGTCACACTCCCTGTACACTGTTTAGTCCGCAATTATGGAGGAGTGTAGCATGTTCCTGCTCACCTCGCCATTGATCCCACGAGGCGCTCGGCAGGACAGCAAGTCCCCGCTAGCAGGAGATTAACAGGGATGACCGCAGGGCGTTCCAATTCTCACTGCAGCATGGCTCGGGTTATCGTTCACCGTCATCTTCTTTCAGGCCGAGGTGTTGCGCACCTTCTTCGCGACAGGGTCCCACATCGGGACGGCGGCGCTCTGGCTAGGGAATCGAGTCTGCAGTGTTCTTGCCGCTCCCCCCACACTTTTGAGGAACGGGTGTCGCTTCTATGTAGGTATTTTGGTGCCGAAGAAGGTCCCCGGGCCAGGAGCCTAGCGATCACACAGCCGCTGTGCTGGGTGGTTTGCCACGCCCCCCACAAATATGGATTATTATATTCTTAGATACTCTTGAAAAGCACTCCTGCAGTGTTTTGTTATTTGCTTTGGATGTGTTAGAATTCTGCAATTATTCAGCAACTCCAGACCATTCGCCTTATCCACCCTGCCTGACCGTAAGGTCTATGGCTCTTCCATGTCACTGCTTTTTCAACAACAACTATGCTGAGTGATTTCCACAGTACGTCACGTTTTAAGTGGATCAGAAATGATGGTCTGTAGATTGGGACTATTTTTATCTGCTACTATACATACCTACGAGTTGGTTACCACCTATCTCTGGACACTGCCATGATACACCAGAGATTGCCTCGGGTGAGGCTGGCACTTTACTTTTGAGAGACCCTATGACTATTGCCACAACGCTTGTGTGGGGCGGATAACAAGATACACCGCTACTCGAATAACACGGCGTTTATGAGGGTTTCCCAGTAATACATCTCCTGGCTAAGCGGTAACAAGTGTCCTATCCAATTTGATTATAGATCAGAAATGAGAGCCTTATATTTACGTTTACACTGCTGCTGAATTGTGGTGTCCTCAAACCCACAAAAGGAAAATCTTGCCGCTTTACCGGTAGTCATGTAGTTTCTTGTGAACCAAACTAAAGGATAAATCTCTTATCCCCATGAGAAACAGGGTACATGGATAATGCCAAAGAGATGAGTCTCAGCAGATACTTATTTGTATCTACCTTAGTTTTATAGTAGTTGTACACCTGAAGTCCCCTTGGTAATCCTGCCTGTCAGTCGAAGAAGTGAATATTTTTTTGTCGGGGCAAACATACATTGACATATTGTTTTGCCAAACATTTACCCATTTTAATCTTGTTTATAAAAGCATGAATTCGTACTCTCGCACACAAGCATTTTGTAAAAGCATGCATGTTTATATCATTGTAGTCATATGTCAGTTCACATTGGCATGTTTGTATCATTGCAGTCATATGTCAATTCACATTGTAGGCTAAAAAGACATTCATGCATATATCTAGTATGTGCAAATCACAGACTTAGTCTGCTTCCCATGAAGCAGACACATAAATTTGGTATACAGAGGCAGGAAATATTTTATTGTAAGCACACCGCTTTTATCAATGATTGACAAACACGATCTTTTGATGCTAAGTCAGTACAAACGAGTCAATATTTCAGATCTGCAATAAGCATCTGATGTGCCATCTTCAGGACTATGCAAAGTATAGCGGAAAGCACCTAATGTAGCTCAGGAAGGACAATGGCTCCCTGTATCAATATCGTGTCCTAAGAGGCTTTCTTGAATTTCTGATCCAGGGATAGTGAAAATACTTCCTCAGAAGGCATCACCTTCAAGGGTTGTTAGAGAATTGCCACAGGGTTGTTTAATCGTTCAGAGTTCACAACTTCCTGAGGCCATGTATGCAAACTTCAATATCTGTGTAAACTGACGCCGGCCATTTGAATGATTTTATCTTAGTTTACTAGACACATTCTGTGTTCTTTTTCTGCCCTTTGCCAAGTCCCAAGTCTTACCTTCACATGAATTCCCAGGTCAGTGCAGCTGTAATCCTCTGCAGCTATCTGTATCTCACGTCCAGAGATTTCCCTTGGCACACCAGAATATGCTGGTGCAACACCAAGGGGCTTATTTACACCCCCCTTGCACTACCGGTGCGTCACGGGGCTTGTAAATAAGCCTCCAAATCTAGATTTCCTCTTTTCCCTCTCCTTGTATGCTGTGTTGCATGATGTCACAGCCACATTTGGGGCATATTTACAATGAAATTGCGTTGCATCATTTTTAAAACTCAGGGATGTGCCGTATTGACAAGAATGCGGTGCACCCCAGTGTTTTCCCTTGTGCTAGTGCTAAAAAAAGCTGCCTAGCACCTGCACAGGCACCCGTGCACCATTGTGTAAAGGTGCCTGCATAGCAGGATGATTGTGTTTATGCTGGAAGGGACACCTTTCTGCACAAAAACAATGATTAATAGCGTGTTGCTCCTCCTATGTGTGCTGCAGAACGAGGAGAAATAAAAGTATTGCTCCTTGTTGCGCCACTTCAACGCCTCCTTTTCAAAGCCTCAGATTTACATATCCTTGTAAATCTGGGGCAGTGTAAAAAACCAATGGATGTTGCGCGGGCACGCCCACAGCAACACCCATTGCAAGGCACTCTGCTGCTGAAAACGGTGGCGAGGAGGCCTATATTTTCAAGGCGGCGTTAAGGCACGCAAAGTGCCTTAGCGCTTCCTTGTAAATATAGAGCAGGACTTTGTCCCACTGGAGCGTCAAAGAAAGTGACGCTCCAGTGGCGCAGTACCCTTGTAAATATGCCCCTCAGTGTTCACCTCTGGACGTATGACACGCAGCCTGCCCTGCGCTCAAGCACAGCACTCGTTGACTAGCAGCCAAAGAAGTCTCTAGAAATCTTCACAAGCAAACAGGCCAAGAGTGAGAGGGAACTACCCACAGATTACATGCCACTAGCATACTTACTGAAAGTGCTCACCCTTGTATGTCCAGTGCAATCACATGGTTGCATTAGATTTTCCTCAAATTCCAGAATATCGTCTCCACCGTTCTTGCACCGGAATGTGTATTGTAATTAATGCACAGAAACAGAAACAAAAGTCAGGAAATTGAACCCGTAGCTTTGGTAGTTTACAGTATTTAATAGCAGATCCCCAATGCAAGTTTTAATTACAATTGTACTCCGCGTGCACGGTATTTAAAAAATATGGCTAATTCCAGAAAATTTCACTTGCATTGATATTTTCATTCACAGTCTGGCCATAAATAGATCTGTTGTTTGCTTGGGAAAGGATGTGAGTTTTTCTGGCAACTTTATAGACTTGAATCAAGACTTCAGGAAAGGTTTATTCAGTAAATAACAAGAAATGTGTTTTTTCTTTACAGTACGGAAAGTAGACCAGTGTAACATAAATTAAAGGCTTCTATAGATGTAAGAGCCAAGGCATCCAGGAGATATAGGTTTCGAATAGCAACAGGTGTAAATCTGTTTTGTTGCTTAATCAGCACTTTTTATCAGGTGCGCAACATGCTGGTGCACTTTGTATATATTATTTTAATGGTGAAATAATTTAATTATTTTAACTTTAGTTTCTCTGGAGTGTTATTTTAATTTTCTGCCTCCATTGTTGTCTATGGAAGTGTCTTGCAATACCTGCGAGTGGCCATATGTGGTGCTTGACTTCTTCTTGGGTTGGAGTTCATTCGCGTCTATGTTGACACTGTTAGGGCTGTAGTAACTTTTGAAGTGTCGTTTATGAATAGCAGAGCTCTTACGCTTTTGTGGATGTGAGTTTTATATTATCATGTCCTTCCCTAATCCCCTCCTTACATTTCCTTAAACCCCTCCCATTTAGTAGAATGTATTCCCCATATTCCGGCCACTCCCTGTTGCCCCTCACATTCTTACTACTAAAATGTATACCTACGTGTGCGGAGAGCTCTACAGAGAAAAGATAGCTGCGGAAGCATTTTGTAGAATGCGAGCAGCAGTAGTTAAGGTAGCACAAACTGCAGTTTGTGAATCAGGACTCTGTCTTCCAGCTTCTTAATAGTATTCATTATTGGAAACATCCTATTTCTGGCTTCAGTAATCCAGCAAACTATTTTCCATAGAAACTGTTGATGTAAACCAAAATTGGTTTAATTGTCTTCCATACATTATATTGTGCTTCTTGGCATAAACCTATTCACATAATAGCACTTTTCTGTCTGTTCCAGCACACTCATATGCCTGTTATCATTAATAAGGTTTTTGACATCTTAAGCTTCTTGTTTCCTTTGAGTGAATCAATGAACTTTTCCAGTTACTTTGTCCCACCTCGTGTGTCTTTTGCTTTGTTTATCCTCAAGTCTAACTGTATGTTGCTATAAAACTCCTCTACTTTGGTGATAACATTATGGAATGTCTCTTATGTTCGTGCCTTCTGTTGTTATAAAGCAATGAATTCTACCAACATCTCCCTGAACTAAGGGAAGGGGAAGTGTCCTGTTGCAGGCTGCTCCCTGCCAGTCATTACCTTTTGTAACAACAGAGCAGTTTCAACAAAAAAACTGTAGGTGTCACAGATAACCTCATCGGCAGGGAGACCTAGAAGCCTCGTATGTCAGAAATTATGATGGTGACGAATGATCTCCCTGAATACAGAGAGTACTTTGCGCAGGGATGGTGCGGGTTGCAAAGTTCCTACAGATATTGTGGTCTCTATCCAGAGGTAATAGTTTGCAACGGGGCGTCAAGGAGATGATAAAATAGAGTCAGGGGACGTAGGAGTGTTGGGTGGAAAAATGCTTCACCGCTTCCTCAGCCCATTTTCATGTCTCCTGGTTATCCAGTAATTGTAGAACTCTCACAGTTCGGTCATGATCGCTCTGTTGTTACTTAAAGGAACATAGGATTGCACATTCATTGCAACACTTACAGAGCTGCTACTATGCATCGTTAGCCACCCAAAAGAAGCTGGTGGATGCTTTCTGCTGAAAGTTTAGCTTCTTTCAGAGTGAAGGACGGAGAGAAGGGAGAGAAGGGATGGTAACAGATACCGGAGTAGATAAATAATGGGCAGATGTAGAAACAGTTGTCCAACCATGAACACGGTCAAAGTGAAGCAGGAAAAAAGGAAAAGTTTATTGGACTAGGTTACTAAGTTAACAGCCCATCTAGAAGGATTTAATCTTTGATGTAGTAGCAGTGAAAGGATATGAATGTGCTAGTTTTTGGATATTGGTGGGTTTGGAGTTGGTTTGATGTTTAGATGACTACATATGGGAAGTTAAGAAGACCAGCATGCTTCAGGCATTCTGATGGTTTCAAATTAGGGACATCTTGACAGTTTTGGAAATGAAGCTGTCATGAGCAAGAAAGTCCTTGAAACTGATGAATGAAGGTGAGGGAGAATAAAAGTGTCCCACTAATTGGTAGGGTAGAAGGCCGGCAGAACCATAATGTGTGCTGACCCTAAAATGGGAATAGTTTTATTTGTGAACTGTATTTTATGGATGCTTTCCCACCCTAAGCAATGTGGGTATGAGCCAGGATTGAGGAGTTGCAATCTTGAAACAAAATTTCCCACATGACTTGTATTACTTCAACAATAACTTTAAGTGCCCACTGTCCCAAAACCTACTACTGCAGGAATAGCAACATACAATTGGTTTATGTTCTTTTTATTTCATTGTTTGCCACTTATCTTATTGGTCATCTTATTACATTACTTAACTGACATATATGGCATATCTTTTGCAATCATATAGCCATATACATATGAATAATTGATAAAATATGTTTCTCAAAGAAGTTTTTTATATTTACATATATACAAAACCAAAACACGACATCGTACATTGAGATATATATATATAATTTGTTTTTTACTTTATTCATCTCATTTTGATCTGCACCAATTGATTTATGTGTACTACCCCATATACCATTTCACTCACTCCTTCTCTCACCAAGCAAACACATTCTCACTCCAACCACTCATGTATGCCCCAGGCTCCTACTACATACACAAATTCTTTTGCTGCTGTGTTTTGGTCTGGGGTTTCCCAAACATACAGTAACGCACATTTCTGTGGAAGAGGTATCTAACCACCTTCATCAGGATTACACGATCAACGCCATATCCTATGGTAAATTAATATGGGGTAATCTGCTAACTAGCATACAAGAACAATAACTTATGTAGTCAGGACATTAAAATTACATCATTTTTTACTGGATCTTAAAACATAACTTGCCAGGTTAGCCATTGTAGAACCGTTCTTCATAATTGCACCCCATATTAGGGGTATATTTGAATGCTCAAGGTGATGTGAATAAGTAACCTTCATGTAGGTGCTTACTTTATACCCCCTCTTTTTCTGATACACCACTGTCCAGTGAGTGTTCAAAACTGCAGTGAAAAGACAGAGTCTAAAGATGTACAAAGTGATAATGAGATCAGTAGGAAAAGATAATTAAAGCTAAATCCCTGTTACTTGCAAGAGTACAACAGATTGCTTCCAATGCCAGCACCATAGAGCATACCAGAAGGTGTCTTTGAGTGGTTGCTAAAATGAGCCTCCTCTTCATGTACTCAGTGCTTGAAATGGGCTGGTACTCACAGGTACTGAGTACCGGCACTTCTTGTTTTTACCAAGCTGAGTACCAGCACTTTTCCAGTGCCAAGGAGAGTACCAGTACTCGTATTGATAAGGTGGGCAATGGGCTGATGCCTGAGGGCCAGCTGTGGCCCGTTTATTTGGCAGCATTGGGGCCGTTTTGGCGTGCGTCTGTATCATTCAGCTGAACGGCCTGCTGGAGGCCTGCCGCAGGGGCAAGTAGGTCTCTGCTCCAGAAGCTCTCTTTGTCCTCAACTGCCCCCTGCCGGGCCTCCATGCTGGGTCGTCTTGTTAGTGTATTGGACATTGGATGCCAGGGGCACAGTGATGTGTGCAGGCTTAATTGGTTCGGAGGTAAGAGAGCCTGCATAAGTGACAGGGCCATTTAACCACTTGGCCTCCCACTGAGGCCTGACTCACTTGTGCCTGCAATTTCACCGCACCCCTGTCCACCCACGGGACATTGGCAGGGATAAGGTGGTGGAGATGGCCTACGTGGCCTGCCTGGAGCCCAGGTGAGGTGGGAGGAGGTGTACTGGCCTGCCCATCAGAGGCCAGTATTGTTCTCTCCCTCACCTCTGCCCTACTGGACTCTGCATATGTTTACGACCCTGCAGTGCTCACTGCCTGCACTGCAAGCTCTCCAGCAGTGTGGCCTTCAGCCGAGGGACGAGGAAGGAGAATGGGGTCAAAGAAGGTGAAGAGTGAGGAGGCAGAGATAGAATGAGCAGAGACTAGTTTAAAGCGTGAAAAATAGAGACAAAAGGAGTAAGTGCAGACAGAGATGGGGAAGAGATCGAGACGGCTATGGAAAGAGTAACAGAGGCACGGAGATGGCAGATTAGAAAGAGTGATAGTAGAGATTTATATGATACCTTTGGGATAAAGAGAGTGGGGCAGCGAGGGAAATGGATACAAATGGGAGAGAAGTGAGTGGGGGAGGGATCGAGAGATTAGAGATGTGACGATTGATAAAGAGTATTTGTCTGCTTGTTTGTGTGCATTTGCCTGGTTGTGTGTATGTTTGTGTGTGAGAGAGAAACTAAATCAGAGAGGAAGAGAATCATGACACCCAGGAGGTATTTGAAATGAAATGCATCTAATGCTTGTTATTAAGGATGCTATGCCAGTCTCTCTCTTCCTGGTGGCACATTGGTTCTCAGCCTAAAAGGGCTAATAGTACTGTCGATGGATTGGCTGCATTCAGGGTTTAGAAGCTCCTTGCATTGCTTCCAGAAGTACTTCACACCACCCTTTATTAGTATAAGTACCTGTTAATATGCAAATATGGAAAGTTTAGGACAAGGGCAAAGCAAGGGCACTGTCAAGGGCAATGCAAGGGCAAAATGAATACTCAATAAAAGTGTTTTCTATCATCATTTCTTACCCCGCCCACTAGCCACGCCCCTAACTAACTGGACTTATTTTTTTCCATTTAAAGTACTGCATGTACTATGACAGGGGTCACATGGATAAAATGATTCAATCCCTTATGTTAATGGTCCTGTTGGAAGAGGAAAACCTATCTTACACCGTTGCTTGTCCTATAGTAGTGCGGCGGCATTCAAGTAACCAAATCATTTCTCTGTTAAATCTTCACAAAACTTGGTGATAGTGTGGTGCCTGGTGTAACAACCATGGAAGAACTCCAAACATTTGGTTTCACAGATGAAGAGTTCAACACATTGTTGGGCCAGGCTTCTCATGTGGACAAAAGAGTGATAGTGTCCAATGTAGATAACAGTGAATGGAACAATTGCTAAATTTAAAGAGAAAAACACAGAATCGCATGCACATTTCATGTTAGAGTACCTTGAAGTAGGGGTGACCCCGTTAGCACTAAGAGCAAAAAATGTTGTGGCGCAATTTGTAGCGCTATAAACCTTTTTACAAAGATGGTCACACATAGTGAATAGATGTGCATGTGATTGGATGATAATTGTGTAAATAGCAAGTTATGGTTTAAGATATGGTAAAAAAATGATGTAAATGTAATGTCCTGACCACATAAGTTATTGTACCTGTATGCTCACATATTGATTAACCATAGGATATGGCCTTGATCGTGTAGTCCTGATGAAGGTGCTTTGATACATTTTCAAACCTAAATGTGCGTTGACTGTATGTTTGGGAAACCCCAGTCCACAACACAATTGTAATCTATAATGTATGTGGTAGGAAGCTGGGGCATGAATAAGTGGTTGGAGTGAGAATGTGTTTGCTTGGTGATAGAAGGAGTGAGTAAGTATATGGGGGTGTGCACAATCTATTGGTGCAGATCCAAATGAGATGAATACATTAAAAAAAATGCATATATATAAATGTACGATGTCGTGTTTTGGTTTTGTATATATGTAAATCTAAAATATTTCTTTCAGAAACATATTTTATCAAGACTTCATATGTGAATGGCTATATGATTGCTAAAGATGTACTGTACATATCAGTTAAGTAATGTAATAAGATGGCCACTAAGATAAGTAACAAATAGAAAATGAAATAACAATTTTAAAATACATAAACCAATTCCATGTTATTATCCTGCAGTAGTTGTAGGTTGGGACAGTGGGCACTTAGAGCTTTTGTGGAAGTAATACAGCTCACGTGAAAAATTTAGTTTTAAGATGGTTTGTTTTCCCCCTTTTCCCAGACCTAAAACACATACTTTTTAGGGGGTACCTTTTTCCCTTTTGTTCAGGAGTTGCAGTGCCAGCATTCCACAAGGCTAGGTAGCACTATGGTACTGCTGGAGCCAAATTACGCTAAAAGACCAGAAAAGGGAGAACACTCCAGCAGGAAAAAATGTATTTTGCTTGGAGTGGTGAAAATCCTTTCAAGGCACTAGCTGAAACCAGAATTTTGATGCCATCCAAAGCAAGTGAGTATAAAGTGAAAGTGCAAAAAGGGTGTTGCATTGTAGTGGACCCCTTAGGAAACGCTGCTTTAGAGAGTAGAGACTTTATTAACACCATGCGTGCGGCGCATTTGCCCGCTGTGCGCTGAAGTTTTTTAAAACCCGCGGTTCATGATGAGCTCAGCTCATCATGAGCGTACGAGAGGTGTACCTCATGACGAGCTGAGCTCGTCATGAGCGTCGAAGGGGTTAAAGGGCAGAGGCAGACTTTGTCAAAGTGCAGTAGGAGTACAGGAGCATCTGTCAACATAGAGTACTATCTGAATAGGTTCATCTTATATTGGGTGTCTACACTTTTCAAGAAATCTTTTTATCTATTTAGGGAGAGGTGTGGCGCCGCGGCCAGGGCGACTGACGCTGGAATCTGGGGATCAGGGTTCGATCCCCGGCTCCGGCGGCAGGTTAGCCCAGCACCATGTGACTCTGGGCAATAGCTTGCTTAATCTTCCCGACGGCCCCCAGCGCCTAGAGACCCTAACGGGTGATTGTGCGCTATACAAATGTGGATTATTATTATTATTATTATCTGATAATTCGGAAAGATGAATGATGTCGACCATAGGGTATTCTGGGGATGACTAACTTATTGAGCTTGCAATATAGGTCCACGAGTTAAATATTTGCAGCTGACATCTGCTGTGACCTACAGGTAACAAATTTATACTGCACAAGGCCACTTCAGTCCCCCCTTTTCCGTTTAATTGTGTAATAAAAATACCCGTTATTGTCAGCTCTTAGAAATGATAGAAGTACGGTATGAATCCCTATATAACATACATTAGCGTTATAATTTACAGTTAACCATGAATACAATTATTATGAACTATCGAGGCAAAATTGAGAAAGAGCCCTGAACATCATGTGCTTTAACACATGAAAAAGATATGAATTGCAGAAATAAAAGTATAGCCCAGCATGCATTTCTTAACATGTGTATTATATATAAAAAGCACTATCATTTTTAGATCACACCTACTAGACCGCGCAGAAGACCGTCATGGAATGAATGCGTGAGAGTGACAGATGCCGAGAAAAGCAACAGAGAATGATTGACAAATGCCAAAATGCAGCAAAGAGTAAGTGAGAAAGAACTAGAGAAGCACAGAAAAGTGGCACATACATAATGAGAAATTTCCAAAAAAGTGGTAAAGAATGAATGAGAAAGAACGAGAGATACACAGAACGCAGCAAGGAAACGGCGAGAAACGCTCAAGAAAGCAGTAGGGAATAAAAGACAAGCATTGAAAATGCAACAGGTGAGTAGGAGCTTTGCGCGCAACCAAGATTGCCGTGTGAGATTGGGGCTCCCGAGACCCTCGCAACCTCCCACATCTATCCTGTCTTGTATCCTGTTCATCGTTGATGTTTTCGTGAAGACAAACCACGCGTGAGGCGAAATCTGCATTTAGACTTTGAATCGGACCCCGGGAACCGGAGTTACGGTGCTTTGAAGATTGCGGCCCACTCCTCCGTGATGCCCGGCTGTGGAGTTTTCATGCTGCCCGAGCTGTAGTTGAACAACATCGGCTTGAGGGGATTGGGACGACCGGTCCGGTTGCTTTCACTTTTGCTCCCAGAGTGACCTGTGACTGGGAACGAGCCCACCCCTGTGCCTAAGGACAGCTGACTGGTCACCCACGAGTTTGATTCCCATTGTCTAGACGGTTTTGGAGAACATCCGACTGGTGCCCTCTGGCTGGGGCTGCCTTCGCCCGAGAAGGCCAGGGGTCGCCATTTTCCTGCCTCATTTCATCAAGTCAAGTTGATCCATATCCCGTAATGGCGGGGAAACCGGAGGGTGACATGCAGAAACCAAAGAACACTCGGCAGGGCAGCTCTACCCAAACTAACATTATGGATCGATATACCCAAGTTAGGGGATCTCCCGGTGGATCTGGCATGAAAGAACCACCTACTTTGACGATTGAGCCGACCTTGCAAGATGTCATGGCTGCGATTGATGGGATCAAGTCCTCATTAGGACAACAAATTGAGGCTCTGGCCCATAAGCTTGATACTGTGGCGATTGATGTCAATCTGATCCGTGCAGATCTGGCGAAGACCAATGAGAAAGTTAAATCTTTGGACATTAAGGCTTCCAGTCTGACGGGTGATGTCACTGATCTGCAGACAGAGGTCCGTCGCTTGAAGACCAACAGCGATCTCATTACACGTCGTCTGGAGGATTATGAAGGAAGGGCTCGGCGGAACAATGTCCGTATCATAGGGGTTCCGGAGAAAGCGGAGGATCCGGCAGCTGACCTCTTTGTTGAGGATTTAATTGTTCGCCATCTTGCGCCTAAGGGACTGAGTAAGTTCTTTACGGTCGAACGGGCTCACAGAGTTCCGGGTGGCCAACCGAAGTTGGGTGCCCCGCCACGGCCTATAATAGCTAGAATCTTCAATTTTCGAGACAGGGACGCTATCCTGCAGGCCTCACGGATCAGCTTCTACCCGGACTTCACTCAATCGGTCCAGAGGCAAAGAGTTGGTTTCCTGGGAGTGAAGAGAAGACTGTGCGACATGGGCCTCAAATATGCCATGCTTTTTCCGTCCAAGTTACGGATCGAACATGCGGAGCGGACTTATTTTTTCCATTGACCGGAGGTAGTGACCGACTGGCTTGACACTCTGCCGCATCAGCCTCCATCGGAGAAACAGTCTGGTGGCGCGGAAGGCGGACCGGCAGAACAGGAATAGGCGTCGGGTGATGATATCCTGGGGTCTCTCGTAGGCCTCGAACTGTGGTTCGCTAGTCCTGACAATCGATGTGATATATATTTTGGGGGTTGCGGGGTCAGTGGCGGTTTTTTTTCCTCCTCTGAGTTTCTTTTCGTAGCTTAGTTAGGGGGGGCGACAGGCACACTGCAAGTTTGGGTGGTTTTCTAGTCTTACGCAGGGGTGCAGGGTGGGGGGTTTTGTAACGGGATGTTGTTGGGGGTATGGGGGGTTTTGTTGGGGTGTGTGTGTGTTTCTTTGCAAGGCAATGTGTCCATATCTAGTTTGAATGAAGTGCTGTGTTCTTCCCGGGGCTGGATCCTCTTATTTTTTCGGGATGGGGGGTAGAGGGCTGAAATTAATGAGTTGAAATGTAAATGGGCTGGGGGATGGGATAAAACGTAGTGTTGTGTTGCAATTGTTGAAGCGTCTCTCCCCAGATGTGGTCCTTCTTCAGGAGACGCACTTGACTGGCAATACTTGTCGTGCTATGAACAGGAAGGGATATCGTTTGGTTGCACATGCTGGATTTTCCTCTGGCTCCAGAGGGGTGGGTATCCTGATTAAGAATTCTCTCCCACTCGAAATTGACTCCACGGTCCTCGAAGATAGTGTGCGCTATGCTTCTATTACGGGTAGGTGGGAGGGCCGGACCATTTCCCTGGTTTCTGTTATGTCCCCCCTGGCCTGCAGTCGACTACTTTTGCGGACTTGGGGCGGGTTATCCTAGCTCTCCCCGAGGGGTCGTTGCTCTTAGGTGGTGATTTTAATGCGGTGGTTTCTGGTATGGTAGATCAACACCCACCCAGGGATCTGAGAGGTGCACAGAACTGGCTATCTGATTTCCTTGACACTCTGGGTCTGGTAGATTGTTGGAGAATGTTACACCCAGCACAGCAGCGGTATACATTCCATTCTGGTGCTCACTGTAGCCTTTCCAGGATTGACTATGTATTGGTACCGGCTGCACAGGCTCTTTCTCTCACCGAGGTTAAACATTTGGCCCGAGGTATTTTGGATCACTCTCCTTTGTGGCTACGGATGGAGTTGGGCTCTGAGACCGAGGGACGGGTGGCCCCGATTAACCCCTGGTACCTCCGAAACCCTAAAACTCGTGCTGCCCTGGTGAAATCTCTTGACCTGTATTTTTTGGAAAATGAGGGCTCCGTTTCGTCGGCTGTATCTCTTTGGGAGGCTTTCAAGACTATCCTCAGGGGTCAGGCCATGTCATTAATAGTGGGTGTTAAGAAGCAGAGGGATGAGGAGGTGGTTAAGATCGAGATGGAGATAGCGGACTTGGAGCGTGATCTGGAGCGGGGGGTTACCCGTGCTACGACGCATGTATTACGACTAAAACAACTTGAATACAGGGCATTGGTTACTGACGCAGCTAAGGCCATGAGTAGGGAACAGCAGGGACGTCTGTATGATGTGGGGGATAAGGCTGGTAAATTGATTGCATGGTTGGATAAGAAGGATAGAGCTAGTCGGGTGGTGCCTGTGATCGAGATGGCTAGTGGTGCTCGGGTCTCAGACCCTAAAGATATCGTTCAGCATTTCGCAGATCACTTCCAGGCAGTGTACTCCTTAGTGTCGGACAGGCCGGAGGAGGACTCGCATCTCTTGTTACGTGACATTTCTTTGCCTCGTCTCTCCGATGCCGATAGGGAACAAATGGACGCTGCAATAACAGCTGATGAGGTGGCTCTTGCGATTCGTCCCCTGCGTTTGGGGAAAGCAATGGGTCCTAACGGCCTGCCTATTGAACTCTACAAGTTGAAACCTGATAAGATGGCTCCCTATCTGCGAGATATGTTTTTGGAGTCTCGGGAGTGTGGCTCTCTCCCCCGTGATCAGCGTTTAGCGACCATTGTGGTGATTCACAAGGAGGGGAAGCCGAGAGATAGGTGTGCGTCGTACCGTCCCATTTCTCTTTTGAATGCCGAACCTAAGATTCTCGCAAAGGTACTGGCTAATAGATTGATCACTGTTATTAGCGAGTTGATACATCCGGATCAATCCGGTTTTATCCCTCATAGAAACACCGCCCTGAATCTTAGGCGTCTGCATGGTGTTCTCGCGAGAGCATCGACGTTGCGTGAGCCGGCCATCTTGGCGTCGCTGGATGCCACGATGGCTTTTGACACCATGGAATGGCCATATTTATGGGCCGTTTTGAATAGGTTGGGTTCAGACCAGGTTTTATTGGTTGGGTAAGGTTGCTCTAGGAGGACCCCCTTGCGCAAATTGTTGTGAATGGCCGTGTCTCTGCTCCGTTTGGTCTCGGGAGGGGAACTCGTCAGGGTTGCCCATTGTTGCCGCTCCTGTTCGCCCTAGCCCTCGAGCCTCTCGCCGCATGGATCCGGTGGGAGCCCTCGATGAAGGGTATTCGGTGGTCCTCTGAGTTTGAAGATTGCATCTCGCTTTATGCGGATGATATCTTATTGTATCTGACTTCGCCACGGAAGTCGTTGATAGTATTATGTGATGTCTTGAACTCATTTGGTAGGAACTCGGGCCTAATCATTAATTGGACAAAATCCTATTTATACATCCTTTCGGGTAACGTCCCTCTTCTTCCACGCAACTGTCCCATCCGGATTGCACAAACGGGGTTTAAATACCTCTGTATTTATATTTCGCTGGACCCCGCAATTCGGTACGAGCAGAATCTCCTCCCACCCTTTTCTAGATTGAAGCAAGATGTCGCGGGTTGGCGTAAGGTTCCACTTTCACCACTTGGTCGTGCTGCCCTCTTTAAAATGATGTTGTTACCTTGTTTTCTCTATGCTCTCCAAAACACTTTCGATATAGTTCCCGCTAGCGATTTTCGAGCAATTGAGGATCTTCAAAGGAAATTGATATGGGACGGTAGGCCTCGTATTTCGCTTGCTAAGCTGACGCTCCCGTGGTACGACGGGGGTATCTCTTTCCCGGATATAAAACGTTACTATTGGGCGTCCCAATTGGGAGCCATTAATCATGGTATGTATGGTCCCGAACTGAACCCCGCCTTTGCCATGGATAGATGACTTTTACCCGGTGGCAACTACTATAGGGCGTTGTACTCTAAATCGGTGGTCAAGGCTTTGTCGGGACCTACCAAGACAGCAGTACGTCTGTGGCAGGACGCGACTAGCGCGACGGGATGGACAGACCGTTTGACTCGAGCGATCCTGCTTTTTGGTTCTGATAAACTCGGCAAACTGTGGAATACCAAGGGGTTCGATAAATGGGACCTCATTGGTATTAGTACGGTGGGAGACCTCTGGGTTAAGGGTCAGGTAAAATCGTTTGAGTTGTTGCAGGAGGAGTTTGAATTAAGTGATTCCGAATACTTCCGTTATGTCCAAGTTCGCCATGCTTTGAGGTCGGTTTTCCCAGTAGGGGAGGTAATTTTGGAGTCTTCTCCGCTCGAGGACAGATTGTTGGATGGCTATGTGCCTGATAGTACTATCTCCCTAGTCTACACAAAACTAATCAATGATAGATCAGACCTCCTGTTGCATCTTCGAGATTTGTGAACCCGTGACGGCCTTGAACTGGATGACGAGGACTGGCAATCTGTGATCTCCTCTCCCAAGGAGGTCGCAATTCCAGCTCGACTCCGGTTGGTTCAACTTAAGATTCTTCATAGGATTTACGCCACGGGCCCTCGTTTGGTTCGCATGGGATTTTCTGAGGATGGTCTGTGTAAGCGAGGATGTGGAAAGGTGGGGACATTTTTCCATATTATTTGGGAATGTCGTGAGGTCGCTGCCTTCTGGAGCGGGCTCCATGTAATGAAGGAGGTGACGGGGATTGCCCTCTTGCCGGAGGTTAGACGAATGTTTGGGAACCTACGGATCATAATGTAGCTCAGACACAGTGGGCGACCCTGGGGGCCATGATTGCTAAGAGGGATATTGCTCAATTGTGGGGATCCCTGAGGCCGCCTACAGTTGCGGCATGGAAGGAAAACATGGATTGGTGCATGTTTAGGGAAAAAACAGTGTACTTGGCCTGGGGCCGACCCTGGAAGTGGTGTAGAGTGTGGGGACCCTGGAATGGCTACCGTGGAGATAGATGTGCGCCGCCTGTGGTGGATAATACGGATGTCCCACTTTCCCCCTGACCCTGCATTCTGCTTAATTTATTGTATGTGCTTTGATTTTGCCCTGCCCTCCCCCTCTCCCCCTCTCATACATTGATTGCTGATTTCGTTGTATTGTTTTTCCTTCCCCGTTTGGAATTAGAACTGCATGTAATGTATTTCTTTGCCTTGCTGTTTATATATATATTTTTCAATAAAAAGAAATATAAAAAAATAAATAAAAAAAATGCAACAGGTCTCGCCTTTGGTTAAGTTAAAGCCATTTGCTTTGCTAATGGTATTGTATTGCAACACGAATGGATTTAACTTAATAAAAGGCGAGACCTATTGCATTTTTAATGCTTGTTTTTCTTTCGTTCCCATACGTCTCTGCACAAACAGGCTCGCTCTTTCTTTTTTCTCTCCCGATCATATGCCACCCGGTCTCCATTTCCCATCCTTTTATCGCTCACATATCAGGGGTCTTCTGCTCGGTCCTTTCCTAATCACAAGCCTAGTATGTATTTCTACTGCTTCCAAGTAGCCCTTAGGATTTGATTTCCCTTAAAGCCTTAGTCTTTTTTGTTAGGATCGGAGCTCAGAAGTCAGTTCATTGCGTATGCCCCTTCATTGAATCCCTCATCATATACGTCAGTGTCTCTGGCAACTCAGTTCTCTACATTTCCCTCTGCAGGGATCACCTCTCGAAGCCATAACACCATTCATTATGAATGGCCATTCAGACATTACCAAAAGACAACATCCTGCAAGCCTTGCTTTTATCCAAGTAGAGGTGTTTAAATGCCAAACAGGTAGGACACAAGTCCTTAACCCCCTGGCTGCGGCGGTAATTCCGCAGCGGCGCTAGGGGGTGGAGGGTCCGCGCGGCGCCTCCATGCTCGTGACGGAACCACTCCGTCCCGAGCGCGCTTTGCTTGTGACGGAGTGGTTCCGTCATGGCCCCGCCCGCTCAATAGAACGTCCGCTGCAGCGTGGGTGGGGCGGCCGCGCCGTGACTGAACCACTCCTTCACCAGCAGAGTGCGTCCGTGGCTCGTGACGGAGTGGTTCCATCACGAGCACGGAAGAGGTTAAAAAAAGAAGTGGGGGGACTAACCTAGTTAATCAGACGAAGGAAGTGGTTTCAAGCAGATGAATCTCAGTATAAACCTCCAAGACAGTGGTACAGAAGCCACAGAAAAATACTCAATTGTGTCTAATAGGATATTGAGCAAAGTTGTGGCAGCCTCTAACAGAAATACTAAAAGCCACAGATGCAATATTTTGTTTTGTCACTATCTTGCGTCCCAAGCCCACTTGTTGATAAATGCTGCCAAAATCAGTTGTGTGATAATATATTTTTATTTTCCAGATAAAAAAGGGAGCGTAAGGTATGGGTGTGAGCTATGTGGAAGGGGGAGGGTGTGTGTGATAGAGAGTGAGAGAGAAAGAGAGAGAGCTGTGTGTGTGCGATATGTGGAGTGCGGTGTGTGTGTGTATGTGTGTGAAAGAGAGTTGTCTGTGTGAAGTGTGTGGAGTTGTGTGTGAGGAGGTGTGTGAAGTTTGTGTGTGTGTGAGGAGGTCTGTGTGTTTGTAAGGAGGTGTGTGTGTAAGGAGGTGTGTGTGTTAGGAGGGGTGTGTGTTAGGAGGGGTGTGGGTCTGAGGAGGGGGGGTTTGTGTGTGTGTGTGTGAGGGTGTGTTACCTATTTTCCCCAAGTACAGCACCTGCACACCCTCTGGCTTGGTCCTCACTTAACAGACGTACAAATAAATACATAATCACTCCATCAACTGAACATGTTATCTACGTTGCAGTTTTTAGTCAAGTGTTTAGATGGCCCTTGAATGACACTGTTTGTTTTCCATAATGTATTACAAAGTTTCATTTCTTACTCTGCATGTACAACAATGTAATGCATGGGTTTGCAATTTTGTAACCCTGAGACAACGTACTGGTTGGCAAACCTAAAGGCATTTAAACCATTATACGTCAAATATAATACACACAAATGTACATTTAAATATAAAATATATGTGCCATCATTTTTAAAGTAAATTAGAGAAATGTTATGAAAGGACACGATTTTTCCATTTCTGATCAAAATAATAACGACCTGTATACAAACATTAAATCAATGCATCACATGTGTATACTTAATTTGCCTTTTATGGAACAAGTCGAAATACAGAACTTGTATGCCATTATTTAAATTGATCATAAAAATGCTGGGACTAGTGATACAAGTGTTATGCACACCACAGTCCTGCGCCATTATTATTTAGGAGTGAACGAATTAGGTCCAGAAGTGCTACATCCATTCCAGATTTTCAGTGTCTCTATATAAGATAAATGTGTACACAGTCTAAAAGTTCAACATTGTACAGTCAATGGTTATCCAGAAAATCTAGCATAGACCTGGTTCTCTTGAACTGCGTGTATATGTTTTAAAAGCAAGCCGCTTTTGTCTTTCTTTTTAACAATAAAACTGAGCTAAAAAAACACTATACAAAGCACTGGTTGTCTTGAAACAGTCTGGGCCCTGAAAAGGATGTTAGTTCTGAATTTTTAACACGGTGCCATGTTGATAACGCATAGCTGAAGGCACTGCTTTGTCACCCAGAAATGTATCAACTATTGTGAGGGTCACTGGAAGAATGCGGCAGAGGAACACCACATTATACAGAAGGATTGACTACATTATTTGGCAAGATAAAGCAAATGGATCACTGAAATAATATCGAGGGACAGAATATCGACCAACAAAAATATCGTTGAGAAAATATCGAGAGACAAAATATCGAGTTTCTATCTACAAACAGGTAAGTACAAAAATATCGAGTTAAAAATATCGTTTACAAAAATATAGTTGTAAAAAATATCGACTTTAATAAAAACAATGTTTAATTACATTAATATAAAAAATTAATTACTAAAATATACTTAACAATACTTAAAATAACTTTTAATAATTAAATAATTAATGAAAGTAAAAAAATTATATTTTTTTAATCATATTTCTTAAAACATATATATATATATATAGTAACAAAATTTAATTAAATAATAGCCAATATTATTAACGTACAAATACAAAAGAGTAAAAATTACTATTCCCACTCCAGTGGGTGCAACAGTAGGGAATGCGTTGGATAGCGTAGGGGTTAAAATTACTATTCCCACTCCAAGGAGTGCAACAGTGGATATATGACGTTACAACGCAACTTTTACAACGCACTACCATTACAACGTAAGTATTGGTAAGTATATAATAATTTTTATAATTTAAATTATTTAAAAATAATTTAATATAATTTAATTTAATTTCATTTCATTAAATTAAATTAATGTAAATGTAATTTTACTTTATTTTTACACTGTACCCCTGTACCCCAAAAACCCAAAACTGACCCTGAACCCTAAAAAAAAAACCTTTACCCAAAACCCCAAAACTGACCCTGAACCCTAAAAATACCCCTTTACCCAAAAACTAAAAACTGACCCTGAACCCTAAAAATACCCCTTTACCCAAAAACTAAAAACTGACCCTGAACCCTAAAAATACCCCTTTACCCAAAAACTAAAAACTGACCCTGAACCATAAAAATACCCCTTTACCCAAAAACTAAAAACTGACCCTGAACCCTAAAAATACCCCTTTACCCAAAAACTAAAAACTGACCCTGAACCCTAAAAATACCCCTTTACCCAAAAACTAAAAACTGACCCTGAACCCAAAAAATACCCCTTTACCCAAAAACTAAAAACTGACCCTGAACCCTAAAAATACCCCTTTACCCAAAAACTAAAAACTGACCCTGAACCCTAAAAATACCCCTTTACCCAAAAACTAAAAACTGACCCTGAACCCAAAAAATACCCCTTTACCCAAAAACTAAAAACTGACCCTGAACCCTAAAAATACCCCTTTACCCAAAAACCAAAAACTGACCCTGAACCCTAAAAATAACCCTTTAATTTAACATAATTAGCAATTAATCAATTACATTAAATTAATTACCAATTACATTTTAATTAATTAACAAATATTTTTTAATTAACAATTAATTAAATATTACTACCAATTATTAAATGTACATATTTAATTAATTATAATTAAATTACTTCCCACCCTATTCCCCTATAAACCCACAACCCGCTACAGGAAATGAATTATTTTAATTTACATAATTAGCAATTAATCAATTAAATTAAATTAATTACCAATTAAATTTTAAATAATTAACAAATATTATTTAATTACCAATTAATTAATTATTACTACCAATTATTAAATTTACATATTTAATTAATTATAATTAAATTACTTCCCACCCTATTCCCCTATAAACCCACAACCCGCTACAGAATAAAATTACACAATAATTAAAAAAAAATCATTAATTAAAAATAATTATAACATAAAATGACACTTTTCACACATATTATAACATAAAAACACTATAAATAATTAAATATTTAAAAAACGATATTTTTTACTATCTAGTATATATACTTGGATATTTTCACTTTCTATATTATTTACAGTCGATATTACTTCACTTACCTTAAAAACGATATTTTGACTGTCGATATTCTGTCCTGTCGATATTTTGTCCAAACGATATTTAAAACTCGATATTCTGTCCAAACGATATTTTGGAGTCGATATTATCTCTGTGCACCAAAGCAAATTATGCGGTGCGATACGATGCAGCATATTTCTTGATAGGATTACTTCATCATTTTGTTGTTTTTACACACCATAACACTGTCTGGGCAAAGATTTCCCCTCATTAGTACAGCATCTCTTGCATTGGACCATAGGCCATCAACATCCCTTTAATTCCATCCAAGCCTTCAACATCACATCCATGGAAGAAGACTCTAGCATTTCATTAATTCCATCCTAGGCTTTCAGCCCCTTGTCCATTCCATAAGAAGCCACGGGTCTTAATCCAGCAAAGCGACTAAAGCATCTCTCCAATTCCAGCGAAGGGCCACAAATATCTCTCCTTTTCCATCAAAGGGCTTCCAGAACCCCTTCTGTTCCATCAAAGGGCCCCCGGACGTCCTCAGATTGATTCTGGCATTCCTTCCGTTCAGTCTAAGGGCCTCTGACGTCAGTTCCATTCTGTCAAGGTCCACCGGCACCCCATCCATTCCCTCAGAGAACTACCAGCATCCCTTCCTTCGCCTCAAACAGCATACGGCACGCCCTGTTCCATCACAGGGCCTTTGGAATGCCACATTTCCAGCTTAGGTCTTTGGCATGCCCTTGTTTCAACACACGGCCTGCGGCATGTCTCTGTTCTATCACAGGCCCTCCAGCCTCAGCTTGCCTCCTTTCCATCACTGAGCCTCAATCATTCTGCCATAAATATTTAGGCACTTCGCTGTGCATTTTTCTATTGTATATTTATGTTAAACAGTTTTCACTTGCATAGTGTATTGTAATGAAGAAAGTTATGTGGTCTGCGAGAGAACAAGGTAAATCGAACAGGGTTTTCGTAGACAGGAAGAGTTGGCGCTCAAGCAGTATTTACGTTACTTCGTAAGTGAAAAAAGAATTTGGTATGGTGCTGCCAGGGAGGGGAGACCCTAGAACCCCTTACTCTGTGATGGAAAACCAAACACAATAACATATAACAATAATCCTGCGCACTCATACAAGATAATACATCATACGGATGAGTTTCGAAAGCAAATGGAACGAATCCAGCGTTGAGGTCTTTGATCTTTTTAATCGGTCATCAAACACAATACACACAGCCAGCCGACGTGTTTCATCAGAGAAAATATTACCAGATTCTTCAGGGCTCTATGGCTGTATCCAAAATCAGTAATATCCCACAGCTGGGGATAATTCCAACCCGGTGGGGTATTCTAGGTCTCAGCAGAACGAAGGTTAATCAGAAGTAAAATAACGAGCTAATCAAGTGTACTGTTAGGATTGACGCCAGTGCGGGTGAAAAGCGGGAATTAATAAAATCGATACTGCAGAAAACACGTAAATTGAAGCAATAGCTTCTTGTTCAGTCCTGGTAACGCACGAGTACGTGTTGTCCAATCCTTTAGTTACAATATAAGGCTTGCATCCTGGCGTCTTCACTACAATCCGGGAGAGAAGAAAGCCAGAATAGTAGAAGAAGATGTGAAAGAAGGTTAGGTAACACACTGAACAAAATCAATACAGTCTACAAACTCACTGAGGACACGTCACGTAACTCATCGCCTAATCTGGAGCACTCTTCACTGGGACATTCCTCTATGAGCACAATCCAACTGACCATTCACAAGCACCACCACTACAAACTATCATTCGCTGGGCAAAGCAAGAACACCCTGTCAATAGTATGACCCTGTGAATCAAAACAGCACTGAGAAATCTTGATCTCTCAATGCTGTCTTAACCAACGCCCCCCTACACAAAAACAAAATAACATACCCAGAATAGTGCATGAATATGAGGAGGATTTGTAGTTTGCAACAGAACTGTGATACACAAGGTATTGTGTAGCGAGACGAGACGGCTCACGTCGTTTAGAGCAGGGTTAGAATGCACTGTGCTTACTTGTCAATTAGGAGTGCAACAAATTCCTCTCTGTGTTGAGAAAGTTGAAGCATTTCCTTTTTTGGCCTTATGAAGTGCTGTAGCATGGTACATTTGTGGTGCAGGCTGCTTGCAGTGAGGACGGGGGTGCAATGTAGCCCTTGTTTAAGGTGAGATGGGAATATGAAATTAGTAAGATACAGTGATGTCTCAGTTTATTGAGTATGGTGCTGCCAGGAAGTAATCTCCATTTAAGGTATAAAGGTGCGGTGTTGTGCTGCTTTGGTACGAAGACACTAGAGTGGTTCCTAGCTGTAGTGGATGCGGCATGGTCAATCTTTTTGATGCGTGGGTTCTGGGTGAAACCTGTGTACAGATGGTGTAGTGCGGCCCCCCTTTATAGAGAAGAAGTGACGGGTTGCGGACTTCTGTGAAAAGTAAGTTCAGCAAAGACCATTTGATATGAAAGTAGTGCGGTTGAGCTTGGGGTCTCTCTAGTGTGTAGTCCCTCTTTGGAATGAGAGTTACAGTGTGGTGTAATGCCCATTTAGAGAGTATGGCGTATACTGTTGATTCGGGATTTTGTGAAGGAACGCTTTGAGGTGAAGATGTGGTGAACACGATGCAGGCAGGTCTTTCGGGGGTTAAGGAGCTCATTATAAATTACAAAATGTTTAATATTATCTTTATGGGGCCATCTGTTTGAACCCCATGAAGATAAAAAACCTTTTGCTGCAGAAGGAAAGCAGGCCGAGGCCGTCCAAGTGGGACGGACAAAAAAGAGAAACGTCAATGTCAGCTGCCTGGCAAGTGCTTTTTTTTATTAGACAAACATAAAAAATAAATGATTTTTTGATAGTACTAAACACAATTCATACAACATACACGAAAGAGAGAAAAGAGTACGTCACTGGAAGCTGTTTTCCAATGGCTGGCCACCGTTTAGCCTAAACGGTGACACCGGCCAATGGAAAAGGGGGGCGGAGCTTAAAGCCCGCTAGTGATAGCTACTCAAAAATGTAAGATCTCGCAAGCGAGACTGCGCATGTGCAGCCTACACTAGCCAGGACCTAAAAAAAGAAAGAGAATAAGCTCAGTAAGCGACTAAGGAGATTATTAGGCAAAAAGGCGGAGGAAGTGGTAAAACAGGAGAGAGGCAAAGATGATTGAGAAAGGGTGAGAAATGCACACCGAAGCCGCACAAAAGGACTGAAAAAGACACAAATAGTGGCAAGGAATGAATAAGAAACATTGAAAGAGTCACAAAAAACGATAAGGAAAGGGTGAGAAATGCTCAAGGAAGCAACGGAGAATGAAAGAGAAAAAAAGAAAAGTCAAGAAAGGGGCAAAGGAGTTGAAAGAGGCAGAGAAAGTTGTGAAACGGTAGAGAGGCAAAGAAAGAATGAGAAATTCATGGATTAGCAGCAAAGAAAACTGAGAAATGCACAAAATGCAGCACGGAATGAATAAAAGTTGCCCAGAAAGTGGCAAGGACGGGTTGAGAAATGGTCATGAAACTGTTAGAGAGTAAAAAATAAAGGAAAGAGAAAAAGCCTGAAAATCGTCAAAGGAGGTCAAAAGAAAAGAGCAGAGAAAGTGATTAAATGGGAGCGAGAGCAAAAGAATAAGAGAGTGAAGTGGAAGGTTGAGAAGAGAGGGAAGTTCGAGCTGGGAGCCTCGTGACAGCACTGAAGTTGGGCCTGATTGGAGGTAAGGCACAGGTAAGGGTGCAGGAGCAAAGCAGAGGCCAGGTGAAGCTTCTCACCCGTGTGCTTCCCGCACCAGCTCCATATTGCTGTCTCATTCATTTACTTCCCCCGCCCACTCCATGTTGCTATCTCAGTTTGCCTCCCGCCCTCCCCCCCCACCCGAGAGCTTATGTTGCTTCCAACCGCTCACCTTGTTGTTTCTCCCACCTGCTCATGGCCCCTCCGCTCCGCAGAGGCTGCGGGGGCCAATGTTACGCCAATGCTTCCGGCAAGTTGGCCGTGGCGAGGGCTTTGGCCACACCTACGGGCTGATGGTCCACCCATAATTGTCTGTCAGTCCAAAAGTACTGAGAAATGTGTCAGAACAAAGATGTTAGGAAAAGTACTGTGTGTACTACATGCCATGTTGGGAAGAAGTTGGTTCTTGGTTATATTTTTTTCAATATCGGACATTTTTATCTTGTCTTTGCATTTGTTGAATAGCCAACAATATAACATTATGCTAGCGGGTGCTTTCACTGTTAATATTTGTAGTGTTAAATATGATGTACATGTATTAAGCAAGCTGCAACCCATAATGTACAGCTCTTTGCTAATTAGGTACATATGAATAAAATAATTCAAACAGATTGCACAGAAGCTTATATTTGCCATGTCAATGACAATCTAATTCATTTCAGAACACATCTAATGTCCATATCATTTGTACAATAAACACTGTTTTCACTGTTGAGTTATGTGGCTTGTTTAACTGCGATGGCAAGATGTTTTTTTGTGTGTCTTTAACCATATTGCATCCTGTTACTGTATTTATTTGTTTCTTAATAAAATAAATAACCATGCGGGTGGATTCCCAATTCCCAACCAGATATAAGGGAGTAAGATGTATGCATAGGCTTACATAAACAGCCCTGAAAAAGATCCTAATCTATTTAGGAATACTGTGGCTTTAGAAACCCTTACAATATATAAAGGAAGCATGACTATTTAAACCTAGCATTGACAAAGCAATTTATATTGTCAAATGTGCCTGGCCTGGCTGAAGAACTTCTGTAAGAACTTTAGCTTCTACGTCGGTGCCACCATGTGTCGCATGATATCGGCTCTTTGCACAGTCACCTGGTAAGGAGCCGATACCACAGAAAAGATTAACTGGAAACCACTACACAGAGTGTTTTTGTTAAGGAGGAAAGCAGACACGTCACACTACCTGAGGGTAAAAGCTAACAAGCTTAAATAAGGACACAACCTGGCATCAGTCCACACCAAGGAGTCAGTGGCAACAGTGATCTCACTTGAAATGTCCATCGACCTTACAATCTAAACCACGAGCATGAACAAGACAATGACACCATAACACATCTCCTTCCCTTCTCTTACACTAAAGAAAACATAACCATTGAAACACAATTGTAAGCAGAGAGAAAGAAAAGAAGATACAAGTTAAAGAGAACACTTCAACAGAGGAATGATGTGGCATAATCATTGAGATGCACAGGAGGTCTGCATGCCCAGTCACTAGACCTCACTTGAGGTGTTTCTCTATCTCCAATACCACTACTTATAGCATTCTGATCACCATGAACATGGCTCCTGAACACCCTTCATCTTCACTCAGACACTCCCCACCTTTTCGATACACAGCAATATTTCTGAAATTCCACCGTTCTTCATTCTTTAAGGTCACACAGAACTTGCCAAGTCTAATGACACAAAGTGGTCCCTTGAAATTAGGCAAGACTCCAGCAACTCTTCTAGACCGGATTTTGACCCAATTACCCACTGCTAATTTGCTGTGCACTGGTTTCTTGGGTTGCGCCTTGCCCAAGAACATCATTTTGGACCTCCTCATTTAGTCAACCAGGCACTAACTTAGATCCTGGTGCGCGACCCCTCATGTCTTGGAAGGGAATCCTCTGCGTCACACAACGAGAAGTGGTGCGATAAGCTTGAATCAAACTATGGACCATAAGTTCCACATCTTTCCTATTAGCAAGGGCCAATTGTATGGTGCCCTTCACTAATCTGTTGACTCTTTCTGCCAGGGGAAACGGCCACTACAATGCGGCCGTTTCCACGGAAACATTAACCACGCATGTATTACAACGCATGCGTGGTTACCACGAAAGCCTTTACCACGCATACCTTTACTACGAGGTACGTAGTAAAGGCATGTGTGGTAAAGGCTAACATTAAAAAAGGGGGTTTGGGGGGTCTCCCCCCCCAAAGACAAAAACTCACCTAAAGTCACTCGGCGTCGTTTAAGAGGAAACGGAAAGAAACCCGCTTCCTCTTAACGACGTATGACGTCACCACGAACAATTAGAGGAAAAGGTTGTTCGTTGAAATAGCATTGCGTGGTAAAGGCATGCGTTGCAACGGAATTCGTTGTAATAACATACAACCTTCTGCCAGACCATTCCCTTGTGGCTTATACAGCGAAGTACAAGAGTGGCGAATTCCACATTGTTGCAGAAACGCACTCATCTCCTGTGAGATCAATTGAATCCCTTTATCTGTCACCACATTCAACAGGAACACTTTCGTCTTGAAAAATGTCTTTTAACACACAAATGTTAGTTCTTGTGGTGACATTTCTCAAGAACCTAATCACAATCCACTTTGATAACACATCTACTACAGCAACAGCGTATCTCAATCCTTTCGACAATTCCCACATGGGACCAATGATTTCAATCCAAGCAAATGGTGTGCCATGGTTTTCCCGGGTCTTTGATATGTCCCTCTACACTCTTGCATCCAACTCTCAACCTCTTTTCTCTCGCTTTACAACTAACACAAGACTCCACCCATCTCTTAACCTGATCATCAAGACCTGGTTACCAAAACTCTGTCTTTAGTCTCCTGCTGGTCAAACCCTGTCCCAAATTACCCTCATGTGCCAAGTCAAATAACTTATGCCTTTACCCCTCAGAAGGGATAAAACATTCACCCCTCATGATGATGCTCAGACCACAAGTTAACAACTCATACAGCACTTTCAAATATGGTAGCACAGACATCGATAAAGTGCTCTCTCTTTTTTCACCAGGTTGAATCAAGGTAAACCAATGGGGAAACTTCCACATGTTCGATTATACCCTCTTTGAGCATATCAGCTAACACAGCTTTGACACCCTCTCTTACTGCAAGTGGTACTCTTCTGAGTTTATGTTGTATTGGTACAGCCCCTTCTTTTGCGCCTCAGGACCTGTAGGTGAGCTGGCGCTATATAAACCAAAGTAACACACATTTTGGGAAGAATCTTGTGCACATATCCCTTCAGACACCCTAGAGATTTTTTTAGACACTCTTTGAGCTCCCATCAGCACATCCTCCAACAATGTGTCTTCAATTGACGCTCCAGCAATAATGGCAAGGGGCATTTCTGACCATTCCCCGGTGAGCTTCGAGTCTTGGGACCAGAAACTAAGAGTCCAGTTCCCCAAGATAGATTCCTGCCAGCTGAGAGATCCCCAAACCAAAAAAAAATGCAGTGAGCAAACGGAGTTCTATTTTCGAGAAAATACTGGCTCAGTAGAGTCCCACCAGACCCTGTGGGAAGCCTACAAAATTGTACTAAGGTGCCAGGCCCAGGCGATCATAGGGGGTAAGAAAAAGAGGAGGCCTTGCAAATGAAGACCCTTGAAGATGAAATGAAGCGTATCGAAAGGGACATCACATCAGGGAGGGATTTAGACAGGAAACATAAGTTGGCCCTATGACAAAGAGAATTGAGAGTGCTGGCCGACATCGAGGCGAGGGCCTACGCCTTGGCAGCGCAACACCAGCTATATGACATGGGCGACAAAGCCTCCAAACTACTAGCCTGGCTAGACAAGAGGGACAAAGAGAGGTCATGGGTAGTTAACATAGGAGATGATGCCGGCTCACTATGCACGTCAGATCTAGAGAAAGCCTAAGCTTTTGCCTCATTCTACGAGGGCCTATACGCACTGAAGTGCACAAGGTCGGAGGGAGACTTCTCAGAGGCGAGAGAAGCCTTAGAAGCAGACCTTACGACTGAGGAGCTGTACGAGGCATTGGGTGCCCTAAAATTAGGAAAGGTGGCTGGTCCGAATGGCCTCCCAGTGTAACTATATAAATGTGACGGCATTGATGCCACTTGATGCCTCAATGGCCTTTGACAGCATAGAGTGGTCCTACTTGTTTGCAGTCCTCACAAAATTGGGTTTTGGTCCCATCTTCTGTAGTTGGGTGAGGCTGTCATACTGTGGCCTGCTCGCTCGTGTGCGGGTCAATGGCGTGTTGTGCAGACCATTCCGGTGAGGAGAGGCATGAGACAGGGCTGTCCCCTGTCGCCCCGATTGTTCATTTTGACTCTAGAGCCGCTGGCGTACTGGATCCGATGATCTGGTGAATGGTAACGCCGGGGGGTTGGGAGGAGCGGATATCTATGTACGCCGATGATGTGCTCCTATATCATGCATGACCCTACTACTCGAGAGCACGAGTGCTGCACATATTCGAACTATTTGGCAGCTACTCGGGTTTCTCTAAAAACTGGGCCAAGTCTGTGATCTTCCCTATGTTTGGCCCGCCCCCACGGTTACCAGCGAAATGCGAGGCCCCAGTAGTAACAAAGGGCTTTAAATACTTAGGAGTGTATGTAACCCAAGGTCACCAGGTATTCTTGGCGAGAAATCTCACTCCCCAAATTGAGAGACTCCATGCAGATGTACAACACTGGGGAGCCCTGCCGTTGATGGGCAGAGCAACATTGTATAAGATGATGTCCCAGCCGCGTCTTCTATATATTATGCAGAATGCTCCCTATTCAATCCCCTCAACGATATTCAGGCAAATAGCGCTTGATGTTCTGACATTGTTGTGGCAAAGAGGAAAACCCAGAATAGCTTTGGATAAGCTGCAGAGAGGAGTTTACGATGGTGGACTAGTGGTTCCGGACATAAAGCTATACTATCTTGCTTGCGGACAGAAACAAGCCGGCCTATAGAGTAGACAGAGTAGCGATGGTGGGGGCGAGTTGTGAGTCGCCTCTCTACGTGAGGCCGCATGGCCTAGACACACCACAACAGTGGTGGCATGTTGGAAAGAAGCGAAAAAATACTGGGATGGCGGGGCAGGTTAACAAGCATGACACCCCTGTGGGTAGGGGACCAGTTGAAAGAAGTGGCAGCATTGAGTGGCTTCAAAAGTTGAAAGACAATAGGAATATAGAAGTTCGGAGATGTATGGCGGAACGGAGCACCTTTACCATTTTAAGACCTACAGCAGGAGTACAGATTCACCCCTACTTACAGACTGTCATACATGAGACTCATGCATGCCTTGCGAAGCCACATACAGCGAGGTGAGACTCTTCCAGACTATTCCCCCCTGGAGGACAGACTTTTGGCAGATCCCATCCTTGAGAAAGCCACATCTACAGTTTACCGTAAATTTATAAATAATAAGCCACACCCTTTAATAGCCCTTAGTGCAGCCTGGGTAGAAGACTTGGGTAATATAGACAATGAGCAGTGAACGGAGGCGCTCCAAGGTCCTAGAGAAATAGCGATACGGTCAAGATTCTGGCTGGTGCAGCTTAAAAGTGCTACACCGTACATATTACTTTCGCACCAAACTGTTTAAAGGGGGGAGAGCACTGACGCCGCGCTGCGCTAGGGGTTGCCAGCAGGAAGGTTCATTCTTCCACATCCTTTGGAAATGTCCCAAGATTGTGCCCTTTTGGCAGGAGATAGTGGATGTAATGGCAAAAGTCTTGAATGTGGAGGTCACACTAGATGCGAGGGAGCTTCTCCTGTTGATCAAAGGGGAATCAGAGAGACCCAAGTATATTAATATTTGGCTGACATTGGCGGCAGGTGGGGCAAAGCGAAATATTGCTATACTGTGGGAAGCACCCCAGACGACATTAGCGGCGGAGTGGGAAACGATTTGGACTGGTGCCAGCGAGCAGAGGAAACAGTGCACAAAAGTAGGGACTGCATGAAGGAATGGGAGAAGGTCTGGTCGCAGTGGAGCAAATACAGAGGGAGTTGAGGTGCCTACACATGTGTACTAAATGTATGGATTTATAATCGATTTTGCCTGTTTCATATATACGTAAAGTTGGCGCTCGAGCCATAAACTCTTGTAGCAGACCTTTGGGAGACTCTTGGGGGTCGATGAATGTACTTGACATCCCACAAATGTTACACAAAATTGACACCTGTATTTGCATGCATGATTAACTATGAAAAGTATGTCTACAACTTGAGCTTGTTTAATAAAAAATATTTATTTTTTTAAAACTTGTCTTCAACTACCATAATTTGGTGCTGTGCTCTAGGATTGATCACGATGTTTAGATCAAACTGATGCATCCACCCAAGTGTAGCTGGACCCTCAACTGACACTATACCTTACCCGTTGTACTCCGTTTACCATATTGACTATCACCCTCCATGTATCCCAATATGTCAATAGGCATTCCTTGATATCCTCCCGTGTTGATATCTTTGGGCTTCAAGTCCACACCAGTCCAATACGCTCTAAAAATTCTCTGAGGAATAATGATGTACATTGAGACAATATCTACCATCAGTTCCACATTCTTGCCACACACTCCAAAAATAATAATAATAAGTCATTTATAAAGCACCTGGCTACACCCACTCGTGTGTCCCCGCGCTAAGAAGCAGTTTCAGCGAGCTTAAACAAGTGGTTTGCGGAATCCATCCGCACACATACGGCTCCGCAGCTGCTCTCCCTCCGAGCTCGATGGGACGTGGACTTGAAGCGTCTCACCACAGATCGGGACTTGGAAAATATTCACAAGAGCCCGGTGCGAATATCTCGGAACGTTCGATTCCGACTCATACAATATTATATCATTCACAGAGCTTATCTAACACTGGAGCACATCAATAGATATTTTGATCGCACTGATGCCAAATGTGCGAGATGCGACGAAATAGGAGCAGACCTACTGCATATTTTGTGGTCACGCGTTGCCATCCGTACATACTGGGGCGCGGTCACCAGTTGCTTGGCTCAGTGCACGGAGCGGAAACTGGACTGGACGTGGGAGCAATGCGTCTTAGGGCTGTACCCCAGATCCAAAAAACACAAAGTGACCTCCAGGTACATAGACCTGGGACTCATAGTCGCCAGGAGGCTGCTCACGTGCCGTTGGAAGTCTCATGACCCCCTGGCAGCAGAGGCATGGTACCAAACACTACTGTGCCAGGCGCAGGCAGAAAGCGTGACTCTTAAATGGGAGGATGCTAAAGGGCTGCGTAAGCAGCCGCTAGCTGCGGCGTGGGACGCAATACTATCGGACTTTCGCATAGCCTGGCGGGACCGCCTGCAGTCGCCACCGGGAATGCCTGCTCGAAATGCATTGGGAATACATCGTGATGAACCTACTCTGTGATGTTTCACCTTTCATGTCTGGAGTTGCTGTGATAAGGCCTGGATGGGCATTCAGTAACGATTATAAGACGCTAAAATAAAGACTATAAGTGAAAGGACGCTGTCTCTACTGTGTTTTGAAGACTGGAAAAACTATGATTATGATGGATGGTTTAAGGATTACATTGGATTACAGATAAAGTTAAAGTAATGGATACAAAATAATGTGCAGATTTTCCCACGTTAGCACTGCGGCAGGCGGGGCACATACCAGCGCCCATAGACATTTTTGCAATTGACAACGGACATGCGAGTTAAGATGGCCTATAAGGTAGGTAATGTAAGGTAGCGATCAATGCCTCATCCAGCCATCCTGAATGGGCTCACACATGCATTGTTGGCCCCCCCCTCTTAGGTATACCTACTTAGTCCCCACACTGCAGGGTATACCATATGCTTGGTATGTATTATGTACTAGGGGAAATGGGTGACTACGTAAACAAGATCCATAGACGAAATGGTGTGTTGGGTCACGTGCGGGGGGGGGAATTGCGGGTGCAACACAGGTGGGCATATATAAGTTCACTGTAAGTGGTCCAGGTGTAGGTTGTTAGGTTTCTATGTTATGTTGTTGACTAAGCATTAAGTAAATTGTAAACAGTACACTATGATGTCAAGCCGATTGCTGGACAAAGATCACTATAACAGTTAATATCGGCCGGCGTGTATGTAGATACTGAGAGAGCTATATCTGTAAAGCCATGATCTGTCTTGTATTAACAATGTTGATCAAAGCAGAGAAGCAAAACCATTGCACTGTAAACTGCAAAGTTGTTGTAAAATCAATAAAAACAAAGTTAAACAAAAAAAAAGATGCAGTTTCAGCGAGAGTCAAGATGCAGGACAGGACTATAACTGGTAAAGCCAGGTTTTCAGGCCTCTACGATAGCTGGACTCTGATTTTTCTGCGCGCAGCAGCGGTGGAACTGTGTTCCAAATTTAGGCTGCCAGATAGCCAAATGATCGTGCTCCCATCCTTACCCTTTTAATCTTCGGTATTTTCTGTTTAAATTTGTTTTATTGGTTTCAAAGAAAAACACAGGCATTACATAGTGATGCGAAAGCCACCAAAGTGAGCAGTAAGCGTTCCGGGCAAACCTTTCGGATAGGCTGACCATAATACTCTCGGATGTCATAGGCCCCTGGATGGCCGCGGAAGCGACAAGCTATCAAACAGCCTGTTTATCAGGAACAACCATAAGAAGGAAAACCAAACGTGCCCCCCACCCCCCCAAACCACCCCACTCCCCAACCAGTGTGTCGGGTTCCCAAAGTACAGGTGTAAGCACGCGTAGCGCTCTCAGCGCGGTCCCTCTGTGGGCCCAGGAGGGTCATTCTTGGCATCTGTCAGGCGCAGCTAACGGAGGTATCTGGGGCACAAGATGTCGTTTAATTCTTTAGAAAGGAGTGCAAGCAGCGGCTGCCAGACTGTTTGGAATGAGGCCGCTGATTGTGTGAGAGTGGCTTGGATACATTCCATTCCCAGAGTGAACCAAAGTTTATGCAGCCACCCTGTGTGATTAGGTCGGGTGGTCGTTCCCCAGAGGGATAAGATGTGTTGGGATGCAGCCTGCATTGCAATGCCCATTTGGCAACCCTGTACCGATTTAAAAGGAAAGGTGAGTGTGTTTGGAAGGCCAAGGTGTAAGCTGGAAATCGTGGGATCACAGTGTCAAATGAACTATCTATGTCGTTGAGTACTGCTGTCCAATACTCCCTCACGTCTGTGCAGTCCCAGAGTAGATGAGTCAAGGTGCCTTTTTCCCCACAACCCCTCCAGCAGTAGGCGCTGCGGGTCGGGTTGCCTCTGTTCAGCCTCACAGGGGTGAGACACCAGTATGTAGCTAGTTTCACCGCCATTTCTCTGCCCGCGGCATTCCGCGCCATGTGGTTGGCCCTGTAGTAGACCAAACGCCATTCGTGATGCGACAGTGTCCCCCCAGCTCCTCCTCCCAGCGTCTCTGCCCCGCTGCATGGTGTATCTCAAGTGGGTGGGTGGGGGGGAGCATTTCATAGAACTCTGTGATAAGTCCTTTATCTGATTCTTTCGTTACCAGCCATTTTTCAAAAACAGTCATGTGTCTACCAACTAATGGGGCCTGTTCGGGATGTGTGAGCCAGTGCCTGAGTTGGAAGTACTGAAAGCGCTGCGGCGAGATGATATCATATCCCCATGTCAGCTCCGAAAATGGAAGAAAGCCTTGTAAATCGAAGAGATGACCAGCCTATCTACAGTTAGACCTCCGCCACTGTGGAAATGCGTGAGGATCAGTGCCAGGCGGGAACTCCGGGTTGTCCCAGAGAGGGGTGAGCGGGGAAGGGAACGCTGTGAGGGCCCGTTTAACAGCGACCGTGTCCCATACTCTCAGGATGGTACGGGTAATAGGTGAGTTCTGAAGGTAACATGGCCTGTGAGATCGATGTAAGAACGGTATTTTCCACAGAGATTGTAGGTTCGCGATAGTCCCGGCCGGTGGGGATACTGGAATAGTTTGAAAAATAGTCAACATTTTGGGAAGGGCCGACATTTTCACCGCTGCAATCCTTCCTAGCAAGGAGAGCGGTTGTTTGGTCCAGCACGCCAGGTCTTTATGGATCTGCGATGCGAGGTTGGTGTAACTGAGGGCAACTGTCTTCTCTGTGGATGGAGTAAGGGTGATTCCCAAATACGGAAGTTGTAGCTGCGTCAATAAACCCCCGTACCTTGGTGTGTCATGGGTAGAGCGTGCATTCTTGCCCAACGGCAGAATCAGTGACTTCCCTCTATTCATCCGGAAGCCGGACACCCCTCCGAAGGATTCCACTTCTTCCAGAAATGCTGGTACAGAACTCTCTGGGTTATCAGGAGCCGCCAGGATGTCGTCGGCATATAGGCCTATAGAGTGTGGTTCCCCGCCGAACGTTATGCCCCGTATGATCGAGTTATCACGCACCTTCTGTGCCAGCGGTTCGACGTAAAGCGCGAACAAGAGAGGAGAAAGGGGGCATCCCTGACATGTACCGCTCTGAATTTCAAAAGGGCTGGATCGTAGGCCACCTAGGCGGACCAGCGCCTGGGGGCGTTGATAGCAACTCGCCACCCCTGCTTGGAAACGTTCACCCACTCCAAAATGCGTCAGAACCTTCTGCAGGAAACCCCTATCGACACGGTCAAACGCTTTTTCAGCATCAATCGCCAATAAGACTGAGTCTGATTGCTGAAAGTGGGTTTTATCCACCAGATGCAGGAATCACTTAGTATTGTCGCAACATTGCCGACCCGGTACGAAGCCCGATTGGTCCGGCTCAATAAATCCAGGTAAACAGGATCCAAGCCGCGCCGCCAGCATGCCCGTAAACAACTTGAGATCTACGTTAAGCAAGGAAATGGGTCGGAATGCCGAGCACTGTGTTGCATCTTTGCCCGGTTTTGGCAGCACCACGATCTCCGCGTCGAGCATGTCCGATGGTATGGATCCCGGGCCTTGGAATGAATTAAAAAGCCGAGTGAGTATCGGGGCGAGTAGCGAGCAGAACGTTTTATAAAAACCGGCGGAGAAGCCATCCGGGCCAGGCTATTTTAGAGGTTTGAGGCGGGATATTGCCGCTACTACCTCGTCAAGTCGGATAGGCTGTGCGTGTGCTTTTGCTGAGGTTAGTGCCGAGGTGGCAAGACCTCAGATATGTGTCAGCGTCCGCTTCCGGGGCTGTTTCGGCACTTTATAAGGAGGGGTAATAATTGCAAAACGCCTCCGCGATCGGCGCCTCAGCCCGAATTTCGCCCCCGTTACCGTCGCGCAAGACCTGGATTTTCGAGCGCTGGACCATTGCCCTCAGGGCACTTACAAGGAGGCGACCAGTCTTGTTACCTCCTATGTAATAAGTATGGCGCAGGCGGAGGGCCGCATATTCGGCCCTATCGAAGTCCAGTCCAAGGCGGCTATTGTGCTCTAGCCGCCTTGAGCTGCTTCCAGACCATGGGAGCCCCAGTGGACCCGCTACAGCTCTACGACTTGGGCCGTTAGGGCCTCATGTTTCACTTTACAGTCCTTGGACTCCGCTGCAGCCACCGCAATAAGTTCGCCGCGCACCACTGCCTTCAGAGCCCCCCACAGTGCTGACATTGGCGTCTCGGGACAATCTTTGGTAGCTAAGTACTCCGTGATGCACTTATGGAGTTGCCGAGCTACGTCTGCACGCTGCAGGAGGGGTTCTCTTAATCTCCACCCACCCGGGGGCCTCCCAACCTTGAGGACTCTGAGTGTAAGCTCCACCGCATCATGATCTGAATAGCCGCCGGAGTGATGCACACGTCTACTACCCGGGCCTCCAACTCAGAAGAACCTAGAAAGTGGTCTAATCTAGCATAGGTGCTGTGTACATGGGAGTAGAAAGTGTATTGTACCTGGGTGTGTAGCTCTCCACAAGTCCACTAACCCTCTTTGCTGCAGCCATTCTTTGCCTGACCCGGAGATAGCGCAAGCACTTCCATATCTGTGCCCTGACCTATCATTATCAGTGTCCATTACTAAATTTAGGCCCCCCCTATAAGCAGAAGGGGGTCTGAGGAGCGTAGCGCTTCCGAGAGGGCGTTCCGTAGGAATGGCTCTTGCCCCGTGTTTGGTGTATACAAAGATTCCACCGTTATTTGCTGCCCCCCCCACCTATATACTGTGAGCTAGTAATCTAACTTTGATCTCCCCCACCTTATCCTTGACTTGTCCTCGAAACTGTTTGGACACCAGAATCGCAACCCCTTCTTTTTTCTCCAGTGTGGAGGAGAAGAATTGGTGAGGAAATGCGCGGGACCTCATCCTATGCCAGTCTTTCGAAAGCAAGTGAGTTTCTTGAAGCAAGCATATCTCGGCCCCTGAGTTTTCCAGATAAGAAAGCACCGCCCTCCGCTTAATGGGATTGTTCAGGCCTTTTACATTTAGAGTCAAAATTCTTAAGGTGGCATCTGTCATCCTGGGATCAATGGGTCGTATGTGCTAGGTGAATCTATTGACATTCTGTCTTGTCGCATGTGTGAGCCTTGCCCTGACCGACACACTGGTTCCCACCCTCCCCTCCTTCCCCAACCCCCCAGGCCCCCCTCTTCCCTCCCGAACCCCAACAAAGAACTCCCACCATCCCCAAACCCCAGCCCCCCCCAAGCTCCAACACCCACTACCCGCCTTCCCCCCTCCCTAACCCCAACCAGGAACTCCCAAGTGTGAGTCATATTCCCAGGCCTATCAATACTCAGTTCAGGCCTGTGGTAATGTTACGTGGAGGAGTGTGTGGCAGTGGCGACCTCGTTGGCCCCCCCAAGACCCGCGTGGTCTCAGTGCAAAGAAGCACCCCCTCAGTCTTTGCTACATCAGCTCAATGCCGCTGTGTCCTTAGACACTTCCTGAATAGCCAATGCCTGTTCCTGTGCCATCGTCGCGGGGTCTGGTTTGAGATTGGCCTTGGGCGAGCGTCTGCCTCCCACTCACTGCCAGCCATCTCGCGAGGTTCGCGGTGACTTCTCCTATGAGGGTCACAAAGTGGCCTCCTCCGTCTGTGAGTCCTCGTCGAGGTCAATGTCCAGCAAGGCACATGTGTCTCGTAGAGATCTGAGCTGATGCAGGGCACCTTTCCATTTAAAGATTAGTCTGAAGGGGTGACCCCAGGAATAAGGAATCCCTTTGTCACGCAAGAATGTTGTGGCCACCCTGAAGGCCTTCCTTTTTTGCAGGGTGATGGCTGATAGGTCATGGTACAGTGCCACTGGGTTGCCTTGATATTTGAGAGGTTGTTTCTGGCGCGGCTCTCTTAGGATTCTTTCTTTCAAGGGAAAATCAGGTAGGAAGGCCAGAATATCAACTGGGGGAGCAGGTGCTCGGCGCGCCAGGCCTACCCTGTGCGCCCTGTCGATGCGGATTTCAAAGTCATCGGTTTCCCCCAAGATTTCCCAGAACATCCCCTGCAAAAAGGAAGCGACGCTGTTCCCCTCTGTTTTGGATGGAACGCCTCGGACCCTAATGTTTTTTCTCCGAGAGCGGTTCTCGAGGTTCTCCGCATGCACCTGAAGATCGACCTGTTGTTCACGGAGGCGGATGACTTCCTGCTGCAATTGTTCTACCTCCTCGCCCCTAGTCTGTTCCGCTTCCTCCATCGCCGCCACTCGATCCCCCAGGCCGTCCACATCACGGCGCAGTTCACGGTGCTCTCCAGCCATGTCCTGCTTTAGTGTCTGGAAGTCCCCTCGCAAAGAGTTAAATAGAGTCTCCAAGAACGATTTAGTGATGGGGCCCCTCCGTCCTCCTGTCCTGTGGTTTCCTTCACCGCAGCTGGGGACGTCAGTCCCTTATCTTCCTTAGGGGTGCTCTTGACCATCATGTCCGCTATTGTGCGTCCGCCCCTGCGTCCCACGTTGGCCATGATGCGCCAACCGCTCTAGCCCTGGATAGCCTCAAAAGCGCGACTGCTTAAGTGGGTCTGTGCTGATGAATGTGCGGTCACTTGGTGCCCCTGCAACACAGGCCGAGGTCCGGGCCCCTGATTCGTCTTCGGTGCCACACCAGCCTGGTGCCCTGCCTGTTGTTGCGCTCCGGGTATTATGGAGGGCAAGTGCTGCGGGTATCCGCCCTGAGCCCCCCGCGCAGCAGGACAGTGCAGATCGAGCCTCACCCTCACAGAGTCCACCTGGGCCGGGTCCTGCGCAAACCCTGCTGCGTCCCACTTAGCTCAGTCCCCACACTGGAGAAGCGCTATTAGCGCCGGACAAGTACCGCCGTTCTTTTTGCTCCAGACCTCACTCTTGGGGCAGCGGCCCCCTCTCGCCGGTAAGCACACACAGTCAGCCGCTCTGCTCTCCAGGCCGTACCCAGATGTGTCCTCCCGGTCACGCTGGTCGCTCCACGCCCCACCTTACCGGCTCCAGTTCTGCAGGCAGATTAGTCTTTGTAGGCCCCAAGGCCTGGTGCTCAATTTTCACGCTGCCTGGGCGTGTGCCCTCTCCGCCGCCGGCCGGTCTCACCTCAGCTCGCCTCGCCGATAGTATACTGCCGCCGCATGTCTCCCCGCTGGCTCCTGTCCGCTGCTTTCAGCGTGGGCGATCCTCGGTGTCTCACCTCACCTGCCCCTGCGCTGCTGATTGTAACTCCAGCGGGCTGGCACACTTCCTCTGAATATAGGCCCCAGGTCCTAGGGCTCGATTTTCGCACCTCGGAGTGTGGAGCCGCCTCTGTCCTCGGCTGCGTGCTCTGCCACACTCCTCGCTCATCGAGCGCTGCAACCGCGCTCTGCTCACCGGCTCTTGTCTGCGACTCAAGCTGGCGCCCTCGCGGTGGCCGTCCTCCCAGTGGGCTACCTCGGCTGAGGCTCGGCGCGGATCACTCCTTGGTCCCGGCCGCCATTACGCTCCGGCACCAGGCGGGACCCCGCTCCACAAAGGCAAGGGTGTCGCGTGGGGGTGACACCGCTGTCTCGCTCCGCCAAAAAAGGACCGGCACCAGTTGCCCCGGTGCTGCCGGGCACCGGTCACTCCAACTTGGGGGCTTAAATGCTATTTGAGGGTCACAATGGGGATTCGGGCCGGGGACCCTCACGACCTACCGTCTACTCAGGCCGCCATCTTAGCCACGCCCCCCAATCTTCGGTATTTTGAGCAGGTGAGCTCTTGTCGATCTTATCTGCCTAATGGCATCAAGAGATCATGCAGGTAACTGAGACCATTCCCTTGTATACTCCAGTGACAGAAACACAAAGCTTTGAAAAGATTTCTTTTTCCAACTGGCAGCCAGTAAAGGGAGTCAAGGGCTTTCGTCGCTGAGGCACGCCTAGGTAGATTGAGAACTAGGCGTGCCGCCGTATGTTGAAGGCGTTTCACGCTACATTTTGATGCTACCAAGTATAGGACATTCTCATAGTTGAGCTGCGAGGTCACCAGGGTGAGGACTATAGTTTTCCTTGCTGATACGGGAAGAATGTCTAAGGTTTTCCTTAGCATTTTGAGGGTGTCAAAGCATCTCCCTGCCACCTTCCTAGTGTTGGACTCGAAAGATAGTTTTGGTTGGAGCCACACTCCAAGATTTTTTACCTCTGTTTTAGGCATGAGGACACCCCAGCATCAGGAGCCACCAGTCTGAGCGCCAGATAGAGGGAGATTTCCCAATGACCATAACCTCCGTCGTACTACCATTCAGCTATTAGGCTGTTATTCGACATCCATTAGGCAGTTATTTGACAACCTCTTCCCCTCTCCCTAGGCCACCCGTCTTTCCCTCTCCTCTCAATCTCAGTGTAGTGTCTGTGGTTTCTTAGCGCCGGGACGCCTCTTTGCTGGGGCAGCTGTCGCGCTCTACCAAACTTATAACATAACATAACATAACATGAGGCCAGGTCATTGAGACAGGAGGAAAACTTCATCGCTGACTCACTAGAGTCTTGTGCTAGGGTCACTACAAGCTACAAGCTGGGTGTCATCCACGTATGACACCATGGTGATCTTGTATTTATCCATAATATCTGTCAACGGGCCGATATAAAGATTAAAAAGAGTGAGGCTCAAAATAGAGCCCTGCGAAACCCCTTGGAGGAGACTCTATAACACAATTTTTTCCAGATAAACTGATGCTAAGGAGTCGAGCTGTATTCCTCCTGAAGGTGGTGACATATTTCATATGGGGCAAGCCATTACCTTTCTGTCCACCTTTGTTCTATGTCATCCATCAAAAGAGGAGTACTCAGTTTTTACATTGATCAAACAAAGAAGTAGAGTGGATTATCAGCTCCCTGTGAGGTTCTTTGAGGTGAAGAAGGGCAAGGCGGTGCAGAATAAATAGTCGTCTTCATAAAAATCTGCAGCACGTTTTCCAAGACGCAGCATCCAGAAGGTGTAAGGGCTCAAGGCTTCTACTACTGCATTGGCACACCCTGGATAAATATCAGTTTCCTCACTGCCCTCCCACCTCCCAATTCTGTGGTATGGTCTCTTCCATCTAAAAAGATCCCAATTTAGGAATCTGCACACTGGTTCATTCAATTTGCTATTAGGCTTAGCATCTGAGGGTGCAGACATGTTCATGAAAGAAACTGATGTCCGAGCGCACTGGGGGTGCATATGTGATTCCGTTCATCACTTCTGAAGTGGAGTAGTATTGATGTGGAGCTGCAAAGTGCCACTTACCAGCACGCAGGAGCACTATTTTTGAGTTTTCCCTATCCAGCCTGGTGCTAAAGTAAGTGTGTGTTCACCAGGGTTCTACCCACTGATTGTAGACACCCTGCGTCACCTCGGGATGTAGTTGTCACTAATGATTGACAGACATCTGCCCAATTTGTCCGCTCTGGCATTCAAAGACCCTGCCACATGATGGCAACCAAAAAGATATTTTGGACCTCTAGCCACTTCCAGAGACACAAAGACTTTTGCCACAGGATCCCACACCAACATGCTTGTTGAGTACTACATTGCTGTGGGGTGGACCATGAGAACCTGCACCTGCCTTTCCTTGATGGATGGCAGGAAGACCTTCGGGGTCAGAAGAATGACCTGTAGTTCCACTGGACGCCAGAATTCTCTGATCTCTACCTACCTTAGATGAACCCCACCCCCCATGAACACAGCCGCAATGTGTCAGTGACTACTGTCAGCTCTGGGTGGGGTAGGGAGGGCAGGACAAATTGTGTCTAGTCGTCTGCCACTGCAAATCACAGGTCATTGGACTATCTCATCGAAGACCTGAAAAGTATCATAAAGCCGTCCTTGATGCTGAGCCCGCCAGGACTTTAGGTTCCACTGCAGGGCTCACATGTAGCACCCAGCATAGTTGATAAGGAGGATGCAAATGGCTTAAGAAGCCAAAAAGAGTCAGAGACACTCTCACCTGGCTCCATGAATGAGCCTTAAACATCAGGATCATAGCCCGAAAGTCCCAGACTCACTCCAGTGTTGGAAAAGCTGCAAACTCCACATTGTTCAGATTCCCCCCTATGAATGGGTGACTGTGATGGAATCAGTTGGTACTTTGGGTTGTTTACTGTAAACTGCAATAATGTTAAGAGTTCCGCCATGGATGTGGCCCACTACTAACTACGGTGAGCTCGTCTTCAGCTGCCAATCATCGAGGTACGGGAATATAGGAACTTCTTTGAAGATATGCAGCATGCTTCGTTACATCTCACAGTTTTAATATGAACTTTCACCCTGTACAAAAGTCAGATGTGAACTCTACGTAACACCTGCTATGGATTTTTTCTATTGCAGGTGATTCGTCACAAAGAACATTGGCGGGCAAGTATTAGCACTGCCCCTGTATTAGTGCATGGCATTACTCAGCCAGCTATATTTTAGATTCCCCTCCGTCTACACGAATAAAGGTATACCTAGGAGAAGGAGAGGGATTTTTAATCTCTAGTTAGGCCCCAGGTCACCCTCTTTCTAAGTGCTCCCTGAAACATGGTTGTGCCCACCCTGACCTTTAGGAGTCAGGGTGAACCAATATGAGCATTTTGAATGTGTCCTTCTGTAGGAAGTCATTCAAAGACATTCAGGGGTCTTAGATCCAAGACAGAACTGAGCAGAAATAATCAGAACCAATATGAGAATTTTGAATTTGTCCTGCTGTAGGAAGAGATTCAAAGGCATTCAGAGGTCCATAATCCAAGTCAGACCTGAGGCCCCTATCCATTTTCCGGACAAGTACGTAGCATAAGAACCCTGCCCTTCTCAGAGTTTGGGTAATTTGCAAAGCCCATCTGTTGGATGTGATGGCGATCCTGCCTCTAACTTGTTGAGCATGCACCACATAGGGCAAACAAAACCAGTTTGTTGCCTGTTGAAGCAGAAGAAGAGGAGTTAGAGGGCTGATGTCCTGATGGCCTGCTTGCTGTCTGCTGGTTCTGTATCCACAACCCCAAAAGGACTGGGATGCCTGTACCTGTATACCAGCCCTAGGGAATAGCCCCTACATTTCAAGAACTCGCACTGAAATTGTTTTCGAGGAACGGGCTGTAGCTCTACTGTCTTCAGACCATTCCAAAACTAAGTCTTCCTTCCCTCCCAAGAAGTGAGACCAATCAAGGGACCTATCCATTAATTGAGCTTGTACACCACTGGAGAATCTGGTGGAACTCATACAGGCATGTATATGTAGGACAACACTGGTACCGACTGCCCTGCCAATGCAGTCTGTGGTATCCAAACTGGTGAAGTTAACATACTGTGCCACATCCTGCCAGTTATGGATCATCTAAACCAGAGAGACCCTAATAACCAGGGCTCCCAGTTTTATGGTATTTATTTATTTTGGAAAATATTTTTATTGTTTTATGCATTTTGACAAGTACATTAATAAAAACTTCACAACAAACCCTTAGCACTCCCAATTGCCCCAGAGTCTGACCACTGCAGAACCACAAAATCAAAGTCCACGTCGTCACCCTCAGCCTACTGTCTCCTTGATCCTCCCATTGTCCCGAACCTTACATGCAAGGGCTGCTAAGACAAATAATTGCCACTTCTCAGGCCTGTACTGGACTGGTGCACCCACCTTTTCCCTCTCTAAGCCCAAATTCTCGCCAATCCTCCCCAGATCCTCTGGCTCCCTCCTCCTTTGTGGATTTCCTTTTCCAATATTCTACAATATTCCCTTCCACACTCCTAGTCCCCGTGTCTAGAGGAAACTCCAGAACCCCATTTCTGAGCAATGTCCATTTTTGCCAACATACAACCCAAATTTACTACCTGTTTCTGATAGCAAGAGTGAACTGTCAGGCCCCATATTCGCAGAAGCGTCATTCGTGGCTGCATTTCTAAGGGCAGCTCTGTTGCTTCGTCCAGAGACCTCCCAACTCCTCCCCAAAATGATCGTATACGGGGACAGCTCCAAAATGTATGTAGAAAAGTGCCTTCCAACCCAAAGCCCCAGAGGCAATCCGCTTCTCCCACCCTTCTTATCCTATATAGCATGTAGTAGACCTGATGCAAGACCTTTAGTTGGATCATGTGGAAACAAACCGTTATGGTCAGCATAGCTGGCGACTCCAGAGCCTCCCACCAATCATCCTTGTATAATTCCCCATAGGTCGTGCTCCGATATAGCTTGTAATTTCGAAAGGGAGAGTTAGGTGTTTCTCATCACCACCCCATATGTCCCATATGTCAACGAGATCAACTTCTTTTCAACCCTCCCATCTACGAGTCTACCATCCAAAGGGAAGTCTTATTGCATCCCCTGGTCTTGCAACATGCTAGCCCTCAAGGTATTCCTCAACTGACCATAGTGCAGCCATTGTGTCTCTGACATTTGATACCCATTTCTCTGGAAGGCAAAGGGAACCACCCCATACGGATCCCACTCATCTGCCAGTGTGGAAATTCCAATATTATCCCATTCCTGAAATCCTCTCAAAGTCACACCGGATCGCAACATGGTGCCCTCCCACAATAGCGTCCTTGGGGCCAGCCTGCGGCTCCATCACATCTCTCTGGTCAGTCTGCTTTAGATATCCTGCATCGCTGGAATCACCTCGGCCAACATCCTGCCCCCATATGAGTGTAAGTGACTCCTGTCCCCCATTTCTATCATGTCTTGTCGAAAAAGCTGGCTCAGCCCATTCTGCTTATGCCCAATCATTTACTACATTTAATTGTATAGCTTCATAATATTCATGCACGTTTGGTAAGGCAATGCCTCCCTCATATTTGGATCTCTGAAGGACTCTCAGGGCTATAAGGGGTTGAACTCCCACCAACAGTAGTGGCCGCACAAATGAGTTCACCTTAGTAAAGAACTTATCCGACAGCATATAAGGGCTAATCTGGAGTGTATACAAAAACCTGTGGAGTGCCACCATTTTAAACATCGATGCCTTTCCCAGTAGCGAAAGCGGCAGCCAGTGTTTCACATCTTGATCCAGCCTTTGGAGCAGATGGGCCAGATTTGCCTCAGTATGAACCCGGACGGTTAGTAATCCAGATCACCAAATATTTAAATTGTTTTATCCGTATCGGTAAAGCGGATGACCCCCTCTGGGTCAATTCTCCCAGCGGGAACAACAAAAATGTTTCCCAGTTAATGGCAAAACCTGTATGGTCCCCAAACATGCAAAAGATATCCAGTAACCTGTCCAGTGTTGGGCCTACAATTATTATGTACAATAAGATATTATCAGTATATAGTGATATGCACTCATCCAAATCAGTACCTCCCAGCCAGCCCCATATCTGCGTGTCTACTCGCACCCATTCTGCCAAGGCTTCTATGGCAAGAGTGAACAGCATCAGCGAGAGCAAACACCCCTGATACGTATCTCTTTGCACTCTGATTTCCTGCGAAGTATGACCATTAACCCGCACTCCGGCCTTTGGCCTATCATAGAGCAGTGTGACCCACTTGCTATATCTAGGGCCTAACCCCATCGTAGCAAGCACACCAAAGAGGTATGGCCATTCCACGGAGTCGAACACCTTATTTGCATCTAACGAAGCTATCACCCACCCTGCTGGTGATGCCGTCGCTAATTTGTTATGCAGACGTCCACGATTCAGACTAGTCTAGTGACCAGCATAAACCCATTCTGGTCCAGGTTCACCAACTCTGACACCACCACCCTAAGCCTGGTTGCTAGTAGTTTTGTCAGTATCTGGATGTCAGTATTGAGCAGTGATATGGGCCTGTAGGATTCACATCTAGCTCTGACCTTCCCTGCCTTTGGGGAAAGTACCACCATGGAAAACCACATGTTGTCTCTCCCACCTGGAATGCCTTCACAAAGGCGGTATGCAGCAGGCCGCCATCTACCTCTGCAATACCTGAAATATTTCAACCAGGGAACCGTTTGAACCCAGGGTTTTCCCAAATTCCATTTGGCCATGGCAAAAAATACTTCTTCCGCTGTAATGTCTGCCTTTAGGTCTATTGCCTGTTCCCTGTCCAATCACCTCATAGTGCAGTCGCTAATAAAGACCAACACCTCCTGTCCAGGGGCCCATAAGTGCGAGCTGTAAAAGGTCTCTAAGGGCCAGATGTAGGTAGCCAAATACCGGTCGGTAACGGCCGATTTCGGCCGTTACCGACCGGTATTTGGCTTTTGAGATGTAGGTGGGTCGTTATTTACAGAATCGGTATATTTACCGATTCGGTAAATTTACCACTTCGGTATTTTACCGAATCGGTAAATATACAGATTCTGTAAATCCATATGTAGCTGACACTCCTAAGAGTGCCACAGGCCCTTAAGAGTTGGTATTTTACCACACAATCCTATTGTGTGGTAAAATACCAAATTCAAGTGTGCATGCACATCTGTGCATGCACACCTGTGCAATGTGACACACAGACATGCCCTTAGGGCATGTATGTGTGCCACATGTCACACAAGCCTGTACTTGGGGTGCTAGAGGGTGTCAAAGTGACACCCCCTGCACCCTTGCAGGATTCGGTATTTACAGAATCGGTAAATACCGAATCTTACCAAATCGGTAATCGGAAAATAAGATTTACCTACATATGCCTTCTTCCTATTTACCTACTCTTAAATATCGAATCGGTATGATTCGGTATTTAAGATTCGGTAAATAGGAATTACCTACATTTGGCCCTATATGTCTGGAAATTTTCTATGCGATCTCCTCGCTCCCATTTACTGTGGTCCCTGCTTCCATCTTTAATTCTCTAACCGTCATGTGTTCCCTTTTCTTGCCTCCAATACACGCTAACAATTTACCTGTCTTGTTCCCCCTTTCATATATGCATTTTTGTTTTGACAAGTAGGACCTTTTGGCCTCATGATCAGCCCCTGCCTGATACTCAGCCATCTTTAGATCCTTGGCTGCCTTCCCATGTAGGGATGGGGTCCCCGTGTGATCCCGCTCCGTTTGAGCCAGTTCCCCCTACAAAACAGCCAATCTAGCACGTCTCTCCATTCTGTCCCCTATTTCCCCAGTGATGATGACTCCCCTGATTGTGGTCTTGCATGCTCCCACAGTGCAACTGGACCACTCACTGAGGTTTTGTTTTCCTCAAAATATTTTTGGGATGCCTTGTCTAAGCATTTGACCTCTTGTACATTGGTATTTCTTTTTTTTACATTTCCATCTGTATTTATCCATATTTATCTTTTGGCCATCTTATTAATATTTATCCATATTTATTTTGTATTTTGAGAATAAATGGAGTCGTAAAATAGTATATTTCCACATTTATTTAACTGATAAATATGTGCTCATACTTCGATGCCGGTTGCGTTTTAGCAAATTAAACAGCTACATATAGCAAAACACTACCCCCACAAGTAATTATCAGTATTATACTACAAATATATGTTAACATATGCCTGTATTTAGGGAAATCTCAACCTGTTTTTTAACTCCCGTGCTGTCTATCTGCTCAGCTGTTGTCCTGAAATACACGAAAGACAACATGGAGAGTCACTCACTAGAAGCACAATTTTCTGTTTTTTCTGCTTGAAAAAATGAACACAGACAGGAAACATTTTGTTTTCTGTTTGTATTTATCTGTAAGAATCTGTAAAAAAGAAAAACTGGGAGCTTTATGTAATAACTTCCAGAATTGCTGGCAGGTTTTTGCTGGCTATCTCCCAAAGAGCACAAGTGTATCGCCCAACAGACTACATTTATGGATGGCATCAATCCTTTTCGATTCTCTGGAAGATTGGTTCAAAATGAGTGACTCTCTGGAGTAGGGTGCTTGGTGAGAAAATCAGGATCACCGGGCCCCAGTCTACGAATCGCCTTCTAGTGTGTAACATTTATCACATGATTTAAGAGTTGTGACCAGAGCTCAGGAATCAAAGGCACTTCTTGTACAGGTCTGTGACCCATATCTTCTTTCTGCGGAGATAGCAAGGCTTGAATCCAGCCCTTTACATAGTGGATATCGTTCCGTAACACAATGTCAAAATGTTCTGCAGTTGTCGGAGTGCCTAGAAAGTTGGGAACAAAGCTTCAGATCTGTGTCAAAAGACGCAGAAAGATTGAAACTGATGGTGGTGCGCAGGGGCGGCACTAGTATGAAGATCTGCTACCTCACTTCTGAGGTTCATGAAGCCACTTGCCAGAGCATGGGAACCCTGCTGCAAAACTTCTTTGAATGCAGTCTGGGGGATATTCTAAGGTGAGGAATCTGTGGTTAGAAGTATCCAACAGGAATTACCCAACCTCTTTTAGGGAAAAAAACCTTTGCCATGCTTTGGTTTTGAAAGAAAAATACAGACGTTCTATTTAACAGGCACTTGAAAAGGAATCATTAGTTTGTTACAGGTCTGAGAGTACCTGGTGACTTCCTTTCATCAGGATACACAAGCAGAAAACAGCATGCCTGGCGACAAACTAACAGTAGTATTTAAAAACACGAAGCAAGATAACACTTGTTAATAACACAAAAGCATTCACATATATTGTTTGAACAAAAATAATAGTGGGGCAAATATGAAGGATAAATGTAAATCCCAGTCATGTTAGCTAATTGCTCTTTTTAGTGCACCAATTTCAATTTTCTTAGCCTCTCAGCTGATTAAATGGATCCTTGCAAGTATAAGTCAGAATTGCGGTATGTGAGAAATTGAACAGGAGGATCTTGCTACTTCTGCACCTCTTAACAGCACAACCCTTGACAGGTTGCTTACCTTTGGTATTGTTCTTTCTGGTGGATACTCTATCCAACTGTAGATTTCTCACCTTTAGAAGACCTCCACGTGCGAGACATGATCCCCAAGATTAACAAGCATTTGCAATGCAATAGGTCTTGCATTAGGAAAGTGTGAGCTATTGGTATTGTAAATGACACATTTTTTTAATATGTGTTGGCTTTGACAATATATAAATTAATAGCATTGTTATTCACAAAGCCAATAGCTTACACCTTCCTAAAACGAGTCCTATTGGCTATGGCAATGCTTGTTGGTAGCAAGCAAGGACAGAGCTGTTGTGGTGCTGAGTGATGATGTGGTTGGGCCGAGTGATGTGGTGGTGTATTAGAGTGATGTGGTGGTGTCCCAGAGTGATGTGGTGGTGTCCCAGAGTGATGTGGTGGTGTCTCAGAGTGATGTGGTGGTGTCCCTGAGTGATGTGGTGGTGTCCCTGAGTGATGTGGTGGTGCCCCCGAGTGATGTGGGGGTGTCCCCGAGTGATGTGGTTGTGTTCCCGAGTGATGTGGTGGTGTCCCTGAGTGATGTGGTGGTGTCCCAGAGTGATGCGGTGGTGTCCCCGAGTGATACGGTGGTGTCCCCGAGTGATGAGGTGGTGTACACGAGTGATGTGGTGGTGTACCCGAGTGATGTGGTGGTGACCCTGAATGGTGCGCCTGAGTGATGTGGTGGTATCCCTGAGGGATGTGGTGGTATCCCTGAGGGATGTGGTGGTGTCCCTGAGTGATGTGGTGGTGCCCCTGAGTGGTGCCCCTGAGTGATGTGGTGTGTGAGGGTGAGGGTGTGTGGGGGTGTGAGGGAGTGAGGGTGAGTGAGGGTGAGAGGGTTGTGAGGGTGAGAGGGTGGTGAGGGGTGTGAGGTTGTGAGGGTGGGTGAGGGTGAGTGAGGGTGAGTGAGGGTGGGTGAGGGTGAGTGAGGGTGAGTGAGGGTGTGTGAGGGTGTGTGAGGGTGTGTGAGCATGAGGGAGGGTGAGGGTGACAGGGGTGAGGGTGAGGAGGGTGTGTGGATTTCATTCTGCTAAAAGTATCAATTCGAATAGAAGAGATATTCAAAGAAGGCCATATTGCCGCCTCCATGTCTGGATTGCTGTTTGGATACAATACTTGCATACAGCAAGTGACCTTGGAACTAACGCTCACGAGATAGGCTTTTCCTGGCACCATGCCACAACAGCTGTGGTCACTTATTAGAACGTAGCTGCCGTTGGAAAGCTGTCTAAAGAATGGCTCTATCTGTGCTGCAGGAGTGCCGTGCAGGTGACATGAAAGGTTATTTGAAGACCCTTCGCAGGCTCCATGCAAGTTAATACCTTGACACAGAAGTGTACCACTTAGTGTTTTTTTACAATTGTTACCACTAAGAAATACCTCCTTTTTCCCTTCACTATAACATTTGTGTGTATAAGGTAATTTCCATGTTGACTTGATGTATCCTTTACCCAACCTTTCATACAGGCCTGCTGGTATATATTTTTGGCAATACTTAAACTGGAAGGTTGTTATTGGGATTGTAATCGTTCCATGTATTATCCATTCAATGACAGGTCTTTCTGACATTGTCAATGGTAATCTCTCAAGTTTTTCAATGCTCAGAATCGTATAGTCTGCTCCTTTTTGTGCCAAACTGATTTGTTTATCAGTAAGGTTAAAGATAGAGAATAATGACGTTGTGTTGATTAAACGCCATGGCACGTAGCCTGAACGCAGATTTTGCAACGTCCAGCTAAGCTTTACAATAGAACGTAATTGGGACTGACCATGTTGTAACATTAGCAAGTCCTGCTCTATTATATCAATAGCAGATGATACAATGCTGTCCAGTGAATATATTCTGGAGGACAGAGTCGTTAACCCATTGTCCACTACAGAAAGTGATTTTTCCAAATGAATACGACCAATTTCTCGTATTTTTTCAGCTGTTTCAATTTGTGTTACTTTCCAAGCCTCGTTGTAAGCAGCGTATATACCGGCGTATTTGAAACGTTTTTGACGCTGTTTGCGTGGTCCCAGTATGAAATCACGCAAGTCAGCACCATATTTAAGTAAAGTCAAGTGTTGCTTAATTTCAGCCAGTGTGGATTTCTGTAGCCATTAGTGTTTCCCTACACTGTATGTTGTAACTATCCCTGGATGTTGTCTCTGGGAATATCTTGGGCCTGACCTGGTCTGTTTAAACCCCTGTGTTTTGTTCAGGAATCTATCTTGACAGTTATTTGTGTCTGTGGGCCAGATCAACCATTTTTTCTAATCAGGATTTGTTCTGTTTTGGTGTAAAATATGGGATACGTCTATCTCCACATCTGTAGTGCTATTACTATCAGGTATGGGCTTCGGAATAGACGGTTTATTTAAGTCTTTTATCTTGGCTAAACCAAGACAAGTTGTTTGCTGAATTGTGTCATTCAGAAATATTATTTGTTCTGGGATCATACAGGCTCTAAATAATGCTTCTAAACCTTGGACCTGCCATTCTTTTGTACCCCAGATGGTTTTTGTTTCCATGTTGTTTTTCCAGAATTCAAAACCAAATGTAGTCATTTTTTCATAAAATGTTTCCGAATAAATCAATTTAGTATTTGTCAACATTGTTTTCATTCCTGTTTTATTTAACATTTAAAAAAAAAACGTTTCTGCATCACTTGTGTTAAACCCTGAGAAGTATGGGAATTTCTCATAAAATGTTTTCGAGCTGCCTTTAGGCGGTGTTGCACAATGCTCCCATTGGTTATAATTAAAAACATTTCTAGGTTGAGCAGTGTTATGCAAATAGTGATGACCATAGTGATTATAACAGTACATTTCTTCATAATTTGATGAACCCTGCAAATAATCATGTTCTGTGAATTTAGCTGACATTACTAAATCTGACATCATTTTATTAATATTTTCAAAGTCCCAAACATCAGAAAAACTACTTGGTTTTACAAAGTCACTTAATGAAACCTTGAACTGGTGTGGATATTTCAAGAGCTCAATCGGGCCATAAATTTCATAATCCGTTTTGTCCCATGCCACCCCACCGGGTATTGGATTGGCTGTGATGTTCACTGATGACAGTTCTCTTTTCCCGATGTGAGATGACTTGTGAGGATTTAGGACCAAGTTGATGTTCTGACTTGCTGTGTCCATTGTACTGTATTTTCCTTCAATGAATTTTCCCAAACAAAGAACCATGATGAGCCAAAGCAGGAGGAAAAGTACACCTAACACAATCCAAAATTCAATCCATGGAGAAATCAGATAGGTTTCTTTGAGTTGATGAAAGAGTTCAGTTACTTTGTCTGTGAAAGTTTTTGTTGCTGGCGTTTCTTCATGTTCACTTGGATCATCAGAAAAGTCATCGAAATTGATGAAGTAGCCAGATGCAGTTCAGTCAATTGTTGGAATTGCTTCCGGATTTTCTTTAGTCTTTGGATCTTTCTTTGAGAGATTAGTATAGTCCAATGCTACATCATTGTAGACAGGTGTTTCTTGACAAACTGTTGCAATTTGGGTTTCAAGAGGCACAAGTTCCATGGCTTTGTTGCATAGTCCTTTTTTATTCACTGCAGGTTTATCAAAAGTGATTAGTCTTTCAGTTTGAACCTCTTCGATTGTAGCAAGATTTGGTCTTCTACTGTTTCTTGGGAGTCCACTTGGCCTACTACTTATTATTGGCCCCATGATTGTGGTTTTACCAGGTCGATGGATACAACTCGGTTCTCCTTTTTACCAGCAAGGGGCGGTAGTACTACTGATCTTGTTCCGCTGACAGCTAAGACAGGTACTGCTTTTCTGTAAGAAGGCCCAAATTCCTTCTTCACCGCGATCTTTTCTCTGACCAGATCCCCAATCTTTGGAATCCAGACAGGTCTTGCTGGGACAGGTGGTTTTTCTTCAGTGGCTGTTGGCTTTAGCTTTATATTACTCAGACTTCTTCTTGTTTCATTTAAGTCCTGTAAAACAGCCAAACGGTCTTTGATATCAAAGGCTTTTTCTTCTACCACTGAAGTGTGACTATCTAAGTCCTGGATATGCATTCTAGTACCGAACAATAGTTCTTAGGGAGTGAGACCTTTTAGAGAATTTCTTGGCAGATTGTTAAGACTACGTTGGACACTTGTTAAATGTTTGACCCCCCATCACCCAAACCTAATACCCTCGCTGTTATAGATTGCTTTATGTCCCGTTTTTTTCTTTCCACTACCGCATTTCCCTCGGGATGGAATGGAGAAGAGTACTGCAATGCAATGCCCATGCTGGCCATGGCCTCCTTGTAAGCCCTAGAGCTAAACGCAGGACCCTGGTCAGAATGTAGCATGCCAATTGCGTATGTGCCGATAAAGACTCGCAAATCTTTTATAACAGTTCTGGCGTCAGCCGAGCGCTAGTGTCTGCATTTTAAGTGAATCTTGTCTTAATATTTATGGGATCGCATTTCTCCTGCTGGATTTTTGCGTATAGATAGCCTTATGCTTTCTAATAGAGGTGTCCTCGCATTAGTCTGGTCCGGTTCATGACTGCGATCTCTGTTGCAGTCAGGACAATCTTTTGCAAACTTGTAATGTTGCAAGCTCATCCCCGGCCACCAGTATTCTGATTGTAATTCTTTTAGAGATGTCATGATCTCTTGGTGCCTTAGACCCAATCCCATGTGTTCGCCTTCAATCAAGAAGACTCTCCTGTTCGTGTTTGGAATTACTCTGTCCCCCAGTCCAGGGGTTTGAGCAAAAGGAACAGATTTTGCATCTATTATGTATGTATAATTGAGTGGATAGCCGAGAGGTAATGCTGCATAGTCGCCTTTTAATGAGGTTTTTACCGCTAGCATAGTTTCTCCGTCAATGTATTTTTTAGAACGCTTTTTTGTGGCTATGGAAGCCGGTAGGACCGCTTCTGCTGTGGCTCTGTTAGCCAATGAATTCCCTGCAAAGTGAACGCCATCACGTTGATGACTCAGTGTATGGATCACGTGAGTCTTTCGTAGTTCTTTCTGCAAAAGAACTACTTGTTCCCAGAGCTTTTTATGCTTTATTGTGGCACCTGTGTCATCTTTGTAACCGTTTTGAATCCATATCTGCATGTCATTATTGTAAGACTTTACGCAGAAATGCGAATCGCACACTATCAGTGTGGGGAATTCGTGATCGGCATTTTCAAGCGCCATCTTTAAAGATCTTATTTCAGCTCGCTCAGCTGAACAGTTTCTGAGTGATTCAGTTTTGGTGACTATTGGTCTGAATTTACCAAAGCGCCAGCGACCTTTAACAATTGCGCACGCTGCGTTGTAGGATTTTTCCTCTACATGGTAGTGTTGTGCAATTCTGTCCATGTAGATTACACATGTGTACTGTTCGAGAGGCAGAATTTCGATTGGCAGAGGATATTCTTCTTCATATTCTAGTTTTTTCATTTTCGGGTCAAAATAGTATTTCACATCTTCTGCAGCAAGAGAATTTTCCCATTGTATCCATTTTGGATCTAATGCCACTGCATTCAGATTGAATGCCTCAAGGGCTGATTCTGCTGTTAAAACAGTTATTCTTCTGCCTTGGGCTTGGGCTCTTTCTTTTGCTACAGCAGTTTGAACCGCAGTTAGAATTTTTTCAGTAGAACTGAATTTCATTTCAGCTTGTGTGTACAAGTGTGATTTGTAAGCTATTGGTACCGTTTCCCCCTCATTAGAGGTTGGGTACGTGAATCCGCATCTTCCAGGGAAGACTCGGATTACAAGGTTGCGTATGTTTTCGCGAGTTTGCAATTTAGTTTTAGCTAACATGTCTGTTTGCAATGATCTTAAAATTTCTGTGTGTTTCTGAGTCCAATTTATTGGTTTGAAATCAGGTTTTATTAATTCATAGAGAGGTTTAACCCTCTCTGCATAATTTAGAATGTATGTTCTTCCGAAATTCAGGAAACCTAGTATTGATTGTAAGTTCTTCAGCGTTTTAGGTGCTTGGAGTACAGCACACTTCTCTAAGAAGTTGTCTGCTAGGCTTTTGCCTTCACTTGATAATTCATATCCTAAAAATAGGACAGTTAGATGGGCAATTCCTGACTTTTTAAAGTTGAATTTGTAACCCTCAGCTGCAAACCCAAGTATTATGGTGTTCACTCTTTTCAAGTGTGTCTCCAGGTCATCATCTGTGAGATAGATGTCATCGACATAAGATAATGCCTCATCATCATATATTTGTAGTAACTCTGTTACTCTTGCTGAGAATAATCCTGGGCTATTCTTGAATCCCTGTGGGAGTAGACAGAAGTGTTTTTGCGACCCCATTATTGAGAAAGCGGTCAAATACCTGCTTTCAGATGCAATGTTTTGACAAAAGAATCCATTAGAGATGTCTAATGTCGTTTTATATTTTTTGCGCACAATGTTATTCATTAGTGCTGCACTGTGTGAGTTTTGTACTGCAAATGTTTTGCTGCAGGAGTTTAGGTGTCTGCAGTACAAAACTAGACGATATGAATCGTCTGGCTTGGAGACAGGAAACAAAGGATTGTTCATTTGTGAGGTGCATGTTTCATTCACCCCCTGATATTCAAGTTGATCTAAGATCTCCCTGACTTGTTTTTTAGCTTCTTGTTTAACTGGGTACTGCCTTTGTGCAGTGGGTTGATTTTTTAACTGGATTTTATGGTGAGGAGAATCCTCATCCCATCCTACATGATTTTTATATAATGCAGGAGCTTGGGCTACTGCCCATTTTCTTGCTAATGTGTATTTTTTATGAATTGGAATGTGATTTGAGAAGGCAGACATAATCATTTCTTCGCCATGAGGGCACTCCCTGACAAACTCTGGTGGCCAGTCTTTCTCAGCTAACAGGATGTCATAGCCTTTCGAAAGGTTATCCCAAAAGACACCCCTTACTTTCCTAATCTTGTCCCCCTCTATACGTAATGTTATTTCGTATAACTTATGGGGTTTGCTAACTCTGGTGTCTGCAGTTTCCACTTGAATGTATTTATTCGTGTCCACTGTCTCCAGAAGATTCATCAGGATCTTGCGAGCTATGGTCACTTCTGCTGCGCTGTCTAGCATTGTCTGGGCCCACTCTCCGTTTTTCAGTTGTGTCCTCAGTATCCTCGGCATGTTTTATTATTTTAATACTAGCTACCTTCTTTCTTGGAAATTTTAATTTTTTACTTTGATGAGCAGGTTCCTTGTCTTTGGACTTGACGTGCTCTTCCTTGTGTTCTGACCGTCCTCTTCTTTCCGATTTCTGTGAGGAAGTCTGAAAAGATCGAGAGGGACGTGTATCAATATCTTGATATCTGTCAGGTTTTCTCAATTTATCCCTATCTCTAAGGTTGTATCTTTTCTCAGTGGGCTCCCTCTGGGGAGACTTGCCACCTCGTTCTGGAGATCTATCTCTCCGTTGAGGAGACCTTCCTCTGGACTGGAATCGTTTTTCCTTGGGAGTGGATTGTTTATTTCCATCCCAACTCTTTTTTGGAGCGTTTAGATTATTTTTAATAAATGTTTTTTCAGGTTTTTCAAGTAGTTGGGGTTTTACTGGTTTCCCACCCAAACTATCTCTACCTAGTTCTTCATAGGATTTTTCTATGATTCTGGCAAGTTCAAAAGGTTGTTCTACTACATCTGTTTCTTTCAATTTTTGGCGGATCGCCACAGATGCTGCTTCTCCTTTTATGTTGGCTAATAATATAGCTGAGACCTGCTTGAAGTCTTTCAGTAATTTCATACCCAGAGTTAAAGCAGGTTCTGGACCGTATTCATTTTGAATCTGTCTTAGCACATCTGGTATTACCGCCATAGATGGAACACCATGTGTTTTTGTGTATATCGAAGCAAAGACTGTGCCCCAAGTGTCACAGTCCTCCACATGTGGTGCGATCCCCATTGGAAGACAGATAGTCAGAATTCTGTGTTTCTCAGTAGGTGTAGTATCAGGAAATACTGCCTCTATTTGAGTGATTTTTTGTGCTAACCAGAATGGAATTTGTTCCCGTTTTTGCGGGTATTTTGCCAATGGCGGATTGTATATTTTGTGTTGTGATTTTATTTGTGTTCCCCTGGTGAGGGGTGGTCTGTGGAATTTTTATTGCTGGTTGGACTGTTGAAGTCCGCATTACATATTGGACTAATTGTCTATGTATTTTAATTTGCAATTTTAGCTGCGCTAAAAGTTCCTGGTTTGACATTGTTTCAATGTCTGGATGTGGTGTGTAACTGGCTAGAACCGGCCACGTGGCTCCTGGTCTACCTAGTGGACCGAGCCTGCTGATGTGATTTTGATGTTTTAGGGCGCCATTAAACCAGAGCAGGTGCTCTTGGTAAGTTAATGGGATTTCAACGTCCTCGAAAGGAGCGTATTCATCCGGAGGGTCCCCTATTTTGTAATAGTGGAATTCGTGTGTCACAGCGTGTGCTGCTGGAAAATGTATCCATGAATAGAATACCTCTGTCTGCCAATGTTCATGGGCCTCTACCACGAATATGACTGTACCACCTCGTGATGATACTCCATTTGCTATAAGTTTTTTAGTTATAGTTCTTCTTACATTTACCGGAATGATTATAGCATTCGGGTCTTCATCCTGGAGACTTGTGTCATCCGCTAGGAGTTGAGCTGCTATTCTAGATCTCTCTGTTTCGTCTTCACTTTCCACCATTTTACTGAAGGAAAGTTTTGTTGCAGATCAAGTTTCAAGGAAACAAAGATTAGATGCACAATATTTTGGAACACTGTATCCTTCAACGTTGACTAAACCAAAAACTATACATAGGAATCTCTTCCTACTAAGTTCCGGCGGATTTAAAGCTTTTACCCACTCCAGACGTCTTTTGGAGTTCTTACGGGAAAAGGGGTCTGTGTGAAAAAGCACGACTGAGTTACTCTAATGTCTTGCGTTAGATTATCGCCTTACCAAACGTTGGGCGCCATGTAGTGTAGTTCCTATATTCCCAATAGGCTCTGCGCATTGGAATAATATAAACAGTAGTGTAGACGTAGGACTGAGGTCGACTAGGTCTCTACTGACTATATTAGACTTAATTAGTTTTGCCAGCTAGCTCAGAGGTCACTAGAAACTTTCTCGAGTAAACAAGGAGGAGTTTAACTTCCCTGGATAGACAAGAAGGCATTAGCTTCTGACAACCATATAACATGACAACTTTGCTCCCTCAGAATAAAGAGAGTATCTCTAGAGTTGTGTGAAAACAATAGACAACTATTTCACTCAGTCAATCGTGCATACTTAGTTTCACCAGAGTGCAGAGAAATAGAGAGACGGGCGTTTTCAATAAAAGGTGTTATTTATTGAGCAGTCTTCTTTCTCATGCAAGAGAAATGAATTGCCACAATTGCAATACTTATTATAAAGTAAAGTGCGTACAGTAAAAGGAGTATTATGAAATAATACTGTAAAAGCATTGATATGGTTTCTTAGCCATATGATACTTTAAAATGGATAAAATATATACATACATAAAAACATTGACTAACGTACTCAACTGGTGCTTCTAATCTACGCCTACCCCGGTGTACCTGACCTAAGCCTAATACGTGGGAAGGAGTAAGTAAGTTGCAGTTTAAGTTAAGTTGGGTTTTTTGCCATGGATCTGCATCAAGAATTCTCTTAAGGGTTTATTCAGCTCCGTACCTTGGTTCTTAGAATGAAGGAGGTCTTGTATCTCTCTCTCAGGACTTGATATCCCAGCAACCCGCAAGGGTGACTGGAAACACCGGAGCTGGATTTTCTCGGCTGGAGAAAAGACAGCGTTTCTCTCAGTGCGTCAAAAGGGAGGGGCGGCTTCCTTCGGCTCCTCGCATCAGCTGGGCTTCCGGGCAAGTAGATGGCCGCTCTGCTCCAAACCACCGTGTGTTTGCTTAAGGCAACGTTGGTATATTTATACCTGAAAGGTGCCGGGTTTGACGTAAGGTTGGACATAAGACGTCACCAAGAACCAACAGTTCTTTCTGACTCTAGGAGTTCTTGTGCAAATCAAAACAAGAGCAGGGGGATTTCCCGGGCTGCTGGAGGCTTGGTTTGTTTAAAGAACGCGTTGTACTTTCTAGGAGTCTAGGGGAGTACCCTTGCCGTATTTGGACTGCATGGGCTATTACTAAATATGGATATGATTCTTATGCCTCTATAAGGGTATTATTTATTATAGCCATATAAGGGAATACATCGGGAATATCGAATTAGGGTCCTAGATAGAAACACGACACAACCTGTCGGATGTTATAGTTCACCACCCTTGGAGGAAATGTTTGATCCTGCCTCCCACAGGGTGGCCGTGTGTCACTAAGGACAAAATAATGCAGCTTGGGAACTGATGCTGCAGGGCCATGGACTTGGACGTTCACTGGCCCTGGTGGCATAGATGGTGTCTTCTTTATCACCAAGCCCTAAAGGCCCGGGATGCCTGTTGGATGAGTAAAGGACCTTGATTTAGCTAAAATGCCAAATCCCTAAAGTAGCCTCAAAAGAGGAGAAACACTTAGCATAAATGTAAATGTAAATGTAGTAGTACTTGTATAGCGCCCGAATCGACCCCCGAAGGGGTATCTCAGGCGCTTGTACGCATACCACTGTGGAACCCATCCTGGCTTTTCCATGTGAAGTGCCCACTCTTGGGCATCCTCAAGGTGAAGCCAGGCATCCTAGCGTTGTTGGGGCCGTTGTGGAGATTAAGCAAGCTATTGCCCAGAGTTGCAGAGTGGGACCCATGATTAGAATAGGCACGAGGCGAGAAATATCAGGTCCGAGGAACTTGAGCCCAAGACCCTGCCGAGGCGGGAATTGAACCCTGGTCCTGGGCTAGACCTCGGCATCAGGGTCTGCCACTCTAACCATTGAGCCACACTTCCCATGCCACCCATGCACATACTCTTGTGCATGGGTGGAGTGTCCCAAAGAATGGGCTGTGGCCTGGCTTTCTTTAAAGTATTCTTTACTGCTAAATCTGCCTTCCCACCAAACAGGTGAGATCTGTAAAAAATCATATATATATATAGGTAAAACCTGCACGTTGTCAGACATGCAAGTGGATATCATTGATGTGAGACACCATGCTAGTACCAACCTCTGTGCCCTAACTATTGGTAGTGTCCAGTCCAGATTGGATTACATATTAAGCAGCATCTTGACCATCCTGGATGGTTACAGTCGAGCTGGGCTGAAATTCATCCGGAATTGCCAACAACATCTAGCTTACCTTGTGCCATAAAGTGTGGGAATATCTACTCAGCAAACAACTAACACTGACCGACCGGAGTGCTAAACTGACTGATAAAAATATTTGTTTTCTCTTCTATTCTCTGTCTGGAGGAGTTAGGAGGCCATAGGAAATGAGAGGAGAGGGCAAAGGAAATTAATAGGGGCTTCCCCTTTTGGATGAAGCTTGAATCACTAGACTTTCTGGAGCAGGGTGTTGCATCAAGAAGTCAGGGTCGCCTGACTACCTGCCTGTCTGAGTTAAGTATGGGGCTTAACTCAGTTGCCCTTTAATATGTTGGTCAGTGCTCCATTGAATGGCAATAAATACTCAGAGGAAGCCTTCCCAGGTTGTAAAACTTGTCAGAACATTAGTTTTAACTTCCATTGAAGCTAACTTTAAATGTCAAATCTCTATTGCATGTTTTATGACTACAGCAAAACAAGCACCATCTTCTGTTGATGGTCCACGTGGAAAACCCAACCACATGACAGGAGTGCCCAACTCACTGGCATCCTGTAATGCATGTACAGATTGTCATTATCATAGTGGAGGGAGAGTTCATCCCCATCATCTCCGAAAGCTTGTTGACTCCGGTGAGAGTCAGAACCAAAAAGTTGTTGGAGTGCTTAAGTACAGCTTTGGACCAGGTGCATCGTTGTGCATTCGGGACACATCTTTGGTTGAGGCTGAGACAAGTTCAGCTCCGGGTCCGACACAACTACTAAAGTCCTCCTCTGGTACTGGCTGTGTTGGGGCAGGCGTTGACATCAAATGGACTGTATCAATTTTGGCCCCGGACTGGAAGCTGGATCCAAAACCAGAGCGGAATCCAAGTCGGGTTCAGGAGGCACAGATGGCACAGAAGATGGATCCACCAGAGGTAATCTGACTGGAAACCTCTGTGGACCCTTGGCCGCCGGAAGAGTGCCAAAGAATCTCAAAATTGCTTCTTTAAAAGCCTTGATCTGTTTCAAGGCTGCCGATGGGCCAGTAAACTTTGGGTGAATCAGGATCAGTTGCGTAATCGGCTCTGCGACAGGGGACCTAGAAAGACACCGAGATGCACCCTGATGTCGTTGTGATTTCTCAGGCAGACTGTCTGGCTTTTTTGTGCTTCCACTACAATTTACTGGAAAATGTGTACCACAAACAGGACCTGATGTGGGAATGGGTCCACACCCTCAACAGGAGTGGGACTTGCGTGACTTTTTTTTAGTGTGTTCAGCACATTTTGCTTCATGTTTCTAGATTGCCTTTGAATTTATAAGGGCACACTCCTCACATGGCATGCAGTTGTACCCAAACACCAGAGGCATACTTTGTGGTGGTCTCTCACAGACATCTGTTTGCAGCAGTTTCTACAAGGTTTAAATCCTGTACTCTTTGGAGCAGAAATTGTTCCCTTGCACGGTGGTTCAGACAAAAAAAGAACTTTGAGAAAAGAAACTGGCAATATTGTTTAAAATATTTTTTTAAGTTGACATTGATGATTACAACCATTCGTTTACTCTGCCTCACTAAAATTGATTTGCCTACGAAAACTGAAAGATGACAACATGCCAGAGGCTCGAAAAGGGTCAATTTATTATACATTTCACAAGATCAAATTTTTTGGCAAATGACACTTCTCAGTAAACAGCCACGAGAGGGTGTTCAGAGTTGCACTGCATCTATTCTAATGAAAATGTGAACAGTTCGGCTAAAGCATCTGGGTGATTATGACGTACAGACATTTCTCTAAATTGTATGGGCACATAAATGCACTGAATAGTCTGCTGAAGCTTCTGAGTATGCGCTGCATGTTAAAATGTGAAAGTGATCTGAACTAAATGAGGGGTGTTTGAGTCTGTCATATTGCCCGAAAATCAATGGGACCAATGGGACCCATTGACCTGTTTCAACCATGGCTCAATATGACCGTCCCTCTTTTTAATTATTCCCCCTTGTTGTCCAAAACAGCAGGTGGCAGCAGACTCACCTACCGAAGTCACCATGCACTGCTATCACCCTGTCTGTGACATTGCCCTAGTCCATCACCTCTAGCAAAAACTGAACTTTCTCCTTTTCTGGGCAGCATGCACTGAATTGTTGGAGCCTGGAGGACGACTCAGACAGTTCTTTCACAGCCAATCAACACTTCGAAATTTTGTGCAACACACTGGGATTGGTTGAGGTACCACCAGTGGTCCAAACCTAGGTCTTCTTACACATTATGAACCATCCTACTCCTAGACGATTCCCAGTATTTATGTTTTGATGAGGGATCTGTTGTTATGGACAGATGACATCCGTTAAAAGATCAACTGTGGGTATCAGGCTGAATTCACTGCTGGCCGGTGTAAATAAGATTGAAGCACACTAAATAAAGAGGTGGGCGAGCTGCGCAGAACAAAAGAAAGGTGTGCGGCTGCCAAACTTATAGATTAAGTGCTGCCCAAAACAGTAGAATGTTAGGAAAAGTGAATAGAATTGGGAGAGCTGGGCAGAACACAAGAAAGTCTGGGGGCCACCATTGTTAAAAATGAAGCGTACCCAAAAAATCCAGAATTTTGCCAAAACTAAATAGAGTTGGGCTAGCTGCGCAGAACAAAAGACAGACACATGGCCTCCATTTTTAAAGATGATGCACTGGCATTATAGTCGTAAACAAACAAGCTGGCGCATGAAGTAAACACGTACACTTCTGACTACATAAGAAGACCAGGCCACCAAAAAAATATTGTGTTCCGAAAGTATCGCAAATTACGATGTAGAGTAAGAGGACATGTAACAGGGGCAGTTCGTATGGGAGATTACAAAAGTGCAAAAGTAGGGACTAGCAAGCATTTCACCAATAAAAAAGCCAGAATTTATGAAGGACAGTAAGAGGAGCCAATAGGAAATATGGGAGGTGCTTGAAGGCCATTTTCCAGAACGGTGATGGATTAAACCCAGATCTGTTGACTGGGTGTGAGTGTTTGATGCTCCGTCCATATGCTCTGTCCATCACCACCCCCTTTTGTACCGCTTGGTTCGCCATAAGTTGGCAGGGTATGCTCAGACGTGAGTCCCTTGCTCACTTTGCCACTGGATTCAAGCAAGCCTGGTTGAAGACGGCTGAAATGCCAGCAACCGGTCCTAGGAAGCTTGTTTCCAGTCCAGGGAAGGCATGGCTTGGCAGTTCGGGCTGGACTGTTCCCATGAGGCACAGCATCAGACTGATTTGCATATGGCCATGTCTGAACTAGGGTGGCAGAGTGGGCTAAAGAACGGTAATGGATTAAACCCAGATCTGTTGACTGGGTGTGAGTGTTTGATTGGTTCAGATGCTCTGTCCATCACCACCCCCTTTTGTACCGCTTTGTTCGCCATAAGTTGGCAGGGTATGCTCAGACGTGAGTCCCTTGCTCACTTTGCCACTGGATTTAAGCAAGCCTGGCTGAAGATGGCTGAAATGCCAGAAACCTGTCCTAGGATGCTTGTTTCTGGTCCAGGGAAGGCATGGCTTGGCAGTTCGGGCTGGACTGTTCCCATGAGGCACTGGGTCAGACTGATTTGCATATGGCCATGTCTGAACTGGGGTGGCAGAGTTGGCTAAAGAACGGTGATGGATTAAACCCAGATCTGTTGACTGGGTGTGAGTGATTGATTGGTTCAGATGCTCCGTCCATCACCACCCCCTTTTGTACCGCATTTTCCAGATACAGCATCCCTCGCTGAGCAGCGCATGCACTACATAGGCTCAACCTAAAAAAGGAAGAAAACCTACACAGTCCAAGCCTCAAATCAAAAAGAAGAAGGCAGCAGGCATCAAAGTCAAGCGAGCCATGAATATTGAGGACACTGCTTCTGAACGGGGAGTGGACTCTGACCATGCTGGACAGCGCAGCAGAAGTCACAATAGTTCGGCAGAATCTTATGGAGTGTCCAGCGGCAGTAGCGACTATGTCAAGGGGCAAACACCGGACCGGAGACTGCGTGTCACTAGTCAATTATATGAATTGCAAATCCAGATGGAGCGGGATATACCACATACCATAAATATTCTCTTTTAGCTGAACTTGTCATTTGGCTATGACATCCTCTTGGCCGAAAAGGATTGGCCACTGGAGTTTGTTATGGATTGCCCCAAAGGGGAAAAGGTCACCTGCATTTTCCGACCTTTTTCCAGAGTCAGTTAAACATACATACGTCAAGGAGTGGCGTCATACCAAAACCATGTGGGCTGGGATGATGTATCCCCGTATCACATCATACCTGAACATCGATAAACTTAAACATGAGGCTAAAAAACAAGTTAGAGTAATACTCAACAACTTGAATATCAAGATGTAATAGAAAGCTGAATCTCACCAATGAATAATCATTTGCTTCAGTAATTAAACCAGACCATTCATATCATTTGGCCTTAGATTGTGAACACTTGCATACTGCTACACGCACATTCGCTGTACAAGATGCTTATAGCACGCCATTAATGAACAATATGGTGCATAACAAATACTAAACCAAATAAGACATATCAAATGGATTTTTTTGCCAAAATCTAGTGTCTGAAAGATGGTACTTAACTACATTCAGTGCTCTAGGTTCTCAAAACGTGTTAATTGCCACAAGGGTGTAAGAATAACCCAGGGCTGTTTTCAGCCTGTGTAACAGAACTGTTACAAGACTTAAATGATCAGGCACTATCCTATGTAGCGGATGGATGATGACCTGTCAACTCACTTGGTTTGAGTAAATCGCATAGTTTGGGGATTTTCTCACATGGGCTACAAATTTAATTTAACAAAATCAAATATTGCATATCTCAGTGGCCTATTCTTGGGATACAAGCTGTCAAGTTCAAGGCAGAAGCTTCACAAGACTTTTCCTAGAGAGGTGTGTGCTACTACAACCACCAAACTCACTGAGCAAACTCCAATCAATATTGGGTTTCCTAAATTTTGGCAGAAATTACATACCAGATTATGCACAACAGGTAAAACCGTTCTGCGACTTGATTCGTCCAGACTTTAAGTTCACATTGGACATCTGAACATAAAAATGTTACGTTCGGTACAAGTGGACATGCTAGCTTCCAAACACTTACACACACGTATAAAAACCACAAACCTGGTGATCCATATAATTGCAGGTGAATCAGGGTACACCTATATCACATTCAATGGAGGAGACACTGTACCTATTGCATATATACAAAAACAGAGATACGTTTTGCACCAACAGAAACAATCCTGACAGCAGTACAGACTGCTGTAGTGAAAGAAAGATCATTGGCTCAGGGGGAACTAATAATTGTTGTGACTCCTATTCCGGCCTCATAGGCTGTTACAAGGATCACCGTTCTAAATGTGAAAGCTTTACATCCGAGATACATACAATGGACCAACTCCCTCAAAGCAGCAGATATAGATTACATATCGGGATCTACATTACAAACACAAGGATATCTCCAATATAAACATGAATATCCTCTGCCCTATGAAGTGTTGCCTCTAGATCAGTATGATTACATAATCTACACTGATGGTTCTGCTCAGCCTGCATTACGGACAAAACACCAATACTCTGTTACGCAGCATTAAAGGGTAGAACGCAGGATGGAGAATTCCAACCCTTTAAAGCTTATACGCAGTCTCTTGGTGATTGCACTGCACAGCTGGCTGAACTGAAAGCTCTAATTGTGACACTTGAAAATGCAGATCCTGGATACCCAACACTTATTGTGTGTGTAACGTATTATTGTGTCCAGTCTTACAATGAGTACTTGCACTACTGAAGCCAGGATGGATTCAGAGATTCCAAAAGGTATAAAATAAAGCACAAGATGCTAAAACCATGTTTGCCATGGATTCATGTGATTAACCCACTGAGTAATCAGCGTGTATGAATACATGTTGCAGGGAATTCAATGACTGATGAAGCTGCAAAAACAGCAGTACAAACTGCTGCAGTCACTGGAATTACTCGTTCTAGTACAAGGAAAGATAGAGACATCATGACGGCTGTCAATGCTGTGCGTGATGGAACCCTGTTGCATAAATGCTTTCCAACTCAGTACTCCTACCCATTAAGTGTGCAGAACATTGCATTTGCTCACATTCCCCAGAGTCAGGGGATAGAATAATACCCAATTCAGATCGCAGAGTAGGACTGATCCTAGCAGCACATGAGGCTCTAGCATCTGCTCACACAGGGGTGGTGGCTACAATTTCACTATTGAAGCAACACTATTTGTGGCCAGACCAATACAAAGAGATCAAGGACTTTGTCCTTAAATGTGACATCTGTCAGCAGAGGAAAGTGTCCACCATAGCACGCCCACCATATGCACCTCTATTGATATCAGTCAAGCCTCTGGCTTGTGTCTATTTGGACCACTGCAGACTCCTACACTCAGATGGGCCTTACAAGTACATCATGGTAGCAGTGGATTGCTCCTCTCGATTCCTATGGGTATGGCCACAGCGATAGGCTGACGCTCAAACTATTATAAAGGACTTGCAAGTCTTTATCGGGACATATGCAGAAGCAACATTCCATTCGGACCGAGGTCCAGCGTTTGCGCCTTCAGGGCTTACGTTTAGATTTAGATTTACAGAGACACCATGGAAACATTGGGTGTGACTTTGCAATACCCCTCCCCATATCATCCCAAGGGAAACCGTGTCATGGAAAGGAAGAACTGGGACTTAAAACAGTCTTTTACAGCTAGAGTACTAGGTTCAGGTCACAGTTTGGTTCACCACTTGTAAGGGGTCCAGAGAGCTATAAATAATCTGCCTAGAAATTCCCTGGGTGGGTGGACTCCCTATGAAATCTTGTTAGGGGTTAAGATGTGTATTTCAGACCATGACAGTCTCAGTACAGTGACTTCAGAAACGTCATTTGATATCAGTGAACGTCTGGATGTGTTACAGGACCTATACAAATTCAGAAAAGCTCAGAGCAATGTCCATGAGAAGCGTTTTTCCACTGGCGAAGTGAAGGAAGAACCAGCAGCTCCTGGTTGGATTCCAAAGATCAGGGACCTAGTACGAGAGAAATAAATAGACATGAAGGAATGCGGGCAATCTTACTGAATGCTTATACCTGTCCTGGCTGTTGAAGGTACCGGAACAGTACTTCTACCGCCCCTTGTTGTAGCAAACACAAGCGATTTGTATCTATTGATCTCATCAAACTACATCATGTGGCAGGTTCTACATATTAGGCCTCGAGCCCTCCTAGGGTAGTTACCTGCCTCCTCTAACTACCATACAGGAAGTCCCGTTAAAAGCTTTGACCGACTATGAAGCTTTTTCTACCCGGCAGGGGACAGCTAACACTGAAGTATCACTTCTTCCTGTTACATCAACAAATGGCAAACAATCATCATGATACGGAAACACAGATTTCAATTCTGCTAGCAGACAATAATGGTGTCTACCGCAACGTACCTCCATTAGAGTCATCTACCAGTTCTACACAACTCTACCAGCCTCCCAAATTTGCACAAACATCCACCGCCTATTTTGTCGACTTTGATAACTTCTCTTCGGATTTGTCAGACTAAGATCTACCTCCACAAAGAGGCCCATGTGAATAGTACATTTGCGTAAAAAAGATGTACTTTATCCCTCCATGTATATACATTCGAATTACAATTTCATTTCTTTTCCTCTTCCTTTGATTGGTTTTGTGACAGTCTCATTCTTGCTTCTGAACAGAGACTATCTCCCAGAATGCTCTGCTGTTCAACTGGTAAACCAGGTTTTGAAACCCTATTCTTCATTACACAAACCGCAAAGAGACTTTTCCCTGCTGAACATTTCAGCTGTTCCCGATGAAATTATTTGGGATAAGGTATCTTATGAAATACTTGGACTGAATGAAACTTTACAAATATCTTATATATATATATATATCTATATATATATATATCTATCTATCTTTGAATGATGTTATTACTCCTGGAACTATCTCTGATGACTGAAACATTCACACATGTGATGTGATCAAGTCGGGAGCACCGGACAAAACGCGTCACGTCTGCATAAGAAAAATAAAAAGAAGCACTTTATTCCTACCTGCCGTGTGGTCCGTGTCCTGATTTCTGCGTCCTGGTGGCGGTGGAGTCGGGAGTTCGTGAGGCATATATATATATATATATATATATATATATATATATATATATATATATATATATATATATATATATATATATATGTCACGGGGTCCCGGACTTGGTCCCGGACTCGGACTATGACACCGACGGACGGGGTGTTTCTTTTAACCACTGTTCCTTTCCACCCCGTCCGCAGGATCCGTTGCCTGTTTCCTGGATTTCCCCTGCCCTACCGGGGACACTGGAACTGCCTTCATCATTCGACCCGCCTTCTCTGACGTCAGGGACTTCCCCTGAAGGCAACCAATCAAGGGTCACCTCATGTTTGGCCGGGAACCAATCCACTGCTTCGGGGGCGTTTAAGGAAGCCCCGCTCTTCATGGTTGGTGCGGAATCCCTTGCCGAGGAGAACGCCGAGGAGAACGCCGAGAGGAACGCCAAGGAGAATATCGAGGAGAAAGCCCAGGAGGGGGACGTGACTGAAGAGGATCGACCCGGAGCGCAGACCCAGAGACTCGTCAAGCCAGGAGGCCTACGGAGCCGCGAGCCGCCCTGCCACACTTCCGGGGGAGAAGTGTGGCTGGACAAGGTACGACTGCGCCTCAGGGGTCTGTTTGTTACACGGGGTGGGACGGGGTAGGCTGCGGGGTGGTCACTGTACGTTTCGTTCTTTCCCCGTCACCATCACAGAGTGCTTATAGTGATACGGTATACGGTGGTGGAACCCTGGTGATCCCGCACTCCCCTTCCTCCTCATTGATTTTCCCGATACATCCCTCTAACTGCCCTGTTCCATCTCTGCTTCCTTCAAGAGCCTTCCGACCCTGAGAGAAGCCGACGGTAGAAGGCAAGACGGGACGTCTAGAGAAGGAGGCCGACGGCTCCAGGGACCATCTTCCAGCTGTTTGGCGATTAAAGACTGTTATACCATGTGAACCTTGCCCTGTATACAAACCGCATTAAAAACAACGGTAGCATCTACCGCCCTGTATCCTATGGTCCATCATTTCTCCACCTCATTCCTCACAAGTGGCGAGCTAGATAGGAGAGACTGAGGGGAACCCCGCCGTTCGATAAAGAATGGAGAACATCTTGACGCAAATGGAAGCGGACCGGACCACTTTCTCCCAGGCTATACAAAGCCAGTCCGACCAGATCCTGAAGTTAGCGGAAGGACAAACCCAATTGTTGACTGTGCTGGGTCAAGGGAGGGCTACCGCCCCACCCCCAGGTACGGTGGTGCCCCTACAAAAGTTTACTCCGGGTGAGGACCCTCTTGCATTCTTTTTAAATTTTGAGAGGGCCGCGAGAGCGAGTGCATGGCCTGGGGACAGATGGCCTTTTTACCTGGCCCCTTTATTGATCGGAGAAGCCCAAGCTGCATACCAGACTGTGAATCGCGATGGCACTGTAGCCTATGCAGTGGTCAAACAGTATATCCTTGATAGGCTGGGGGTGGATGAAGAAACCCACCGACTACGGTTTCGCCAGGAGAGAGGGACTCCCCGGGATCTGCCTAAGACCTTGTTCTTTAAATTAAAGGAAGCTGCTGATTTGTGGTTGAAACCCCACGAAGGAAACATTGATGCCATTATGAATACGATATACCTGGAACAGTTTCTTGAGTCGCTGCCGTATAGTACACAACGGTGGCTTAAACAACATGCAGGGTTGACGTTAGACCACGCCATAGAAATGGCCACCTGTTATTCCAGAGCACAGGGCAAGCCGTATATGAGAGAACCGGATAAACCGATCAAAAGCCTAAACCCCCTCAAACCAGACAAAAAGCCGCAAAAGACTATCCCCGAACCACCACGGCTGCGGTTTCAACGGTCTGACTTGCCCAATTCTGGACCCCAATGCTATGACTGTGGAGAGTGGGGTCATATAGCCCGGTACTGTCAAAAAAAAAGGAAAAGGAGGACGAGCCCATGGACGTAAGCTACGCTCCCAGGTCCATCTTGTACGCACATGAAACAGGAGCCACTTTTTACGTAAGAGTCACTCTAAATGGTGTTACCCATAAGGACCTTGCTGGACTCCGGTTGTAAACATTCTGTTATAAAAGAAGATCTAGTAGCTCCCTCTTCTCTTCTCCCAGGTAAAACAGTGAACATTCGGTGTGTTCACGGGGACGTTAAAGAATACCCTGTTGCTAGAGTCACCCTGTATACCCCCTCTGGGAAAGATATGGAAGTCACTGTAGGGGTTATGTCAGGACTACCAGAGCCTATTATCATAGGGACAGACAATCCCTCATTCAATGCCCTGCTGCGGGACACCCTACAGACTCTCTCTCGCCCCCATGATTCCATGTTGGCCTCAGAACCTTGGGCCAGGGATACTCATTTCAGGACAGCACAATTGAATGATGCTAGCCTCACTCATGCCTGGCAGGTTGCTCGGGATACACAAGATCCATCCACTAGACACTATCCTACATTTGTCGAAAAGAATGGTCTACTCTATAGACTCGCTACGGCTGATGCGGAGCCTCAGCTCTTGGTTCCGAACAGTTTCCGTGACCAGATTCTATTTTTTGGGCACGCACATCTGCTGGCAGGTCACTCGGGGGCAGAAAAAACAGGGCAATCCATATTGAGACATTTTTTCTGGCCCGGTATTTATGCACAGGTCCAAAAATACTGTCAAGAATGCAGAATATGCCAGAAGAAAAACCCCTATACCCCTCCTCCTGTCCCTTTGGTTCCCTTGCCAATTATAGGGGTTCCCTTTGATCGTCTCGGTATGGACTTAATTGGTCCACTGCCTAAGTCTTCCAGGGGACACCAGTATGCACTTGTTTTGGTAGACTATGCGACTCGCTACCCTGAGGCTTTTCCTCTTAAAGCAGCAACTACAGTCGCCATAGCTCAGAGACTGATAGAGGTCTTCTCTCGTATGGGTTTTCCACGAGAAATAGTCACCGATCAGGGTACTTCATTTGTTTCCCGGTTAATGCAGCAAGTTTGTACACAGTTGAATATCCAACACATTAGAACCTCTGTGTACCATCCCCAGACAGATGGGCTGGTTGAGCGTTACAACGGCTCCCTGAAATTGACTCTAAAAAAAACTATTGTCTGGGGATGGGAAGAACTGGGATCAGTTGCTGCCTTTTGCCCTCTTCGTACTGCGAAGTCAAAAACAGTCCAGCCTAGGTGCTTCCCCATTTGAGTTATTATTTGGGAGACAGCCGAGAACTCTCCTTGAGATCACTAAAGACAGTTGGGAAGCTGAAGGAGTACAGGAGGCTGAAGCCTTGTTGGATTATACCCGTCAGTTACAGTCCAGACTGCATAAACTCAGAACGCTTGCTCACGACCACTTAGCAATAGCTCAGGCCAAACAGAAGACATTTTATGATCGAGGAAAGAAGTGGAGAGAACTTAACGTAGGTGACTGGGTTCTGATTCTGTTACCCTCGTCTACACATAAAATGAGGAAGGAATGGCAGGGGCCCTTTAAAATAGTGAGAAAAATAGGGCGTACCACCTACTTGATACAGTTGGGAAGAAACAAAACCAGCATGTACCATATCAATCTTCTCAAGAAGTGGTTAGGGAAACCTCCACAGACCATCAGCCTGGTTTCCTCAATATCCGAAAAAGGCCACACAGTCAGGGACACTCCTATCAATAGTGACCTTACTCCTGAACAACGGGAAAAAGTCCTGTCTCTCCTCCTGTCCCATGCCGAGGTCTTCTCGGATCAACCAGGGCTCACACATTTGGCCGAACACCACATACATACGCCTTCAGATGTGGTGGTCAAACAAAAACCGTACAGGATTCCTGAGGCAAGACGGTTAGCCTTCCAGACAGAGGTCCAAAATATGCTCCGTTCCGGGATAATAGTACCGTCCCATAGCAACTGGTGCTCTCCGGTCGTATTGGTACCAAAACCGGATGGTAGTATCCGTTTCTGTATAGACTTCCGTGCCGTCAACAGGGTATCCAAACAAGATGCTTATCCTTTGCCCAGAGTGGACGAACTGTTTGAGCGCCTTGGTGAGGCCCGTTATATAACCACCATCGACCTCACCAAGGGGTATTGGCAGATCCCTCTTGCCCCCGAGGACAGGGAAAAAACGGCCTTTTCTGCCCCCTCTGGTCATTTCCACTTTACAGTCCTCCCCTTCGGCTTGCACGGAGCCCCGGCCACTTTTCAAAGGGTCATGGATACCCTGCTGTCACCCCACTTGCAGTATGCGTCCGCCTATCTAGACGATATTGTAGTGTTTAGCAAGACGTGGAACGAGCATAGGAACCATTTAAGTAACATCCTGTCTAGCCTCCAAGACGCCAACTTGCATATCAATGCAAAAAAGTCTAGGGTAGCCTTTCAACAAGTCAGATACCTTGGTTATCTCCTAGGGGATGGACACATTAAACCTCAATCAGAGAAAATCGAGGCTATCAGGGCGTTACCTTACCCCTCCACAAAGAAAGAACTCCGTGCTTTTCTGGGACTAGTGGGCTATTATCGAAGGTTCATTGCCCAATTTGCAAATCTTGCCGGCCCCCTCACTGATCTTTTGGGTAAAGCCGTTAAGTCGTCTGCTTTACCGGCCCCTTCTCATGTCCATACTTCAGCTTTTCAGGCCCTAAAGGAAGCCCTGACTACCTCCCCTGTCCTCATTTCCCCAGATTTTCAGAAACCCTTCATTTTGCAGACTGATGCTTCTGGGGTGGGCATTGGGGCAGTTCTGTCACAGGAGGATGACTATGGTGTTGAGAGACCAGTACTCTTCATCAGTCGTAAACTCTTTCCTGGAGAACAGGCCTATTCCACTATCGAGAAGGAGTGTTTGGCCGTTTACTGGGGAGTGGCCAAACTGAAATACTATCTTGAGGGGAGACCCTTCGTGCTGTTTACCGATCATGCCCCCTTGACGTGGCTCCAGAGGAATAAGGGGAACAATGATCGGATCTTACGTTGGTTCCTGGCGTTGCAGCCTTTTTGTTTTGAGGTTCGGCATCGGAAGGGTTCCCTGCAAGGCAATGTTGACTTTCTTTCCCGCTTCCCGATTTCCCCCGATCGGGTCAATCCTGGGGGTGGGATGTGTCACGGGGTCCCGGACTTGGTCCCGGACTCGGACTATGACACCGACGGACGGGGTGTTTCTTTTAACCACTGTTCCTTTCCACCCCGTCCGCAGGATCCGTTGCCTGTTTCCTGGATTTCCCCTGCCCTACCGGGGACACTGGAACTGCCTTCATCATTCGACCCGCCTTCTCTGACGTAAGGGACTTCCCCTGAAGGCAACCAATCAAGGGTCACCTCATGTTTGGCCGGGAACCAAGCCACTGCTTCGGGGGCGTTTAAGGAAGCCCCGCTCTTCATGGTTGGTGCGGAATCCCTTGCCGAGGAGAACGCCGAGGAGAACGCCGAGAGGACCGCCAAGGAGAATATCGAGGAGAAAGCCCAGGAGGGGGACGTGACTGAAGAGGATCGACCCGGAGCGCAGACCCAGAGACTCGTCAAGCCAGGAGGCCTACGGAGACGCGAGACGCCCTGCCACACTTCCGGGGGAGAAGTGTGGCTGGACAAGGTACGACTGCGCCTCAGGGGTCTGTTTGTTACACGGGGTGGGACGGGGTAGGCTGCGGGGTGGTCACTGTACGTTTCATTCTTTCCCCGTCACCATCACAGAGTGCTTATAGTGATACGGTATACGGTGGTGGAACCCTGGTGATCCCGCACTCCCCTTCCTCCTCATTGATTTTCCCGATACATCCCTCTAACTGCCCTGTTCCATCTCTGCTTCCTTCGAGAGCCTTCCGACCCTGAGAGAAGCCGACGGTAGAAGGCAAGACGGGACGTCTAGAGAAGGAGGCCGACGGCTCCAGGGACCATCTTCCAGCTCTTTGGCGATTAAAGACTGTTATACCATGTGAACCTTGCCCTGTATACAAACCGCATTAAAAACAACGGTAGCATCTACCGCCCTGTATCCTATGGTCCCTCATTTCTCCACCTCATTCCTCACAATATATATATATATATATATATATATATTCAACCATATGGCTCCCCTGCTTCTCCCGTTAGGCGCTGCTAGTAGTAGCCGCGTTGCCCCTGCGGTTGAGCCCAGCCGCTATTAATCACAAACAACGATTCCTCTGCGAGGAAAATTGGAGTCGCTTACACAGAGTCGTCAATCCACACAAAATAAAGTTCTTATTTCTTTATTTTCTTTTCCATGGGGGAACAAAGCAAAAGTAACCAACGCGTTTCGACAGTCTCCGCTGTCTTGATCACGGTTGGTTTGTGAAATTCAAGTTCATACTTTATAAACATCAAAGAAGGTTTCGAAAGGCACCCAAGAGTCACTCCCCCTAGTGGGTTTTGGCGAAAACAAGGCATTGCATCTTTCATTACTTTCTACAGTTTAGTATGTGCCTCGACTCTTTTTGTCGACAAAAAGAGTCGAATTGCCTAAATCAATCGGAAGAATTGTATATACATCTCTAATGAACATTGAACACAAACTAAATTCTGGATTTTCTAAACGTCATCCTGTAAAAATATAAACTTTCAATTTTTTTTTCTCACAACCAATTTTATTGAGCATAAAAGTATCAAGAATGTGGCATCTTCACACACCAAGATCACCACAACAGCATCAATGCAGAGGTAACATACATAAGATTCACAAAGCTAGTGTCAATGAAGCTCAGCTTTAAAAATGCCCTAACAACCCATCCCAACCCCAACTACACCCCCACCCGTACCCACCATCCCCCCCCCCCACCACACATGTACAGAGGCAACACAAAAACGATTCACATAGAGGAAGCAGGTATAGTGCAACCAGGGTCGTGCCATTTGGGCCAGAAGAGTCACTGCGATCAAACGTCCTCCTCCTGCTCCGCCGCAGGTTCCAAGGTCAGGTCACGGTAGTCGGCCCACCGCCTCCAGATCTTGAAGTGTTTACGTGGGCAGCCCCGCGCCTCAAAGACCGGTTTCTCAAGACCCATAAAGTAGTCCAGCCCAGCCTTCCACGCAGACAGGGGGGGGGCCCTCACAGATTTCCAGGCCCGAGCCAGGTCGCGCTTAGCAACCACCAGGCCCAGGAGCAGCAAGTGACGCTTGTATATGTTGCCCCCAACCCCTTCCATAATGTGCAGCAGGCCTAGCCTGTGGGTTCGAGGAAGATCCCAGCCCAGGACCTCAGCCAGGCAACTCCATACGCCCCTCCAGAATCCAGCCAGGCGACCACACGACCACACCGTATGTATCAGGGAGCCAGGCACTTCCCCACAGCGCAGGCACTCCGGTGACGCAATCAACCCAGCCTTCCACAGTCGTTCACGTGTGTAGTAGGCACGATGCAGGTATTTGAATTGTATCAGGCGAAGCCGGACCGCGATTGCGGTGCCGCGCGGGGACTCCAGCGCCTCCCTCCAGTCGTCCTCATCCAAGGCGCCCACGTCTACCTCCCATGCGTCCCGAAGGGAGCTAAGGGTGGACGAGCAGTGAGTAACAAGGGACCGATAAATCCCAGAGACCTTCTTGTCTCCCATGTCTCCCATAAACACTTTCGCCTCAATCGGGCTGAACTCCGGCAGGGAGTCGAGGCCGGCAATGCTTGGGGCGAGGGCATGCCTCAGCTGGAGGTAACGGAAGAACTGGGACTGAGGCATCTGGAACTCTACTCGGAGTTCCTCAAAGGATTTGAGGGTGGCGCCTGACATGACCTGGCCCAGTTGTGTAATTCCAATAGCCTCCCAACCCTCGAACCCGGCTAGGGCCGCCAGTTCTGGGAGCAGACCGTTGTGCCACAGCGGCGTTTCAGCCGTTAATTTGCCCCACCAACCCATGCGGCGCAAAGACTGCCGCCACACTGCAAAGACCACTTTTGTTACCGACGGCAACCCACGGCGTATACGGGCCGAGTAGAGAACGGTGTGGAGCGTACGGTCACCCATAAGATGTCTCTCCAGGGCATAGGCCGGGTCACTCCTGTCCCCGTACCACCATTCATTGAGGACAAGAAGATGTGACGCCTGGTAGTAGGAGAGGAGGTCGGATGTGGCCAAACCACCACAGTAAGTGGACAGAAAGCACGTCTTCAGGGCCACCCTGGCTGCACCGCCATCCCACAGGAAGCGGCTCAGCACAGAGTTCACCTGACGGAACCACTCCATGCCAATAGGGTGCGGGAAATGTTGGAGTTGGTACAGCAGTCTCGGCAGCGCCACCATCTTAAAGATGGCCGACCTCCCAAAGATCGTAAGGGGCATTCTGGACCACGTCTTGACATCAGCCTGGACCCGTTCCCACACCGGCAAGACACTGCGTGCCCAGGCCACGGCTCGCGAAGTCGAGAGGAAAACACCCAAATATTTCAGGCCGTCCGTCGCCACGCGCAGGTCGGCGGCCCAAGGGTCGGCAACCACTCCGCCACGTAGAACCCACAGGGTCGACTTAGACAAGTTAAGGCGGAGCCCTGAGACTTCGCCAAACCCCCGCATGATCTCCAATACACGAGGGCCCGAGCGCCGCAGGTCGGTAAGGAACAGGAGGACGTCGTCCGCGTAAAGCGCAATCCTATCCGTTAGGGTATCGTTCCAGACAAAGCCACGCAGATGGGCATCCATTCGTATCCGCGACGCCAGGGGCTCCATGGCCAGGGCAAACAGATAGGGGGACAGCGGGCAGCCCTGCCGAGTACCACGGCCGATCTGGAAGCGCCCCGAGACCGCACCGGCTACCCGGACCGACGCCGTAACATTAGTATACAGGAGACGGATATAGGACAAGAAGACGGGCCCTAGATTGAGGCGGGCCAACAAGGTGAACAAATACGCCCAACTCACCGAGTCAAAGGCCCGGTCCATGTCCGCGAGGAGCAGTGCGGCCCGTTCATCCTAAACTTTCAATTTTAATCCAATTTTTTCACCACAACCTCTTTGCACTTATAATTTAAGTCCTCACCTTAAAACCTTGGTTCATACTTTCAAACACAAAATATTTTACAAAAGGATGGATTTGCCAGGAACAACCCCTGTTTACAAAGTGCTAGAATCACTAACTGACACAAAGTGTCTTTCTAAAGCCAAACGCCCACTGGAGGGCTGAACCCAAACATGTCAAACAGGAGAAAAGAAATATCCAAACGAAAAAGTGAGCAAAACTGACTCAAGAAAATTTGTAAAAATAAAGTCAAAACGATCGAATTTGAAATTATGACTACATCACCCATAATCCCTGCCAAACTGGTGGAGATAATATGAACTGGAATCACGAATTTCTCGAGTCAAATCCTTGATGGAAATGGATGGTGGCAAATCACAAGCCCACTGGAGGGCGTGACCCAAACACCAACTGGAAACAGTGACAGCTTCAAACCTCAAAACAGCCAAAAAAAAGACTGAACAAAACATAGGCATATTAAAGAAAACTCACTGGGTGAAGGAAAATAAAAACTACATCACCCAGAACCCTTGTGAACTGTAGAAAGTAATGAAAGATGCAATTCCTTGTTTTCGCCAAAACCCACTAGGGGGAGTGACTCTTGGGTGCCTTTCGAAACCTTCTTTGATGTTTATAAAGTATGAACTTGAATTTCACAAACTAACCGTGATCAAGACAGCGGAGACTGTCGAAACGCGTTGGTTACTTTTGCTTTGTTCCCCCTTGGAAAAGAAAATAAAGAAATAAGAACTTTATTTTGTGTGGATTGGCGACTCTGTGTAAGCGACTCCAATTTTCCTCGCAGAGGAATCGTTGTTTATGATATATATATATCTTTTTGGAGGGTTTGTTCTATATATATATATATATATATATATATATATATATATATATATATATATATATATATATATATATATATATGTGAAATGCTTGCTGATTTAGACCATTATACGGTTTTCAATAATTGCGGTCACCATTATTTACATTAAGCAAGTACTCCACGAGCAGTATTTAATTACACCCAATGGGAATACTGTCCATAAACACCGCAAGGTAGCTCAAAAATATTTGCACAGAAATGTGCATATTATTCTGGTCATGATTCAGCAGACCTAGATTCGTATTATTAGAATTTGAAACCTTCTCCAGCAAAGAAAATTATGTTAACTAATACAATGTTGATTTATTCTGCATCTTTTATTTCCCAGTTGTTGACACAAGGATATGACTTTTGGAGAGACATCTATTGCTTTAAAATATATAGGAGGGACAAAAGATTGGAAGATTCAGTGGAACAAGGCTTTATTTAGAGCATGCCTTATACCACACCAACTTATTTCCCTTAATAAAACTGTGCATCAGATGTCCTGTCTCGGTCTAGCCAAGATAAAGGATTTCAATACACCAAATACTCCCACATTCGCACGATTTGAGAATTGGCAACAGTTCACAAATTACACAGAGGAAACATTAAACAGCATGCTTAGGAATGTGACATATTATTCTTCAAGTTCCAATTAAAAGAGATGGTTTTGTGTGGCCATTGGACACTAACGGATGTCAGACATGCTTCCTGGACAACACAAAAGGGTTTTTGATAAGTACGCCAGACCCATGTTACGTGCAGACACAACACGTCGGAGTAGTAACACCATACAGTGTTGAAAAGTTGTGCCTATGGTGGCTAAAACATTCAACGTTATCTAAGGGGAAACAGCACTTGTCCCTTCTTTCTGATGACATGAGTCTACAGGACTTTTAACTAGGTCCTCAAAAACAACATCCAAAGCGCTTTCTGTATGTAATATACAATGTAGTGTGAAAAGTTGCACAGCAGGATGCTGCTGAGAGACTGCGTGAGATTGACAGAGCAAATTTGGAAAATGCTCTAGCAATAGTAGACAATGGAATGACCACCTTATCCACTAGGATATATTCCCTGGGTAACATTGTGTTGTCTGCAATTGACATTATACAGAGTGACCCTTTTGCAACATGGGTAATCATAGCTTAGGTCTGTTATGCTTCTAAGTTAGACTCTACAGACGTCATGTGCTGGTCACGTTCCATGGAAACACCTAAATGCCAGTAGCTTGTATTTACCATACAATTTACCTAAAGAACAGACCACTATGGCTAGGAAAGATGCAACATACACTATGTTACACATAGAAAAGTTTCCAAATTACCATTCACTGTTGCAGAAATTCCATCAGCAGAATGGTTAATACACAGGTTTATTTCTGTTCCAATCTCAACTTTTCACCATCAAGTGGGCAGATATGAAGTGCTAGGAGAAGGGTTTGTAAACAAGTCATGGAACTTACCTTTCACATACAGATATAGGAATGGTGACATTGAGATTTTTCTTAGCGGTACAGACTGAGAGAATACTCTAGGCCATGCTCTAGTTTGCATCCAAGGTGAACTTATATTATCTGAAGGGTTCTCCAGCTGCTGTGATTCGTCCAGCATTCAGAATTCTTTCCAATGGTAGCTATTTGATGCTGAACGATCAAGGTTGCTGTGGGATGAGACTGGGTAACGGTTTCTGCGATTGTGATCTGTTGTGCACAAGTACTGTTTCCACCTGCTGGTACAGTTAGGGATGTGACAGTTTGGTCTTTAATTAAGGTTTCTTATCTGAACGTTGGTGCTTTAAGCAGACGGAAAGTCTCTTTGCTCCAGAAAGATGTGACCTTAATATCTGCATTGGAGATGTTGGATCTTCAACTTGCAAGGTCTTCCTCTGAGATACATTTGTTACTCTGCACCAATTTCCCACACCATTTTGGGGAGCTACTGTGCCACATTTTTAGCATTTCCAAGACTGGGGGGTATACCACTTTAAGACAATTGGCTCCAGGTTGGTTAACCCCTTCCAGACCTTCCAGACGGTCTTCGAAGGTATTCCATCCTTTATAGACTCTGTGCATGGAACATTTTTGGAGGCTTACCGCTGGCCCTGTTTCTGCCTGTCGGGACACTAATTTTGTTTTGTCCGCTCTAAAATGGAAGTTATATCACATGGTCAAATGGGGATGCCACTGCTACACATGTTCTTGTATCACGAGAGAACGATACACTGACTGGTTCTTGTCTTTTTGGCCTGTGCCGTATTCCACTGTCTACTGTGCACTTTTATATGTGCCCTGGACATATGCTTGGGAAGGCAACCAGTTCAATATACAGGCATCGAACTGCTGGTGGGACCCCTGAAGGCCTACTTGTACCGTTGCCCTTCGCAATTGGCGTTGCTTCAAAATGCATGTTATGAGCCTTCCTAGGATGCTTCAGCTCCTGGTGATTTGGATCCTTACTCGTCCCCTGTGGATTCAGTGTTGGCTGTTCCTCCTTAGGCGGCTGCTACAGGGGTTGGATTCGACCATGTTTGCTCTATGCAGCTGGTGTGTTCGGTGCCACTGGGAACATAGTCTGCAGTTGCTGTGAACAGCAATGTTTTGTCTAGTTCTCGGTACATTTAAACAATCTGACAATTTCAAGCAATGCAGATTTTTTAATTAGGCCTTGTTTTTTGTACTGTTCTAAATTCCTTTTAATTGTACCTTTTTCTTTGCTTTTTATATTAATTTTACTGCAACCTGGCTTTATGGATGCTTTTATTATTAAACAACACAATGCTTTGTAGGATTTCAGGTTTTCATGACAATCTTTTTTTAGCATATATTTTAGGCCTGATAAGATACCCCACCATTTTACATGCTCATGTTTTTAGGTCTCGACTATTCTATCCTGCAGGGATAAATAGACTAGAGTATAGTAGTTGAAACAAACTCTTTGCCCAAGCGGATTCCTCCCAATGCATGTGATCTATTGAAGCGTGACGCTTCGCCAGCGCGCGCCCGGCCTCACTCTCACCCCATATGCTGGTTCCCTCCCACTCGCTCGCTCCCCCGCCCCCCCGATTCCCCCACTCCATCCAGTCTGTGCTTTGCATCAACGTACTCTGGGGCATACTTACTTGTCATAAATGTTTGTGCCTGCACACTCTTTTTATTTCCCTTTGCTCGGGTTCACAAAGGCATTGATAATCCCTTCTGTCTGCCTGTTTGTGGCTTCCCCCTCCCTCCTCGTGCTCGGAGCCCACCCCCACCCTCCAAGCACACACACACAGCTGAGGATTTCTCACATCAGAGACCTCGCATTCCGAATCTCCCCTCCAGCACCTACACTCCCCCCTGCCTGCCTCTGTTTACTCCAGCAGCGGCGACATGTGCAGTTGATTACCCCTTTCTTTCCCCCTTGTTTAAAGTCTTTGTTAATTAAGCCCGTGCGCGTCATTTCGCAGCTTGATAACGCAGATAACTCTGCTGATGTTCACAACATTGAGAGCTGTCAAAGACAATAAATACCAACATAAGAAGGAAAACACCGTTAAACTTTTGGAGTACACCTTTTTCTAAGTCACGACCTCTAAACTTAAAACAGACGGATGCACGCGCGTACCCAGTATAATTGATATGTACATACTTTGTACCAATTTGAGAACTTTTTCACCTTTTTTAAATACGATAGAACTAGGCGAAAAACATCAGCACATTCTAAAGGTTTCTACGGGGCCAACTAACTTAACAAGTCACTATAGGTCTTGTAGGACACTGTTGCAAACTCCGAACTCCGCAACATAAACTTAGTTCTACCAACCTGTGCAGTGAAAGCGCCATCTGTAGAAAAGTGGCGTGGGAGTCTTTTCTCAATGTCACTCACTTCAGAAACTAACAACCAGCTGCCCATGTGCACGTTCTGAAACACTAGACCAATCACTGTGAGGTATGGCAGCGGCCATCTTGGAATCTTAATACATTCTATTGATGATAAGCTTAAATGGTTTAAATTCTTTTTGTATTTTCATTAAATTCATATTTACGAATGTATTGTCATTATTTAACATGTTTTATGTTGTGTGGTGTAGGCTTACAATTTTACTTATTTGCCAATGAGTTTACTAATGATTCAATACCGCTTGCTTTTCAACTCTAATTATTGTATTCTGTCCCTATTCCGATCTCACTAGTGATATGTCAGTTGAAGCGTTTCGTAAGGTTTCACCCACACCCCTCACAGTTGGTAATAAGTAAAAGGCGAGCTCTTTGCGCACATCTTTACTGCTCTATTTAGCAGTTTAACGAGATGATACATTTTACTCCAAAATGGCAGTCGAATTTACACACTTTGATACAGACTATTGTGGTTTTAGCGCTGCGCAACGAGACTTCTCGGTTTCCTGGTGACTAGGGGACTCTCCTTACGATGGCCCGGTAGCCTCCGCAAGGGTTCAGCCTGCTGTGGATCTCTCTTTTTGTTGGTGTCTTAAACACACATGATTTTTTATCGTTGGCAGCCGGATCAGACATGAGCAAAGTTGTTGATTTCAGTCTGGCTTCCAATGGAGGGAAAGCTGTACTATTTTGTGGAAAATAATACACCCAGGCAACACACAAACACTGGCACAAATTTAGAAAATACAATAATAATAAATAATAAAGCACAAAAATATAGCACAAAGTTAGCACAGAAAGTTAAATTTAATTAAAAACCACCATTCATTGAGGACAAGAAGATGTGACGCCTGGTAGTAGGAGAGGAGGTCGGATGTGGCCAAACCACCACAGTAAGTGGACAGAAAGCACGTCTTCAGGGCCACCCTGGCTGCACCGCCATCCCACAGGAAGCGGCTCAGCACAGAGTTCACCTGACGGAACTACTCCATGCCAATAGGGTGCGGGAAATGTTGGAGTTGGTACAGCAGTCTCGGCAGCGCCACCATCTTAAAGATGGCCGACCTCCCAAAGATCGTAAGGGGCATTCTGGACCACGTCTTGACATCAGCCTGGACCCGTTCCCACACCGGCAAGACACTGCGTGCCCAGGCCACGGCTCGCGAAGTCGAGAGGAAAACACCCAAATATTTCAGGCCGTCCGTCGCCACGCGCAGGTCGGCGGCCCAAGGGTCGGCAACCACTCCGCCACGTAGAACCCACAGGGTCGACTTAGACAAGTTAAGGCGGAGCCCTGAGACTTCGCCAAACCCCCGCATGATCTCCAATACACGAGGGCCCGAGCGCCGCAGGTCGGTAAGGAACAGGAGGACGTCGTCCGCGTAAAGCGCAATCCTATCCGTTAGGGTATCGTTCCAGACAAAGCCACGCAGATGGGCATCCATTCGTATCCGCGACGCCAGGGGCTCCATGGCCAGGGCAAACAGATAGGCGGACAGCGGGCAGCCCTGCCGAGTACCACGGCCGATCTGGAAGCGCCCCGAGACCGCACCGGCTACCCGGACCGACGCCGTAACATTAGTATACAGGAGACGGATATAGGACAAGAAGACGGGCCCTAGATTGAGGCGGGCCAACAAGGTGAACAAATACGCCCAACTCACCGAGTCAAAGGCCCGGTCCATGTCCGCGAGGAGCAGTGCGGCCCGTTCATCCTAAACTTTCAATTTTAATCCAATTTTTTCACCACAACCTCTTTGCACTTATAATTTAAGTCCTCACCTTAAAACCTTGGTTCATACTTTCAAACACAAAATATTTTACAAAAGGATGGATTTGCCAGGAACAACCCCTGTTTACAAAGTGCTAGAATCACTAACTGACACAAAGTGTCTTTCTAAAGCCAAACGCCCACTGGAGGGCTGAACCCAAACATGTCAAACAGGAGAAAAGAAATATCCAAACGAAAAAGTGAGCAAAACTGACTCAAGAAAATTTGTAAAAATAAAGTCAAAACGATCGAATTTGAAATTATGACTACATCACCCATAATCCCTGCCAAACTGGTGGAGATAATATGAACTGGAATCACGAATTTCTCGAGTCAAATCCTTGATGGAAATGGATGGTGGCAAATCACAAGCCCACTGGAGGGCGTGACCCAAACACCAACTGGAAACAGTGACAGCTTCAAACCTCAAAACAGCCAAAAAAAAGACTGAACAAAACATAGGCATATTAAAGAAAACTCACTGGGTGAAGGAAAATAAAAACTACATCACCCAGAACCCTTGTGAACTGTAGAAAGTAATGAAAGATGCAATTCCTTGTTTTCGCCAAAACCCACTAGGGGGAGTGACTCTTGGGTGCCTTTCGAAACCTTCTTTGATGTTTATAAAGTATGAACTTGAATTTCACAAACTAACCGTGATCAAGACAGCGGAGACTGTCGAAACGCGTTGGTTACTTTTGCTTTGTTCCCCCATGGAAAAGAAAATAAAGAAATAAGAACTTTATTTTGTGTGGATTGGCGACTCTGTGTAAGCGACTCCAATTTTCCTCGCAGAGGAATCGTTGTTTATGATATATATATATCTTTTTGGAGGGTTTGTTCTATATATATATATATATATATATATATATATATATATATATATATATATATATATATATATATATATGTGAAATGCTTGCTGATTTAGACCATTATACGGTTTTCAATAATTGCGGTCACCATTATTTACATTAAGCAAGTACTCCACGAGCAGTATTTAATTACACCCAATGGGAATACTGTCCATAAACACCGCAAGGTAGCTCAAAAATATTTGCACAGAAATGTGCATATTATTCTGGTCATGATTCAGCAGACCTAGATTCGTATTATTAGAATTTGAAACCTTCTCCAGCAAAGAAAATTATGTTAACTAATACAATGTTGATTTATTCTGCATCTTTTATTTCCCAGTTGTTGACACAAGGATATGACTTTTGGAGAGACATCTATTGCTTTAAAATATATAGGAGGGACAAAAGATTGGAAGATTCAGTGGAACAAGGCTTTATTTAGAGCATGCCTTATACCACACCAACTTATTTCCCTTAATAAAACTGTGCATCAGATGTCCTGTCTCGGTCTAGCCAAGATAAAGGATTTCAATACACCAAATACTCCCACATTCGCACGATTTGAGAATTGGCAACAGTTCACAAATTACACAGAGGAAACATTAAACAGCATGCTTAGGAATGTGACATATTATTCTTCAAGTTCCAATTAAAAGAGATGGTTTTGTGTGGCCATTGGACACTAACGGATGTCAGACATGCTTCCTGGACAACACAAAAGGGTTTTTGATAAGTACGCCAGACCCATGTTACGTGCAGACACAACACGTCGGAGTAGTAACACCATACAGTGTTGAAAAGTTGTGCCTATGGTGGCTAAAACATTCAACGTTATCTAAGGGGAAACAGCACTTGTCCCTTCTTTCTGATGACATGAGTCTACAGGACTTTTAACTAGGTCCTCAAAAACAACATCCAAAGCGCTTTCTGTATGTAATATACAATGTAGTGTGAAAAGTTGCACAGCAGGATGCTGCTGAGAGACTGCGTGAGATTGACAGAGCAAATTTGGAAAATGCTCTAGCAATAGTAGACAATGGAATGACCACCTTATCCACTAGGATATATTCCCTGGGTAACATTGTGTTGTCTGCAATTGACATTATACAGAGTGACCCTTTTGCAACATGGGTAATCATAGCTTAGGTCTGTTATGCTTCTAAGTTAGACTCTACAGACGTCATGTGCTGGTCACGTTCCATGGAAACACCTAAATGCCAGTAGCTTGTATTTACCATACAATTTACCTAAAGAACAGACCACTATGGCTAGGAAAGATGCAACATACACTATGTTACACATAGAAAAGTTTCCAAATTACCATTCACTGTTGCAGAAATTCCATCAGCAGAATGGTTAATACACAGGTTTATTTCTGTTCCAATCTCAACTTTTCACCATCAAGTGGGCAGATATGAAGTGCTAGGAGAAGGGTTTGTAAACAAGTCATGGAACTTACCTTTCACATACAGATATAGGAATGGTGACATTGAGATTTTTCTTAGCGGTACAGACTGAGAGAATACTCTAGGCCATGCTCTAGTTTGCATCCAAGGTGAACTTATATTATCTGAAGGGTTCTCCAGCTGCTGTGATTCGTCCAGCATTCAGAATTCTTTCCAATGGTAGCTATTTGATGCTGAACGATCAAGGTTGCTGTGGGATGAGACTGGGTAACGGTTTCTGCGATTGTGATCTGTTGTGCACAAGTACTGTTTCCACCTGCTGGTACAGTTAGGGATGTGACAGTTTGGTCTTTAATTAAGGTTTCTTATCTGAACGTTGGTGCTTTAAGCAGACGGAAAGTCTCTTTGCTCCAGAAAGATGTGACCTTAATATCTGCATTGGAGATGTTGGATCTTCAACTTGCAAGGTCTTCCTCTGAGATACATTTGTTACTCTGCACCAATTTCCCACACCATTTTGGGGAGCTACTGTGCCACATTTTTAGCATTTCCAAGACTGGGGGGTATACCACTTTAAGACAATTGGCTCCAGGTTGGTTAACCCCTTCCAGACCTTCCAGACGGTCTTCGAAGGTATTCCATCCTTTATAGACTCTGTGCATGGAACATTTTTGGAGGCTTACCGCTGGCCCTGTTTCTGCCTGTCGGGACACTAATTTTGTTTTGTCCGCTCTAAAATGGAAGTTATATCACATGGTCAAATGGGGATGCCACTGCTACACATGTTCTTGTATCACGAGAGAACGATACACTGACTGGTTCTTGTCTTTTTGGCCTGTCCCGTATTCCACTGTCTACTGTGCACTTTTATATGTGCCCTGGACATATGCTTGGGAAGGCAACCAGTTCAATATACAGGCATCGAACTGCTGGTGGGACCCCTGAAGGCCTACTTGTACCGTTGCCCTTCGCAATTGGCGTTGCTTCAAAATGCATGTTATGAGCCTTCCTAGGATGCTTCAGCTCCTGGTGATTTGGATCCTTACTCGTCCCCTGTGGATTCAGTGTTGGCTGTTCCTCCTTAGGCGGCTGCTACAGGGGTTGGATTCGACCATGTTTGCTCTATGCAGCTGGTGTGTTCGGTGCCACTGGGAACATAGTCTGCAGTTGCTGTGAACAGCAATGTTTTGTCTAGTTCTCGGTACATTTAAACAATCTGACAATTTCAAGCAATGCAGATTTTTTAATTAGGCCTTGTTTTTTGTACTGTTCTAAATTCCTTTTAATTGTACCTTTTTCTTTGCTTTTTATATTAATTTTACTGCAACCTGGCTTTATGGATGCTTTTATTATTAAACAACACAATGCTTTGTAGGATTTCAGGTTTTCATGACAATCTTTTTTTAGCATATATTTTAGGCCTGATAAGATACCCCACCATTTTACATGCTCATGTTTTTAGGTCTCGACTATTCTATCCTGCAGGGATAAATAGACTAGAGTATAGTAGTTGAAACAAACTCTTTGCCCAAGCGGATTCCTCCCAATGCATGTGATCTATTGAAGCGTGACGCTTCGCCAGCGCGCGCCCGGCCTCACTCTCACCCCATATGCTGGTTCCCTCCCACTCGCTCGCTCCCCCGCCCCCCCGATTCCCCCACTCCATCCAGTCTGTGCTTTGCATCAACGTACTCTGGGGCATACTTACTTGTCATAAATGTTTGTGCCTGCACACTCTTTTTATTTCCCTTTGCTCGGGTTCACAAAGGCATTGATAATCCCTTCTGTCTGCCTGTTTGTGGCTTCCCCCTCCCTCCTCGTGCTCGGAGCCCACCCCCACCCTCCAAGCACACACACACAGCTGAGGATTTCTCACATCAGAGACCTTGCATTGCGAATCTCCCCTCCAGCACCTACACTCCCCCCTGCCTGCCTCTGTTTACTCCAGCAGCGGCGACATGTGCAGTTGATTACCCCTTTCTTTCCCCCTTGTTTAAAGTCTTTGTTAATTAAGCCCGTGCGCGTCATTTCGCAGCTTGATAACGCAGATAACTCTGCTGATGTTCACAACATTGAGAGCTGTCAAAGACAATAAATACCAACATAAGAAGGAAAACACCGTTAAACTTTTGGAGTACACCTTTTTCTAAGTCACGACCTCTAAACTTAAAACAGACGGATGCACGCGCGTACCCAGTATAATTGATATGTACATACTTTGTACCAATTTGAGAACTTTTTCACCTTTTTTAAATACGATAGAACTAGGCGAAAAACATCAGCACATTCTAAAGGTTTCTACGGGGCCAACTAACTTAACAAGTCACTATAGGTCTTGTAGGACACTGTTGCAAACTCCGAACTCCGCAACATAAACTTAGTTCTACCAACCTGTGCAGTGAAAGCGCCATCTGTAGAAAAGTGGCGTGGGAGTCTTTTCTCAATGTCACTCACTTCAGAAACTAACAACCAGCTGCCCATGTGCACGTTCTGAAACACTAGACCAATCACTGTGAGGTATGGCAGCGGCCATCTTGGAATCTTAATACATTCTATTGATGATAAGCTTAAATGGTTTAAATTCTTTTTGTATTTTCATTAAATTCATATTTACGAATGTATTGTCATTATTTAACATGTTTTATGTTGTGTGGTGTAGGCTTACAATTTTACTTATTTGCCAATGAGTTTACTAATGATTCAATACCGCTTGCTTTTCAACTCTAATTATTGTATTCTGTCCCTATTCCGATCTCACTAGTGATATGTCAGTTGAAGCGTTTCGTAAGGTTTCACCCACACCCCTCACAGTTGGTAATAAGTAAAAGGCGAGCTCTTTGCGCACATCTTTACTGCTCAATTTAGCAGTTTAACGAGATGATACATTTTACTCCAAAATGGCAGTCGAATTTACACACTTTGATACAGACTATTGTGGTTTTAGCGCTGCGCAACGAGACTTCTCGGTTTCCTGGTGACTAGGGGACTCTCCTTACGATGGCCCGGTAGCCTCCGCAAGGGTTCAGCCTGCTGTGGATCTCTCTTTTTGTTGGTGTCTTAAACACACATGATTTTTTATCGTTGGCAGCCGGATCAGACATGAGCAAAGTTGTTGATTTCAGTCTGGCTTCCAATGGAGGGAAAGCTGTACTATTTTGTGGAAAATAATACACCCAGGCAACACACAAACACTGGCACAAATTTAGAAAATACAATAATAATAAATAATAAAGCACAAAAATATAGCACAAAGTTAGCACAGAAAGTTAAATTTAATTAAAAAAATTTAAGAATGTCACGAAATGATGCATTGACATACTGATTAAAAGACAATAAAAAGATTTCTTTCAATGAATATACAACAGATGTACATAATTCGTTTGTATAATTGAATAATACAGTCAGGAGATGGTTTCCGTCTATGCGTTTCCACACGTTGATAGTGTCTTCCTCAGGACACTACCATCTTGTTACTAAAAATAGATAAACAGTGTTTTAAAGTATGCCTCTGTGCTAGGCAGTGCAAAATAGTTAATGAATTTAATATAAACAATGATTAATACATTTTATATATACAATAAAGCCAGTGATATGATAAAAAACAATGATATACCGCAGTTCATTCTATTTTCTTTATCATGGAGAAAATGTTAACAGGATGTGCTCTAATTAGAACAAACATTTATTATTCTATCATGTGAGAACATAATAGAGAAGGAGAAAGATCATAAAGACCAGAAGAGAGGATGAAAATGATACCAGGGTACTTAATAAAGAGAAAAAAAAGAGAGAAAAGAGAAGAAACTAATGTATCTCCAGTCGATGGTTTAAGTATACATCTATGCTGGTGGCCAGGGATTTGTTTTTACCTATTTCATCATACTTCAATAAATTGCTCTAAGGGGACTAAAGGGCAGGAAGGATGTAGATATACAGAGGATGCCATACTTGATGGAGATATTATTTAGCTAGATAGAGTATGGGATGACAATGCTTACCATGTATTCTATCTTCAGTTAATGTAGAGAATATGGATTACAACGAATGCAGTCAGGATGTAAACATACAACTTCTTTGTCTGTTTTTTGCCCACCAAAAGGAGAACCAGAAAGCAAAAAGCAAGATTAGCTGTTACTGTTACTATTAAAACATGACTATATTAAACAAGCTGAAAAAGTTAACCATAACTGGGCTGTCCCGGGCTTCATTGATTCACATTTATTCGGCAGCTTAAACTAATGGAAGCGATTATCATGTTCAGAGATGGAAACATGAATGCTAAAGCTTACTAACACAAGGTGATTTTATGTGAGCGGCCTTAATGTTCCGCTCATAATGGTATTAGTGGGCTTCCTATTATGCAGGGTGTGATATGCACATTACAAATAGGTTACTATCTTAAAGCTGGTACCTGAAATACAGCTGGTCCGTGATGGTATAACTCCTAATGCTGAAGGGTTGCGTCAGCGTTTCACGTAGTGGGTCAAATAATCATAAAAACGTCTTCATCTACTGAGAAATCAGAAGTGTACATAGTTCAGTAGGTTCCATTTATGTTGTACGGATGTTAACAAGCTTACTTCAGGGAGGCTGGCATAACTGGTAAACAGCGAATGCAAGAAAAAAAAACCCTGGCTACAGAAACGATAAATATGTCCTCATTGGCGTGGATACATAGAAAGGAAACCTCTATCACCTAAAAAGTTTGTTGCAGAGAGGCTGGCATAACTAGTAAGAAGAGACACAAGGAAAAATACCCCTAGCTACGGAAAGGATAAATATATCCTCATTAGCGTAGATGCATGGAAAATAAACCTCTATTACCTAAAAAATGGGTATCGTACAGCTCTGCTATTGGTTAAACGTTGATAGAGTAGTGGTATTGGAACCCGTGGTTATCCAGGCACAATAAAGAGGGTCGAGATACCGGCTGTCTAAAAAAATAATAAGATCAGAACAAATATAGGGCAATGCTGCGTGCTCCTGTTTCGTGATTCTACAGTTTTGTTATGCAATGAAATGGATAGGCGGCTGTTACCTGTCTTAGGAGCCGTGTTAGTAGTATTGAGACCCGTGGTGAACCAGACGGAATAGGGAAAGTCAGATCATCGCATATCTGAGGACACAAAAAATATGGGACAATGCTACGGGCTCACATATCAAAAGTCTGCAGATTTGTTATGTAGGAAAAAGGATGAGCGGTTTTTACCTGTGATAAAAAACCGCGTGGCTGACCGGAGCAGCGTGGCGTGGCATCTAGTACTTCATAGAATCAGTCGAGTCTGATACCACGGGCATGATTCGTTTATATACTTCGCATTGCAATAGGTAGCAGAGTACACCGGTACCGCCGGTAAACACACATTACAACGCATTTTTTACAACGCACTACCATTACAACGGAACTTTTACAACGCAAATACCATTACAACGCATTTATTTACAACGCATGTTTTTACAACGCAGGTACTTTTACAACGCATACCATTACAACGTAAGTATTGGTAAGTATATAATTATATTTAAAATGTTATATGTTAGGTTTTTTTTAAAGGGGTATTTTTAGGGTTTAGGGTCAGTTTTGGGTTTTTGGGTAAAGGGGTATTTTTAGGGTTCAGGGTCAGTTTTAGGTTTTTGGGTAAAGGGATATTTTTAGGGTTCAGGGTCAGTTTTGGGTTTTTGGGTAATGGGGTATTTTTAGGGTTCAGGGTCAGTTTTGGGTTTTTGGGTAAAGGGGTATTTTTAGGGTTCAGGGTCAGTTTTCAGTTTTTGGGTAAAGGGGTATTTTTAGGGTTCAGGGTCAGTTTTCAGTTTTTGGGTAAAGGGGTATTTTTAGGGTTCAGGGTCAGTTTTGGGTTTTTGGGTAAAGGGGTATTTTTAGGGTTCAGGGTCAGTTTTGGGTTTTTGGGTAAAGGGGTATTTTTAGGGTTCAGGGTCAGTTTTCAGTTTTTGGGTAAAGGGGTATTTTTAGGGTTCAGGGTCAGTTTTCAGTTTTTGGGTAAAGGGGTATTTTTAGGGTTCAGGGTCAGTTTTCAGTTTTTGGGTAAAGGGGTATTTTTAGGGTTTAGGGTCAGTTTTCAGTTTTTGGGTAAAGGGGTATTTTTAGGGTTTAGGGTCAGTTTGGGGATTTTGGGTAAAGGGGTATTTTTAGGGTTCAGGGTCAGTTTTGGGTTTTTGGGTAAAGGGGTATTTTTAGGGTTCAGGGTCAGTTTTGGGTTTTTGGGTAAAGGGGTACAGGGTAAAAATAAAATAAAATTAAATTTAAATTAAATTAATTAAATGAAATTAAATTAAATTAAATTAAATTAAATACAATTACATTACATTATATTAATTTTAAATAATATACAATTAAAAAAAATATATATACTTACCAATACTTACGTTGTAATGGTATGCGTTGTAAAGGTACCTGCGTTGTAAAAAAATGCGTTGTAAATACATGCGTGGTAATAGTATTGGCGTTGTAAAAGTCCCGTTGTAACGGTATGCGTTGTAAAAACATGCGTTTTAACGTCATATATCCGGTACCGCCTCTTAAAGTGGTATGCATTGGCTGCCTGTAGTAAAGGGAGGCTGTATATCGATGTATCTAAAGTGATAATGTATCACTAAAGAATGCATAATGGATGAAACTACTTTATTCTATGAATTATTTTATTAATATTTATGAAAATTAATAAAGCGGACGAATCTTTTGTTCTAATGTGATATATATTTTATTTGTGACCCGATTTTGGTAAAACATCGGGGGCAAATATTATGTCACAATACAGAATAAGGAAAGTTGTACTAGCCACGTCCAGCGACGAGAAACACCCTCCCGAGCTCACCTGCCCCCCTCCACACAATGCCGAGAGCTTGTTGTTACACTCACACTTCAAAGGAATTCTCACAATTCAAAGAAATCCGCTCTCCCGCCCCCCTCCGCGCAATGCCAAGAGCTTGTTGATTACACACAACACCCCAGCTGCTTTTGATCCGGAATAAATGTAAAATCTGTAGTGTGAGCTAACAGGCCACTGATATGTTTACACTTTGTTGCAAGCACATACTTTAAGACGTTTTCAATGTATGGTAATGTGAAGACATATTCTCGCATTTTCTTGGTAAATTAAGGATGTGTAATGAATAAGTCATCTTAGATAAAGGACCTCCTTAGCTCTCTCTACACTCCTCTTTCTACTCCCCTCTCTCTATACAGCCTCTCTCTACACCCCCTCTCTACACCCCTCTCTACACACCCCTCTCTACACTCCTCTCTCTCTACACCCCACTCGCTCTCTACACCCCTCTCTCTACACCCCTCTCTCTGTACACACCCACTCTATACCCCCTCTCTCTCTACACTCCTCTCTCTCTACACTCCTCTCTCTCTATACCCCTCTCTCTACACCCTCCTCTCTCTACACACCCCCTCTCTCTACATCCCCCTCTCTCTCTACTCCCCCCTCTCTCTCTACTCCCACTCTCTCTCTACTCCCCCCTCTCTCTGTACACTCCCTCTCTCTCTCTACACCCCCTCTCTCTCTACACCCCCCTCGCTGTCTACACCCCCCTCGCTCTCTACACCCCTCTCTCTCTATACCCCTCTCTCTACACCCTCCTCTCTCTACACCCTCCTCTCTCTATACACCCCCTCTCTCTATACACCCCCTCTCTCTACATCCCCCTCTCTCTCTACTCCCCCCCTCTCTCTCTACTCCGCCCTCTCTCTCTACTCCCCGCTCTCTATCTACACCCCCCTCTCTCTCTACACCCCCCTCGCTGTCTCCACCCCCTCGCTCTCTACACCCCCCTTGCTCTCTACACCCCCCTTGCTCTCTACAGCCCCCTTGCTCTCTACCCCACTCTCTCTACACCCCTCTCTCTCTCTACACACCCCTCGCTCTCTAGCCTACTCTCTCTCTACACCCCTCTCTCTCTACACCCCTCTCTCTCTACACCCCCCTCTCTCTCTACATCCCCTCTCTCTCTACACCCCCTCCCTCTACACCCACCTCTCTCTACACCCCCCTCACTCGACACCCCCTCTCTCTACACCCCTCCCTCTCTACATCTATCTCTACACCTCTATCTATCTATCGACCTCACTCTATCTATCGACCTCACTCTATCTATCGCCTTCACTCTATCGCCCTCACTCTATCTATCGCCCTCACTCTATCTATCGCCCTCACTCTATCTATCGCCCTCACTCTATCTATCGCCCTCACTCTATCTATCGCCCTCACTCTATCTATCGCCCTCACTCTATCTATCGCCCTCACTCCATCGCCCTCCATCTATCGCCCTCACTCCATCTATCGCCCTCACTCTATCTATCGCCCTCACTCTATCTATCGCCCTCACTCTATCTATCGCCCTCACTCTATCTATCTATCGCCCTCACTCTATCGCATCACCACAGCATCACTCGGCATCACCACAGCATCACTCAGCAGCACCACAGCATCACTCAGCAGCACCACAGCATCACTCGGGGGCACCACAACATCACTCAGGGGCACCACAACATCACTCAGGGGCACTACAACATCACTCAGGGGCACCACAACATCACTATGTGCTACCACAGCATCACTTGTCGCCACCACATCACTCAGCGCCACCACAGCATCAATCTGTGTAACCATTCAACAACAACTAGTTCAAATATGTTCTCTCAATGTTTCAAGCTTTATTACAAATGTCACAAAAAGATGTTAATATTTCACTTCTGTTCTTGGATTTTCGTCATAATAAAATACACTGAACATAATCTTCACAAAAGTTATTTACAAAAGTTTAAGCTATTGACATTATAAATTACAATAACTTTTATTTAAGTATTAATTATTAAAAAAAATAAAACCCATTACTATTTGTAATATCAATACATCTAAGTCACGTAAATACAACACATATTGCATTACAAATGCTATAGGTGTCACATTTGCATAAGTTAAAACTATTGGAATTGTAAATGACAAAGCTATTAATTTAGCTATTTTCAAAACCAACACATAAATACAAAATTTGTCATTTACAATACCAATAGCTCATACTTTCCTAATGCGACACCTATTGCATTGCAAATGTTTGTTTTATTAAACGCTGACATTTGACACACATTTACTTGTGTGCCTGTGCAGGGTAATATTCTCTGAAATGGCTTTGCTTACACTTATAGGCATATTATTGAGTGCCTTGAATATTCTGCTCACGGGCTAAGTTCACTGTGCAAAATGCTGTTGTTTGTATTATCCACTCATTGACAGACCTATCACGAAAGAATCAACAATAGCGGCCTGACTGGAGCTTCAGCATAATTATATGGTTGAGGTTTATTATATAAAGAACATCGCTCCTTTGTTAGACAGAGCAACATTACACTGACACTGCTGAGGTCACCCGTGCCGGAATTCCAGCCCAGCTGATTCCAGTTTACCTCCTGCAAGGGATGATGCCCAGCTCTCCAACAAGAGAGACTCCCTCATGGCACTAACCCACAGGTAACAGGGATTCTGGCAGATTCACCCACCCTAGATACACTAGTATAGGTAGCGCTAGGTAAGAGCACAAAATATAACAGTACTCCTATGCAAGCATATATTGTATGTAACAGTACAATGGTTGTATTGTTTATTTTCTGTACCATTTTTGTAATGCACATTACACTGTCTATTAATAATTGCAGCGCACATATTTTGCACAAGAATCATAATGCTTCAACAACTATTGAAATGCCACGTTGTATATTTCTTGTGTATCTCTTTGGATATGCATAAGTTACCAAATGAACGTGTTTTAGATCCATTTACATGATTTCTTTGAGGAGTCAGGGTTGTCATGTTTTGAGGTTGTACATTCCATCTGTTACCTTGCTAGGTTAAGGGTACAGATAGTGCACTGTGATCTAGCAGGCCTAAGGCTAACATATCCTGATGGTGTGTGTAGAATCAGTCTTGCACAGTTTTGATGTTTATGTTATTAGACAACTGCACTGTTTTTCTGAGAAAGTATAAACCATATGACAACACTTACACAATAACATATTTAGAAATAATTCTGCACGATGACCTTGCATTAGGTTGTCCAGTTGGAGACAGCTCTGAGTTGCAAGTCAATCACATCAGCGTTGCACCTCTGACACAGTGCAATTGTAACAGTGCTTTTATTATATAAACCACCTGAGCTACATTCGGCAGAGGAGCAGTTCTACTGATTATCCTGGAACGCTTTACTGTGGCTGCATTGCAGCCCTGCTGACTCTAATCTCTATCCTGCAAACGACGATAGCCTGCTCTACACCAGGGGCCATATTACAGCTGGTGCCCCAGGGCACAATGGGCGTTTGTGCCCGCTTTGCATGCCCCATGGCACCTTGGTATTATAGAAGGGGGTGCAGACGATTGTGCGTCCTCTTCTATAATACTGATAGCGCTGAGGCACTTAATGCGCCAGCGCTACCTTCAGAGGGTGTTCACTCATTTGCATAGGGACGTGCCCTATGCAAATGAGGGAATCCCTTTGCCTCTGCGCCTGATTTAAAGAAGTCCTCTGGAGGCGCACTGACAGTGTGCCATTTAAAAGGTGGTGCACTGCCAGTGTGCCTCCTGACAGCAGCCCTCTGCAGGTGGTAAAGGGGGTCCCATGGACTGACTGCACCCACCTGCAAGGGGATCTCTAATCCCCTTTGAAAATGCAGGTGGGTGCCGTCTACACTGTGAAAACACTGAGCGACTGCTCCATGTTTTCACATGAATGTGCTGCCACTAGGGCAGCACAAGTTTGCAGCTGACCTGGGGCAGCGCATAAATCATAATAGGGCGCATTGACGCAAATAATGCCAATGTGTAATACCGTCCTAGATCGGCTTCCTGATACATCATACACAGGTATGGGGCATTGGGTTGTCTCAAGAGATCTGGCAGAGGGTACTGCCACAATGCTCTCGATAGCGTAAGTAGTATTAGGTAGTACTATAAGTATACGCATAATCATACAGTCATAGAATCAAACAATATTGTCATAAGGGTTGAACTGTTTATTTCTTTCACTATTCTTGTAATACTGGTTACAAGGCTTTGTTTACTTCTGGTAATAATTGCTGCTTATGATTTTTTACACAAGAATACAATTGCTCCAATAAGTGGTTGAAAAAGCCAATGCCTATATTTCTTGTGTCTCCCTTTCGGCATGTCTGAGTAAGAACAAATCGATAGATCTGTTTCCACTATTTCCGTGGGGAATTAGAGTAGTCACGTTCAGAGGCTGCAGATACCATCCTTTACCCTGTGAGGTTAGGAGTCCAGATGGCTCACTGTGAACAAGCTAGAAATTGGGCCAACATACTCTGATGATATGTATGGACTCAGTCCTCATATTCTGATGTTTATATTGTCCATACTTAATTCGAATCCATGCTGCAATGTATCTGATGTCCTTGTACCCGTGCTCACCGAGCGCACCTCTGCCGCCCTAGTTGTTGCGTCTCACCTCAACACCGCTGCTGCCTTGCCATTCACCTGCAAGACCTACTTGCTCAAGCCTCCAAGCCACCCAAGTACCACAGGCCACCCAGGACAGCCAAGGCCAAGCCCAAAGCTGCAGGTTCCCTGCCGCTGGATCCGCCGGGCCACCCGATTCCTGAACTGAAGGTTGTAGTTCAAGGGGCTAGACCCGGCTGAAGCAGAGGAGTTTGTGGTCCTTTCCGAAGCTTTTCTTGATGCTCAGAGGGGTCATAGCCTGCTCAAGAGGCTAGCAGTAAGCAGGCAGCATGCAGGCCTCTTTATGGAGCAGGTAGCCAAAGCCCTGACTTCTTCCTCTTGGCTTTTTGACTCCCTATCTGCCCCACCAGGAGGCTGACAGTGTTTGGGGGCAGGAGACAGGGGCACTGGTTCGCTACCACCCACTTTGCGAGAAGCAGTACTTACTCTATTATTAAAACATGGTAAGGATCCCACTCTCTGCTGCTCTTAAAGGCCCCTCTTGTTCCTCAATCTCGATAATAAAACACTAGCCAAAGCTCCGGCCACCAGATTGGCCCTGCTAATGGAACAACTTATCTCTCCAGTTCAAACCGGTTTTGTACCATACAGATTGACCTCACTCAACCTTCACACAATATTCACAGTTCTCCATAAGATATCCCCGACGATACCTGCAGCAGTGGCCCTCTTAGATGCAGAAAAGGCGTTGGAGTCTCTCGAATGGCCATTCTTGACAGCAGTCTTGAAGAAGCTCGGGATCCCCCCCTCCCTTCCTGTCCATGATTATGCTGTTATACTCTGAGCCATTGGCTTGTACACAGATTCATGGATCACTAACCAAACCCTTACCTGTTGCCAGAGGAACAAGACAAGGTTGCCCACTATCCCCCCTACTTTTCATGATCACCATGGACCATTTGGTGTGCCACATGCAGGTCAGGCACCTTCTGGGGCTCCAACTCGAACTGGGACCCCTACTTCTTTCATTATATGCGGTCTATATCCTTTTTATTAGGCACCCTGCTGACAGCCTCTCCCCACTGGTACAGGAGATAGTGCACTTTGGCGATCTCTCAGGCCTGCCGATCTACTGGACCAAATCTGAGCTCTTTCCACTCACATATGCCACTCAACCGGACATCTTCTCAAGTGGACAGAGGGACATATCAAATATCTCGGCATTCTCAACCGAGCCTTACAAATCTGGGCAACATTAGGGATGACGATTGCAAAGCGGAACATGTTATGTTATGTTATGTTAAAATGGTTTTTGTAGAGCGCACGGCTACTCAAAAAGAGTGTCCCTGCGCTTTTAATTGAAGAAGGCTGCAGTAAACTAACATAACACATTAAAAGAAAAAAAGACACAGGAAAAAAAAAGAAACAGCCAACAAAGAAGGCCTACTGGATAAACAGCCAGGTTTTAAGGTCCTTTCTAAAGGCTAATAGGCCAGTGGCTCCCCGGAGGGAAAGGGGCAAAGAATTCCATAATTGGGGCGCCAGTAATCCAAAGGAGCGACCTCCCAAGCGCGCTCTCTTCACTCGTGGAACAGTAGCCAGAAATAAAGATTCTGACCTCAGAGAGCGAGCTGGTTGGTAAAAAGTAAGTCTCCTCTGGAGGTACTTAGCTCCCGTCGCATGGAGGGCCTTGTATGTCAGAGTCAGAGCCTTAAAGGCGATCCGCTTACGGATTGGGAGCCAGTGCAAGGTCTGAAGCAAGCCCGCAGCACTGGTACGTCTGTTCACTCCGTAGATCGCTCTTGCCGCAGCATTCTGCACGACTTGTAGCCGCTGTAACAGGTACTCTGGAAGGCCCAGGTATAGAACGTTAGAATAATCCAACCTGGAGCCTATCAGGGCCTGTACAGTCAGCTTCCTGTGCTCCTCCGATAACAGGGGAAGAAACCTCCGTAGCCGTAGCCAGCCAGGAACTGGGGTTCTGGGACGTCACCCTCACGCTCGCAATGGGAGCAAGACATGGACAATGCCATGGTAGCTGAAAGGGCCGTTTACACACACAGGGGTTGCCCACAGAAATGGACCAGAATATGGAATAAATGGAATGAATTCCGGGGAAATATTTGCGACCCTCCCTTGCAGATCCCATCACCTGAGGTCAGTCCATAACCATGTTCTGAATCACAGTCTTGGGTAGAAGCCGATTTACACAAAGTTTCTATATGAATCAAGAGAAGAACGGTATCACCCCCCCCCTTTTTTAAAACTGTATTGTAACAATGGCTACAACTACGCAATCAATACTGTGTACCTCTGCGACTTGTTCTGCTTATTAAGATATATAAGATCCATGCTACACTGTATACATTCATGTTACGACTAACTGTATGTAAAATATGATGACACAATAAAGGTTTTGGAAAAAAAAAATATCTCGGCATTCAGCTGAACAGGGAAAAGCACCAAATATTACCATTAAATGATGGACCCGCAGGGGAGAACCTAGAAGTGCAAGTAGAGAGGTGGATTAAACGGTCACTTTCAGTGCCTGAAAGGGTTGCTATAATTACAATGATTGTACTCCCATGGTTTCTATAACTCTTTCTCAATATTCCAATACCACTTCCGAACTCCTCTTTTCATATCCTGCGCAGTAATCTTCTTCATTTCATCTGGGTGGGCAGCCTACCCCAACCCTCCGTACGCTGGGAAACTTTGACATTACCATATGAGCACAGTGGAATGCCTGATCTCCAGCTATATTACTTGGCAGCTCAATGCCAATATACACATAGATGGTACCATCCGGATGCGCGCATTCCCTACCCGAAGCCAGAACTAGACCAGCTGCGGGTCCTTTCACACTCAGCCATACTACCTAAGGGTATACCCCTAGATGCTGCCGACATCATGACAGTATCAACAACCTGCTGGGCCTGGTGAACGTTGTGCCGTAAGCTGGGTGGTGGCCCCCTCTACTCTCCTGGGCTCGGGCTAAAAGCAATGCATTGCTCCCACTCAATCACTCATACAGCACACATTACTCCATTACAACATCCACACCATAGAACATTTCCCTAATGGCCATGTATTGCAAATAGTTGATGACCCGCGGTTTTATGGCATACCATACATGCATCACTTCATATTCCAGCGACTCTACACCACTCCGAGATCCCCAGTGCCCAGCTAACTTCTAGCTCCAGAAAAGTTCCCACCCTTAAAGCTTGTAATATTTGACACAGAGGGCGCCCCTGACATCAAGATTATATCGCCCATGTCTGGCGATAAAACTGGATACAACTATTAGAGTGCATGGGCGCGAGGCCTTGGCACTCCCTTAACAGACAAAATGTGTTCCTACTGCAGTTTGCAAATTCAGAAAATACTGCTCAATCACAGACAAACATTACTGCATTTCTTGTTTCTACTCCAGGCTTATCTCACCCCTTTAGACATCGCTAAGTATGAGACCAGTAGGCCAAGGGACAGATGTAGGTAATTCCTATTTACCGACTCTTAAATACCGACTCATACCGAATCGGTATTTAAGAGTCGGTAAATAGGAAGGAGGCAGATGTAGGTAAATAATTACCGAATCTGTAAGAGTCGGTATTTACCGATTCTGTAATTACAGAATCGGTATTTGCCATTGATTCCTATGGGCCTTGAAGCCCATAGGAATCACTGGCAAATACCGATTCTGTAATTACAGAATCGGTAAAAATACCGAATTGCCAAGGGGGACAGGGTGTCACTTTGACACCCTGTAGCACCCCAGTTTTTGCCTTGTGTGCAATGTGACACACATACATGCCCTTAGGGCATGTATGTGTGCCACATGGCACTGTTTAAAAAGCAAAAAAAATGCTTTTTAAGTGGTTTTCTTAATTTACCACCAACTACTAGTTGGTGGTAAATTAAGAATTCTTAAACCCTTGTAGCACTGAAAACAGTGCTACCTACATCTGAAATTACAGAATCGGTAATTTTACCAATTCGGTATTTTACCGAATCGGTAAAATTACAGATTCGGTCAAATTACCGATTCGTAATTTTACATGCCCCTACATACCAATGTCCAAATACCGGTCGGAAACGGCCGAAAATCGGTATTTTCGGCCGTTTCCGACCGGTATTTGGACACCTACATCTGGCCCCAAATGTTGTCCCATATCCCATGCCCCTGCGGCAGACTTTGAACATCTCACAAGGACATGACTCACCATTTCTGCATACTGGATTACTGTCTATTCACATATAACAAACATGCTAGGTACTACACTAAAACCAGACCCATCGGTGGCACTCATGGGCCACACTGCCGACCTCCCCCGATCACTGCTCAAGCTCACCTCCATAGCCTTCCTGCTAACAAAACGCGAGATCGCAGCCCACTGGGGCAATGCGATACCTCCCTCCTCAACTGCTTGGCTCAAGTATGTCACACTGTGGTAACATCAGCGGGGATTAAGCCATCCTCCAGCCCCCGACATCACGGCCCATTGATATATGGCAACCCTTGCATGATTACCTTCACACCCTTGAGCAAGATACTGCTGACTGCTGAGATCCCCTTCCCCTCTGTCGCCACTATCACCTCTAGAGCAGTTTTATGAGCTTGTCCCACTTTGTTTTTTGTAGCACACTCTTCGCATCAGGATGTTTCCCATCTTCCCCTTCCTGTTCATTTCTCTGATTTATTGTATTATCATGTGTTAGGAAACGGAGCTATTACGACACCAACTTGATAAATGTTAACTATAGTCATCCTCCTCGATCTGAGCGCTGCATTTGATACCGTTAACCACGACATCCTCTTGCAGCGCCTCCTGGACACCGGAATATCTGACAAAGCCTTGGAATGGTTCAGGTCTTACCTGAATGATAGATCTTTCCAGGTATACGAGGGAAACGTCACCTCCACCAGTAAGCCTCTGGGTTGTGGAGTCCCGCAGGGATCATCGTTGAGCCCGACGTTATTCAACGTCTATATGAGGCCACTGGCTGAGATCGTCCGTCCGTACTGCATTAAGATCATTACCTACGCGGACGATACTCAGCTGGTGGTCTCTCTGGCGCAGGAAGGGGGTTCCGTAGCGGGTGTGGATCTTGCAGGCTGCCTGGAGATGGTCAAGAGCTGGATGACCAAGTCTTGTCTCAAACTTAACGGAGACAAGACTGAGCTCATGCTCTTAGGTCGCCTCGCACCATCTTCTATCGACACTCTTTGGCCACCCTGCTTAGGTCCTGCTCCGGCACCTAAAGATACCATTAAGAGCCTTGGTATCTGGCTGGATAGGTCCTTGTCATTTGACCAGCAGGCAATAAGACTGTCTGCCATCTGTTTCGGCATCCTTAGAGTCATCAGAAAGATCCTCCCTCTACTCCCCTTCGAAGCAAGAAAGACCGTGGTTCTGGGCCTGATCCAATCACGGTTAGATTTCGGGAACGCTCTATACCTGGGAGCCCCTGACTTCACTCTGCGCAAATTACAGCTGATACAAAATTGCGCCGCACGGACTCTCTTACAAATCCCCCGCAGATTATCAATAAAGTCCGGCCTAAGGAGACTGCACTGGCTCCCCGTTAGGGATAGAGTCAATTTTAAATCACTCTGTATTGTACATCAGGCCTTTTGGTCTTTAGGCCCAGCAATCAATCTCCCTCTCATTACACCCTACCATCCTGCCAGACAGCTGCGCTCTACCACTGCCAACCTGGCCATCATTCCAAAAATAAAGAAATCAAGATCGGGAGGCCGCTCTTTTCCTATAATGTGGCCAAGCTGTGGAATGCTCTTCCCCAGCATCTAAGGTCCAACCCCGATCTCAACACTTTCCGCAAACAGCTGAAAACGCTTCTGTTCATTAATCAGTAGTTGAGCAGATAACCTTCCCTCAAGCAACCTAAGCCTCAGTTGGTAATCTCAGCGCTTGGACGCCTCAGGGCAGCTATGTGCGCTCTATAAAACTCAATTCATTCATTCACTGCTGGCGCACGTTGTATCTTATGTTTGCAATAATACCAATAAAAACACGTTGAAAAAAGCGCTACACTAGAGAATGACAACATAGAAATAGGCTCTGGCCTGGTAACTGACATGGAGTTGTTCTCAGTCGCGGCCAGCATGGGTGGGAGGGTGGGTTGCAGCCATCCCAGCAGGCTGTCCTGGGGACTTTAATCAAAAACCTAAAATATAATCTAGCTACCTGATGCTCTAAAAGGAACATAACGCCCCCCTAGTGCAATTTATTTATTTATTTATTTTTCAAGTTGTATATAGCGCTAGCTTGACCCGTAGGTATCAGAGCGCTTTACAAACACACAGTAAACAGCATAAGGATATTACATTACATAGTAGGAAGTAAGGAAGCAAACCACAGACGAATCCAGCATGGTAGATAAATATGCAGTGGAGAGAAGGGGGACAGAGCAATAAAAGAAATAGGCAAGAGTGACAAAGTCCGGTCACCACTATTCTTGAATGTCCAGATAGGGAGGAGACAACTCAGATAAGGAGGACTAGGTTAGGTGACGTTGGTCATGAAATTTAGCCAGCAGCATGATTCCTGCAATGCAAACACAAGGACATTAAGAGGAAATGAAAATTGTTCACTTACAATGTTATTGAAGGAGTCTTGCGGGCCCAACAAAAACAAGGACAGCTCAAGGGGGGAGAAGGGGAGAATCCCCACTAAGATAGTCTGCAATTACTGCAATCAGGTCAACAGAACTATTTGAGGTGCAGAAGGAAACTAAGGCTCCAGTACACTCTGCAAATAATTTAAACTTCACAGACTACGATGAGACAAATCAATTGGCTTTCCAAATTCCATCACAGAACATAATGACAAAAAAAACTGAGGAAGAAGCAACACAAGGCCAGAAATAAAACAAAAATCAGCTAGGTAACACACACAATGGCGTTAGACGAAGACGCATTGCAATCGAGATCCCTTGTCAGCAGGGACCCTCTTAAGAAAATAAAGTCTTATCCAATATTAGTTAAAAAGTTAGAAAGTATTGTATTACCCAGTAACACTTCTCCCATTGAGGACCTTGGAGCTGTTGGGAGCAGGCAATCATCTTTAGACCAAGCTTTGATAACACATAGTCCAGCCCTCACAGAAAAAATACCATCAAAGGCATGAACTTTTGTGAAAAGTGACTCAAGTGAGATGCCTTCATTTAACCGTGTACCTACAATCAGCAAACATAAAATCTTGAGAGCAACATCAACAACCACCTTAACAAAAAGGCCCCAGCTCAGCCTACCTCCTTTAAGAGAAATTGAATGGACACCGAGGAAATATGAGTTGCCAGCCCGACGGCACAGGCAAGTACCTGCTTTTACTCAGACCATAAACATTGATGTACTCCTGGCCAATGACCAGAGTGCCAAGGATCCCTTAAATCATAAAATGAAATGAGACTTATCAGAGTGCACACTTACCCAAAGAAGTCAAGGTGCTGAAGACTAGGTAGTTCAGATATTAAATGGAAAGAATGTCTCTGAACTATATCTGTAGAATTGCCGAGTAAAGAGCCAAGTTTTCAGTGCTTTTCTAAAGGAAGCATAGATCTCCAAGCTAGCGACCTGCTGAGGAACAGAGTTCCATGATTTGGCTGTGGTAACTGAGTTTTTTCCATTCTGAAATTTAGAGATAACTACCAAGTTTTGAGGACTGGAACATAGATCTTATTGCTCCAGGACCCAATTTATGTAGAGCCTTGTGGGCAAGGCACAAAGTTTTATACATAATGCACTTTTGTACTGGTAACCAGTGTAGCTTAATTCATTCGGCTGATACGGACCAGTATGTAGGAATGTCTAGAATTTGTCTTGCTTCTGCATTTTGTACTGTTTGCAGCTTGGTCAAAGCTGACTTGTTGATAACAAGGTAGAGCGCATTACAGTAAATCAGCCTGGACTATTAAAAGTGCCAACACCACTTGTTTACACACCAATATTGGAATAAATGAGAAGACTTTGTGAAGCATCCTAATGATGCAAAAGCAGGTGGAAACTGCGCAGTTCACATTCCAGTCCAACTTAGTATCTAAAATCACCCCAAGATTTTTGGCTGAGTCCGTGGGGATCGGCAATGGTCTCAGCAGCTCTGGCCACCAGTTGGTGTTCCGTATGGATGGCTGATTTACAAAAATTCAGACCTCAGTCTTGTCTCCATTTAATTGTAAGCAGTTGTCTCTCATCCGCTTCATCACCATCTTCATAGAGTTGTTAAAGTTGGCTGATACGGGCTTGTTGTCTTTGGTGATAGGGACAGATATTTGGGTATCATCGACGTATGACAATGCCTGTAGCCGAAACGTCCAGATCAATTTTGTTAATGGGGATACATAAAAATTAAATAAAGTAGAACTCAGGGACGATCCATGGGGAGCCCCACATGGTAGGGTGAAGAAGTCCAATTTGAATTGGTTCATTGTCACCATCTGTGACCTATCTGTGAGAAAGGGTCTTAGTAGATCCAATGCTGAAACTTGGAGTCCTAGATCCTGAAGTTGGCCTATCATAATGGACGGGGAGATGGTATCGGAGGCTGAGGACAGGTCCAATAGGATGAGTACCACAGCATGACCCATATCAACCATAGATCTAATAAGGTCCATCGCTGTCACCAAACCCGTTTCCGTGCCATGGGTTGCTCCTAAATCCAAACTTAGAAGCTTTTAATATATCCTGTTGTTCAATATGGGATATGAGCTGTACATTGAAATTCTTTCCCAGAATTTTTGCCAGTATAGGGAGCAAGGAGATGGGACAGTAGTTTTGTAAATCATCGGCAGGCATGTGCCGCACAAGCGTCTGGATACTCTATACACAGCAAGCATATGATCCTCACCACAGAATACTAGTCATGGGGTAGGTACGATATCTTAAATCATGGAAATATCCTAAAACTGCTAAATGCTCAGCCAAGTCTTAAGAACATGACCTCCGCAGAAATTGCATCGGTTGAATTCTTAGTCCCCACCCAGGGCGACACACAGTGTCCACCGAGTGACATGGGCCTCAAACTCAACGGCTAGGAAAGTCCTCCTGGAGAGTGGTTGTTTTTGCGCTGCAGGATAATTAGGATCAGTACGCACTTACCAGCAGCATATCCATTCCTATTTGCCCATCGAAAGAGTCCATACTGCTGCCAGCGTTAAAAGACAAGAACCAAGTTTACTTCATTCTTAGAAACCCTACTGGTAAATTAAACATGGACTAACCTTCTCACAAAAATAATGTGCATTCCTCATCAAATACATGCAGAGGTACACAACTAGAATTCGGTTGGCAATCAGCAGCTGTGCCTGGCGGCAGGCAGTGAGAATACATTGATACCCAAAGCAGCAAGACAGACTAGGCATCTGATGTAATGAAACTTTGACCTGGATCATAAATGCCGTTCACAACAAAAATGGCAATAAGGATCTGATAAACTATCTGACAAATTTTCAAATGGTACTGTTACAAGAAACATGGTCAACAATAGCATTCTCCCTCAAAGGGCGTGTAGGCTATTTCAACCCAGCGTACAAAACCAGGAGGTTTGACAAAATAGCAGCAGACCTCATTGTACATTGCCTTAATAACTAACATCTACACCCAATCTCCAAATGGGAACTTTTTACAATAAATCTAATTAGTACATATCTGCCCAAGAATCGCTCAATCACACATGTTATAAAGGACTCTCAAGGCCCAAAAAGGAATCATATATCTGCTTTATATTAAAGCATAAAGAGGAATCGCAATAGAATGTTGAGAATGGCTCGGCAGCAGCCTAGTAATCCTCTGATTCAAGCCAAGTTGAAGTGTATTAAAAAGTCCTACCGGAAGATGGTCCGGGAGGAAAAAACATCACCGCAAGACAGACCTTTTGTGCAAAAGTCCTGTATCTCAGCAAGAAGAAACATTGCAGGGACTTTTGGAGGATGGTGAACAGCTAAACAGGGCCCTATTCTCCATAAACAATTCAAATCTCACAGAAACAAGAGTGGTTAACTTTTTATCCAAACATTTCAGTCAATCTTTGAATGAAACTACAACCACTAAGATTATGTCAAAATCCTTAAATCCAACAATGAACTCCCTTCTAGATGACCGCGTGCTCAGTTTCCCTAAAGGTCAAGTATGTAAAACCATCCAGAAGTGCAGGGGCTATGGAGCCCCTGGCCCAAATGGTGTATCACAGGCATTGTACAAAACCGACTCTACCTTCTGGGCAAATAGACTCTCAATTGTGCTGTGCAGCTAGAAAGTATCCCCGATTCATGGAAAGGTTCTATTATCAATCAGATGTTCAAAGGGGGTGACCGCCAACAACCCAGAAATGATCACCTCATTACACTTCTGGATGCTGAGACAAAGCACTTTGCAGGCTTTCTACTAACTGAATTAACTCTTTGGGCAGAAGGAAAAAACATCATTCCACCGAATCGAACTGGTTTTACATAAAGAGGAGGTTCAGCAAATAATATCTTGGCACTTTCTATAATAATTGACAAATTAAAGTTAATCAAGCATTAGCAAGCGATTTATCTCCGTTTTGTGGACTTCACTGCCACATTTCACTGTGTGCAGCATAATCTCCTCCGACAGAAATTGTCATGTTGGGGCAACCCCGTGCGTGTTTTTAAAGCAATACAGATGCTCTACTACACAGGCACTTGGACAAGAGTGAGAATTTGGGACGACTCCTCCATATCCAGGAAAATAGACACCTCTCAGGGCCAGAAACAAGGATGTGTTTTGGCGTCATATTCATTCAATCTATTTCTGGCAGACCGGACCCCAGCTCTGGATGAGGTAAGTACTCATGCCCCAAAGCTAGGGGATCTTCAAATTTCTTATCTTTTGTAGGCAGATGATGTGATCATTTCTTAGTCAAACAAATGTCAGCCTGCAAAGTCTCATCGACAATCTATTTAATTATTCTGCAAGCCACTGCATCCCAATAAACCAAAAGAAAACCAAAGTCATGGTTGTGAGTAACAGAATAGCCGGCTATACACCATCAGGCACATGCATCAACCATTTTTGCAAGCGCAAACGGTGAGAATCGCAAAAATCAGCCATTAGCGCCTGCAAAAAGGGCTTCTGCGAAGCATCAACCTGTCAGCCTCTTGCAATTTAAGAAATCGCAAATTATTGAGATTTCTTAAATTGTGATTGCATTTAAGGAATTGCAAATTTGCTATTCCTTAAATGCAATGCCTGATGGAATCGCAAATTACAATTTTGCTAATAGAGGGCGCAAATTACCATCAATTTTTACTTGATGGTAATTTGCAAAAACTTTGAAAAATGCACTAAAGTGCATATTTCAAAGTTGTAGGTTACACACACACACACACATGCCCTTTGGGCATGTGTGTGCGCAACATGTGTGCACAGATCAATTTCAGGGGGTGCAACAGGGTGTCCTTTGGACACCCATGCACCCTTGAAATTACATGCACAATTTGCCTAGTCAGACTATACAGACGTTTAGCAGAGTACGTTATGCGAACAATAACAGCAGCCCCACCGAGGGCTGTTTAAGCTGTGCAGCCACATATAGACATGCCTGCAATTAGTCCAGTTACCATTAACGCAATTATGGGTAAGGCTCTCACCAGACAGGAGGAAATTACGTTCTGGATTGCACATAAAACAAACCAGCTTGAAGCAGTGTTTCCCTACACTGGACCCCAAGATAAACATAGAATTCTCATAATGCGCCTACCACTAGGGATGGTTCCGGCGGTGGATGAGCGTGCCATTTGGGGCACAGTTCTTTCTACAATATTAACCATCATACATGGTACACCCTCTATTGTTGTTTTGCCTGAACTGCTAAAACACTGGGCAGCCCCTGCCCTGAATTTGGGGATGAGGTTCATCAGCTAGAAGGGAACACGGCTGCAACCCCTTCAGTGGGCACGTGCCACAGGCTTAAGCTGAAACAGAGGGATCTCAGGGCATTGGCCGAGGACGAGGCTCAAGCCTATGCATTGGCCACGCAACACCGACTATACGACGTAGGCGATAAGGCGCTGAAATTATTGGCGTGGTTGGAGCGCAGAGACAGAGATCGATCATGGGTAGTGGCGGTATGGGATGGAGCGGGCAAATTATGCTCGTCCAGCACAGATATAGCAAAGGTCTTTGCGGCTCACTTTGAGAGAGTGTACTCATCTGCATGCACTAGAACTGAAGAGGATTGTGAGGACTTCTTGAGGGACTTTGCGCTCCCCACGTAGACTGAGGAGATGAGCAAACATCTAGAGGCAGATGTCACGGTAGAGGAGCTAGGGAAATCACTCAACTCCTTGCAGTCGGGCAGAGCCACTGGTCCAAATGGGCTTCCAATCTAAATTTATTAAAGGCATGCCTCGGTCGTGACAGCCCCCATGCTGGAGAGGCTCAAGGAGGCGCGAAAGCGTGGACACATGCCCCCTGACCAGAGAGAGGCCATGATCGTGGTGATAGACAAGGCTGGGAAACCGACGGAGCAATGTGCCTCGTACTGGCTGATCTCTTTGCTTAATGTGGAGGCGAAGGCTCTCGCCAAGGTCCTGGCGGATCGGGTACTATCTGTGGTCACAGAATTGGTCCATGTGCATCAATCTAGCTTTATGCCCCGCAGAAGTACTCATCATAACCTTCGGCGTCTCTACGGGGTGTTGTATATCACTGAGGATGTGAAAGACACCTAGAAGGCATTGATGCCGCTGGACGCGTCAATGGCCTTTGACCGCATAGAATGGCCCTACTTGTTTATGGTACTTCGGGGGTTGGGTTATGGGCCTCCCTTCTGCAGCTGGGTACGGCTCCTATATGAGCGGCCGTCGGCTCGGGTGCAGGTTAACGGGGCAGTATCTAGGGCCTTTTCCTTATGGAGGAGGACAAGGCAGGGATGCTCTCTGTCCCCTCTCCTCTTTGCCCTGGCACTGGAGCCTGTTGCTCATTGGATCAAGAGGGACCCTTCAATTTGGGGTCTAGCGGCAACGGATGAATGGGAAGAGCGCTTATCTCTATGCGCCGACCACATCATCCTGTATCTGGCAAGGCCGTATCACTTGATTGTCCAAGTAGTTCACCTTTTTGAGTTTTTTGGTAGTTATTTTTTTTTTTTTTTTTTTAAGAGTTTTATATAGCGTGAACTAGAACCGAACCGAATCAGTTATCAGAGCGCTTTACATAGCACCAGTTACGTTACATGAGGACACACTTTCATTTTTAGGCACGGGGAGATTAAGTGATTTGCCCAGAATTACAGGAGGTTTTGGCGTCGTTACCGAGACTCGAACCCAGATCCCCAGGTCCGAGGTCGAGCGCCCTAGCCGTTAGGCCAACCCCTCTCCCCCATTCCCGCTATACCATCAACTGGTCAAAGTCTGTGATCTTCCCCTTGTCGGGTTCTCCCCCTCGAGTTCCGTCTAGGTGCTCTGCACCAGTGGTCCTGGAAGGATTCAAGTATTTAGGAGTGTACATAACTCGTTACAGACAGGAGTTCTTCAAGAGGAATCTCGGCCCAACTGACTCACCTGCAGGCAGACGTGGCCCACTGGCGCACTCTCCCGCTCTCTCTTATGGGAAGGGCGGCCATGTTTAAGATGCTCACACTGGTGAGGCTACTGTATGTCCTGCAGAACACCCCCTATCCGATACCCGCAAGTGTATTCAAAAGGATCTCTCAGGCGGTGCGAACCTGGTTATGGGCGGGGCGGTTCCCTAGGATAGCGCTACACAAATTGCACAGGGGCGTGTACGATGGAGGGTTGCAGTCCCGGATGTCAAATTATACTACTGGGCGGCACGATTGCAGGTGGTTAATGATTGGGTGTACACTGACAGTAACGAACCAGCCTACTCTCCTGTATGCCCGTAGACACCAGAAGGTGTGGCCAGATCATACGAGGGTAGTCGTCCACTGCTGGCAGGAGGCAAATCGGCTCCTGGGCTGGGTTGGCAAGTTCATTGGGAAAACTCCCATTTGAAGAGAGAGGCCTGTTGAGGAAGTGGTGACGTTAACAGGGTTTAAGGGTTGGCAGCAAATAGGCATTAACTTTCTGGGGGACGTCTGGAAGGGAGACACCATCCGCCCTTTCGAGTATCTCCAGAAAGAGTACAGTTTACATACCTCACAGAGAAATCAGTATGTGTACCTCCAGCATGCGCTCCGCTCCCACATACCTAGTGGCACAGTGGTCCCGGAGTATTACCCAATGGAAGATCATTTGTTACTTGACCCTATCGAGGATAAACCCACATCCACCATCTGCCGTAAATTAATAAACAATATACTAGATCCCTTGGTCAGTCTCAGAGAGGCCTGGGTTCAGGACCTTGGGAGCCTTGATGAGGAGGACTGGCAGGGTGCACTCCAGGGGCCCAGGGAAATCGCTATCTGATCTAGGTTTCAGCTCGTACAGTTCAGAGTCCTCCATCGCACATACTATCCTCGCACCCATCTTTATACATAGGGAAGGTGTCTGTTGGCGCTCTGCGTGCAGGGCTGTCAACAAGAGGGCTCCTTCTTTCATATCATTTGGGAGTGTCCGGTGATCAGTACATTCTGGGTGAAAGTTACGGACACTATGTCCAGGGTAGGGGGAGTGCCAGTCCCGATGGACCCGAAGTGGCTCCTCCTGCTGATCAAAGGGGACAGTGACTGGTCGAGGTATGTTGAGCTATGGCTGGCCCTGGCGGCGGGGGTAGCGAAATGGAATATTGCTAGGGCCTGGGGGTGCGGCGCCCCCTTTATGGGAAGATTGGCAGCGGGGCCTAGACTGGTGTCAAAGAGTGGAAGAAACGGTATATAAAAGCAGGGGGTGCACGAAAAAAATGAAAGAAAATATGGGCGCCATGGCGCAAATATAGAGAAGCAGGTGCCCTTGTGGAGGAATAGTCAAATTGTATTGATGACAGACATTTGTGATTCCCTGATGTGTAACTTCCGGATGATGTCTGTATTGTTCCCTAATGTGCTATTTGTACATGGCATTGTATCGTATGGTCTTATGAGCATTGTTAAAATAAAAAGAGTTCCACAAAAAAAGAGTTTCTGGTGGCAAGAGCAACTAATGAATATATTCAAGTTAAATCACTGGATCAGAGGGATAACTCTCCAGACATACTGTTTGATTTGGACTTTCAAATTGAGGGTTATATACCTCATACTATTCATTTTTGGGGAAATGTAACACTTTGGACATTTTCTTGGATGAAAACGATTGGCCACCTGAGTTTATTCAGAAAGTCCCACAAGGGGGAAGATGAAAATGAGTTACTTACCTCTAACTACGGTTCTCCATTATTGGTATCTTTCAAAGATTCACATGCTTGAATCATCCCTGTCGTCGTAGTGGGAGTCCCATGGTATACATATAAAAGCAGAAAAATTACCATAGGCTACCATGCAATGAAAAGTCAGTGCCATAGCCTATCCACCTTCTTTTGTAAAAAGAACCCAATCCAACCAACAGCCAATCAGGCGACGGCACCCTCTAGAATAATCCCAAGAGAGGCTAGGTTCCACAGATTTTCCAGCACAAGTGTGCAAGTATAAACCTTAGAGAATAAATTAAGCATCTCCGGAGAGGAGGGTCGGCCGCATGTGAATGTATGAAAGATACCAATACGGGAGAACCGTAGTTACAGGTAAGTAACTCATTTTCATCTCCAATATTGGATCTTTCACAGATTCACATGCTTGAATCAGAATAGCTAGCAGTTTCCTAAACATGCATGTTTAATAATATTATATTATCACCTTTGTACCTTAGAGGATGGTGGGCTATAACATTCATGCTAGAATAGGAACATTCATAATGAGAGAACATTTAACAACATATCAATTGATAAGCATATAAAAGCTGTATAAATGTATATACATATAACAGACAACAAAGAATACCTCTAAAAATAGAGGCCTACCTTATTGAAATAGATGGCGCTAGACTGCCTGTCCCACCGCTGCTTCGCTGTAAGATGCGATGTCCAGGCAATAGTGCCGCATGAAGGTATGAGCATTCTTCCAGGTAGCGGCACTGCAAATCTTGTCCAGAGGAATGCCTGCAAAGAGAGCAGCAGAAGAAGATACTGCTCTTGTGAAATGCACCTTGGTTTTGGTAGTAAGCTGTTTACCCACCTTCAAATGACACAGTTTAATAGTAGCAGCAATCCAACGTGCAATAGTTCTTTTCGTAACAGCAGATCCTAGCTTAACAGGTCCATAAGATCTAGGAGTTGATCTGTTCTGCGCAGGTGCTTTGTTCTTTGCAAATACAATTTAAGGCATCTTTTTATATCTAAAGAGTGAACAGATTTCTCCGCTGGAGACGAAGGATGCGGGGGAAACAGTGTGCAGAATTACTGGTTCATTAAGGTGAAACTGGGATGGCACCTTTGGAATAAATGTAGGATTTGTTCGTAACATCACATAATCCTCTGTGAAACGTAAGAAAGGCTCTTCGATGGTGAAGGCTTGGATTTCACTTACTCTTCTAGCTGATGTAAGTGCGAGAAGAAAAGCTACTTTCCATGAGAGAAATTTGAACTCTATCTTGTGGATCGGCTTTAAAGGTGGCTACATTCATTGTGACAAGACTATATTAAGACGCCATTCAGGAGGAGGAGGCCTGATAGGAGGAAAAGTCCTGAAAAGGCCTTTCATAAACTGTTTGACGATGCGAGCAGAGCAAAGCGAAGAAGCGTCTGTCTATATGGAGAGTTGGCCGCAAGATGGTCTCTTATTGAAGCATAAGATAGACCTGATCTTGCCATGAATAAAAGATAAGGCAGAATTTTTCTTGGGAAGAGTCAAAAGGGTGAGTACCATTACAATGGCACCAAGAACAAAAACGTTTCCATTTCAGTCTATATGTTTTTGATGTAGACTCAGATCTTGCCCTGGACAAAATATATTTAGAATCCTGAGGGATGACTAAATCCTTGTACTCTTTGTGCTCATGTTCCAGGCATGCAACTGAAGAGAAGCTGGAAGAGGATGAAGGATCTGTTCCTTGTTCATCGTCAGCAGTGTGGCTGACGAAGGAAGACAATAAGGACTGGACTGCCACAGCAGGAGCAGCTCCGTGAACCAGTGTTGACGAGGCCAACCAGTGTTTGTCGGCGGCTTTCGACACCGTCCCCCATGAGGGTCTCCTCGCCAGACTTTATGAGATCGGTCTGAGGGGGACGGTGCTCAGCTGGTTTAGATCTTTTTTGGCTGGCCGCCGACAAACGGTGTGGGCCTCCCCTTGCTCTGCCGTGGTGCTGCCACTGGAGGTCGGAGTCCCGCAGGGCTCAGTGTTGAGCCCGACTCTCTTTAACATCTTTATGACCCCTTTGGCGGCACTGGCGGAGTCTTTTGGGGCCCAGATCGTATCCTATGCCGATGATACCCAGCTCCTTTTTACGTGTGGGAAGGGAGCAGAGTTTGACGGAGAGAGTATCCGTGGGTGCCTTGGGGCTGTTTTTAATTGGTTCCAGCTAAACAGCCTCAAGTGCAACTCAGACAAATCTGAGGTACTCTTCTTCAGTTGTCGGTCTGATCCAGACTGGCAGGAATGGTGGCCTGTTAACATGTTCCCTGCAGCAGGCTCTTCCCAGCTAGCCAAGAATCTGGGGGTGAAGATAGATAACGGCTTGACGTTAAGATCCCAGATTCTGGGCCTAACGAGAACATGTTTTGGCTTCCTCAGGATGCTCCGCAAGTTTCTTCCTCTGCTCCCGGCAGAGCATAGGAAGATCACGGTTCAGGCCTTAATTGGCTCGAGATTGGACTATTCCAACGTCCTTTATCTCGGCCTGCCGGAGTATCTCTTGCAACGGCTGCAGGTGGTCCAGAACTCGGCGGCGCGGGCCATCTTTGTCCTACGCGGGCGAGCCAGAACATCTGACCTCCTGCAGTCACTCCACTGGCTACCTATCCGGAAGCGGATAGTTTTTAAGGCCTTGACGTTGGCTCATAAGGCTCTCTATGCCTCTGGAGCGAAATATCTTCGAAAGAGGCTAGCTTTCTACCATCCTGCCCGATCCCTGAGATCCGAGTCTTTGTTCTTGGCCGTGGTTCCTCGGGTAAAAAGGGCACGCATTGGGGGCCGGTCTTTTAGGCTGTTGGCTCCACAGTTGTGGAACACACTGCCCGTGTCACTGCGCAGCACCTCCAACCTACTAGCATTTAGGAAGGGCCTTAAAACTTGGCTTTTTGTTCTCTAGATTTGCTTTTTCTTTTGATTTCTGGTCTCTTTTTATTTGGCCCGTTGTGTTCTCTGTTACAGGTTATAAATAAAAGCGCCGGGACACTCCTTGGAGTAGCCGAGCGCTATAAAAAACACAGTTAACATAACATAACATAACATAACATAACGTGGAGCAATGAGGATGAGTTAGCACAGTTCCTTCTTCATTTTCAACAACACTCTGGAGATCAGAGGATATGGGGGAAAAGCGTACACAAAGATTCCTGACCATCTAATCGAAAACGCATTCCCCCATGACCCTGTCTGAGGTTCCCTGCTGTCAAAGAACCAGCATTTCTGGTTCTCCTGAGATGCAAATAGGTCCAAGTTGGGTGTTCCCCATTTTTGAAAGATGCGGTTGAGAACCGTTTGGTTTAGTTCCCACTTATGATTCGATTGATTTAATCTGCTCAATGTGTCTGCTAGGTTGTTATTATTCCTGGGAGATGCTCCACTTTGATGATTATCTGGTACTGTAATGCCCATTCTCATATCTTTTGAGCATCCCTAGATGGAATCGGAGATCTTCTCGCTCTCTGCTTGTTCAGATAATGCATGCAGGTGGTGTTGTCCATGCGTATGAGGACTGAGGATGCTTTTATCCTTGGGAGGAATGATTGAAGGGCTAGAGAAATCGCCCGCAGTTCCAGAAAACTGATATGCATTTTGGAGAGAGAGAGACTCCATTTGCCGCTTCGCTTACTTGTAGGTCTTGCAGATGTGCTCCCCAGGCTTCTAAAGATGCATCTGTTGTCAGAACAAACTCTGGAAGAGGAGAAAGGAACGACAGTCCCAGAGAGAGATTGCGAGGAGATTGCCACCAAAGAAGGGCCTCCTTCATGATCGGAGTTATCCAAACTATGTTGTCGAATGATTCTGATATTTGAAGCCAATGGGTATCCAACTGCTCTCGAAATGGTCTTATTCTTAGCCGAGCATAAGGAACTATGAGAATGGTGGAAGACGACATCCCGAGAAAGGATTTGAGGAGACGTACAGAAGCACACTTTCTCCAGTGAAGGTCGTGAGCCAGAGACAGGATGGCGTTCAGTCTTTCCGTTGACAAGTATACCTTGTTTTGTAGAGTGTCTATTTGTGCTCCTAGAAACGTTAACCTCTGAGAAGGAGCTAGAATGGATTTTCAAAGATCGACTGCCAGACCCAGAGAACGGAACAGTTGTAGGCAGAAAGAGATATCTTCTGAAGCCTGACGAAGAGAAGAAGCTTTTACCTGCCAATCGTCAAGGTATGGAAAAATCTGTAGGCTTTTCAGCCGTATGAACTTTGCCACTGGGGCAAGGCATTTGGTAAAAGCCCTTGAAGCTGAGCGAAGGCCAAATGGAAGGATGTTGAACTGATAATGCGCACCTGCTACAGAGAACCATAGAAATTTGCGATGCTTGGGGTGAATAGGGATATGGAAGTAGGCATCTTCCAGATCCAGGTTTGCTAAAAAATCCAAGTGGTTCAGAAGATGTAAAATCTCAAGAAGAGTGACCATGGGAAAGGATTTCTTCAGCAGGTATTTGTTGAGTTTTCTGAGGTCTAAAATGGGATGCCAATCCCCCAGCCTCTTCTTTTCTATGAGCAAAAAGCTAGAGTAAAAACCCTTCCCCGTCTGAAAACGTGGACACACACTCTATTGCTCCTTTTTGCAGAATTATTAAAGCCTACATCTTAAATAACTGAAGATGATGAGTTGTTGATCGTTGAGGTGGGTGATGAGGTGGCATTGTGGTGAACTCTAAGGTATGGCTATACCTTATTATATCTAAGACCCATTTGTCTGATTTTTTTTTTGTAAACAAATTTTATTTATTTATCATAGATACATTGGGATCTACCTGCAGAGGGTACAGTGCACAACAAGTTACATTCTTTAACATCTTGAGCAGCGATAATGCCACAGTCGGAACTAGTTCTTCCTCATTGATGTCCTTGCCGCCGCTCACATTCCTGTAATTGTCCGCCTACACGACATTGCTAGAATATTTGCGATCTACACCTCTATCCAGTTTGTCGAAGCCTTACTGCTCCAGGTGCGAGCATCTTCTGGTTCATCCCAACAGTCAATGGGTTAACAAGATAACAACTCCCCCCTGCCCTCCTCCCCCCACCAGCCCTGCCCCCCCTCCCCGTCAGACATGTCGCTCTACCCCTGACCCCCCTGTGTCGCTCCATTCTCACTCTCACAAACCGTTCGGAATCACTGTGCCAGGAAGTAAGCTTCCACTTAGGGGGATGCTCTCATACCATTCTCACTACTCAACATCCAAACCTTTCTGCTCGTCAAAAGCAACGTTCCAGTTTACAAGTACTGGTCCTCCCCTTCAGGGCGTCAGTCATTGTCATCTGTCGGGTTCTTGAGCAGGTCCACCATCGCTACCCAGGCCCTAGCCGCATCCAACAATTTGTCATTATTGGTTCTCTGAGCCATTTGTAATCTAAAAATACCCTCACAATCAGCCCACTTTATAAATTCTCGCAGCCATTGTGCAGCATTAGGCGCAGTGACTGCCTTCAATGGCTAGTAATCTCTCTATTAGCTAGGACTAATCCTAAATCTATAAATTTACTGGTGACCTTATTACGGGCAGTGTGGGAGAACCAGTGTATCAGACAGAATCCCGGCGTCTGCTGAATATCTCTATCTGTTACCTCACCTACTTTGGCCCTGACTTCCCCCCAAAACCCGAGTAGCAGTGGGCATTCCTAGAACATGTTAAGACCCATTTGTCTGATGGTATATTTTCCCATTGATTCAGGAAAGGAGAGAGAGGGATCTTCTTCCAGGAACCCAAAGGAGAGGCAGGCAGCCCGCATCTCTGGGCTGAGCCTGTTGTTTTCGTCTAGGCTGTCTAGAGTAGGCAGCCTGCGGTGGTGTGCGACATTGCTGTTGCTGCTGATAGTACAGACTGTAGGAGGTGTATGATTGAGGTTGGTACCTTTGATAACCTCCTCGAAAACAATAGTTTCCTCTGCCTCGAGCTCCACTAAGGGGGTTTTCCTGAATTGTAGCACTCCTAGGGCCCTAGCCGTGTCAGTATCTGCTTTGATGGTTAACAAAGCATCATCAACATGCTTGCCAAAGAGTGACTCGCCATCAAACGGCATACCCAAACATTTTCCTTGTACTTCAGGGCGGAACATAGTTGCTTTCAGCCAACCCTGGCGTCTCAGAACAGCGGCTCCAGCAAACTCACGGAAAACCAAAGAAGCAATATCCATGGGCACATCAATAATTTTGGATTTTCCTTGCTTCCATCTTTTTCTCTTCTGGAATTAGTTCCAAAACTTGGGCAATATATCCGACCACATCTGTGGTTCACACCTGGCTAGAATCGCAAGAGCTTTGGTAGCTCGAACAGTTGCTCCTGATGTGGTTGTGAACCTCTTTCCAATATTATTCCAACGCCTCCCTTCCTTGTCAGGTGGAGCCGTGATGGGCGTTCGAGGATTCCTTGATCTCCGTTGTGCAGCCTGTGGGATGACAGAATCAGGCTCAGGATGACTTATACGGCACGCTGAAGCATCGTCCAGAGCCTTGTATTTTTTTGCCAATTCTAGGAATAACAGTGGCTGGTGTTCTCATCAATTTGAATCTTTCTTCCCATATGTGGACAACAATAGGGATAGACTTAACCGATTTTCTAGATGTGTCTTTAAAATCATAAAGAAAGCCGTCTGATTGCTATACTGTTAGAGACAGTTGCTCTCTCAATGGAAGCCGCCAATGTCTTCTGGCAGAGATTCTATTATTTGAGGAGATGGAGAAGCTGGTGTAGATATGACATAGTACTCCCACTCAGTCCCTGTTTGACCCTCCTTCTGAGGCTGATTATCCTCAATCTCTCCCTCATCAGAGGTATCTGGATGCTGTTGCGGCCCACTAGTATCTTCCATCGGGGATGGTTTGGACACAGGCACAGAAGTACGAGGTGGAGTAACTACTGGCGGTGGAGGTTGAGGAGGTGGAGGAACAGGTGCTGAAGGAAAACGTGTACGATTGTCTCATAATAAATCCTGAAGATCTTGAACCATTGCAACAGGAAGGTGGACCATAGGTTCAGAAACTGGCTCCATATATTGCAGCTTTGCATGAGTAGGGGGATATTCCTGTTGAAAGTATCCACCATAATCCTCGGCATCATCTTCCTGAATACTTTACATGTAATCGGGAAGGACTATCCACAGGTCCAAACATCCCCTCATCATCAGATTCCTCCAAGAATGCTGACGGAGGTAAATGAGATATTATCGCAGGAGTTTGCAAAAATTGTCTAGTCGACGGTGTCGTCAACGAGAACGTCGTCGATGGATACATTGGAGTAAGCTGCAGGGAAGATGGGCGCTTACAGCCAGGCATGGAGTAGATCAACTTCGTCGATGAGTGTCACGGCCAGCTTCGCAGGATTCAGTTGCAGCAGAATAATGGTCCACCACCTGACATTACCAAGTCCATTGACATGGGGTTCCCCCCCAGGATCTTTGAACTGTCAGACGAGGGACAAAAGGTAGGAAAGGGGACAGCAGGGACAAAGGCTCTGGAGTGACATAAACACAACACTTTAGATGATGTTAAACATTCTACTCTCATGAATTCTCACTAAACAGTAGGAAGCGTGTGTACCTGTTGACCACTGCATGGACCTATGTACATAATTATTTACAACAAATATTTTTGTCCACCCTAAGCGTGGAAGGGTATACTCAGACATGAGTCCCTTGCTCATTGCACCATCAGGATTCAAGCAAGCCGGGCCGAAGACGGCTGTAATGCCAGAAACCGGTCCCTGGAAGCTTGTTTCCTTCCCAGTGTAAGAATTGGCTTTTGTAGTCTGGTCTGCCCTGTTCCCATGATGCACTGGGCCAGGGACAGACTAATTTGCATACAGCCAGGTTCTGAAACTGGGATGGTGCAATGAGCTAAAAAACGGTGTTGGATCTAGCCCTGATCTCTTGACTGGGTGAGAGTATTCTGCTTAATTAAGAGACTCTGTCCCTCACCACCCCTTGTTGTAAATATTTTTGTCCACCCTAAGCGTGGAAGGGTATACTCAGACATGAGTCCCTTGCTCATTGCACCATCAGGATTCAAGCAAGCCGGGCCGAAGACGGCTGTAATGCCAGAAACCGGTCCCTGGAAGCTTGTTTCCTTCCCAGTGTAAGAATTGGCTTTTGTAGTCTGGTCTGCCCTGTTCCCATGATGCACTGGGCCAGGGACAGACTAATTTGCATACAGCCAGGTTCTGAAACTGGGATGGTGCAATGAGCTAAAAAACGGTGTTGGATCTAGCCCTGATCTCTTGACTGGGTGAGAGTATTCTGCTTAATTCAGAGACTCTGTCCCTCACCACCCCTTGTTGTAAATATTTTTGTCCACCCTAAGCGTGGAAGGGTATACTCAGACATGAGTCCCTTGCTCATTGCACCATCAGGATTCAAGCAAGCCGGGCCGAAGACGGCTGTAATGCCAGAAACCGGTCCCTGGAAGCTTGTTTCCTTCCCAGTGTAAGAATTGGCTTTTGTAGTCTGGTCTGCCCTGTTCCCATGATGCACTGGGCCAGGGACAGACTAATTTGCATACAGCCAGGTTCTGAAACTGGGATGGTGCAATGAGCTAAAAAACGGTGTTGGATCTAGCCCTGATCTCTTGACTGGGTGAGAGTATTCTGCTTAATTCAGAGACTCTGTCCCTCACCACCCCTTGTTGTAAATATTTTTGTCCACCCTAAGCGTGGAAGGGTATACTCAGACATGAGTCCCTTGCTCATTGCACCATCAGGATTCAAGCAAGCCGGGCCGAAGACGGCTGTAATGCCAGAAACCGGTCCCTGGAAGCTTGTTTCCTTCCCAGTGTAAGAATTGGCTTTTGTAGTCTGGTCTGCCCTGTTCCCATGATGCACTGGGCCAGGGACAGGCTAATTTGCATACAGCCAGGTTCTGAAACTGGGATGGTGCAATGAGCTAAAAAACGGTGTTGGATCTAGCCCTGATCTCTTGACTGGGTGAGAGTATTCTGCTTAATTCAGAGACTCTGTCCCTCACCACCCCTTGTTGTAAATATGGACCTATGTACATGGCATCACATAACACACTGTCGTATTACCTATAAGAAGGAAAAACAAGCACACAATAAGAATTTATACGCTGTGCCACTTGATCTAATGAAACAGCGTTTAGTAGAACCCCTACCCTGTTGTATCTCTCAGTAGAACGGAAAGGTACTTCATCAATAGCAAAAGGAACAAAGAGTAAATGTCGGGTTATCTTCACCCTGAATAAGCGAACACAGATACAGGCACTGTGTGTAGATGAGTTGTGTGATGTGTCTACTGTTCTTCCCAACCTTAAGTAATCCAGATCAAATGTTATCAAAGGACAAACGGTAATATGCTGTTGCGACCACAGCAATACTCCACTCTTGAATGATTTCCAATACAAACAAAGGACAATGCATCCACTAGGCAGTAAACGGCAATACGCGGTTTGGATCACCGCAGTACTCCGCTCCTATTTCCTGATACAATATTGTATATAGTCAACTGCTATACCGCAGGCGGCAATAATCGTTTGAGTCACCGCAACAGAATACACGCTGTAACCCGCTGTCACGTACATCAAGACTCAACGACCAAAAACGAAGAACAATATCTAGAGCGGTAAAATCCCACCGCAGATGGCAAAGAAAACAATGGACAGTATTTAAGCACAAGGACACAGCAATACGCGGTTGAGACCACCGCGGTATTCCGCTCCTGATTCCTCAGTACTCACGGGCGCTGAATGTTCATCGATGGAAGGCTCCCTCTCGAGCTCCAATTCCTTAACGCTTCCTCGTCCGAGGAAAAACCCAGGGAAACAACAACAGAATTACGCGCGACCTCTCGCGCTAATACAAGGCTTATATCACGTTCCTTCCTCCCAAGCATTATGGGAGATGTAGTTACTCCACTACATTAAGTCTTCTGCACGCTGAAACATGACAATGAGGACATGATAAGACTGGATACGGCCATCGTCTGTATCGTCGATGAGATTGTCGTCGTCGGGGTCGTAGACGTAGCTGTCGATGGACCGACCGTCGTCAACAGAACAACTGTCGTCAACGGGACCACCGTTGTCTACAAGGACGCCGCTGAAAAAGTTGTAGTCGTCGTCATTGTCGTCGACGACGAGCTCGACGGCGGTACAGCACTCGTTGTCACCGGGACCATCGTAGAATCCTTCGTCGGCTATGGATTTTTCTTCGAAGATGAGGAAGGAAAAACTTGTTTTGAAGATGGTTTTCTCTACAACGAAGACACAGAAATTAACGGCGTCGGCGGTACAAGCTTCTTTGAGACAGATATCTTCATGGAATGGATAGAAGAATATTTGCCTTTATTAAGGCTTTTTTCTCCAGTGGGAAATGGAAGATTTCCTTTTTGTGAGGTATTTTCTACCTCATGACGAGATTTCTTTGATGCCTTCTTTTTAGAAACCTCAGGAGATTCAAGAGATCTCTCTCTCTTTAGGTGTTTCTTTAAATGTCAACCAGGTAGAGCTCTCCTCATCCTCAGAGAGAACATCAGATTTTGCCTTAAGTTTTTGAAGCCAAATTAGTAGTCTTCCCTCCCTGTCCTTGAGGGTCTTAGTAGAAAAGGTTCTACCTGTCTTGCAATCTTTTACCTTATGTTGAGGGTAAAGGCAGTAGCTGCAGCTCTTATGCGGGTCTTCAGAATGCAGCCTTTATTTTCCACACAATCCACATGACCTGAAGAGACCTTTCTTAGAAGATTCAGACATGTTTGAAGAAAATGCTGGAGCAGAGCTTAGGGGAGACTCCCTTTCACATGACGTGCAGTAGAAAATCTGAGGAAACTAGCCTCTCTTGGGATTTTTCTAGAGGGTGCTATTGCCTGATTGGCAGTTGGTTGGATTTGGTTCTTTTTACAAAAGAAGGTGGATAGGCTATGGCACTGACTTTTCATTCCATGGTAGCCTATGGTAATTTTATCTACTGCTTTTATAGGTATACCATGGGACTCCCTCTACGACGACGGGGATGATTCAAGCAAGTGAATCTATGAAAGATCCAATACAGGATAATAATAATACAGTCTTTCTCCGTCCTTGTTCCCGAGACTGTTAAACAAGTTTATGCTCTTGCACTTGCATTATACCACAATCATGTAGACTGGGAAAAAGACTCACCACATCACATTATACCTATAAGGTCCATCCCGCAAGCGCAACAACAATATCCAATTAAGCATAAAGCTAACCGCCCAGTTAGAGAAATTCTAACACAACTAGAATATCAAGACATCATTGAGCCTTGTATCTCGCCAATGAACAATCCTTTGTTTTCAGTAGCAAAATCAGATCATTCATACCGTCTAGTCTTAGACTACAGACATTTAAATAGTCATACATGCATATTTGTAGTACAAAATTTACACAGTGCAACACTAACGATCAACATAGTCTGCATAAAATACAAAGCCACTTTCAACATTTCAAATGGCTTTTTCTGCCAAAACTTAGCAGCTGAAAACAGTGATCTAGCCACATTCACCCCGTTAGGGAGCCAAAAACAACTGTTGACTCCCTCAGAGGTATAAAAACATCGATGGTCTGGCCTCTGCCAGAGTAACATAAATTTTACATGAAATTGACTCAGATGCACTGTTCTATGTCAATGACATATACCTTACGGATGAAGACTTAAAAACACTTCTAGCCAGAGCAGATCTCATTTTTTTGGGCTTTGCCTTTCAAGGCTACAAATTCAACTTTCAAAAACGCAAATATTGTCCATCTCAGTATCCTGTTCTTGGGATACGAGTTCTCAAATGAAGGCAAAGGCTTAGTATCACATTTCCTAGAAAAATGTGCACTCCAACAACCATCAAATACAATTAAGAAGCTACAATCACTTTTGGACTTTCTCAACTTTGGTAGAACATACATACCAGATTATGCACAACGGGTAAAAACAATTTATGAATTAATTCATCCAGACTTTTCAAGCATACATTGGACACAAGAACATACACAGATCCTGAGAACACTGGAAACAGACATGCTTGCATCTCAACACTTACACACACGTCAAAGCCACAAATGAGTTGATGCACAAATTGCAGGAGCCTCGGGCTACAGGTCACTTTCAATGAAGGTGATACTAAAACAATTGCATATAAATCATATTCACAAAGACCAGCGTTTCAACGTGAAAGACTTACATCCAAGATGGATGCAGTGCACGACCTCCTTAACAACTACTAATGTAGACTTTATCTTTGACTGCACACTACAACCACAAGAATTCCTCCAATATGAACAATAATACCCTGTGCCCAGAGGCATTCTGCCTCTCGACAAGTGTTAGAAATGGGGGTCTCTAGTTGGCAGAGGTGGGTACCTTTGTCTAAATAGGGACCCTGGCTTCTAGTCAAGGTAAGGGGAATAACACTTTAGATAGTCCCTGCTCACCCCCTGGGTAGCTTGGCACGAGCAGACAGTTTTATCCCAAATGCAATGTGTAAAGAATTTGAACTCAAAACACACAGTAATACAGTGATAACACCACAAATGGACAACACACCAGTTTAGAAAAATAAAGTATTTTTATCTAAACTCAAAAAGACCAAAACACATGTAATGAGAATGACTTTAAAAAGGTTTCTAGCGACTGGGTCCATAGAAAACTATGGATGCGTGATTTCTCACAAAGTACATGAACATGCGTCAAAATTCACAAGCTCAAACAGTCACAATGATGGTAAGCGTTCAGAAACAGAGATGCGTCAGTTCCTGAGACTATGGGGAGGCGATTCAACACTTCTGCTGCACGCAGGAGAAACTATGCGTTGAATCCGGTCTGTAGGGGGAAGTGATGCGTCGACTCCAAGACGAATCTGGTCCGCGGGTGATGCGTAGGGAAAACTTGCCGCACAGGTACTATGCGTGGAAATCCGGGATGCGCCGGCGATCGATTTGGCAGTGTTGAGTGGCGCAGCATTGGTTTCTTCAGCCACGACCCTCATGATCGGTTCTTGCAGCTGCGACAGGCGGTGCGTCGGTTCGGAGGTGGTGTGGTGATGCATGGAGATTCTTCTCGCACAGCGGTGCTGCGTCAGAAAAACAGCCACAAGAAGAGCGATGCGTCTATTTCTTCAGTTCTTTAGGTTTCTTCCAGCTCTCAGCAACAAGCCCAACCTCCAGAGTACCAGAACTGGAACAGGTAACTCCTGGCAGGTCAGAACTCTCAGCAGCAGAGTTCAGGGGAGCTGGGGGGTGAAGTCTTTGTGTCCCTGAGACTTCAGAACAGGAGGCCAGCAAAACACAGACCCTTGGAGATCTTCAAGCAGGTTCAACGCAAAGTTTCAGTCTTTGTCCTCTCCTTGGCAGAAACAGCAACTGCAGGCCAACCCCACACAGCACACAGCAAAGAGGAAGTACTCCTCATCACAGCTCTTCAGCTCTTCTCCTTGGCAGAGGTTCCTCTTGAGTCCAGAAGTAATCTAAAGTTCTGGGGTTTAAGGTCTACTACTTATACCCCATTTTCTCTTTGTGCAAGGGTTTCTGAGCCCAGTCCAAACCAGTTCTGTCCTCACAGAGGGTGGAGACAACATTGTGCAAGGGAGACAGGCCCTATTCAGGTGCAAGGAAATCTCCTCCTACTACTCTAAATTCAGTCAAGGTCTATTCAGCTCAGCTCTGGGTCATATAGGAAGGGCCAGGCACACCTCAAACCCCCCCCCACCCAGTGGCGGACTACAGTGAATGCACATTACCAGCCCCTGTCACTCCAGAACCAGACAGTTAATACACAAACATGCAGAGGCACACAGAATGGTTAAATAAGAAAATACCTACTTTCTAAAAGTGGCATTTTCAAACACACAATTTAAAAACCATCTTTACTAAAAGATGTGTTATTAAATTCTGAGTTCAGTGTGCCTAAACTTTATTTCTCTGTCTTGTCTCAATGGGAAGTTATACTTGTGATATGTTACAAAGTATTTACCATTCTATCCTATGGGACAGATAGCCTTTTAGTAGTGAACAACGAAACTGGCAGTACACCAGTACATTTTCTACCTTTCACATACACTGCACCCTGCCCAGGGGGTACCTTGAGCCTACCATAGGGCTTTCTTACATGTAAGAAAAGGGAAGGTTAGGGACTGGCAAGTGGGTGCACTTGCCAGGTTGACATGGCAGTTAACAAACTGTGCATAGACACTGCAGTGGCAGGTCTGAGATAACTTTTCAGGGCTACTCATGTGGGTGGCACAATCAGTACTGCAGATCCACTTGTAACGTTTGATTTACAGGCCCTGGCACACACAGTGCACTGTACTAGGTACTTATCAGTAAATCAATTAGCCAATCATGGAAACACCAATCCATAAACACAATTTATACAGAGAGCATATGCACTTTAGCACTTATCAGCAGTGGTAAAGTGCCCAGAGTCCTATAGCCAATAGATACAGGTCAAGAAATAAATGGGAGGAATGAAAAAAAGTTTAGGGATAACCCTTCAAAAAGGGCCAAGTCCAACAACAAGTATGACTTAATTGCCTAAACTGATGGTTCAGTCCAGCCCGCTGTTGGACCTAAACAGCAATATTCCACCTCTTGCACAGCTATACGTCGAGTCATGAGGATTGTTAAATTCCACCTTCCAAAAACGTTTACACAATGGCTGAACTCAAATCTCTAATTCTGGCACAAAAAAATACTGATCCTGAATTCCCCACACTGCCAAAGTTCTTTCAAGTTTTTTTTGCTTATGTGCGGCACTGAATGGTCTCTGTGCACTGAAGCTAAGGACATGTGCATCAAACATGTGACAACTGGCTAAGCAAGCGAATGAGCAACCTGAAACACTAGTATTTACCAGAAGTGAGATTACAAAACCTTTAACCCAAAATGACACCACAGGTTTGACTAATTGTCTGACCCTTACCCCCTCAGTAGCCACCTACTGATAATTCAATAAGGTAAGGAAGGACCAGGCAGAGATACTACAGAAAGTTAACAGCTCACTTAGTATGTATTATATTGCAATGATATTTATGTAGTACGTACTACATCTAACAAGGTGCTGAAGCGATTTACGTCAGGCAGCACACTGCTCTGCAACCCAAAGTAAGTGGTTAATCTAGTGGCCACAGGTTATTGTTGGCATTGAGATTAGTCTTGTGCTCTAAAGGAGACTATTCCATACATTTAGTCCAGTGTCTGTGAGATGGATTAAAATTAGTATTACTTACGTGCGAATATTTGTGGGGAGTATGCTCTTGCAGAAGGTGGGTGGGATTAGTAGATGAGCTAGAGCAGATTAGATATTGCTAGGTTGCAGGGCATGACTTTAAGAAGGAGAGGTTGTTCTCTTTAAGGTGAAGTGTGGGCAGGTTGCACAAATACAATAACAGAGATTATCGCAAATGTGCACATGATTTAGAGTAGACTGTAATCAGAGAGGAGGTATGAAGAGGTTGTAAAGCAAGCAAAAGTTCATTCAAACAAAAAAGGAGAGCAGATAATCAGAGGTTTTAAGCCAAGGTCAAGAATTGTATGTTCCAATTGAGGAATTTGCATTTCCTTTGATCCTCTAACTGTTGTCTTTCCATCTCTTAAGTACTGCTTTTAGCCTCTGAAGATGTCTCCGGTCTGAATGTCAATATCATTGCTAACATTCAGCACTCTTGTGAGGTTTTCCATAACACTCGGCAAAGCACTATGCTACGCTCGCGTAGATTGCGAAGTTTGCGCAACTTCGTACTACACGAACTGCACATAGCACAGTGCGAACATGCGTAGCATAGCGTAGTGCAACGGTCATTTTTTGCTTGCTCGCGGTCCTCAACGTCAAGTTGGCGACCGCGTGCAAGCAAAATGACATCCTGGTGAGACTTTTCCCTCGTTCACGATCAGCAACATCAAGTTGCTGATCGCGAGTGTGGAAAATAAACCTCCCAGCCAGATTCTCAACGGGGGGAGGTCTGTTTTCTCATTGCTAGTGGTCGCGTATGCTCGCGACCGCTCGTGATGAGAAACTACCAGTCCGCGTTGAGAAAGCTGCCGCTCGAGTAAAGATCTCCTCGAGCGGCAGAAAACTACAGCTCGCACTGTGCAAGATGCCGTTTTCAATGATTGCACAGTGCCGGATGCTTGTCTGCACTGTGCAATGATTGAAAACGGCATCTTGCACAGTGCGAACAGGGTACTACACAGTTCGTGTAGTGCTACACGTAGTTCGCGAAGTGCACTTCGCGTAGCTATGCGTAGCGCTACTTCGCGAACTACGCCCAGCCCTAGTTTTACAGCACTTCGTCAATGAAGTTGTACAAATGTTTGTCAACTAAGGACAGACATCCAAAAGCTCAGACCCTTGGACCTTACTTTGATAGTTGAGGCGCTGTGCTACTCCACTTTTTTCAGCTGCAGAAATCGACAGTCTATATATATGAAAAGTACAACTGGTTGTTTTGCTGATTCAGTGGTTATTATTGAGGACATCCATGTGAATGGGAGATTAACTTCTCAATTATTTTGGCCAAATATTTAAGAGAATGCATTGATATCTTAAAGGCCCCAGGTGACTGACTGATGTTAAACTGTATTTGTCTGAGGTCAAGATAAGCTACCACTGTGAAAAGATTGCAGTTTGTCGAGGATATCATTCAGCACACACAAGAATATGATGGGTAGAATGTCAATCAAGTTGTAGCGCTTGAACTGTTTTGTAAGTTAATAGTGTTCCTGTCTCAGTCTCAAATTGTGACCCCATTGTTGCAATGGAGGAAATTAGACAAAAAAATGCTAAATTGGCATGTGCTGTGCAACTCTAATGTATGTATGTCGGTTGTTTTAGGCTTGAATGACTATTCATTGGCACTTACGTAGACTGATGCATCTATTTAGCGGCCACAATGGATTAGTTCTAAGGCAATAACATACCCATGCTTTTTTAATTTTAGACAGCGTATCCATACTTTTATGTTAAAAAATAACTGTCCCTGAATAGTTATTGCTGACCTTGAGGTGCTCAAGGTCCCTTACTTTTTTATGTACTTCAACCACTGCATCTAGGTCATGTTGGTGATGACTTCCATCATTTGCATTGGACTCTGTAGTCGTGTTCAGGCTTTTTACGTCCTTCTACACCAGAGAGATGGTGAAGATCTCAGCATTACTATCATTTGAGAACGAGGAGAACTCTTTAGTTTCTTCTTTCACCATTTTGTGCATTTAGATGTGCCTGTTTAGGCTTGGCCCCAATCAAGACAATGTCAAGCTGAATGTTTGACAAATCCTGGCAAGGTGGTTTACTTCACCACACAAAGAGACTCATGACACCTGAATGCGCAAGATCCATGATAGGTAACTCACTCCCACAATACTCACATTCAGACTTTGCTTGCCCAATGTCCTAACTATCTTCTTCTTTGCACCAGTCATTATAGATATGTGATGATTTCAACTGAATTTAGTCTTTAGTGCTCAAGAGTTCTTTCTCTGTAGCCAGAGAAGACAGATTGAATATGTGTTGCACCAACAATGGAGAAGGTGTAACCTCCCCACAGGGCAGACATGCTATAGAGAGTTATACCTTGCTCAGGGGTGTAGCTTCCATAGGTGTAGCAAGTGTAGTTCACCGGGCCCAGAGGCTCCAGGAACCCCGATTATTTCTATATTTCACAGTTCAAACATTGGCTAGGGGTTTAGTATCCTTCCTTTAACTATGGTAGGATCCATGACACACTAGCTTGCCTTTTAAATAAAACAGATTTTGTCAAAATAGCACATATGATGCAAACCTCTGAATCCCAGAGACAGCTGCCGCATGTAAGATACACAAATTTTGACTTTCACCATTTTGCATAGTTAAGGACAGGAGAATATGAAAGGCAATACAGAAAAATCAAATCCTGCAAACAACCAACTTTCCCACCTCCCTCACCATCCCCCAGCGCACCTTCTCCATATTCCGAAACAACATATTACTGACCCAAGCTGCCATCAATCTACACCAGAGCTCAACATCCACAATACCATTGTCTACTGAGGAATCGCAGGCCACACATAAGGGAGTGCAAGGGACGGGAGAGGCCAACCAGTTACTCTGGGTCACGACCCCGGTCCCCCCGCGCTGGCTCCAGCTACAGGCCACGATAGTCCGCCCAGCGCATCCACATCTTACAGTGCTTCCTAGGACACCCTCTAGCCTCAAAAATGGGGAGCTTGAGGCCCATACTAAAGTCAAGACCATTTTCCAAATCGAGACCAAGGGTGCAACCACCGCCTTCCAGGCTCTAGCTATATCTCTCTTCGCTATGCTAAATCGTAGGAGCATTAGATGTCGCTTATAGATGTTGCCCCCAATTCCTTCCATCACATGAAGAACTATTTTTGGTGAGTGAAGAAGCACCCACCCCAGAACTTCAGAGAGACAGGCCAGTACCCCTCCTCCAGAAGCGTGCTAGCGCTGTGCAGTGCCATATAGTATGTATCAGGGTCCCCTCTTCATGCCCACAGCGGAGACATCCCAGGGAAGCCACCAAGCCCGCCCTCCAGAGACTAACCCTGGTAAAATAAACCCAGTGGAGGTATTTAAATTGGATAAGCCGCAGGCGCACTGCAATGGCTGCCCCACATGGGGAAGCCAAAGCTTCTGTCCAGTCCTCGTCTTCCATCTGGCCCACATCTCCCTCCCAGGCCTCCCTCAGACGCTGCAATGAGGGGGAACAGTGCGTAACCAGAGACTGATAGATTTTGGAGATTTTGTGGTCTAGGAGATCCCCCATAAAAACCTTAGCTTCCACCGGACTAAACTCCGGCAGTGAGTCCAGACACTCAAGCTGGGAGCGATGGCATGGCGAAATTGTAAATGTTTAAAAAACGGAGTCTTTGGCATCTGAAAAGCCATCTGGATGTCTTAAAAGGATTTCAACACTGTGCCACTCATAACGTCCCCTAGGGTAGATATCCCGATGTTATCCCAATCGTGAAACCCGGAGAGAATCAGCAACTGCGGAAAATGGCCATTGTGCCATAATGGGGTCTCCCTAGTCAGTCTATTCCACCAGCCCATCTTTCGCAATGCCTGCCGCCAAATCTGAAACACAATCCATGTGGCCGACAGAAGGAAATGCCTCAAAGAAGCAGAGTAAAGAATAATATGTAGAGAGTGGTCGCTGATACAGCGCCGCTCCACAGCGTACGCTGGATCTGCCCTGTCTCCATACCACCACTCGTTTAAAACAAGGAGATGAAATGCAACATAATAGGACAAGATATCGGAGGGTGCCAGCCCCCCGCTATACGTAGATAGGAAGCACGTCCGGACCGCCACCCTTACTGCTCCACCCTTCAAAAGGAACTATCCCAGAACTGAATTCACCTGCCGGAACCACAATGGGGGAACCGGATAGGGATGGTTTTGTAGTTGATACAATAGTCGCGGGAGCAACACCATCTTAAAAATGGCTAACCGGTCGTAGATGGACAGGGGCATGTGGGACCAGGTCTTAATGTCCTCATGCATCCGCTCCCATACAGGTGCAAGATTACACACCCAGGCTGTGGCGGGAGAATCAGACAAGTACACCCCCAAATATGCCATGCCCCCTTGTACCACTTGTATAGACGACGCCCAAGAACCGAGCTCACCCCGACTCCCCAACACCCACAGAGTGGATTTCCGAGGGTTCATACATAAACCAGACGTTTCCCCAAAGATCTACATGATATGCAACAACCGAGGGCCCGTTCGTTCCAGATTGGTAAAAAAGAACAAAACATCGTCAGCATAAAGAGGGATGCAATCGGACAGTCCATGTGCCCATTCAAACCTAGACACTTGAGCATTCATCCGCACGCAAGCAGCCAAGGGTTCCATTGCCAACGAGAAAAGATGTGGTGATAGTGGACACCCATGTCTGGTGCCCCACCCAATAAAGAATTTACAACAAGGGGTGGTGATGGACAGAGTCTCTGAATTAAGCAGAGTACTCTCACCCAGTCAAGAGATCAGGGCTAGATCCAACACCATTTTTTAGCTCATTGCACCATCCCAGTTTCAGAACCTGGCTGTATGCAAATTAGTCTGTCCCTGGCCCAGTGCATCATGGGAACAGGGCAGACCAGACTACAAAAGCCAATTCTTACACTGGGAAGGAAACAAGCTTCCGGGGACCGGTTTCTGCCATTTCAGGCATCTTCGGCCCGGCTTGCTTGAATCCTGATGGTGCAATGAGCAAGGGACTCACATCTGAGTATACCCTTCCACGCTTAGGGTGGACAAAATAATTTACAACAAGGGGTGGTGATGGACAGAGTCTCTGAATTAAGCAGAGTACTCTCACCCAGTCAAGAGATCAGGGCTAGATCCACCACCCAATAAAGAATGCAGAAGAGACGAAGCCCGCCACTCGCACCGAGGCCGTCAAGTCAGTATATAACAGGGTGAGATAGGACAAGAAACAAAATTCAGCCGCCGTAGGAGCGCAAATAAATAGACCCAAATCAAGGAATCGAACGCCCTGTCCATATCCGCTAACAGAAGCGCAGCCCGTTCCCCCAGTCCCTGGATCGTCGAGACTGCCACATGCGCCTGCCTAATATTGTGGCGGGTTGCACGCTGGGGCATAAACCCAGCTTGGTTCGGGTGTACCAGCAAGGCTATATGAGGTCGGAGGCGGTTCGCCGAAGTTTTAGCTAATATCTTGGCCTCCACGTTCATGAGGGAGATAGGGCGATACGAGGCGTGATGTTCCGGCGGTCTACCCGGCTTATGAAAAACTATTATCTCTGCATGTCGCCAGTTGCTGGGCAGACACCCCCGGTCCCTGGCCTTCTCGACCACCCTGCGGTAGTGGGGTCCCAACTGCACAAAATATTTTTTTAAGAATTTGCATGGAAAGTCATTAGGGCCTGTGGGCTTGTAGTGTAGTTCATATATTCCCAATAGGCTCTGTGCATTGGAATAATATATCCTATAGATGTGACGTAGGACTCATGTCGACTAGGTCTCTATCAAAATATATTAGACTTAATTGTGAGTGCCAGCTAGCTCAGAGGTCACTAGAAACTTTCTCGAATTCACAAGAAGGGATTTAGTTTCTGACAACCGCATAAACATGACAACTTTGTTACCCCAAGATAAAACTGATCTTCAGAGTCGTGAAAACAATAGATAGATATTTCACTCAGTCAATCGTGCATGCTTCATCTCACCAAAGGTGCAGAGGAATAGATAGACGGGCGTTTAAAAGGATTTATTGAACAGTCTTCTTTCTCAAGCATAAGAAATGAACTGCTACAATCGTAAAACTGGTTGCAAAATATAATGCATACAGTAAAAAGAGTAGAATAAAATAATACTGTAAGAGCATTGCATGGTTCCTAAACCATAGGTAAGTACATACATAAGTAACAGAGGCTAAAAGTACTCAACTGGTGCTTCTAAAATACGCCTACCCCGATGTACCTAACCTAAGCTTAGTACGAGGGAAGAAGTAAGTGAGGTGTAGCATAAATGTACTATTCTTTGCCAAGAATCTGTCCAAGATTTCTCTTAGGGTCTAATCAGCTCTGTACCTTGATTTGGAATGAAGAAGGTCAGACTCAGGACTCGATTTCCCAACAACCCGCAAGGGTAGCTTGGAAACACTGGAGCTGGATTTCTCGGCAGGAGAAAAGACAGCGTCTCTCTCAGTGCGTCTGCTGGAGGGTCCGCTTCCTTCGGCACTTGCAGTAGCAGGGCGCGTCGGGCAATTAGATAGTCGAACTGCTCCAAACCACCGTGTGCTTGCTATGGCAAGTGTGGGCATATTTATACCTTGAAGGTGCCGAGATTGACGTAAAGGTGGACATAATAACGTCATCAAAGAGTCTCAGTTCTTTGAAAACTCTGTGAGTTCTTGGACAAGTCAGTATTCGAGCAAGGGGAAGTCCCTAGCTACTGAAGCAGAGTTTTCCAAGAAATCGGTGTGGATTTTCAGAACTAGTGGAAGTAGCCCTGCCGTATTTGGACTGCATGAGCTATGTCTAAATACGGTTATGATTCTTATACCTATATCGGGAAAATTACAATAGGGTCCTAAAATGTTACACTGTTGTGTTTCTATCTAGGACCCTAATTCGATATTCCCGATTTATGCCCTTATGTGGCTATAATACATAATATCCTTATAAAGGCATAAGAATCATATCCATATTTAGTAATAGCCCATGCAGTCCAAATACGGCAAGGCTACTCCCCTAGACTCCTAGAAAGTACAACGCGTTCTTTAAACAAACCAAACCTCCAGCAGCCCGGGAAATCCCCCTGCTCTTGTTTTGATTTGCACAAGAACTCCTAGAGTCAGAAAGAACTGTTAGTTCTTGGTGACGTCTTATGTCCAACCTTACATCAAACCCGGCACCTTTCAGGTATGAATATACCAACATTGCCTTAAGCAAACACACGGTGGTTTGGAGCAGAGCGGCCATCTACTTGCCCGGGAGCCCAGCTGATGCGAGAGCCCACGGACGCCGCCCCTCGCTTTTGAAGCACTGAGAAAGACGATGTCTTTTTCTCCAGCCGAGAAAATCCAGCTCCGGTGTTACCAGCCGCCCTTGCGGGTTGCTGGGATATCGAGTCCTGAGAGAGATACCAGACCTCCTACATTCTATTACCAAGGTACGGAGCTGACTAAACCCTTGAGAGAATTCTTGATTCAGATCCTTGGCAAAACCAACTTAACTTAAACTGCTACTTACTTACTCCTTCCCACGTATTAGGTTTAGGTCAGGTACACCGGGGTAGGCGTAGATTAGAAGCACCAGTTGAGTACGTTAGTCAATGTTTTTATGTATGTATATATTTTATCAATTTTAAAGTATCATATGGCTAAGAAACCATATCAATGCTTTTACAGTATTATTTCATAATACTTCTTTTACTGTACGCACTTTACTTCATGATAAGTATTGCAATTTTGGCAATTCATTTCTCTTGCATGAGAAAGAAGACTGCTCAATAAATAACACCTTTTATTGAAAACGCCCGTCTCTCTATTTCTCTGCACTCTGCTGAAACTAAGTATGCACGATTGACTGAGCGAAATAGTTGTCTATTGTTTTCACACGACTCTAGAGATACACTCTTTATTCTGAGGGAGCAAAGTTGTCATATTTATGGTTGTCAGAAGCTAATCCCTTCTTGTCTATCCAGGGAAGTTAAACTCCTCCTTGTTTATTCGAGAAAGTTTCTAGTGACCTCTGAGCTAGCTGGCAAAACTAATTAAGTCTAATATAGTCAGTAGAGACCTAGTCGACCTCCGTCCTACGTCTAAACTGCTGTTTATATTATTCCAATGCGCAGAGCCTATTGGGATTATAGGAACTACACTACATGGCGCCCAACGTTTGATAAGGCGATAATCTAACGCAAGACATTAGAGTAACTCAGTCGTGCTTTTTCACACAGACCCTTTTCCTGTAAAAACTCCAAAAGACGTCTGGAGTGGGTAAAAGGTTAAAATCCGCCGGAACTTAGTAGGAAGAGATTCCTATGTATAGTTTTTGGTTTAGTCAACGTTGAAGGATACAGTGTTCCAAAATATTGTGCACCTAATCTTTGTTTCCCTTGAAACTTGATCTGCAACAAAAAGCTTTCTGTCAGTAAAAATGGTAGAAAGTGAAGACGAAAGGGAGGCAGCTAGAATAGCAGCTCAACTCCTAGCGGATAACACAAGTCTCCAAGAAAATGACCCAAATGCTATAATCATTCCGGTAAATGTAAGGAAAACTCTAACTCTTAAATTTATAGAAAATGGACTAACACCAAGAGGTGGTACAGTCATATTCGTGGTAAAGGCCCCATGAATATCGGCAGACAGAGGTATTCTATTCATGGATAAACTTTCCAGCAGCAAACGTTGTAACACACAAATTCCACTATTACAAAATAGAGGAACCTCCGGATGAATACACTCCTTTCGAGGACGTTGAAATCCCACTAACTTACCAAGAGCACCTGCTCTGGTTTAAAGGCGCCCTAAAATATCAAAATCACATCACCAGGCTCGGTCCACTAGGTAGACCAGGAGCCACATGGCCGGTTCTAGCCAGCTACACACCACATCCAGACATTGAAAAAATGTCAGACAGGGAGCTCTTAGCTCAACTAAAACTGTTAATTAAAATACACAGACAATTGGTCCAATATGTCATGAGGACTTCAACAGTCCAACCGGCAATACAAATTCCAGAGACCACCCCTCACCAGGGGAACACAAATAAAATCACACCACAAAATATACAATCAGCCATTGGCAAAGTACCTACAAAACGGGAACAAATTCCATTCGGGTTAGCTCAAAAAATCACTCAAATAGAGGCAGTATTTCCTGATACTACGCCTACTGAGAAACACAGAATTCTGACTATCTGTCTTCCAATGGGGATCGCACCACATGTGGAGGACTGTGACACTTGGGGCACAGTCTTTGCTTCGATTTACACAAAAACACATGGTGTTCCGTCCATGGCGGTTATACCAGACGTACTAGGACAGATTCAAAATGAATACGGTCCAGAACCTGCTTTAACTCTGGGTATGAAATTACTGAAAGACTTCCAACAGGTCTCGGCTATATTATTAGCCAACATAAAAGGAGAAGCAGCATCTGTGGCGATCCGCCAGAGATTGAAAGAAACAGATATAGCAGACCAACCATTTGAACTTGCCAGAATCATAGAAAAATCCTATGAAGAACTAGGTAGAGATAGTTTGGGAGGGAAACCAGTAAAACCCCAACTAACTGAAAATCCTGAAAAAACATTTATTAAAAATAATCTAAATACTCCAAAAAAGAGTTGGGATGGAAATAAACAATCCACTCCCAAAGAAAAACGATTCCAGTCCAGAGGAAGGTCTCCTCAATGGAGAAATAGATCTCCAGAACGAGGTGACAAGTCTCCCCAGAGGGAGCCCTCAGAGAAAAGATACAACCTTAGAGATAGGGATAAATTGAGAAAACCTGATAGATATCAAGATATTGATATACGTTCCTCTCGATCTTTTCAGACTTCCTCACAGAAATCGGAAAGAAGAGGACGGTCAGAACACAAATAATAGCACGTCAAATCCAAAGACAAGGAACCTGATCATCAAAGTAAAAAATTACAATTTCCAAGAAAGAAGGTAGCTAGTATTAAAATAATAAAACATGCCGAGGATACTGAGGGCACAACTGAAAAACAGAGAGTGGGCCCAGACAATGCTAGACAGCGCAGCAGAAGTGACAATAGCTCGCAAGATCTTGATGAATCTTCTGGAGACAGTGGACATGAATGAATACATTCAAGTGGAAACTGCAGACACCAGAGTTAGCAAACCCCATAAATTATACGAAATAACATTACATATAGAGGGGGACAAGACTAGGAAAGTAAGGGGTCTCTTTTGGGATAACCTTTTGAAAGGCTATGACATCCTGTTAGCTGAGAAAGACTGGCCACCAGAGTTTGTCAGGGAGTGCCCTCATGGCGAAGAAATGATTATGCCTGCCTTCTCAAATCACATTCCAATTCATAAAAAATATACATTTGCAAGAAAATGAGCAGTGGCCCAAGCTCCTGCATTATATAAAAATCATGTAGGATGGGATGAGGATTCTCCTCTTCACAAAATCCAGTTAAAAAATCAACCCACTGCACAAAGGCAGTACCCAGTTAAGCAAGAAGCTAAAAAGAAAGTCAGGGAGATATTAGATCGACTTGAATATCAGGGGGTGATTGAAACATGCACCTCACAAATGAACAATCCTTTGTTTCCTGTCTCCAAGCCAGATGATTCATATCGTCTAGTTTTGGGCTACAGACACCTTAACTCATGTTGCAAAACATTTGCAGTACAAAACTCACACAGTGCAGCACTAATGAATAACATCGTGCGCAAAAAATATAAAACGACATTAGACATACCAAATGGCTTCTTTTGTCAAAACATTGCACCTGAAAGCAGGTATTTGACCGCTTTCTCAATAATGGGGTCCTAAAAACACTTCTGTCGACTCCCACAGGGATTCAAGAATAGCCCAGGAGTAACAGAGTTACTACAAATATATGATGATGAGGCATTATCTTATGTCGATGACATCTATCTCACAGATGATGACCTGGAGACACACTTGAAAAGAGTGAACACCACAATACTTGGGTTTGCAGCTGAGGGTTACAAATTCAACTTTAAAAAGTCACGAATTGCCCATCTAACTGTCCTATTTTTAGGATATGAATTATCAAGTGAAGGCAAAAGCCTAGCAGACAACTTCTTAGAGAAGTGTGCTGTACTCCAAGCACCAACAACGCTGAAGAACTTACAATCAATACTAGGTTTCCTGAATTTCGGAAGAACATACATTCTAAATTATGCGGAGAGAGTTAAACCTCTCTATGAATTAATAAAACCTGATGTCAAACCAATAAATTGGACTCAGAAACACACAGAAATTTTAAGATCATTGCAAACAGACATGTTACCTACAACAAAATTACAAACTCACGAAAACATACGCAACCTTGAAATAAGATCTTTAAAGATGGCGCTTGAAAATGCCGATCGCGAATTCCCCACACTAATAGTGTGCGATTCGCATTTCTGCGTAAAATCTTACAATAATGACATGCAGACCTGGATGCAAAACGGTTAAAAAGATGACACAGGTGCCACAATAAAGCATAAAAAGCTTTGGGAACAAGTAGTTCTTTTGCAGAAAGAACTACAAAAGACTCACGTGATACATACACTGAGTCATCAACGTGATGGCGTTCACGTTGCAGGGAATTCATTGGCTAACAGAGCCACAGCGGAAGCGGTTCAACCGGCTTCCGTAGCCATGAAAAAGCGTTCTAAAAAATACATAGATGGAGAAACAATGCTGGCGGTAAAAGCGTCTTTAAAAGGCGACTATGCAGCATTACCTCTGAACTATCCACTCAGTTATACATACATAATTGATGCAAACTCCGTTCCTTTTGCTCAAATCCCTGGAGTGGGGATAGAGTAATTCCAAACACGAACAGGAGAGACTTTTTAATAGCAGACGCACACATGGGATTGGGTATAAGACACCAAGAGATCGTGAAATCTCTAAAAGAATTACAATCAGAATACTGGTGGCCGGGGATGAACTTGCAACATTACAAATTTGCAAAGGATTGTCCAGACTGCAATCGAGATCGCAGTCATGAACCGACCGGAGTATTGCCAGGACCCCTTTGTTAGAAATCATCAAGCTATCTATACGCAAAAATCCAGCAGGAGAAATGCGTCCCCATAAATATTAAGACTAGATTCACTTAAAATGCAGACACCAGCGCTCGGCTGACGCCAGAACTGTCGGCATATACGCAATTGGCATGCTACATTCTGACCAGTGTCCTGCGTTTAGCTCTCGAGTTTACAAAGAGGCCATGACCAGCATGGGCATTGCATTGCGGGATTCTTCTCCATTCCATCCTGAGGGAAATGCGGTAGTGGAAAGAAAAAACCGTGACATAAAGCAATCTATAACGGCGAGGGTATTAGGTTCGGGTGATGGGTGGGTCAAACATTTAACAAGTGTCCAACGTAGTCTTAACAATCTGCCAAGAAATTCTCTAAAAGGTCTCACTCCCTACGAACTATTGTTCGGTACTAGAATGCATATCCAGGACTTAGATAGTCACACTTCAGTGGTAGAAGAAAAATGCTTTGATATCAAAGACCGTTTGGCTGTTTTACAGGACTTAAATGAAACAAGAAGAAACCTGGGTAACATAAAGTTAAAACAACAACCAACAGCCACTGAAGAAAAACCACCTGTCCCAGCAAGACCTGTCTGTATTCCAAAGATTGGGGATCTGGTCAGAGAGAAGATCGCGGTGAAGAAGGAATTTGGGCCTTCTTACAGAAAAGCAGTAACTGTCTTAGCTGTCAGCGGAACAAGATCAATAGTACTACCGCCCCTTGCTGGTAAAAAGGAGAACCGAGTTGTATCCATCGACCTGTTAAAACCACAATCATGTGGCCAATAATAAGTAGTAGGCCCAGTGGACTCCCAAGAAATAGCAGAATACCAACATTTGCTACAATCGAAGAGGTTCAAACTGAGAGACTAATCACTTTTGATAAACCTGCAGTGAATAAAAAAGGACTATGCAACAAAGCCATGGAACTTGTGCCTCTTGAAACCCAAATTGCAACAGTTCGTCAAGAAACACCAGTCTACAACGATGCAGCCTCAGACTATGCTAGTGAAACAAAGAAAAATCCAAAAACAAATGAAAATCCGGAAGCAATTCCAACAATTGACAGAACTGCATCTGGCTACTTCATCAATTTCGATGACTTTTCGGAAGATCCAAGCGAGCATGAAGAAACGCCAGCAACAAAAACTTTCAAAGACAAAGTAACTGAACTCTTTCATCAACTCAAAGAAACATATTTGATTTCACCGTGGATTGAATTTTGGATTGTGTTAGGTGTACTTTTCCTCCTGCTTTGGCTCATCATGGTTCTATGTTTGGGAAAATTCATGGATGGAACATATAGTACAATGGACACAGCAAGTCAGAACATCAACTTGGTCCTAAAGCCTCACACATCCTCTCACATCACAAAAAGAGAACTGTCACCAGTGAACATCACAGCCAATCCAATACCCGGTGGGGTAGCATGGGACAAAACTGATTATGAAATCTATGGCCCGATTGAGCTCTTGAAATATCCACACCAATTTAAAGTTTCCTTAAGTGACTTTGTAAAACCAAGTACTTTCTCTGATGATTGGGACTTTGAAAATATTAATAATATGATGTCAGATTTAGTAATGTCAGCAAAATTTACAGAACATGATTATTTACAGGGTTCATCAAATTATGAAGAAATGTACTGCTATAATCACTTTGGTCATCACTATTTGCATAAATCTGCACAGCCTAGAAATGTTTTTATTTATAACCAATGGGAACATTGTGCAACACCGCCTAAAGGCAGCTCGAAAACATTTTATGAGAAATTCCCATACTTCTCAGGGTTTAACACAAGCGATGGAGAAACGTTTTATTTTAAAATGTTAAATAAGACAGGAATGAAAACAATGTTGACAAATACTAAATTGATTTATTCTGAAACATTTTATGAAAAAATGACTACATTTGGTTTTGAATTTTGGAAAAACAACATTGAAACAAAAACCATCTGGGGTACAAAAGAATGGCAGGTCCAAGGCCTAGAAGCATTGTTTAGAGCCTGCATGATCCCAGAACAATTAATATTCCTGAATGACACCATTCAGCAAACAACCTGTCTGGGCCTAGCCAAAATTAAAGACTTAAACAGACCGTCTATTCCGAAGCCCATACCTGATAGTAATAGCACTACAGATGTGGAGATAGACGTATCCCATATTTTTCACCAAAACAGAACAAATCCTGATTGGAAAAAATGGTTGATCTGGCCCACAGACACAAATAACTGTCAAGATAGATTTCTGAACAAAACACAGGGGTTTAAACAGACCAGGCCAGACCCTAGATACTCCCAGAAACAACATCCAGGGATAGTTACAACATACAGTGTAGGGAAGCTCTGCCTCGAATGGCTACAGAAATCCATACTGGCTGAAATTAAGCAACACTTGACTTTACTTAAAGATGGTGCTGACTTGCGTGATTTCATACTGGGACCACGCAAACAGCGTCAAAAACGTTTCATAGCGGCCGGTATATACGCTGCATACAACGAGGCTTGGAAAGAAACACAAATTGAAACAGCAGAAAAAATACGGGAAATTGATTGTATTTATTTGGAAAAATCACTTTCTGTTGTGGACAATGGGTTAACGACTCTGTCCTCCAGAATATATTCACTGGACAGTATCGTATCATCTGCTATTGATATAATAGAGCAGGACTTACTAATGTTGCAACATGGTCAGTCCCAATTACGTTCTATTGTACAGCTTGGCTGGACGTTGCAAAATCTGCGTTCAGGCTACGTGCCATGGCGTTTAATCAACGTAACATCATTATTCTCTATCTTTAACCTTACTGATAAACAAATCGGTTTGGCACAAAAAGGAGCAGACTATACGATTCTGAGCATTGAAAAACTTGAGAGATTACCATTAACAATGTCAAAAAGACCGGTCATTGAATGGATAATACACAGAATTATTACAATTCCGATAACTTTCCAGTTTAAATATTGCCAAGAGTATATACCAGCGGGCCAGTATGAAAGGTTAGGTAAAGGATACATCAAGTCAACATGGAAATGACCTTATACACACAAATGTTATAGTGAAAAGAAAAAAAGAGGTATTCCTTAGTGGTAACAATTGTAAAAAATCACTAAGTGGTACACTCCTGTATCAAGGTATTAACTTGCATGGAGCCTGCATAGGGTCTTCAAATAACCTTTCATGTCACCTGCACGGCACTCCTGCAAAACAGATAGAGCCATTTTTCAGACAGCTTTCCAACGGCAGCTACGTTCTAATAAGTGACCACAGTTGTTGTGGCATGGTGCCAGGAAAAGCCTATCTCGTGAGCGTTAGTTCCATGGTCACTTGCTGTATGCAAGTATTGTATCCAAACAGCAATCCAGACATGGAGGCGGCAATATGGCCTCGTTTGAATATCTCTTCTATTCGAATTGATACTTTAAGCAGAATGAAGTCTATTCTTTTACAGACAACTGTGCCTTTAACCTCGTCCAAAGAGACGTATGATCTGCAAGTTGCAAGGACAGCAGCAGAGATACATTCCCTATTATCAACAAATTGCCCCATACATTTCGTAGAAATGTTAAGCCAAATTTTAAACATGTCTGATACCAGTGGCATCGCACATGTATTTGAGACAATTTTTTCGGGACTTTGAAACAGTTCTGGGCATCTTTCCGAATTTTGTCCATTCTGTCTTCGGCGGTCTGCCTCTACTTTTGGGACTCGTAGCAGGAATTTTAGTTTTGATCCTTCTGCTCTGATATGGCAAGCCAAGCCACAGACAAAACTCCAGCAACGATGGGAGAAACGATCCCAGCTATACGCTACCGGGACCGCATCACTAAAGTCCTCGGATTTGCCCGGCTAAGAGATCTAAGCGCAACCTGGTTTCTTTCATTCAGACCTATCTGGCAAGATTGCATCTTACCTGTGCTTCGATGTCTGCTGTGCGGAGAAGAATGCATGTTGGACATCTGTCTTACACTACCATCAGCAGTACTAATGGATACAGATACCTTGCTAGGTCCGGTAACGACTCATGCATCGTGTTGTACCCAGCGGCTACCTATTCTGATGACGGCATTCGTTGAGACTTCACCATTACGATTAGGTGGCGGTGAAGTACGAGAGGAAAGCAGCACCCAACACGTACAACCTTCTGTGAGCATTGCTGATCCGGACATCCATGATAGCAATCATTCTCACATATGCACAATTTCAGCATTTTCGAACTTGGTCGAACTTTCACCTGATGTCGTAGACCAATTTTTTGCAACCCTGTCTGAAATTATGTTCTCCCCTGAACAAAAAGAATAACTTTATAAAACAATGAGCACACAGCGTTCCCTGAACTCTGAATTCGGCCTTCAGTTTTTGATAAACACAGCTACTGAAAAAAATTGGAACTATTTTTTCCCTTGCGAGCGAAAAATTTTTTTTTCCACTTCCAAAATATTTACCCTTTTCTTTGGCACAAAGTACTCTGCTTAAAGTAGAACTATTCTTAGAGAACAGAGCTTCTATTTTAGGAACTCTAGAGACAATATTTTACCTCAGCCTCTAGCACATGTACAGCATTTGTATAAATATGTGATGGAATGGTCTCGACCTTCTTTTCTGTATTCAGGGCCATTTCATGTGTAATTTTCGCAATTCATTCAGCTGAGAGATATATGCATTTTAACTGAATGATACCACTGCTTGAAAAGCGTACAGTACCAATACTCATTTTCGTGTATTTACCATATACCATTTCAAATGCGAATTATGTATTTTGGGGTGGGTTGGAAAACACACATGCATCGATATGTTTAATATTGCTTAGTTTTTAGTAATGATGGACATTAATTCGTGGAGTGGGTGTTGTGTTTCTATCTAGGACCCTAATTCGATATTCCCAATTCATTCCCTTACATGGCTATAATAAATAATATCCATATAAAGGCATAAGAATCATATCCATATTTAGTAATAGCCCATGCAGTCCAAATACGGCAAGGCTACTCCCCTAGACTCCTAGAAAGTACAACGCGTTCTTTAAACAAACCAAACCTCCAGCAGCCCGGGCAATCCCCCTGCTCTTGTTTTGATTTGCAAAAGAACTCCTAGAGTCAGAAAGAACTGTTTGTTCTTGGTGACGTCTTATGTCCAACCTTATGTCAAACCTGGCACCTTTCAGGTATAAATATACCAACGTTGCCTTAAGCAAACACACGGTGGTTTGGAGCAGAGCGGCTATCTACTTGCCCGAGAGCCCAGCTGATGCGAGTGTCCACGGACGCCGCCCCTCCCTTTTGACGCACTGAGAAAGAGGCTGTCTTTTTCTCCAGCCGAGAAAATCCAGCTCTGGTGTTTCCAGCCACCCTTGCGGGTTGCTGGGATATCGAGTCCTAAGAGAGAGATACCAGACCTCCTACATTCTATTACCAAGGTACGGAGCTGACTAAACCCTTGAGAGAATTCTTGATTCAGATCCTTGGCAAAACCAACTTAACTTAAACTGCTACTTACTTACTCCTTCCCACGTATTAGGCTTAGGTCAGGTACACCGGGGTAGGCGTAGACTAGAAGCACCAGTTGAGTACGTTAGTCAATGTTTTTATGTATGTATATATTTTATCCATTTTAAAGTATCATATGGCTAAGAAACCATATCAATGCTTTTACAGTATTATTTCATAATACTCCTTTTACTGTACACACTTTACTTCATGATAAGTATTGCAATTTTGGCAATTCATTTCTCTTGCATGAGAAGACTGCTCAATAAATACCACCTTTTATTGAAAACGCCCGTCTCTCTATTTCTCTGCACTCTGGTGAAACTAAGTATGCACGATTGACTGAGCGAAATAGTTGTCTATTGTTTTCACACGACTCTAGAGATACACTCTTTATTCTGAGGGAGCGAAGTTCTCATGTTTATGGTTGTCAGAAGCTAATCCCTTCTTGTCTATCCAGGGAAGTTAAACTCCTCCTTGTTTATTCGAGAACGTTTCTAGTGACCTCTGAGCTAGCTGGCAAAACTAGTTAAGTCTAATATAGTCAGTAGAGACCTAGTTGACCTCAGTCCTACGTCTAAACTGCTGTTTATATTATTCCAATGCGCAGAGCCTATTGGGAATATAGGAACTACACTACATGGCGCCCAACGTTTGGTAAGGCGATAATCTAACGCAAGACATTAGAGTAACTCAGTCGTGCTTTTTCAGACAGACCCTTTTTCCTGTAAAAACTCCAAAAGATGTCTGGAGTGGGTAAAAGGTTAAAATCCGCCGGAACTTAGTAGGAAGAGATTCCTATGTATAGTTTTTGGTTTAGTCAACGTTGAAGGATACAGTGTTCCAAAATATTGTGCACCTAATCTTTGTTTCCCTTGAAACTTGATCTGCAACAAAAAGCTTTCTGTCAGTAAAAATGGTAGAAAGTGAAGACGAAAGGGAGGCAGCTAGAATAGCAGCTCAACTCCTAGCGGATAACACAAGTCTCCAAGAAAATGACCCAAATGCTATAATCATTCCGGTAAATGTAAGGAAAACTCTAACTCTTAAATTTATAGAAAATGGACTAACACCAAGAGGTGGTACAGTCATATTCGTGGTAGAGGCCCCATGAATATCGGCAGACAGAGGTATTCTATTCATGGATAAACTTTCCAGCAGCAAACGTTGTAACACACGAATTCCACTATTACAAAATAGAGGAACCTCCGGATGAATACACTCCTTTCGAGGACGTTGAAATCCCACTAACTTACCAAGAGCACCTGCTCTGGTTTAAAGGCGCCCTAAAATATCAAAATCACATCACCAGGCTCGGTCCACTAGGTAGACCAGGAGCCACATGGCCGGTTCTAGCCAGCTACACACCACATCCAGACATTGAAAAAATGTCAGACAGGGAGCTCTTAGCTCAACTAAAACTGTTAATTAAAATACACAGACAATTGGTCCAATATGTCATGAGGACTTCAACAGTCCAACCGGCAATACAAATTCCAGAGACCACCCCTCACCAGGGGAACACAAATAAAATCACACCACAAAATATACAATCAGCCATTGGCAAAGTACCTACAAAACGGGAACAAATTCCATTCGGGTTAGCTCAAAAAATCACTCAAATAGAGGCAGTATTTCCTGATACTACGCCTACTGAGAAACACAGAATTCTGACTATCTGTCTTCCAATGGGGATCGCACCACATGTGGAGGACTGTGACACTTGGGGCACAGTCTTTGCTTCGATTTACACAAAAACACATGGTGTTCCGTCCATGGCGGTTATACCAGACGTACTAGGACAGATTCAAAATGAATACGGTCCAGAACCTGCTTTAACTCTGGGTATGAAATTACTGAAAGACTTCCAACAGGTCTCGGCTATATTATTAGCCAACATAAAAGGAGAAGCAGCATCTGTGGCGATCCGCCAGAGATTGAAAGAAACAGATATAGCAGACCAACCATTTGAACTTGCCAGAATCATAGAAAAATCCTATGAAGAACTAGGTAGAGATAGTTTGGGAGGGAAACCAGTAAAACCCCAACTAACTGAAAATCCTGAAAAAACATTTATTAAAAATAATCTAAATACTCCAAAAAAGAGTTGGGATGGAAATAAACAATCCACTCCCAAAGAAAAACGATTCCAGTCCAGAGGAAGGTCTCCTCAATGGAGAAATAGATCTCCAGAACGAGGTGACAAGTCTCCCCAGAGGGAGCCCTCAGAGAAAAGATACAACCTTAGAGATAGGGATAAATTGAGAAAACCTGATAGATATCAAGATATTGATATACGTCCCTCTCGATCTTTTCAGACTTCCTCACAGAAATCGGAAAGAAGAGGACGGTCAGAACACAAAGAAGAGCACGTCAAATCCAAAGACAAGGAACCTGATCATCAAAGTAAAAAATTACAATTTCCAAGAAAGAAGGTAGCTAGTATTAAAATAATAAAACATGCCGAGGATACTGAGGACACAACTGAAAAACAGAGAGTGGGCCCAGACAATGCTAGACAGCGCAGCAGAAGTGACAATAGCTCGCAAGATCTTGATGAATCTTCTAGAGACAGTGGACATGAATGAATACATTCAAGTGGAAACTGCAGACACCAGAGTTAGCAAACCCCATAAATTATACGAAATAACATTACATATAGAGGGGGACAAGACTAGGAAAGTAAGGGGTCTCTTTTGGGATAACCTTTTGAAAGGCTATGACATCCTGTTAGCTGAGAAAGACTGGCCACCAGAGTTTGTCAGGGAGTGCCCTCATGGCGAAGAAATGATTATGCCTGCCTTCTCAAATCACATTCCAATTCATAAAAAATATACATTTGCAAGAAAATGGGCAGTGGCCCAAGCTCCTGCATTATATAAAAATCATGTAGGATGGGATGAGGATTCTCCTCTTCACAAAATCCAGTTAAAAAATCAACCCACTGCACAAAGGCAGTACCCAGTTAAGCAAGAAGCTAAAAAGAAAGTCAGGGAGATATTAGATCGACTTGAATATCAGGGGGTGATTGAAACATGCACCTCACAAATGAACAATCCTTTGTTTCCTGTCTCCAAGCCAGATGATTCATATCGTCTAGTTTTGGGCTACAGACACCTTAACTCATGTTGCAAAACATTTGCAGTACAAAACTCACACAGTGCAGCACTAATGAATAACATCGTGCGCAAAAAATATAAAACGACATTAGACATACCAAATGGCTTCTTTTGTCAAAACATTGCACCTGAAAGCAGGTATTTGACCGCTTTCTCAATAATGGGGTCCTAAAAACACTTCTGTCGACTCCCACAGGGATTCAAGAATAGCCCAGGAGTAACAGAGTTACTACAAATATATGATGATGAGGCATTATCTTATGTCGATGACATCTATCTCACCGATGATGACCTGGAGACACACTTGAAAATAGTGAACACCATAATACTTGGGTTTGCAGCTGAGGGTTACAAATTCAACTTTAAAAAGTCACGAATTGCCCATCTAACTGTCCTATTTTTAGGATATGAATTATCAAGTGAAGGCAAAAGCCTAGCAGACAACTTCTTAGAGAAGTGTGCTGTACTCCAAGCACCAACAACGCTGAAGAACTTACAATCAATACTAGGTTTCCTGAATTTCGGAAGAACATACATTCTAAATTATGCGGAGAGAGTTAAACCTCTCTATGAATTAATAAAACCTGATGTCAAACCAATAAATTGGACTCAGAAACACACAGAAATTTTAAGATCATTGCAAACAGACATGTTACCTAAAACAAAATTACAAACTCACGAAAACATACGCAACCTTGTAATTCGAGTCATCCCAGGAAGATGCGGATTCACGTACCTAACCTCTAATGAGGGAGAAACGGTACCAATAGCTTACAAATCACATTTGTACACACAAGCTGAAATGAAATTCAGTTCTACTGAAAAAATTCTAACTGCGGTTCAAACTGCTGTAGCAAAAGAAAGAGCCCAAGCCCAAGGCAGAAGAATAACTGTTTTAAAAGCAGAATCAGCCCTTGAGGCATTAACAAGCCCACGCAATTTGAATGCTGTGGCATTAGATCCAAAGTGGATACAATGGGAAAATTCTCCTGCTGCAGAAGACGTGAATTACTATTTTGACCCGAAAATGAAAAAACTAGAAAATCTAGAATATGAAGAAGAATATCCTCTGCCAATCGAAATTCTGCTTCTCGAACAATACACATGTGTAATCTACATGGACAGATTTGCACAACACTACGATGTAGAGGAAAAATCCTACAACGCAGCGTGCGAGATTGTTAAAGGTCGCTGGCGCTTTGGTAAATTCAGACCATTAATTACCAAAACTGAATCACTCAGAAACTGTTCAGCTCAGCGAGCTGAAATAAGATCTTTAAAGATGGCGCTTGAAAATGCCGATCGCGAATTCCCCACACTAATAGTGTGCGATTCGCATTTCTGCGTAAAATCTTACAATAATGACATGCAGACCTGGATTCAAAATGGTTAAAAAGATGACACAGGTGCCACAATAAAGCATAAAAAGCTTTGGGAACAAGTAGTTCTTTTGCAGAAAGAACTACAAAAGATTCACGTGATACATACACTGAATCATCAACGTGATGGCGTTCACGTTGCAGGGAATTCATTGGCTAACAGAGCCACAGCGGAAGCGGTTCAACCGGCTTCCGTAGCCATGAAAAAGCGTTCTAAAAAATACATAGATGGAGAAACAATGCTGGCGGTAAAAGCGTCTTTAAAGGCGACTATGCAGCATTACCTCTGAACTATCCACTCAGTTATACATACATAATTGATGCAAACTCCGTTCCTTTTGCTCAAATCCCTGGAGTGGGGATAGAGTAATTCCAAACACGAACAGGAGAGACTTTTTAATAGCAGACGCACACATGGGATTGGGTATAAGACACCAAGAGACCGTGAAATCTCTAAAAGGATTACAATCAGAATACTGGTGGCCGGGAAGGAACTTGCAACATTACAAATTTGCAAAGGATTGTCCAGACTGCAATCGAGATCGCAGTCATGAACCGACCGGAGTATTGCCAGGACCCCTTTGTTAGAAATCATCAAGCTATCTATACGCAAAAATCCAGCAGGAGAAATGCGTCCCTATAAATATTAAGACTAGATTCACTTAAAATGCAGACACCAGCGCTCGGCTGACGCCAGAACTGTCGGCGTATACGCAATTGGCATGCTACATTCTGACCAGTGTCCTGCGTTTAGCTCTCGAGTTTACAAAGAGGCCATGACCAGCATGGGCATTGCATTGCGGGATTCTTCTCCATTCCATCCTGAGGGAAATGCGGTAGTGGAAAGAAAAAACCGTGACATAAAGCAATCTATAACGGCGAGGGTATTAGGTTCGGGTGATGGGTGGGTCAAACATTTAACAAGTGTCCAACGTAGTCTTAACAATCTGCCAAGAAATTCTCTAAAAGGTCTCACTCCCTACGAACTATTGTTCGGTACTAGAATGCATATCCAGGACTTAGATAGTCACACTTCAGTGGTAGAAGAAAAATGCTTTGATATCAAAGACCGTTTGGCTGTTTTACAGGACTTAAATGAAACAAGAAGAAACCTGAGTAACATAAAGTTAAAACAACAACCAACAGCCACTGAAGAAAAACCACCTGTCCCAGCAAGACCTGTCTGTATTCCAAAGATTGGGGATCTGGTCAGAGAGAAGATCGCGGTGAAGAAGGAATTTGGGCCTTCTTACAGAAAAGCAGTAACTGTCCTAGCTGTCAGCGGAACAAGATCAGTAGTACTACCGCCCCTTGCTGGTAAAAAGGAGAACCGAGTTTTATCCATCGACCTGTTAAAACCACAATCATGTGGCCAATAATAAGTAGTAGGCCCAGTGGACTCCCAAGAAATAGCAGAATACCAAAATTTGCTACAATCGAAGAGGTTCAAACTGAGAGACTAATCACTTTTGATAAACCTGCAGTGAATAAAAAAGGACTATGCAACAAAGCCATGGAACTTGTGCCTCTTGAAACCCAAATTGCAACAGTTCGTCAAGAAACACCAGTCTACAACGATGTAGCCTCAGACTATGCTAGTGAAACAAAGAAAAATCCAAAAACAAATGAAAATCCGGAAGCAATTCCAACAATTGACAGAACTGCATCTGGCTACTTCATCAATTTCGATGACTTTTCGGAAGATCCAAGCGAGCATGAAGAAACGCCAGCAACAAAAACTTTCAAAGACAAAGTAACTGAACTCTTTCATCAACTCAAAGAAACATATTTGATTTCACCGTGGATTGAATTTTGGATTGTGTTAGGTGTACTTTTCCTCCTGCTTTGGCTCATCATGGGTCTATGTTTGGGAAAATTCATGGATGGAACATATAGTACAATGGACACAGCAAGTCAGAACATCAACTTGGTCCTAAAGCCTCACACATCCTCTCACATCACAAAAAGAGAACTGTCACTAGTGAACATCACAGCCAATCCAATACCCGGTGGGGTAGCATGGGACAAAACTGATTATGAAATCTATGGCCCGATTGAGCTCTTGAAATATCCACACCAATTTAAAGTTTCCTTAAGTGACTTTGTAAAACCAAGTACTTTCTCTGATGATTGGGACTTTGAAAATATTAATAATATGATGTCAGATTTAGTAATGTCAGCAAAATTTACAGAACATGATTATTTACAGGGTTCATCAAATTATGAAGAAATGTACTGCTATAATCACTTTGGTCATCACTATTTGCATAAATCTGCACAGCCTAGAAATGTTTTTAATTATAACCAATGGGAACATTGTGCAACACCGCCTAAAGGCAGCTCGAAAACATTTTATGAGAAATTCCCATACTTCTCAGGGTTTAACACAAGCGATGGAGAAACGTTTTATTTTAAAATGTTAAATAAGACAGGAATGAAAACAATGTTGACAAATACTAAATTGATTTATTCTGAAACATTTTATGAAAAAATGACTACATTTGGTTTTGAATTTTGGAAAAACAACATTGAAACAAAAACCATCTGGGGTACAAAAGAATGGCAGGTCCAAGGCCTAGAAGCATTGTTTAGAGCCTGCATGATCCCAGAACAATTAATATTCCTGAATGACACCATTCAGCAAACAACCTGTCTTGGCCTAGCCAAAATTAAAGACTTAAACAGACCGTCTATTCCGAAGCCCATACCTGATAGTAATAGCACTACAGATGTGGAGATAGACGTATCCCATATTTTTCACCAAAACAGAACAAATCCTGATTGGAAAAAATGGTTGATCTGGCCCACAGACACAAATAACTGTCAATATATATTCCTGAACAAAACACAGGGGTTTAAACAGACCAGGCCAGACCCTAGATACTCCCAGAGACAACATCCAGGGATAGTTACAACATACAGTGTAGGGAAGCTCTGCCTCGAATGGCTACAGAAATCCATACTGGCTGAAATTAAGCAACACTTGACTTTACTTAAAGACGGTGCTGACTTGCGTGATTTCATACTGGGACCACGCAAACAGCGTCAAAAACGTTTCATAGCGGCCGGTATATACGCTGCATACAACGAGGCTTGGAAAGAAACACAAATTGAAACAGCAGAAAAAATACGAGAAATTGATCGTATTTATTTGGAAAAATCACTTTCTGTTGTGGACAATGGGTTAACGACTCTGTCCTCCAGAATATATTCACTGGACAGTATCGTATCATCTGCTATTGATATAATAGAGCAGGACTTACTAATGTTGCAACATGGTCAGTCCCAATTACGTTCTATTGTACAGCTTGGCTGGACGTTGCAAAATCTGCGTTCAGGCTACGTGCCATGGCGTTTAATCAACGTAACATCATTATTCTCTATCTTTAACCTTACTGATAAACAAATCGGTTTGGCACAAAAAGGAGCAGACTATACGATTCTGAGCATTGAAAAACAGGAGAGATTACCATTAACAATGTCAAAAAGACCGGTCATTGAATGGATAATACACAGAATTATTACAATTCCGATAACTTTCCAGTTTAAATATTGCCAAGAGTATATACCAGCGGGCCAGTATGAAAGGTTGGGTAAAGGATACATCAAGTCAACATGGAAATGACCTTATACACACAAATGTTATAGTGAAAAGAAAAAAAAAGTATTCCTTAGTGGTAACAATTGTAAAAAAATCACTAAGTGGTACACTCCTGTATCAAGGTATTAACTTGCATGGAGCCTGCATAGGGTCTTCAAATAACCTTTCATGTCACCTGCACGGCACTCCTGCAAAAAAGATAGAGCCATTTTTCAGACAGCTTTCCAACGGCAGCTACGTTCTAATAAGTGACCACAGTTGTTGTGGCATGGTGCCAGGAAAAGCCTATCTCGTGAGCGTTAGTTCCATGGTCACTTGCTGTATGCAAGTATTGTATCCAAACAGCAATCCAGACATGGAGGCGGCAATATGGCCTCGTTTGAATATCTCTTCTATTCGAATTGATACTTTAAGCAGAATTAAGTCTATTCTTTTACAGACAACTGTGCCTTTAACCTCGTCCAAAGAGACGTATGATCTGCAAGTTGCAAGGACAGCAGCAGAGATACATTCCCTATTATCAACAAATTGCCCCGTACATTTCGTAGAAATGTTAAGCCAAATTTTAAACATGTCTGATACCAGTGGCATCGCACATGTATTTAAGACAATTTTTTCGGGACTTTGAAACAGTTCTGGGCATCTTTCCGAATTTTGTCCATTCTGTCTTCGGCGGTCTGCCTCTACTTTTGGGACTCGTAGCAGGAATTTTAGTTTTGATCCTTCTGCTCTGATATGGCAAGCCAAGCCACAGACAAAACTCCAGCAACGATGGGAGAAACGATCCTAGCTATACGCTACCGGGACCGCATCACTAAAGTCCTCGGATTTGCCCGGCTAAGAGATCTAAGCGCAACCTGGTTTCTTTCATTCAGACCTATCTGGCAAGATTGCATCTTACCTGTGCTTCGATGTCTGCTATGCGGAGAAGAATGCATGTTGGACATCTGTCTTACACTACCATCAGCAGTACTAATGGATACAGATACCTTGCTAGGTCCGGTAACGACTCGTGCATCGTGTTGTACCCAGCGGCTACCTATTCTGATGACGGCATTCGTTGAGACTTCACCATTACGATTAGGTGGCGGTGAAGTACGAGAGGAAAGCAGCACCAAACACATACAACCTTCTGTGAGCATTGCTGATCCGGACATCCATGATAGCAATCATTCTCACATATGCACAATTTCAGCATTTTCGAACTTGGTCGAACTTTCACCTGATGTCGTAGACCAATTTTTTGCAAGCCTGTCTGAAATGATGTTCTCCCCTGAACAAAAAGAATAACTTTATAAAACAATGAGCACACAGCGTTCCCTGAACTCTGAATTCGGCCTTCAGTTTTTGATAAACACAGCTACTGAAAAAAATTGGAACTATTTTTTCCCTTGCGAGCGAAATTTTTTTTTTCCACTTCCAAAATATTTACCCTTTTCTTTGGCACAAAGTACTCTGCTTAAAGTAGAACTATTCTTGGAGAACAGAGCTTCTATTTTAGGAACTCTAGAGACAATATTTTACCTCAGCCTCTAGCACATGTACAGCATTTGTATAAATATGTGATGGAATGGTCTCGACCTTCTTTTCTGTATTCAGGGCCATTTCATGTGTAATTTTCGCAATTCATTCAGCTGAGAGATATATGCATTTTAACTGAATGATACCACTGCTTGAAAAGCGTACAGTACCAATACTCATTTTCGTGTATTTACCATATACCATTTCAAATGCGAATTATGTATTTTGGGGTGGGTTGGAAAACACACATGCATCGATATGTTTAATATTGCTTAGTTTTTAGTAATGATGGACATTAATTCGTGGAGTGGGTGTTGTGTTTCTATCTAGGACCCTAATTCGATATTCCCAATTCATGCCCTTACATGGCTATAATAAATAATATCCATATAAAGGCATAAGAATCATATCCATATTTAGTAATAGCCCATGCAGTCCAAATACGGCAAGGCTACTCCCCTAGACTCCTAGAAAGTACAACGCGTTCTTTAAACAAACCAAACCTCCAGCAGCCCGGGCAATCCCCCTGCTCTTGTTTTGATTTGCAAAAGAACTCCTAGAGTCAGAAAGAACTGTTTGTTCTTGGTGACGTCTTATGTCCAACCTTATGTCAAACCCGGCACCTTTCAGGTATAAATATACCAACGTTGCCTTAAGCAAACACACGGTGGTTTGGAGCAGAGCGGCTATCTACTTGCCCGGGAGCCCAGCTGATGCGAGAGTCCACGGACGCCGCCCCTCCCTTTTGACGCACTGAGAAAGAGGCTGTCTTTTTCTCCAGCTGAGAAAATCCAGCTCTGGTGTTTCCAGCCGCCCTTGCGGGTTGCTGGGATATCGAGTCCTGAGAGAGAGATACCAGACCTCCTACATTCTATTACCAAGGTACGGAGCTGACTAAACCCTTGAGAGAATTCTTGATTCAGATCCTTGGCAAAACCAACTTAACTTAAACTGCTACTTACTTACTCCTTCCCACGTATTAGGCTTAGGTCAGGTACACCGGGGTAGGCGTAGACTAGAAGCACCAGTTGAGTACGTTAGTCAATGTTTTTATGTATGTATATATTTTATCCATTTTAAAGTATCATATGGCTAAGAAACCATATCAATGCTTTTACAGTATTATTTCATAATACTCCTTTTACTGTACACACTTTACTTCATGATAAGTATTGCAATTTTGGCAATTAATTTCTCTTGCATGAGAAAGAAGACTGCTCAATAAATACCACCTTTTATTGAAAACGCCCGTCTCTCTATTTCTCTGCACTCTGGTGAAACTAAGTATGCACGATTGACTGAGCGAAATAGTTGTCTATTGTTTTCACACGACTCTAGAGATACACTCTTTATTCTGAGGGAGCAAAGTTCTCATGTTTATGGTTGTCAGAAGCTAATCCCTTCTTGTCTATCCAGGGAAGTTAAACTCCTCCTTGTTTATTCGAGAAAGTTTCTAGTGACCTCTGAGCTAGCTGGCAAAACTAATTAAGTCTAATATAGTCAGTAGAGACCTAGTCGACCTCAGTCCTACGTCTAAACTGCTTTTTATATTATTCCAATGCGCAGAGCCTATTGGGATTATAGGAACTACACTACATGGCGCCCAACGTTTGGTAAGGCGATAATCTAACGCAAGACATTAGAGTAACTCAGTCGTGCTTTTTCACACAGACCCTTTTTCCTGTAAAAACTCCAAAAGACGTCTGGAGTGGGTAAAAGGTTAAAATCCGCCGGAACTTAGTAGGAAGAGATTCCTATGTATAGTTTTTGGTTTAGTCAACGTTGAAGGATACAGTGTTCCAAAATATTGTGCACCTAATCTTTGTTTCCCTTGAAACTTGATCTGCAACAAAAAGCTTTCTGTCAGTAAAAATGGTAGAAAGTGAAGACGAAAGGGAGGCAGCTAGAATAGCAGCTCAACTCCTAGCGGATAACACAAGTCTCCAAGAAAATGACCCAAATGCTATAATCATTCCGGTAAATGTAAGGAAAACTCTAACTCTTAAATTTATAGAAAATGGACTAACACCAAGAGGTGGTACAGTCATATTCGTGGTAGAGGCCCCATGAATATCGGCAGACAGAGGTATTCTATTCATGGATAAACTTTCCAGCAGCAAACGTTGTAACACACGAATTCCACTATTACAAAATAGAGGAACCTCCGGATGAATACACTCCTTTCGAGGACGTTGAAATCCCACTAACTTACCAAGAGCACCTGCTCTGGTTTAAAGGCGCCCTAAAATATCAAAATCACATCACCAGGCTCGGTCCACTAGGTAGACCAGGAGCCACATGGCCGGTTCTAGCCAGCTACACACCACATCCAGACATTGAAAAAATGTCATACAGGAAGCTATTAGCTCAACTAAAACTGTTAATTAAAATACACAGACAATTGGTCCAATATTTCAACAGTCCATCCGGCAATAAAAATTCCAGAGACCACCCCTCACCAGGGGAACACAAATAAAATCACACCGCAAAATATACAATCAGCCATTGGCAAAGTACCTACAAAACGGGAACAAATTCCATTCGGGTTAGCTCAAAAAATCACTCAAATAGAGGCAGTATTTCCTGATACTACGCCTACTGAGAAACACAGAATTCTGACTATCTGTCTTCCAATGGGGATCGCACCACATGTGGAGGACTGTGACACTTGGGGCACAGTCTTTGCTTCGATTTACACAAAAACACATGGTGTTCCGTCCATGGCGGTTATACCAGACGTACTAGGACAGATTCAAAATGAATAGGGTCCAGAACCTGCTTTAACTCTGGGTATGAAATTACTGAAAGACTTCCAACAGGTCTCGGCTATATTATTAGCCAACATAAAAGGAGAAGCAGCATCTGTGGCGATCCGCCAGAGATTGAAAGAAACAGATATAGCAGACCAACCATTTGAACTTGCCAGAATCATAGAAAAATCCTATGAAGAACTAGGTAGAGATAGTTTGGGAGGGAAACCAGTAAAACCCCAACTAACTGAAAATCCTGAAAAAACATTTATTAAAAATAATCTAAATACTCCAAAAAAGAGTTGGGATGGCAATAAACAATCCACTCCCAAAGAAAAACGATTCCAGTCCAGAGGAAGGTCTCCTCAATGGAGAAATAGATCTCCAGAACGAGGTGACAAGTCTCCCCAGAGGGAGCCCTCAGAGAAAAGATACAACCTTAGAGATAGGGATAAATTGAGAAAACCTGATAGATATCAAGATATTGATATACGTCCCTCTCGATCTTTTCAGACTTCCTCACAGAAATCGGAAAGAAGAGGACGGTCAGAACACAAAGAAGAGCACGTCAAATCCAAAGACAAGGAACCTGATCATCAAAGTAAAAAATTACAATTTTCAAGAAAGAAGGTAGCTAGTATTAAAATAATAAAACATGCCGAGGATACTGAGGACACAACTGAAAAACAGAGAGTGGGCCCAGACAATGCTAGACAGCGCAGCAGAAGTGACAATAGCTCGCAAGATCTTGATGAATCTTCTGGAGACAGTGGACATGAATGAATACATTCAAGTGGAAACTGCAGACACCAGAGTTAGCAAACCCCATAAATTATACGAAATAACATTACATATAGAGGGGGACAAGACTAGGAAAGTAAGGGGTCTCTTTTGGGATAACCTTTTGAAAGGCTATGACATCCTGTTAGCTGAGAAAGACTGGCCACCAGAGTTTGTCAGGGAGTGCCCTCATGGCGAAGAAATGATTATGCCTGCCTTCTCAAATCACATTCCAATTCATAAAAAATATACATTTGCAAGAAAATGGGCAGTGGCCCAAGCTCCTGCATTATATAAAAATCATGTAGGATGGGATGAGGATTCTCCTCTTCACAAAATCCAGTTAAAAAATCAACCCACTGCACAAAGGCAGTACCCAGTTAAGCAAGAAGCTAAAAAGAAAGTCAGGGAGATATTAGATCGACTTGAATATCAGGGGGTGATTGAAACATGCACCTCACAAATGAACAATCCTTTGTTTCCTGTCTCCAAGCCAGATGATTCATATCGTCTAGTTTTGGGCTACAGACACCTTAACTCATGTTGCAAAACATTTGCAGTACAAAACTCACACAGTGCAGCACTAATGAATAACATTGTGCGCAAAAAATATAAAACGACATTAGACATACCAAATGGCTTCTTTTGTCAAAACATTGCACCTGAAAGCAGGTATTTGACCGCTTTCTCAATAATGGGGTCCTAAAAACACTTCTGTCGACTCCCAAAGGGATTCAAGAATAGCCCAGGAGTAACAGAGTTACTACAAATATATGATGATGAGGCATTATCTTATGTTGATGACATCTATCTCACAGATGATGACCTGGAGACACACTTGAAAAGAGTGAACACCATAATACTTGGGTTTGCAGCTGAGGGTTACAAATTCAACTTTAAAAAGTCACGAATTGCCCATCTAACTGTCCTATTTTTAGGATATGAATTATCAAGTGAAGGCAAAAGCCTAGCAGACAACTTCTTAGAGAAGTGTGCTGTACTCCAAGCACCAACAACGCTGATGAACTTACAATCCATACTAGTTTCCTGAATTTCGGAAGAACATACATTCTAAATTATGCGGAGAGAGTTAAACCTCTCTATGAACTAATAAAACCTGATGTCAAACCAATAAATTGGACTCAGAAACACACAGAAATTTTAAGATCATTGCAAACAGACATGTTACCTAAAACAAAATTACAAACTCACGAACACATACGCAACCTTGTAATTCGAGTCATCCCAGGAAGATGCGGATTCACGTACCTAACCTCTAATGAGGGAGAAACTGTACCAATAGCTTACAAATCACATTGGTACACACAAGCTGAAATGAAATTCAGTTCTACTGAAAAAATTCTAACTGCGGTTCAAACTGCTGTAGCAAAAGAAAGAGCCCAAGCCCAAGGCAGAAGAATAACTGTTTTAAAAGCAGAATCAGCCCTTGAGGCATTAACAAGCCCACGCAATTTGAATGCTGTGGCATTAGATCCAAAGTGGATACAATGGGAAAATTCTCTTGCTGCAGAAGACGTGAATTACTATTTTGACCCGAAAATGAAAAAACTAGAAAATCTAGAATATGAAGAAGAATATCCTCTGCCAATCGAAATTCTGCCTCTCGAACAATACACATGTGTAATCTACATGGACAGATTTGCACAACACTACGATGTAGAGGAAAAATCCTACAACGCAGCGTGCGAGATTGTTAAAGGTCGCTGGCGCTTTGGTAAATTCAGACCATTAATTACCAAAACTGAATCACTCAGAAACTGTTCAGCTCAGCGAGCTGAAATAAGATCTTTAAACATGGCGCTTGAAAATGCCGATCGCGAATTCCCCACACTAATAGTGTGCGATTCGCATTTCTGCGTAAAATCTTACAATAATGACATGCAGACCTGGATTCAAAACGGTTAAAAAGATGACACAGGTGCCACAATAAAGCATAAAAAGCTTTGGGAACAAGTAGTTCTTTTGCAGAAAGAACTACAAAAGACTCACGTGATACATACACTGAGTCATCAACGTGATGGCGTTCACGTTGCAGGGAATTCATTGGCTAACAGAGCCACAGCGGAAGCGGTTCAACCGGCTTCCGTAGCCATGAAAAAGCGTTCTAAAAAATACATAGATGGAGAAACAATGCTGGCGGTAAAAGCGTCTTTAAAAGGCGACTATGCAGCATTACCTCTGAACTATCCACTCAGTTATACATACATAATTGATGCAAACTCCGTTCCTTTTGCTCAAATCCCTGGAGTGGGGATAGAGTAATTCCAAACACGAACAGGAGAGACTTTTTAATAGCAGACGCACACATGGGATTGGGTATAAGACACCAAGAGACCGTGAAATCTCTAAAAGAATTACAATCAGAATACTGGTGGCCGGGGATGAACTTGCAACATTACAAATTTGCAAAGGATTGTCCAGACTGCAATCGAGATCGCAGTCATGAACCGACCGGAGTATTGCCAGGACCCCTTTGTTAGAAATCATCAAGCTATCTATACGCAAAAATCCAGCAGGAGAAATGCGTCCCCATAAATATTAAGACTAGATTCACTTAAAATGCAGACACCAGCGCTCGGCTGACGCCAGAACTGTCGGCATATACGCAATTGGCATGCTACATTCTGACCAGTGTCCTGCGTTTAGCTCTCGAGCTTACAAAGAGGCCATGACCAGCATGGGCATTGCATTGCGGGATTCTTCTCCATTCCATCCTGAGGGAAATGCGGTAGTGGAAAGAAAAAACTGTGACATAAAGCAATCTATAACGGCGAGGGTATTAGGTTCGGGTGATGGGTGGGTCAAACATTTAACAAGTGTCCAACGTAGTCTTAACAATCTGCCAAGAAATTCTCTAAAAGGTCTCACTCCCTACGAACTATTGTTCGGTACTAGAATGCATATCCAGGACTTTGATAGTCACACTTCAGTGGTAGAAGAAAAATGCTTTGATATCAAAGACCGTTTGGCTGTTTTACAGGACTTAAATGAAACAAGAAGAAACCTGAGTAACAAAGTTAAAACAACAACCAACAGCCACTGAAGAAAAACCACCTGTCCCAGCAAGACCTGTCTGTATTCCAAAGATTGGGGATCTGGTCAGAGAGAAGATCGCGGTGAAGAAGGAATTTGGGCCTTCTTACAGAAAAGCAGTAACTGTCCTAGCTGTCAGCGGAACAAGATCAGTAGTACTACCGCCCCTTGCTGGTAAAAAGGAGAACCGAGTTGTATCCATCGACCTGTTAAAACCACAATCATGTGGCCAATAATAAGTAGTAGGCCCAGTGGACTCCCAAGAAATAGCAGAATACCAAAATTTGCTACAATCGAAGAGGTTCAAACTGAGAGACTAATCACTTTTGATAAACCTGCAGTGAATAAAAAAGGACTATGCAACAAAGCCATGGAACTTGTGCCTCTTGAAACCCAAATTGCAACAGTTCGTCAAGAAACACCAGTCTACAACGATGTAGCCTCAGACTATGCTAGTGAAACAAAGAAAAATCCAAAAACAAATGAAAATCCGGAAGCAATTCCAACAATTGACAGAACTGCATCTGGCTACTTCATCAATTTCGATGACTTTTCGGAAGATCCAAGCGAGCATGAAGAAACGCCAGCAACAAAAACTTTCAAAGACAAAGTAACTGAACTCTTTCATCAACTCAAAGAAACATATTTGATTTCACCGTGGATTGAATTTTGGATTGTGTTAGGTGTACTTTTCCTCCTGCTTTGGCTCATCATGGTTCTATGTTTGGGAAAATTCATGGATGGAACATATAGTACAATGGACACAGCAAGTCAGAACATCAACTTGGTCCTAAAGCCTCACACATCCTCTCACATCACAAAAAGAGAACTGTCACCAGTGAACATCACAGCCAATCCAATACCCGGTGGGGTAGCATGGGACAAAACTGATTATGAAATCTATGGCCCGATTGAGCTCTTGAAATATCCACACCAATTTAAAGTTTCCTTAAGTGACTTTGTAAAACCAAGTACTTTCTCTGATGATTGGGACTTTGAAAATATTAATAATATGATGTCAGATTTAGTAATGTCAGCAAAATTTACAGAACATGATTATTTACAGGGTTCATCAAATTATGAAGAAATGTACTGCTATAATCACTTTGGTCATCACTATTTGCATAAATCTGCACAGCCTAGAAATGTTTTTAATTATAACCAATGGGAACATTGTGCAACACCGCCTAAAGGCAGCTCGAAAACATTTTATGAGAAATTCCCATACTTCTCAGGGTTTAACACAAGCGATGGAGAAACGTTTTATTTTAAAATGTTAAATAAGACAGGAATGAAAACAATGTTGACAAATACTAAATTAATTTATTCTGAAACATTTTATGAAAAAATGACTACATTTGGTTTTGAATTTTGGAAAAACAACATTGAAACAAAAACCATCTGGGGTACAAAAGAATGGCAGGTCCAAGGCCTAGAAGCATTGTTTAGAGCCTGCATGATCCCAGAACAATTAATATTCCTGAATGACACCATTCAGCAAACAACCTGTCTTGGCCTAGCCAAAATTAAAGACTTAAACAGACCGTCTATTCCGAAGCCCATACCTGATAGTAATAGCACTACAGATGTGGAGATAGACGTATCCCATATTTTTCACCAAAACAGAACAAATCCTGATTGGAAAAAATGGTTGATCTGGCCCACAGACACAAATAACTGTCAATATATATTCCTGAACAAAACACAGGGGTTTAAACAGACCAGGCCAGACCCTAGATACTCCCAGAGACAACATCCAGGGATAGTTACAACATACAGTGTAGGGAAGCTCTGCCTCGAATGGCTACAGAAATCCATACTGGCTGAAATTAAGCAACACTTGACTTTACTTAAAGACGGTGCTGACTTGCGTGATTTCATACTGGGACCACGCAAACAGCGTCAAAAACGTTTCATAGCGGCCGGTATATACGCTGCATACAACGAGGCTTGGAAAGAAACACAAATTGAAACAGCAGAAAAAATACGAGAAATTGATCGTATTTATTTGGAAAAATCACTTTCTGTTGTGGACAATGGGTTAACGACTCTGTCCTCCAGAATATATTCACTGGACAGTATCGTATCATCTGCTATTGATATAATAGAGCAGGACTTACTAATGTTGCAACATGGTCAGTCCCAATTACGTTCTATTGTACAGCTTGGCTGGACGTTGCAAAATCTGCGTTCAGGCTACGTGCCATGGCGTTTAATCAACGTAACATCATTATTCTCTATCTTTAACCTTACTGATAAACAAATCGGTTTGGCACAAAAAGGAGCAGACTATACGATTCTGAGCATTGAAAAACTTGAGAGATTACCATTAACAATGTCAAAAAGACCGGTCATTGAATGGATAATACACAGAATTATTACAATTCCGATAACTTTCCAGTTTAAATATTGCCAAGAGTATATACCAGCGGGCCAGTATGAAAGGTTGGGTAAAGGATACATCAAGTCAACATGGAAATGACCTTATACACACAAATGTTATAGTGAAAAGAAAAAAAGAGGTATTCCTTAGTGGTAACAATTGTAAAAAATCACTAAGTGGTACACTCCTGTATCAAGGTATTAACTTGCATGGAGCCTGCATAGGGTCTTCAAATAACCTTTCATGTCACCTGCACGGCACTCCTGCAAAACAGATAGAGCCATTTTTCAGACAGCTTTCCAACGGCAGCTACGTTCTAATAAGTGACCACAGTTGTTGTGGCATGGTGCCAGGAAAAGCCTATCTCGTGAGCGTTAGTTCCATGGTCACTTGCTGTATGCAAGTATTGTATCCAAACAGCAATCCAGACATGGAGGCGGCAATATGGCCTCGTTTGAATATCTCTTCTATTCGAATTGATACTTTAAGCAGAATGAAGTCTATTCTTTTACAGACAACTGTGCCTTTAACCTCGTCCAAAGAGACGTATGATCTGCAAGTTGCAAGGACAGCAGCAGAGATACATTCCCTATTATCAACAAATTGCCCCGTACATTTCGTAGAAATGTTAAGCCAAATTTTAAACATGTCTGATACCAGTGGCATCGCACATGTATTTAAATCAATTTTTTCGGGACTGTTAACACACTTTGAAACAGTTCTGGGCATCTTTCCGAATTTTGTCCATTCTGTCTTCGGCGGTCTGCCTCTACTTTTGGGACTCGTAGCAGGAATTTTAGTTTTGATCCTTCTGCTCTGATATGGCAAGCCAAGCCACAGACAAAACTCCAGCAACGATGGGAGAAACGATCCTAGCTATACGCTACCGGGACCGCATCACTAAAGTCCTCGGATTTGCCCGGCTAAGAGATCTAAGCGCAACCTGGTTTCTTTCATTCAGACCTATCTGGCAAGATTGCATCTTACCTGTGCTTCGATGTCTGCTATGCGGAGAAGAATGCATGTTGGACATCTGTCTTACACTACCATCAGCAGTACTAATGGATACAGATACCTTGCTAGGTCCGGTAACGACTCATGCATCGTGTTGTACCCAGCGGCTACCTATTCTGATGACGGCATTCGTTGAGACTTCACCATTACGATTAGGTGGCGGTGAAGTACGAGAGGAAAGCAGCACCAAACACGTACAACCTTCTGTGAGCATTGCTGATCCGGACATCCATGATAGCAATCATTCTCACATATGCACAATTTCAGCATTTTCGAACTTGGTCGAACTTTCACCTGATGTCGTAGACCAATTTTTTGCAAGCCTGTCTGAAATGATGTTCTCCCCTGAACAAAAAGAATAACTTTATAAAACAATGAGCACACAGCGTTCCCTGAACTCTGAATTCGGCCTTCAGTTTTTGATAAACACAGCTACTGAAAAAAATTGGAACTATTTTTTCCCTTGCGAGCGAAATTTTTTTTTTTCCACTTCCAAAATATTTACCCTTTTCTTTGGCACAAAGTACTCTGCTTAAAGTAGAACTATTCTTAGAGAACAGAGCTTCTATTTTAGGAACTCTAGAGACAATATTTTACCTCAGCCTCTAGCACATGTACAGCATTTGTATAAATATGTGATGGAATGGTCTCGACCTTCTTTTCTGTATTCAGGGCTATTTCATGTGTAATTTTCGCAATTCATTCAGCTGAGAGATATATGCATTTTAACTGAATGATACCACTGCTTGAAAAGCGTACAGTACCAATACTCATTTTCGTGCATTTACCATATACCATTTCAAATGTGAATTATGTATTTTGGGGTGGGTTGGAAAACACACATGCATCGATATGTTTAATATTGCTTAGTTTTTAGTAATGATGGACATTAATTTGTGGAGTGGGTGTTGTGTTTCTATCTAGGACCCTAATTCGATATTCCCAATTCATGCCCTTACATGGCTATAATAAATAATATCCATATAAAGGCATAAGAATCATATCCATATTTAGTAATAGCCCATGCAGTCCAAATACGGCAAGGCTACTCCCCTAGACTCCTAGAAAGTACAACGCGTTCTTTAAACAAACCAAACCTCCAGCAGCCCGGGAAATCCCCCTGCTCTTGTTTTGATTTGCAAAAGAACTCCTAGAGTCAGAAAGAACTGTTAGTTCTTGGTGACGTCTTATGTCCAACCTTATGTCAAACCCGGCACCTTTCAGGTATAAATATACCAACGTTGCCTTAAGCAAACACACGGTGGTTTGGAGCAGAGCGGCTATCTACTTGCCCGGGAGCCCAGCTGATGCGAGAGTCCACGGACGCCGCCCCTCCCTTTTGACGCACTGAGAAAGAGGCTGTCTTTTTCTCCAGCCAAGAAAATCCAGCTCTGGTGTTTCCAGCCACCCTTGCGGGTTGCTGGGATATCGAGTCCTAAGAGAGAGATACCAAACCTCCTACATTCTATTACCAAGGTACGGAGCTGACTAAACCCTTGAGAGAATTCTTGATTCAGATCCTTGGCAAAACCAACTTAACTTAAACTGCTACTTACTTACTCCTTCCCACGTATTAGGCTTAGGTCAGGTACACCGGGGTAGGCGTAGACTAGAAGCACCAGTTGAGTACGTTAGTCAATGTTTTTATGTATGTATATATTTTATCCATTTTAAAGTATCATATGGCTAAGAAACCATATCAATGCTTTTACAGTATTATTTCATAATACTCCTTTTACTGTACACACTTTACTTCATGATAAGTATTGCAATTTTGGCAATTCATTTCTCTTGCATGAGAAAGAAAACTGCTCAATAAATACCACCTTTTATTGAAAACGCCCGTCTCTCTATTTCTCTGCACTCTGGTGAAACTAAGTATGCACGATTGACTGAGCGAAATAGTTGTCTATTGTTTTCACACGACTCTAGAGATACACTCTTTATTCTGAGGGAGCAAAGTTCTCATGTTTATGGTTGTCAGAAGCTAATCCCTTCTTGTCTATCCAGGGAAGTTAAACTCCTCCTTGTTTATTCGAGAACGTTTCTAGTGACCTCTGAGCTAGCTGGCAAAACTAGTTAAGTCTAATATAGTCAGTAGAGACCTAGTCGACCTCAGTCCTACGTCTAAACTGCTGTTTATATTATTCCAATGCGTAGAGCCTATTGGGAATATAGGAACTACACTACAACACAACACCCACTTCACGTTATCATGTACATCTAAGTTCAAGCACTGAAACATATAATCTAGAGCATGTGTTTACAATCACACCAAAAAATACATAAAATGCTTTTGAAAATGGTTGTACAGATAAAATGAGTATTTATACAGTACGCATTTGAAAGCAATGATTTCATTGTAAGCATATGATATTATATTAGCAATGCTAACCGAATGAATCACGAAAATTACATTCATGAAATGGCTCTTAGTTACAGAAGAGAAAGTCGAGACCATCCCATAGCAGAATATACAAAGTGTTTTGGTTTTGATTTGCGTATTAGGTCAATATTGTTCTTAGGAAATATTCAAAGAATTCTTGTTCTCTAAGAATAGTTCTACCTTAAGCAGATTGTTTTGTGCCTAAGTTCATTGCGTTTTGGAAAAAAATCAAATCAAATCGTAGAAAAATACAGTTCCAAAGTTAGAAGCTTTTTGTTTTGAAAAGAGTTAAAGTCGAATTTCAGAGTTCGAAAGAACGCTGTGTGCGAACTTCAAAAGTTATTCTCGGTGTCAGGAGAAAACATTAAGTTATCAAGGTTGGCAAAGAAATCGTCTAGCACAGCAGATGAAAGTTGAACCACTTCATTAAGAAGGTCAATTGTACACAGATGTGAAACATCGCCGTCAGCATCAGTCGCATTAGCAATGTTCGCAGCAGATGGTACCTGTGTGCCTGTTGGTCCACTATCTCACCTTCAGCTGGAATTGCCAGTGAGATCTTAATAAATGCTGTCATCAGGATTGGTAGCCTTGCACGATACTGCATGGCCAGGAGAGCATTCTCCATGGTAATTTGGGGATATCGCTGGTGGCCGGACTTGCCATAACGGAGCAGGAGGAATAAAAACAGGATCCCTGCTACAAGTCCCAAGATGAGAGGCATGCCGCCGAACACAGAGTGCACGAAGTTAGGAAAAATGCCCAGGACTGCTTCAAATGGTGTTAACAGTCCCGAACAAATCGTCTTAAATACATGTACATTACTGCTGGTATCAGACATGTTTAAGATACCACCTAACATTTCTGTGAAATGTATTGGGCAGTTTGTTGATAATAATGCATGTATCTCTGCAGAGGAACTTGTAGATCATACGTCTCTCTGCACGAGGTCAGTAGCACAGTTTTTTGTAAAAGAATGGCTTTCATTCTGCTTAAAGTATCAATTCGTATGGGGGCGTGGCTAGCCAGGCGGCGAGATGGCCGCTCTGTGAGCGAGCTCCGCCGGCTGGGGCCTATAATCCTACATAAATATTGCTCGAAACTGACCTAAAAGATACCAAGGCGACTGCTCCGTGGTGCACTGAAATAGAGGTACCTGTGGACCTGCTTCCGACGTCCGAGGTGGCTGCTGGGGCGCTCCGCTGCCGGTGACGAGACTGACCGGAACTGGCTGGTGCTGGTGGCCGAGGCCAGCGATGATCCTGAAATCCGGAGCGGGGATGTGCGGCCCGCACATGTCCTGAGAGCCCACTTAAAAAATTGCCGCTGATCTCGAGTGGCATGCGGCTGGGGCATATTCGGAGCTGCAGAGTCACGGACTCAATCCGAGGTGAGAGCTGCTAAAGACTGCGGGAGAGACCGCGGCTGCAACTCTGCGGTGACGGCTCGAGGGGTAATGCTGGTGGCAACCGGCGATGGTGGAAAGTATCTGCGAAGTGGACGCGCGGCTGAAACCGGGGCAGGCGAGGAGAGCGAGTGAGTCGAGGCCATATTGACCGCAATCCCCCTCTACCATCTGAATCCAAGGCTTGCTGAGTTCCTTGTCGGGCCTCGCCCTGTAACATCAAATACACATTGCGGACCTGTGGATGGGAGAACCCTGTGAGAGGGGTAACGAAGAGAGCGGCTGAGACATCGTGATGTGTGGATGCAGACCTGAGGGGCTGGTGATTGAGTCTTAACAAGTACAGAGCAACGGAGCTGAATTGGCGCCATTTTTTGTGTTTGAGACGCGACCTATGCTCTCCTGTGCCACACGCTGCGCCTGGACTGCGAGCTTTCTTTGCCTGGTGGAGCTCCATTTTATGACCAGAGAGGTGAATACATAAACCCTGGGAACTCCGCATACGGCCGCAAGATACCCCCCACTTGATCCTGCCCCCCCTGCACCGAACTACCTGCTGGATTTGGCCCGATCCTATCGGTGTGCGGGGGCACTATTGACGCCATCTTTGACTGCGTGGCGTCCACTCCGTGCTAAGTGCAGATAAGACTTGCTGATAATCTCTAAGTGTGATTCCCCAGGGGCCGCTCACCCATTGCTGAGCCCCTCCGAACTACACACAACCTGTCTGGGCTGCTGTCCTGGTCCGCGATAGGCCTGCCCTATAAGCTCCACACTCTGTGGCGAATATGGGTAAGCCGGACACTCACCAGCCTAAGCTCGCATTTGAAAATAAGAAAGGGGCGAAGCAATCTGGCGCTGAACAAGGCGACAACGAGGAGGCGAGTGGAGGTCCAGCAGATGGTGACACTGGCGCTGATCTCCGTACGTTGATGTTGGAAATGCGGTCTAGTCTGAAGAGCATAGATGCCAAACTGGACAACCTGACGTCGCAGCTTGAGTCGGTGAAGTCTCAGGTCTCCGCACATGAAAACAGACTGGACTGCCTAGAAAATCGCCATATGGAGCAGCATGAATTCCAGCAAGAGACCAGAGCGCACATTTCCAGTATGGATAAACTGCTGGCTGTTATACAAGCGAAGAACGATGATGTGGAGGCGCGGTCTCGGAGGAGCAACGTCAGAATTGCGGGCATTCTGGAGACAACGGCCATTTACCAAATGGAGGGGTATGTAGCGGATCTCCTGCATGAACTATTTGACCCTCATCTCTCGCCTGTATTTGTTGTGGAGCGGGCCCACCGAGCACTGGGTCCGAAACCCCCGGTGGGAGGCACGCCCAGGCCAATTTTAGCAAAATTGCATAACTTTCAGGACAGAGATACGGTGCTAAGACTGGCAAGGGAAAAAGGTAAAATCACACATAAAGGTAACCATATTTCGGTCTACCCTGACTTTCCCCCATAGTACAGGCTGCGAGACGTGAATTTCTGCCGGTAAAGAAGCTACTAATGGACGCTGAAATCCATATTCGCTCTTATACCCGGCTAAACTCAAGGTAGCATATGACGGCTCATCCCACTTCTTCGCTGATGCGAAATCAGCACTTAAGTTTGCTAAGCATGTATGTGGCTCCAAAGGGAAAAAGACTGGTGCAGGACAAGGAGGGGCTAATAACCATCTAAGTGACAATGATTGACGAGTTGCCCGACAGTGAAGTGTCTGCTATATGGTGCTTTACATCACTAAGGCTGGTTGCCTAATGTTCCTCCCCTCCGTTCTGCTTAGATGCTACGTTAACTTGCTTGGCCTATTCACTTGATCCCTGCTTTGTATGAAACACGAGCCGTGTGTATGGTCGGCTCCTGGCCCACTAACCAAGGCTGAACTCACATATCTCTGGATGATGCACCACTTATAGCCGATGGTATGGATACAACGGTAGTGTACATGTGCCAAAATCCCCTGCTGTCACTGCGTATTATCAGACTGCAATTTGTAGCTTTGAGCTAGCTAGGCACTATTTTCATTCATTGCTTCATTAATTGACTGTGGGGGTTGCTTGCACTGGGTACTATCAGTGCACCACATATACTTGTTCTGTTACTATATGGTTCCTGGGATGGGTCAGCTAAACTGATCCGAGCCACCCAGTGTACACAGGGTTGTATGCTGAAGCTTCCACGCCTCCACGGGGTAACCCCATATGTTTTGGTTTTACCACTCAGGAGTGGTTTTCGTAAGGGTATGTCTCCGCCCAATTGGGGGGTTGGGTGGGATGGGTTTGTTTGGTTCCTCCTGAGGCGGAAAGCCAGGAGCTAGCTGTAATTGTTTTTTAAAAATGTGTGTGTCACTTATTATAAATTGCTGATTTTAAAGCACCTACCTGCCCAGGCTTAACAGGACTCGGTCCTGAGCACACCGCACAGCTGTCTCTGCGCTGTCAGCGGACTCTCAAACAATTCACGGCGCCATTGCCGGCGTGCAGATAGGCCACGCCCCCTTGGAGGCCACGCCCCCTTTTTGACCAGGTATATAACGCTGAATACTAGCGCTGTCTGCCAGAACCCTGTAACCTCCTGAGGCGGAAAGCCAGGAGCTAGCTGTAATTGTTTTTTAAAAATTTGTGTGTCACTTATAATAAATTGCTGATTTTAAAGCACCTACCTGCCCAGGCTTAACAGGACTCGGTCCTGAGCACACCGCACAGCTGTCTCTGCGCTGTCAGCGGACTCTCAAACAATTCACGGCGCCATTGCCGGCGTGCAGATAGGCCACGCCCCCTTTTCGACCAGGTATATAACGCTGAATACTAGCGCTGTCTGCCAAAACCCTGTAACCTCCTGAAGCGGAAAGCCGGGAGCTAGCTGTAATTGTTTTTTAAAAATTTGTTTGTCACTTATTATAAATTGCTGATTTTAAAGCACCTACCTGCCCAGGCTTAACAGGACTCGGTCCTGAGCACACCGCACAGCTGTCTCTGCGCTGTCAGCGGACTCTCAAACAATTCACGGCGCCATTGCCGGCGTGCAGATAGGCCACGCCCCCTTGGAGGCCACGCCCCCTGTTCCCTCTTCCTCTATAAAAGTATGTGTCTTTACCGTACGCGCAGCGGACTGGCGCAGCGGGCACGCCGTCTGCGCGCCGAAGGTGCTCCTAAGGCAAGCCCGTCTTCGCCCGTCATCGCCAAGTCATCGCCTCTCGCCGGTCCCCCTGCTCAAATTACACGGACGGCATACTACTATGATAAAAACTATCTCCTTGCACTTAACCCGGGCCTACGCTGTGACAAGCTAGAGGGTTGCATTGGACAGACTGGTCTGCAGTGTAAATCCTGTAACTTAGTGATATCTGAGCCGAGCCTACCTCGACACAAAGCCAGCAGAAGAAAACATACTTCGCTCACGATTTCTCAGCTTAATGTCAGGTCCCTGGTAAAGCACCATCCTGAGGTAAACACTCTATTGACTGACGAGAACCCAGACATACTATTCCTGTGTGAAACCTGGCTCAAGGATGAACTAACCAGCATCCCTCACCTTACGTTACCGGATGGATTCTCTATGACATCCATTAATAGAGACTCTAGGGGAGGCGGCATTGCCGTTATCTACAGAACGTCCTATACTTGTTCATTTTTGAAGGAAGACATCGTGGGATGTGAGTGTGCCCGTTTTAAAATCACCACAAGCCCTCATTTCTCCCTCTCCGGCCTTTTTATCTATCGACCCCTGGGGCCCACCTCTAAATTCACGGAGGAACTTTTAGAGGTAGCCCACGCTCTGGTTATGAGCTCCGCCAACTTCACGATTTTGGGAGACTTAAACCTCCACTTTGACTCCACCTCGGATCCTACCATCAGTAATCTCCTAGCGGACCTAACAGCCTTACAGCTGATCCCCCTTATACAATCCACCACTCACTCTGCTGGTCACTTACTTGACCCGGTATTCACCAATATCCCAGAAGCCAGAGCTGATCCTCCCAAACCCATGGGCTGGACTGACCACTTCCTCGTCACATTTGTGATACCGGCCGATACCCAACCCAACAGGGTTTCGCCCTCCTCCTGTCTCAAACGGCCCTGGCACAAACTCCAAAAGAAGGATTTTCCTGCTATCTTAGGAGAACCTAACTTCGCAACCACTAACGACATCAATACGTCGTATGCTGTTTTTCAGGATTGGATCACTAAAGGACTCGACACACTTATACCGGCCAAATGGACCAGAGGACGTAGCACCCCCTCTAATCCATGGTACGACGAGAACTTGAAACTTCTTAGAAAGGAATGCAAAAGAGCGGAACGTTACTGGAGAAAAGACTATAGGGACAAGGACAAAACCTTTTACCTGACCAAACTCAAATCGTATCATAAAGCTATGCGTGCTGCTCGCGCATCCTTCTATGCCAAGGAAATCAACTCCAGCCCCAACCCTACGAAAACGATTTTTAAACTGGTCCAAAAGCTACAAAACTGCGGCAATCCTGCCTCGTGTATCTCTTCCACTCAGCAGTGTGAAGACCTCGCCATCTTCTTTATTGAAAAGGTGAGGAAGATGTATAACACCTTCTCACAGAATCCTTCTGACTGCACTAGATCTCCCAACCTTTCCTCTAAAGCTTCCAGACTCACCTGTCTGCCTGCTATTTCACACGAGGATCTAGCTAAAGTCTGTAAAAGGGTGAAATCCGGTGCCCCTTCCGATCCCATGAGACCGGCTCACTTCCTAGAGGCTCTGGACTTCTTTCTTCCTTCTCTGGCCACGCTCCTTAACCTCTCCTTCTCATCGGCTACGGTACCTACATGTTGGAAACAGGCATGGGTCACTCCCATTATCAAAAAGCCCACCCTGGACCCCACAAAGCCGGAGAACTACAGGCCCATCTCTCTGCTACCTTGGGTGTCCAAACTAGCTGAAGCCCACGCGAACACCGTACTATCAGACCACATGGCCCAAAATAACATCTTGGACCACTCCCAACACGGGTTCAGGCCTGGGCATAGTACGGAGTCCGCCCTTCTATCCACCACCGACCACCTCCGGAAGATACTGGATACCGGTCAAAGTGCTGCGCTGATACTACTTGATCTCAGCGCAGCCTTTGACACGGTCTCCTATAATATCTTACTGAGTCGCCTGGAAAACATTGGGATCAGTGATCTGGCCCTTGAATGGTTCCGGTCGTTCCTGACGAACAGATCCTTCTGTGTCTCAGCACCCCTGTTCACCTCCCAATCTCACTCTATCGGCCAAGGAGTTCTGCAGGGCTCTGCCCTCAGTCCATCCCTTTTTAACCTGTATTGCGGCAGTGGCTAAAGAATGGGACCTCACGCTGGTGTCGTACGCCGACGACACACAGCTGGTAATCACCCTCACTGAGGCGCCCTCAACCTCTGCCACAAGATTTAGGGATGGACTGGCTGCAATTGCCCATTGGATGACGGCTAACTGCCTACAACTGAACACAGGGAAAACCGAGGTACTGCTCCTGGGTAAGAACCCCAGTTGTTGGAATGACCAGTGGTGGCCCCCCCTGCTGGGCCCCATCCCTCCTTCTAAATCTCTGGTTAAAAACCTAGGAGTATGGCTGGACTCCTCGCTGAACTACCAAACTCACACCAAAAGAGTAGCAGCTACATGCATCGGGCTGCTGAGAAGCCTCAATTCCATTCTAGGGTTCTTTGACCCCAAAACACGGCAGCTCATAGTCCAATCTACCATTCTTTCCCGGTTGGACTATGCCAGCGTCCTATTGCTAGGCGCTAACAAAGCCGAGACAACCAGGCTTCAGCGAATTCAGAATTCAGCAGCTAGGGCAATAGTCAGCCTTCCCAGAAGATGCTCTGCTAGAGCCACCATACATAGACTCCACTGGCTTCCTGTGGAAGCCCGCATTCAATTTAAGGCCCTCACCACTGCTTTCAAAATCCTCAAAACTGATGGCCCCGAACTCCTCCGTCCGCTTCTAACACCCTACACCCCCCAACGCAATCTTCGCTCCATGGGCCAACATTTAGTAGTGGTCCCCCGCACGAAACTCTGCCGTATCGGGGGTCGCTCCTTCAGACTATTAGGAGCAAAACTCTGGAACTCCCTTCCCCTGAACATCCGCCGCCTTGACAACTTGTCCGCTTTTCGCAAAGCAATAAAAACTCACCTGTTCCCACTACTGTAAGCTTCTGCCCTCCCCACCCCCTCCCAGTAGGTTATACTATGGTTCTTAGTGCCGGGACGCCCCGTTGCTGGGGCAGCTGTCGCGCTTAACAAACCCGTAACATAACATAACATTTGTCCGGTCTCCGCTATTGTACTATCGCATCATGGTATATGATTAGGTCACGGCTATTAACGTATGTTTCATTCTGGGGATTCATTGCACACCACACTGACCCTCCCAATGGCTACGATTAAAATTCTCACTTGGAATGTGAGAGAGTTGAATGACTGTAAGGCGCGCTTAGTGCATGCATACTTAACGAGACACAGTGTTGACATTTGCTTTCTTCAGGAAACACACTTAAACACTACCCCCTCTCCAAGGCTTAAACACAGTAGATGGGCGCATATTCACTCAGCAATTTACTCCAGCTATGCCCGCGGAGTCGCAATACTGCTGCGTATGGGATTGGATTGGAAAGAGCATGCGGTGCATTTAGATCCTGAACGCCGCTATGTTATCTTACTGGGGGCGCTGGGAGGCAAGAAAGTGGTTCTGGCAGCCACATACGGCCCTAATATGGACTCCCCGGAGTTCTTCCACGAGGTTTGGGCAAAGATTGCGACATTGAACTGCGACAATATCATTTGGGGAGGTGACTTCAACGCTGTACTAAATAATGCACTGGACAGGAGAGGGACTGCTAGGCCATTACACCCGCGCACTGGTACAGGCCTACATGACATAATGGCGGAAGGTAACCTGTTGGATATTTGGCGCAAGACACCCTGATTCCCTTGAGGGGACGTGCATATCACATGCGCATGCTGCCTGGTCTAGGTTGGACTTTTGGTTGGTCTCCCCGGTCATTGCATCATGGACGATGGAGGTGGGCCATCTGGCCCGGTCCCTATCGGATCATGCTCCCGCTCTATTGCTGGTCTCCCTTCCTGACTCACCCACCAGGGCCTTTAGCTGGAGACTTCCACCCCATGCCTTACTAGATGAGGTATTTAAAGAAGAAATTCGCACTGACATTGTGAACTACTTTACCCTTAATGCTGGGTCGGTATCCACTGAGGCCACCTTATGGGATGCCTTTAAGGTTGTTATTCGGGGCCAATGCATAGCTAGACAGGCTGGGGTGCTGAAGGCAGTGAGAGATACCTTGAACCGCATTGAAGGTCAGATTCAAGAACTAGAGCGACAGTTCTGTGCCAAACAGACCACCCAAGTTGCGGCTGAACTGAAAGCCAAACTTTTAGAATATTCGGAAGAAGCTAACCGGGAAATAAAATTCTTGGGAAAGCATGCTGAGGCTCGGAGATACGGTGAGGGGGACAGGCCGGGGAAAACACTAGCAAACATGATTTGCAAAACTTCGTCGCCACCTTCCATTCACAGGATCAATAATCCCGAGGGGGTTGCAGTAATAGACCAAGCTGAGGTACTGAGTGAATTTCGAGACCTTTATGCTAAACTATATACAACGGGACAGGCTGGGAGCCCTGAGGGACTATAGGCCTTCTTGGACTCACTGGCACTGGTGAGGTTTAACGATGCTCATCGTAGATACATGGACCTTTCTGTCTCAGTGGATGACATAAAACAGGTCACAAAGAGCCTCCCGCTAAGTAAGGCGCCGGGTTCTACAAAACATATGCAGAGGAGCTAGCGCCTAGGTTACACAAAGTATATGGGGAGGCGCTGGAGGCTGGTATACTTCCACACTCAATGAGAGAAGCCCTAATAATCACTCTATTGAAACCCGACAAAGACGAGGCGCTACTAGACTCCTATCGCCCTCTGTCACTTATAAATGTAGACATGAAGATTTATGCAAAACTGGTGGCAAACCGATTACAACCGCTCCTCCCTATGGTGGCTCTGCCAGACCAATCGGGGTGTATTCCTGGTAGATGTACGTTGCATAACATTAGAACGATATTTGCTGTCCTACATTATCTCCACCCTAGGGTAAAGGCGGCCGCCATTTTCCTAGATGCCACAAAAGCCTTTGACACCCTCGAATGGCCCTATCTATTACTGGTGCTTGAGAGGATGGGTTTTAGCCACATGTTCATTAACCAAATCCGGCTCCTCTATACTGCCCCGAGTGCACGAGTGAAGGTGAATGGCATGGTATCTAAGTCCTTTGATATTACCCGCGGCACAAGGCCGGAATGCCCGCTCTCACCCCTACTATTTGCCATTGCCATGGAGCCACTGGCTGCCAGAATTCACCAACACCACACTACTAGGGGAATTGGATTTAGCTCAAGAAGTTTACTAATTTCAATGTATGCTGACGATGTCACTTTGTATATTTCAAACCCCTCGGAAAAACTTGACCTTGTACTCAGGGAATTCATCAAATTCAGAGGACTGTCAGGTGTGTCCATAAATTGGACGAAATCTGTCATTTTTCCCTTGACAGACGGCACGCCAGAGGTGACATCGGAATATCCATTGCGCTGGGAGCCGGAGGAGGTCAAGTACTTAGGCATATGGATCTGCAGAAATATGCAGGATATTTGGAGCATGAATTTTGGTAGGGCAGTGAATTGGCTCGAGGGCAAGGTGGAGATTTGGTCTCGGCTGCCTCTTTCGGTGGCTGGTAGGGTGGCGCTGTCAAAAATGGTGGTATTGCCAACATTTTTATATCTCTTCGCAAACATCCCAATCCCCCTCACGCAGCACTTTTTTCAACGTCTCCGCTGCTGTTGACCTTGGTGTGGTGAAGCGGGCAGGCCAGAGTATCATGGGCCCTCGTGACATTGCCACTGAGGCAGGGTGGTTTAGGCGCCCCAGATATGCGTTTATATGCTCTCTGTGCGCAAGCTCAATTTTTACATTTTTGGGTTCACCGCACGCCATACCAACCGCATGTGGCGGTGGAGATAGACTCAGTTGCTCCCACCTCATCGGAGGTCGCTCTCTATAAAAAATCGGCACGCCCTGGAGCGGATGTAGACACTGCTAATATGCTTAGATGGACTTGGAGAGAGTTGCAAAAAAGAGCCCGCCTCCCACTGTTATTTGCTCCTGCAGTCCCCTTGAGAGGAAACCCAATGCTGCCATGCTTAGAAGATGGCGGAGGAACATTTGAGCTAAGTGGATCGCGGTTGCAAACATTTGCGGTTTTGTACCCAGAGGGACGTTTTCCGCCCCCCACCTGTGGGTGGTGAAGATAGGGAAGTCTCATTCAGAGAAAGGTTTGAGGACCACAGACTGAAACTTGCCTGCAATACCCTATCATTGAATTTCCAGAGGCCCCTCCAACGTTGGCTGCACTGCAGGATATACTAACGAGGGCATCACCGCGGAAATTAGTCACTAGATTATACACAGCTATGCAAGATCAGGCCCCAGTTGTGACACCTCCATCGTTCCAGTTGTGGAACATGGATTTAGACCCACAGCTTTCGGATAGACAATGGGAGTTTTGCTGCAAACAGTTACTTGAGCTCTACCCGAATTATAGATTGCGACTGGTTCATTTTAAATTTCTGCATAGATACTATAGGACACCAGCTAGTCTACACCGTATGAATCTGAGACCTGAGGCACGTTGTTGGAGATGTGGATACGAACCTGCTAACTTTATACACATGGCATGGAACTGCCCCCAGCTGAGGGAGTACTGGAATGAGATTTTTGCGGCTGTGAATCAGATATTAGACAGGACGGATCCCCCCGCCCCCCATCAGGGACTACTAGGCTTTGTGTGGGAAACTGCACCCAATGTGAGAAAGTTGCATGCGCTCCTGCTATTGTATGCTAAACGGCAGATCGCTCTGTGTTGGGGGAGGAAAAGGGCTCCTACCTTTAAAGCATGGCTGGCAGATGTGACATATGGGCAGGTTCAACTGGAGACATACTGGGAACTAATGCCAGCTGCCTCCAGACCCAGGGACATTTGGGAGCCGTTTCTCTCTTGGGCCAGAGCAAGGGCGGCCCCCTTCGACACTGAGGACTAAATGGTACCAACATAACAACTGTATAGATGCGCCGTCTGACTCTAGAAACGCTCAAAATTGGCAAACAACCACGATATGACTGTACTCCAAATGTTCCTTTATACTGAGTGATAGACGCTTGTTAGATATCTATCATGATGAGGGACTTGGGGGTGTTGCTGTGCCCTGGGGAGGCGAAATGTTGTAAATTATGCCAACCTTGCTAATACTAGCGCCCTGATTATCTACATTGTGTATCACTGTGATGTAAAGTGTGAAGTGTGTCCCCTCGCAACATTTGATTTACTCCTATGCAATTCTAGGCATGTTGTTCTCTTTGTTATCATATTGTAGTGGATGGTATAATAGTAGGAGCTGGACCGTGTTCCTTTTTGGTTGTATTACGAGACATTGATCCTATAACCTGTAGAAACTCATGTGTTGATCACCTGGCAAAATATATATGCACATATTCGTGAGCTGTACAACTTGAAAACCTCAATAAAAACAAGTTTAAAAAAAAAAAGTATCAATTCGTATAGAAGAGATGTTCAGTGAAGGCCATAGTGGTGACTCCCCGTCTGTCTTAGGTTTTTGGAAACAATACTTGCATACAACAAGTGACCCTGGCTGACACACTAACGAGATAGGCTATTCCTGGCATCAGCTGTGATCATTCAGCATTATGTAGCTTCCATTGGAAAGCCGCCTAAAAATTGGATCTATCACTGCTGCCGGGGAACCCTACAGGTGACATAAGTTGTTTGAAGAACCCTCACAGGCTCCATGTAAATGAATGCCTTGACACAGAAGTGTACCGCTTAATGTGGTTTTACAATTTCTTCCACTAAGAAATACCTCCTTTCCCCCACTCCAACATTTGTGTTTGTATGGTAAATCCCAGGTCGACTTTATGTATTCCTTAACCAACCTTTCATACAGGCCTGCTGGTATGTGTTTTAAGCAATATTGAAACTGGAAAATCGTCACTGGTATCGTGATGGTGCCATGTATTATCCATTCAACTGATGGTTTCTCAGAAACGGTCAATGGTAATCTCTCCAGTTTTTCTATGCTCAGCACCATATAGTCTGCTCCCCTCTGTGCCAAAGAGATTTGTTTATCTGTAAGGTTAAATACAGTCAACAGCGAAGTGGTGTTGATTAGACGCCAAGGCACATAGCCAGAACTAAGGTTTTGTAACGTCCAGCCTAACAGCATTATAGAACGTAATTGAGACTGGCCATGTTGTAACATTAGCAAGTCCTGTTCCATTATGTCTATGGCAGAGGATACAATGCTGTCCAAAGAATACATTCTGGACGACAGAATTGTTAACCCATTGTCAATTACAGATAGTGCTTTCTCTAAATTAATACGATCAATTTCTCGTATCCGTTCTGCAGTTTCCATTTGCGTGACTTTCCAAGCTTCAAGCAGCGTAAATACCGGCGTATATGAAACGTTTATGACGTGGTTTGCGAGGTCCAAGTAAGAATTCTCGTAAGCCAACGCCATCTTTAAGTAAAGTTAAGTGTTGTTTTATATCTGGAAGTGTGGATTTTTTTAGCCATTCAAGGCACAGTTTGCCTACACTATAAGTTGTTATTATCCCTGGATTTTTACTCTGGACATATCTTGGGTCTGGCAGAGTTACTGTAAACCCTTGTGTCTTGTGCAGGAATCTATCTTGACAGTTATTCGTGTCTGTTGGCCAGAATAACCATTTTTTCCAATCAGGATTAGTTCTGTTTTGTAGTAAAATATAATTTATGTCTAACTCCTCATCCGAAGTTAAATTGCTTTCATGTGTGGGCTTAGGTATAGACGCTTTGTTTAAATCTTTTATCTTAGCCAGGCCAAGACAAGATGTCTGTTGAACAGTTTCATTTAAGTACAGTATTTGTTCTGGGATGATGCAGGCTCTGAATAATGCTTTTAAACCTTGTACCTGCCAGTCTTTTGTGCCCCAAACAGTTTTTGTCTCAATGTTGTCTTTACAAAAGTCAAAGCCTAATGTGGACTATCAGCTTTCCCAAACTTAAAACAAGAATGAGCCATAGTAGGAGTAAAAATACACCTAATCCAATCCAAAATTCAACCCATGGTGAAACCAGATATGTATTTGCAAGCTGGTGACCAAGTTCCGTTAATTGTTCCTTGAAAGTTTTGTTTTTTGGCGCTGTTTCAGAGGCAGTTGTGTCAATAGTTGGTATTGCATCCGGATTATTTGAAATCCCTGGAGCTGCTTGTCCCCTTGACATGTTTGTATAGTCAGATGCTACATCATTGTAGATGAGAGTGTCTCGACGAACTGTTATTTGGGTTTCAAGAGGCACTAGTTCCATGGCTTTATTGCATAGTCCGTCTTTTCTCACTGCAGAATCTTCAAAGGTGATGAGTCTTTCAGTTTTAACCTCTTGGATAGTAGCAAGATTTGGTCCTCTGCTAAATCTTGGGAGTCCACTGGGCCTACTACTTATTATCGGCCACATGATGTGGTTTTACCAGGTCAATTGATATGGACCGGTTCTCCTTTCTTCCAGCAAGGGGCGGCAGTAACACTGTTCTCGATCTGTGGACTGCTAGTACAGGTACTGGTTTTCTGTAAGAAGGCCCAAATTCCTTCCTCTCCGCTATTTTCTCTCTGACCAGATCCCCAATCTTTGGAATCCAGACAGGTCTTGCTGGGACAGGTAGTTTTTCTTCAGTGGTCGTTGGCTTTTGGATGGTGTTGCTTAGACTTCTTGTTTCATTTAAATCCTGTAAAACAGCCAAACGATCTTTGATATCAAAGGGTTTTTGTTCCACCACTGAAGTATGACGATCGAGGTCTTCAACCAACATTCTAGTACCAAAAAGTATTTCATATGGAGTGATTCCAACCAGAGAATTTCTTGGCAGGTTATTAAGACTACGTTGGACACTTATTAGATGTTTGACCCACCCATCGTCCAAACCTAATACCCTAGCTGTTATAGATTGCTGTATGTCATGTTTTTTTTTCTCCACAACCGAATTTCCCTCAGGATGGAATGGACTTGAAAACCGCAATGTCACGCCCAAGCTGGCCATGGCCACCTTGTAAGCCCTAGAGCTAAAAGCAGGACCCTGGTCAGAATGTAGCGTGCCGATAAAGACTCGCAAATCTTTTATAACAGTTTGGGCGCCAGCCGAGCGCTGAGGCCACATCCAAATGAATCTCGTGCAAGAATCCACTGCGACCATGATGTATTTATAGTTACCATCCCTCTGAAGAAGACCACAGTGGTCCAGGTAAACACATGCTAATGTTTTATCTGAAATTAGAAGGGGCGTCTGCGCCGGGCGTTTCACTGTTGAAACCTTCATTTTCTGGCAAATTACACATTCCAAAACATAGTTTCTGGTTTGTTTCCTCATGCACGGCCACCAGTATCGTTGTTTTAATAATGAAACTGTGGCGGAAACACCTGCTTGTGCAGAGGCAAGCCCTTCATGTGCTGCTAAGATTAGTCCTAACCTGTGTTCCATGTTTGGGATTACCCTATCCCCCACTCCAGGGATACGAGCAAACGGAACATTATTTGCATCAGTTATATACGAGTACTTGAGTGGAAAGCCTTTTGGTAATGGTTTACCACTGTCTTTCATTGAAGCAGTGACAGCTTGCATTATTTCGCTATTTTTGTTTTTGAACGAGTGATTGCAGCTGCGGAAGCTGTTTGCACAGCTGCCTTCGCGGCTTCATCAGCCAATGAATTCATCAGCGTGACCGCCATCACGCTGATGATTGATGTATGGATCACGTGGGTCTTTTGTAGTTCTTTCTGTAAAAGAACTACTTGTTCCCAAAGCATTTTATGCTTGCTTGTGCCACCTTTTGTGTCTTTAAATCCATTTTGAACCCAGTTCTGCAGATATTCATTGTAAGACTGGACACAGTTAAACGAATCGCATACTATGAGTGTGGGGAAATCGCAATCGATATTTTCAAGTGCCATCTTAAAAGCCTGTAGTTCAGCTCGCTGAGCTGTACAGTCTCCTAGAGATTGAGTTTTTGTGACCATGGGTCTGAATTTACCATCGCGCCAGCGACCTATAACAATCGCGCACGCAGCACTATAAGCTTGTTTTCCCCCAATTGTGGGCTGTGCCGATCCGTCTGTATATATTATACAGCCGTAATGTTCTAGAGGCAGAATTTCAGTGGGCAGAGGACATTCTTGTTCGTATTGGAGAAATTCTTGTGTCTTCAAGTAAGGCTAAAAAATGTATTCAACGTCTGTCGCAGCAAGAGAATTAACCCATTGTATCCGTCTTTGATGTAAAGCTTTTGCATTTGGAATGCTTGCCTTTGTCACTGACTCTAAGGCAGGTACAGGAGTAACGATTTTTATGCGTTTACCCCGCGCGAGGGCTCTTTCTTTTGCTACTGTAGAAATCTACGATGGATCGCTCACCGCTAGCCTCTCCTCTGGATCGCCCCTTAGCACTCTGGTATGTGAAGTGCGTGTGGTTTGAAGAGTTGAAACAAAGTTCGCAAGTCGTTCACCAAAGTTGGTGCAAGTAAGTACTTGTTGTTCCCAAGATCTCTAGACCCGAGACATGGCCCGGGTTTCGGGATAGTTTCTCTCATCAGTAGAGAAAGTATTTGGGGTGGATGAGAAGGCCGCCAAGTAACCGTCACAGGCCTCGATGCCTCTCCGGCGCGCAGGTGCATCTCCAAAAGCTCGTCAGCTTGGGGGCTCATGGGAGCCCTATAACAGAAATCTACGATGGATCACACACCGCTAGCCTCTCCTCCGGATCGCCCCTAAGCACTCTGGTATGTGAAGTGCGTGTGATTTGAAGAGTTGAAACAAAGTTCGTAAGTGTTTCACCAAAGTTGGTGCAAATAAGTACTTGTTGTTCCCAAGATCTCTAGACCCGAGACATGGCCCGGGTTTCAGGAAAGTTTCCCTCATCAGTAGAGAAAGTATTTGGGTTGATGAGAAGGCCGCCAAGTAACCGTCACAGGCCTCGATGCCGCTCCGGCGCGCAGGTGCGTCTCCAATAGCTTGTCAGCTTGGGGGCTCATGGGAGCCCTATAACAGAAATCTACGATGGATCGCACACCGCTAGCCTCTCCTCCGGATCGCCCCTAAGCACTCTGGTATGTGAAGTGCGTGTGGTTTGAAGAGTTGAAACAAAGTTCGTAAGTGGTTCACCAAAGTTGGTGCAAGTAAGTACTTGTTGTTCCCAAGATCTCTAGACCCGGACATGGCCCGGGTTTCGGGATAGTTTCCCTCATCAGTAGAGAAAGTATTTGGGGTGGATGAGAAGGCCGCCAAGTAACCGTCACAGGCCTCGATGCCTCTCCGGCGTGCAGGTGCATCTCCAAAAGCTCGTCAGCTTGGGGGCTCATGGGAGTCCTATAACAGAAATCTACGATGGATCGCACACCGCTAGCCTCTCATCCGGATCGCCCCTAAGCACTCTGGTATGTGAAGTGCGTGTGGTTTGAAGAGTTGAAACAAAGTTCGTAAGTGGTTCACCAAAGTTGGTGCAAGTAAGTACTTGTTGTTCCCAAGATCTCTAGACCCGAGACATGGCCCGGGTTACGGGATAGTTTCCCTCATCAGTAGAGAAAGTATTTGGAGTGGATGAGAAGGCCGCCAAGTAACAGTCACAGGCCTCGATGCCTCTCCGGCGCGCAGGTGCGTCTCTAAAAGCTCGTCAGCCTGGGGGCTCATGGGAGCCCTATAACAGAAATCTACGATGGATCGCACACCGCTAGCCTCTCCTCCGGATCGCCCCTAAGCACTCTGGTATGTGAAGGGCAGGTGGTTTGAAGAGTTGAAACAAAGTTCGTAAGTGGTTCACCAAAGTTGGTGCAAGTAAGTACTTGTTGTTCCCAAGATCTCTAGACCCGAGACATGGCCCGGGTTTGGGGATAGTTTCCCTCATCAGTAGAGAAAGTATTTGGGGTGGATGAGAAGGCCGCCAAGTAACCGTCACAGGCCTTGATGCCTCTCCAGCATGCAGGTGCGTCTCCAAAAGCCCGTCAGCTTGGGGGCTAAAATCTATGATGGATCGCACACCGCTAGCCTCTCCTCCGGATCCCCCCAAGCACTCTGGTATGTGAAGTGCGTGTGGATTGAAGAGTTGAAACAAAGTTCGTAGGTGGTTCACCAAAGTTGGTGCAAGTAAGTACTTGTTGTTCCCAAGATCTCTAGACCCGAGACATGCACCTACTGAGGTGAACCACTCATGAACTATACGTACCACAATCCTTAGGGGCGACCCGGAAGAGGGGCTAGCGGTGTGCGATCCATTGCGGTTGGTTCTACAAATGGGCTCCCCTGAGCCTTTAAGCTGACAAGCTTCTGGATGACGCACCTGCGTGCCGGTTAGGCATCAAGGCCTGTGACGGTTGCTTGGCGGCCTTCTTTTCCACCTCAAATACTTTTTCTACTGATGAGGGAAGATATCCCGAAACCCGGGCCATGTCTCGGGTCTAGAGATCTTCACAACAACAAGTACTCACTTGCACCTACTCAGGTGAACCACTCATGAACTATACGTACCAGAATCCTTAGGGGCGACCCGGAGGAGGGGCTAGCGGTGTGCGATCCATTGCGGTTGATTGTACAAATGGGCTCCCCTGAGCCTTTAAGCTGACGAGCTTCTGGATGACGCACCTGCTTGCCGGTTAGGCATCAAGGCCTGTGACGGTTGCTTGGCGGCCTTCTTTTCCACCCCAAATACGTTCTCTACTGATGAGGGAAGATATCCCGAAACCCGGGCCATGTCTCGGGTCTAGAGATCTTCACAACAACAAGTACTCACTTGCACCTAAACGGATGTATGGCGTTATAACTTACTTTTACAACGCCTACTTTTACCACGCAATTTTTACAACGCAGGATCCATTACAACGAAGTACCATTACAACGCATGTATTTACAACGAATATACTTTCACAACGCATACCATTACAACGTAAGTATTGGTAAGTATATAATTTTTTTTAAATGTAAATTAATTAAAATTATTATAATTTAATTTAAATTAAATTTAATTTAATGTAATTAATTTAATGTAATTTAATGTAATTTAATTTAATTTAATGGAATTTAATTTTAATATTTCTTAATTTTTATCCTGTACCCCTGTACCCCAAAAACCCAAAACTGACCCTAAACCCTAAAAATACCCCTTTACCCAAAAACCCAAAACTGACCCTGAACCCTAAAAATACCCTTTTTCCCAAAAACCCCAAACTGACCCTGAACCCTAAAAATACCCCTTTACCCAAAAACCCAAAACTGACCCTGAACCCTAAAAATACCCCTTTACCCAAAAACACAAAACTGACCCTGAACCCTAAAAATACCCCTTTACCCAAAAACCCAAAACTGACCCTGAACCCTAAAAATACCCCTTTACCCAAAAACTAAAAACTGACCCTGAACCCTAAAAATACCCTTTTACCCAAAAACCCAAAAACTGACCCTGAACCCTAAAAATACCCCTTTACCCAAAAACTAAAAACTGACCCTGAACCCTAAAAATACCCTTTTACCCAAAAACCCAAAACTGACCCTGAACCCTAAAAATACCCCTTTACCCAAAAACCCAAACCTTGCCCTGAACCCTAAAAATACCCCTTTACACAAAAACCCAAAACTGACCCTGAACCCTAAAAATACCCCTTTACCCAAAAACCCAAAACTGACCCTGAACCCTAAAAACACACCTTTACCCAAAAACTAAAAACTGAAGCTGAACCCTAAAAATACCCCTTTACCCAAAAACCCCAAATTGACCCTGAACCCTAAAAATACCCCTTTACCCAAAAACCCAAACCCTGCCCTGAACCCTAAAAATACCCCTTTACCCAAAAACCCAAACCTATAATATTTTTAATAAAATTATATACTTACCAATACTTACGTTGTAATAGTATGCGTTGTAAAGGTATCTGCGTTGTAAATACATGCGTTGTAATGGTACTTCGTTGTAATGGATCCTGCGTTGTAAAAATTGCGTGGTAAAGGTAGGTCGTTGTAAAAGTTGCGTGGTAATGGTTGTATACCCTACTGAGGTGAACCACTCATGAACTATACCTACCAGAATCCTTAGGGGCGCCCCGGAGGAGGGGCTAGCGGTGTGCGATCCATTGCAGTTGATTCTACAAATGGGCTCCCCTGAGCCTTTAAGCTGACGAGCTTCTGGATGACGCACCTGCGTGCCGGTTAGGCATCAAGGCCTGTGACGGTTGCTTGGCGGCCTTCTTTTCCACCCCAAATACGTTCTCTACTGATGAGGGAAGATATCCCGAAACCCGGGCCATGTATCGGGTCTAGAGATCTTCACAACAACAAGTACTCACTTGCACCTACTGAGGTGAACCACTCATGAACTATACGTACCAGAATCCTTAGGGGCGACCCGGAGGAGGGGCTAGCGGTGTGCGATCCATTGCGGTTGATTCTTTTGCTACTGTAGTCTGAACCGCTATCAGAATTTTCTCTGTTGAAGTGAATTTCATTTCAGCTTGTGTGTACAAGTGTGACTTGTAAGCTATTGGTACCTTTTCACCTCCATTAAAGGTTAGGTATGTGAATCCGCATATCCCAGGGATGATTCGGATTACAAGGTTGCGTTTGTTTACGCGTGTCTGTAATTGGGTTGTTGCTAACATGTCTGTTTGCACTGAATGCAGTGCACTGAATGCAAAATTTCTGTGTGTTTTTGAGTCCAATTAGTTTGTTTGAAATCAGGTTTCATTACTTTGTAGAGAGGTTTAACCCTTTCTGCGTAGTTTAGAATGTAAGTTCTTCCGAAATTCAGGAATCCTAGAACTGACTGTAAAATTTTCAGCATTTTTGAAGGTTGGAGCAGCGCACATTTTTCTAAAAAGTTTGCTGCCAGGTTTTTGCCTTCACTTGAAAGTTTGTATCCCAAGAATAGGACATTTATGTGGGCAATTCTTGATTTTTTTAAAGTTGAATTTGTACCCTTCAGAGGCGAATCCAAGTATTATGGTGTTCACCCTGTTCAAGTGCCTGTCCAAGTCATCATCTGTAAGATAGATGTCATCGACATAAGATAATGCCTCATCATCATACCTTTGTAGTAACTCTGTTACTCTGGCTGAAAATAATCCTGGACTGTTCTTGAATCCCTGGGGGAGACAACAAAAGTGTTGATGTGTCCCCATTATTGAGAAAGCAGTCAAGTACCTGCTTTCAGGTGCAATGTTTTGACAGAAGAAACCGTTTGAAATATCTAATGTTGTTTTATATTTTTTGCGCACGATGTTAATCATCCGTGTTGCACTGTGTGCATTTTATACTGCCAAGGTTTTGCAGCAGGAGTTTAAATGTCTGTAATCCAAGACTAGACGATATGTATTGTCTGGTTTGGAGACAGGAAACAAAGGATTGTTCATGGCGAGGTGCATGTTTCAATCACCCCTTGGTATTCAAGTTGATCTAGGATCTCCCTGACCTGTTTATTTGGTTCTTGTTTAATTGGATACTGCTTCTGCGCAGTAGGTTGATTTTTTAACTGGATTTTGTGGTGAGGAGAATCCTCATCCCATCCCACATGATTTTTATATAATGCTGGAGCCTGGGCCACAGCCCATTTTCTGGCATAGGTGTATTTTTTATGAATAGGAATATGATTTGAGAAAGCTTGTATAATGATCTCTTCGCCATGTGGGCACTCCCTGACAAATTCAGGTGGCCAGTCTTTTTCAGCCAGAAGGATGTCATAACCCTTTGATAGTTTCTCCCAAAAGAGTGCTTTTATTTTCCTAGTTATGTCCCCCTCTATTCGGAGTGTGACTTCATATAACTTGTGTGGTACACTAACCCTGGTATCTGCAGTTTCAACCTCAAATGCATTCATTCAGATCCATCGTCTCCAGATGATCCTTCAGGATCCTGCGAGCTATCCTGACCTCTGATGCACTGTCCAGCATTGTCTGGGCCCATTCCCCGTTCTTGAGCTGTGTCCTCAAGATCCTCGGCATGTCTGGTTTTAATACTTGCTACCTTCTTTTTGGTGAATTGAGTTTTCTTATTTTTTGGAACCTGTTGATCGTCTTTGGACTTCACACGTTTTTCTTTGTGTTCTGATCGTCCTCTTCTTTCGGATTTCTGCGAGGAAGTCTGAAAGGTACGAGAGGATCGTGTATCAGTATCTTGATATCTATCAGGTTGTCCCTATTTCTAAGGTTATACCTCTTTTCGGAGTGCTCCTTTTGAGGAGATCTATCTCTGGACTGAGAACTCTTCTCTTTAGGAAGTGACTGTCTACAATTTTCCCACTTCTTTTTAGGTGTAGTGAGTATGTTTTTGATAAAAACCTTTTCAGGATTTTCTGTCAGTTCAGGTTTTACTGGTTTCCCACCCAATCTATCTCTTCCTAGTTCTTCATAGGATTTTTCAATAATTCTAGCAAGTTCATACGGTTGCTCAGTAACCAAGTTTTTTAAATTTTTGGCGGATTGCCACGGATGCTGCTTCACCTTTAATGTTAGCTAATAATATAGCCGAAACCGGTTTGTAATCTTTTAGTAATTTCCTACCAAGATTCAAGGCAGGTTCTGGTCCGTATTCATTTTGAATCTGTTTCAGGACATCAGGTATTACTGCCATAGACAGAACACCATGTGTTTTTGTGTAGATTGAAGCAAAGACTGTACCCCAAGTGTCACAGTCCTCCATGTGTGGTGCAATCCCCATTGGTAAACAGATTGTTAAAATCCTGTGTTTCTCATGAGTTGTACTATCCGGAAATACTGCTTCTATTTGAGTAATTTTTTGAGCTAACCAAAATGGAATTTGTTCCCTTTTTGTGGGCAACTTACCAATGACTGATTGTATTGTCTGTGGTTTAATGTTGTTTGTGTTCCCCTGATGAAGGGTGTGCTATGGAATTCTTATAGCAGGTTGGACTGTTAAAGTCAGCATGACATATTGTACCAATTGTCTATGGATTTTGATTAATTGCTTTAGCTGAGCTAACAGTTCTGGACCTGTCATTTGTTCTCTGGCAGGATGTGGTGTATAGCTAGCTAGTACCGGCCATGTCACTCCTGGTCTACCTAGTGGCCTGAGCCTGGTAATGTGATTTTGATGTTGTAGGGTGCCTTTAAACCAGAGCTGATGTCTTGGTAAGTTAGTGGAATTTCATTGTCCCCGAAAGGAGCGTATTCCGCTGGAGGTTACTCCATCTTGTAGAAGTGGATCACGTGTGTTGTTGGATTTGCTTGTGGAAAGATAATCCATGAATAGAATACCTCTGTCTGCCGATATTCATGTGCCTCTATGACAAATATGACTCTACCAACTCTTGCTGATAGGCCATTTTCTATAAGCTTTATTGCTATGGCTTTCCTTACGTTTTCCGGGATGATTATAGCATCCACGTCGTCTTCATTTAACCCTGCGGTGTCAAAACCCGGTCGAGTATTTCCAGCTCCACCGGTTTTGGTGTTGTCGTTATTCGACATTGTTTAATGAAAGTTTGCAGAGCAAGTTTCAAGGAAAATAAAGATAAGATGCACAATATTTTGGAACACTGTATCCTTCAACGTTGAACAAACCAAAAACTAAAAAATAGGATTTTTCGTCCTACTCAGTTTAAGGCGGATATTTTATCCTTTAACCCACTCCAGACGCTATTGGAGTATTTTGGAGGGATAAAGGGGTCTCTGTGAAAAGCACGACTGAGTTACTCTAGTATCTAGCGTTAAATTAGTGCCTTACCAAACGTTGGGCGCCATGTAGTGTAGTTCGTATATTCCCAATAGGCTCTGCGCATTGGAATAATATATCCCATAAATGTGACGTAGGACTTATGTCGACTAGGTCACTATCAAAATATATTAGACTTAATTGTGAGTGCCAGCTAGCTCAGAGGTCACTAGAAACATTCTCGAATTCACAAGAAGGGATTTAGTTTCTGACAACCGCATAAACATGACAACTTTGTTTCCCCAAGATAAAACTGATCTTCAGAGTCGTGGAAACAATAGATAGATATTTCACTCAGTCAACCTTGCATGCTTCGTTTCACCAAAGGTGCAGAGAAATAGATAGACCGGCGTTTTCAATAAAAGGATTTATTGAACAGTCTTCTTTCTCAAGCATAAGAAATGAACCGCTACAATTGTAAAACTGGTTGCAAAACATAATGCATACAGTAGAAAGAGTAGAATAAAATAATACTGTAAGAGCATTGTATGGTTCCTAAACCATAGATAAGTACATACATAAATAACAGACTAAAAGTACTCAACTGGTGCTTCTAAAATACGCCTACCCCGATGTACCCAACCTAAGCTTAGTACGAGGGAAGAAGTAAGTGAGGTGTAGCATAAATGTACTATTCTTTGCCAAGAATCTGTCCAAGATTTCTCTTAGGGTCTAATCAGCTCCGTACCTTGATTTGGAATGAAGAACGTCAGGCTCAGGACTCGATTTCCCAACAACCCGCAAGGGTCGCTTGGAAACACTGGAGCTGGATTTCTCGGCAGGAGAAAAGACAGCGTCTCTCTCAGTGCTTCTGCTGGAGGGTTGGCTTCCGTCGGCACTTGCAGTAGCAGGACGCGTCGGGCAAGTAGATAGTCGAACTGCGCCAAACCACCGTGTGCTTGCTATGGCAAGTATCGGCATATTTATACCTTGAAGGTGCCGAGATTGACGTAAAGGTGGACATAACGTCATCAAAGAGTCTCAGTTCTTTGAAAACTCCGTTAGTTCTTGGACAAGTCAGTATTCGAGCAAGGGGAAGTCCCTAGCTACTGAAGCTGAGTTTTCCAAGAAATCATTGTGGATGTTCAGAACTAGTGGAAGTAGCCCTGCCGTATTTGGACTGCATGAGCTATGTCTAAATATGGTTATGATTCTTATGCCTATATAAGGATACAGTGATTTATACCTATATAAGGGCATGAATCTGGAAAATTACAATAGGGTCCTAAAATGGTACACAACAGCCTTACCAGAATTAAGATCTCCCAGGGCCGCCCCCAGTTCTTCTTCATGGAGCAGGCCTTCCAATTCCTCCCTAACCGCATCCGAGAGTGCCAATTGAGCATAATACTCTGCAAAACTGCTTGCGATAACCGACGCGTCCGACACAGGGAGTCCATCCAACCCCACAACACCTGGGAGGGCCTGGGGTAAAAGCGAACCTTGACACAATCGGTGCAGCATTTTACCAGATTTGTCACCCCATTGGTATATCTTACTACGAGTAGCAAGCCAGGCCTGTCATGCCTCGTGATGACGAGCCAGCCGCCCGCATTCTTCCCTGCCACGCGCCTCCAACTCAAGAATGGTAGCTTCCACGGTGCACTGGGGGGTGGGAAGGGAGGTGGGAAGTTGGGTGTTTGCAGGATTTTGTTTTATTTGTATTGCCTTTCATATTCTCCTGTCCTTAATTATGTAAAATGGTCAAAGCCAAAAATGTGTGTCCCATGCGGCAGCTGTCTCTGGGATTCAGAGGTCTGCATGATATATGCTATTTTGCCAAATAAAATCTGTTTAAAAAAAAAAAGAATGGTAGCTTCCGCTCAAACCTGGTCCTCTTTACGTTGCTTCCGGGCCGCGGCACAAAATGAGATGTCCACCCCTCGAATGGTGGGCTTCAAGGCCTCCCAAAGAGTCTCAGCCCCGAGACCAAGTTAGTGGCAAAATATTGACCAAGGGCATCTTCCATTTGTTCTCTGTAGTCCTCCTTCTGAAGGTTCTAGACTGAGATGCGCCATTGGAATGGCCCACAGGCTCCCCCAGCTCGTATAGTAAGTGCCACTGGAGAGTGGTCAGAAAGTCCACGTGGGAGGATTTCAGCCGCCACCACTTTGCTGTCAAAGACCCGTGGGATGAACTAGGCGGGAGAAGGAACCATGGACTGCTGAAAGATACGTATAGCCCTGTGTATTACCATGCATCCTGCGCCAGGGGTCTACCCAATCAAGATTCGTCACTAAGGAGTACAGTTTAGTACAATGGCGGGCCTCAGATCGACCCCCCGACCTCCATCTATTAATGGCCACATCCATCCCTTCATTCCAATCCCCTCCCACCACGCAAGGCCCTGGGGGATATCTGTCCACAGGGTCAGAATCTTTTCGGCTAACCCCAAGGAAAGAGGCGAGGGGCATAGATGCTTCCCAGTACAAAAAATCTCACCCCCTACTTTGCCCTGCACAAACAAGTACCTGCCCTGAAGATCTCCCCTAGTTTTAACATGTGTGTATGCGACCCTACGGTGTATTAAAATAGCAACCCCCCTGGAACCCGTCACAAACCTGGAATGAAAGACCTGTGTAAACCGATAGCGCTGGAAGCATACTGCCTTAGTGCCCATGAGGTGGGTCTCCTGCAACAATAATACATTTGCTGGAACTCGCTTGGCTGCCTTCAGAATAGCCCCCCATTTGATCTAGTCTAGCGCCCCTCTAACATTCCAGCTAAGAACCCTCACAAGACAAGGGGCCTCCCGTGTACTAACAGACATTCCTACTCCGTGCAGATCCCATGGCAGCAACAAGAATCTTCCACAAGACGTAACAAAGTCCAGGACACAAGTAGACAGTGCAGCAACCCCACAAACCCCCCCCTAAAACACAACCCAACAACTCCCCCCCAACCCTGTACCTCCAAAACAATGAAGTACCTGTTGCGGCAGGCGGAGCAGGTGCCCCAACAGGAGGTCCTAACCCTCTCCCACCAACAGATCCCCAAGTCACAGCCCATTGTCTAGTGGCCTCCTCTCCTTCTGTGGAGCCCCACGAAGAGACTGGCCAATATATACGCCCCCTTCGGCTCATACAGAATACTCAAATTTGCATGACCATCCTGGTGTCAGTCCGCTGAGACATATGGCCGGAGACACGGACCCCTCCTGGGCCGCGGGACCTGCAGATTGTGAGCGGCGTCTGGATTTGGAGCGTCTGCCCCCTCTTCCACTCGGCCCGTGCTGATTCCGGGCAGGCCTCCCTGAGAGGAGTCGCATTCTTTTCCCGGGAGAGAGTGAAGACATAGCCGCACAGTTTTGTCGGTCCAGTGAAACACCTCCTCCGATGTGTCAAAGAACTGGGTGCGGGACCGGTATACTACATGCAGCCTGGCCGGATAAAGTAGAGCATAAGGGAGCTTGAGTTCACTGAGGCGGGCTTTGGCGGCTAGGAAGGAGTGCCGCCGCGACTGCACCCGCTTAGTGTAGTCCGGAAAGATTAAGATGCGAGAGTTATTAAACAGCAATGGTTCCTTAGCCCGGGCTTGTTTCAGGATGGTGTCCCTGTCGTGGTAATTGAGGAGCTTGGCGATGACAGGACGCAGATGGGCACCTGGAGGGCAAGGGGGGGGCTTCTGCATCAGAACCCAGTGTGCACGTTCCACCACAAAGCAAGTCGAGAGTTCCCCAGCTGGAAAACAACCCTCGAGCCAGTCCATAAGAAATCGCTCCATATTCCCCTTTTCGCAGTACTCCAGAAAGCCAACAAAACACAGGTTGGTGCATTGAGCCCTCCCCTCTGTGTCTTCCATTCTCAATGCTAGGCCCCGTTGGGTGGTCTCGAGTGACGATACTTTCTGCTGCAGTGTGGCAACCACATATTGCACACCCGAGATTCTTGTCTCCGTCTCTGTAATGCGGGCTACTGCATTCCTCAAGCCCTGGTGTAGGAGCATTACGTCCGAGCCGACCGCCCCGATCTTGGCTTCCAAAGCGTCTCTGGATTGCGGTAATGGCAGCCATGAGGGCCGCATTATCTGGAATAGCATTTTAAGACCCCCCCGCCCCCGGCAGCGCCACCGGAGCACCCTGGCCCGTGAATTTATCCATGGTATACTGTTAGTAGAGTCACCGCCTGGCTTGTCTCTGGTCATAGTGGCCCAATCACTGCCACCGACTCCAGTCGGAAATCCCCCAGGAGGTGAATACGTAGCTGTTCAGATGGAGGTCGGGGTCCCACACCCAGTGCTGTCCAGGTGGAGGCAGGCCAGCCACCAAACTGCCTTTTGTCTGGCAGGCCCTGCTGAACCCCCCCAGAGGCACCCATGGGATCGTGGTATCCCCCTGCTGCCCGACATGTCCGCCGAACCCCTGGTGGTGCTACCCCCGGACAGGACACAAATGGGGGGAAAGCGCCGGGGCCCCAACGAGAGTTCAAGGGCGCCGACCCCAGCAATGCTCCCCTCCGCCACCCGGCTTGGCCGCCAACATCCCCAACCCGCCTCACTAGTCGGGCCAAGATTAAGAAGATTTCCCCAACCCCAAATCCTCGTGCTGTCTGGCCGGCAGTCGGCCGATGCGACTGGGTAATCTGGGGGCTGGGAAAAGGAGCACAGTGGGCCACTCCGACTTGACCAACACGCAGGATCTTCCCTCACCCAATGCCACTTACATCTGATTCCCCCCTTGTGGCCGACAAGACCACCTACCCCCCAAATGGTTCAATCCCTTAGAGAAGGGGGGGGAGATGGAGGAGCGGGAAGCGCCTGCCGCCACCGGGCCACCATCCCAGGCAATGCGACAGTACTCAATCTGTGGGCGCCCGATTGTCCCAGGAAGCCCCCACCGCCACCGGCGCAAGGCACAGAGGGGGTGCCCCTCTGTGGCCGCGTTTCCAGGCAATGCGGCAAGGAAATCTAGGCGATGCCACAGCTCGGGAATACAGCAGCGTTGCACGCAGGCCGTCACCGATCACTGCACCTCTGCCTGCGACCCTCTGGGAGCACCAAAAACGAGCTCCGGGGATAGTTCTCAGCGGGTAATGTTGATCGGACAGGCGTCAGTTGAGCGCCGAAGAGGCAGCATACATTGAGGATCAGTGTGAGGGCTGGACAGAGTGCGTTCAGCTCACGTCTGCCATGCTGGCCTGCCAAGCCACCCCCCTGCCTTTTTTATTTTTACCATATTCAGTGGCTTGCCTGTGGTGGAAAGCTTTCTTTTTTTTATCCTGGTGTGTAAGCCCATTTAGCTTGCCAGCGCACAAAATAATCATCAACTTTATTGATTTCAGGGCTAAAATGCCACCCATGGTAGCCACTAGAGCACAATATTTATCCATGTGTGATGCACATGATGTTTGAGACATTGTCTACTACCACCAAGGTGAAGCAGGAGGGAACGCTTTACTGCAGTGTCTTTTTCCGTCGGGGACAGAAAATAATTTGCGAGCTAGCTGCCTCCAACTTAAATCTGAACCCAATGGATGATGGGCCATACGGGTCTGAAATATCGGCTAGGCTTTAGGTAAGGAGGTAGTGTAGGTGGCATGGTGTAAGACACAAAGAGTATGTGTGGGGGAGGAGCGGGTGTATATGCTCAAGATATGACTGGCACATTCTTAATGTGCCTCACCCTCCTCTGACAAGTGCCACCAGGTGGACACATCTTTGTTTCAGTAAAACACATGTCCTGTTGTGGTTGCTTGCTGAAGAGGTGGCACCCCAACTTAATAATGTTGTGCATCAACACAGCCTGTGTACATGCGTACTTCACCCCTCTCGTCCCCTGCACCGTAAATTCATTCTTTAAGGTCCTTTAAAACATTCCCTCTTCCTTTTTTTTTGCAACTTATAAATATAAAGTGCAACTTGCCATAAGGGCAATGGAGCGGTTCACATCATCACTAGTTACATTACACATATTTTTTAGGGATGGGAGCATTAAGTGATTTGCCCAGAAATGCAGGATGTAAAGTAGATGTCAGGACTCAAACACAGTACCCAGTTCCAAATTCAGCAGCTTTGGCCGCAACGTCACATACTTCTCCTGTGTGTGCTCCAGTTAATGGTCTCTGCATAGCTCGCACCAAGAGAAAGCTTACTTTCTGCTAATGATTTTAAAAACTCTGGAAGTATTTCTCTTCATGCAGGCTGCAGCAGAGGACTGCGCACTCGGCAAGATAAGGATGTGCACGGGCACGCACTCTACAAGAAACATATCTCAGTGTATGATTCCTAATATTGTGTCAAGTCTTTGAACAGTAACATTATTGGCGATAGAATGGATTTAGAGACTCAAAATGGAACGCTATCAGGCATAGATTGCTTTGGGGAAAGTGGCACATCTTAAAGAATGTTTGCCACTGGCTCATGTAATTCATACATTGGGTTCGCAACGTATTGGAATGCGCATTGCAGGGAATTCATGGGCTGAGGAAGCAGCAAATTCAGCAGTTCAGAGTACTGTAGTAGCTGCAACTACTCGTTCTCACACAAGAGTGACAGCTACCATGATATCACCATCCAATGTTTCACACATTGGCACATCATTACCCAAAACAATTCCAGCAAAATACTCCTATCTACAGAGTGCCCAAAACATACTTTATTCTCGTATTCCCGGAGTGGGGGATAGAGTTAAACCAAACTAAGACTGCTGGCTAGAATTAATGATAGCTGCTCATGAGAGGTTAGCTTCTGCCCATGCAGGTGTGGCAGCTACTGTTTCATTGCTACAGCAATGCTATTGATGGCATGGTCTCTACAAACAGACAAAACAATGTCTTTATTTGTGACATTTGTCAACAAATAAAACTTCCACCAAAGCTCGTCCACCGTAGACACCTCTCTTAGTCTCAAACAAACCATTGGCTTGTGTCTATCTTGACCCCTGTGGACCTCTAAATTTAGATGGCGATTTTAAATTCATTCTGTTGGCAGTGGATTCATGTTCTAGATTTCTATGGGTGTGGCCACAGCGATCGGCTGACGTTCATACTGTTATAAAAGATCTGCAAGTCTTTATCAGAACAAACCCAGTAGTTGCCTACCACTCAGATCAGGGACCAGTGTTTGTTTACAGGTATCCCATGGGCACCCTGCGTGTGGCTGTGCATTATTTCTTCCGCCATCATCCGGAGGGAAATTTGATACAGGAAAGTCAAAACCACAACTTAAAGCAGTTTTTAACAGCTAGGGTATTCGGTTCAGGTCATAGTTGGATCCATCACTTGGTTGGAGCCCAGTGAGCTTTAAATAATTTGCCTAGAAGATCCTTGGGTGTCCGGACTCCCTATGGAGTCCCGTTCGGTGTCCAGATGTACGTTACAGATCTTGATAATCCTGGCACAGAGGCAGCACTTACGCCTATTGACTTAAATGAACATTTTACTGTCTTACGGGACCTACAAGACTTTTGAAACGAGCGCTCAAAAAAAACTTTTCAACATTCTGCCATTGAAGACATGAAGGTGCAACTAGCAACTCCTGGCTGGATTAAAAAAATTGGGGATCTAGTATGAAAAAAGATTACTGACAAGGAGTTCGGCCCATCATACAGAGCACCAGTGCCAGCCCTTGTAGGTACCAGAACTGTGATTTTGCTAACGCTTGCGGGTGTAGAAAGAACTACCATATAGGGAATACTGCCACAGGCATTAAATGATACAGAAATTGTTGCTCCCCGGCTGGGGACATCAGCTTCTGAAGTGCCACTACTTTGTGTTACTCCTGCTAACACTGTAAATACACCATATGTGAATTCACAGTCTTTGACTGCTACTCCTAACAACAAAGTTGTTTATTACAAACACCTTTGGAGGTGCCTACAAGTTCCACTTTGCCCCTCGAGATCTCTGTTTTTGCACAGACTGCCTCTGACTATTTTGCTGACACTGATCACTTTTCCTTCTGATTCGTCACACATTTCATTGCATGGGATACGTGCATTTACTTTTTGGCTAAAACAGACTTACCTGATTCCACCGTGGTTTTATATTTGGATTGCCATTTCCTTGCTTTTTCTCTTTGTTTGAATTAGATTTGGAACAGTTTTTGTTTTGCTCTGAAACTGATATCTCCCAGATCGCTCTGGAGTTGAACTGGTAGCTGTAGTATTAAAGGCTCATTCTTCTTCCCACAAAGTACGAAGAGACCTGTCCCTTGTGAACATTTATGCATTTCTGGTCCCGGATGGTAATATTTGGGATATGCTCACCCAAATGTGATATTTTGGTCCTACAGAAACATTTCAAATTCCTTATATATTTAAAGTCAGCGAGGACGATGTTATTACTCCTGGTATAATTTCTGATAATTGGGATGTTACAACTGTTAAATCAATGCTTTATAACTAAAATCTTACACAGTATTCGGAAGTGAAGACTTGTATCTTATTTCTGCTAATTATGGTGATATGTGCTATCATTATGCACTACAATATTTACACAGAGCAAGTACTCCATGCCCAGTTTTTAATTACATACAATGGGAACATTGCCAGACACCACCAGTAAGTAGTGCAAAAACAAAGCTGCAAAAGTTTGCATATTTATATGTTAACAACCCAGTTTCTTATTATTATAAATGTACCCATTCCCCAGAGAAGAAAAGTATGCTGACCCAAATAAAATTAATCTATTCAGATTAATTTATGTCCCAACTGTCAATACAGGGTTATAAATTTCAGAAAGACGCCAATGAGTTGAAATTGGTTTGGGGAACAAGAAAGTGGCAAGTTCAGGGCAATTAATCTTTATTTAGAGCTTGTCTAACACCAAGTGAATGATTTTCCTGAACAAAACAGTGCAGCAAACCACCTGCCTGGGTTTGGCTCAAATTAAAGACCAGAATATATAAAACATTCCATCCACTGCACATTTTGGCAATTACAACATGTTGCACATTTCACAGGGGAACAGCTCAACAACATGATACAGAATGGTACTTATATTTTTTCACTTTCAGGTTCAGATGGATGGTTAGTGTGGCCATTAGACACTAATGGTTGTCATGCACGTTTTTTAAAACACCACAAAGGGTTTTAACCCCTCCCCTGCTGATGACGGAACCGCTTCGTCATCAGCCGCGGTCGCGCTGTGCTGATGACTGAGCGGTTCCGTCATGGCCCGCTCGGCACGCCTGCACGGCGCGGATTCCGCGCCTGCGCTGAGCGTTCTATTGAGCGGGGCGGGCCATGACGGAACCGCTCCGTCATAAGCACAGCGCAACCGACGCTGGTGACAGAGCGGTTCCGTCACCAGCATGCGCCCGCCGCTCTTCCGCCCCGCCCCCTTAGCACTGCGGCGGAATAGCCGCCGCAGTGAAGGGGTTAAAGCAAGCAGCCCAGACCCACATTATGTGCAGACACAACACTCAGGAGTAGTTACTACCTACAGTGTAGAGAAGATATGCCAGCAATGGTTACAACATTCTACTTTATCTGCAGTTAAGGAACACTTATCTCTCCATTCTGATAATGTAGATTTACAAGATTTCTTGTCAGGTCTAAGATCACCATGTTCCAAACACTTTCTATATGCCATCGACAATGAACTTCATAAATCAGGAAGCTGTTGAACTTTTACAAGATATTGACGGGGCTAATTTGGAAAAGGTTTTGGCTGTTGTAGATTTTTTTAAACCATTTTATTGGGTTTTCTACATTCCAGGATCAATGCACATTGTTATCAACCATAGTTACAGGCATATTATTAGAGACATATCAAGTTTACTGAATCATGGTTACAGGCAGTAGACACAGAAACTGACAATGCAAATGATCAGAGTGATGCTGTAAAGGAGCTAGTCCTTCCCGGGGAGGGGAGTCGTCCTCATACGAATGTATCCGATAAGAAAAAATAGGGAGAGATAGCTAACTACAAACTTGGGGTACCAACCAGGGAAAGGTGACAGGGGCTGGCGGTGCGCAAGTGGGTTCTTAATGTTGATGATTATACAGTTGGGGCTGTGGGCCTAGGCGGAGAGTGACAGGAGATGGCCCCACAGGGGGCTATCGGCATCAAGTTTTCATACGTGCAGTGTAGGAGACTTTGGGAGGGAGTGGCTGCTTGAGACCCCGTGGGAGGGCATGCAGTGTGGTGTCCCGGGTGAGACCTGTAGTGGTGGGGGCATCAGGGCATATTCAGTTGTTTGTCGCAAGAACTGAAGGAGCATGACCCATTCTGTAGAGATGTGCTGTTGGCGCACTCCCCATACCTCCTCGTAATGAATCACATCCTCCTCAGCTGCATCCCAGGCTTTGACTGTTGTAGATAATGGCATGACCACACTGTCAACTCACATTTATTCTTTGAATAATATTGTGGCATCTGCATTCAATATCAAACAAAGTGACACGTCCCTCTTCCAACACTGGCAAAGTCAGCTTACATTGGTAATGCAATTGAGTTGGACGTTGCAGATTATAAAAATGGTGATGGAGCAATTACACATTCTGCTGTGTCATGAACAAATGATACAGTACTTTGGAGTGTTTTTACTTCAAGAACTGATTGACAACTGGTCTTTGTCCTTCCGACCTATATGGTTACATTGTGTACAGCCTGTGTTCCGCTGTCTATTGTGCACTTTAGAGTGTGCACTGGATACATTTCTTGGAATGCAATGAGGTTAATCTGTGGACATGCACCTGCAGGTATGCCCACTAAGAGACACTCCTGGATGCATCTGCTCCTGGAATTTTGGATCATGGCTTCTCCTCTGTGGTTACACTGATGGCTGGCATGCCTTCAGCAGCTGCTGATTGGACTGGATAAGACCACGTTTGTTCTTTGGAACTTACAGATCAGGCCACTGTGGAAATGCCTGCTGTTGTGGGTTCCTTCCTGGATCCCATTTACTTTCCGAACATGGGAAGCAATTAAGGTGCCTCCTGAATTTTAATTCTGGATCTTTTTATTTCAAATTGAGTTTTAACTGTTTTATTAATTATGTGTTTTAAATTGGCATTTTTAATGCAGTATGGCTTTCATTTGCTTTTATTATTAAAGTGTAATTCATATTCATTTTATAATCATTAGGCTTACATATACATTATGTTTGATTTTGTAAGACTAGCTTAAAGTTTAGTTTGAAGCAAGAGTCTCCCTCTAGCCTAGGAGCGTGTGATGTAATGTTCAACTGGGCCCTCACGCAAAGTCTTCATTTTAAACCATGTTTAAACTTGATATCTTTTTAGGCAGTGACCTTTTACATGCCTTGCACTTATAGGATAACATACTTAGAAAGTATTCTGCTGGCAGCATATTTCTTATCAAACATTTTATCATGTCGTTTGTACACTCTATCCAAGCCTAAGGAACACTAAGCACAATGCCCTTGCTTTTGGTGTCTGGTTAGAGACACTTTTGAGTCGCAAGACAAACAATATTAGCACTACACCTCTGACACAGTGCGAAAGGAACAGTGGTTTTACTATATAAAACACCTTTGACCCACATTTGACAGAGGAGCACTTCAACGGATTATGGAACGCTTGACTATGACTGAGATGCATGGACTCTAATCTTGATCCTGCACAGGACTGTAGCCTGCTCTACACCAGATGTGCTTCCCGATACAGCATACAAAGGTATGGTGGTTGGGTTGTCCCAAGAGAGTTAGCAGAGGGTACGCTCTCGATAGCATCTGCAGTATTTGGTAGGAATATAAGTAATCAAACAATATTGTCATATGGTTGAACTGTTTATCTTTTTCACCATTCTTGTAATGCTGGTTACAATACTTTAGGAGTCCATATGGCACACCATGACCTAGCTTGGAAATGGGCCGAAATACTCAAATGATATGTGGGGACTCAGTCCCCATATTCTGATGTATGCCAGAAATACAGTCCTACCTAATTCGTAGGAACCATATGACGACACCTCCTAATGAACACTTAATGGGGTCTACACTCCTTACATTGAACATCTCAGACGATGAACCAACAAAATGTGTGGTATTTCCATATCTGGTGCCAGACTGTGAGATACCATAAGCTATAATGCTTGTAGACCTGAGACACTACTAGTTATGGAGCTTGCAGAACCTGAGAAACCACTAGAAACATTGAAGAACCTTAGATCGCACCAGCTAGGCTGCAGAACCTGGGGTACCACTAGTTGCAAACTGTTTTCAGAACCAGGGATGCCACTAGCTATACTACTTGCTGAACCAGAAATATTACTAGGTATACTGCAGAACCTGAGATACCCACAAGTTATATTGCGTTCAGAACAAATGCTACCGTTAGCTATACTGCTTGCAGAACCTGGGCTACTACTAGCTAAATATGTGATACCTCTATACTACTCGCAGAGCATGTGATACCACTATACTGCTCGCATAACATGTGATACCAGAAGCTACACTACTTGCAGAACGGGACATACCACAAGCTAGATTTCTTGCAGAACCTGAGATACCACAAGTGATAATGATATTCGCAGATCCGGATATACTACTAGCTAAACTGCTTGAAAAATGTGTGAGACCACTAGCTAGGGTGCTTGCAGAACCTGAAATACCACACGCTATAATGTACAACCTGAGATACCACAAACTATACTGCTTGCATAACCTGTGATACAGTGCTTACAAGGTGGAGTCGCACACTGGCCACATGTCTGTCCCTGTCCTTCCTAGTGCATTATGGTACCTGCAGTTCAAGGCAGTCCATAATTTACCGTTTTTCTGGTGGTCGCATTAGTGTTGCAGTGCAGTCAGTGCTGTTTAGCACTTTAAATCGTATTTTGTACTTCTGATAGACAAAGTCTGTTGGCGGGGTGAAATGGACTGTTGCCTAGTGCCTGTTGATGAGTGCCAGACAGCTCCCAGATGTAGAAACTAGTGTGTGACTCCAACTCTTATGATATATAATTGTGCACAAATAGTACAACAAGGAGACCCTATTCACCTACACTCATGTAAGCTACTGCAAAGGTCTTTGGGAAGAGGATGCCTTGGTCAGCCAGTCATCAAATATGGACACTGATATGGAAAAAGCTGCAATGATCTTTGTTAAGAGGCAGGCCAACAAGCCAGGAACATTGCAGGACTTTATAACAACTACTATGGCAAGGCCTCCTCCCCCCAAGTGAAGTGGGACGCCTTTAAGCAGTCCTCCGTGGCCAAAGTCAAAGGAATTAAACATAATCTATCATGAGAAGTACTAACTGCAGAACAAGTCCTAAGGGACATAGAAATTCGTAGATCGGAATGCCCAGAATTGCAACCTGACCTCTTAGAGCCTGTTAGAAAAGGGATTTCTGGTTGGCTAAGGTTTGCACCAAAGCCAGGCAGAAACCACCACTCTAGTCAGGATAAGGGAGTTACACTCCTAAAATAACCCCTGCTCACCCCCTTGGTAGCTTGGCACAAGCAGTCAGGCTTATCTTAGAGGCAGTGTGTAAAGCATTTGCACATAACTAACCGTAATACAGTGTAAGCACTACAAAAGGACACCACACCAGTTTAGAAAAATATCCAATATTCTTATATACTTAATCCCTTTGGTGCGCATGACGGCCCCCGGCAGTCATGCGTCACAGTGGGGGGTGTCGACGACGGCCGGGGGCCCTCCGAATCCCGCTAACTTAATAAAAAAAAACACACATCGTGAAAATTCACGCAGCGTGGAAGGGGTTAAACAAGACCAATTACGATAAGAATTTCACAGTACTGTACTTTTAAAATAGTTGCGTTGCAAGATGTCTTGAAAACACAGTTCCTTGATGTCGATAGCTCCGTCCGGGCTATCACGGTGTCGTGAACAAGCAAGTCCAAACAGTTCTGGCTGGCCACGGCGTCACGGGTCAGCTGCGGTGTCGGGAAGACCCGTCAACAGTACCTTTCAGAGATGCAGGTCGTCGGTGACCTCTTGTTGTCACGGCCGTTGCAGGTATAACTTTACGAGCGGTGCCCCCAAACCACGGTGCAAGCAGTGGCGTTGAGTCCGGCATAGAGCAGCGTCGTCGGGGATATCAAGGCGTTGTCGTGAGGCGAGGCGGTGGGGAGTGTTGTGCCCACAGGTCGCGGTGCGAGCAGCGGCTCGGTGGCGGCGTCAACAGGCGTTGTGGGTGAGACCAGGGTCGCGTTGCGGCAGGGCGCTCTGCAGTGCCTTCAGGACACGGTGTCGGCAGCGGCGTCGTAGAAGGCGTCGGGCTTGAAGTCTTTGATGTTCCTGAGACTTCGTGAACAGGGGGCAAGCTCTACCTCAAGCTCTCGGAGATACTCAGCACAAGTAGAGAAAGTTCAGTCCAGTCCTTTCACGGCCCAAAGCAGAAGCAGCAGCTGTAGGCCAACCCAACAAAGCAACAACACAGCAAAGGGGCAGTACTCCTCCTGGCAGCTCTTCCAGCTCTTCTTCTTGGCAGGTTCCTTGATTCAAGCGAGTTCTGAAGTAATCTAAAGTCTTGGGGTCGGGCCCCAATATTTATACCAGCAAATCCTTTGTCCTCCCGAAGGCAGAGGGGCCTGGACCTAGTTCAAACCAGTTCGCGGTGCATTCTGCTAGGGTGCACCTTCTTCCTTTGTCAGTGTGGGCCAGGGTCCTCAGACACACCACAGGAAGTGGTGCCAGCATTGTGGAAGGTGAGCCCAGCCCTATTCAGACCTAGGCGCTACTCCTCCCACCCATCTAGTTGTAGATGTGAATATTCAGCCCGGCTTACTCACCCTGTCTCCCCCAGCCCCTGTCACTCACAAACCAGACAGCTAATACACAAGCTAGCAGAGGCAGGCTGGATGGTTAGGTCAGAAAATACCTGCTTTCTAAAAGTGGTATTTTCACACATAGAATGTTAAAACCAACTTCACTAAAGGATGAATGTTACCATTCTGAGGTTCAGGCATACTAAGCTCGAATTTCTACCATGTTCCCTGAGTCAGTTAGGATCATAGGATGTAATTATCAAACTGCCCATTCTGGCCTATGGAGAACAGGTAGCCTTGCAATAGTGAAAAACAAAGTAGGCTGTAATTCACTATCAGGACATGCCGCACACACCAGGGCATGTCCTACCTTTCACATACAATGTACCCTGCCCATGGGGGTACCTTGTGCCTACCTTAGGGACGACTCACATGTAGAAAAGGGAAGATTTAGGGACTTGCAGGTGTGTGCACTTGCGAAGTCGACACAGCAGCCCCAGGCTGCGCACAGGCTCTGCGATGGCAGGCCTGAGTTACACTTTACGGCTGTTTGCCTGGGTGGCACAATCCAGTGCTGCAGCCTACCAACAGCATTTGAATCATAGGCCCTGGCACTCGCAGTGCACTTTACTAGGGACTGACACATAAATCAAATAAGCTAATCATGGAAATACCAATTCATAACACAGTTTATACAGAGAGCATTTGCACTTTAGCACTGATTAGCAGTGGTAAAGTGCACAGAGTCCTAAAACCAACACCCACAGGTCATGAAAAAACAGGAGGAAAAAGCAAAATGTTTAGGGATAACCCTGCAAAAAGGGCCATTTCCAACAGAGGCTAAAGAGATGGTAGCGACCCAGAAAGAGAGGGTTCAGGGTTTCGATTTTAATCAATACATGGACCCAACGCATACAGAGACAAGTCGGGGCCCCTCCTGGTGTGGCTGACCAAATAAGGCTCTCCTATTGTCAAACTAGAAAGTTGGGGAGGGAACGGTTTATACTCATAGGAAGGGATTAATGACGTATTTGTTTAATACTATTCAACGCTTTATATAACTGTCACAGTACACACCACCACACCAACACAGTCATAGCTTGAGACGTTACGTTAAGTAGAATGCTAGTGACTAGATTGCTCCCCTCATTCCCAAACTGATTCACCCAGATCAGTCGGGATTTATACCTGGCCGTAACACAGCCATAAATATCAGGAGGTGGCTGGCCATACTGGAATCTGGTGACTATGATCGGACAAGCGCTGCAGTGTTTGCTATCAACATAGAGAAGGCGTTTGATAGTGTAGACTGGCACTCCCTCTATGAAGTGCTGTTGCATATGGGACTGGGCAAGAACTTCCTAACATGGACAAAACTGCTGTGCACAAACCCGACTGCTCGTGTCCGAACAGGGAAGACAATCTCTGCAAGACATTCGGTGGGGCGCGGCAGGGTTGTCCCTTGTCCCCCTGCTTTACGCTTTGGCCATGGAGCCCTTGGCAAACTATGCAAGAACAGGCCATGGCTATCGGGGCTTATGTATTGGGGGTTGCTATCATCGTGTAGCACTATATGCGGATGACCTACTGATCTTCCTCCGTGGTCCAGGCGAGGATCTAGGAAGGAGCCAGAGTCATGCTGGAGAGATTTGACTTGCTGTCTGGTTTAAAAGTAACTTGGCAGAAGTCCAGACTCTTCCCCACAGCACCGCGCAGAGACTCACCCGAGGGATAGGCACACCTGCAATGGGAGTCCGGACGTTTGGCATGCTTGGGGGGGTCAACCTCTACCATGATTACGCTGACCTATTAGATGGCAACGTGGGGAAGGCCATCCAATCCCTCTGCTCTAATGCGGACATTTGGAAAACATTGTCTCTCTCGGCTGGCATAATTGCCCTCCTGAAGATGGTGGCCCTGCCATGTCTCCTTTACTTTTTCGGAACACTCATGGCCTGGGACCCACGAGCACTGTTTCGAGACCTGGATTCCTAAATTACAACCATCATATGGGTAGCAGGCCATAGGCAAGTGGCATTAGTCACGATGCAGTGCTCAACAGCAACTGGAAGTCCCTGACTTTGAGACGTACTATATAGCAGTCCAGCTTAACTAGATAGTCCAGTGGCTGGGGAAAGATCATTGGCAAAACCTAGATCTAGGTTAAACACCAGTTCATTAAAAAGTTCCCCCATACTTTGATGACAGAAATGAGTATTAGGTAAGCCTTCTTCCACATTAAAGCCACATATCCTGTCGTCCTCAAAGGGACACAGGGCACAATTAAAATCTCCACAGATAATAAGCATATTCTCAGGGCTCTTTACATTACACGAAATTCTTAACTCTTTTGCACAGAGCACTTATAACGGCACTGAGAAAGCATTGGGGCACTGGCTTCTCCAAACTGCGTGCGCTCAAGAGCTGTCAATATGTGGTCCTATCTGTGAGTACCATTAAGACGGTATCGTGGCTATACAAAGCAATATGAACAGATTTCCGACAACCGCTGGAGCGCCTGTGAACACAGTGGGAGGAGAATTTGAGGTTCCATATCACTGTCACGGACATTATTCTATAGTGAACACCGAAAATATCCAGGAACGCGCGCTTCCAATTAATTATTATATGCTTTATAGATCGTATTTTACCCCTGAGAGGATTGGCAGATATTTCCACACAGATGAGGCAGCTTTTCCTAGCGGGGAGAGGGGAGCTTATATCCTGCACATGTTCTGGACATGGCCATCGCCACATACTTTTTGGGAGGAGGTCAAAACTACAATTGCAGGGGGCGTGGCTAGGCGGCCGAACATGGCGGTTGCATAGCGGTAGAGCTCCGTGAGTAAGACAGTGTCCCCACATCGATCCGCACATTAATCCGGTCATAATTGACCTCTGCACGGAGGAACCTGGGTCCAGGACCGAGCGGGAGTCACCCGAAGGAAAGCCGGTCAAAATCGAGTGCCGGATGGCAGACTTATGACATCCGTCAGCAGTGGGCCTACATCGGACCAGCGACACCGGGCTCCAGTGCCAGTAGAGGCCGGGCGGAAGTGAAGGCAAGTCGGCAGAGGCCGCCCAGAAGTGCGCGCTACCTGGGACCCCCCCCCCCCCGTCACACAGCAGCGGAATCAGCGCCCGGAGCCCTCCCCTGACCCCCCGGAATACCTTTGAATCCTAGCGGCGACAGAGAAGAGCGCCCGGACGGACGGCAGCGGCAAAGGGGTGACGTCGGCGCACGAATATAAATCCCCCCAGCAGTGCCCCATACCAGCGGGGTGCAGAGAGAGGAGTGCCCGGACGGAGAGGTCCCCTGCACAGCAGTTTACTGTTCGTTTCCCTTGAACAAGGGAAGGAATACACGCACGGCCCTCAACGAGCTCCACAGGTCCCGCCGGTGCCAATCCGACAGCGCAACACACCAGAGCTGGGCGGCGGACTTCTGCCCTGCCATGCGGGTGGGGAGGTAAAAGAGCGCAAAGGGACACTACCAGCAAGAGCTGGGACAGAGTGGGGCGAGTGCACATAACGGGCCTGACACGATTGGAGGACGCTTAGACACGTCCAGGGGCCGGGGAGAGACTTACCTGCCGCATCACGCAGCCAAGGAGGACGCTGGCGTCGCTGCCTGATTAAGGGACACTAACACACTCAATTGCAGCGGGGGGTGGCAACTGTGGGCGCTGGGGAGAGGAGGGGCCCAGCACGGCTGCACTGAACATCGGGACTGCACGACTGAAGTGGAAAACGCCACTGTGACACGTGCTGTACCGGTTGGGTACGGAAGTTCCCCCCCCCTGAGGTCTTAGATCTTAGACACAGTGAACGACAGACACGCCTGAAGAATTATGGCAGGCAGAGGCCCGAGACACAACGCGTCGCAGTCTAAGTTGGAGAAATTCGCTTTTGAGAGACAAGCCCATTCCCAAGCCGAACTGCGCACATCCACGGGGAAGACCCCAGAGAATGATGGGACGAAGAAAGCAACACTTGAAGACGTGATGAAGGCATTGGCGCAAGTACAGGCGACGGTAGGGTCCACGGCCACTGAAGTCTCTCTTCTGAGGGCGGACTTTCAAAAGATGGGCGAAAGAGTGAAGCAGGTCGAGGTGGTCGCCAAATCTCTAGTGGAGGACGTATCGGACCTACAAATAGCAATGGAGCGTGTGGCGGCGGAGAATAAGACACTGAAAGAGAAGCTGGACGATCAGGAGGGGCGCTCCAGGTGCAACAACGTGAGAATTATTGGGGTTCCGGAATCGGAAGGCACTGGAGCCATGGACCTCTACGTGGAAGACCTGATCCAGACACAACTTAAACCAAAGGGACTATCGCAATTCTTCTCTGTGGAGAGAGCACATAGGGTCCCGGGCGGACAGCCCAAGCCTGGAGCCCCACCTAGGCCAATCCTGGCGAGACTCTTTAACTTTCGCGATCGCGATGCGATCCTACAGGCAGCAAGGGTGGCCGCGCCGATACAGATTCAAAACTCCACGCTAGCCTTTATCCCGGACTATACCGCCGAGGTGTCGCGCCGGAGGAGGACTTTCCTTGAAATTAAGAAGGAACTGAGAGCCAAAGAACTACCGTACTCCATGCTATTCCCAGCGCGGCTGCGAGTGGTTGCGGACAAAAAGGTTTGGTTTTTTGATACACCGGAGTCTGCACGTGAATGGCTGGAAGGATGGCGACAGGTGGGACCTCCCCGCCGCTCACACAGGGCACAACAGAGCCAACGCGGAGACAGCCAACCGAGATCACAGGCATCGGGTAGAGATGGATCGACGCACTCCCACACGCCAGACAACGCCGACACACTGGAGGGTGTAGTAGAATAGTTGCCCGGCACCACGCTGAATGAACGCTAAAGTGACTTCTTGGGGATTGCCCGACTTGGACACTGACCCGGGTGAGACCGGAGAGGGCAGGGGACCTGGCTACTCCGGGGGACACTTCACCCCAGCAAGCAAGTAACTGTTCATGGGTTGGGTAAAGCACTCTGCTGAGTTGGGGAGGCGGGCAGTTCTAGGTCCGGGTGGCAGGGAGGCAGGGAGGAGGGAGGCGAGGGGGGGTTGTTTCAATGTTCCATGCAAACTACAAACCGAGACAAAACACACGTTTCACCAAGTTAAGGTTGGGTTGGGAAAGGGGACACCAGTTGTGTTTTTAAGAAATCTACACGAAGGGTTATGCTGTGATATCTGGCGTTTGTGCTGCTTCTGTGGCAGAAAGAGATGGACCACCTGGGCCGCAGGGCGTGATAGATGCCTGCTCAGCCACACGACAAACTACGCCAGGTTCGTCGCCACGTAGTCAGGGGGGGTGGGGCGCCCAGATCACAGGGAGCGCCCCTCCGCTTACTGACATGGAATGTAAGGGGGCTGGGAGATAAGGTCAAACGTGGGTTGGTACTCACTGCACTGAAACGACAGGGACCGGCCCTAGCGCTCCTTCAAGAAACGCATTTACAGGGAGGAACCACCAAAGCGCTAGACAGGAGAGGGTATAAAATGATAGCGCATTCGGAGTTAACGTCAGGCTCTCGGGGAACTGGCATATTACTTAAGAAATCCTCGCACTTTATACCTCTGTGTACGAAGACGGATGGGCAGGGATGCTTTGCGGCCCTACGGGGACAATGGGAGGGGAGACTTATTAATGTGGTCTCGGTGTATATCCCCCCCGCACTCCACTCAGTCATGCTTCCGGCACTGGGGGACTTTCTCCTGACCCTTCCTGAGGGGGATGTTATACTTGGGGGGGACTTCAATGCAACAGTAGACACTCTAACTGACAGGTTCCCAGCCACAAGCCCGACCGGGGGTCCTTCACGCCTCCAGCGTTTCTTGACAGCTATGGGTCTAGTTGACGTATGGCGCCATGCCCACCCTCAATTGAGACAGTATACCTTCCACTCTGCTGTACACAATAGCTTGTCGAGTATAGATTACTTCCTGGCACTGGGAGACTGTATACAACACGTCAACACCGTCGACATCCAAGCTAGAGGCATTTCAGACCATTCCCGATCATTTTGACACTCTCCACCCAGGAGAAGACGCGCAAACGAATTTACCCCATACAGGCTGCGTGCCTTAAGGTGCCCAAGATCAGGAAGGCACTTAAGTCGGCGACGGTGCATTACTTTGAAGAGAATGTTAAGTCACTGCAGTCCTCTGCGACCCTGTGGGAAGCATATAAAGCGGTGTTGAGGGGGCAAGCAATGACCGCAATTACAGGCTATAGAAGGGAAGAAGCGCACAAATTGGCCGAGATAGAGCTAACACTGCGGCAGGCGACAGTGACACATGAAACTCACCCCACACCGGTCAGATCCCATTCACTACAAATCAATCAACACTTATACACGGAACATTTACGACACCAGGTGAGGGGGCAAATAACTGATTCAATGAATAGGATTTATGATATAGGGGACAAAGCGGGTAGGATGTTGGCATGGTTGGACAAGAAAGGGGGGAGTTCCAGAGGTATCCAACAGGTCAGAGACGAGAGGGGCATGCTACACACTAGCCCCAAGCAAATAGTAGAGGCACTTGCTGATCACTTTGAGGGTGTTTACACATCTGATAGAGTGGTAACTGTAGGCATGGCTAGGGTGGCGCTAGAACCTATCCAAACACCGAAGCTGCGACAAGAGGCGATAGCGGAACTGGAAGCTAACATAACTGCGGAGGAAATCCAAATAGCGATACGAGCGATAAAACCCGGTAAGGTGCTCGGACCAAATGGCATTCCGATAGAGTGGTACCAGGCTCAGTACCCACCTACTGGCCATGTATAAAGACTGCTTCTCGAAGGGAGAACTCCCACCGGACCAAAGAATAGCGACCATCGTCGCAATACCTAAACCGGGGAAACCGCCGGACGATTGTACGTCCTACCGGCCCATATCCCTGCTCAATGCAGAAGTTAAAATTCTGGCCAAGCTCCTGGCTACCCGCTTAATGGCACACCTACCGGACCTCATACATCCCGACCAATCTGGGTTTATGCCGCACAGAAACACGGCACTGAATTTGCGGAGGGTGCACGGAGTGCTGGCAAGAGCGGAGTCGATCCCCGAACCGGCGGTAATATTGGCACTCGATGCCAAGATGGCATTCGATCTGGTAGAATGGACTTACCTGTTTGAGGTCCTAGCACACTTGGGGTTCGGTCCCAAATTCTTAACGTGGATAAGACTGTTATACACGAGACCGGTGGCACAAGTGGTAGCGAATGGCCATATTTCGCGAACATTCCCCCTGGGGAGAGGTACCCGACATGGTTGCCCCCTGTCGCCACTGCTTTTCGCAATCGCTTTAGAGCCATTAGCGCACTTGATACGGTCGACCCCGCTGCTTAGAGGGATTTCTTGGGCTGAGGGATGGGAAGATCGCGTCTCCCTGTATGCCGATGACATGCTGGTATACTTAACAGAACCGAAACGTAGTATCCCAGCGCTCCTGACCCTGTGTGACGAGCACGGGAACATCTCGGGCTACACGCTGAATTGGAATAAGTCGGAGCTCTATGTTCTGAAGGGCCCACTCCCAACACTTAGCATAGACTGCCCCCTGAAGGAGGCCGGTTCGTCCTTCAAATATCTGGGCATTCATGTCACCATGGATCCAATAGAATTTGTGCAGAAAAATTTGACACCACCCATAGAACGGCTTAAGCAGGACGTTGTATTTTGGGCCGGGCTGCCCCTGACGATGCTGGGTAAAGCAGCACTCTACAAGATGATGTCACTGCCCCGCTTCTTATATATTCTGGAGAATACGCCGTACCCGGCGGCACCAAGGTACTTCAGGAAGGTGTCGGCGTTGGTGGCCGGACTTTTGTGGAGTAACCGCCCAGCACGCATTGCACAGGCTAAAATGCACAGGTGGTGGTATGACGGTGGGATTGCACTGCCGGATCTGAAATTGTATTACTGGGCCGCACAGTTGAAAACCATAAATCAATGGATCCATGCCCCCCAAAACGACCATGCATTCAGATCGGACAGGGCACAACTAGGAACGAGTACCCTACTGGCCCCTCTGTACGACCAGCGAATGGTACGCAAACTGAAGGGACCCACAAGACTCGCAGCAACGATGTGGCATATAGCACTGGCGTCGCTAGGTTGGAAAGGGAGAATGACCAAACTCACCTCTCTATGGGACGCCCGAGCCCTGGGGAACCTACGGAACAGTAAGGGTTTCTCACGCTGGGATGAGATAGGCCTGTCTACGGTGGGGGACTTATGGGAGTGGGACACGGTGATCCCCTTTGAACGGTTGAAAGAACAGTATGGGCTGGGACCTCGAGAATCGTTCCGATACAACCAGATTCGGCACGCACTGCTTCAAGCCATCCCCCCGGAAACGGAGGTACCAGAAGCCTCCCCGCTTGAAGATCGCCTACTTACGGAATTTATGCCAGAGCGGGCAACCTCGCTCACATACCGTAAGTTACTCAACAACTTGCCAGATCCCATGGTCAAGCTTAAGGACAAGTGGGAGGGAGACGTAGCAGCTATGGATGAAAACGAGTGGAATGAGGCACTGGCGTCGCCCAAAGAAATCGGCATTTCAGCTAAATTCCGGCTTATACAACTTAAAATTCTGCATAGAGTATACTATACAAGAACGACTTTACACCTCATAGGCCGGTGCTCCGCACCCATACTGCCTACGAGGTTGTGGAGAGGAGGGGACGTTCTTCCACACAATATGGGACTGCCCACACATTCAAGAGTATTGGAGGCGAATAATGCACACAATTTCTCAGACTATGGGGACTTCCCTAGTCCCTGAGCCTCGAAAATGCATACTCAATGTGTGGGAGCCCAACGATTTGTCCAGGCATGGCCAACAATGGGTCTCTTTGGGCATGGTAATTGCGAAGAGGGATATCGCGCAGAAATGGGGGGGCGGCAGAGGTGCCGACGAGGACACAATGGAGTGAAAATATGGATAGGGTAATAAACCACGGAAAGGGCGGTGTACGCTAGCAGGGCTTGCCCGAGGAAGTGGAACAAGATCTGGACCCCATGGAACGTATACAGAGGTGATATTTGTGACACCTTACCGGAAGACGATCCAATAACGTCTGCCGAAGAGGGGGAGGAAGACTAGCGAACTTGGGGATGAGAGAAGTGCATTAGGGGTAGGAAGTAGGGTGGACCTTGGAAGTTAGGAGGGGTGGGACAGAGGAGCGAAAGGGGCAGGAACACAGTAGAGATTCACACTTACACGTACCCTCTGTATAAAAAGGTGCGAATGGCCCTGCGGACAAAGGCGCAAACACACTTTCCAGAAACCTGCCACGACACGATTAGTGCAGACACACGTCCACACTTAATGACCTAAATGTGATTTCTTTGTTGACTCTTACGTTGTTTATCGTTAAAAAACAAAAAACCAAAACCTACTCAGATTAGTAAACTAATTGAGATTGATGCACCATCACTGTATCGTGAAGTAGCCGTACCCCGGAAGGGGTGACCAATGTGCGAGGTTGTTCGATATACACACTACTGATGCAACTATGTAGCGGCCGCCCCCCCCGGGTTGTAGGCCAAAAGCTGTGTAATAATGTATGGACCCCTTCCCCAGGGCCCGCTAACCACCGGGGAGTCTGCGGCAGTGTTTCCGATCGCGGCGAGGACCTGGTGCCGGAGCTCCGGGAGCGGAGCGGCGCGGCGCGGCGAGGGCCCTGCATCCCCGACCCACAGTGATCGAGCTGCCTGCACGATGTTGTGCGGCGGGCCTAACCTGGGAGAGTTGGGCACCGCGGAAGCCACTGAGGAAATCCCGAGTTGGCGGATGACGGGGGACGCTTGAGAGCCCCACACGGGAGATCAAAGGAGGTGAGCCCTGGCCCTGCAGTCTGGTCGCGGTGGCCCGTATGCTCCCATAAACGATACTGGTGGAGTCCTTCGGTAGGCTGCTGCACCCACGGGGCGCCTGTGTGGACGCCCCCGCTATCCTTGTTGCCCGAGCCCGGAGGCTTGTAACTGGGGGGACGCATCGGTGAGTCCCCCCCTCCCTCCCCCTGGCCGTGCTCTGCGGTGGGGGGCTACGGCTGGCATTGTGGCGGAAGTGCTTCAGAGAGGGGGCATACTGTGTGGAGACCATTGCCTTGCACCAGACGGACGCATGGGGGAGGAAGCTACAACAAACCTTGCTGCACGGAGGCTGAGGTAGGGAGCGGACGCTTCCTGGCTGCGGACCGGGGGAGATCAGACCCGGTTGGTGCGACAACTGAGACCCTATTGACGAGCTTAGCTCTAAGTGGCCTGGTGTTCCACGGTCCCCCCCCTTCACATTACAGAGACAGAGCGGAGCCTATGTTGGGGGAATAAAACAGAGCACAAGAAGGCCCGGCCTATGCTGGGAGTTTACGGCGAACGCTGTGGGTGACCACCTGAACACAGTGGGGGTCCCCAGCCGTGATAGGCTGTGATTTAGTGCTGAGGCCGATCTCTCCGTTGAGCGACTGTGATCCCTTCCAAACCTGAGCCCGCTGAGGCTTATCACTGGTTGGCAGGTGAACACGACGATTCGCCTTTGTCTGCGCCCTACTGCTAATGAGCCCTGAGAAAATGGTCAAAGGGGACAAAACTCAGAGCAAGCTCCCGTTCTCGCAACGGCCATCGCAGCACCAGGGAGCTGCAGCGGTGGATCACTCGCCCACGCCCCTGGAGGAGGAGTCTTCGGCTGGTTCAGACATAAAATCCCTCTTGATGTCCATGGAGAAGGGAATACAAACGAGCATCTCGTCTCAGGGCTCCAAGATTGATGCTTTGACCTATAGGATGGACCGAATGGCGGAACGAATAAACAAGCATGCAGACCGATTAGATATGTCGAAACGCAGGCACACAGAAGTAAAGGTGGCCCAAATGGAACTGGATATGGGACACAAGAAGCTTGATAAACTCATGCAAATGCTCCAGGATAAAATTGAGGATTTGGAGGCCCGCTCCCGGCGCTGTAACCTCAGGATCACTGGCCTTCCGGAGTCCACTTCCACAGGCCCCATGGAGGCTTTTGTGGAGAAGCTCCTTGTGACACTTCTGGGTGAGGGCTCTTTTTCAGCGATGTTTTTGGTGGAAAGGGCGCACCGTTCATTGGGGCCAAGACCGCGACCGTGGGCTCCCCCCCGTCCTATCATAGCGAAGTTGCTTAATTACCGTGACAGAGACACTGCTCTACGGCTGGCAAGATCTAAACCTGCCCTCCAGTATGAGGGATCGTCCATCTCCCTGTACCCGGACTTCATGGCCAGGGTGCAGGAGGCTCGTAAGCCCTTTATCCCATATAAGGAACAGCTGAAGGACCTGGGTTTGGACTACGCGATGCTGTACCCGGCGAAACTCAGGGTTAATCACCAAGGCCATTCTCACATTTTCACGGACACGCTGCGCTCCAACGGGCAATGAAAAGTTGGGCTAAGGAATGGTCCAACAATGCGGATCGCTCGACTGAGGAGGAAGAAGCCAGCAGTCGGCTGGATGAGCAGGAGTAGCCGAACTCCAATGTAGGCGGTATGATAAGCTTGTGATGCTCGGCACTGCACAATGGTATTGCATTTGATATTTGATTTTTGGGTACTGTGGGGGAGAGGGGGAAAGACCTCGAGAGGACAAGTGTCACACTCGTGGACTCCTGAACTTGGTTACTATGCTGTGCACTATGTCGCACTGAGATGTTGATGCTGGGTCGGGGGGAGACGTTGTACAAAAGGTGGTGGTTAATTGTTTCACTTTTATGCTCATTTGGTGCTGACCTACATGGTGCGGCGGTAGCGAGGAGGTGGTCCTCGAAACAGATTGTGCATGGAAATCAAACAGAGGATGCTAGGCGACCTTGGCCCCAGCACGCAACGCACCACAGGGTTGTTTTTCACATGGTTTGGATTGGGCATGGAGGGTGTGGTGGCCGGTCTGGGATTTGGCCAGGCCAGGTTGAGGGTGGTCTGTAGTGGGAGGGAGGGTTTTGTTCAGAAGTACAGATGAGGTTGGGATGGGGGGGGGGGTTTGAGATGTAAACTACGCACACTGCCATTGCCTGAAGTACGCCTTGACTTGCCTTGCACATGCTGTCCCCTCTCTTGGGATGTCCGTTAATGACACATCGGGCAGCCAAGACTCGGCGCCTCCGCTACGAGTCCTCACATGGAACGTTAGAGGCCTCAATGACCATCGTAAACTTAAAAGAGTGCTGAGCTACCTTCAGCGGCACAGAATAGATTTGGCTCTCCTACAGGAGACGCACTTGCCAGTAAATAGTAGAATGTACCTCTCGAGGGGCTTAGCCGGAAATTACACTGCAGCCGGATTCACTACTCACTCTAGGGGGGTTTTGACATGGGTTAACCCAAAAGCCATGCTGACTCAGACCGTCTTGAAAGCTGACTCGGAGGGGAGGTATGTCATTTCTTAGTGTGACGCAGGAGGGTGGGATTTTGTGGTGGTTAATGTGTATAGTCCTAACTTTGATTCCCCGGATTTCTATAGAGCTTTGGCGTCTGCTGCTCGCCCACATGCTTCCTCGCGTATGCTATGGGGAGGGGACTTCAACCTAGTTCTTGATCCGATGCTAGATAGATCTGCAGGCCCCCCGCGTAAGCCATCTGCCGCGGCACAGACGCTGAGTAGGGTACTAATCACACTGGACCTTGAGGATGTATGGCGCTACAGACATGCTGAGAAGGGAGGGTACACACACTACTCCGCATTTCATAATATACACACTAGAATGGACTACTGGATGGCGACACCTGCATTAATGGGGAATGTCAAGTCTTGCACAGTGCTGCCGCGCACCCTCTCGGACCACTCCCCAGTACTTATGGAGCCCCGCACGCCTGTCAAACATATACCGCCGTTCACATGGCGTTTGCCGCCCTATTCACCACTGTGGGAGACGTTTAAAGTATACATTAGGGGCATGGCTATGTCCAAACATTCCAGTGTCCTCAAATCAATCGGAGGTCGATTGTCGCTACTGGAGAGGCGGATGTCCGCCCTTGAGCAAAGTCAACGCGTCAACCCATCCACTGAGGTCCTGGAGGAAATCTAGAGCCTGCTTACCGAATATCATGAAGAAGCAGACCGGGAGGTACAACACATGGGGAAATACGCTACGGCCAGGACATATGGAGAGGGGGAGCGACCTAGTTCCCTACTAGCTAGACTTCTGAAGGGCACTAGAGGGAAGACACAGATCACAGAATTGAGGACGGCTGAGGGTGGGTTGGTCACTGAGAATACTGAGATAGCTGACCGGTTCAAAGCCTTTTACGCGGACCTGTAGTTGGCTAAAGGTGGGCGCATGGACGACGACATTACTGATTACCTGGAACATATTGCATTACCTATGCTCTCAAATGCGCAGAGGGAATTTCTCATGCTGCCTATCGGCAAGGATGAGATAGTGGAAGCCTTGGCGAGCATGCGCTCTGGTAGCGCTCCGGGCTGGAATGGCCTTACGGTGAGCTTTTATAAAGCGTTCAAGACAAACTGATCCCACACCTTTCTGCTCTGTTCGGCGACATTTGCGTGGAGGGCAGTATGCCGCCGTCGATGAGGGAGGCCCTACTGGTGACTATACTTAAGCCTAATAAGCCCCAAGACAAATGCGGTTCGTATAGACCGCTATCACTCATGAACGTGGATGCCAAGCTATATGCTAAGGTGCTGGCTACGCGTCTTGCGCTCCTAGCGCCCGAGCTAGTGGCCCCCGAACAGGCGGGATTCATCCCCAGTAGGAACCTCACGTATAATGTCAGGACGGTTCTTGGAGTAATCCAACGCGTGAAGCAGGATGCGAAGGCCATAGCCGTATTCCTTGATATGGAGAAGGCTTTTGACTCGGTTGAGTGGTCCTTCATGGTTGGAGTCCTGAGGCGCATGGGGCTGGGCGAGCCCTTCCTCCAAATGATCGGCGCCTTGTACCACGAACCGTCGGTGAGACTGCGAGTGGGAGACCTGGTAACGGACTCTTTTCCCATCGGCAGGGGCACAAGACAAGGCTGCCCTCTGTCGCCACTGCTCTACGCGCTGGTGGCTGAGCCATTGGCCTGCGCACTGCGCGAATACCATTGGCACGAGGGTGTTAGTTTCCCGGCTCATGGGATAATAGTCTCTACATATGCGGATGACACCCTGCTCTATGTCCGAGACCCGGAGAATAACCTGTCCTCGGTGTTGCGTGAGGTGGTGCGGTTTGGCGCCCTCTCAGGCATAAAGAGCAACTGGTCGAAATCGGTGGCCTTTCCACTAACTCCAGCTACCAGACGCTTTGAAGCGGAATATCCACTGCAATGGTCCCAGGACTCGGTACGCTATTTCGGGATCCAACTGCACACAGACCCTGAGATCCTAATACGTGAAAACTACGGTGTCGCTTATGATAGACTTGAGGACGATGTGGGAAATTGGTGCGAACTGCCGCTTTCACTTATGGGCCGCATCGCCATCATGAAAATGGTGGTATTACCAAGATTTTTGTTTCTGTTCAGTGCCCTTCCGGTGGTCCTGTCCAGACACTTCTTTAAGGCACTCACGCAACTTATGATCAAACTGGCTTGGGGGGGTAAGCAGCCGCGAGTGAAATGGAGTACATTGACGCTGCCGTATTAGATGGGCGGCTTAAATGCGCCAGATCTGGAGCTATATTACAGGGTGGCACAGGCTTCGCACCTCCATACTTGGATACATGGTGAGGCCAATATACCACATGTTAGGCTGGACCGTCTATTCGCGGACCCCCTCTCCCTTCCAGCTACAGTATGTCTACCGGTTGACCGCAGGACAGGTGTGCTGGACTCCCTGACTGCTACGAACCACGCATGGCACTTTCTAACTAGGGCACGGAACTGTGAAATACTTTATTCCCCAGATATGTTGCCGGAGTGGGGACTATGGCTCCCTCCATTACAGGACAAGGCAGTGACAAAGGCACTGCGCTCGCTGGGTATAGCTAAGTTAGGCGACTTGTTCCTGGAGGGCCGGGTGAGGACTTGGGAGCAGATACCTGCAGGTGACTGTGCTGTCTCCTTGCTGACAAGGTTCCACTTCCACAGAGTGCGGGGAGCTCTGTTGGGTCTTATAGGCCCTGAGCTCGAGGAACCGCCGGAGGTACCGGAGCTCACGCATACTATCAAGGTTGCGGAGCCCCGTAAACTAGTTACGACATTATACAGAAAGGCTATTATGTATAGGGAACAGGATCTCATGAAAGCTAGGATCGAGTGGCAAAGTGACCTTCAAACTCCTATTGACCACGCCATGTGGCGGTACTGCTGTGGAAACACTAAAAAGATCTCGCTGAATGGGAGGCACAGGCTTATTCATTTTAAGTTCCTGCAGAGGGTATATTATACCCCGGAACGGCTCCACTGGAATTGCCTGAGACAAACTGCGGAATGTGAAAGATGTCATGCTCTGGTCGCGGATTTTCTCCATTTGGCGTGGCTGTGCCCGACTGTGCAGCAATACTGGGGCGAGATTTTTAGGGAGATGAGCGAAATTCTGGAGCTGGAAATTGCCCCAGACCCTGGGTTGGCCTTATTGGGATACTCAAAGCCTCTACTAGTGGCATTACGAATTCTAGCGGACATGGGTATGTTGATGGCTAGGCGAGTGGTAGCGACCTGCTGGATGAGAGGGCCCCCCCCCCTCGACTGCTAAGAGATGGGCACACGATATGATTTACTGTTGCACACAAACGGAACACTATAGCGAGCTGCTCCCTCCGACTTCTAGGCCTATGAATTTCTGGGGGCTATATAGAACACACGTGAACACGAAAAGTGTAGAGGGAGAGCGGGGTGAGTCGGGAGATGGTATACCGGCATCTCCTGAGCCTTCAGCACAACAGAGAGAGAACTAGGTACTTTTTCCGGGACTGGGACCGCGGCGGGGGAGCCCGGTGTGGACGGGTTGCTCTAATCTATTTTCTGGGGATTCGCTTAGAGTTGGTTGACGTACGTGGGCGGTACAGATATGTGACTGCGATAGCAGAGCCCGCAGGGGCAGGTGAAGGCTACAAGACTTACAGGATGGGTCAGGGCAGGTATGGCGGGGAGGGGGGGTTAGGGTGGGGGGGGAGGTGGGTAGTTTTCTTTTTGTTTATTGTCACTGCATCGGAGTTAGCGTTTCCTCTTTTAGAGCGATACTCTACTTCACTATTGCATGCAACCATGACGGGCGAGATTGTGGGTATGGGAGTCCTCTTCTTTGCATAAATAGGAACTGTCGCAGGCTTGTTAGATCTGTTGAGAGTCACTTCATATGTGCATGCTGAAACGCCACCGGTCCCCCGGGTTGTCAGTTTTATGGCTGTGTTACATTTACATGACGTCTAATTTTTGCTCCCGAGTACTGATGTGGCCGGCCCCCGGGTTGTAGGCCTGAAGCTGTGTTACATTGATTTGGTGACAATAAAGTTCGTTGAAAAAAAAAAAATTGTGAGAACCATCTGGTGCTCCTGGAATGCCTTAAGCATTCCAGGAATGAAAGGGCCTCTTTCCTGAGATTTTTCATGGAGATCTTGGTGATGGAGTTAGGATTAGTGAAGTATTCCAGGTTGCCCATATCTTTTGTGAAATCTTGAATAAACTTAACTCAGGGTATCCTTAATACTCCATCTAACCTGAGACTATCCTGTAATAGGTCCCTGTTAAGTGTAATTGTATCACATGACCAGATCCTATGCCAGAGAAGGCTTGGCTCTACTTTAATGAGGTCAGATATATAAGGAAGACCCAATTCAGCATGAGTAACATAGGTGGAGGTACTAGAAGATGCTGACAAAACATATTTTAGGAATGAATTTTCAACTAATTGAATTGAGTTTGTGTTTGCAAAACCCCAAATCCCAGCCCCATAGGTAACCGCAGGAACGCATTTTGCTTCATAAATTAAAAAAAATTCAAGAGGTGGTTTGCGTTCCACTTTTTTTGCAAAACTGACTAAAGCAGACGTTGTTCTAATTAGAACTAGCTTTTTTTCCGCGACTGCTTGGGCCCAGGTGTCATTATGATTAAATAAAATGCCTAAATATGGGAAGCTGTTAGTAGAGCAATCGGATTTCCCTCCACAAAAATATTTCTGCTTTTCTGAATCCCACGGCCACATCTCATTATGTAGGTTTTTTGGAATATTAATTCTAAGATCCAACTCCTTCATAAAATTATAAAAAAATTGGGGACTTTTGTAGGCCAATCTGGGTGCCAGACATTATCACAGCATCGTCCCCATATAGCAGAGCTGGAATAGGGCGGTTACCTATTTGTGGGAAGTTATGGGCGTCTTTAAGGAGTGCCTGCCCTAGCCTAATAATGTAAAGGTTAAAAAGGAAGGGGGCTAAGACACAACCGTGCCTAACCCCCTTCCAATGGGGAAAGAGGCAGTAGGTTCTCCTCCCACACCAAATCCCACGCGTGGTTTTGCACCATTGTAAAGAAGGTGGATAAAGTGAATGATATTTCTGTTGACCCCCAGCGATGCTTAAAATTTCCCAGAGCTTTGAGTGCCTTATGCAGTCGAACGCTGCTGAGAGGTCAACAAAAACTAAATACAGATTTCCCTTTTTAGCCCCGGTGTACTTCCCCATAAGGATTGCTAAATTTAAGCTTTGCTCCACGGTCCCTAGACCTTCTCGGAAACCATATTCGATATCCGATAAGATTTGGTTTTCCTCTGCCCAAAGCTCTAGGCGTTCCAAGATGATACGGCCCACAACCTTGGCCATGAAATCTAATAAAGAAATGGGGCCTGTAACAGGTTGGATCCTGGCAGTCCCCCTTTTTAAATGTGGGGACGATGGTAGATTCCACCCAGGTTGGTGGGAAGGCAACCTCACAATTTGCATTTATTATTTGTGTGATTATTGGTACCCACAGAGTGACGTTGGACTTATACAGGTCCACGGGAATCCCATCAGGGCCTTTCCGCCTGCACTTAAGGAGAGGGCCCTGCTCACTTCATCAATCTCAAAGTGTAGATCTAATGGCTGGTCACAGATTCCTGGGATTTCACTATCCTTTCCGTTGCCGGTGCTTGTACCTTTATATATATTAGAAAAGTGATCGACCCATTGACCCTCTGATACGGCTACTTCGATGGTTGGACCCCCGGCCGGTGTCAGGAACGGTGTCTTAACCGCTTTCCAAAAGGCGGCACTATCTTTAGAAAGTGCAGCCTCTGACAGCATCTCCCATGCCTTTTTTCGAAGGGCATTCTTCCTTTCCGGAAGAGCAGATCTATAGTTCATTCTAGCCTGTCTAATATTGGTGATGGTGCTTGGAGTGCTGTGTAGCTCCTGTATCAGGTGTGAGTGGGCGAGGGTGTAGGTTAAATCAAACCACCAATGGGGGGGGGGGGGGGAGGGCTTTTTGCCTCCTTGTTTAAACATTATATCCCGTACAGCAGCTGCTGCATCTTGGAAGGAGGTCATTATACTTTCTGGGGATGCTAATTCATCCAAGCAAGTATCAAAGGCCCATCTACACCTTATAATAAGTGATTTATTTACTGCCTTGGGATCCATCATGTTCCAACGAAGTGTGTATCGGTTGGTTTTGGCAAGGATTTAAATTAGCCAGAGCCTCGTCTGCCACCTGTTTACTTCTCATCTGACTACTCTCAGGTAGAGTCATTGTGATGCATAAGGGAAAGTGGTCGCGCTCCCTGAGTTTGTGTTGACTGAAAAAGTGAGTAGTCTAGGGGCAGACATGTTTGATAACAAAATATAATCTATTGTGGAGCTAAAACCTCTACCACTAAAAGTCTGCGGCATCATAACAGGTCTAGTACAGAGATCATTGGCAAAACCTAGATCTAGGTTAAACACCAGTTCATTAAAAAGTTCCCCCATACTTTGATGACAGAAATAAGTATTAGGTAAGCCTTCTTCCACATTAAAGCCACATATCCTGTCGTCCTCAAAGGGACACAGGAGACAATTAAAATCCCCAACAGATAATAAGCATATTTTCAGGGCTCTTTACATTACACGAATTCTTAACTCTTTAAAAAGTGTGTTAACCACCTTGGGGCAGTGTCAGGTGGAATATTATTATAGAAATTAACCAATGTTGTTGAATAAGAGACAGTTGAATGCAACGTTAGTCATTGATAATAGGGGGAAACAAGGTGAGACTCGGTTTTAACACAGTTAAACTTGTTGGATACATAAATACAAAGCCGATTTTGGCTCTACCATGAGATCTCCCTATCGCTTGGGTATAAAATGCTCCATAGCCATGCAAACAGATGGGACCCTTTAGCCATATTTCCTGTAGGCAGATAATTTCATATTTTAATATATATTCATACCATCGGGGATTACTGATCTTGGCGCGTAAACCAGCTATATTCCAGGATACAAGGCTGCACCCAAATTTCGTATTGGTAGAGGATAGACTGGCTACCCCAGTATCAGGCGAGTAGCCAGCTTCATAATTTCTCTGCTGCCATTCTTTGGGCCATAAGTTAAGTGCAGGTAGTGCGGACGTTTGCTCCCAAGGCATGGGACAACTAAGTATGACCTCGTCCCTGATAGAATGAACACTTAAAGAATCCGTAGTTGGAAACACTACTCCTGAAGGGGACACCTTATCATTGGTTACAACGACTTTATATTTCCCAGGGGGTGTAGGGTTTGGCTCCTCTGCTAAGATATACAGCCTGTTTGCATGCATTATCACCCTATCTCCCAACTTCCTTACATGCCCACCAGTCAAACTACACTGCTTCCTCGTGTGTGATTGTTAATCAATATCATCCAGGGTGTTAAAGATGTCGAAGCGATTACTAGACGGAACGGTAAATCTTGGGTGGCTAGCATAGGTGTACTCCTTCACCCTGGGGATATGCCATGAGTTAGTGGATGGTGGGTAAGAAGGAGGCGGGTAGAAGTGCCCCAAGGGTAGGATGGCTGGCTCATCTGATCTAACTGTCCCATTACCCGCCGTTTCCAGGATTGAATGAACAAGGTCCGGGGACCTGAATGATGTAACAATGCAATCCCCTTTAGGTAACTTTCTAGAATGGCCCACAAAGCTGATTCTGCGTGCCATCTTATATTCCGAAAACAAAAAATGTATATTGTTCCCAGTCCTAGCACTAAGGAAGTGGAGGGATTTATTCTGTAGAGCAGTCCAATGCTCATTGTTACTATCTGCAGCATAGGAATGTTTGCCCGCACCACAGTGTATGGCGTCGCTTCTGGGGGTAGATGTAAATTTATAGCTGGGCTCTGAGGAGCCTTGTGAACAAGGGACTGTCTCCTTGTCAGATTTGGGGGGAGGCCACTCCCAAATTGTTTATCGTTACCCCTACTTATGTTGCTACTAGGTAAAGGAAAGACATGTCCTTGTGAAGTGCCATCCATAAAAATATAGGGCACTGCACTTTCACTCTCTTTATTACTGGTGCTCGTCTTGGACCTAGCAGAGGGGCCTTGAATGGATTTTAATTGACTCTTATCCGTTTGACCCTGATCAAGGCTGTCATGCCCTGGGTGATTGCTGGGAAAAGTGATCTCACTCCTCATCCCCTGACTCGCTACTGGTAATTGCAAGGAGCTTGATAAAATTGTTTCCAGGTTAGCTAGCCTGGCTTCGTTAAGAGTACGTTTTTGGATTATGGGATCAAGAAGAAGGGATAGCATTAGTTCCATTTTACAGGGTGAATCCTCATTGTTCGAATTTTATTTGAGGATTCCACAGTGGCCCCCAGGTTCAGGGCCGAGGTTTTACCTTGAGCATGCTCAGTAAGGGACTGGGAGGGTTTCCGACCTATGTGTTTCCATGTAGTCTGAGCTGTTTTGTGACTACCTTGCCCTTTCCTTTTCTTAGATGGAGGTGCAAGGATATGAACCTGCCCCGTCTTGGCCTTCTGAACCCTAGTAGTAACTGAAGTCCCAGGCATAGTCTCGCTAATTGCCGGTACTGTCACGAATGCTGCCCCCAAACCTGCATCAGCTAAACCATTTGAGAGGAGAGAGATCTCCGTGATCTCTTCAGTCTACAGCCCACTAGAAGGTGGCGGGATAGAGAGCAGGGGATTTGGCATAGATGGACACTGAGGATCCAAAGAAAGCCTCCTTTCAGTGAGTTCGATCTCATGTATTAGGACGGATTCGGCCCTTTTCAGGACAGCGTCCAATGTCCCCGCGACCCCCTGTCCAGTTGCTAACTTTTAACTCATAGTTGAGTCATGTAGTTCAGAACAAAACAATAACCCTCCCCAATCAGGCAAGGCAACTCCTCAGCTCTTTAACAGTAATTTATCAATTATAGTTCCAGTGATGGATTTTCCATCTGACCCGGTCAATGGGGTAGCCCGCCTGGCCTCCTTGGCCTCTGATGGGCCGGGCTTTGCCTGGGAGCGGCCCGGGGATGCCCACATGCGTCCCGCACTGGGGGACCTCTGGCCCCTTTTTGAACGCCTCCTGGCACTTCAAACACGGTGCGCGGCGTGCGCTCCACAAAGGATGATGGAGGTTGTAGTCCCTGGCAGGGCGATGATGTGGCGATGATGTGGCCCAACAGCGGTCTCATGTGCCCCAACAGCACCAGTCTCATCTGCCCCAACAACAGCGTGTGTAGATTAGGGCTCCAGCACTGCGGGAGCCCTGGCCCCTTTTTGAAAGCCTCCTGGCCCTTCAAACACGGTGCGTGGCGTACGCGCCGCAAACGATGATGGGGGATGTAGTCCCCGGCAGGGCGATAATGTGGCCCAACAGCAGTCTTGTGTGCCCCAACAGCAGCAGTCTTGTGTGCCCCAACAGCAGCAGTCTTGTGTGCCCCAACAACAGCAGTCTTGTGTGCCCCAACAACAGCAGTCTTGTGTGCCCCAACAACAGCAGTCTTGTGTGCCCCAACAACAGCAGTCTTGTGTGCCCCAACAACAGCGGGTGTAGATTACGGGCTCCCCTCATACGAGGCCTCTTGGAGCCAAGTCAGACCCCTGGCTCGGCACTCCCTGTTGATTTAGTGACTCGCTTACCGATAATCTTTAAGAAACGGGCAATCTCTACTCCCTTGTGGGAATATCCTTCCCACCTCGCCCAACTTCTGAGCTTCAGTGTGACCCGGTCCCGAGTTACTGCACGGAGAAGAGAAATGGAGAAGTGGCCGACCTCCTAGGGGAGATTGTTCCTGAGGGGAAACAGACGCGGGATGGGCATGCTAGAAGCAGCCCGGACTTGGGATATATTGGTAGACAGTTTTACGACCCCGGAATCCGCTACCCTCATAGCTTCGCCTGCGGGATCACCGACCCTAGCTCTATGTTAAGGTGCATTGGTTCTTCATTGATGCTACGGAAGCCACGTTATACTTGCAAAGGCTGAGATATAAGGCTCAGAATTGAGGACTCACTATCTCACACTTTTCCTTAGCGCACACATAGGCATGCCATTCTTCGCTAACAAATAATGATTTTTTACGGACTTATCAGTGGGCTGGGGGGAGAAGAGGATGATGACTTATCTCTGGGGACCGGGTATGCAAATACATCAATGTTATATTGTCGACATTCACATATTCATAATGCAATAAACGCTTATGATATATGATCTGCAAAACCCTAATAAAGTTTATTTACAAAAAAAACCACAAACCACAAACGAAATAAATCAAGTGCTCTACCAAATACTTTGCCAAATGTCAGTAATTTCTTCAGCAACAGCTCTTTTGATCTTAAAGTGGTCTATATCGGATTGCATTTGCACGGGGGAATCGTCTGGTTTCGGTAGGCAAATACACAATCCGTTTTAAACAGGAGAATAAATGAGCATTGGACTAATATCTAATATGAAATTACATTTTATTTTTGAAATATTACATAAAAAGGCAACAATTAAAAACATATACAATATTTTAAAATATTTCCAGACTGTCTCACAGAAAAGATGTTTAAATAATAAAACATGCTTAAAATGTTTACAGACAGATCTAAAGTGTTTATTGGTCTTTACACACCTCAACTATTGTTGAGATAGTTCAAAAAGCTGTTCCATGTTGTTCCTGGATGCTCGTGAACGGCGGAATATATAAAAACTAATGACAATGCTTTGTCGATAATCAACTGTCTATTTTGGTTTTTGAAGAAATGACACAGACTTGCGCTATGTCGTCATATTCATATGTCCTCTTCAAAAATGTGTCCGTTAGTCTTAATCCAGAGACGCTCTAAAGATAAAAGAGACAGACACTTAATGTACTTTCCCCACACAGAAGACAGCTTGTCTACTTGCATCAAAATTAAAACAAATCTGACGCATTGATTTCAAAACAAATCCCCTGCTTAAATCTCGTTTTAGGGTATACTACAAGCTTTTTAAACAATATAGGCAATTATATTGAATCATGTACAAGCGAATACAAAATAAAGAGCAAATGCCTTGCAAGTACTGGCAGGAATAAGTGAGCTTTTAACACATTTCTGAAATCATGACTAGAAAACTGGCAAAGCCAATAGGTCTCACCTTTAAGAGGAGTTTAGGGGCGCCCACAGGTGAGAAGGGGCAATAGAAGAAAGGCTCAGGGTAGTGGATGGTGGGTGAGACAAGAAGCACACATTGAAGGCAGCAAAACACGGGAGAGAGAGAGACGTACAAGAGGGCTAGAGAGACGAAAATGAGGGAAAGAGCACCACAACACAGAGAAGAGACATGAATGGACAAAACAGCAACACAGAATACAAGGGGGAGAAGCAGCACATGAGAGAGACAGCTGGAAAATGCATGCACGTCATGGTGTGCTTAACCAAAATTAGTTTAATTAAAGTTGAGCAATGGAAGGACACAAGTAAAGAGGTTATTCTCCAGGGGAAGAACAAATGTAGAAGATGGACAGGGCAAGCCATCGAAATAAGAAGCAAACAAATGAGAATGACAACTCTCCAATGGTAATCAATGGGCGGACTTTAAAAAACACACCAGACAGCTTGCACTGTCTGGTAGGTTCGACCTACAAAAAAAGAGAACTTCGGCCATCTCGCATTTACAATAGAATGGAATACTTGTTTTACTGCTCCACGAGTTTGTTTGTAAGAGTTTTTGCATCTCAACTTCTAAGTAATGTCAGACGAGAATTATTGAATACGGTTTACTGTTAACACCACTGGAGAAATCTGGACACACATTGACTCACTGGTGTTCATCATATGTCTAAGGAAACCAAAGTAAATGTAGCAATTCCTTCCGGGCAACAAACTTGACAACAGTGTGGCAATGTTTTGCTCTCGATGCAAATCTTCACCGGAAATGTAAGCAGCTGAATAGAAAGTAATGTTCTTATTTTGAAAAGGTTACATCGAAGTCGTCAGCCTTAATGAACTATGGCTTTTGGGTCTACAGTTATGTTTTCGCGTATAAATTTGTGAAAGTCATAAATTGCAAGAAACTTGCCTTGGTTTATAGTGTCAAAGTAACATTGTAATGCTTTAAATGAGGAACGAATTTAAACTGAGGAAATGGGATGTAAAAGTTGTGGAAGTATTTAAGATTCAAGGTAAAAGATAAAAAACGACATTCCTGTTACTTCCTCCCTCACTATGACCCTGGCCCTTCTTACAAACAATTCACAAACAACTCCATTTATCCTTTCTACAGTTTAAGCATTCGAAACAAAGGAACCCAGTAACAGCACCATACTAGATGTAGTTTTAGAGAGACTAACGGAGGTTCTGTCAAGGTTTTGTGACAAGAACTCCTTGGCCCACATGTTTTGAGTGTCTTTAACAGTTTCTGGATCTTCTACTTCAGAGAAAGAGATTCTACTGGACCGTCAACATGAAAAGAATGAAGACGACACCTTACTGCCTCTGCACGGATAGCACTTATCATGTAGGAGGAGCCTTCATTGTGAACTGTTCCACAGAGCAATAACGGATACTGACGCACAAGATGGCAAACTTTTAGCACAGTCACCTCAGAGTAGTTCAGATTACCTTCATTCGAGTTTCAGACACACAAACCCGCATTTATGACACATTCTTCTGATTGTAAACATGAGCAATGTTACAGCTGCATATAGCTTAAGATGCACAGAACAATTATGATCTTATGTGATGTGGTTTCTGATGTACCCATCATCATACCAAAACAGTGGGTATCTAATCACCCAAATAAAAACATTCATTGTCTAAAAATGTTTACAGGTGTAGGGTAGAAACATCCAAGATCAGCCAGATCATACCTGAAACTTTTATCTACAGTGAATGCCCACTATCCAAACAGCCCAATGTGTTACATGTGGTTTACCAAGATTCAATTCAGACATGCCCCAAACCTTTTCCATAAGTGTTTTTTGTGCTGAGGTTTCCTGCCATTACACTTTCTTGGGAATCAATGTTATTCTCTCCAAAGCTCAATAGGCCAGGAATCAATACAACAATGCAGGTATCCTAGTCTGCTCTTATCAGGTGACTCGACAAAAGTCATTGCTTTCTGCAAATTACTATTTGTGGAATTCTAATGAGACAACAGACAGTTTGGATAGTTAGTCCTTTGAAAAATAGCACTAAAAGGCACCACATAGCAAAAATATGCTTGCATCTTCAACAGTACACATACCAGGCATGTTGAATCAGCTTTCGAAACATTATAAATCCTATTTTACCTTCTACTGCACAATTAGCATAGCCCAGTGATCAGGCACCATTTTTTTTTTTTGGGGTTATAAACTTTTATTAGGTAGCAGTACACACACACAGCTTCTCGCCTACAACCCTGGGGCCGGCAGCAAACCATGGCAATCACAGTACGAAGATGAAAAACAATATCCTAGAGTGCGCTGCCCAGTCTATATCCTAAGCACGCTGAGTCCAATCGCTCCGCCCCCCCCCCTTTCTGAGTGAGTGTATATTAATGGATGCAGTGAAGTAGCGAATCATGCGGCTGAGTGTGTGTGTCTGTCAACCCAACCTGAATCTGACCGAACTCCCGCAACAATCCCGTCCAACCCCTCCTCCCCCCCCGACTGCCTATGCGCCTACCTCCGCCATTACTCTGTGCCTGGATCAGTGTGCCACCCTACTCAACTCGATGCCCACTGCTTATCATCCCCCCCGATGCCTCCCCTCTCCCGCCAGACCCCCACACTGTGTGCCCCCCGTGCAAGTGTTATCTATTTGCCATGTGCCCCTCCAGCGTTCCCAAAGATCAATGTGTCTTGTCTACTGACCCCCTCAAGCTATTAGATACTGTGCAACAGATCCTCTGAGCCCTCCTCCCCTTCCTGCCTCTCCTCAGTCTCCTCTTGTGCCGCCTCCGCAGTGTCCTTAGTGGATCTGTAAGTCAGGTACAGGCCCCAAAAAATGTTCGGTCTGCTAACTGGGGGTTGAAGTTCGCTATAGTGTTGTGTCTGGGTGCAGCTATACAGCATATCCCTGGCCCATCTGTGTTTGGACGGAAGCGGACCTCGCATCCAGCATAGTGCCACCACACGCCGAGCTAGTAGCAACCCCATATCTGCTAGGCGACGTGTCGCCAGTGGCAAAGTCTTTGTGTGACCCAGTAATGCCAGCGCCGGGTCGACCGGGAGCTCCAGCTCAAGGATCAATCCTAATTCCTGAAAGACGTCTTCCCAGAATTTGTTAACTCCTGGGCAAGACCATGCCAGATGTAGGAAATCCGCCACCTGTGCGTGGCAACGTTCGCACTCCGACGTCTGTCTGAGTCCGTATCTATGTAGGCGTTCTGGGGTATAGTACACACGTTGCAGAAATTTAAAGTGGATACGTCTGTGCCTGGCGTTAAGTGACACTTTCCTAGTGTTTTGACAGCAGTACTTCCACATTGAGTCGTCGATTGGCGTGTTGAGGTCCTGCTGCCACGCCAGTCGGGCTTTCAAGAGCGGCTGTTCCCTACGTTGCTGTCCTGACTTGTATAGCCGCGAGATCAAGTGTCTCGGCGAAGGCGTTTTTATGACATATGTCAGTTCCGGAAGTTCGGGAGGCTCTGCCATATTCGGACCCAGCAGCTCATGAAGCGCAGTACGGACCCTGTGTAGGTGAAAGCGGTGCAGCAACGTCTCTGAGGATCGGGAAGGGGCAACCTGTTCCCACGTAACCACCGTCCCGTCCTTGAATAGGTCTCCCAGTTTCAAGATGCCTAATTGTTTAAGGGCGCGCGTGACCCCTTTCTCCCGTAGTGGCGCCAGCCACACGGCCCACTCAATTGGTACCAGTGGGGAGCATAGGAGAGTACATTCCTGTCTATTGGCCAGGGAGTGCCAAGCGTGATTCGTCGATGAGATCGAATCCAGAAATCCTACTCGACGCGTGGGTGGCTCAAATACCGTAGCTGGTGGGGGGAGGGGCTCTGTGAACAGAGTCTCGAGCACCACATGCGGAATCTTACGATTCCCATGTATCCATGTGTGCAAGTGAGTCGCCTGCGCGACCCTGTAATACAACTCCATATCAGGGGCCCCTAGGCCACCCTGCTCGTATGGGAGCATCAGAACTTGCCACTGGACCCGCGGCTGTTTACCTCCCCAAGCCAGCTGTGTGAGAGTCTGCGTCAACATTTTAAAGAAGGCTCTAGAGAGAATCACCGGGATATTGTTGAAGAGGAATAAGAACCTCGGGAGAACAATCATCTTCATTAGAGCGATGCGACCCGACAGTGATAACGGCAGTCTACACCATCTGTCCACATCCTCAGTTAGTTTATTGTAGGCAACGCCATAGTTTTCTCTAATCAAGATGTCCGGATCTGGATGTAGCTGTATGACCAGGTATCTTATCGGGTCATTTGACCACTGTAACGGGTAGTCCATAACAAATTTACTTGTCACCGGGGTCAGAGGGAACGCCACCGATTTCTTCCAATTCACCTGTAATCCGGACAGCGCGCCGAACTGAACCACTTCTCTCAGCACGGGGGAAAGGTTGAGCTCCGGGTCTCTAATATACAAGAGCGTATCATCCGCGTATGTGGAGATGCAAATCTTGTATGTAGGGAAACTGACGCCTTCATGACTATGGTATTCCCTCAGTGCACACGCTAAGGGTTCCGCCACCACGGCATATAACAACGGCGAAAGGGGACAGCCCTGTCTGGTGCCTCTGCAAATGCCGAAAACTTCCGAGACTCTATCACCTAACCGCAGTCTGGCCGTTGGTTTGTAGTACAAGGCGCCTATCATTTGTAGAAAGGGTTCGCCCAACCCCATCTTCCTGAGTACTCTCGACATATAGGGCCACTCCACGGAGTCGAATGCCTTCTCCATATCGAGGAAGACAGCCAGCGCCTTATTCTCTGGCTTCACATGCTGCATCATTCCTAGCACCGTGCGTATATTGTACGTGAGGTTCCTGGACGGGATAAATCCGGCCTGTTCCGGGGCTACTAGTTCCGGAGCGAGTAATGCAAGGCGTGTCGCTAGGACTTTGGCATAGAGTTTCGCGTCGACATTTATCAGGGACAGTGGTCTGTATGAGCCGCACTCCGTGGAGGGCTGCCCGGGTTTCAGGAGCGTTACAATGAGGGCTTCCCGCATGGTGGCGGGCATGCTACCTTCCATGCATATGTCGTCAAATAGCTTGGAGAGGAAGGGCAGCAACTGGTCTTTGAAGGCCTTGTAAAAGCCAACAGTTAACCCGTCGGCCCCAGGGGCACTACCTGACCGCATGCTCTCAAGCGCCTCCACTATTTCCTCCTTTTGAATGGGCATCATGAGGAATTCTCTCTGCGAGTTGGACAGCTGTGGCATTTGTATATAACTAAAGTAGTCGTCAATTGCCTCCTCCATTCCCGTCGACCTAGACTCAAAGGGTGGAGTAATAGTGCCTGAATTCCTCGAGGATCTGCCCCTCCTCGGTAAGGGTCTCCCCCGTACTCGACACCAGCTCACCCACCCTCAGTTGTCGCCTCTCACTGCGGACTAATTTGGCCAGGAGAGAGCCAGGTCTATCACCTTCGCCATAGGTGCGGGCAGTGGCGTATTTACCCATATGTTGCACCTCCCTGTATGCTTCTGCGTTGTATTCCGTCACCAGCTGTCTAATTTGCTCCAGGGCATCGCCCCCAGGATCCGCCCGCTGCCTCTCCTCCAGGCCAGCCAGCTGTGTCTCAAGATGTTGGAGTCTCTGCCTAATCGATTACAGGACACTGGAGTAGTTGGCCATGACTATCCCGCGAACATAAACCTTGAACGCCTCCCATAGCGTCTGAATGCTCTCCACTGAGCCCACATTAGTTTAAAAAAAGCCATCAATTTCCTGAGCGATCTCACCACGAAAGACCTCATCTAATAGGGAGTACGGGGGGAAACGCCACGTAAAGGGTGGAATTCTATGCATTGGCTTCTCCAGCAGCAGGAGGAGAGGAGAGTGATCAGACAAAGTGCGCGGCAGTATCAGGCAATCCCTTACACTATTGGAGAGCTATCGTGATGCTAACCAGTAATCTATTCGGGTGTGAAGTGCATGATAAGCGGAGTAGTGTGTGAATCCCCCTCTGGAATGGTGTCGATCTCGCCACACATCAAGGAGATCCAACTGTAGTAACTCAGCCCGTACCACCGAGGCGGCTGCAGAGAGGGCCCGAGGGGGTCCCGCCGACCTATCAAGATTCAGATCTAGAAATAAATTGAAATCTCCGCCCCAGAGCAAGTTAGTGTAGTCATATGATTTGCACCTCTGGGCCAACTCTGTATAGAAGTCAGGGCAATCGTAATTCGGGCCATATACATTCATCACTACTAAGTCACGTCCCTTTCCACAACACCTACAGATTACAAATCGGCCCTCAGGGTCCGCCTCTAGTAACGTCAAAGTGAGTTTGGAGCGTGGATTGGCCCATGTGAGCGTTCCCCGTGAGTGGGTAGTGAAGCCCGCCCCCACACTATTACCCGCTAAACCTTTATGTGTCAACATTTTGCTGTTAATAGGCAAATGAGTCTCTTGCAGGAGAGCCAGGTCTATGTGGTGTCTACGCAGATAACTGAGGACCTTACGCAGTTTCCTAAAGTCGTTGAGGCCCCTGACGTTCCACGTCAGCACCCGCAGGTGATCTGGAGCAGCACCCCTCTGTGTACTATTGGCTTCAGCCATCGCCTCGTCGTGCGGTAAGTGTAATGCAGTGAAGTCGAAAAAAGCTCGGGTGTCCTGGAGGGACAAGGTCAGACAGGCTAGGCAGCGCGTATGTGGCAGTAGCGTGCACAAAAGGATCAAACCAGTAGACATCCAGTAGCGCAACAGCAGTCGAACAAAGCAACAACATCAGCCCAATTACAGTCCCCAACATTCCCCCCTCCACCCACAGCAGACCCACCCCAATTTGGCCTTGCATGTCCCCTTCCCACCCAGCCCTCCCCAGCAACAAATTCAACAACCCGTGTGCAAAACGCTCGGGGGCAATGGTAGCAAGGCTTCTCGTACTCTGCGCACAACTCTCATCTCCAGTGCCCAGCCCCCTTCCCCCCGCCATGCACCACCCGGAAGTCATCAAAACATCAACCCATAGTCTGTTGCAGAATATCTTCCAGCCAACTCATACCTGTTCCCCCCACCCCCTGACCCCCCTCCCCCCACAATGTCACAATCCGGCGACCCGCTAACGCACTAGGAGAGTTCACAGCATATGTTCAGGAGAATTCACAACCCGTGGTAGTCTGTCTTCACCCTGGAACCCCAGCCCCACTTATCTGTCACAATGTCTCTGGTGGGATCAGCCACGGGCCAGAATCCTCCCTACTCGAGTGTTTCTAATTCCGCTGCTTGAGTTCGCCATTCTCTTGGCTTGGAGTCCCCCCCTCAGTCCTGTTCATACAATTGGCCACTGTCCGCCTCCTTTTGTTGATCAGGTAGCCTTTCTTTCTGTTCCTTGGCCCACGATTTCAAGGCTTTCTGCAGCTCCGCTGGGTCAGTGAAAAAATGTGAGTGGCCCTGCCTATTCACTCGCATCTTAGCCGGGTATAACAATGCATAATCGAGGCCCATGTCTCTGAGGCGTTTTTTGTGAGGGGCGAAATGCTTCCTTGCCTCCTGAACTCGAGCTGTAAAATCCGGAAAAATGGAAATCGCCGACCCCTCATATTGCAGGTTCCCCTTGTTTCATGCCAGCCTCAGTGCCGTGTCCCTGTCCCGATAGTTTAATAGTTTCGCTATGACTGGACGTGGAGGGAGCCCCGGATTAGGCTGTGGGCCAAGCATGCGGTGTGCGCGTTCCACTACGAACATCGACGAGAACACTCCGTCGCCCAGTAGGGTGGTGGGCAGTTTTTCTACAAAGAGTTCCATCTTCCCCGTCTGAGTAGTCTCCGGAAGGCCGGTGATGCGTAGGTTGCAGCGACGGGACCTAGCCTCCAAATCCTCCGTCTTATCCTGGAGTGTTCTGATGAGTGTCTCCGCCCGCCGTATCGCTGTGTCCAACTCCGTCTGGGCCTCCTGCACCTCTGTGATCCGCCGTTCAGCCATGTCGTGCCGTTCCGAGTGCTTATCAAGGCGTTCCGCCATGCGGTCCATTCGATAGGACATGGCGTCCATCTTGGTTCCCAGAGCCGCTATGTTCGACTGTATATTCTGCTCCATGACGCGGAGCATAGTCTTTATATCCAAGTCGTCTTCTCGCGCTTCTCCCGCATGCATCTCGCCGTCACGCGGCGCCGGGGGGGCTCGGCGCGGGCAGTCGCCTCTGTGAGAAGGGGAGCTTGCTCTGAGTCCTGTCCCCTTACCCCATGCCTGGAAGTGGATCGTGCCCGCTTCGCGCAGCCGAGGTGAAAGCGCTGGTGTCAAGAGGACCGTCGTAGTGCAAACCTGTAGCTTTGCGTCCAGGGGTTCGCAAGTGTCCCAGCAGGGTATTGATGGGTCAGCACACCCCCTCAGCTCCCTGAAAGTGCGCGAAGGAAGTCTGCTTCGCAGGGGAAGGTCGCAGTGTGTCACACCCCGCAGCAGCGTTGTCCCTGTCGAATCGTGGGGATGTCGCCGATTTGCCCTCCAATGTAGCAGCTAGTGCGTGCTCCAGCAGGTCGGAGAGTGGAGCGGGCCGCCGCAGTTATCTCAACCGCCTCAGCTACACAGCTGAATCTGCCGCCTCTCTCCGGTAGTTTTAATACAGGGGGGGAGGTCAAGGCACCCCTACCTCAGTGAGCCGCCACTCCTCCGCACCCCCACCTCGCTAGCTTCCCGCTACCGATGAAGTCACTGCAGCCTCCCTCGCGTGCAATCTTGATCGCGTCAAAAATGGCGCCTTGTGGCCCTCTGCTTACCAGCGATCCGGGCTCCGCATACGTCTCGTGGGTGCTCTGTGATAGCGGTCAGCTGCCCCTGGGCTATCGGAGTGACGCCTGCCTACTCCCGCCGCATCCGCAGCTGTCCGGTATGTGAAAAGGGGGGCCGCCGGCTGGCGGTGCTTCACAGTAGCCGCACGTCCCTTCACGCAGTCCGGGCGGCGGTACCACTCGAGGCCGTGGTCTGCGGGCCTGCACGTCGCTCCGGTATTCAAGCCTCTCGCTGACGTTAGGAGCGAAGCTGGGTCCCTTCAAGCGGACCGGACCGTCACCCGTTTCATCAGCAACAGTGTGGGAGTCGAGGGTGAAGTTCACATAGGGTCAATGCAGGATTATGTAGGATTTTAGTGGTGGCGCCGGCGGAGCTCGGGAACTAAGCAGCCATTCTTCGCGCTCGCTAGCTCCGCCCCCCGTTCAGGCACCATTACAAGTCTCTGCAGTTTTCAAATCAAACTCTACTATAAATACTTCTACTGTTTCTGGGAACTGAGATGGGAATCAGACAGAACTTCTCCTTATAGTCCCTGGGGTGTGTGGTAGATATTAGAATAGAAGGGAGTGACGCCATCACAGATTTTGTTTTTAGTTCTTGGGAGATTCTCCTGCTTCAGTTTTGTTTTCCTTATTCAGAATTTTTTGCGTAGATGAAAAAACGGGTGATGTTCTCTTTGGTGTAATCCATTACATGACCTTGAGCTTTCCTTGCAAATGATCATGCCTCACTCATAAGTCTTGACAGGCGGCAGGGCAGTTATCAGCCCATAAAGATGTCATAAAATGCTTTTGCTATAAATGGTGATTAACACTAAATGAGGACTACCCTGTGTACCATATTAGCTCATAATCTTTGTTGCTACTAGTTCAAACTTCTAGGGGTGGGGTGGGCTAAGTTGTTGGTGATTGTGTTCAGAACAATATTAAACTTTGTCATAAGCTGCAGAGGTCACTATACTTGTTTGGTTTTTATTATTTTTTATTTTTTATTCCACAGTTGGAACAGGTGACAGCAAACATACAAAAACAAGAAAAACGACAATTATGACATCAAATATTTAGATATCAACAACATTAGTTATATAGCCCTAAGCTTGTCACATCTCTAAATGTGCGTTAATAGCCCCCCATATCAACATACCTAATTGCCGTTTTTTTACCCCCTTTAAGGCATAAAGGCTCCATTCTAATTCATATAAATTATATAGTTTTGCTCGCCAGCTTCAAAAGCTGGGGCTGCCGGTTGTAACCAGTCTGATGCTATACACAGGCGAGCAGTGGTCATGGCTACAAATAAGAAATGCTTATGTCTGCAAAGAGTTGTACCTTTTCCGACGTTCTGTCCTATCCCTAATAACATAAGAGCTGGGGAGATCTTAACAGTAGTATGAGTAATCATGGTTAGAAACTTTTCTATATCAGTCAAGAATTGATGCAATTTACTACAGCTAAAGAATATATGTATACTGTCAGCATTATCACTACCACACCGAAAACATTTGCCATCATACTGTGTACCCAACTTTGCCATCCGTTCTGGAGTGTAATACAATCTAAATAAAGTTTTGTAAAATTGAGCTTTAATATTAGCAGACAAAAAAGTTTTTTTGGACATCATGATCGCATCTCTTATTGACAGATCCTGTTCCCCCAGCTGAACCTGCCAATAACCATTATATTTCTGTAAGTCATCTGGTCTATACTCCATCAACATTATATACAAGATACCAATTTTTTTCCGGGTGCGAATTGCCTCGATCAGTTCATTAGAAACGGGTTGAATATGCTTTCGAATACAGAAATCACGCAGTTGAAGATATTTGAAAAAAGACGTATGCGATAAGTTATATCTTAATGTTAATTCTTTATATGTGTATATAAGCCCAGTAGTTGTAAACAGATCACCAATTAACAGTATACCCTTTTCTGACCAGTTTTTAGCAACCCGGTCCCAGAAGACCGACGGTAATATTTTATCCGCATTGAAAGGTATGTAGTATGTAATCTTCTCTAATTTCATCAATCTGGATACCTTTCTCCAGATTTTAAAGGCTGCTTCCAGCACTTTAAAACGGGTACTTTTATAATAATTACCTTCCAATTCCTTCATTAAACAACCGCTAGCTTGATCCCCAACAATAGAAAGAATATAGACGGCGCTTCCGCAGGATCCTCTACCGGTTCCCGAGTTAAAAGAAGTCGAAGTCTTTGCAAAAAACATACATAATAGTAAAGCAAAAAGTCGGGAATCCCTTGACCTCCTCTTTCAATCGGAAGTGTCATAAATTTCATCGCACGGTGCGGTTTCCCCAGGGCCCACACAAATTTAGCACATGCAGATTGTAGCTGTTGCAAATAATTAACTGGAATCTCAAGGGGAATCGCCCTAAATAAATATAACACTTTTGCTAGAATACTCATTTTAATGATATTACCTCTTCCTACTACAGTCATCTGCAACCGCCCCCATCTATCGAAGGCCTGTTTTATATGTTGTATTGTGGTATTCCAGTTAAAATCAACTATGTCTTTCATATTCGTTCTAATTTTTATACCTAGATATGCGACTTCCGATGTGACTCTAGGATCGTCAATTTGTATATTGTCAGTACATAAAACCTGAGTTTTAGAAGAGTTTAGTTTGTAACCAGAGACTGTACCAAATTCCTGGGCCAATCGCTCAATCTCTACTAATGCTTCAGCAGGATTCACTGTTGCCACTGCGATATCGTCCGCATATGCGAAAACTGAGTGCTCACAATTTTGCACAGTAAATGGCTTAATATGCGGACTACTAGACAGTTTATTTAAAAAAGGGTTAATGAATAAAGCAAAAAGTAACGGAGAACAGGGACATCCTTGCCTAGTCCACCTTGTAATTTTGATCATTTCTGATTTAATACCCATGGCAGATATTCTTGCATTTGGAGCGGTGTACAACACCTGAATAGCAGTTAAGAAGTTTTCTCCAAATCCGGCTCTCCGCATAACCTCCCATAAATATTGCCACTCTACGCGGTCAAACGCTTTCTCAGCATCTAATAGGATTAATCCTAATTGGCGTTTATCTGCCTGTGCAATGTCAAATAGCGTAATAACTTTATTTATATGTGTAACTGTCCCTCTGCTTAGAATAAATCCATGTTGACTCAGGGCAACTAATGGAGTAATAACCTTAGAGATGCAATTTGCGAGAATTTTAGAATAAAGTTTACTGTCACAATTAAGCAACGAAATCGGACGATATGAGCCGAGCAGCTCCGAAGATTTACCCTTTTTTACAAAAACCACGATTGTGGCATCATCCCATGATTTCGGTGCCCTGCCCGATTGTGCAGCTCTAAAAGTCTCCAGCATAACGTGTTTTAAATTATCAAAAAACAATTTATATACTTCCCCCTGGGATACAGTCCGGGCCCGCAGCCTTCCCATATGGCAATTTTTTTATAGCTACTGCCAATTCCTCCCTAGTAAACGGGCTGTCTAACCATTCTTTATCACTGTCTGTTAATTTTGAAAAGGTGCCTAGGTCTGGTAATGAGTCTGCACACCAAACTTTTTCCTGAATGTATAATTCCATATAAAATTGGTGTAAAATAGCAAGTATTTTCTCAGGATCTTCATGAGTATTACCGTGTTTATCTTTTAATTTAGTAATCAAACGTGATGACTCCTGCATTTTTAACCGTAAGGCTAAAGATCTCCCAATTGTCTCCCCATACTCATGAGATTGTCGTTTATATACCAAATATTTCTTGGCAATCTCCTTTCTCCAGACCCCCGATATCTTGGCGCGGCATCGTGCCACTATATCTTCAGATTCTTCAATTCTGAGATGGTTGTCAGTTTTGGGAATTTCCTTTGTGAATTGCTCCTCCGCCGTTTTTAGTGCGATATATAAATCTTGTGTTTCCGCCCTCAACTTGTTCTGGTGATAGTGCCCATAACTCAAAACCTCCCCTCTAAAACATGCTTTAAATGTCTCCCATACCATATCTATGGTGACAGAATGCAAATTAGTATAAATGAAGTCCATTATCCACTTTGACATGTGTGTTCTAAATTGATCTAAGCATAGTTTCCTATCAAAAGTAAATCCAGAGCGCTTATTAACGATCTTTAACTTGGGTATTTCTATTACTATTAGCGAGTGATCAGATGATATCCTTGGGTACAATTGTGCAGAAGCCCCAATCAATAATGAGAGGGGTGCAAAAAAGTAATCTAGCCGGGCCATTTTCTTATGGGGAAATGAATAGAACGTATATCCCGGAAGCGTTGGATATAACTTACCCCAAACATCAACTAAACCATGATCAACTAGTAAATTATGAAGAGCTTTGAACACCCGTGGCGTACGCCCCTTATATTTATCAGGCCCGGCATGAAGCTCTGCTGTATTCAAGTTAATATTAAAGTGCCCACATACTATCAAAGGTGCAATCCAGTTTGCTAGTTCAATATTTAATCCTTGTAGAACTTCCGCCTCATCTAGGTTTGAACCATAAATTGAACACAGAGTGATTTGAGACCCCCCCCCCCGATATTTAATTGCGCAATAACCCATCTACCCCATTTGTCAGTTAAAGTGCGCACTGTACCACAATATTGTGTCTTGGCTAAAATCATTACCCCACGAGTCATAGTTGTTTGTTGTGAAGCAGCAATAAGTGAGTAACCTAAATCAGAAACTAGAAATCTATTGTTCCAAGATAAGTGTGTCTCTTGAAGACACACGATATCTGGTTGGATATGTCGAATCTCTAATGCAACCCTCTTCCTTTTGTTTATATTATTGAGGCCGGATACATTCATAGCACATATCTTAATACTTCGTGACATCAGCATATATAGTAACAGTCAGGTGATCTATAGAGATTTGAGATATAAGTCTCAGATACAGATAAAAAAAAATAGTAATCACTTTTTTTTCCCTTAATGCGGTCTCCTGTTTCCAACGTGTTTTTTACCCCCTTTACCCACCACCAAACTCCCCGAAGTCCCCACCCCACCCTTACCACCCAACCTCCCCCACTCCAAACCCCCCCCCCTACCTCCCCCCCATTACCAAGGCGTTAGGACTCACGGTCCTGAAGATGGAAAGCTTCCCAGCCCCCCTGCCATTAACCCACAGGACTTTTTTTTTTTCTTTCCCCCCTTTTTTCTTTCCCCCCTTATCCCTTCCCCCTTTCTCTTTTCTCCTTTGAGACATAGCCATAGAACAACAAAAACAAAAAACAAAAAAAAAAAGGGACTAAATACAGCCAAAGGACTAAAAGGCTTCATAAACTTTACCAATTAACCAACATATATTACATCCCTTTCAATGGGACCTGAATGTCCTACATAGCCTGTCAAAATTCCTTTGCCGCAGCCACACGAGTAAAAAATCGTGTGTTCTCTTTATACATAACTTTCAATTTCGCAGGATTCATTATATATGATTGCGCCCCCTTGCTCTGAAACTGAGTGACCAACTGGCGCAAAAGCCAGCGGTTCTCCATGGTGTATTTGCAATAATCAGGCGAAGCAAAGAATTCAAACCCTTCCCCAATAAGTTTCTTATTAGGCCGTGTATGCAAAAACACTTCCTCCCTAGCCAGGAAGCGATTAAATGCCACAATAAAAGGTCTGGGCCTAGAGTCAGTATGTCCGGAGCGAAGACGAATATTAAAAGGGAATCTGTGCGACCTCTCTATTTCTCTCTCCCAGTCCCATTTGGTAATCTCAGGAAAACCTTTTCTGAATAGTTCAATGATAAATTTATGCGGATCCTGCCCCTCTTTTCCTTCCGGAATCTGCATAATCCTTAAATTGTTCCGACGTGCACGATTTTCAAAATCTGCCATTTTCCACTGTATATCACTTTTATTCGCACTAAGTGATTCAGTCGCGGTCTTTTGCCGGGCTAGTTCATCCTCAATATTCGAAACTCTTGTCTCGACCTCCGTAAATCTTTCCCCAAAGTCAGATTGGGATTTTGTGAGCCGCTGTATAGAGTTTTGCAGATTCAGACAAGAATTCTGTATTCGGTGACTCTCCTGCTCCGTTTTATCCATGTGACTTAGGATAGTTTGATAGATTGTGGACAATGTAATATCTTCCTCCGCAAATGCGCTTGCCCCAGTGTGAGCCGGGTGCGGCTGATGCCCACCAGAGGCCTCTTCCTCCCTTGATGATTCTCCAACATCCCGTACTGTCGCTAAACTATCCTCGTTATTATCTGTGAAGTCATCTGGCTCCGAGTCACTTCCATCAGCCATACGCATTTGCTTAGAATACTGTGCTGTTAGGTCTTCACAGGATGAGGCTGAATTCTCAGAAAGAGAGTAAAAGTCAGCTGATTCCGCATCAGTTCCCAAAGACTGTGCTTCCGGTGGGGCCTGTGTCTGTAACCCTGCTTGTTTTTGTACTATAATACTAGAGGTAGGGTGATCTTGTTGCTGAGTGTGTGGCAACAGTAACGTATCCTCTGGCTGTAAAGCGCGTTTGTGACTCATAGAAGAATCATTAGTCTGGATATCTCTGCACGTTGAGCCTCGAGAAGGGGTTGAGGCATTATCCCCTGTTGCTGCCGTTACCGTTACATTAATTGCTGCATTTATTTCAGGTAGTACCTCATTATTTACCGTGTCATTTATATCTTCACCCTCTATATCGGGACCAGCCTTTAATGCCTCTTCCGCGTTACCCTAGTGTAACAAAGTTTGCAGCGAAGGAGTAATATTTGTTCCTCTGCGTTTCTCCTCTGCAGCGGAAAAAATTGGGGGAATAGTTCTGGTTTCGGTAACATTTTTACTCTTACCAGCATTGTACTGGCGCTTCTCCGTTACCTCCACGGCAACAACTTTAGAGTTCTTTCCGCGCTCTGAATCCATCTCTCCGCCGAGTGCCTCTTGAACCTTCTGCTGCTTCCCTAGAGTGCCTTTCGGCGGCATTGCTTGTCCGTTACACCTCACTCGAATAGCAGCACACTGCAGCTGCCGTAAACCACCGGCACCTGTGAAGGTAGCAGCCCAACAGGTTAGCCTGAGCTTAGTGGAGCAGGCAGCAAACGTCGAAAAAATGTCGGGCATCGACGATTGTCTCGGCGATATCGAAGTTTCCAAGAAAGATAGAACTTCCTATAGTTTTCGCCTCCCAGTAACATAGAAATTCACAAGTCCGGTTATCGATAATTTCTCTGGTCCTGCAGCATTCATGCGCGGCACTGACAGCCCGTTCCCTGGCTCCTCTGCTCCTAGCCCTGTGGAGTAGCCGGAGAGGTCAGCTTACGTGTCCACACACGCAGGCGCCATCTTGCCTCAATTTGAGTCTATATTTGTTCTACTATACTTGTTTGGTTGTTCCATTTGGGTAAACATTTTTCTTTCTTTGTACTCAGAACTTTTTTTTCAGCTAGATCAAGGATTCCTTGCACCCCATTAAAACAGGACACATTTTATTAGGAAATTACCAACACCTTGGCAGGTCGGACATGCTGTAAGTATTATGAACATTTTCCCTGGGCCAGCATGTTGTCACGGATTGAAGCGGCTGTGCCCACGTTCTACCACAAATTGCCACTACTTTGCAAGGCCCAGCATGTTTCCAGGGATTTGCACCATTGTAGAGCTTGGAAAATGGACGGCTGAATCCCCCTTGCTAGGAATCTAACCCATGACCTGCCATTCACCACATATGAAAACAGAGATTTAACTCACTGAATTTTCTAGATGGTTAATTAGTCCTGTTGTCATCAGCATAGATAGAAGAGTTGCTTCTGACAGCACTAAAAATCCGTAACCAATTTTATGACGGCTTCCATAAAACTATGTCACCAAACGACAAAGCACAGAGCCAAGAGGTAACTTTATGCTCATATACAGTCTCTGATAATACAACTTAGGGCTTCTTGCAGCTCTTGTATGTATAGTATGTATAGCGTACTTATATAGCGTATACTGTCACCCGGAGGGTATCCTGGCGCTTTGACTCAAATCACGGCATCACATACAGAGGAGGATTACACAGCCCTAGGAAAGAGATGGGACTTCAGACCCTTTTTAAAAAGGGTCAACTCGTTCAGCTTCCTTAAAGAAGGCGGAAGAGCATTCTATAATTTGGCGGCAGTGAAGCCAAAGGAGCGACCACCCATTTGTGTCCTCAGAATTCGGGGGACTGCCACCAAAAAAGCAGTGGAGGAGCGTAAGGGCCTAGCTGCCGAGTACCAGTTAAATCTATTCTGAAGTGCAATGGGCCCCAGTCCATGAAGTGCTCTGAAAACAATGTAAGCAGCCTTGAAGCAGATCCACTGATGTAGAGGCAGCCAATGAAGGTCCCTGAGTGCCAAAGATGACGAAGCAGAGCGCGCACGTGAAAGGGCCAACTTGGCTGCCATATTCTGGATCCGCTGCAAATGTGTAATCAGAGAACTAGGGCCACCTAGAAGCAGTGCGTTACAATAGTCTAATCTACTGAGTATGATACTACGCACTACCTCAGGTCTAGCCAGCACCGGTAGCATGGGGAGAATTTTACGCAGCGTTCTTAGCAGCATCATACAGGTGCCAATGGTCTTATTCACATAGGCTTCCAATTGTAGATGCGGACCAAAAATAACTCCCAGGTTGCAAGCAGCATCCGCTGGCTCAACAGTAACCATGGTAGTGGGAGGCCAGAAATCAATGGGCAGGGGACGTGGGATTTTATCTAGTGAGCAATGCAGCACCTCTGTCTTTGATCCATTAAACTGGAGGGAATTTTCCCTTAGCCAGTCCGCCGTGGCTAGCATACAGCGGTGAAAGGTCTCTGTAGAGACAGCATCCTTACCTTCAAAAGAGAAGATAAGTTCTGTGTCATCTGCATAATTTATTACTGTAATACCAAAAGATTTAATCAACTTGATCAGGGGGCAGAGGTAGAGGTTAAACAAAATGGGGCTGATTGCTGAGCCCTGGGGGACGCCTTGCCCTACCATTCTGGTATCAGACATGAAATGAGGCAGGGTCACTACTTGATGTCTATTATGGAGGTATGAGACTAGCCAGTCCCGAGCCATGCCGGCCACCCCGCTATCTTCTAGTCGCCTGATCAATGTAGAATGGTTCACAGTGTCGAACGCGGCCGACATGTCGAGCAGCACCAAAAATGCTGCTCGTCCACTGTCGACTCGCGAACGTAAGTCATTCCGGACAACCACCAGTGCCGATTCCGTGCCTCTTTTGCTGGTTTGTATGAAACCTCATGGTAATAAGATTCCCTGAACTCCTACAGGAACAAGCAACAATCACTACCCCTCAATATAAAAATAAAGGGAAGGACATAGAATGGAGTAAGAGGCGCATCAGTTAAGAGCTGTACTGGTTGAGAAATTCCACTTTCTATCATTCTATGCTCCATAGCTTCCAGCTCTGACTGGCTCTATGCCTGATCCCCTGCCGATTTCCTCACAGAATCCCAACCAAACACTGAGTCAAATCTAACTGAATTGTTGTTATTGGTGCAACACAAACTACCTTATCGCCGCTGTTACTCCCAATCCATAGTTTCCTTTCAATATGTTTACAAGTCAATGCCAAACAATGAACCCATCTGCGTCTCTCAATCTGGTACTCATCTTTGGTCTTTAAGAAAAAACAGCCTAACCTACACTTGTTTGGTGCACAGGAAATGTAATGATTATTTAGCAATATATATTAATAGGTATGGAACAACCTATTTAATTGTAACAATACATTTGTGCATGAGGCCATTCTATATTGCTGTGTTCTGCATTTTTCCACCATCTAGCGTTGGGTCCAAGAACAAAATGCCAGTCTAAATAAGCACAGTACTCTGTGCATCAACCATAAGCGGAGTCTTTGTAACCTGAGGACATTGACCATAATCCCACAGTACCCAACTACATCGCCTTCCTTTTTGGCTTTTTTTCCTGCTTTGACGGTTAGTGGTAGTAAGGATAGTTTAAAATGATTCTTTAAAACTTTTGTCTGTTTTGTTGGTGAGGTGAGAGAGTTATGTGTGAACCTAGAATAACTGAAAGCAGCAAAACTATTGTTACAGGTAATTAACTTGTTTCTTTGCACTATGGAACTATTTTAAATTCCGATCCTGTGTAGTAGTATCATTCTTACACAGAGAGTGAGAAGTGTATATGAGGGCAATTGCAAATAAATGCTTCAATACTGCTTGCCTCACGTTCACTTCTTTTGACTGACAAAATCTACATAGTAGCGTTTGGTGAACATGTGCTTGGATTACCATGTTACTGCTATACAGATGTCTGCTAGTGAAGCAGTGCTTAAAGAAGCTAATGATTCACATTTGTTCTTCATAGATATATCAGCTCCTTAACTTTTTTTCCATTCTAAACTGAATTGCTTTCGCAATCTATTTGGCCAAAGATCCATTGTGACTTCTTTGCCTAGAGATAAGGGAGTATAAGAGACAAAAAATAATTAAGACTTAGTTTTCAAGTGTGCCTATCTATGTAATACTTTGCTGCTATCCTAACATCTTTAATATGTAAAGCAATTTAAACTGCCATGATGTTGAATTGTCTAATTGATATGGAAATCCGAGATTAGCATAATCAAAGGCAGTGATTGCAGTGTTTGTGTGTACAGTAGTTCCTCGGCCCACTATAAAGCCATGTTGCTGTCCTGAGACCAGACCCGGCATCAAGGGAGCTTGACGGTTAGCCAGCACATTAGCATAAAGTTTGGCATGCATGTTAATGAGCGAAATAGACCGGCACGAACCGCATTCATCAGGAGGCTTGCCATTTAAAAAAAAAACAATATTAGAGTTGTCCCATGTTGGAGGAGTGGTCCCTGTGGTGCCGATCTCTTGTATGACCTTAGCAAACACAGGTAACACAATGTTCTTAAACTGTTCATAAAATTCCACGGGTATAGAGTCATCTCCCGCAGCCTTGCCATGTAGTAATACCGACAAATCGATAAATAATTCCTCCTGAGAGACTTCAGAGGTCAGTTGCAAAGCAGCCTCCTCCTGTAAGGAGAGAAGAGCTGCTCTGCCTAAATACTTAGAGAGTTCCTCAGGATTTTTCAAATCAGATTCTGCATACAATGTTTCATTGCATCTTGTAAACTGTTTGAGGATCAAATTAGTCCCTGTGAAAAGCGTGTTATCAGTCCCTTTAAATTAATTGCCGTAGATGAGTTTTTAGCTTTTTTATCGGCCAACTGATAAGCGAATATCTTCCCCACCTGTTCACCATATTCATATTGCAAAGATCGAAGTTTATTGTAATTTGCGGCAACTTTCTCCGTTAAAGAACGACCAACTAAAGCTCGGGCTGAGACCAGATCAGAATAGATCTGGAGTTGGCTCGGTTCATTATCTTTAACAGCAATAGCGTGAGATCTTTCCAAATTGGCAAGTAGCTCACAAACTGTTTTGATTGCAGCCTCTTTAGCTTTATTCCCTCTCCAAATAAACTGTTGAGTAATGCCTCTGATGTAGGCTTTCACTGAATCCCAGAGATTACAAACATTTGTAGAGTTCATATTGCTTTGGAGAAATTCTACCAAGAGTCCTTCCATATGTACAGTATACTGATTATCTGAAATTAAGTATCGAGGAAAAGAGAAGGAACGTCTAGTTTTAAAAAAAACCACACATTTTATTACATTTTTCAATGTACCAGAGGGGCCGAGCCCGACAAGCAAAGTACAGAAGAAATGCATAAAATAATATTTCTGGATACCGTAAAATCCCCCCCCCCCCAATAGTCTGCAGAACATCAGACCTGGAGAAACATGTATAGCCCCACCCCCTAATGCGCACCGTACACTCTTAGGAAACAAAATATGCATGCATCAAGGAAATTCCCAGCCACGTCTTTTTAACAACAATACATTTAGACAGGTAAATTATTCACCACCAAACGTTCAATAGGCTCACGAGCAGCAGACTGTGCCATGGGAGGCAGATCTACATCCCTGTCATCGGCCCACAGAGAGCAAAATCTTCCTGTGCTTCCGAGGACACCACCTTGCCTGAAATACCACAATTTCTGCAGACATGCACCTGTCCAGTGCCTTTTTCAAGTTAGTTAACCTGGGGGGGGGAGGGGACACGTCCTTCCAATGCTGCGCTATGTCACACTTAGCTAAAGTGAGGCCCAAAAACAAGAGGTGTCTCTTATAACGGTTCCCCCCAATGTCCTCTGTGCTGTGTAAGAGCACTAATCTTGGATCCATTGGAATATCCCACGCCAGGACATGACCTAAGCATGACCGCATGCATGACCAGAATATCTGCAGCGCCCCACACCGTGTGAAGGAAATACCCCTCATCTGTACCGCAGCGGAGACTGACCGGTACTGGATTGCCCCCATTTTCCATAGCCGAAGAAGAGTATAGTATATCCTGTGGAGGTATTTAAATTGGATTAGCAGATACCTGGTAGAGACGGCGGCATACCGAGGACAGCCCAACGCCTCGACCCAGTCGTCGTCTGTGAGGGCCGGCAAATCAGTTGCCCATGTCTCCCATGTTTTGTGAATAGTGGTCTTGGAGTGGGTATTGAGCGTCAGATAGACTTTCCGGATTTTGTAGGAACATCTAGTTTTGATTGCCGGACAAGTTTGAAAGCTAAGATTTAAAGGGTTATGGTCCGAAGTGATTTTAGGACACCGCTCGATCCTCGCCGTCTTAAGGATCTGATCATGGGACCACACCATATCGATTCTGGAATACTGCCTGTGTGGGCATGAATAATAAGTAAAGCCGGAGAGACCTGGATATAGCGTTCTCCATATATCCCTAAGATTACGTATACATGCTAATTCCAGAATTGCTGCCCTAACTTTGGGCATTCTAACGATGGTGCGATGACTAGTGGAATCAACAGCGTGGGAGCAACTTAGGCATGGTACTTTTGGACACGGAAAAGGCTTTTGACTGCATAGTTTGGGGTTGTTTATGGTCTACTCTTACTGCCTTTGGAATAACTGGCCGATTCCTTACGTGGGTCCGAGCCTTATATTGTACACCGCAGGCTAAACCGAGCTAGTTAGGCACTCAATCTATGCCCTTTCGTATATATAGAAGGACAAGGCAGAGTTGTCCCCTGTCCCCACTCTTGTTCACTCTCTACATTGAGCCTCTAATACGAACTTTGATGATCAATGATAGAATTACAGCACTATGCTCTGGATCCTCCGTACTTAAGGTTTCCAGCAGCCTCTCTAGAAATTATTAAGGAAGAGGCACACATTTTTGGCTCATTCTGTGGTTATAAATTAAATACCAGTAAGACATTCATGATTGTTAATGTTAAGCCTGTTAGACCCATAGCAGGCTTATGTCAAGTAGCAACTTATCTCAGCGTGCGTATTACTTCAGAAATACAAAACATATTTAATTTGAATTATGAATCTATGTTACAGGAAACTATCAAAAAGCTAAAGCGATGGCATAATCTCCCTATTAGCATTATTGGGAGATGCAATATAATAAAGATGTCAATTCTACTTACATTTTTATACTTATTCCATGCTATTCCTTTAAGAGTAACTAATTATTTTTTCAAAAAACTCAACGGTATACCAAGTAGTTTTATTTGGGGCTACAAGCGGGCTTGGAGAGCGATTACATTTATAAATCATATATATTTATATATACATGTACAAGGGGGGGCTCCAACTACCGGATTTTAAGCTTTAATTTTGGGCTTCTTTCTCAGGGCGTTTCCACAGTCCTTTCGTAAATAAAGGCCAAGATTTTTACCATCAATTTTTACTGGGCCAAGAAAGTGCTAGATTTTTATATTGCACACTAGATTCGAATTACTATAAACGTGTTCTGTTTAAGACTATCGGAGACACATTCACTATTTGGCGGGATATCGTTCTTGGCTATTCGCTTCCAACTTTTCATATGTTCCCTCTTTAAGACAATCCATTTCTGCCTGAGATCTTTAAGGATAAATTGGCAAAAAGCTGAGCTATATTCGAGGTGGAGGGACTTGGACATTTAAATGACACTACTGGTTTTAAGACCTTTCAAATTCTCCAAAATACATTTTCACTCCCTCAACATTTCTATTATAAGTATTTGTAGATCCGAGATTTTTTCCTGAGGGCGCAAGGGCTTGCATCAATTTCTGCACATGACATTCTGACATTTATTCACGAAGCACTCCCTTAACATTCAATACGTATTGCTTACCAACATCTAAAATAGCCTAGAATAGTTCCATGTGTACAGCTTGCGCTGAAGTGGAGCTGCACTTTGGGGTCAGATATATCTGCTGTAGTGATCAAGGATGCATTTACTACATTAAGAGGCAATAGTGTCAGTCAATCTAAAGCTTCAACATTTCAAGACACTGTGTATGCTATACTATACTCCCAAGAAGATAGCAAGTTGGCAGAGAAATCGAGGCGACCAAGCCCTGGATGAAAAAACTAAATTTCCTATATGCGGAGCCACTGCAGCCGACAGTACACGTTTGCTACATGCCTGTCGATCTGGAGATTTTGGAGGATATTAGCCATGTTTGTAGAGACAGACTGGGTCTAGAATTAAGATTTACTACACAGAAGATAATGATGTGTTTTAAGATTGACCCTAGCCCTGCACCTTGTGCATTTTTTGCCATCTTATTAGTTAGTGCAAGGCTCACGATTGCCAGGGCTTGGATCTCCCCTAAACCTAGTAGCTCGGTAGAATGGTGGTCCATGTTGGTTGACATCTGTGAAAGGGAAAAAGCTGCTGCAAAAACCAGAGGTATACGCGCTATCCAGAAATTCTAAACTATTTGGCATAAGGTAGGATTAATAATTTAAACATGATTTTCCAGTTTCATATGTTGCTGATGTATTCATTTTAGTCAATGGATATTATGGGATTTGATTACCACCCTGGCCTGTTCGGAGTCTTTTCCTTTTATCTGTATATATTATGATGATCTCCCTTTGCATCAATAATAAAAAATTATTTAAAAAAAAAAAAGAAATCCGAGATAACATTAGGATAAATTCTTGATTTATAGATGGATTAGTATATATGACAACTTTACGAGGAACAATTTGAAAGTATGGTTGCTGCAATATAAATGCTTGCAGTTCTCTATCCCGTCTCATTGATGATTGCTATTAGGACGACATACTTCACAGTAAACTTGCATTATGCATAGGTTCAACGGGTGTTAACCACAACCTACAAAAAAACATGTTTAAATTCTAAAATGGGAGAAGTGTATGTCTTTATGTGGTGTTTTAAATAGGAACACCACATCTTCCAACAGCAGTGAAAAGTGTTCCTTTTTATAGGCCTTATGTTTGGTCCGACCATAGCTGGTTTTATCATCAATTTTATGAAGTAATCTTTAGCGACGATTTCTAGAACCCATTTGTTGGAGGTTATTTTGGCCCACTGTGCATCAAAAATACTCAGATTTCTTTAAAGAGGAATTGTGTGGGTGGGCAGCAAGTACATAAATTCATTTGGAGGCAGAAGTACAGTCTCTATGTCTGTCTTCCTTCGCCAACATGAAATGGCTGACGCATTGCTTGCTGACCTCACAGCCAAGAGGATGAAGATATAATGGAACATATGCAAATTGGTGCAAGCGATATCTCTGCTGGGAGTGTGCTTACCCACTAGTCTTCCTTTTTCTGACACTGATATTCCATGCCTACATGGTCCGCTACTTTGCACTCTTTGCCATTACTATTTTTTGATTTGTTCAAGGCGGCCATAAACGGATTTGGCAGGTATGTCTTCTGATGGGGCGTAACACAGGCCGATGCAGCCCCCGCGGTGCGGGAGGGCCCTCACCCTCCAGGGGGCCCGTCAGCACCGCACTTCTGCTGGGGAGCTCTAGATTGAGTCCGGAGGGGGCCCCCTCAAGGTTCGTTACGCCACTGCTTCTGATGACTAAACCTATGCTTTCCTAATGGCTAGCAGTATCCACTGAGTCCAGGGCAGACTTTAATCACATGTTGGAGATGGTTTTACCTCCCTGAAACAAAGCAACCTTCTTTTTTAGTACACTTCAGTGAGGTGTTTATATATTTCTTCTACCTTTTCCAAATGTTGGTGTACATAATAACGTAGCTAAAGACAAAATTAGAAATTCTGTAAACACAAATATCTATTTTCTTATCAACTGCCTCTCACCTTTTACTTTATCAGGTGGCTAGCCTGACTTAACTGAAAATAAATATCAGATTTCACTCAGGTGCCTTACATTTGCCTTCAAATTTAGGGGCGACTGTTGGCATTTTAAAGGTCTGACATACTTCTCTTTTGCAAAAGACTGGGCACCTCTGACAGAAACCCGGTTCATCCTCAAGGCTCTCTCCAGACAGAAAAATAGGTCAATAAATTACCAGATGATGATCTAGACAGATATGATTAAGTAGCATCATCTCAGATGTTTCCTTCATCATCTCTCTCCTCTTTAAGAGGATCCTGGCAGTATACATGTTCAACACACTGGTCCTCTGCAAGCACAGTTGTTGAAACCTCCATTATGGATTAGAATTGGACTTTCCTCAATATCATCACTGCCTTGGTCTGTCCTTCTTTGAAATAACATGCAGCTTGATTACTACTTTGAAAAGATTTCTATTTGTCATCTTGCTTTACTCTTTTGGACCTGGAAAATCTGTAATCTTTTTTTTACATCAACCAATTTAGACTGTCTATTTTGTTGAAATACATTTGTTATTTTCATGTTCACCTCGATCATACATTTTGAAAGGGGAGATTGTCTCTTTAAAGTACCGTTTTGTGTTTTTGGCCAAGTAGATACTAGCGTCTTTTTTTTTGTGCCTGTTTCATAGACCTTCAATCTTCACTAGGTAGAATGTCCTATTGCATTTACCAGCTGCACATTTGATAGCAGGGGCCTTCCCCTGAAGCACTATGGGCTTTAAGGATTTAAGGGAATGAAAGCATCACTTTCAGCACCAAAGCCAGTGGACAAACATTTTTGTTCACTTCATCATGGTAGGAGCCAAATGACTGTTTTCCTTTTGCTACCTGTGTCTTCATCCTCCTTAGACCTTAACATCTGGGTCTAAACCAGTTTCTTAAACAGTGGTCAGTGAGCCTTCATAAAAGAAGGGGTCTTGCAGTATGATCCTATAACAGCGTCAACATTGTTGCAACATGTGCAATTCTTCACAACATTGCTTGCAGGAGGGGCCCACCCATGGAGGTGTCTGATTTAGACCAGAGGATGATGACCTAGGCCCACCTGCCTGAAACCCACCCAAGCAAAGTAGAGCAGCAGAGGTGACATGACGCAGGGAGCACATAGCCAGACATTTTTTTCACGGTAAGATGCATCCATTTACATAACATCCTCAACAAATGACAAAACGTGTAGTAGATTTAGAAAATTGGGAAACCCTTAAATATCAGGGTATTCAGAAATTAACTGCAGGACAACATGTGATTCATGGGCAACATAATCAAAATGTTTTTGACAAAGAGCGGTTACACCACCGCCAACAATGGTCCATGGGGACAACAGCATGGTTCACATGCAATGTGCAGTCACTTCATGCCTCTTCGGGGTGCTTGGTGGGTTTTATCCTTTGGGGATATGGGTTGCCTGCTACTGCTCCTAGGCACTCCTGTGGTTGAACCTCTCTCATTGCCCCAGTAATAAGACTGGAGGTTTGTATTCCCTCAAAACCAGCAGTCATTGCTGCAGATCTCTGACCACTTCTCCACTGTAGTGGCCCATTTCCACCTGCAGGGTCTGTGTGCATCTTGACTGGAGGGTGGTTGCCTGGGCCAGGCTGCCTGCTGGCCTGCAAGGTGCAGCAGCATCCTCCCAGGCAAGTAGATCAAGTGACGTGTATTGTCTGTTCATGTCATCTTCAAGTGTTTGCCTTTTAACAACCCCCATTTCTGAAGAAAAACCGAGCTGAGCCAATGCTTTATTCTAGACCTTTGTGGCTGCAGCCAAGCAATTACTATATTTCTTACCAAGAACAAACTCGACATCAGCTTAAGTTTCAATTTCCTCCTTTTTGCCCGTCGGCAAGAACTCAAGAGGCACTGTTTGGTTCTACTGCAGCACCTGGACCATTACTGTCTGCAGACTGGTTACTATAATAGCCCTCAAACAACTTACTTCCAGGCACAGCTACGTCTTCACTCCATCTGGGTGACACTGACAAAGGCAGACATTATACTTACACTGGTGACTCTTGAGCTCATCATAGATTTGACCGCTTCAGTTTGAATGTTTATGCAATTATTATGTGTTATACATCATCATCCTATACAGCAGATGAAAGCATGGTCTTACCTGCAGCCCCTGAACTGATGACAGCAGCGTGAGCATAAGATGAAGGGATGAACTTGGGCTTAGTTTTCCGAGCTGCCTTCCTGATACTCCACACCAGTGAATGGCATTGGTATTACACATCTCCAGGATGAGATCCATGGTTCTTTCACTGCTAAATAGGAAGGATAATATTGTAGACAGTTAGTACATTAAACACTGGGTTGTCAAAGGATTTAAATACACCTGGACATTATACAGGTAGCATCCATGAAAGGAAGAGCTTTCCATTTTGAATATGCCTGAGGTAGGACCAAAATTTCTGTGCAAATCTCCAATGAAAAGATCACAAGGCCGTAACCCCTTTTAAAATATCAATTAAAAGTGATGTGTACATTGGTTTGTGAACCTTTATCTGCAGTGACACTAAAACCTCCTACTGTGTTATTATTAACTTTTACCATAATAATTGTAATCCTTATTACACAGACATAGAAGATTCTTTTGGGTCGGACCCTCAGCATGGCACTGAATGAATTAAAGGGGTACTCTGGTGATAATTTGGGGGGAGACTTTTAACAGCAGGGTTTGCCCAATTTATAGAAATATTATTTGTTGTGCGCTGGGCTGTGACAATGAGGATTATTCCCTCTCTTCTCTTTCAATGTTTATATTAACACAAATAATGCGAATACCTTGGATACATGAGTCCTGGCAGAAGATACATGATGATACCAAATTACATGGACCACAGAATGAGATTATTCCCTTTTGAGCACAACCCATGTGATGATGCTTCAAATGCAATCCTGAGTAAGCACTCTCTTCTGCTAACACTAGATTTTTCAGCAACCCCAGCCTGTTACCAAATACCTTTACTGGTAAGTGCTCGGGCAGTTTGATTGATTGTATTGCCTTTTCTGAAAAGTATAGAAATAAGGTTGCTGATTTCTCCATGTTACAGAACTGTGTGAGTGACCATAATCCTCAGGCATTTTGCTTGTCTATGCGAAAATTACAGCATCAGCTTCCGCATTCTCTAATACCAAAAGAGGTCAATCAGAACAAGGGTATCCTCCGCAAATGGGTAACCATGGTTTCCAGACACCTACTAGCTGAACTTTCAGCCAGAAATGGGGAGCAGATGGTAATGTGTTTGGAGAACGAGGAGGACCCACGTGCATGATAAGGGTGCATTCTGAAATCTGTAACACTGTGTTTGTGTTGTTAACACTCAAAGGTTTATGGGGAGCCCAAAAACCAGAAGTGGTTCGACAGAGCTTGTTCACAGGCACATAGAGATCTAATACAGGCCCTTAAGTGGATACCAAGGGATGTGGAGGAATTGAAGTTATGCAGATGGAATTATAAACAGGCCATCACTAATAGAAAGTCAGCGATAAGGCAAGAAGCCCGAGAACACCTATGTGAGTCTAGTATAAAGACCGATAGTCGCCTATTCTGGGTAACAGCAAATTCCCACGGGATGTCTTGGAGCCGACACTCATTACCTTAGAGCCATTATAAGCCCAGATCTACTCCATTGTTTCCAATGGAGTCTTCAACATTCCTATCTTCTTATAGCTATTATTTAGCTGTCAAGATTTAACACAATAGGCAAACCCATAAGAATGCACAAGCATTAAGTGCCAATCAACAAAGACTGCTATGAGGTATCTTTGCATCTTGGAATTCGACATCAATACAGTGTTTCAAAGCCTGGTTCTCTCTACATTAGATGATGGGGTGTTCCTACTATCTGGCATTCCTGAAAAAACACCTCGCTCGTTTGAAGGTTACCCTTTATACTGCAGCAAACAGCAAACACTTTGAGCACATCACACCTGAACTTATCACTCTTCAATGGCTAGTGAAACGAAGCATCTTCAAGCTGGGCTGTATCGTTCACAAATACCTATACAATGAACCAGATGACTTCTGAGAACTACACATTTCCTGCACTTAGAAACATCTCTCTTCAAGAAATAGCTGACACTTGCTCACACCTTCATAGGAAGCACTGTGGGGGTCTGGAACTACCTTCCACCCAATATACAAACGAATCCAGGCATTGACTCCTTCAAGAGAGAGTTGAAAACCCTACTATTCCAAGACACTGCCCGTCATGAACTCTACCAACTATTCTTTGCTAACATCCCTAGCTCTCTGCTGAGCGAACCTTTGGTAGTTAGCATTTATGCACTTTACCAAACTTCGACCTGACCTCCTACTGCTTCCTACTCTTACTTATACCGATTTCAACATGCCAGGACCTCCCTAAGATGTTGGGGAACTGACAATGTGCATATCCACTTCTCATTCCCTTCTGGTGCTATTTAGTTACATACATGCGGACATTTCTTATCTATAACTATTTAACTTACAATAAAATAGATGAATGTCCTTTAGACTGCTTCAAGGTATGTTGTCCTGCGGTCAATTTGTTTAGCTCATACGCCTTTATATCTTTACATGTTTTTTTCTTTATTAAAATAATGTAACATGTTTATATGGTCACAATCCACAGTCTCTTCATTAGTCAAAGCATACCATACAATCCACACTTCCAGGATGGATGCCTGCCTGCTCTATGCAGCAGTTTCCAGATCAAGCTCATGGTAAGGCAAATGGAGTGCAGAAAGGGGAAATAAAGGCGGTCAGAAACAGAATGGTTGAATACAGGAAAAAGTCATCACTATGTAGGAATAGCTTAACTCTACAGAAGCAAGCGTCAGCACAAAACAAGGATTAGATCATCTAAGCATGCTAACACTATTCATAATTTCAAACAGATCCAATGAGGCAGAACTCTCAACGGGACCCCTCACCAGGGGTCAGCACAATGACTGGCCAGCCGCTGTGCTCCAAGGATAGGCATGCTGACCCATCTGCACGCCTAACTACGGATACAACCATCTTGCCACTGCGGATCTGGCAGCAGGCAATTAAATCACTCCTATTCTTAAGCTACCGACTACTGTCCTGTACTGGCAAATTAATCGGTCCTCGGCATCATCCCTGCAATTAGGTCACTCGCTCTGACCTTACTGCAGCCGCACCTTAATTGTCGATCACTCCGTGACGACCATCTGTTTTACTGATCGCCATATTGTTCCAACTACTGGCTACATAGCAACTTCCCAGGAACTTGTTTTATTGCTTAGTCCTGATGATGATTCCATGATCATGTTAGGGATTGAAACGTCATCGACTCTCACATCTTAACTCTAAACTTTTAATTCGTATTATTTGTGGAGTACAAGATGCATCTTTGATTGTGACTTCGTTCAATTTATATTTTACATTAAAAGCCACTTTTAAGTCACCTGCCAGTGGTAAGGAAATCGGCTGATTGCCCAATACCCAGTCACGTCCCACCCACTCACCAATTTATGTTTTGTTGTATTTTGAATAAAACTTTAAAGTTGTCAATTTCAGACATGCATATACCCAATCTTCATTGTTATATTGTGGTACATAGGAATGTAACAAATAAACTTGGAAGGGACCACTGTCTCTTGAAATTAACCAGTGGACCTTCAGCACAGCTTGTGCCACACAGACAGACATAGCCTTTCAAACCTGTCTGAGGCTTGCCACTGCAGAGTCCACATGTGTAGTTTACTGCCACTTTGACTTGACATTTAAAACTACTTGCCAAGCCTTAAACGTACCTTTTATTACACACAGGTCACCCCTAAGGTAGGCCCTTGGTAGTTCTATGGACAGGGTGCTGTGTAAGTAAAAGGTAGGACATGTGTTTTCATTGTGTGGTATGTCCTCGTAGTGACAAACGGCCTATTTTAGTTCTCACCACTGTGAGACCTACTCCTCTCATAGGGTAACATTAGGAATTGCCTTATAAACTTTTACATGGTAATTCCTGATCTGAAAGGAGTGGTGTTGCCATTTTTGGTATGTTCAGAATGGTAGTGATAAATTCTGCTTACTGGTGTAGTTGGATTTTACATTACAATTTTAGAAATGCCACTTTTAAAGTTGGCAGGGTATGCTCAGACGAGAGTCCCTTGCTCACTTTGCCACTGGATTCAAGCAAGCCTGGCTGAAGACGGCTGAAATGCCAGAAACCGGTCCTAGGAAGCTTGTTTCCAGTCCAGGGAAGGCATGGCTTGGCAGTTCGGGCTGGACTGTTCCCATGAGGCACAGGGTCAGACTGATTTGCATATGGCCATGTCTGAACTGGGGTGGCAGAGTGGGCTAAAGAACGGTGATGGATTAAACCCAGATCTGTTGACTGGGTGTGAGTGTTTGATTGGTTCGGATGCTCCGTCCATCACCACCCCCTTTTGTACCACTTTGTTGGCCATAAGTTGGCAGGGTATGCTCAGACGTGAGTACCTTGCTCACTTTGCCACTGGATTCAAGCAAGCCTGGCTGAAGACAGCTGAAATGCCAGAAACCGATCCTAGGAAGCTTGTTTCCGGTCCAGGGAAGGCATGGCTTGGCAGTTCGGGCTGGACTGTTTCCATGACGCACAGGGTCAGACTGATTTGCTTATGGCCATAACCCAGATCTTTTGACTGGGTGTGAGTGTTTGATTGGTTCAGATGCTCCCATCAGCACCCCCTTTTGTACCACTTTTAGAAAGTGGGCATTTCTCTGTGTTTATGCCTCTTTTTGCTTTGCAGCCTGACTCCAATCCAGGTGTAGGCTTGGTTGAAAGCTCTACTTGATGCATACTTTCCAGACAGCCACAACACAGGAAGGGATGGGTGTGACAGGGATTACACCTGCATTCATCTGCATACTGATGGTCTTACTAGGCTGGGAGAGGGTGGTCATAGTGTTAGGTAGTGTCCTACCCTCACACATTGGGCTGGTTTACCCCCAACTGACGTCTGGAGACAGGGCTGGGTTGAAAGGGATTGTTGTGCCCTTCTAAGATTTCTTGTGAAGTTACCCCCTACAGCAAAGAAATTATTGAGTACAAGTACAAATACAGGGGTGTTGACCCCATGATTTTAGGCACTGCATGAGACTTGTAACCTGATGCTGCTGGCTTGACATGGTGGACCAGAGGACTGCTGTGCTGCCAGGAGGACCGCAATTAGGGCTACCTACTTTGTTGTGCCGGGCTGCTGGAGGGACTGCCACTCTGCTAAGGATGTGTATGTGCTGGCCTGTAGCTGTGTGCCTCCCAAGTATTTTCCCAGAAGCCAAGTGTGTGGGAAGCGCTGTGTACTGCTCCTTGCTTCTCCAAACTTAGCGTGTGGTGAGCACTGTTTACCGCTCCTGGTGTTTTAAACTTAGCGCATGGTGAGAGCTTCATCATTTCCCCAGGGACTCCCAGTAATGGCTACTGTTTTAGTTACCTGCGCGTGCAGAGTGCTTTTACTTCTCCCCGAGACCAGTGCACTATATGTATGAACCAGGGCTGCGCTTTCCCCTCTCGTGAGGAGTACCCTGGAAGCAGCATGTATGGACTGGTAAGTGGGAATGGATTCATGGTCTTAGCAGGAGCAACGCTGGAGGTCGGGAGCAGCGTTTGTTCCCCAATCCCCCCTGCATCTTTTTAAGCCGGGTCCCAGCACAACTCATTCCCTAGCACCGCTGGAGGTCGGGAGCAGCGTTTGTTCCCCCAATCCCCCATGCATCTTTTTAAGCCGGGTCCCTGCACAACTCATTTCCTAGCAGTGTGGGCCAGATGTGCAAGGTCTGCCGACATCGCCCAGTAGGCCTCGCTGCTTTGTCTTACAGGCACAGGAACATGGGCAGACAGTAGAGACCAAGGTAGGTCTCACCCGCCCGTATTCCGTCTTGATCTCTGAAACTGCAGCAGCTGCCCTGTGCACTTGCTGGCAGCTGCACTTGGCAAACTTGCATGCGGGGGATCCAGCGAGGTCTCCCCATGGGAATTTACATTGTGTCCCCCACCAAATTCGGGACATACCTTGGAACACTTGATTCATGCTCATACATTAGGGGGTCGATCCACGACGGAGGCCCTGATCGCTATACAGAGGTGTTACATTTAAACGCCTGTAAATTAGCGTATTATAGCTAATAGGTGCCCAGGTGCTCCTTAATCCTACAGTTGCTACCTAAACACACTCGTTCTACATGAGGTTCACAAATCTACTGTTACCTTACTAATAAGAGCGCAGGTGAGCAGTGCCTATGTGGGCTTATTGTGCTTACGGTGACATTGCGTAATTTATTTACTACTCGTAATATTTGGTGATTTATGTATTTTTCTTCTAACCAAACTGCTGCATTTCATGCCCTGATGTTGTAACGTATGTCGTTCTGATTCTTGCATTGACAGGACAAGTACTATCTTAGAATTTGCATAGTATGCACAGTACTTATGATTCATGTCATTTTGGTCTATGTTTTATGTACAATATAATCTGCATATGTTTATATAATCCTGTGTGGAGTCTCTTTTGTGGTGTATTCATTGTGTTTCTGTGCGAGTGTGTTGCACAAACCCTTTACACATTGCCTCTGATAAGCCTGCCTGCTCTGTGCCAAGGTACCAGATGGTGAGCACAGGCTATCTTTGGAGTGTAACTTACTTGCCCTGACTAGAGTGGTGGGTTGTGCCTGACTGAGGATCATACGCTAGCCAACCAGAAACCCCATTTCTAACAGGGTGAGAGAGCTTCTCTGGAGAGGACTTTTTTGAAGGATGAGAGTAGGAAAAAATTATAAGAGCTGCCTGTGACAGATTTAAGGATGTTGGCAAAGTCTGCACAAGACAGTGGTTTTATTGGCTTCTCTCTCATTTCCCCCCCCAGAAGAATAGGCTAAAAGTATTGTACCAGTAGTACTCTGGATTCAACAGGAATGATGCACTCTTCGGCTCTCACCATCTCCACCAGTGCCACATACAATATAAACACCAATAGTAGAAACTGGGAAAGGGGAAAGGATAAGAGAGAAAAAACATGCATGGGGCATCACCATTGTAACTCATCACATCTGCTGGTCACTGATACCCAACGGTCAAAGTGGGTATCTAACAATGACAGGAGAGCTATTAGTAGCCAGCTATGGGAGCCCTACATCTAACTATAATAGTGAAAGGATATACCTTCTTAGCTGCATCTCTCCATACCCAAATCTCTGTGTTCTGATAAGTAGCTTTTTGCTTCTGAAACTAAAGCATGCAAGAGATAATATGTATGTTCATCTCCACTCCTCCCTTAAAGTAAATGACATCAAGTTTCGTAACTTTGTGCTCTTCTCCAGAAAATAAGCTCAGCCACTAATCAATGCTGTGTGCCAATGAAAAGTTAATTAACAGTCACTAATACACTGTGGCAATTTATATTACACCGACAGGAATTCTGACTTCCGTGAGCATTACTACATATATTTACAATGTGTATCACAGCTTGACATTAGGATCCTTCCTGTTCCGTGAGACAATCCTTAAGTTTTTAGCTCAAGGTCAAATGCTCAAAATATAAATAAAAAAATAAATTAAAAAACCTAAATAAAAAAGTTTGTTTATCCAGCACAACTCTCTATATTCTCAATGCCCTAAAAAACCTCGAAGGAAAACAGCTTTTCATTTTGACAGAGATCTTGTATGCGTGTAGCAAGACCATAGCTGCAGCAACATTGTATCACGACTGCCTATCAAGAATGCTATGAGGCAAGAGGAACAATATACATATTAACTCAAGATGCTGTAGCCGTTTCCAAACAAGAGCGTTCAGGGAGTGTTGGTAAATGCAGTTAATCAGCAAGACACTAAAAACCAAAGGGAAAGAAAAGATTATGTGGTCTGTCGCACTTTCTCCCAAATTATACAATAATCAAAAAAAAGGTGTGACATTTTAAAAGACCAGCTTACAATGGAAGATTCACCTTTATAATGCCTTTTATCTTGGCTCAAAGGGTTATCTTTAATAAGATATACTGACCCTTATCCAACAGTGCACCTCTGCCATCTGTCAAGCGCATATGTAGTGGGCACCGCGTACCATCATCGGACGGGCAGGAATCAGAAAGGGTCGCGGACCACTTCGACGTCTTTAAAAGGCCTCTCAGTCTCATCAATGGGTGAGTGGACTTGCAATATTAGGTGCAGAGCTGGTGCTACCTCAAGATGCAGTTGGCTTACTTATGCACTATGAACACTGGCAATATGCAGGTACTTAAAACACTTTACTTTAAAAAGGCTGTGGCATATGTACCTTATACTTTACACATTGTGACCAACAGGACACCGACGTTGTTGTATGCTAATGGGGCCATTACCTAGTATGGATAGAGTAAGCTATTATCTCACGATCACTGTGTTATTATACATATGTGCTGTATATATCTATATGAGTGGAGATGTGATAATGGAGAGAAAGTGCAGGTTTACTCGCAATACAATTTTTTTTTTTTTTTTTTTTTTTAATCGGTTTGATTCTTTCTGTCAAGTATATATCCACATGTATGAGTATGCAGTGTCCGCTGGGACTATCAAAATAAGTTTGCTGTGTCCACTGGAACTACAGACATATTACTAAGTGCTCTGGGCCACTGGTACTAAATAATAAATAATGATGAACATACATTTAACCTAACAGCAGACCTTCTCGACTGGATTTTTGGATCTATTTCCATATGCTTAAGGTCCAATATAATCATGATTCTTAACATTTTAATATTCCCATGTACACAGTTGAATGTGTAAGTGGAGCATACTATAGATTTCTTAAGAGACTGGAGGGCCAAATTATTTAGATTAGTGTACATTGCATAGTTCCTTATGAATGACATGGATCCATAGGGGTAACCACCACTGTAAAAAATTGTTGGACTTATGGGATAATTATTTCCCACCAGTCCGTTTCTTCTTTTCCATCTTACCAGGGGTAGTGCATATAACTAATAATAATTACTAAACTAATCCCCACAGGAAATATTTTTATTTCATGTAATCCCCACCCAATATAAAAAATACTTCATTCACAATCAAGGGGTAAACAGAAATGTGCCAGTCTTTCGACCAGTGCATATAAAAAGACCTCCTTTTCAAGTCCAATTAGTATTGCAAGGCTATTCTGTTTTAGGTTTAACCGCATGCGCGCTAGCGGTTTTCCAGCTGCGTTTAAAAAAAACCCGCGTTACGTGACGAGCTCAGCTCGTCATCCGCGTAGCGCAGGTTACGCCCATGACGAGCTCAGCTCGTCATCAGCCCCGAAGGGGTTAAGCCTATAACTGATAAAATTCCACCGAAAAAGAAACAGCCCTCTTCAGTATAAACATAAAAACACTGATAAATACCTGCACAAAGACAAACCAAAATGCCATTCAAAGAAAGGAAAGTGAGAGAGAAGGAGTAATTTTTATTTCTTTCTAAAGGGGCTTACAATGCAACTTTGTTATGCAAGGTAGCAGCAAGAAAGATTGGTTTAAGATTATTCTGCTTGAGTTTTGCTGTTTAGCAATGTCACTAAAATATTGTGTGCTTGGATTAAAGGCTCATAGTTTAGAAGCATGTTTTCTGGTTTGATCTAATTATTTTGTATTTATGTACGGAATCTGGAAATATTGAAATATTGAAATTCCATTAGATCTTTTGGCAGTATTTATTTATTTCACTAATTGTCGAAATGGCTTGCTTGTAAGAATTTTAGACAGTATGTAGGTGTACTATTATATTTACCCACAGACACAGAATGGGTAAAACCCTTTGATTTATCAGACACCTCTTCTAAGAGACCCGTTTTGATAGGCTTTAAACATTCAATGCAAGGTGTAGTAACAGGTACCTGTGAAAATAGTGCTTCTACATGCAAATAGGACAGTGGTGAAGACATGATTTAAGACTTTCCACATACCAGAAAAATTCATAGCTTAAGATTTCCCATTTCAATGTGTGATATCTTTAGCTAACCCTCGCTTTCTTCCCAACTGCACTGTACGGCTGGGGTTTTTGAGCCAATAGGTATAACGTCAACAACAACATTTCAAGTTCCAAAATAGAATGAGATGTCTGTTAAAAGGTCAGGACTGACTTAAAGTGAGACTTTTGCCAGGGGGAAACTAGACCGCTACTATTGCCCACACAACAGCAGCACTACCTTCATGTAGTTTTTAAAGGGTGTGCCCCCAACCCCTGCGCCTCATGAAGCCCCCGCCCGAGTCTCATTAGGCCCTGTGGGCCCCAGGGCCCTAAGTATTTTCAAGGTCCAAGTGGCGCCCCTCCTTGAGCCTTATTAGGCCTTGGGGACTCCATCCCCCAGGGTCTTTTTTTTTTTTAAGGGGCGTGCCTGCATGCCACCATACCTCCCAAGCCTATTTTGGCCCTAAGGAATCCATCCCCCGGGGACCATTGTGCTAATTAGAGAGAGGAGGGCCGCATGGGCAGCAGGCTTTGGGGACAGGATACCTGGGGCGGGAAGCAGCTCGGGGATGGGGCTGCACGGCCTACCTCCCATATTTATTAGAGCAGGCCTCGGAGAATGTGCCCCCGGGACTGAGAGGCTTGGTAATGGGAGCTGTGCGCCCCCTCTCATTAAAAGTACTTTGGGCCCCAGGGATTGGGGTTCACGGGCCAAACAAAGCCTGGGGGAGGGGAGCTGCATCACCCCCCTCTTTACAAAATACCTCTAAAAAATAAACATGCATCGTGGCACTGGCCCACCACGGGGGTTTAAAAAAAAAAAAAAAAGATGGGGGTCCATGCTTTTTTTGGGGGGCGCCGACCCTTGGCAAATTTGGAGCAAAGAAACAAAACAAAACAAAAACGTTTTTGGCGCCAGCTGGGATCCCTCCGGGACCTCACTACCAAGCCTAGGGAGTTGGGGTATTCCGAACCTCCCCCTTATGTTCTTTTTTTGGACTCAAGACTGAGTCCTTAGATGGTTGCCTCCACTTCCTAGTTGAAGTGGTGGCAACTAGGAAGTGGAGGCTCCGCGGATCCTCAGCAGCGTGATATATGCAATTTGTTGGAACCTTAATTTTGCCCAAACTACTGAATGTATTTACATGAAAAGCACGCTTTTGGGACAAAGCGTTCCGTTCTGCGGTTTGGGCTGTAGCGGTGTCCAAAGTTCCTACGGAAAAACAGAATGGGGAAAATGCGTTTTGGGACACCCTCTTTTCCATGACCAGACAACTTTCCATGCTCAAACTAGTCAAAAAGTTGCACTTTTTCAAAATATTTTGTAGAGATGTGTCAAACGGGGCCAAAGTTACTAGCAACTCAAACAATGCATTTCCTATGGAAACACGATTTTATATATATAGAAATATTTTATTGCAACCCCAGGGACATAGCTGTTTGCTATGGTTTGGTGGGAGCTTTACCACTCCCGCCAAGTCATAGCAACCACTGCGCTTTCAGCAAGCAAGAGCCCTAAAACTGTTCTCGCTTGCTGGAAGTGCAGCAGAATTGCTTCACAGAGAGAGAGCTGCCTCTCTGTAAAAGCAATGCCCGCTCCCGCAGGAGGCACGGTGCCGGCAGGGACTGCCGGGTCCTTGAGACTCCACAACAGAGAGGCCGGGACCCAGGTGATGGGATCCCCAGGACCGAAATTAGCCTGGGAGGGGGCCCTCCTCCCCTTGTTTCAAACAAAAAAATATTTAAAAAGGCTTGGCCCCTAACGTAAATTAAGGGGGCCCACATGGCCCCTTTCCCTTAAAAAATAAATCTTTTTTTAAAAGGGGACTGGCGAGTTGGGGGCCCCGCCCTTTTCAGCACCACTCTGCAAATGCGCCTCCTGGCGCACAACTGGTTGGGGGATTAAGTCCCCTTGGCTGCAGAGGTTCCTTGGGTGCCAACAACCCCTCCTGTTACCTCTAATAAGTCCCATACAAAGGGACTGCAGAGAGGTGACTGGAGGCCCACCACTTTTTTCCACCACTCTGCAAACATGCCTCCTGGTACACTACTGGTTGGGGAATGAAGGCCACTTGGATGCGGATTGTCCTTGGGGGCAAGGAACACCTTCTATTACCTCCAGTAAGTTGCACACAGTGAGATTGCTGAGAGGTCTTTGTAGACAACACCCACTTTCTCCACCACTCTGCAACTACACCTCTTTGCGTACTACGAGTTGGGGGATGAAGACTCCTTCGTGGCAAACTACCCAGTCTGCGGGCTTGCTGAGAGGTCTTTGGAGGCCATTCCCCCTTTCTTCCCCACTCTGCAAACGCACCACCTGGTGTACTACTGGTTGGGGGATGAAGTACTCTTGGATGCTGAGGGACCTTTGGGGCCAGGTAGCCCCCTTTCTCCACCACTCTGCAAACGCAACTACAAGTTAAAAAAAACATTGAAATTCACTTAAAAAACCAAAGGTTACAGGGACATTTTAGTTAGCAAATAGAATTTTAAAAACCTTGGAAATTCACTGAAAAAAAACAAAAGTTACAGGGTCGTTCTAGTTAGGGAACAGAATAAAAAAATCCTTGGAAATTCAATGAAAAAAACAAATGTTACAGTTAGGCTCAGATTTCACTTGTATCAAACCAGTGAAATTCAGCAGTTCTAGTCACCGGAACTAACTTTAACTTACACCCCCGTAATGCGCTGCTTATGACCTCACATATTACATCACTCATGACATGGTCAGTAACATCACTGATGACATCTCAAATTACCTATAAATAAATGTTACTTTTATTTATTTTGCTCGAATATACCCCAGAAAAATACTTCACCTCTAAGGGGTTGAATTAAGCCAAATTCTGCAGTTCTGTGATACAGGGGCGAGTGTGTCTCAATTGCAAATATCAAAACAATTGGATGCTGTGGAGCTCATGCTCCTACTGTAATTCCTGTAAGGATATCAACACCACACCCGACATAACATCACCCAGCTGACAGACTCTGATAGAAGTCATTTATGATGTAACATGTGTAAAACATAATAAAGGACGCTACAATTACACACACATTAGCAATACATATCCTCAAATGCTTAAAAAGTAGATGGAATACTGCAGTACCACTTTCCATAACTAGAGGTCTGTTTATAAATAAAAAAAACTATTTGCAACTTTAGTCCTTCACGATGTCAACAATGAGGATGTAATGTATCCACTCTTCCATAAGAATGCTAGGCATTACCATCAGCAAAGGCCTCCAGATTCAGAGAACCGCTGGACCCAGTTGCAATATCGTTGTCAGGCATGCCCTCTGCACAGTACATACTGGTACCAGTGTAGATTTCAGATTATGGGTACATACAGGCCATCAGTCTTTAAGCTTTGTGTTAGACCTGTCAGCCCTGGGGTGGTCTTCCCCTAAATTTGTTTGCCCACTTTGCCTCCTAATGGACCCATATTTTTGTTGGACATTAGGACTCTGGGCCCCTTACCACTGCTAAAAAAGTGCTGAGGTGTAGGTGCTATCCCTTTAAAACATGGTGACAATAGAGTTTCAGCCCCAGGCCCTGCTAATGCAGTGAGGCCTACCTTTCATTTACATGCCGGTAGTGTACATGTTCTGGGACTTTTTGTAACTGTAGCCTTTTGTACCTGGTTGACAGACAGGTAGGGAAGGGAACGCCTCAGAGCCTCCTAGATTTTTCCAGTGATTTCCAACCCCTAGATTCTTCCAGAAAGTGCCGCCCCCTCCCGGTCACCTGACTTTAGGGTATAATAGGGAGGGTCCTGACCACACATCGCTGTTGCACTACTGGACCTGGAGACTCTCTGCTGGAGTGAAGACTGCTGTGCTAGGAGGACTACTACACAACTGAGGCTGACTGCTCCTAGGAACTGCTGCCCCAAGTTAGCTGAGCTGCCCTGCCTGCCGGCTGATCTTGCCCTGCCAGAGGGGAACCAGGAATTCCAGTGTGTCTCCACAAACAGGGCTACTGACTGTCCCCCTGCCTGGTGGGGGACTCCTAAAGACAACGTTTTGCTAACTTCCTCTTGGAACCACGACACTTCCAGGACTTGCCCTGTAGCACTAGATCTGTACTCTGCACCGGAGGCACATTGATCTTCAGGACTGCCTGCTTTAAAGGGACTCTCTGGGGCCCACTCATTCACCACGCAGCGCGCCTGGGGCTACACTCAACGTGGGACTCACACTGTGACCAAAACTGCCGCCCGGGACAGGAATGCGCTGAGAAGTGCTGTGCCGGGACTAAAGCGTGGCGGGAAAGGAGCGCTGTGTGCCCGTTACCTGCGCGCTGCTGAAAGAAGCGGTGTTTATGCAGAAATCACCGCCGCTGCCCAGGGACCTAATCACGCTGTGTCGGCTGAGGTCACCGCTGCCGGCCCGGGCGTCTAACTGCATTGTAAACTGGAAGGCGCTGTGGCAGAGAAGCGCTGTGACCCGGTAATCACCACCGCCGCCCGGGACTGGAGAAAGGTGCAGAGTATGTTAATTTCCCCGCTGCGGGCGAGGGTGGAGCCTTTGTAACGTTGCCCTTTTAAGCGCTGCGGTAAAGCGCTGTGCCTGTAAAAGCATCGCCGCTGCCCGGGAGCCTCGGGAACCCTGTGCCCGTCACCACTGATGCCAGCGCCCGAGCCGAGCTGGGATTGGCAGTCGCGCGGGGTTGCCCAGCAACGAGGGGCTCGTCCCGGAGAGGAGGCGTGCCGAGTGAAGGAGACGCAAGGCGTTGCCAAGCGACCGAATCGCATCTTAAGGAACAGCTGCTCACCTGGGGTTGCTCGGAACGATCTGCAGGATGGAAGCTGTGAAAACGCCCGCAGACTGGAGGATCCGAGCGCTGGAGCCAGGTAACTTCCTAAGTGGGGCCGTGGAGAGGCTGTCAGCTGGGTAGCAGCCTGCCAGGACCATCGCTCTTTCATTGCGGCCTGGTTCAGCGGAGCTCGCTCTGCCTGGGGGTCGCGGGGGAAACTGTTCTCGTCAGGGAGTCTCAAAAGAAAACCCAAAGTCTTGGGTTCAGAGACCTAGTCCGCAGATTAATGGCTCTTGACTTGTGAAGTTAGAGAAAAAGCCTTGGAAAAAGAAGAACATTTTTCTTTCTTAAGTCCCCTCACTCACCAGGGTTTTCCCACGGTGACATGCTTCATCATTGGGGCCATCCCAGTCTTCTACGAACTGGGGCATGCTGCGACTTGCGGAGTTACGTAGGAGCACTTGTTGGTAGACTATGTGTAGTGCAATTTTTGGGGAGTGGATGAAAAGTGATTAAAAATACCTTGCTAGTGGGCATCAACACATTTTATTCTTGCTCCTAGGTTGGTATGTCTAAAAAGGGGGTGCACTGAGGAACCTAACTATAATGGGTTTGACCACAGTGTGAGATCAACATGTTTCGAGCTTCCCCTAGCTCTTCTTCAGGACCACACAGGGACCAGCCCTGTGTTTGCCACTCCTAATGTACCTAAATAGGAAATTAACAGTAGTAAAGTGAAGAAAAAGTATTAAATAAAGTGAGTGCTGCTACTAATAAAGCATGGGCTCTTGATACATACGTTCCCTATGTCACGTATATTTTTTGGCGTGAGAAATCTTGCTTCATGGACTTGGGGGAGTGGGGTTAGGGAGGGGGAGAGGGGGGGCGGTGTCTCCCTATGAAACAATCTTCATTTTAGTGGCAGCCGCGTAATAGCACCTATCCTCATCCCCGACGGACCGCATATTGACTATTCCTCGTCAGGGAGACACCACGGACTGCCGGGGACTTCTCGGGCATTTCTCCTGGGATCGGACCTCCTTCCTACAGTGATTGTCCCGGCCCGCATCCCCATGGGAGAGAGGTGAGGAGCCGGGCCTGCTAATTCTGACACTCTTGGCTCCAAGTGGATTACAAGCGTATCACCAGCAATACAATCAGTGATGCTGCTTAAGGAACTGCTTTATTCTGTATACAAAGAACTATCATGCCAAGGTGGTGCAGACTCAAAGACTGCGGGCAGTGTCTAATCTACGGCAGGAGGAAACTGTTTTTGTTCACCCCAGTACTTCCCACATAAGAGACATTCCATATTAGAAATCTTTCACCATCCATGGAACTTTCTTGTCGTATTTTTGGATCTTGCACACTTTTTGGATAAAGAGAACTTTATTTCTGTATAAAAACTGGTGTGGTATCCCTTTTGTGAATGTTTTTACTGTGCTACTTGTAGTGGGTGTTGCGCAGTTACTTTACACATTGCCTCTTAAGTTTCGCCTACCTGCTTTGCGCCAGGCTACCTTGTCGGAAGCGGAGGTCCCTTCTCGGACTAGGGTGCATACCCCTTCCAACTAGAGACCCTGATTCTAACACTTGGCTTTGGCAGCATTTGATACTGTCTGATATTCTATCATGCTTAGACATCCGGCCCTCTTTGGGGGTAAAAGGCACTGTGTTACTATGATTTGCATAATTTCTTAAAAATCATTCGCAGACTGTCTCTCTACCTCCTTCCACTTCGACAATAAGAGCCTCAATTGGGTGTCCTTTAGGTTTCTGCGGTAAGCCCTGCCCTAATTAATATCTATGTTGCCCTTTTGGCCACTCTAATTTACTTTTTTAAGCTAACTTTCAAAGCCGAGGGAGACACGCAATGTAATCTTCATCTGGATGGCGGTCTCTTTTCCAGTCAATTACGGTTCAAAAAATGTATGTGTGCGATTGCTAGCTGGAAGCTTGCTAATTATTTGCATCTCAATACTGGCAAGACAGTAGTACGTTTCTTCAGCCAATCCTCTGCCTAATTCACCAACTGGTGGAAAGGTGAACTTGGTCCCTTCCCCACACCAACTTCCTTGGCCAGCATCTAGTGGTAATTTTGACTCTTCGCTTGCCTTTCGTTCTACACATAAACTTGCATCCATCTGATTCTTCATTTTGTAAATGAAGAAAATGATTCATTTTCGCGTCCTTTCACAAGGCAGTAGTTCAAGGCCCTCATTGTTTCTAATCTCAACTACTTCTTCCAGGCCACTCCATCTATTTTGCCGACCAAAGGACAACACGTTCAGATTGCCATAGTAAAACACATCATTGGCCTAAACAAATGTATCTCCTCTTATATCTTTACAGTTTGCTGCCAATTCAGAAACGCCACCTTTTTAAAGCTCTTTGCCCATCTCAAAGCCATTCGTGTACCATCCAACTCATCTATGATTTCCTACCTTGAATGTGACTCCTGTCCAGATCTCTTCGCTGTTACACTGCCAATCTGCTACCCAGGTTTGTAAAAACCTAAGATTGGAATTGCTTTCCACCCCTCGCCATGCTATCCACTGCCTTGTCTCGTCCGGTTTAGTATATTGCTCAAAACTCATCTCTTTAATCTGTAACTGTATGCTTCTTCCTGCAGAGTGCTAGGACACTCCTTTCTGGGGTAATCACAACCTTTAAAAATGTCCTTTCATTCAGAGCACCAAATAAACATGCAATGTAAAAAATGCATAATAGATAATGATATATAGGCACCTTGTGGTTTAGATAACAGTTACACATCACTCAACGTTTGACCTCGTGAAATACATGATCAGTCATCCCAATATATATATATATATATATATATATATATATATATATATATATATATATATATATATATATATATATATATATATATATATATATATAACCTACTGGCGGTCGCCAGTAGGTATATATAGTTAGGATTTTTTCTCTATGGGTTTTTTGAAAATTCTATGTCTAATAACTTTGGCGTTTGTGGACGGAATTGGCTGAAATTTTCAGGAAAATGGCACATTTTGTTTCTGAGCAGCCCTTGAAAATTTGGGGGGGGTTCGTCCAGTGGGGGCCGAGAAAAAAGGGGGGTCCCAAAACGTGTTTTTAACATTGAGTTTTCCATAGGGCGGTTGGCCTCACTTTTAGCCCGAACGGCTGAATAGATTTGCACGAAACTTGGCAAAATTGTAGGGACTGGTAGCCCGATGTGCCTTTTGTAGGTCTCAATATATGTGCTCCAGTGGATTTTGAGAAATTAACGTTTAAAAAAAGATATATATCTGTAACAGCGGACCGGGCAGCGCTCTGGTTCGCGGACTTTTCGCGCAACGGAGCTTTGTGAAGCGAAGCTGATTGGTTCTCCGGCGTCTGTCAACATTCCAAACAGTCCGTAGCGGCCGCCATCTTGTCTCTCGGTAGGATCGAGAGACAAGAGGAGGCCGAAGCGAAGGGGCAAATGACCATAAGGGGGCATAGTACATTGTCGCTCACCCCCTAGGTTTGATGTGGAGGTTTTAAAAGGGCCCCGCGGGGCAAAAAAAAATAAAAATAATAATAATCGAACAGCTGAATGGATTTGCACGAAACTTGGCAAAATTGTAGGGACTGGTAGCCCGATGTGCCTTTGCTAGATCTCAATATATGTGCTCCAGTGGATTTTGAGAAATTAACGTTCAAAAAAAGGTATATATCTGTAACAGCGCACCGCTTCGCGTACTTTTCGCGTTACGGAGCTTTGCGAAGCGAAGCTGATTGGCTCGCCGGTGTCTGTAAACATTCCAAACAGTCCGTAGCGGCCGCCATCTTGTCTCTCGGTAGGATCGAACAGCTGAATGGATTTGCACGAAACTTGGCAAAATTGTAGGGACTGGTAGCCCGATGTGCCTTTGCTAGGTCTCAATATATGTGCTTCAGTGCATTTTGAGAAATTAACGTTCAGAAACAAGATATATATCTGTAACAGCGCTCCGCTTCGCGGAGATAAAATTATATGTGTATTACCTAGCTGTTGCTAACACCAGTTAGCGACGGCTAGTAGAAGATAGCGACCATCTTGGGCCCCACTTTGCATGTGAGTGATATTTATCACTAATGACATGCAAAGTGGGCATGCCAAGATGTTAGCGACTGGAAACAGTCGCTAACATCGCTATCTCCTATTATCAACTTTTGGAAATATTCGAGATAAGGGCGAATATCTCTAAAAGCTACCACCTGCCCTGAGCAGTTCTTAGCCATGTTATCCAATGGGAGGTGGATAACATGGCTAAGAGCATTAGCTCGGTAATGCATGAATATCGCTGAGTTTTCAGCGATATTAATGCATTGCGGTCGTTTTTTATCGTATTTCCGATAAACCTTGATAATAGCAAGGTTTATCTGCGATAATTTCTGACGGTAAAAAAATCGTTGCTAAGCATCGTTAGGGATAAATATCGCTTAACTTTGGTAATATGCCCCAACGTCTGTTAACGTTCGATTCGAAGGAAATCAGGAAGTGTTGAAAAACATTGTCTGCGCCATCTTGTCTTTTTTCAAATGCCACACTTTTGTCGTGCACGGCAGCCATTTTAGATGCCTTGACCAGACCCACTCTGTGCACGCTGTCGATCCTTAGCATGGCTCCCCACCCTCGCAAACATCTCCCCCAGGCAGTGGTCACCCCCGCTCTCTGTCTTATGCATGGGTAATAAACCTCCCCCATCTGCGCTGCTGTTCCCTGAGAATCACACCCTGTGCCCGCCTGACACCTCCCTTTCGCCCTATTCACTACCGCACCCTCTGACACTCCTTTTCCTCTGTGTCCGATTGTCCAGGCTGGTCCTAGGGTATCAGCTAGCCCTGCAGATGTAGTTTATGGCCACAGCTGTAAAGAATCACCCCTCTTCAAAGGAGTTATAGTAGAACAAGGCCCACACTCGATGAGATTCGTCACAGCAGAAGCGTTGCTATTATCTGAAAACCATCCTGTATTGTGATTGGGGAGGGGACCGAGCCTGAAGCGGAAGATTCCAGGGATGACTGTTTGTACATCAAAGTTTTTACAATTATGTGTCACATTAAAAATATATAGCACTCCGACAAAGTAGTAAGATTATAAAACTTTAATAATTTATAAATATATACAAAAAAACAAAAATAGTAATAACATATAAACATTTTTAGGGAAAAACAACGAAGTAGCGGTCGGCTGTGCGAATAGTCCCAACGCAGCACAACGTCCAGATTTCCGGCGTGGGGCATCGCGGGGGGTGGGTCATCAGTAGCAAACTGTTGTGCGAATAGTTCCAAGGCAGCAGAACGCGTTGAAATCTAGATGACAGAAAGTGATGTCTAGTAAGTTGCCACCCAGCAAATAACGGCATGGGGCGTCGCGGGGGGTGGGTCATCAGTAGCAAACTGTTGCGCGAAAATAGTTCCAAGGCAGCAGAACGATGGCACCAAGGTGATGTCCAGTAAGTTGCCGCACTGGTTTTGGTATCCTACAATGCTGCTCCGAATAACGGCGTGGAGCGCCCCGGGGGAGGCGGCGTGAACGGGCCTCTCCAGGTGGAGTGTCATCTGTTGTAGTGGGGCGCCCCTTTACCGTTTCAGTTGCCATTCCGTCCGTTTTTGGTCCACTGTGTCAAAAGCCGCAATTCAGCTGAGTTGCGCCCACTCTTGCGGTGCAGCGATAGGCGGCTGTCACAGGACTCTCAAAATGGCGGCAGGCTGTTTCCTTTTTGGGCCTGGTCCACTGAAATGGCCCGGGGACACCTTGGAAATCGGACGCTTGTCTGCTAGGTCTTGGACCTCATTCTCGAAAGCGTCCCCTCCGCCTTGAGAATTCATCAAAAGTTTTGGGGGCTCCAACTCCTGCAGGCTTCTGGTGGGGAGCGGCGGCCATGATTGCTCGCGGAATGACCACGACGGAGCTACGAGATGGTGGTGCTTTCATGCTGACGCCAGCTTCAGTCTGAAACATCCAGAAACAAGGTGGGGCTTTCATCGTTTGGGGAAAAAAAAAAAGTTTTCATCCTATGAAAAGTGTTGTTTTTAGGTCACATGATCAAGCCTTCCATCATTAGGAAACCAAAAGTAAAATGAACCAATGAAAAGTTTTATAAACAAGTCACATGACCTGTTATGCGGCATAGGGTGTAAAATTAGGAGAAAATACGTTGGCACGTGAGGCGGCGTCAGTAGCGGACCGATGTGCGAATAGGCCGAAGGCAACACAACGCGCCAAGATCTGGATGGCACCGAGGTGGTGTCCAGCAAGTTGCAGCACTGGTGTGGCCATCCTACAATGCTGAAAGTCGGCGTGGGGCGCCCCGTTGGCCTGTGAGTTTGCGTCAGTAGCGGACCGATGTGCGAATAGGCCGAAGGCAGCACAACGCGCCAAGATCCGGATGGCACCGAGGTGGTGTCTAGTAAGTTGTCGCACTGGTGTGGCCATCCAACAATGCTGAAAGTCGGCGTGGGGCGCCCCGTTGGCCTGTGAGTTTGCGTCAGTAGCGGACCGATGTGCGTATAGGCCGAAGGCAGCACAACGCGCCAAGATCCGGATGGCACCGAGGTGGTGTCTAGTAAGTTGCCGCACTGGTGTGGCCATCCTACAATGCTGAAAGTCGGCGTGGGGCGCCCCGTTGGCCTGTGAGTTTGCGTCAGTAGCGGACCGATGTGCGAATAGGTCGAAGGCAGCACAACGCGCCAAGATCCGGATGGCACCGAGGTGGTGTCTAGTAAGTTGTCGCACTTCTGTGGCCATCCTACAATGTTGAAAGTCGGCGTGGGGCGCCCCGTTGGCCTGTGAGATGGCGTCAGTAGCGGACCGATGTGCGAATGGGGCCAAAGGCAGCGCAACAATATTTTCTGATTTGAAGACACCACAAGGCGCTGAGATGCCAAGATCCGGATGGCACCGAGGTGGTGTCTAGCAAGTTGTGGCACTGGTGTGGCCATCGTACAATGGTAAAAGTCGGCGTGGGGCGCCCTGTTGGCCTGTGAGATGGTGTCAGTAGCGGACTGATGTGTGAATGGGGCCAAAGGCAGCGCAACAATATTTTCTACTATATTTTCGGAGTAGAAGACACCACAAGGCGCTGAGATGCCAAGATCCGGATGGCACCGAGGTGATGTGTAAGTTGCGGACGGATGTGCGAATGGGGCCAAAGGCAGCTCAACAATATTTTCTGAAGAGAATACACCACAAGGCGCTGAGATGCCAAGATCCGGATGGCACCGAGGTGATGTCTAAGTTGCGGACCGATGTGCGAATGGGGCCAAAGGTAGCGTAACAAGATTTTCTGTATGGAAGATACCACTAGGCGTTGAGATGCCAAGATTCGGATGGCACCGAGGTGATGTCTAGGAAGTTGTGCCACTGGTGTGGCCATCGTACAATGGTAAAAGTCGGCGTGGGGCGCCCTATTGGCCTGTGAGATGGTGTCAGTAGCGGACTGATGTGCGAATGGGGCCAAAGGCAGCGCAACAATATTTTCTGACTGACACCACAAGGCGCTGAGATGCCAAGATCCGGATGGCATCGAGGTGATGTCTAAGTTGCGGACTGATGTGCGAATGGGGCCAAAGGCAGCGTAACAATATTTTCTGGATGGAAGATACCACTAGGCGTTGAGATGCCAAGATTCGGATGGCACCGAGGTGATGTCTAGCAAGTTGGTGTGGTCATCCTACAATGCTGAAACTCGGCGTGGGTCACCCCATTAGCCTGTGAGATGGCGTCAGTAGCGGACCGATGTGCGAATAGGCCGAAGGCAGCACAACGCGCCAAGATCCGGATGTCACCGTGGTGGTTTCATAGTTGAGAGGCACTTCATCTGCAGTGGGGCGCCGAGATCCGGATGGCACCGAGGTGATGTCTAGCAAGTTGCTGTACTTGTGTGGTCATCCTACAATGCTGAAACTCGGCGTGGGTCGCCCCATTAGCCTGTGAGATAGCTGTTCTTTGGATTTGGGCCTGGTCCACTAAAATGGCCCTGGGACACCTAAGAACTCGAACGCTCGATTTTTTTTTCCTTTCCTGTACATGCAAAAAAAGGTAAATGCCCGGTATGTTACACGCTTCATCTGCCACGATGAACTCTCCAGAGGAACCGAAAAAATATATAGTTGTGGTAACTATACCATGCATCGTCATATGGAGAGGTGGCACCAATTAATTATAGTGCTGCATAAAAGAGAGATTTGGAGGAGAACCCCTGACCTGCTAGTACATTCATCAAAGAAGTGGCACTGAGAGCTTCAGAGGCAAGGGAAACGGTCCCAAATATTTAGAAGAACTTTGGAAAGATTAAAATGACATGTTTAGATTGTGGTAAATTAATTTCATGTGGGCAGATGAGTGTTACTCTAATAAATACAGCATATGAACATCATCATAGTCGATGGTTGGTAGAGACATTTTGACTATATCCTGGACCTGCCCGTCCTCGCCCAAAATGGCGCCGGAATAAATGGGACTCGTAACTCCTTGTTGTGTACTGGTTGCAGAACCTTGAAATCACGAGATACGTATGCAGTTTTGAAGCACATGGCGGGCGGGGACGAGAATTGATTGAATATTTCGACATCCCTATTGATATTAAGTTCTGATGTGTTATTGATTACTGTACTGTTGAAAATTCGAATTAACGTCACCCATGGTACTTGCCCGCAAATGTATATCTAGATAATTTTATTGTAACTGGCTCTGTCGTATTTTAATTATAAAATGTACGTCCACCGATTCCGTAACTGTTAGACACCTTAGTTTTTGCAACCTAATGGCCCGCCCGTTACGTTCCTCTACAGTGTAAATGTCTATTCATCATATACGATTACAGTTTGCTCCTTGGCAGGCCCACGTGGTTATAGGCTCGTATTTGTATAATGAAATTTTCACAATAAAGGTTTTTAAAAGAAAACATGGTAGTAGTGTATACATTGGTAAAGTTTTTAATAATAGTCACTGTTTTAGAATCATTAAAAGGCAAGTGAAATAAAGCAGACCAATTACATGAAGGGTAAAAGGTATAATACGAAGGAACGCAGTAAAGATAAATGGTCAAGGGCTGTTGTGTTTTCTATTCCTGCAACATAAAGTGATCGATAAGAATCTCATATTCAGGCGTATCGGCGACTAAGACAGCAGGTCGACCCTCTTTTGCTCAACGGCTCCGTCATGGGACGAAGAAACGCTCTTTTTCTCGAAAAAAGAATATATTTTACTTGCAGGACAGTTGTAAAATTTCCGGGAAAGTACATTAGCCTGGAACATTATAACATATATTTAAGAGAAAATAATGTTCGGAAGTAATTAAAAGCGTAATTTTTAGGTGATATGACCAAGGCTTTCATCATTAGAATAAGAAAAGTAAAATGAACCAATGAAAAGTTTTATTAACAAGTCACATGACTTGTTATGCTTACGTTACGCGCTGCGCGCCCCGGATGACTTCCGGATGCGCTAACGGGGCGCGTCATATGACGCATTACGCGACAACGCAGGTCCAGAATATAGTCAAAATGTCTCCACCAACCAGCGGTCGAAACACAACCCCTTTCAGCAGGCTAAATAGTTCTGTTAAATGACAACAGAAAGGACAGGCAACAAGAACCATCAGTCAAAGAGGGGAGGGCTAGTTCTTCTCTACCGGGTTACATTGGGGCGCTACCGGAACTGATCGAATTGGTAGTCTACAGTGTTTCTGGATGTTTCAGACCGAAGCTGGGGTTAGCATGAGAGCAGCACCATTTCGTAGCTCCGTTGTGGCCATTCCGCAACCAATCATGGCAGCCGCTCTTTATCGTTATTTTGGGCGGGGTGGGTGGCGGAGCCGAGCTGTTTTGCAGCCATCATTGTGTGGAGTTCAGTTCATCTCACTAGTTTTGTATTTGTCATGAGGGGTTGTTCCTAATGTTTCTATTTTAGCGAGGTCAAAAAGAGATCCCATTAGTGGCCTACTGATTTTGCTCGATTCCTTTTCTTTTTTTTTACACGATTTTTCGTTATCTGCAAAGACTAAACAGAGTATTGCGACTCTGTGTTTGTTTGTAAATAGAGAATGAACCAAAGAGAACTAATTCTAAAACAGTAAATACTTGGATAACAATCAATCAAATGGAGAGAGAAGCAGGCACGACGGATTACAACGGGGGCAAAGGCCTGCGTTAACTACCTTTCACTATCTGCAAAGAGAGAGTACTCCTAATAGAAATGAGGGGGGGGGGCACCATTCAAAGCAGATCAGTGTGCATAAACACGAAAATGTTTTCACTTACCACGTACTTGACATTCGACAGCTTATGATATTTGCTATTAAAAAACCATTGAAATTCACTGAAAAAACCATAGGTTATAGACCATATATAGTTAGGAATTAGCATTTACAAAACCTTGAAAATTCACTGAAAAAACCATAGGTTATACACCATATATAGTTAGGAATTAGCATTTAAAAAACCTTATTTTACTCACACAAAACCATTGAAATTCCATATATAGTTAGTTGCACTAACTATATATCGCGCACCCGCAATCCACTGCTGATCATGTCACATATTACATCATTCATGACATGGTCAGTGACATCACTGATGACATCACTGATGACATCTCAAATGACATCACTGATGAGATCACTGATGACATCTCATTTGACATCAATGACCACATCACTGATGATATCATTCATGTGACAATACAATGCATCTCCTCACGTTTTAATATAACCTCTGTTTCACCCAGTGTTAAATACAGAGTATAATTTTTGAAACCATTGACACACCAATACTAGTTACTACATACGTACTCACTGATTCCTACGTCTACACACACATTCACTCATTCACCCATACAATCATTCATACATACAATCACTCATCTTTACAACACTATCATATGCACTCATACACCTATACAGACACTTACACTCTGCCACTCATCCATGGAGTTACTCACACACCTAGTCAGTCCTGTAAAGAATCAATCACACTTCCATTTTCTTGTCTATACAGTTGAACATAGAGCACCTTACATTTTCAAACATATACTAACACATACTTACTTTCTTATACAATCATTGATACAAGTACACATTGATCTGCACAGAGTCACACACCTCCCAGCCAGCCACACACACTCAGTCTCCTATACAAATACTTGGACAATCAATCAATAACCCATATAGTTAATCATATAGCTACTGATCAACACATGCAGCAGTTTACAGAACAACAGACATAATGATGCACAAATTAAGACAGTTTACTCACTAACCCATGCACTCAGTGAGACACATTTAATCACTCACTCATACATTCAGTCATGCACCTACTAAATCCTTCGTCCAGACACTTATACATCTACTCATTCTTCAATATGTAAAACATATTTAAACTTTACAGAAACACACAGTCACTGGATGATGTCATCAGTGATCTCATCAGTGATGTCATTTGAGATGTCATCAGTGATGTCATTTGAGATGTCATCAGTGATGTCACTGACCATGTCATGAATGATGTAATATGTGACATGATCAGCAGTGGATTGCGGGTGCGCGATATATAGTTAGTGCAACTAACTATATATGGAATTTCAATGGTTTTGTGTGAGTAAAATAAGGTTTTTTAAATGCTAATTCCTAACTATATATGGTGTATAACCTATGGTTTTTTCAGTGAATATATATATATATATATATATATATATATAATGTTACTTACCATATAACCATCTGTTCGTAGTGTGTGGACTGTGAATCCACCCACTCTGCATACTCCTGCGCTCTGGTGTTTGGTCAGGATGTTTGCATCTTGTTTTTCTTTGAAGAAGTCACCGAAACTGTTGTCATTCCACCCTCAGTCCATAATGCACCAACACACTGACTCAACCTCAGATTGTTTTCTGCTCAGTGGGTGAGTAGTGTAAGTGGAGTGCAATTCCTAAGACAGGGTGTGTTGTGCATAGTAAAGGGGAGTACAAAGACACAAACACTGTGATCATAGCTGGCTTTCCGTAAGGAAGGTGGGCACATGTGAATCTACAGCAATACACACTACGACTAGATGATCACAGATTTCATTTGAAGCATGTGTGGCTGTAGATATACATATTCTGATAGACTGTAAAGCAGTCACTCCTTAATAAGGTGACTAAGGAACAGGTGATACAGATGCAGCCCTTACACACCAGAAAGAGCCCTAAGATCCTCTTCAAATCGCCTTGCCAAGACCACAAGGATTACGCGGTCCAGATGGGGAGGTAGATCATTCAAGCATATGGTGCCAAAACTCTGGAACTCCATGCCTATAGAACAAAGAATTCCCACAGATGAGATTGCCTTCAGGAAAAAACTGAAGACATGGCTATTTCCAGGTTGAGTCTACGGGAACTGCTTTCTCCTGTTTCTGCAGCGCTGGAAAGCCCTAGAGCAGCTATGCGCTTTACAAAACACATAAACATGTTTGGATGTGTTGGCCAACTAAAGCCTGTTGATGTGCTAGAAAATGCGGTTCTTAACCTTTTAACTTCTGTGAACCGCCACTGAATGATTAATGGGCCCTGAAGCACCCCCACTGAATCACTACTGGTAGCAGGGCACCCTGGCTGTGGTATTTCTGTGGTCTGGATTTCAAACGCACACACAAAATACAGAAACAAACCTATCAAACAAATGTATCATTTCATTTAATTCCCAAATAAATATTGGAAAACAGAAATGTGAATTTTAATGGAAAGATTGGAGCTCTTCTAAATTCGTTTTTTAATTCTAAGAGACAAAGTGACATGATAAACTAGCATATTATTTTGTCTTTTTTTATCTTAATGTATGCTCTCTCTTTGTTGGCACTTTAATTGAGTCCACCCATTGTCCAATATTTATTGTGTTTGCTGTATATGTGCTGTATATGTGCTGCTCCAACAAACCAACCTATGGATACCAACTCAATTTGTAGCCTTCCATTTCAAATGTTTTCACATTCACAGCACATTATAAACTTTTCATTTTCAGAGTTTCGGTACAATTGTCTAATTTGCCAATATTATTTAATTTTTTAGATAGTCAAAGAACCCCCTTAACCTACCTGCCCCCCATCCCCGCCCCTTCCCCTGAGTAAGTCACGCATACTCAGGGGTCTGAGGACCACAGGGCAAACGCCACTGTGCTAGAACAACTAAACAATAATGTTTGGTGAAGTTATGTGGCACTGACAAAGTAGCAGGCCTGCTGAGATCCGGTTAAAGGAATGTTACATAAAAAGGCTAGGTTGGCACTCTTTTTGTGAGTAGAGTAGGCTTTAGGGAGCACGGGAGTGTGAGCTTGGCCTTGGCATATAAAGTGTGGATGCACTTAAATTTCCACCTTGCAATGCCAGCTTTAAAGAAGTTTGGCAAAGGCTACAAAAAGTTCATAAGACTTTCTATAAGACTTCTATCACTATACAATACAAGCTCCATCTTAACATCCAGAGTGTGCAGAGCCCTTTCTTTTTTAACCATGTATGGGTGTAGGAGGTAAGAAAGTAGCTCCTACATACTTACCTTAAAGAGGTCCAACTGGGGGGCGTGGCCAAGATGGCGACGAGAGCGGTCTCTTAAATCCCCAGCTCCCGCCGACGGCCGATTTCTAGCACCGGTTCTGGCATACCGGGACCCACGACACGGGGTCCCGGAGTGGTCGGAACTGCAGACAGCATCTACGAGACCAGAGTACCCGCCGAGGGCGGAGAGGACGCGAGTTACAGCAAGCGGCGGCTGGCCTGGAGCGCGGAGGCCGTTGGGCGCCCCTCCCCCACGGCGCTCGAGAGGCGGCCTGGCCGGCGCGGAGGTGCAGCGGTCCCCCGCGTCCGTTCATGGAGAGTGGCTGCGCCCTGCCTATCCGCACACCCCTAGACCGCAGCACACCAGCACAACCGGCGGGCAGCCTGGGGTGCAGGGGTCGCGTGGAGCCCATCCCCCGCAGCGTTGTGACGGTGGCCGCGTCCGAGCGGCAGTACTGCCAGGGGTCTAGGCCCTGGTGAACCCGGTGCAGCGGCTTTTAGACAGACAACGCCCCATCCCCAGATGGCCCGCAGGTGAGCAGCAAGTACGCACGCAGCGGAGTCTTGGGGGTAGAAAGAGCAACACCCGTGGGCTCTAGGGAACGGAGGCCCGGCCAGAGAAACCTACGTGGACGGCCCACGCGGCGCAGTCAGCGGAACGTAGCGCCGCCGGCTAAGAGAGGGCGCCGAGAGTCTTGAGGGGCTGCCGAGGACTGCACTAGTGGCGACGGGGCCTGGACAGAAGTGGCAGGGGAGAGCTGCGCCCGCCCGGCGGGGAGGCCCAACGCAAGTACCGGGGACGCGGTGCCACCAGCAGTCGAGGCCTGAGTAGATACCTCCCAGCACCGCACTGCGGCGCCCAGCCCTCGTGGCCTGCGATACCATCCAGCGGTGTACCTGCCCGGGGCCCGGCTGTACGTGCTTCGCCCTCGGTGGTCGGTGGTGTGTGGTGACGCTGAGCGGTGGCCCTCTGGGACACAGACATTTTCACACCCCGAATCACTCGGCCCCCACGGCCTGGACATTGCGGGAGGCGCAATACAGTTCGGTGGACTGAAGAGGAGAGAGGCGCGCTGCCACGCACATCAAGAAGCCACAGCGGGGCACCCGCGCAGGGGAGGCCCCTGGAGAGCGCTTTGGCCTCGATGAAGCCCGCCGCCCTCCGCAGGCACGTTGAAGCCCGTGACCAGTCACCCTGAATAAAGGTCCCGGGACTCCAGGTGGTCGGCCTGCCAGGAAAGAGGGATGTCTACGGGCAGACCGCCCGAGGCAAAACAGTGAAGGAGATGTTTGCCAAGTCTCAATCCCCCCCGCAGAAAGATGCAATAGCCCCGACGCCGAAGACAATGGAACGGGCTCCGGACGCAGGTACGGAGCCCATAACGAAGGCCTTCTTGGAGTCCCTCTTTGCCTCCCTTCGTGATGATATCCAGACCTTCAAGGCGGAGTTCACCAGCGAGATTCGGGAAGTGCGGCGCGAGATGGATGGCATAGGGGAAAGAGTGGCGGACCTGGAAGCCAAGAGCGACGAACGGGAGACAGAACTCTCCGCTCAGCAACAGGAGATTATTCGGTTGCACGATCAACAAGTAGATCTGCAACTCCACCTGGAAGACTTAGAAAATCGCTCCAGACGTCATAACATCCGCATTCGCAATGTGGCCACATCCGATGCTACCCAAGATGCATTTCGCTATGCTAGAGAGCTCTTCAACCATGTGCTGGGGCGACCACTGGACTCTCCGCTACAGCTAGATAGGGCCCATAGGACTGGCCCACCCCGCGCGGCGACGGCACCCCCTCCAGACATCTTGGTGTGTGTTCAAGACTACCGTACCAAGGAGGAGATACTACAGAGGGCACGCCAGAAGCACCCAATAACGTTCCAGGGCACCTCGCCACTGCTGTTTCAGGATCTAGCGGCGCTCACGTTGCACAAACGCTGGCTCTTCAAGCCAGTCACATCCTACCTGCAACAGAAGGATATTCCATACAGCTGGGGCCACCCCTTTCGCCTCATTTTCAGACTGGAGAATAAACAGTACCAGCTCCGCTCAGTCTCGGAAGCCTGCACTCTGTTGGGTATAGAAGCACCGACTGACGACGCGGAGGGGAACAGCGCCGGAGACGGAAGGGAGGAGGCCGCAATGGAGCCAACACCGAAGGCGGAAGCGAGTCAAGAAGCCTCCGGCGACGGAGATCGCAGCAGGACAACGCGCCGCGGTGGATGCAGTAGCTACGGACATTCTTTTTTTCCCTTTTCATCCTTGGATGAGAGACAATGACAATTTGCAGTTGGGGGCGGACATATGCCTCCTGCAGGAAACGCAACTTCTGCATAAGGACTGTCACAGGCTGAGGTCTGGTAAATTCCCCCATCAATTTTTCTCCTCATGCCCAGATAAGAAAGCGGGGGTGGCGATCCTAGTGGCACAGAAGTTCAGGGGCAAGGTGCTGGGGAGACTGGCCGAAACCAAGGGGCGCCTACTGGTGTACAGGTTCGCTGTCGGCGACCGGACCTTTACGATTGGCTCGATATATGGGCCCAATGGTGGTCAGGAACATTTCCTGCACAAAGCACTCACTGATGTCACCGACACAACAGACAGTCACATTGTACTAGGCGGGGACCTCAATCTGGTCTTCGATAACACTCTCGATAGGTCCTGTCAACGCACTACACAGGTGGGAGCGCTCACAGCGGCAGGCAGATCCAGATTGCATGAGTTAGGGCTAGTAGATCTATGGCGCGAGCTACACCCCGGGGAGAGAGACTACACTCATTTCTCGCAGCCCACCAAACATACGCGCGTCTCGACTATCTGCTAGTCTCCACTGCCGTTAAGCCACTTGCCATCAGCATCGACATAGGAACTGCTTCACTCTCCGACCACGCACCGGTTATGGTCACCCTATCCAGGCCGCCTGCACAGCACTCCGGTAGAGTTTGGCGCCTCCGTGACTCACTTCTACATAGGGGAGCAGTGGTCATGAAAATCCAGAACGCGATCACTGATTATCTTGCACATAACAGCAACAATGACACCACACTATCCACGCAATGGGCCACGCTGAAAGCGGTCCTTAGGGGAGAATTTATATCTCTCTCAACCGCGGAAAACGCAGAACGTCAATCTAAAAGGGATGAACTCACACAGCAGACCAGGGAGCTAGAACAGATCCATCGGAGAACTGGGGCTCCACGGATATGGAGGCAACTGAAAGCAGCCCGCCAGAAACTCGCGGCCCTTGATCTTGATAGGGCAGAATACGCAGCACTACGCCTACGCCACGCTTATTATACGGGCGGAGACAGGTGTGGGCGTCTTTTGGCTTACAAGCTTCACGAGGTCACGCAGCGCAGGGAGGTGCGAGAGATAAAGCGGAGCGATGGCGTCACGGTAGACGGACACCAGGCCATAGCGGAAGCCTTCAGCGAGTTCTATGCCAAACTGTACTCCGCGGACCCTCCTAGCCCAGAGGCGGAGGCGGAATTCCTGGCGGACATCCCCCTGCCGAGGTTGACGCCAGAGCAAATAGACTGCCTGGAGAGAGACGTCAGACCGGAGGAGGTTATCTCCGCTATCTCACGGCTTAAACTGGGCAAGGCTCCGGGACCAGACGGCTTCCCGCCAAGCTTTTACAAAACATTCTGTCATCAAGTGGCGCCGCTGCTTGCCCGACTCTTTACCTCTTTTGCGGAGGACGGAGCCATCCTTGAAGACTTACTGGAAGCCTCCATTGCAGTGATACAGAAACCAGGTAAGGATCCTGTGGAGTGCGGAGCGTATAGACCAATCTCCCTCTTGAATGTGGACCTCAAGCTCTACACGGGAATTCTTGCCTCCCGCTTGGGCCCATGTATGGAGGGACTGGTCGACCCAGACCAGTCCGGGTTTATTCCAGAACGCCAGACCTCAGATAACACTAAACGGGCCTTCCACTTACTGGAAAAAGCAGCGCGAACAGAGGGTGAATACATGATGCTGGCCATTGACGCCGAAAAGGCATTCGATAGGGTACATTGGCCTTACCTGGAGAAAGTGTTGCTGAAGGCGGGGTGTGATGGTGGGTGCGCGGCGGACCGGAAAAGCAGGCACGGAGGACGTATATAGTGGGCTATGCCGGTATTTTATTTCACAGTACAAGGCAAAGAGTACAGGAGGGGAAGCGGTGAGGGGTCCAAGGGTCTTCGGGGCTCTTCTCCACTGAGGGGGTCCAAGGGTCTTCGGGGCTCTTCTCCGATGAGGGGGTCCGGTTGGTCGTCGGATCGGCTCCGGTGTTGGGGATGTACCTCGGAGGACAATAAGAGACAAGATGGGACCGTTAGTCTGGTAGGACCACAGTGAGATTCCTTTCACCAACACCAGGGATGTGAGGACGGAAAGAGGGGTCCGTGAGGTAGGTCTGGGTCGGGAGGAGGAACGAGGGACGGGGATACAGAAAAGCGTGTGATGGAAGCAGTGAAGGGGGTTTTCCACACGGTGCGAGTGCTTTACATAGAGTATACAGTGCCAGGTGGGGCTAACTCTACTAAGTGCTTCGTGACTATGAGTGCCTAAACGGAGAGAGGGGTGGTTATCTACAATATATACAGTGAGCACCTAGCGTGCTCTCAGGGCGGTTACTAGTACTCACCCGGTCCGCCGCAACTCTCCCTTGGAGTCGCGGCCGCTCTTCAGCCACCTCCTCAAGGACTCCACCAATCTTCGGACCACACGTCTTCTCCTCCTTTCTCCTCGTCTCCGTCGTCTCCTCCAGTCTGAGCGTCCTGCCACGATTCTCCGACGGCGTTCTGGGCTTCCTGTCTGTTTTTAACTGGTTCTGTCGCTGCCCCCGAGGCGGGACTTCCGGGGTCAGTGGGTTCTGTGTCCGGTCGGCGGCTTTCACTGGTTGGCTCCTGCGGCTCCTCCTGTAACACAGAGAGGGGTGGATGACTCCTCGACATGGCGGCTTTTCCGAAACGGGTTGCGGATGTGGGGTTTGCCGACCCGTCGGTTAGTGGTGAGTATCGGGGACATGGTAATCCGGGCGGGGAAGAGAGCGGGGCCCCTTCACACGGGGATAGGGCCTAAATTCCGGAATAGTGTGTTCAACTGCTACAAATACCCGACAGCTACTGTCCGGGTCAATGGGCACACGCCGCCGAGGTACCATATCGAACGCGGCACCAGGCAGGGCTGCCCTTTATCCCCGCTTCTATTCGCCCTATATATGGAGCCTCTTGCACACCTTTTGCGCTCTGATCCGGCGGTGCAAGGTATCAAGTTCGGGGGTGACATCCACACCATAAGCTTGTACGCTGACGATGTCTTGATTACCCTCGCGAATCCGAGGCGCTCCCTGCCGGCGTGTGTCGCGGACCTGGAGAGGTTCGGCGACGTCTCCGGTTTCAAAGTTAATATGACTAAGTCGGTGGCTCTCGACTTGTCCCTGGCCCCCGGCACGCGTGCCCACCTTCAGGCGCAATTGCCCATACCATGGACGTCGGAAGCAGTCCCTTATCTTGGGATTCATCTGGCGCCCTCTCTTCAGACCTCGGTGGATCTCAACTACTCTAAGCTGCGGCAGAAAAGAAGAAGCGAGTTAGGTCATTGGAAATACTTTCCATTGTCCTGGCTGGGTAGGGTCGCGGCTGTTAAGATGACAGTTCTCCCACAAATCTTATACCTCTTCCGCACGATCCCTCTTGCACCACCCCGTGGTTGGATTAAGCAGATGCAGTCAGAACTGTCGCAGTTTATTTGGAATGGGAGGAAACCCCGCATGAAGCGTCAGATAGCCATGCTTGCGCCAGACCAGGGCGGAATTGGGATGCCAGACTTAGCAACATATTTTCAAGCATCCCAGCTCCGCTTTCTAGTGGAATGGGTCAGGTGGGAATCTGGGAAACACTAGTTGTTTCAAGACCAGTCCGTCGCAGGACGGACGCTGCAGGAAATCCCCTTTATGAGACGGGAACACAGGCCTCCCAATCTTTATGCATCCTTCATCACGCGGGTGCCCCTAGAGATCTGGGACCGAGTAGAGGTTCGTCAAGAACTAACTACCCTTCCCTCCCCACTCACACCCATTGTAGGGAATCCAGAATTCCACCCGGGGATGGACGAGAAATCGTTTGCGCGCTGGAAGCCTGCGGGATGTCGGGCTCTACTTCACGTTTATGACACAGACGGAGTGATTCCCTTCCAACAACTTAGACAGGAATTCGGCCTGCCGGAGACGGAAAGGCTCCGTTACTACCAAGTCAGGCACTGGGCGCTCCACACCACAGTGAGGACGGCAGCTGACAGACACCTGACCAAATTTGAATATTGGCTGATCTCCCGCACCACTGACAAACAACTGATCTCAGACCTCTACAAAACACTCATGCAGAAACACACACACACATCTATAATGCGAGTAGGGTGCGCTGGGAACGAGAGCTGGGGAGGAACCTATCACATAAGGAGTGGGAGGCAATCTACTATAGGGCGCGTCACTCAGCCTATCACATGGGACCCTCACGAAAGTAGCGTACTACTGGTATTACACCCCTGAACGCCTGTACGAAATAGACAGCACGCAAGACCCTAGGTGCTGGCGCGGATGCGGTCAGATGGGCACGTTGGTACATGTGCTTTGGGATTGCCCACTTTTACAGGGATACTGGAGCCAGATACTGGGGGAGATAGACACACACTTCGAAATGGACATCCATCGATTCCCCGCCTATGTGCTACTGGGGTTGCCTAACACACTGACATATCCACTGAAATCACGAAGGGGTCGCCTGATAGCGATCGCACTGGGGTCAGCAGTACAGAATATAGTGGCGCAATGGCGAACCAAACACATCCCCACCTATCAGGGGTGGCTCCATCGTCTCTGGATGGTCCTACGTATGGAGAAATTGTCCTTGTCCGGGGCGGGGGAGGAAGCGAAGTATGCAGAATTGTGGAAACCATTCCTATCCCTGTTGGCGTCTGAGTTCACGGAGGTGACCTGTCCCAAGTACCTTTGCCTGTTACGTTTGACTGACACCGGCACAGAACCCAAAGCACGTTAACTTGCCATTGTAGACTGAGGGAGCTGCGGACAGCGGCTAAAGCGGACCATGGACCATAGGGAGGGGGGGGTGGTGGTGGGAGTTTGGAAGGGGGGGGGGAGGGTTACTGGGGGAATTGGGGGTTACGGGCTTGGGGGGTTATGGATAGTTTACGAAAGGGGTTTCCCTCTTTCTCTTTTCGGGGCAGGTTGGGGTTTGTTACGAACTTTTGCAGTAAGGGGATCCTCCAGTGGTTGTTGACTTATAGAAGCACAGTAAGCCGCTCGGAGAAGGATGGTAAGACACTCAGCGGCAGTTAGGCAGGGAACAGGGCTACAGACCCTTCAATAGCCGAGGGCGGGGTGATGGCCCGGAGATGTTATTCATCCATACTCTTTTGATGACGCGGCCGGCCCAGCTTGGGTTGTAGGCGACTTGCTGTGTATAAGATTGTTTACCCATGCTGCACCCTGAGGATTGTGTCTTCCTTATCACTGCTTGGTGGAGCTGTCCTCGGACAGTTCAGCTGCTCCTTCATGTCGCCACTGTTACTTGTTTTTCATATGATGAATCTTCAATAAACATATGTAATACTAAAGAGGTCCAACTGTTTGGAGATGCAGTAATAAATGAACCTTTTCCACTTTGCCGAAAACTAACGCTAAGAGTGGGCTTTTGCACATCCCACAGGAAAACCATGCATTCTTCTAGAAGACTGAGCTAGCCAAACTCCGGGAATTCAGGTGCCAGATTGCGAGGTTCAGCGGTTTGGAACCTGGGTGTTTGAGCTGTCCCTGATGCTGAGTGAGAAGATCTGGCCTGAGGAAGAGCTTCTAGTGGGGATTGAATGATATCTCCAGGGCTGTCTCACCCAGGCTGGAACTACTGCCACCAACCTGGATGAGACAACCTGGTGCTCAAGAGGTGCTGTTGCACATAAGTCCTAAACTCTGACACCCTAAGCCAGCCAAGGCCTGCGAAGGACGATACCACTTGTGGCTAGATCTGTCGCACCAAGGCATTGCTGACTGTTTCCGCCTCAGCAACCAACTTCTGTGTGCACTAATGATGGGCTTCTGAGCGGTGCTTTACTAGCTTCTCCATTTCCTCCCATTGGAATCGGTCGTACCAACAAGTTTTTAAACCACCAATAAGTGGCTGCTCCATGTATTGCATCTGCATCAATCTTTAAATAGAAGATACCAAAGTTATAAGGGCGGTTTCTTGAGGCTGGAAATAGCGAGAATAAACAGTCTCGAGAGGTAGATACAACCCGCCTGAATTCAATTTAGAGGATGGCCACCTGCGATCCAGGGAAAGGTGCCTAACAAGGTCCAGAGTGCTGTTAAGATTAGTTCAATGAGGCCAGAAACAATATATGGACTCCCTATTCGGTGGAGAGGTGTCTCTTGTAGCCTGCAATGATGCCCTTTTACAGGCAGTGTGAGCAAATAGGAGGTTTGGAGCAATCTATCCACAGATATAAGGCAGATTGATAGGCTTATAGTTTTCAAATCAACTTGAAGAGTGAACACCCTGGCCTTTACTGGTTGTTGGGGGTCAACCTAAGCCGTCCCTTCAGCAAGAGAAGGTAATGCACCTCATGCTTAGTCTTGGAGAAGATCTCGACTAAGAAGCTGCCCTCATCCTGCAACATATGCAACTTGGCCTGATGGTGCTGTGCAGCTATTTGTACTAACACATAGTATGTAATAGCAGCAGCTGGGAATGGTTTGACAGGGTAGGGCTCAAGACAAGGGTCATCTTGGGAGTTTACCACAAAATTCTCCCAGGAATCATCTCCATTCTGTGGCATGAAGGACTTGTCATGGGGTAATTTAAGTAATAAGGGCTGCCAGGCTCGGAGTCAGTGTGCTTTGGGTCAGTCAGAGGACAGTGCGGTGGAATGGTGGTGAAGAAGGTGTGGGTGGCAATGGTGAGAATGATGTAGGGCTGGTTACCGTACCTATCCTGGAGCAGAGGAATTGTTAAGAATACTGCCTGTGTCATAGTGGATGGAAAGCTTCTTTTGCTTTGCATTAAGTAACTCCAATAGCATCTCAAAGTTTGACCCTTCTATGATGTCCAACTTCGGTGCTGAGGGGTGCTTCGGCGAATGTGTCATTGCTAGTTGCAAAGGAGCATTCCGCATTGATTTCGGCTCCTAGTGTGGGTTTTAGGAGAATCGGGCCTAGGTGCTGTTGAAGTTCGGTGCCTATAGATAGGGTTTTTGCAGGTGTCGGCCCAGCCTTCCAAGGCCAGGGCATCCCAGTTGGAGGAGAAAAGCCGAAAGGTTTTGTGTTGCTTATGGATTGACTCAGGGCTCGAGGCCCAACTCCAACGGTGCGGTGCTCCGTCTATGTATGTTTCAGGGCTAGAGGCTGGCCTTGTGGCACCATGGAGACGTGTGGAGTCAGACTGGTTTTCAGTCCCGAGGACGGCATGTGCAGCGGACATCAAGAACTCTTTGATGCTGCAGACCATGAAGAAAGGTCCTCCAGACGCCCTTCTGCCTGTCCTGTGGGAAAGCCCGGCTTCCTCTTCCCCAATGCTATATTTGATGTCAAAAGAGTCTAGCCCCTCAAACAATGCTTGTCTTTGCATCCTGTGATAGGCCCAACTTACATCCCTCGTGTTCTTGCAGCAGAAGGCAAAGCAGGCTTCTCAGGAAGTCTCTACATGGTCTGGAGAAACCCCACAGACTCCCCGACCTAAGCAGAGCGTCTTTCCAGCCCGCTTAGGTCAATCCCGATTGGACAGGGAGTCTAAGGCAGCCCCAGTGCCTGCTGAGACAAGGAAGAGGAAACACCAGGCTCAACGCTGCGTTAACTTAAGGTAACATTTTTCTCCTTTTATGAGTAAACTTCACCACCTGCGTACCCCCTCTCCCCCGCCCCACCACCTTTTGTATATGACGGCCACCACTGCTGCCTTTCCTCTCACCTGCTGGTGCGGACAGTAGGCACTGTGAAATCAGAGTTCAACTGTAATAAATTATTACAGCTGAGCATGTATGTCATTTCTATATAATAGGCGACAAGTCGCCTATTATAGAGAAATTAGAGAGGGGTTTTTAATACAGGGACTGCAGAATATACATTTACAAAGTTATATCCTAAATGTACCACGCACCCCATAACTCACATCCTTGTAATGTGTGTTTTGTTCTTTGTAACCAGCATTTTCTTTTTTTAATGTAGTCAGCTAAGGCATGTACTGAATATGAGAGGGGAGATGTTATGGTGTGCATTCTGCGTTCAATTTCAGGGCATATTCGCTACTGTGTTCTCTGGACCTTAACTAACCTTTGACCATGTTTTTGTTGTGAATGTATTTTTGTTTTAATGATGCACTACATTGATTTGTCATTTATTCATTCTGCACTGCACAAAGGCCTTTAGCCAGGTCCTATGACCAACCACCTTCTGCCTGACGTTGTGGGTGTGTGGCTAGACACTCTAGCCCAGTTATACTCAATTTGGCAACTGCCCATGTCAAATTTTGTGCAATATATCAAACGGTGCCATTGTTATTAGTAAATAAAAAATCTTTAAACCCCTTCTTTACCTCTATCACCATTTGGTCGAAGTGAAACTTAAAATACCTGCAATTATACTGCGCCCCCTTTAACTTTGACCCCCCTGTGGAAATGTGTAATATTTTTCTTAGCATAACGACAGCAATTTTGGCTGTGGTGTCCATTTAGTTTCCTTCGTAATTCTCCAGTCCTCTGCTGCTCGTCTTTTCACTCTGCTTGTGTTATCTATTTTAGTTGACTTCCTGACTCAGCTAAAAGCAATGTACGTGTTGAGGGTTTGTAGCTGCCAGTGCATCTGGTCTCAGATGTTAAGTGTCGACCATTTACTGCTGCCATAAGCATTCCTGCTCCCCTCCCACTTTGCTGTACACGTAGTTATTCATCTGCCCTTGTTTGTTGGTAACTATTTCTAAAACTTGTTCTTCCTATTTCTGTTCACATGCTTACATTTCAGAAAACCAGTATAAAAGGGACACTGTTTATGAATTCGGTGTACTACCTCATGCAGCACTTGAGTGCTGTGTGGATGTGGTCCCACTCATGAGTGATTCATAAACTTGTTATTTATTCTAACTCCAGTGCCGATCTCTTTTTTGTTGGTCTTTGAACCTGTGGACAAAAGGGTGACCCTGCACCAGTGTACCCCATAAAAGGTAAATTTCCACAGTTGGCGCCCGACTTGTGGGGCCCCATCGGAGACGCAGCCGTCCGAAGGAGTGGTCTCGATGGAGGATCGAAATATTGCTGAGGAAGCGCACTGCACGAGGAGACCTTTTGTCTTTGCAGGTCGACGTGATTTTTTCAGTTTTCCCGATTTGACCCTCCAGGTGGTGACTGGTCTCGACTGGGGTTTTCTTTGGCGCAATTTTGCAGTGACCATTAGGTCGACCAGGGATCGGCAGGTGGGAGTTGGAGACTTCTGTTTGGTAAGGTCGCTGAAGCGGCACTCTTGATTTGTTTGGCCTGGGCTTTTTGTTTAGATGTGTTATTTATTCTTAGCAAAGTTTGAAGGCAGGTACTGTGGATATTTTTCTCCTTTTGGAATATTTGTTTGGAGTAGTAATATTTTACATATATTTATAAAACTTGCCTATTCTCAGCACACTTTGTAGGTGGTGTTGCTGCTCTGGTGGTACCAAATTAAGCTTGGAACAAAGTCAGCCAGCTCCCCCAGAAAGGACACCTAATAGAGACATGTATGTCAAATGTTGTATTTCTTCCATAATGTACGGTCCACTATGGAACAAATACACCAAGAAAGAGTCCGATCTAAGATGGCCAGTGAATGGGTAATTTGATTCTAAAAAAAGGTCAATATGTAGAGCAGTGTTTATTTAAAAGAAAAAGTAGACAGGATATGTTTGATTGTGTGCGTATGTGGGAGAAAGAAGTACGAGAGAGAGCGAAGAGAGCAGAAGCTAGAGCAGAAAATAAACAACAAAAAACTATATATCAAAAAGCGCTAGAATTACAAAATAAAGAAAAGAAGAAAAAAATAGAAAAAGAAGATAGAGAACGTCATTTAGAAGTAAATGGCCAGTACCCTATTAGGCACCCTACCTATCCACTACTTAATATGCCTCAGGATGATTGCATACTATTAGAACAACCCCAACCCCGTTTAATTTCCTACTACAAGTGCCCCTGAGGATGAGGTGTTTGACGAGGAGCATTTGACTTCAGAAGAAAAAGATAAAGATAAACAAGATGGGCGACAGACTCGCTCTACTTTGACTAGCGCAGAAAAAGATACATTAAAAAGCGCTGCTAGGGAGGATGCTCGCCGGCCTCACGCTGCATCGCTCATTGTAACTATGGTTCAACAGTGGAAAAATACAGAGTAATTTTATTTTGTAGAAAAATTTGCTTGGGAGGTAATATTTAATTATAGACACATTTCTCAGGAACTAGAGCCATCTGATTATAAACGATTAACAAAGGGGACTTTTCCTTTTTCGGACCTATCTGATTTGATTAGACAAGTGGCTAAAATACGAGACGTAACATTACGTTTATGAAAGGAGCTAGAAAACAGAGAGTCATACAAGCAGTTCAAACTCAAGTACATGACGTAGATGCTCCGGTGGAAGAGGTTGCACCCAGTAGTACTACAGTAACTTCGAAACCTATGGACCCCTGTATTTTCCTCCAAAGGGTGCGGGAACCAATGATGATAAAACTTTGGATGATGCAAAGGGATATTTTATATATAATTGGGTTTACTCTCCTTGGGAGTAGAGCTGACTAGCTGGCTCTTAAAGCTGCTTTGCCCAACCCCCAGAAAAATCCTGCCGCCTTCTAGGAGGAGGTGGAAGGAGCCATTAGCTCCTGCACTATGACCTTGCCAGATAATGATATGTTCTTCTGGCTTATTTTGCCTCCTGATATGTGGAGAACGATACGTAAAACAGATGATAATGTAGCATACGGGGATACTTGGGAACATTTAGAACAAATAGATGCGGAAAGGGAGCCAGCGCAGAAACCTCAGAAGGAGATATTGGATCTTCCTAAAGCTATTGTGACTAAGTTAAAGCCTCTCATACCCCCTAAGAAAATATTTTGGACCACATTAGCGTCCTGTAAACAGAAAAAGGATGAGTTGGTTTCTGACATCTTTTCAAGATTTGAAGAGACATTCCATGATTTTAGTGGGAAGTCATTGGCCGATGATACGGGTAAGAATTTGTTTGTTGACAAATTTGTCACTATATGTTGCCGGAAATAGCTAGTCGCTTAAAGGCCAGCGACAGTCTTCCCAAGTTTCCCTTTTGTCTATAGCCCAATATTATGAGCGACAGGACCAGAAAGCGAAAGGCAGGGAGGATAAGAAGGTTAAAGAATTAAAGACAAAAGTTATGTTGGCTCAAGTATATGGTCCACCATTTAGGAGAGGTGGAAGAGGCGGACATGTAATGTATACACCTGGAGTGCCCCCTCTTCCTTGAGCAAATGTGTCCCCTGATCAGTGTGCTTATTGTAAAGAGACTGGGCATTGGCGTTCTGAGTGCCCTCTTTTGCGAGGTCAGAAGTATCGGGGGGAAGGGGCAGTATAAGAGGATGCCCAGGGAAATCAGGAAGCATGGGAGGTACAGGAGCTCGCCCCAGATTTGAAGCAGTCGAACAAGGACCAAATTACTCTAATACGTTTGATATACAAAATCAATATCAAATGTCTGATTATTCTGCTGATGCCCCTGCGGATTCCGATTATGCATAGGGATGCCTAGGATGGGGTAAGGAACCAGTTCAGGTGCCAGTAGATCAAATGGGTCCCTATGTTGACGCAAACGTCTTGGGATCTACTGATCGGTTTCTGGTTGATATATGGGATACCCGTAGTGCTGTGTCTAAAACATTGGTTCCTAGGTCTCCCCTGTACGGCACAATGATAACATCGATAAGATTCGATGGGACACCTACACCTAGCCCACTTTCACAGCCACTTGAATTCAGACTTGATAAATTTACTGCAGCATGTCCATTTTTGCTTTCCCCTACCACACCGGTCAACATTGTGGGTATTGATATGCTTAATTATTTTCATTCCACAATACGTTGTTCTCCGGAAGGTGTGCGTGTTATTTTGAATGACATTTGTCCAATGGTTGAGAGATCTTGTCTTATCAATGAGGATGTCGCACTGGCATCCTTAACCAGTACTTTGTGGGCTAGATAAGATACTGATGTGGGTCAAATGGTAATTCCACCTCTGCATATCCAAGTAAAGGAAGGTGTTTCATTGCCTCGTCTGCCCCAATACAAAATATCCTGAGAAGGTGAAGAAGCATTAGCAGGTATTGTTCAGGATTTTATTAAAGATGGGGTAGTGGAAGAAGTCCCTATAACACTTTCAATAGCCCTATCCTTCCTATATTGAAAAAGGACACTGACGCTAAAATCTACAGATTCATTATTGATTTGCGAGAAGTTCATAAAATTGTAGTGCCCCAATATCCGGTCATTTCTGATATCACTACAATTCTCACTATGGATCCTCCTACTGCCACAACATTTTCGGTGATCGATTTGAAGAATGCTTTCTTCTCTATACCCATTCACCGTGACGGCCATTATTTGTTCAGGTTCACCCTGAAAAATAGATCATTTCGGTCCTGTAGAGCTCCACAGGGCTATACAGAGAGTTTTAGCATTTACTGTCCGGCATTAAAAAGGCAGCTTGATTCTTTTCCTGTACCTACAGGGGTGGCCACTATCCAATATGTCGGCAATATCTTGTTGGCTGCAGATACCCCTGAGCAGTGTGAAAAAAGAACACTGTTATTGTTATAATTTCTTGCCTCTCACGATCACAAAGTCTTGCGAAAGAAATTGCAATGTTGTAGACAGTAGGTTACCTATTTAGGTCACCTCCTGTCTAAGGAGGGACGTGCACTTACACCAGACCGCATTCAGACTATTTTAGATACCCCTGTGCCCCGTACTCAGATGGATGTCCGTGCACTAATTAGCCTTACTTCGTTTTGTAGGCAGTGGATCCCCAGTTTTTCGCACATTATTAAACCTTTGTTGGCCCTTTTGACTAAAGACACTCCAACGCCCCTCCCATAGACTACTGAAGGTCAGAATGCCTTCCAACAGTTACGACAAGCTCTTTGCTCTGCACCAGTATTAGGAACTCCAGACTACACTACGATTTTCACACTCTATGTAAACGAGAGGGAAGGTAGTGCCCTCTCAGTTTTAACACAGACACACGGTGATAAGCAACGTCCTTGTGACCGCCTGGACCTCGTCCTGAACGGCCGCTCCCCCACGCTCCCTCACGCTCCCTGACTCCTGCTAACTGCAGCGCCCAGAGCCCACAGCTGAAGCTGCTCTCGAAGCGTGACTCTCCTGCTTTGCTAACTCCAGATTGGTATCGTAGCTCCGCTTCAGGAATTGCGCGCTGAGCATTATTAACTATTCAGTTTGCAGCGAGTTCTAACTGTGTATTGCTGTCTGTGTTAACGCTCTGTGACCGCAGCATTATTAAACTGTTAGCGCTATCACCTGGTGCCCTTAGAGAGCGCGCTGCTGATTCTGGCTGTGCTTGAAAGAATTGCTGGTATTGTTTTCTAAGTTTCGATTTCAGGCCCCACCACCATCTTGTGTGTTGTGCTTTCCCCTGACACGCCTCCCCGAGACCGCCTCCCAGCTGCCCCTCCCACGCTCCGCCCCCTCCACCCCCCATTTATGGCAGATGTCCACACGCGCAGCGTCCACGCGCTACGGCCGCGCCGAAGGTGCGCCAAAGGTAAGCCAGTCTACGCCCGTCCGCGCCTGGACCGCGCCCAGCGCCCGACCCCCTGGCCCTCGCAATGCCCAGCCCTCCCGCATTACTTATAAAGCCTCCACGCTCCTAGCCCTTAACCACGGCCGTCCCCCCAACTGCGTCCAAGCCGCACCTGGACACACTCATGGACCCTTTTCCTGCAACTCCTGCAAGTTCGACGGCACCAAGAATAACTCCTCATCTACGAACACACAACAGATACCCGACCCCAACCACCTACAATGCATCCTGCTCAACACCCGCTCGGTCCACAGGCACGCCATTGACCTCTGGAATCTACTAGACACCATCTCTCCGGACGTCGCCTTCCTAACAGAAACATGGATGAACGCCACATCAGCCCCAGACATCACCATTGCCATCCCGGAAGGCTATAAGATCATTCGCAAGGACCGCACCGGCCACACAGGAGGAGGCATCGCTATCGTCCATAAGAAATCCATCCGCATCTCAACCAGCTCAGACGTCAATCTCGCCAACTCTGAACACCTTCACTTCCAGATCCACACCGACCCCAAGACCACACTCAGAGGCACCCTCCTTTACAGGCCACCAGGGCCCCGCGCACAATTTAGTGAAGACATCACGGACTTCATCACTCCACACGCGCTCCCTTCCGAGGATTACATCCTTTGGGAGACCTCAACTTTCACCTTGAAAAGAACAACGATCGCAACACCACCACCCTTTTGGACAACCTTGCCAACCTCGGACTTAAACAACTTGTCACTACCCCCACCCACATCGCAGGTCACACACTCGACCCTATCTTCACCTCCAGCAAACATGTCTCCTTCAGCCACACCACAGCTCTCCTCTGGACTGACCACAGCTGCGTTCACTTTACCTACAACAAGACCACATCCAACAACCACCCCCAACCCACTCTGCAAAGAAACTGGAACAAAATCACCTTCGACCAGATCGCCTCATCGCTCCTTCAAAACCCCCCAGCCCACTCCTCTAACCCAGACCAAGCAGCCACCAACCTCACCCAATGGTTATCCAACAGCGCCGACATCCTAGCACCATTGAAAAAACGACAAATCAAACTAGGCAGCAAGAAGGCCTCCTGGTTCAACGATGATCTTAAGAAATCCAAGAAACTCTGTCGCTCCCTTGAGAAGGCCTGGAAAAAAGACCCAACCACCAGCACCAAGGACGCCTTCAAAAACGCCACCCGCATACACCACCAACTTATCCGGAATGCCAAGAAAGCCGCTTTCAAGGACCGACTAGATAACAACGCCCACAACAGCAAGGAATTATTCAACATCGTCAAGGAATTTACCAATCCCTCAGCCAACTCCAATGACATCACCCCCTCTCAAGCCCTCTGCGACTCCCTAGTCTCTTTCTTCCACAATAAAATTGCAGACATCCACAACAGCTTCGACAACCGTTCCAAAGACCAACCCACCCAACCCCCTGCAGGACCCCCACCCCCCCGGAACATCCTCAATGACTGGAAGCCAATCTCCACGGAGGACACCATCCGTCTGATGAACTCTATCCACTCAGGATCCCCCACAGACCCATGCCCTCACCACATCTTTAACAAAGCAGACTCCATTATAGCACCGCACCTCCGAGACGTCATCAACTGCTCCCTCAACTCCGCAACCTTCCCAGAAAGCTGGAAACATGCCGAACTCAGCGCCCTCCTGAAGAAACCCACAGCTGACCCCACCGAACTCAAAAACTACCGCCCTATCTCACTCCTTCCATTCCCGGCCAAAGTCATCGAGAAAGCGGTCAACAACCAGCTCGCCGCATTCCTCGAAACCAACAAATCCCTCGACTCCTCACAATCCGGCTTCCGAGCCAAGCACAGCACCGAAACCGCCCTCATCGCAGCAACAGACGACATTAGAACTCTACTGGACAATGGAGACACAGTCGCCCTCATCCTCCTCGACCTATCCGCAGCCTTCGACACGGTCTGTCATAGCACCCTTTTACAACGCCTCAGAAACGTCGGAATCCAGGGAAAAGCACTGGAATGGATCACCTCGTTCCTCACCGGAAGAACCCAGAGAGTCCGCCTTCAACCATTCAAGTCAGAGGCCACTGAAGTCATCTGCGGCGTACCACAAGGATCTTCTCTCAGCCCCACCCTCTTCAACGTATACATGAGCCCCCTCGCGGTCATCGCACGCCAACACAACCTCAACATCATCTCCTACGCCGACGACACTCAACTGATCCTATCACTCACCAGAGACCCTAACACTGCCAAAACCAACTTACACGAAGGAATGAAAGAAGTAGCCGAATGGATGAAGCACAGCCGTCTGAAACTGAACTCAGACAAAACAGAAGTCCTCATCCTAGGCACCTCCCCCTCCGCCTGGGATGACTCTTGGTGGCCAGAGGCCCTTGGAAAAGCACCCATCCCAACGGACCACGCACGGAACCTGGGCGTCATCCTGGATTCATCACTCTCGAACAGACAAGCCAACAACGTTTCTTCATCTTGCTTCAACATTCTTCGCATGCTCAAAAAAACATTTAGCTGGATCCCCACCGAAACTAGAAAAACAGTCACCCACGCTCTGGTCACGAGCCGACTGGACTACGGAAACACCCTCTACGCCGGTACCACCGCCAAACTCCAGAAAAAACTCCAACGCATCCAGAACGCCTCAGCCAGGCTCATATTGGACATCCCGCGTAAAGAACACATCTCTGGTCACCTGAAAAACCTCCACTGGCTCCCCGTCAATAAGAGGATTACTTTCCGCCTCCTAACCCACGCACACAAAGCACTCTACGAAATTGGACCCGAATGCCTCAACACACGACTGTCCTTCTACACCCCCTCCCGCCAGCTACGATCCTCCAACCAAGCCCTTGCCTCTGTACCTCGCATCAACAAAACCACCATGGGAGGTAGATCCTTCTCCTACCTGGCAGCTAAAACCTGGAACTCACTTCCCACTCACCTTCGCCTTACTCAGAACCACCTAGCATTCAGAAAGCAACTTAAAACGTGGATATTTGACAAGTAATTCCCCACCCTTATTCAAGCGCCTTGAGACCCTCTGGGTATGTAGCGCGCTATATAAATTTATTGACTTGACTTGACTTGACTTGTGTATATTTGTCAGCTGTCCTTGCCCCAGTCGCCCGTGCGCTGCCTGGATGTTTCCGAGGAGTGGCAGCAACGGCTCTATCAATACATCAGAGTGAAGGAATAGTTTTGTCACATAAACTGCTTGTGTTAGTACCCCATTCTGTTGATGCTTTGCTAAATAAAACAAAAACACAGCATTTGACTAGGCTTGACAGGATATGAATTGACACTTTTGGCACCTCATATTACGCTGAAAAGAGGTCTGACCCTAAACCCTGCTACACTAATGCCATTTCCAGCTACTCCGTCTCAGTCACACAAGTTACATGATTGTATATTCCTTACAGAAGAGCCAACAAAGGGCCACGTTGACCAACAAGATACACCTCTCCCTCTCGTGTTGATGGGGAGCTAGTGACGGCTCGTGTCTAAAATTGCCTGATGGCACTATATCTGCTGCCTATGTGATTACAACACTTCAGACAGTAGTTGAAACAGCTTGCATCCCACAAAAGTCGGGCCAAGTGGCCGAACTGATTGCACTGACGAGAGCATGTGAGCTTATAACAGACATACTTGTTAACATTTTTACCGACAGCCAGTACGCTTTTGGGGTGCCACACAATTTTGGTTGTTTGTGGAAAGAAAGGGGCTTTCTCACCTCACATGGGACACAGATAGTGCATGGAGAATTAGTACATAATCTCCTTACTGCTCTAACCTATCCTAAGAAAGTGGCAATTATTAAGTGTAGTGCGCATAAGAACGTGATTAATAAAATAGGAGTAGATAATGCCTTTGCAGATCACACAGTCCGTTAAACTGCAATGCAGTGAAGTATCACATCTATGTATGTAATGAAGTCACAAGCTGAACGTTGGAATGATGCCAGGCAAGAGGTTCTGGACATGCAACAATATGCCTCCACTGATGAACTAGACCAATGGTATAAGGAGAGGGCACTGGATGATGAGGGCTGCTGGAGGAATAAAGATATGACCAAATGGAAGTTACCCACAATCTACTTATACTCCATGTTTCACATGGCACTTCGGCCGGCATATGTTGTTGCATCCTCAATGGCAAAGCAACTTATGCAAGTTTGGGATCATCCTGATATTGCCGGCACTGCTAAAAAGATGGTCCAGTCTTGTTTGAGATGTCTCCAGTATAATCCTGGAAAGGGAAAGCGAACTCCAACAGGAGAGTTTGCGACACCAACTGCCCCTTTTGAGGTCCTGCAAATGGACTACATTCAGTTTGAGTGCTGTAATAATCTGAAATTTGTCTTGGTAGTGGTTTGTGCCTTTAGTAAATGGGTGGAGGCATATGCTACGAAGGATAATACAGCTCTCACAACAGCGAAAGTTCTCCTGAAGGCTTTCTTCCCTTGATTCGGCATTTGTCGGTTCTTATGGAGTGACAACGGACCTCATTTCATTGGGCAAGTTGTCGAATATGTCATGAAAATGTTAGGGATTAAGCAGAAATTTCATGCCGCTTTTCACTCACAATCAGCAGGCTTGGTGGAGCGTTACAACTCCACTTTGACATTGAAATTGGCTAAAATACAGGCTTCCGAGTCTTTGAAATGGCCTGATGCCCTGCCCATAGCACTACTTTCTAACAGATCAATACCACATACACGATCTGGCCTTACGCTATATGATGTTGTGTTTGCAGGCCTATGAATATTTTGGGAATCCCTAAGCCTCGCCCTATACATGATGTACCCCATGTATTGATGAGTGACTATTTGTCTCAGTTAACTAACAGCTTGCCTTCTATTTATCAGCAGGTACAGGAAGCCCTTCCAGACACGTTGCAGGGTGATGGCCATGATCTGCGGCCTGGTGATTTTGTCTTGACAAAGTCGTTTCAACAGACCAGTTCTTTGGCACCTCGTTGACGCGGACCGGAACAAGTCCTCCTGGCTACAAGAACTGCAGTGAGAGTGACTAACCAGAAAAATTGGGTGCATGCCACCCATTGTCGAAAAGTCCTGCATGCCCTCGTGAGCCCAGCTGCGTTGACCGATCACGCGACATCCTGGCCACCGAGAAAGGATGAGCTGTGTTACCTGAAAGACCTGCTACTACTCCTGTCCCCCCCCAACATTATTATTTTACTCTTCCCTATCATGAAAAGAAGCACCGAATGTCGTATCTCATTAACGCGTCCATACAAACGTTGCATCATACTCATAATGCTACGAACACTACTAACTGCTGGGTATGTGGAATGATGCCAGCTCATCAGAATAAGGGATGAACGCCTTTCATTCCCTTGCCATTCCTGCATAATAGCTCCTGTAGAGTCTGGTTTGCACTGTTGTGGGCCTCTGAAATTGCTAATATTACTCTAGCTGATGTAGGAGGACTTAAAGCAAAACTTAATAGGTTGTTGCCCCGATGAGTAAGGGGACCCACAAGCCAAATGAACTGTATGGAAAATAGAGGAGTATCACAGAGGAATTTCCTCCACACGTTGTTTTCCCCAACACTCGAATGGCCAAGGGTAACGGGCCTTTTGTTATTGCTGTTACTACAGCCCAAACAAATCTTTGTGTGAGCAGTTTTGGTAGTATCCCAGTGGGAAAAAGTGACTGTATCACAATATTGAACATTACTGGAACGAACAATAGCAGTTTTCTATCTTCACACAACACTTATTTTAATTGTGGGAGTAAAGACTATTATCATCTACCAATCAGATGGTCTGGAACATGTTATATATCCTTCTTGCTTCCTTCGGTGTTCCTAGCACCTGCAGCTTATCATAAAGATCAAAAACTGTTAAATGACATATCCTTGAACCAATTCAAAAGAACTATAAATAATGAAGAAGGGGATCAAACTGACACTACATTACAGCAATATGTTGACTTTAATTTGGGACTCTTTTTCTTTGTTGGTGCGGCAAATAGTAGGAAGATCAGATGCTTAACCCGTGTAGTAGAGGCTGTGACTAATCAGACAGCAATGGCACTTGGAAATATTACAGAAGAACTCCAAATTACGAGAATTATGACTTTACAAAACAGAATGGTGCAAGACATTATTCTAGCTGATCGTGGTGGATGTCGCATTATCGGAAGCAGTTGTGTATTTATCCCTGACCACGCCCCTTCTGTTTATGAGGCAATTTCCAAAATGCATAAAATAGCCACGGAGATGCATCAAGATTCAGGAACATGGACTAGGACTGGATGGTAATTTCTGTATGGGGTTTGAAAATATTATCGGCCATGTTCATAATTATTGCAATTCTCTTCTCTTGTTGTTTATGTATACAATGCTTTATTCCCCCTGTAATTTCCACTTGTACTACTTGTCTACCATCTAAAATGAATGTACAAAATGTAAATGCTCGTTTAGCAATGGACCGAGAAGTCAGCGATATCATGCTGATTGATATACATGATGTTTATCGTACCCCTTTTAAAGCATAAGAAAATGTCTTAGCTTGTGCTAAAAGGGTCATCTGTGGAAATGTACAATATTTTACTTAGCATAAGCGACAGCCATTTTGGCTGTGGTGTCCATTTTGCTTCCTTCGTAACTCTCCCGTCCTCTGCTGCTCGTCTTTTCACTCTGCTTGTGTTATCTATTTTAGTTGATTTCCTGACTCAGCCAAAAGCAGTGTATGTGATGGGGGTTTGTAGCTGCCAGTGCTCCTGGTCTCAGATGTTAACTATCGACCATTTACTGCTGCCATAAGCATTACTGCTCCCCCTTCCACTTTGCTGACCAAGTAGTTATTTATCTGCCCTTGTTTGTTGATAACTATTTCTAAAACGTGTTCTTCCCATTTCTGTTCACATGCTTACATTGCAGAAAACCAGTATAAAAGGGACACAGTTTGTGAATTCAGTGTACTACCTCATGCAGCACTTGAGAGTGCTGTGTGTGTGGATGTGATTCCACTCATGAGTAATTAATAAACTTGCTATTTATTCCAACAGCAGCGCCGATCTCTATTTTGTTGGTCTATGAACCGGTGGACAAAGGGGTGACCCTGCACCAGTGTACCCCTAAAAATCAAGGCAATCCCAACCTTCCTTTTTTAGGAGGGGGCAAACCAAACCAGCGGGCAAAAAAAACAGGGCAGCAGCTACGTTGGGCTCAACCTCTGGTAACAGAGACACGTCACACACGCAGCAAGGGACCACCAGAGGCGACGACGAGCGGCCTGTAGATTTGGTAGTCAACCTATCCAGTATGGAACTGACATCCACCCAAATACAAGTACTTAATAAAGGGCTTGGTTTTGTACCTACCCCTTACACAGATAAATTCAAACTCTGATGCTAGCTTAAAGAGTTTCTGAGAAAATTGAAGTTGCAAGTTTTCTTTCAGGATAAAGACAACAACGACCACACTGAATCTGACACTGGCCGAAAAAAGAAGTCAACCTTTGTGCCACCACCCGGCAGCTTACCAGTAGAAATTCTGGCGTTTGAAAAAGCCATTATGAAGGAGGTGAAAGATCTTGATCCTCGTACAACGAAAGTGTTCCAGAATACCAGTAATATGGAACTCCAAGCAATACAGGAACTATCCAAGAACAGCTCTCTAACTATAAAACCAGCAGACAAAGGATGGGCAATAGTTCTACAGGATACATTTGACTACAGACAGGAATGTCTACGGCTTCTATCGGATACTAGGAACTATATCATAATAAAAGAGGACCCTACTGAACGTTTAAGAATATCAATTGCTTTTCTCATCGAGGAGTCATTGGCTAATGACTGGATGAGCAAAAAAGAAACAGAATTTATGGTTAACAAAAAACCAGTCATTCCATATTTTTATACAATTCCTAAGATTCATAAGCAAATGGTAAAACCACCGGGCAGACCCATAGTCTCTGGTATAGGTTCTATTCTTGAACCTCTTTCAAAATACGCTGATGCCTTCCTGAGACCTTTGGTACAAAAAACTGACACCTATCTACGAGATACGAAGGATGTCCTGTGTCTACTTAAAGAACTCAACTTTGACCCCTTCATCTAGCATTCTTATCAGTCTAGATGTGGAAAGCCTTTATACGAGTCTGCCACACAAAGACACACTCGAAATACTGGAGGAGGTCCTTTTTGATTCCCAATGGAATTTCAAAACTCCCAGACATGTGGTGTTAGAATGTTGCCGTTTGGCCCTCACCGAGAATTTCTTTAGGTTTGAGGAGACCCTGTACCGCCAACAACACGGAGCCAGTATACACCATCTAGAAAAAACTAAGATCTTGAATGACAACAATCCCTACAGACACCATATCACTCTATGGAAACGTTATATTGATGACGTTCTGGTCATATGGAATGGAAATGAAAATGAGGCAACACTGTTTTTTGAGTGGCTGAACCAACAGGATAGGTTTTTAAAGTTTACCAACACCATGAGCAGGTCCACCCTGGTTTTCTTGGACCTTAACATATTGGCAGACGATGGCAAACTGACAACAACCACGCATTTTAAGCCCACAGCGAGAAACTGTCTATTAACCTATGAAAGTTTCCACCCGAGACATCTCAAACCGAATCTCCCATTTGGACAGTTCCTTAGGCTCAGGAGGAACTGTTCGGAGAAGAAGGACTATCTTAAGCAAGCTGAAGATATAAGCATAAAACTCAAAGAAAGGCATTATCCAACGAAGCTAATAAAAAATGCCAAGAAGAGGGGTGGTAACAACCACAGGGATGCACTTCTGGAACCCAAAGGAGAAAGAGATGTGGGTGACAACAGAAGGCCTATTTGCATCACAACGTTCAATAAAGTATCAGACCAAATTACTAAAATTGTGAAAAAACACTGGCCAATTGTCAATAGTGGGAACTTGACTATACCCACGCCAATGTTCAGCCACCGCCGAGGGAAAAATCTGAGAGACCACTTGGTCCACACCCGTCCCAAACCGACAACAACCACCAACAGACTCCAACCACTACCAGCGGGGCACTACCCTTGCAACAATTGCAGTGTGTGTCATTTAACATCTACCACGAAGATGATCACTTTCAATGACAATACTACTTGGCATTTGAGACAAATGTCTAATTGCAACACAAGTGGTGTAGTGTACTTGATAACATGTGTATGTAATTTACACTACATTGGAATGACCACCCGGAAGATCAGCACACGAATTGTTGAACACAGGAGCAACATCCAGTGCAAGCGGGCAACTACACGCATGACTAATCATTTTATAGAGAAGAACCATACACCCAACGATCTGACATGGGTCGTTCTGGAGATTGTAAAAACTAGGGAAAACCAAGAAAGAATACTCCACGAACGTGAACAACGATGGGTGTTCAAATTACATACAGACACCTGTGGATTAAATGATGACATCCCGTGGGGTGCCTTCACAAACTGAACCTTTCAATAACTCTTTCCTTGCAGGTACTCAGCCACAGTAATGATCGATGGGCGTAAGGTTTTAACAACACAACCCCACCGTTAGCAGTTATATACTACTGCTAGGATCAAAGGAAAATTTAGGCTAATATTACAGTCAAATCTGTCTACACATTAGGAAGCAAGGACATATTGCCTGTATGTTGTTCCTTCCATTTATCGATCTAATAAGGTGGTTATTCAACAGGCTATACGTGTATAAGCACCTAAGTTCTATTCTGCACCCTGTCAGGCAGTACCTCGAGGTGACATTTCCTCAAGTACTCTAATCCAACTTAAAACCTCCCCTGCCTCAAAATAAACAAAACAGGTTTTGACAAGAAATATTCACCAGTCTTAGCCACAAGTAATTTTGATTAACCTTACTATAAATACAGCTGGATTCCCTATGAGAACCTTGAATTGTTACTCACCACTTTTTCAATAATTTTATTAACAACCTTTAACTAATTGTCAAAATGCCTTGGTAATGTTTCTATTATTATTTTTCTGTCCTTGTAATATAGTTATCGTTTTTTTTAAACTATCACGAACGCTTTCGCAACCGCAAAATAGCAGTCGCGAACCAGCTGTCCCCTTCTTTCAACACCGTTTATTGTACAACGGTTTAGCATCCTCTCAAGATGGCCGCCTACCTCTCGCGGTCTAGTGGCCCGTAGAGGAAATCCGGAAGTTCTGTTGATACTTAACAGAGCGAGCGCGGTTGTTCAGTAAGATGCGGTCCCGGGGGAGCTGATCCTAGGTATTTCCTCACGTTTTCCCGAGCAAGGAAGTAAGTAATACCGTTTGTACAGATGACCCGACTCTTTGGCAACGGAAATCTAGATAACGATCGAGGCAATAGACACTTATCGATCTCTCTCTCTTTCTGCCTTTTTAACCCTATAATGGACATTCAGCATTAAGTCCAGAAGGTTAAAACGAACCCCTAGAGAGACCATGAGGTGCCAATGAGCACAGCATCAAGTAAATATCGTGAAACAGTTTTTTCCTCATATTCTGTCTTTGCACTTAATATGTGTTTTGTGTGTCTATCGTCCTGGTCACATCAAGTCCTGTCTTGTTTCTATGTGTGAATTCACAACCGCTTATTTTTATAAAAACGACTGCTTATTGCTTGGCATGAGAGCCTGCATGCGCCAATATGGTGCAATCTTCCACCATAGTCCATGATGCGTGCGTCATGAGAAGACACTATGTGACCCTCCTCACAGGGGAGGTATAAAATGCTACTAATGGTGTGCTTTCTATTTACAGTTTTGGAAATCCAAAAATCGTATGTATTCTATTACGAACGCATGCTTCATACACTAAATGTTTTTAGTATCACTGCCTGATTAGGGACATTGGAGTGGCATATGTAGGGCTAGTCCCTACATGGTCCTGAAGAAATGCTAGGGGTAGCATGAAACATGTCGACCTTTCACTGAACCAATCCCCATTATAGGTTGGTTATTAGTGATAATCACCCCATTTTTAACATACCTGACTAGGAGCATAATAAATATATTGAGGCCCACTAAGCACGGTATTTTTAACCCACCCACACCCACTCCACCACTCTGCACTACACATAGTCTCTCACATTAAAGTGCTCCTGCATAGTTCGTGAGTCGCAGCACGCCCCTTTTCGTAGAGAACTGGGATGGCCCCAATGATGAAGCATGTCACCGTGGGGCAACCCCGGTGAGTGAGGGGACACTAGAAAGAAATTTTTCTTTCTTGGCAGGTATTACTGACCAATCAGGTCAGTTACCACAACATGAGCTAGGTCTATGAACCCAACAATTTGGATTCTTGATTGTACCCCTAAAAAGGTACACCCCCTTCCCCAATGAATTGGCACAAAACATTACATACCAATAGAAAACCAATCCTTTTAAGCTTTTGACACGTGCAGATTCATCCCACTGTGCCAAAGTTATTAGCAAATGAACAGTTTTTTTGCCATCCTCCCCCTGCTGCATGCATTTGAAAATAATCTCAACTTATTAAGAGTATTCCAAATTTCATGCATTTTTGTTAAATGGTATGCAAGTTATAAGCAAATTAACAAAAGGTTTTCAACTGACAAGATGTCCAAAGGTTAACTATTTCACAGCCAACATGCCCCTTTTTTTAAACGTGGATATTTAAAAAAATATTGATTCAGTATACACCACCTCACAAAAAGCACACTTTTTGAGTAAATGTCTACTTTCTTGTCAAGTTTGGTGTAAATGCATTCAGCAGTTCCTGTTGTAGCTGCAAGTACAATTTTCTACAGGCCATACAATGGAACACATTTTTTAGACTCCCCACAACCCCCACTTTACTTTTTTCCTTCAGCACAGAAGTGCAGAAAAATGGTCATGTCAAATCTTTCTTGGATATGCTAAGCAAGTACCAAATTTTGTGTAGATCCATTAATGGAGACCAGAATTGGACGCAAATCAAAAAAAGCCCTTTAAATGGAAAACGCAACTCAACCATAACTATAAGTCGACAACTGTAAATTAAGGATAAAGTGAAGTTATGGTTAGCTTGGGTTATAATTTGTTACGGTATGTTAAAATTAAACAAAGTTTAAGGTCAGTTAAGATAACAAATTAAAATCTAAAAACCACTTAACTGTCAGCAGTGGCAAGTACACCATCGAGAACTAACCCCTAACAAGCTCTGCTTAGGACATTACATGTGACATCACTCATGACATGTCAAATGCCATCATCTAGGACATCAGTGATCATCTTAAACAACATTATTGATGACCTCACTATTGACACCATCCAGAGATACCAATATTCTGCATCTGATCATGCACAGTCGTTAGTTGCAGGGCTATACCCTGCGCCCAACGTACAAACACTGTGCTTCACATTGGTCTCTCTACAGCCAACCCTGTTGAACATGGATTACCTACAGGGCCTAACTTAAGGCAAAGCCCTGATCACCCTCCTCCACCACCCCCTACACCTGCCCTGCCTCCCATGAGTGCCCAACTCACACTGCACACAATCTTCAGCCTAGAGCAGCAAAGGTTATCAACAAAGGCATAGGCATGTGCCTAACCCTCCACAGGTGGCCTATCTCAGCTGTGCACGCTTCAGTCATAACCTGCACTGAATAATTTGTGAGTCTACCTCCCCATCTGCACACAGCCTTGAGCCATGGACAGCAGCCGATGATGGCAGGCCCTACACCCTAACTATTTGCAAGCAGCCAACTTCCACTGCGTATAGCCTCCTCCTCAGCCATTTAACCCGATACATATGGGCATAGGCCCCCTTATTTCTAATATTTCCTTTTTTATTTATTGTTTACAGTTTAGTCCTAAATCAACAGTATTAACATAAAAGATGGCATCAGTGAGGTCATCAACGATGTCATTTAATATACCATGAGTGATGTCACATGAAAGGTCAGTAGCAGCACATGAGGAGGGCCAAGTAATTTCAGTAGTTTATAGGTTTTGTTTTGCTGCCAAAACTGAACATGAACAGTTTTTTATTAAGAGGATTTCTGATTCCGTTTTAAAAAAAACTATTTTAAGGTCTTATAAACAAAGATAACCATAACTTAACTTTTCTTTTCTTAAGTGAATTAAAAAAGCACTTTTTTTTATCATATACCACATCCAACTGTTCCTTGAACATAATCTGTTTACGAGCAAGTGCAACAGGGATTAGCCAACCTTAGCTGAAGCGCATCAGATTCTGTGTACATTTGTTTTTTCAGGATTCACATTTCTTGAGGCAGATTTGTGAATCCTGAGACCCAGAGATTGTCTAGGATTCGCAGTATGAGATTTGTTAACCCTGTAATAAAATACCATTTCTAATGCACAAGTTACTTACCTTCGGTAACGATATATCTGTAAGAAACAGTAGCTAGTATTACATTCCTTACCTTAGAATATCCCCAGGCATCAGACTGGATCCGGAAACTTTTGCGTAGCAGTACCCTTGCACGTCGGTAGGCGTCGTCTGCGGCTCCGCGTCCGTCGGCGTCGTTGGCGCCAGGATGACGTCGCCGGAGTACTTGGACGCCGACCTCGCGCGCTGACGTCAGTTCTTATACACAGCTTTTCCGCGCCAGAAACGCAGAGCCATGATAAAAACCAACACTGGTGCCATGAAACTAGGGCCTTGAGAGGGGGAGGATGGGTGGGGCGGTAAGGAATCTAATACTAACTACTGTTTCTTACAGATATATTGTTTAGAAGGTAAGTAACTTGTGCATCTGAAAGAAACAGGTTAGTATTAGATTCCTTACCTTTGAATAGATACCCCAGCAATACCAACCCCGGTGGTGGGTCTGCGAACCAATAATCACACCAGAAAGTCCTGGAGGATGGAACGGCCATAGAAGCCCTCCCTCCAGACTTGACTGTCCAGGCAGGAGTGTCTTGCGAACGTGTGCAGCGAGGCCCACGTAGCTGCCTGACAGATGTCCTGCAAGGGGACTCCCCGGCCCAGGGCAGTAGTAGCCGCCGTGGCCCGAGTGGAATGGGCCCTCAGCCCAACAGGAGGCTCCTTCTTAGCCAAAGAGTAGCATGCCTTGATGAACAACACGACCCTCCGAGAGATGGTCCGTTTGTGCACCGCACGCCCCTTCTTAGCGCCCACGTAACAAACAAAGAGTTGGTCATCCACCTGGAACTGGCGTGTGCGATCCAGATAGTATGACAGTGCATGTTTTGGGTTCAGACGGTGGAGACGCTCTTCCTCTTTAGAGGGATGCGGAAAGAAGGCGGGCAAGGTGATGGACTGCCCGATGTGGAAGGCTGTGACTACCTTGGGCAGGAAAGAGGGTCTTGTCCGCAACACAACCTTGTCCGGATGGACAGAAAGGAAAGGAGGTTTAGAGGAAAGAGCCTGGAGCTCACTCACTCTCCTGGCAGAAGTGATGGCAACCAGGAAGGTAGTCTTAAGTGTAATAAGACGGAGAGGACAATTATGAAGCGGCTCAAAAGGAGCGCACATCAGGTAAGTTGGAACCAGGTTCAAGTCCCACTGGGGCGTCACAAAAGGAACAGGGGGAAACATATGAGTGATGCCCTTCAAGAATCTATTAACAATCGGGGACTTGAACAAAGAAGCTTGATCAGGTAGCCTCAAGAAGGCGGAAAGGGCAGAAAGGTAGCCCTTGATAGTGCCCAGAGCAGAGCCCTGCTGGGCAAGAGAAAGAAGGAAGAGGAGAACCTCTGAAAGGGAGGCAGAGAGTGGATCCACAGACTTTGCTGTGCACCATGCCACAAATCTGTTCCACCTGCAGGCGTATACCGACTTTGTGGAGGGACGCCTGGCTGCCAGAATCACATTACAATCTTCAGGAGGCAAGTCAAATGGCCTCAACTGTCGCCGCTCAATCTCCAAGCAAGGAGGTGGAGACTGGACAGGTTCGGGTGGAGGACTGTCCCCTGCTGCTGCGACAGAAGGTCCTCCTGAAGAGGCAGACGAATCGGGGGATCGACAGACATGCTGAGTAGCTCTGGATACCAATATCTTCGTGCCCAGTCCGGAGCCACAAGGATAACTTGGGCCCGGTCGCGCCTGATCTTCTTCAGCACTCTGGGCAGAAGTGGTATAGGCGGAAAGGCATACAACAGACCGCAGCTTCACTCACGACGAAAAGCGTCTCTGAGCGAGTGCCGCCTTGGAAATTCCAACGCGCAGAACTGATGACATTGCGCATTCTCTTCTGTGGCGAATAGAGCTAACCAAGGCTCTCCCCACTGCTGAAAGAGGCCTTGCGCCACGTCCGAGTTCAGTCGCCATTCGTGATCCATCATGTACCGACGGCTGAGTTCGTCCGCCCTGGCGTTCAGGGAACCTGCCAGGTGTTGAACCACCAGGGTCACGCCCTGATGTTCTAGCCACTGCCAGAGGCGCAGAGCCTCCTGGCATAGGGTCCACGACCCCACCCCGCCCTGTTTGTTACAGTACCACATGGCGGTGGTGTTGTCCGTGAACACCTGCACTACACTCCCCCGGACAGAGGGGAGCAATGCCTTCAGTGCAAGCCGGATCGCTCGCAGCTCCAGAAGGTTGATGTGGAGCCGGGACTCCGCCGGAGACCAGAGGCCTCTGATCTCCGCCTCTCCCATGGGGCCCCCCAGCCCTGGAGAGATGCGTCCGTCACAACTACGTGCTCCGGTTGGGGTAGGGAGAGGGATCTGCCGCTGACCCAATCGCGGTCCGTGAGCCACCACTGCAACTGTCTTGCAGTGCTCTCAGAGATCAAGACATGGTCGGACAAGTTGCCCTGATGCTGGGCCCACTGAAACTTCAGGTCCCACTGCAGAGCCCGCATCCGCCACAGGGCGTGATGCACCAGAAGGATGCAGGAGGCCATCAGGCCCAGAAGCCGCAGCGTCAACCTGACGAGACTCGGGATAACGACTGAAAGATCGGAATCAGAGCCTAAATATCCCGAACCCGCTGTTCGGGAGGATAAACCCGAAACTGCGCAGAGTCTAGAACCGCTCCGGTGAAGAGGAGCTTCTGAGAGGGGCACAGGTGTGACTTCGGCACATTGATGGAGAACCCCAGAAGGTGCAGGAGGTCGGCCGTAGGTGGCTGACGACTGTCTGGGGCGAGCCAGCCTTCAACAACCAGTCGTCGAGGTAGGGGAAGACTGAAACCCCTAACCTGCGCAGATAAGCTGCGACCACCGCCATCACTTTCGTGAACACCCGTGGGGCGCTGGTAAGGCCGAAGGGGAGCACGGTAAACTGAAAGTGCTCGTGGCCTACCGTGAACTGCAGGTAACGCCGGTGGGCTGGCAGGACAGGGATGTGAAAATAAGCATCCTGCAAGTCCAACGCTACCATCCAGTCTTTCGGGTCCAGGGCAGCTAAGACCTGTGCCAGTGTCAGTGTCAGCATCTTGAACTTCTCCTTCCGGAAGAAGCCGTTGACGTTCCACAGGTTCAAGATAGGGCGTAGGCCCCCTTTGCCCTTCTTGGGTACCAGAAAGTAGTGGGAGTAACAACCACACCCTACTTCTGGCCCAGGAACGCTCTCGATGGCCCCCTTGGCCAAGAGGGCCGTAACTTCCTATTGTAGAAGTTTCAAGTGATCCCCCGACACGCGGTGGTACTGCTGTGGCATGGCTGGAGGGGTCGCCTCGAAGGGGAGGGAGTAGCCCCTTCGGACGATTTGCAGCACCCACCTGTCCGATGTGACACTGCGCCAGTGGAGGTGGTGATGGCAAACCCTGCCCCCCACTGGCGTCACATGGGCCTGAAAGCTCGGACTAGGAGGGTTTTGAGGCGGATGCTGCAGGGGTAGGTGTGGACTGGCCTCGCCGTTGTCCCCAACCGCCGCCATGGCGGTTTCCACGTCCGCCACCGCGCTGGATGGTAGTCTGTGGCCCGTGGCTGGCAGGACGTGTGGGGGCGCCCCTTCCTTGGCCACGAAAGGAGCGAAAGGCAGCCGCTGGCTGGCGCGGGCCGAGAGGCCCAAGGACTTTGCCGTAGCCCTGGAGTCGTTAAAGAGCTCAAGCGCCTGGTCTGCCTTGTCGCCAAAGAGGCGACGGCCATCAAACGGCATGTCCATAAGGGTGTTTTGGACATCAGCCGAAAATTTGGCGGACCTCAACCAGGCGTGGCGACGAATCGCCACCGTCGTTGCCATCGCTCTGCCCAGTGAGTCCGTGGTATCCAGCCCTTGTGGAGAGGTGTGGCTCACTGGTTAGAGGCGGCAGACCTGTAAGCAGAGAACGTCCCGGGACCAGGGTTCAATTCCCGACGCGGCAGGGTCTTGGACCAGGGTCAATGGACTCGATAATTCTCGCTTCAGTGCCTACTCTAACCAGGGAACACACTCGGTAACTCTGGGCATTAAGCTTGCCTCATCTCTACAACAGCCCCCCACAGACGCCGGGGATGCCTGGTTTCACCCTGGAGATACAGGGAAAACCAGGACGGGTTCCCCAGCGGTCTACAGCGCCAGGACACTCGGGTAGAGTAACAGTGCGCTTTACAAGTATCCCACATTTACATTTACATTTTACATTTACACCGGATGGAATACCGTGCCGCATCTCGACCCTCCGCAAGGGCTTGGGCGAGTTTAGTCCGGGCCCCCTCCGGACATTGTGGCAGCACGTCCGCGACCGTGTCCCACAGAGAGTGGGTGTAACGGCCCAAGAGGCATGCAACTGACCGCAACCCCAAACCCCGTATTGCTCATACCTCTTGGATTCCCGATCGGGGGGAGCCGTCGGGAATTCTGTCTGGGAGTTAGAGGCCTGGATGACCAGGCTCTCGGGGGTGGGGTGGGAGGACAGGAAGCAAGGGTCACCCGGAGCCGGGCTGTGGCCACGTTCCTATCTACAGGCGGACCTGTAGCGGGCTTGGACCAAGTGCCCAGAAGAACGTCTGACAAGGCCTCATTAAAAGGCAGCAGAGGCTCGGCCAAGCTTGCCTGCGGTTTAAGGACCTCAGTGAGGAGGTTAGTCCTCACGGCCGCGACGGGGAGCTCAAGGCCCAAGGCCTTGGCAGCCCGCGTCAGCACCACACTATAGGCAGCCCCCTCCTCCGAAGCCACGGTAAGAGGGGAGACAAAACCAGTGTCGGGCGTAGTGTCCAGACCACTGGCCTCCCCAAGCTCACCTGTCCAGTCCTGAGAAGACTGACACTCACGTGCCAGAGGGTCCTCGGACCCCTCCCAATCCTCCTCATCACCCATCACCTGGTACTCAGGTTCAAAGGATGGGGCCGGGTCGTAGAAGTAAAAGTCTCCCATCGGCGTCAAGAGTGGCGCCGAGCGGCGCCGCTCCGACGCCGGACCCGAATCGAGGGTAAGACCGGGGACGGCATCGTCCTGGGATGGTGCCGGGGGCAACACACTGGGGGCCGGCGAGGTCGTGAGGTCGACCGGCGATGACCCGGATCCGGAGCCGGATCCGGCGCGGCCCTGCGGCGTCGGGACCGAAGTCGCCGACGGCGTCAGGGCCGAAGCACCCGACGGTGCCGAAGCACCCGGCCAGCATAGGAACCCAGTCGGGCCGCGGAACCAGACGGAGGAGCGAGCGACCTCATGGCCATGAGGATGGACTCTATCTCCTCTGGAGTCGCGTTCTGCCCAGGGACCGGCGGGTATGAAGCAGGCCACGATGGATGCGGCAGAGCCGCGGCGGCGGTGTCGCCCGAACCCCCGGCCGCGTCGCGCGAGCGTCGGGGGAGATTCAGAAGAGCGATGTCGCCTCTTCGACTTCTTGTGCCTCTTACCTGAGGACTTTGAGCCCAAAGACTGATGACGACTCCCGGAACTGTGGTGACTCTGGCCCCGCGACCGGTCCCTCAACCTCCTTCCGGACCGGGACCTCGAGCGGCGCGGGGCTGACTGCCGCAGCTCGAGTAGCATGCGGGACCGCTCCCATCTAGCTTTAAACGTCAGGGCCCGGCAGTCGGAGCAGGACTTGTCATCGTGGTCGGGGCCCAGACAGTGAAGGCACCGGCGATTGGGGTCAGTAACCGACATCAGTCAGTTGCAATCAACGCAGGGTTTGAACCCGGGCTTCCCTACCAGCACCGTCGGAATCGAGAGACTTCGAAAGACGATCAAAAAGTATCAAAAAAGTTAGTAAAAAATTGACTAGGGTACAACTTTTACTGGATCGGCGCTTGCTGGCGCGGAAAAAAGAAGAACTGACGTCAGCGCGCGAGGGCGGCGTCTAAGTACTCCGACGACGTCATCCCGGCGCCAACGACGGATGCGGAGCCGCAGATGACGCCTAACAATGTGCAAGCGTACTGCTACACAAAAGTTTCCTGATCCAGTCTGACACCTGGGGATATTCTAAGGTAAGGAATCTAATACTAACCTTTTTCTTTCAGTTATTAATTTTAATAACTGGAGTATCCCTTCATGCCATTTCCCAAAGAACCTGGGCACCGGGTAGGCTCACATGCCCCCTAACATCTTTTATTATTCCCCCCCCCCCCCCCAAGTGACAATGTTTTTGTCAGTGTTTTGTTTTCGGATAGTGAACATGTGCTTAAGATAATGTTCAATACATGGTATTCAAATAAAAGAATGTCTGCCTAGGTTGTAGATCAAAAAGGAGATGCTGCTTTGTCTCTCAATAGCCCAGACTTTGGTGGATCTCAGATGACATCAGACCAGAAGAAAACTATCATTCAGCAATAAACCGGTCTCTTACGTCTGTGACAAAACCTCTTCATCTTGGAAAGACCAACAAATGAGCCAGTTTGCTATATTTTGCTCTATGAGTCTCCTTACTGAATGTACTAGCATTTTTTTAAGTGTAACAGGCCAGTGAGATTTATTGGGACTTAGGGCAATTGCGCAGGAAAGCCCCAATGAGGGAATGTTTCAACCGCGAGAGTGACCACAGATGTAAGCATGCTTGGCTGTCTGAGTAGTGATAATGGATTTATTACTTTACAGACACTCACGAGTGTACCTATATTACACACACCAGTAAACCAACATCACATTTTATGCAGTATACGTAGATGAGGAAATTCCTGAATCTGACAGATAGTTCCTGGCTAAGTAGTATAATAAACACTAAACTATCAACTTCTGCATGCGTATTGATGTGTAAGACTCTCACAAAAATAATACAATTTTGATTTTCAGATTACAACGCTGATGTAATGACAATTATTGAGGTACTTTTACTCACATAAAAATGCCACGTACAGTAAAATGCACATATTTGGCACTGAAATTCATAAATGAGCCACTAAAGATTGCTGGACTTGTCTGACAGAAGATGACACACTACCTGCAGTTTGTTATTTTACATGTTATCTCAAAAGGCTCCTCCAGGTTTACAGTGTCTGGTATCGTTTCCAAAGATAGTCTTACATCGCCATATCCAGGAGCCTACAGGGAACAAAGTCAGTAAGTAATGGTGGAAAACACAAGTAGGAGTGAAGTAAACTACATATGGACAAGTGGGATAAGGCGGGTTTCCCATTCACCACAAACAACAGGTTCCCATTTATTTCTCTATCACAGCACACACAGGGCAGATCCAAAAGATTTGGACTACAGTGAATGTGTAGCCATATCCAAACATTTAAGACTAATCAACAGAAATGTTATTGGTAGCGGAATTCATAAGTTTGTGTGTGGTAACAGAGACTTTGACAGCTGCTATTTAAACAATATAAAAACATGTCAATATACATTCAAGAATAACAATATCAATAAGACAAAATGCAATACACTTTTTAAAAAAAATATTGGATGTAAACGTTTAGGACCATCAGCTCTGCAGGACTCACCATTCCTTCTGGGTTAGACAGGCAGAACACTCCTAAGCCTGAATGATCTTGACTCAGTTCCAAACGATTGAAAGCCTAAGTGAGTATGAATGGGCTAGACTGCTTAGCCTCAAGTATGCCACCATCAAATACCTTCTGCCTAGGGATGAAGAGAAGGCGGTCATCTGCATCCACATTCTGTTACTTGAAACTGAGACTCTGATCTAAAGTGCTGGCGGTTTACATGGCAAAAATCATGCTTGATTATCGATCTAGGGTAACCCAAGACAGTTTCACCTGACTGAATTCAGACTAAGGCTTGTGTAGACACATCTTAAACGTATAACTGTGCTCAATGTAAAGAAATCTTTAAAGGACGCTGAACTCTCCCATCCATGGGTGGCTTAGTACATCATAGGGCCTACTCCTCGCTCGTGTCTGATGGGGACGACACAAGCAGGCTGAAACCTATAAATAAGGAAATACTTCTGGTAGAGATGACATGCTCAGGGGTGATTACACTATCACTATGTGCTTCTGAAACTCTAACGAACCCATAAGAAGTGGAAGAAAAGTACTTAACCGCAGACAAATATTTTTCCATTCAATACGTGGGCAAGGTCGACTGGTTTCACATAAACAAAGACCCTCAGAAGTCTGGAGCTTTCTTCAGCCTTTCTATAGTTACTGCTTTTTTCCACCCCATCTCAGGATGACTGCCTTTGAGCCGAGTCTGATTTAGAAACTACTCCCAACAGTGTATAGGTGGGTGATGCATGAAACCCACATACTAACTATTATATATAAATATATATATTATATAATATATATATTTATTTTAATACACTTTAACAGCTGATATTACCCTTCCGGTGCTTTTGATGGTTACGCATACTGTGCTCCCTCTCAAACACAGGTTATCCTTATTAAGAGATGCTTTCTCATAATTTCCCACCAGGCCATTTAGTTTGGTTACCTAACTTACCAAGATTTTATTTTCCTAATGCTCTTCACAACACTTGCTCTTGCAATGACCTAAGTAGACAACACCACCGTCCAATCATGTAGAGTTATCCCGGGAGCCTGGTCCTGAAGAGAGGCCAACCCCCATCTTAAACCATCAGTGACACAGAGATCAGCCAAAGCTGAAGCCTGTCACTGCATCGCAGCTATTGACACTGGCGGCTTTGAGGCACTCATATCTACCCAAACAACCAACAATTATCTACAGATATAGGGAAATTTGTTGGGGGCTGATAAGGCCCCTGGTAAAGAGTATAATAGGTAGGATTTCTTCACCTGGTTTTCGAGTCTACATAGCTAGATGCCACACCACCACAGCTGCTGCCCTTCCCCAATAAACCTCTGCTACAAATAAGGTTCAGGTCGAGGCCGGCGGAGCTCAACCGATTTGTTGCAATTGAACTAGATTTACTACACAGGCACTGGAAGCTCTACATCTGCAGCATTAGTTTTTCTGCACCGCCACAACTGCTAGGGGCATGCCTCTGACTAAGCTCCACCACAGGTGAGACTGAACTTTTTCAACTGCTATTGGGAAATTTGAGCAGCTTCCCTGCATCTGCTGTGGGGTGCCCACCTGCCCAGATAACGTGTGTAAGATAGCATTCTGTTAATCATCACCTTTTCACTGGGAGAGAGTGTATTTCCATTTTTACTAACAACTTAATACATTGCACTCCCTGACGAAACCTACTCTTAATTCTGTAAGGTACTAAAAACAAGTGGTGTGTCCAAGATGGCGGACGGATGCGACGTGACTCTCGGTCTCTGGGTGCCGCTGTCACCTTAGCACCGCATCGCTGCCCTCCAACCCTTCACTGATGGTCCCCTTCGGGCTCTGTGCCTTGTAGACAGATGTGGGTGTACACCGAGACAGTAACAACGATCTATAGCTTCCGATACAACTCTAGACGTTGTGTGTGCCAGCGGCTGCCGGCAAGTGGGGAAGTATGTATTGTAGTGTGGCTCACTGGTTAGAGGCAGCAGGCCTGAGAGCAGAAGTCAGCCCGGGACCAGGGTTCAATTCCCGACGCGGCAGGGTCGTGGACCTTGGTCAGCGGACTTGATAATTCTCACTTCGGTGCTTACTCTAATCAGGGGTTCCACTCGGCAACTCTGGGCATTAGCTTGCCTAATCTCCACAACAGCCCCACCAATTCCGGGGATGCCTGGCTCCACCTTGGGGACTCCCAGCAAGGGACCATCCCACAGGGTAAGCCAGGACGGGTTCCCCAGAGTTATACAGCGCCGGGACGCCCTGTTGCTGGGGCAGCTGTGCGCTTTACAAGTATACTACATTTACATTTACATTTAAGCAGTGAAGACGCTGGGGGGAGACGAGGCTCCACCCGGCCAACAACAGAACCCTGAAGTGGTGGGCCGGAGCGCAGGAAGAACCCGTGCCAGAGGCCTTTGCCTCCTGAGATCCGGAGAGTGCATGAAGCAGAAGGCGACGGAAGGCTGGCTGTTCCCGGAGGGCAGCCAAGCAGACCAGAGCTGTTGCAGCCCCCAGGACACAGATGCTCCTATGTGAAAAGTGGACACATGGTGGTAGGCCCCAGCGGAGATCGGTGACCATGGGGCCTACTGTGCACCTGAAGGGTAGGAGGGAGGGCGCTGAACAGGGGGAGAGGGTGACTGGGGGTCCCCCCCTCCTGCGACAAGTAGATGTTGTGTTCTTATTCTTTATTAGTATTCTGGTAATGTTAACTATGTTCAGAATTTCTACATGTCATTTAGAATGTAATGTTTCAAGTGTGGACAGTTACTGCTTGCTACTAAGAGATGTGGTCATACTGCAAGCAGCTCCTCAATATCATTAAAGGATTTCTATTTAATTCTGCATCCAGTGTCCTTTACAACACTGGCGACGAGTTATTGAGGAGTTTTAAACCTACGTGCGGCAAATATTTTTCTTCTTCTTCTACAATTGAGAATCTTTATTGGATTAGAGTTTCAATTTTATCTACATGACGACGCTGAAGCAAAATACTCAGGAGTGAGTAAGCGGTAGCGGACTGCACTAAAGTGAGTAGAGCCAATTTGCTTACCTTGCTGATTTTGGCGTATTTTACCTTAGTGCTACGGAGGGGAAACTTATTGCCTCAACTGCCGCTGCTCGTACGCTCCTGCTCAAGCTTGAATTGCATCGCAACTTGCACTCTGGAATCCTCAGCGTCTCAAGTTCCTGGAAGCCTGGAACTTGTGACGTTTCTTCTCCTGGAATCTTCGTGAAGCCTTGTTTCGCATTTCGACGCAGGTCACGTTTGTGACCCCACGCAGTGGCCATTTTTAGGTTTCGCCTGGGGCACGGAGCTTTAGCTCCGCCCCCAGAGAAATCTTTAGTTTTCAGTATGGGGGACTTGACTACGCCCTCTGTTCCATTGGCTAGCTCCATAAATGGAGGCTAGCCATTGGAACAGAGATCTGTCCGTCATTCACGGACCAGATTCGTGGGCGTTCCTGCATTTTTTTCGCTCTCCACCCTTTTCGCATCGTCATCGGGCGGTGGGCGGAGTTTTTTTTTTTTTTTTTGGGGTGTTTGTTTTCGTCATGCCGACCACGGCCGCCGGAAGAAGTCCAGGTGAGTGCCCGTTCCTGCCCCCCCTCCCGCTGTCCGTGTGCCGTTCCCGCCCCCCCGCTTTCCGTGTGCCGCACCCCCCCTTCCCTCTCGCTGTTCGTGTGCCCGCCCGCCCCCTGTCCGTGTGTGTCCATGCAGGCGGCTCCGGTCCCAGCGTCCATGATGATGATCATGAAATGATTGGACCCCTTTCGAGAGCTGTCCAGGGTTCTCCCTGCGCTCACTGACAATGGGGCATCGGTCTGCTGCCATTGCTACTGTGCTGCACTGTCCAATGAATGTGCAGAAAAAAAACGAGGGGGCGGGGGCATCTGAAAGGGGTCCGTGGGTGTGAAGAGGGGGGGTCCTGAATAAATGTGCCGGTGCAGCGCTAGGAGTGGCCCCAAACTGGACCTTACTACAGACCTCGCTGCCCCGAGGTCTCCATTCGATGCTTGAACGCGGCACTTGTGTTTGCTTTGAAGAGTGGGGCGCATGACCCCCTCGGACCCATGTCCACCTCTGCGCCTCGGGTTGTTTCAGAGCATTTCCCAGAGCGTTCAATGCTTGTTGAAGCAGTCACTTAGATTTGTCCTCGCCTAAAATCGTGTTCATTTTGTTTTCTGTGTATTTATTTCGCATTGGGTTTTTTTCTCAATGAAAATTGCCTTTTTGAACGTTTTTCCAATCTGCATTCATTTCTATCTCCACCCGCTGCTACGTTCTGAATGTTTCAGTTTGAGGTTATAGCGTCAAATGATCCAAAGTTAAAACGAGGCAAACAACGCGAGAGAGTGCTCGAGGGAGATCTAACACCCGCATCACCCCGGGGTTTGTAAAATGCAGACCATGCTATTACGTTTTTCATAATGGGTTAGTTTAAGCTAGCCAGAACTATAATCCCCAGAATGCACTAGTGTGTCTCGTAAAATTAGTTGTACAGCGCTCTGGAATGACTTCAATCCGCTCGTTTCACGCAGCTCGTTTATGGCGCGAGTTCGGGGACATTGGGGTATTCAGGATGGATTTTAGCTCTGATTCTTGCAGACCCTGCACTGGTGAAGCGTCACTTCCGGTGTAGGGAGCAGGCCCGGGCCGGACCCGGACTGACCCACACCTTCATTGAAGGAGGCCTGTCCGGGGTGAATGAAGTGAGTCCTCGCTCACCACAGACTGACTGCGGGGAGGTGGTTTGTGGACACCTTTCATGTACATAAACATTAAAAGATTCCTGGCCCGTGGCGTGCACGAGACCAGCATCCACCCGATGGATTTGTATTGATAAATAATTAATAAATGACTGTCTCGCTCTTTAAATAGTAAAAGCCTGCACAGTGTGTGCCTGCTGCTGGGGTTGCGACAGTCACGGTGGGAATTTAAAACGCCTGCTTTGAAAAAGCTTGTTTAACACTTGTGCGGTCTGTGCTGAGCGGGTTTGGTCAGAGGGGGCCCCGTGTCCGGTCAGAGGGGGCCCCGTGTCCGGTCAGAGGGGGCCCCGTGTCCTCAAGGGGTAGATTTTGTTTGGAAATGGATGGAGCCGGTTCATGCAAACACAGCACAAACACACGAGTGTCTCCATTTGACATGTTGAATCTATCCTTAGCCCTGCTCTGGGACTGAGCAGAAAGGCAGCCTTCGAGTGTCACCACAGACCCCTGGGGCAGAGCTGCAAGGGGGGTGTTTGGGGTGGGGACCCCCTCCATATAAATGTGTTCTGGTGTGGTGTTAAGTTCAGGGGGACTCCCTGCACAGAGGCCGGCCTCTTTACAGCCACCACCCCTCATCCTCATCACACAAACCAGGCCAGACATGCCCAAAGGACTGAGGACCCGTATGTGGTGAAGAGAAACTAACAAGTGTGTGTGTGTCTGAAACTGAGATCTGTTTTGAATTTGGGAAGTGCTTCTCCTAGAGACAGCAGCATAGTGTGGGCTGTGTGGGCTGTGTGGGCTGTGAGAGCTGTGTGGGCTGTGAGAGCTGTGTGGGCTGTGAGAGCTGTGAGGGCTGTGAGGGCTGTGAGGGCTGTGAGGGCTGTGAGGGCTGTGTGGGCTTTGTGGGCTGTGAGGGCTGTGAGGGCTGTGTGGGCTGTGTGAGCACTGTGTGGGCTGAGCGAGCTGTGTGGGCTGAGAGAGCTGTTGGCAATGTAAATAACAATGCCATTTATTTATAAGTTAAAAAAAAAAAGAAATGTCATGAGCAATGCCAATAGCTCTAACTTTTCCAAAGGCGAAACCATTGCATTGTAAATGCTTGTTAATTAATCTGCATCAGAGATGGTGTTTTCAGCATTTTGAAAAGCTGAATCGGAGATCGTATTCCGGAGCAGATGTTTCCTGTGATTATTCTACAATTATTTTTTAAACAGCATTTCCATGGTATTTATCTACATTTCCACGGCATTTTACTTCATTTCTAAGTTACACTGTTATTGCTCATCGGGGGTGAAAATAATATTTTTACTTTCAGATTTTTTTTTCTTCAATTGCTCCGTGTATGGAGTACAGAGAACTAGTCCTTTGGGTGAAGTGCGGAGACGGTAACGTCTACACACTATGAGCCATCAAAGCTATAATATTAACCTTCCCCAACCGTTTGGGATTTCTGGTGTTGAGCCAAATTTAAAGTGGTTGGAATAGAAGGCTTACTTCAATAATTACAATGAAGCTTTGGATGAGGATGGCAAAATGTCTGCGGCTCAGAAGAAAAGACAACTGTTGCATTCTTTGGGCCCAATTGTTTTAAAAGCATATATTGATATGACTAAACCTTGTTTTCCAGGTGATCTAAATGCATATGCTTTAGCCCTTCTTCATTTGGACACTTACTTTACACCAAAGGTGTGTGTTGGCATAACAAGATATAAGTTTTTCTCAAGGAAACATAATAGGACTGAGACAGTTGATCAATATGTATCTGATTTGAAAAGATCAGCACTTGATTGTAAGTTCGGTGTTATACAGGACGACTTGATAAGAGATCAAGTAGTCATGCATACTAGCAACCCTGTGATACAAGACAGACTATGGGAAAATGGCGATGGCCCTTTGGATGATGTTCTCGCCATTGTTCGTAAGGTGGAAATTTCTGGTAGATGTGCAAATGTTCTCAAACAGGATCACAATGCGAGTGATGTTGTTATCCATTCCAAAAGAAAGAAAGAAAGTTTTTCCTTATGGTAAAGGTAAACCAGAGCCTAAATTTCAACCTAAATGTTATAGAAGTGGGAGTTTAGAACATTTAGCGCATAGTAAAAATTGCCCTGCCATCAAGTCCAAATGTACCAATTGTGGCATCAGAGGGCATTTTGCTAAGGTTTGTAATAGAAGAAGAGCTAATGTAAAGTTTGTATCTAATATGGAGGAAACTGGAAATGATTACCGTACAAATGATAAGACAGGGGAAGCATCTGGGGATGTTGATGTTTTTGTAGTGAACGTACAAGATAACTTAGTACTAAATATTTGTGATGAATCTTGTAGGAACAAACCTGTGGGCCTAATAGAAATAGGCGGTGTGGAAACAGAAATTTACGCTGACTCAGGATCTCCTTAAACTATTATCAATAGTGAACTTTGGAATTCATCTTTTGTGGAAAAAGTAGGGAGCCAATTATTAGACCCTGATATACATCCTGAAGGATATGGCGGTGAACCCATAGATCTTCTTGGCTTCCGTTGGTTCATTTTTAAGTTTAAGGGGAGAGAGTGCAGAGGGAAATTATACATTGCAAAAGCTGGTCCAGCTGTTTTAGGATGGTTTGATCAGAAACAGTTGCAGATCATCCTTGATCACAACAGTAAAGAACCGGTCCTTGTAGTTGATAAAGGCGGTACTGTGGGCACTCAAATTTTAGCTCAATTTCCTAAAGAGTTTAGTGAAGTCTTGAGGAATCTTAAGGGGTTTGAGCATGAAATTATCCTCAAACAAGATGCTTCTCCCACTGAGTCCTGGGGGAAGGGGTGGGATAAGGGTAACACTGGCTACTGCTTCACGATACTGTTCTGCATGCCCTCGATTGTACAATGAACTGCTATCACTTTACATGCCAATTTGCACACTGCACTGTATTTTCTGTCTCATCGAACAAAGTTAATAAAAAAGATTTTTTCTAAAAACCAAGATGCTTCTCCCAAGGTGCATAAATCCCGTAATTTTCCCATACTGGTGAGGGAAGAGGAGTCAAAGGAATTAGATAAACTTGTTTCTGCTAACATTGTCGAGCCTATCGATTTTCCTGGGGTCTTTTCTATCTTCTTTTTTTTCCACTTCCCTGCACCGTCAATTTAGGCTTCTACACCAACATCCTCCTAGGACTCCCCGCCTTGCGCCTGTCTATAGGATCCTCCGGAGTAGGGTGCAATTGCGCTATATAGGTCCCCATCCCATAACCCATGATCTGCATATTGTTTACTTTTTCAACTTTTTTTATTGAACTTTTTGCATATTACAATAAACATGTAGTTTGGCACGTTCCAGCATCCAGTGTCGGCAGTACACATTGCGACAACAGCATAACTCGGCAACACGATGAGCAATAAATGAAGTGGCTATGTGGGCATAAACAAGGCGCTACAAGCATATACAGTACAGTACAGTATCACAGGGTGTGGGCATATGCATAGAGTTTTGTGGCTGCTACATGCGGCCTCTCAGGATGGTGCACATTGAGAGTTCTCATTAGAGGAGCTTATATGTTCGTCAGGGTCATCCAGTCGGCTGTTATATGCCACCAGAGGGGCCCAAATGTCATGCGGGCAGCTCGTGAGGGGCATGAGGTTCTAATACTCAGTCAAGTGTGATTGGCAGTGTGCTGCATCAGCAAGCCATGTCTTAGCCAATGGTGCTGGTTTGGGACCCCAATGTATCACCACCCTACGCTTTGCCAACAGCAGCAACATCGCCACTATTTGGCGACTGGCATCAGGGATTGCTTTAACATAGCCGAATAAGCATATTAGAGGGTCTGGCGTAATCCGGTCAAGGGTGATGGCACTAGTGATCTCACACACAGCTTGCCAGAAGTCAGACACTTTTGGACATGTGCAGGCCAAGTGTATGAACGTGGCATCTGGCGCGGAGCATCTCACACAGTTTGCGTCAGTGCAGAGGGCCGATGGGGTGCGGTAAGATCTGTGTACAAACTTAATATCTTAACTTGTATCTGTTTCAGTTTATAGTTGAGGGAAAGTCTTTTGGTCTGTTTGCAGCAGTATTGCCACTGGTCCTCAGTCAGTCCAGTGGCCAGGTCTGCTGCCCAGGCACCACAGGCAACTTCGGTGTTAGTCGGGGAAGCTGCTAGGGTGAGCAAGTAGAGCCTAGTGATGAGTTTGCGGGCAATGTGGTTGTGTGAGTATAGATCTGTGCATTGTTAGTCTTAATGTTCAGGGCTTAAATAGCCCAGTGAAGCATACATCGGTGTTGTCTCTACAGTAGCAGTTTGGCAGGGATATATGACTGTTGCAGGAGACCCACTTACTTGCCAAGGATACCCCCCGTATGCAATTGTGCTGGTTCCCCCGACAGTACTGGTGCCCCGACCCTGTGAAGAAGAACGGGATAGCTATTCTTCTCGCCCAGAAGTTCCATTGTAAGCTTATATACCCACGATAATGGAAGTAAAAGGGAGGGTACTAGTGGCTTGACTACAATGGGGGTGCTTTCACCTTCACCCTGACTAATATATACGCACCTAACGAGCGATAGGAACCCTTTATTCTCAATGCGCTGGTGACTGCCCCTGATAAGGCCATTTTCATCTAGTGATGAACCTCGAACTGGACTTGTCTAGTCTAGTCAACACTCCTCTCAAACGGGGGCCTTATCAGCTTGCGGCTTTCAGTGGTTAGCAGATGGTGCGCTCTGCGATATTTGTAGGCTTCTCCACCCCGCGAGGGATTACACTTTTTACTCCATGCCCGTATTGACCACTTTCTCACCTCGCTGGCCGTCACAGCCTCTCAGAGAGTCAAGCATGGAACCCCAATCGCTGTCGGATCACGCCCTGATTGTGTTAACTTTACGACTGAACATTCTCCAGCCCCGTTCATCACAATGGCGACTGCGAGATGCCATGCTTCAATTCCCTTCCGCGGTGGCAGCGATACGCACTGCACTAGGGGACGTCCTCTGCAATAATGAGCTCGAAAGGGCCCGCCTCCCTTCGGTGTGGGAAGCACTGAAACTCGTGCTTCGAGGTGAACTGATCGCTATTGCAGCGGCTGAGAACCGGCTGCATCAGGAAAAGAGCCAACAGCATGCGCACACAGTCTCCGAGTTGGAGGCCATCCACAAAACACACGGGCCCCAATAGTTTGACTGGAACTAGAGAAGCAGAGACTTTTGGTAAAGCGACTTGATCTTGATGGGGCGGAGTATGCCCTTTTGCAACTCAAACATACATTTTACCTAAGCAGTGATCGCTGCGGACGCATGCTGGCACAAAGATTGCGTGGCAAAGCTCTCTCCGGCTCCGTTCAAACCCCTAAAGGGAAGGAAGTCCACGCAGGCTCAAAAATGGCTTAGGCTTTTAAGGATTTCTATAGTGCCTTGTGCGCCAGTCTGGATGGCTCTGATAGGGACACTGTGACCTATCTCCAAGGGGTCCCCCCCAACATGTATGCCATCAGAGCTCTCAAGCCCAGCTGGACCAACCTATTCGAGTGGAGGAGGTTGTAGCGGCTATTGCCCGCCTCAAATCTTCTAAGGCCGCAGGACCGGACGGCTACTCCCCCTAATGCACAAGTTACTACTTGTGTAACAATAGATCTGCAAGAGACATTAGTTAGTGATAGATTCCTTACCTTAGAATATCCCAGGCGTCAGACTGGATCTGGAAAGTTTTGCTTAGCAGTACCTCTGCGCATCAGTGGGTGGCGTTCTGCGGCTCCGTGTCCATCACTGGCGTTGTAAGCGTCGAGATGACGTCACGGAGACTACTTAGGCCTCACCCATGCGCCCTGACATCAGTTCTGTACACGACTTTCCGCACCAGGAACGCAGAGCCACGCAAGATACTGACCATTGGTGCATAAAACTAGGGCCCTGAAAGGGATGACATTAACCCTAGTAATCAGTTCGCAGAACATGGAGGATGGGTGGGGCAGTAAGGAATCAATCACTAACTAATGTCTCTTACAGATATATCGTTACACAAGTAGTAACTTGTGCATCTGAAAGAGACACTTTAGTGATAGATTCCTTATCTTAGAATAGATACCCCAGCAATACCAACCCCGGTGGTGGATCTGCAAACAAGATTACACCATATAGTCACGGAGCACAGAACGGCCAAAGAAGCCGTCTCTCCGGACCGGACTGTCAAGGCAGTAGTGCTTGGTAAACGTGTGCAGCGAGGCCCCCGTAGCTGCCTGACAAATATCCTGCAAGGGAACGCCGTATCCCAAGGCTGTAGTGGCTGCCGTTGCCCTGGTCGAAGGGGCACGCAGCTCCAGAGGAGGCTCTTTCTTAGCCAAGGAGTAACATGCTAGTCCATCCTATCTAAGCGATTTGATCACCGGATATGAGCCTAGGAGGTCCCTGAGATCCACGGGTAAAGGGCTACTGGTGATCCCTAAGGTAAAGAAGGCCAGGATGGGAGGACGCTCTTTCCGGGTCCGGGGCGCTCAGAATTGGAATAAGCTCCTACAAAAGCTTAGGATGGAAAGTTCTGAGATCAAGTTCAGAAGGATGCTAAAAACCTACTTATTCTCTGGTAGCATGTAATGATCTATGTTGAGACGTTCTGCGCCTCCCCTCACCCAGCGCGGGGCCCGCCGAGATGGCATAACCATGCGCTCTATAAATGTCTTTATTATTATTATTATTATTATGCTTTGATGCACAGAACGATCCACCGGGAGATGGTCGGCTTGCGCACGGCCCGACTTTTTTTGGCGCTCACGCATCCAACAAAGAGCTGGTCATCCACCCGGAACTGATGTGTACGCTGCAGATAGAAAGCGAGCGCCCGTTTTGGGTCCAGACGGTGGAGCCTCACCTAGAGAGATGCGGAGGCGGAAAGAAGGTGGGCAAAGTGATGGTCTGCCCAATGTGGACGGGCGTGACAACATTTGGCACGCAAGAAGGACGGGTCCTCAAAACCACCTTGTCCGGAGGAAAGGAGGTTTAGAAGAGAGCCTGGAGCTCACTCACCCTTCTGGCAAAGGTGATAGCTACCAGGAAAGCCGTCTTGAGAGTGAGAAGACGTAAGGGACAGTTATGAAGGGGCTCAAAGGGAGCGCACATCAGAAAGGTCAAGACAAGTGGAAAAAGGAGGCAAGATGGCAGTTTGTCAGTAACTGCAGTGCATACACAGGATCAGAGCTCTTGACCATGATCAGAAGATACCGAACTTGTCTTGTCTAAACCCATGCCTTAAACCTTACCAGCGTTGAACCCGCCCTTGACGATAATGTGATGCTGAAGGAGTATCAAAGAACGCATAATCTACGCTATAAACACTTATTACCTCTCTACACCGTGATCGGCTGGGCTGTTCTTAAATATTTCTTAAATCCTCCAACCCGCTCTCATAACGAGTTTGACGAGGCTGATCTTTCCACCTACATTGTAAACTCTCCCGAAGGAATCCCAAGCACAGGAATGGCCCCAAAAGTCGTTGCAGCTTCACTGTCCGCCGCAGCTCGAGCAAGAGCTGCCAGATCAGCGCTGCGGGAGAACGCGGAGCGGCAGGCCCAGAGTGATGCCAGGGATACACGGACGTTGCCAGCGACTGACTGACTGACTGACTGACTGATGGTATTTCTAAAGCACACTAATGCCGAGGCGTCTTGGGGCCAAGTAAGACGGGGAAAGCACCTATGGAGTCGCTGAGGCGCTGCGACGGCTCGAAAGAAGGACGGCAAGAAGGATGTGGCCGGCTCGAACGTGATCGATATGTGGCGGAGGGCCCTGGGAGTGCTTCCAGAGCCCGGGAAGAAGCGCCTGACCGCATCCTTCAGCAATGCAGCTGAGACGGCCGCGGCTCCTGGAGAAACCACATTGAAGGATGGCGTCGAAAGCACCGAGGAGGCGAGTGCACAGCGCGATCCCGCAAAAGGTCAAGTAACTTCCAAAGCAAATCAGGACTCATCCTCATCTGTACAACCGGCGCAATCCGCCAGAAAAGTAAGCACTCTGGGGGCTGAGACCAAGAATGGGAGCGGGAATGCCACTAATACCAGCCTAACTACTGAAGCTACTGAAGCCATTGATGTATTAGCTGAAGGTAATATCTCCAGTCTCGCTAGCTTAACCTTGAGTGGCGTTCAGGTGCAAGAAGTACATGAACCACAGAAAACCATATCAGACTCTCAGGCATCTCAAACTAAAACCATAGGTCTAAATGGAGAACAGAAACCGACTAGCGTAATTAATTAGCAGGGTAGGACAATACCAATTGTAACTTAGATGGAGAAAAAAACCTGAGCGACTTCTTCTCCTTCTCCGACGAGGCAGAGATTTAAGGAGAGTGACGGATGACTCCATGTCATACCTGACGGACGAGAGCGGCAGCAGTGGGGATAGAGCAGAGATCAGCACCTTTAAATCTAAACCAACGTTGAAACGCAAAAAGAAGCGACATGGTGGAAGGGAACTAGCCTGGGACTACACTCCCACCGATCAACTTACTCTCCCTTCTTGCGTTGCGAAATCAACACAGCAACCTGTTCACCTTGCTCACCTTCCTGTCGGAGGCCCTCTACCAGCAACATCAGACACCGTGCTACAAGCCATAGCGGCCCACCGCGAAGAAACTGTACAAGATGGGCGCAAAGCGCAAGCAGCATTGCGCAAGGTACAAGGGGTTGTACGCAAACTAACAAAGACTTGTAGCTCTTTTGGTGACAGAATGACAGAGATTGAATCCAGGGTGCTCTCTAAGGAAGCTGAACTCGCCACGAATCAGGAACAAATTGATTCCCATGAATCCGAGCTGGCGGACGTTAGGTGGAAACTTGAAGACTTCGAAAAACGCCAACGAAGGAACAATCTTCGCCTGTTGGGGGTTCCTGAAGCGGCAGAGGGGGATGATATCTGCTCTTTTGTGGTTAATCTATTTAAGGACTATGCCTGAACTATCAAATTGGGATTGGGATGCTGAAATACAACGAGTACACCGTATGCCTTTTAAACTCCCAACAAAACCTGGGACCTACCCCCGAGCCATTGTGGCGTACTTTAGTAATTTTCTGCTCCGACAGGCTATCTTCGAAAAGGCTAGGCCTGAATCCAAGCGTACTAGCAAAGGTGTTTCCTATTTTGTCCAAATCCAGGCATAAAAACAGGAGGTAACAGTGCTATAACTATTTTTATACTAACCCAAGGAAGTACATTAACAGAAATTGTGGTATATCAGGAAATAAATCAAATATTGTTAGTACAGATATTTAGAGAAATAAGAAACAAGCCCGTATGGGGAGATTAACCATATGTACTTGGAATGTTGCTTGGCTTCATGATAGAGATAAGCGCTCGCGATTGAATGCGATAATTTATCAAAACCCCACAGATATAGTATGTCTCCAAGAGACTCACCTGCCTTGGGACAAGAGGGATTTATTAAAAATCAGGGGGTATAACCTACTTTCTTGCACCACTCAAACATCTAATACGCGGGGGTAGCGATACTCGCTATAACGTTCTTAGGCCAAGCTATGCGTAAGATAGCAGATGCTCAGGGCAGATGGGTTCTCATCGAATTGGCTATGGGCTTAACTATCTGCTCTGTCTATGGATCAAAGCAAGATTATCCCACTATCTTTGCGAAACTGGAACTTGAGCTCGCTTCGTGGCCAGGCCCACTAGTCTTCTGCGGCGATTTGAACATCTCGCTTGGACCCGCATTTAACAATCAGAGGCTGCAAAAACATCTGGGCCGCAAAGCGCGAGTATTCAATGCAATTAGCCGGCTCCGAGATAGCTTCGACCTGATTGATATATGGGATGCAAAAAATCTGTCAGATCTGGGGTTTACATACTTCTCATACCCCCACAACAAGTATGTTAGAATTGATTATATATTTACCACAAGGGATTTCTCCAATCAAGCTACAATTATTAAACATCCCAAAATAATCTCTGACCACAATGCATTAACTCTTACAACCAACTTAACAACCTTTAGCAGACAATGTAGGAGCTGGACCTTTGACAGGAAGCTGCTGGCTAATAAGGAGTACATTAAATACATTACCAACTGGGCTCCAAGATTTTTTTTATATAAACCGCTTTAGTGCCCCAAGGTGTGTGGTCTGGGATTGCTTTAAAGCAGCCCTTAGGGGGGAAACGGTTAGTTATGTAGCTAGAACCAAAAAGCAACGCAATAGGGAGTATAATCAGAATATACTCGAGCTAGCTAGGGCAGAGGGAGAACACACTGCAATAATAGCTCGATGTGAAGCACACTATGTATCGTATGCTGCTATTAAAAACAGACTTAAACTCTGGGTTGACCCAGAAAGCCGCAGAAGTGTATAAATCGCACCAGAGAAACGTATATGAGAACGGGGAAAAAATAGGCAAACAGCTTGCATTGCGCACTCACCAGAAAACCTCCTATTTCAGCTATACAATCAGGAGGACACACATATACACAAACAACTGACATAATTAATGCATTCCAACGCTACTATCAGAAACTCTATCAGAAGGATAGCATGGCTAACAGGGACGAATCTGACATATTCCTAAGGGACTTCCTAAGTGACCCACATATGAGCAGGAGCTTAGATGCCACAACCCGGGAGGACCTCGAGAAAGAAATCACTCTTACAGAATTACAAATAGCCCTCTCCTCTCTTGCCTAAGGGAAGGCCGCTGGCCCGGACAAAATCCCCCTTGAGTTATATAAAGCTTTGAGTAAATGTATAGGGCCTCTCCTACTCAATCTATTTCTGGGTATACAATGGGGCGGGACTCCTCCGGAGTCTTGGAAGGAAACAAATATAATCATTTTTCCAAAAAAGGGAAAAGCCACTGACCAATTGTCATCATATCGCCCAATCTCATTAATAAACTCCGATTCAAAATTATATGCTAAAATCATGGCTAATCAGCTCGGGAGGGTTGTCGAACATCTGGTCTCCCCGTGGCAGCATTGATTCATCCCTGGCAAAGGCACGACCGACCATACTCGTAGGGCTATTTCTCTTTTTGACATCATGTCCCGGACGGGAGGCCAGATGTCGATGATCCTCCTGGACGCCGAGAAGGCCTTCGACCGTGTGTCGTGGGATTTCCTTTGGGCAATATTGTCGCACAACTTTGGCCCCAATTTTGTAAAATCAATTAGGGCAATGTATCAGGATCCTAAAGCTAAACTGCAGATAATGGGCTCCGAATCAAGAATGATTTAAATCTCAAGAGGTACAAGGCAAGGGTGCCCCTGCTCCCCGATATTATTCGCGCTATACATTAATACCTTGATTTTGAAACTTTTAGAAAATTAAGCCCGTGGCGATTGGCCAATATGAAACTAAAATATTGGCCTATGCCGATGACATTGCCATGTTAACACCCAATCCAGCTGGGGCTATTATTGAAATAGAGGCTATCACACAAACATATGGGCGCTACTCGGGATATTCTTTCAATAAAGATAAAACAATCATGCTCTGTACTGACAATATCGAATTTACAGACCCCAGAAAAGCCGAAAAAGCTACATATCTAGGTGTATGCATAAGTCCAGATGTTAAATCTATCCCCAAATTTAACTATGAGCCATTAACGAATACTATTAGAAGGGACCTAGAACGAGTCAATAGCCTGCATCTGTCAATTATCGGTAGGGGAAACTTCTTGAAAATTAATATACTCCCCAGGGCATTATATCTATTCCGAGCAATCCCCCTGAACTTTGAAGATAACATTTGAAATCTCTTGAATCTCAAATGTCTAAATTTGTGTGGCAGCACGGTAAAATCAGGAGATCTTTAAAATGTCTCTCTCTGCCACAGCACAGATTTGGATTAGCAATCCCCAACATGTTATTCTACTTCTGGGCTGCATTTCTTCAACAAATGGCCCCACTTCCTAGCACCACCCCATCTACCTCTAATACAGAAGACATAGCAATACCATCTATTTATGAGTTGTCAATAGGGACGAAAGCTAGAGGCCTTTTTCAAAACAACTAGAACCGAGCTATTTAAAAAAAATTAAATTTAAGGTCATCTCTAATGCCTGGTAAATCTGGTCAAGAATGGCTAAAACACATGCAGATCCCTAAAATAAACCGCTACACTCCCCTGTGACATTCTGCCATGCTCCCTACACTAGCCAACGATGATATTGCCAAGAAATGGAAAAACCTAGGAATTATTACAGTTGGTGATTTCTTGTGCGAGGATATATATACCACCTTTATGGACCTACAGAGAAAATTTTACTTATCTAATGGCGATTGTTTCAAGTTTATTCAGGTCAATACTATCCTAAAACTTAAAGCACCCAACATTAATTTAGAAAGAATTCAAATTATAGAAACCATTACCAAAAGTGCTACTAGAATCGGTCCAATATACGGGCTTCTTTTAGAAAAATTGCAGGATGACATGGAACAAACTGAAACAGCTTGGGCTGGCAAGCTAGCTAACCCAAATGTAGATATCGATATGAGCTTATCTTTATCATCACGCCTGCACATGTCGTCTAGCTTAAAATCCCAGACATACAAAACTATCTGTAATTTGTATTTTACTCCGGTGAAATTGTATGCCTGGGGAAAAAGGATAAATGATGAATGTCCCAGATGCACCTCAGGTCCAGCGACGCTTATACACATGTTTTGTGAATGTGACAAACTAACGCTGATCAAAACAATGATGCTTGAATTTTGGGAGGAGGTGTTTGGACACAAAGTAGCTGATTCCCCCACCCTTTACATGCTTGGGTATGATAGCACACTTGAACTCAATGTGGAGGAAGAAACAATGTTATTTATTGATACCGCGGTGTACAGAATAATACTCACAGCCCGCTGGAAAGACTCAGACCCGCCAAGCTTCCAAATGTGGTTGGCTCGCTTTCTGGGGGTATTCAATCAAGAAAGTGCTATCTATGCTACCAGGGGAAAACAATCTAGTAGGCGGGGAAATAAGATCTGGTCACGCATAACTACATGGAGTATAGGGTTTAGGTCTCTGTCACCTTAGATGGATGTATTCTTTGGTGTATTTATGTATTGTTATATATTCTATTTATAAAATTAGATGCATAATTGTAACTTATTTATTTAGTATGAATTTATTAACCCCTGAAATCTCTCTTAAAAATACCTGTTTTTGTGTATATATATGTACTTCTTTTGCTATTGTACAATCATGTATCCTCTATTTCTGAATGACGTCTGTATTATCTGGATTTGATAATTAAAAAAAAAAAGAAAAAAAAAGAAAGGTCAAGACAAGATTCAAGTCCCACTGAGGCATTATGAAAGGCACGGGTGGAAACGTATGCGTAATGCCTCTGAGGAAACGGTTAACAACTGGGGACTTAAAAAGAGAAGGCTGATCTGGAAGCTGTAGAAAGGCAAAGATGGCAGAAAGATAACCTTTGAGAGTGCCCAGAGCATAGCCCTGCTGGGCCAAAGATAGAAGAAACAGAAGGACCTCAGAAAGAGGGGCAGAAAGGGGATCCACAGCCTTTGCTGTGCACCATGCTACAAATCTGTTCCACCTGCAGGCGTATACCGTTTTAGTGGAGGGACGCTTGGCTGCCAAAATAACATCACAGACTTTGGGAGGAAGGTCAAAAGATGTCAACTGTCAACGCTCAATATCCACGCATGGAGGTGGAGGCTGGACAGGTTCCGGTGGAGGACTGTCCCCTGCTGCTGCGACAGAAGATCCTCAAGAAGAGGCAGACGGATCGGGGGATCGACACCCATGCTGAGTAGCTCAGGATACCAGTATCTTCGTGCCCAATCCGGAGCCACAAGGATGACTTGGGCCCGGTCGTGCCTGATATTCTTCAGCACTCTGGGCAGAAGTGGTATAGGCGGAAAGGCGTACAACAGACCGCAAGTCCACTCGTGCGGAAAAGCGTCGGCGAGCGAGTGCCGCCTTGGAAATTCCAACGCGCAGAACTGATGACATTGCGCGTTCTCTTCGGTGGCGAATAGATCTAACCAAGGCTCTCCCCACTGCTGAAAGAGACCTTCAAGTTCAGACGCCGTTCGTGATCCATCAAGCACCGGCGGCTGAGTTCGTCCGCCCTGGCGTTCAGAGAACCTGCCAGGTGTTGAACCACCAAGGTAATGCCTCGATGTTCCAGCCACGTTCAGAGGCGAAGAGCATTCTGACATAGGGTCCAGGACCCCAACCCGCCCTGTTTGTTGCAATACCACATGGCGGTGGTGTTGTCCGTGAACACCTGCACCACACTTCCCCGGACAGAGGGAAGGAATGCCTTCAGTGCAAGCCAGATCACGCGCAGCTCCAAAAAGGTTGATATGGAGCAGGGACTCCGCCGGAGACCAGGGGCCTCTGATCTCTGCCTCTCCCAAGTGGCCACCCCATCCCAGAAGGGACGCATCCTTCACCACTGTGTGCTCCGGGTAGGGAAGGGAGAGGGATCTGCCATTCACCCAATCGCCATTCGTGAGCCACCACTGCAATTGTTGTGCAGTACCCTCCGAGATTTGGACGTGATCGGACAGGTTGACCTGATGCTGTGCCCATTGGAACTCCAGGTCCAACTGCAGAGCCCGCATATGCCATCTGGCATGTTGCACTAGCAGGAAGCAGGAGGCCATCAGGCCCAGCAGCCGGAGGGTCATCTTGACTGAAACCCGGGATAGAGGCTGAAAGATCGGAATCATAGCCTGAATATCCCGGACTCACTGCTCGGGAGGAAAAACCTGAAACAGCGTGGAATCCAGAACCGCCAAGATGGAGGGGACCTTCTGAGTGGGACTCCTTCAACAACCAGTCGTCGAGGGAGGGGAAGACCTGATACCCCTGACCTGCGCAGGTGAGCTGCGACCACCGCCATCATCTTTGTGAACACCCGAGGGGCACTGGTAAGGCCGAAGGGGAGCACAGCAAACTGAAAATGTAGGTGGGGGAGAGGCAACCCCTGGGTCAGAAGAGACGTAGAGGTCGCCAGCATCCACCCAATCCTTCTCGGAGTCACACTGCCGGGCAAGGGGGTCCTCGGATCCTTCCCAGTCCTCCTCCACCTCCGGCACAGGAGGGGCCGGTTTTGGCGTCAGGGCCGGTTTTGGAGCAGGGACAAACGGTGTCAGAAACTGCAGCGAGAACGGCACCGGCGGGGGCAGGACCGGCGCCGCCTCCCAATGCGGATCCCAGGTCGGAACAAAATGGTCCTGGAACCGGGGCAAGGGCGGAATAAACTGCGCCAATCCGGATCTGGACTTGCTGGTGCGGAAAAAAAGAACTAACGTCAGCGCTCATGGGTGGTGCGTGAGTAGTCTCCGTGACGTCATCTTGGCGCTTACAAAGCCAGTGACGGACGCAGGGCCGCAGGACACCACCTACTGACGCACAGGGGTACTGCTAAGAAAAACTTTCCGGATCCAGTCTGACGCCTGGGGATATTCTAAAGTAAGGAATCTATCACTAACGTGTCTCTTTCAGATTTTATAAAACCTTTCGTAAAGAGCTTGCCCCTCTGCTAACCTGGCTATTTATTTCTTTCATTGACTCTGGCTTCCTGACCGACTAGATGCTGGAGGCGTCCATCTCAGTGATTCTTAAGCTACAGAAAGCCCCTAAGGATTGCAGGCCAGTCAGGCTCATACCCCTTCTCAACACTGTTGCAAAACTCTTTGCAGGTATCTTAGCTGTGCGACTAAACCCCATCATGCTGGACCTGATCGACCCCGATCAATCAGTCTTCATCCCGGCGCAACAATGCGGAGACACAAAACGCCTCCTCCATCTCACCAATCCTTTCTTTCCATTGACGCGGAAAAGGCGTTTGATCGCATTCACTGGCCATACCTGCTTGCCACCTTCCGCCAGCTTGGATTCATGGATAGATTTATTGCGTGAACATGCTGCATCTATAGTGCCCCCAGGACCTCGGTTCGGTCAATGGGACTTCGTCCTCTGTGTTCCCTATAGCTCGGGGGACCTGACAGAGCTGCCCCCGCTACTTTATGTGCTCTACATGGAGCAGATGGTGCAGAGGGTCAGTAATAATCCACAGGTCTCAGGGATCCACCTCGGAGCGGACAAGCACACAATAAACCTCTATGCTGGTGATATCAATCCTGTCCTTGACTGACATGATGACCTCACTACCGCCCTTTCTCCAAAAATCTCCGATCCTGAAACTGTCACCCCGCAACAGGTTGCCGATCTGCAGACCCGGTTCCCCTTTCAATGGGCAGCGAAGACTATATGGTATGTAGGCATCTTGCTGGCTCCCACATTGGCAATGACACTTGCAGCTAACTATGGCTTCCTTCAGCTCACACCAATAAGATGCTTTCCACATGGAGTAGACAGGGGTAGTCATGGTCTGGGCGCATTGTAGCAGTTAAACTGACAGTACACCTGTGCATTCTTTTTATATTCCAGACCATACCATTGATCTCCGTCGCCTTTGGTGCAGCGCAACCTACAAATAGCTATCAACGGTTTATCTGGAATGACAAGAAGCCTCGCCTTCATCAACAACAACTTACTTGCCACAAAGCTGAGGGAGGCTTAGGGCTCCACCATATCCAGCGGTACTTTCAGGCCGCACAATTGCGCTTCATTGTAGAGTGGAACCGCCCGCTCTCCAAGAAGCACTGGTCCTTCATGGACCAGTCGATAGCTGGAGGCAACATCTGAAGAGAGGCCTGATTGCCTTGTAAACATAAAGCATGGGGGTTATGCTCCTCTCCGGTGACTGCCACAACCATGAAAATATAGGATACGGTCGCTCTCAAGCATCGACTTACGACTTTTCCCTTCAACAAGGACGCCGAGTGTTGACAATCCTGATTTTCCCCATGGGGATCAGCTCTAAGGTCTTTAACTGCTGGCGTGAACGGGGCTGCAAACGAGTGGCCTCACTTTTCGACCCCCTGGGGGTTGTCCCTTTTTTCCGGCTGCCACAAGATTACTCAACAGAGGCGGCAGACTTGTTCCACTACGAGCAGCTGCACACTGGGTGACCTCCCCAGCTATGAGCCTGGATCCTCCCGTCCTCTCACCCGCTTTGAGAAATGGCTTGAGTGTAAGGATTGAGCTTAGCGTCTTATTTCTGAACTTTATGCTCTCTTCTCTGACAGGGGCTTCGCTCCCAAAACCAAGGGCCAGCTACTCTGGGAAGATGAACTAGGGTGTCATCTCTCCAGCAAAGAAGGGCAGGATATTTACTACAGGGTACACCACACAGATCATGACATGTACGGTACAGAGGCGGATTACCAAATTGCTTCCTATTGGAACTTAACACCCGCACGCATAGATAGCTGGAATAAGGGGCATTTCGGAAAATGCTGGGGGCTGTGGTTAAACAGGCTTCCTCCTCACCTCCTGTGGCATTGTCCCAAACTGGCCAGGTATTCCGACCAGGTCCTGAATGATCTGGCACTTGACACAACTACACCTGCTTCGCTTCTTAAACGATTTTTGGGCTGACAAACCCACTGACGTTTGCCTTGCAAAGGGGCAGGCAAATGGCACTAGCACTGAATGCCGCTCGGCAAGTACTTCTCGCACAATGGGGGACATGGGAGATCCCAGACTACGTTACAAGACTGCATTGAGTATGGGTTACACTGGCAATGAAGAGTATTTCACTGATGGCGGAAAACAGGGCAGCTGTCTATCCAGAGGCCTGGGCCCCATTTATTAGGATCCTATTGGCAGAATTCTGGGAAGTGACCTGCCTGAAATACTTGCCGATATTGCGGTTGCTCCCACAGGATGACAATGCGGGCACTTAGACCTTTGCATGAGAGGGGGACCCAATTCCGACCCTCACTATGTACATTTCTGAAGGAGATGTTGCGGTCGGTGCACGGGTGCGGAGGAGTTGGTGGTGTGCTAGGGGGCAGCTCAATGGGTTCTAGCATTGTCCTGGTATCTTTTGCTCTTTCTTTTTTACTTGACTGTCCTCTTTAAAAGTTTAAAAGTCGATATAGCTCTGCCGGCCTCCAGGTTGTTGGCTGAGAGCGGTGTATTCCTTCTTCAAATTTCACTAATGCTGCAGGCCGCTGGTTGTAGGCAGAAAGCTGCGTTATTGATGTACGGGCCTTAATAAAAAAATTATTATTCCATAAAACTTCAAACAATTATCAAAGCTTCCCTTTTAATGGACAATTATTGAGAAAGTGGCCTCATCAAGCTTCTATGTCCAATAATTTTCGATCTAGATTTAATCCCAAATGTAACAAAGAACCTACAGCACTCCATATCCTTCTTGATAACGTAAGAATCCTGGAAAAAGGTGCCACCTCTAGTTCTGCTTGATCTTTAAAGCTGCGTTTGAAGGCATTGATCATAATTCCCAACAAAACTTTCTCTTCTGCAGGATGTAAAAAGAAAACGTTGGTGAGCTGGTTTCAATCTTTTCTCTCGTGGAGTTTTCACTTTGTAACAAGCATTGGTACAGACAACAGTTCTGGTCTTGGGAAGGTGGTGTGTTGGTTACGTTTTTTTAATTTGCAATTGCAAGCATTGCATATGCATGAGCGAGTGAGTCTATTTTTAGATATATTTTTAATTACATGAGGCTTGCTATACAGTTTGTGTGGTCTTTAGGCCTGGCCTAAAAAAGGACTCCTCCTGAACTCCAACAAATTACACTAAATTGCGGTGTCCCACTAAGCCCAATACCATTTTAACTTTTTAACATAACCTCTATGTTCGATGTTATAAAAGAAAACATAACCATACATCAGAGCACCAATGACACTATATCTTGGTTGCTAGCCCTTTTAGCATAAACATGTGAAGCCTTTATAGGCGTCATTCCCATATACTTACGTCAGTTGCTTTCAAGGCTATCTATGCCCCCAGATGTAGAGCCCCAATATCAAATTGGTTCTGACCAGTGTGCAGATTCCTACACTTGGCAACTTATTAACGTATACAGTCCAATGCACAGAACAGGGACGATGGAAGGGTCGGTGAGAATATTGCAGTTAGATAGAAACTCTAAAAGAAAGAGCATTATCGACGGCAAGTAACATGCCTACTAACCGCAGAGTCCTCACCTTTTGAAGAGATACCACAGCAGTACCTATTTAGAAGCCGATCTGCGAATGGACTCAACCCAAAATTTCTGGTGGACCAAGTGGACGAAATGCCCCTGTTGGCAAACTTGGCTATCCAGAACATATGGAATGAAGCCCAGGTAGCTGCCTGAGAGAAATCCAGGACAGAACTCCATGTGCCAATGCAATGGTAGCAGCTTTGGCACTTGTGCAATTAACTAGCAGCCCTTTCAGAGAGCTGTTTTCTAGCCAGTTAGTAGCACATCTTAATGTAGAACACAATCCAACAGGAGACTGTCCTTTTCGGCATTGCCTTGCCTTTTTTTCGCTACATAGAGCTGATCATCCACCCAGTGCTCTCTGGTATGATCGATGTAAAAGCTCAATGCTTTTTTGGAGTCCAAGCAATAGAGTCTCACCTCCGCCCTCCTCCTCAGAGAAGTGAGGCAGAGCAAAGGAGGCCGGTAAGGTAATATTTTGGCAAACTTTGGACAGCGTCATAACGTTTGGCAAGAAGGATGCTCCTGTACGCAGAACCAGTTGGTTTGGAAAGAACGCGGGGTACAGTGGGTAGACACAGAGAGCTTAAAGCTCACTTACATGCTGCACCGATGTTGTGGTAACCAGAAAAACGGTTTTGAGGGCGAGAAGCCGTGAAGGACAGATGTGGAGTGGCTGAAAGGGGACACACATCAAATATGTGAGGACCAAGTTAATGTCCCACAGTGGTATGACAATGGGAGAAAGGAAACAAATGTTGTAGGCTTTTAAAAAATGCACCACAGCAGGTGATTTAAATAATGACGGCTGATCAGGCAACCACAAAAAGGCAGAAGATACACTTGAATTGTGTCCGGGCAAAAGACAAAACAAACAACAAAACATCACATGCCTTTTCCTGAAGGGGGTCAATGTGCAGTTTGCCGCACCAAGCCACAAATTTGTCCCACCGACAGCCGAATATTGTCTGTTGAGGGACGCAGGTCTGCCAAGAGCCATCAATCAACTCTGGAGACAGCTCGACAGTAATCAGCTTTCGCCATTCACTCTCCAAGCAGGACAGTCGAGATTGCAAGTTGCAGTCTTAAGTCAACGATACTCAGATCCTGTTAACATTAGATAAGAAGGAGACTAATACCTACAGCAAGTAATAGCAGGCTATATTAAAGGGCAGATAGATGCTCATGTCCAGGTGCTCTGGATACTATACTCCCCGAGCCCAAATCCAGGACCACTAGAAAGACATTTGACTGGCCGGGCATATTTTTCTCAGAGCTCTGGGCAGAAGAGGCATCAGTTGGAAGGCATACAGGAGTCCAGAGTTCCACCTTAGGATTAACGTGTCCCCTAGCAAGAGACATCTGGAAACTAAAATGCGCAGACCTACGGACATTGCGCGTACTCAGCAGTGGCAAATAGATCAAGCCAAGGATATCCCTATTTGCCGAAGAGACCATGCCGCACCTCATGATCTGCTAGGCTATGACAGCTGAGCTTGTCCACCATGGCATTCTAAGATCATGCGAGATGGTTCATTAGCAGGAAAATTCTCTGATGGTCCAGCCAGTTCCACAGGCACGGTGACTCCTGTAACAGGGTCTATGATCCCACCCTGCCGGGTTTGTTGCAATACGACATAGTGGTGGTGTCTCTAAGCAACGATACCAGCCTCCTCTTGATGAATATAAAGGCAGGCTTTCAACGCCAATAGGACAGCCCTCAGCCCCAGGTTGAAAGCAGGAACTCCGGCGAAGACCAGAGGACTCTGATCTTCACCTTTCCCAGGTGGCCACACCAATCCAGAAGTGATGCATTAGTCTCCACTGTCTGTTCTGGTTGGGATAGGCAGAGGGGTCTTAGCCTATGACCCAATCGCAGTCCAGTAACCACCACTGCTGATCTTTCACAGTCTCCTCTGAAATCTGGACGTGGTTACAGAGGTCCCCTTGATGTTGTGGCCTATGAGGATTCAGATCCCACAGCAGAGCCATCTAGTGTACTTCACAAGCAGGAGTCAGGAGGCCATCAATCCCAGCACCCTTCACTGAAATCAGCACAGATGCAGATAGATTGGGATCACAACCTGAAAGTCATGGACTCTCCTTTCTGAGAGAAAAGCAAGGAACAAAATTGTGTCCAGAATGTCTCAGATGAAGGGGAGTTTCTGAGGAAGAGTCAGGTGTGACTTCGGCACACTGATACTGAACCCCATAAAAGACAGGAGGTTGGCGGGTCCAACCAGATGTGGCATGGCGGGCAAAAGAGCAATGGGTTGAAACATACTGAGAACAGTGGTTAGACAAATTGCAAGCATTCCTCCCATAACCGTTTTTCTGTTTTAGGAGGTTCGCCATAGTCTGGAGGTAAATTCCGGGAGTGAGCCTGCCTTCAAAATAGCCAGTTATCGAAGTAGGGGAAGACTGGGACCTCTGAACATGTGCTGCTACCACCACCATCACATTTGTGAACACCCGAAGGGCAATGGTTAGCCCAAAGGGGAGCACAGCAAACTGAAAACTCCCCTGTTCCACCACAAACTGCAGGTAGTGCTGATGAGCCTTCAGGACGGGTATATGGAAATAGGCTTACTGCAGATCCAACGCCACCATCCAGTCTCCAGGGTCGGGGCAGACCAGACCTGGGCTAGGGTGAGCATTCTGAATTTGTCATTCTTAAGGTTGGCGTGGAAGGGGCTTAGGTCTAAGAAAAGGATGAAGGCCTACATCCTTCTTTGGGAGGAGAAAGTAGTGGAAGCAGCAACCACAACCCACTTCTTGGGCAGGCACCATTTTGATAGCCCCTTTGGCCAAAAGGGCTTGCACTGCCTTGTGTAAGATGGACAGGGGATCCTCTTTGAGTCATTCCAGGCATGGTAGAAGGTGTGGGTAGTGTGTCCATGAAGGGTAGAGCGGACCCCTCTGGACAATTTGCAAGACCCACCTGTCTCATAGAAATAGCTGAATCCTACCACCCACCGGGTGGCTGTGCTCCACTAAGGGGACATTAATGTGGTTAGGCAAATGGGGTCGGATGGTGGGGTGGAGTGGTGGCCATAATGGGGCTCAGTGGTATGACTCACACATTGTTCCTGACTGCATGGTTGGTGGGGGCCACGGGTTTGGCCACGAAAGTGCTGGGCACCTTGAAGAGCTTGTCAGTACGAGGCACCTCTGCCAAAACCTGCAAAAGGAACGATATCACTGATGCAGTTGACGAGGTAGGGAAGATAAGCCCACGGAGCACACGGTGGCACTGAAATTAATCTGCCTTGCCTCCAAAGAGGCGAGTCCTGTCAAAGGGCATGTCCATAAGTGATGACTGGACATCGCTTTAAAAACTCGTTGACCGCAAACAGGCATCGTAATGAATAGTGACACTAGTATCATTGGCTCATCCATGGGAATCTGTGGTATCCAGGCCACAAAGAATTGAGATTTTGGCAGTGTCACAGCAGTCCTGTATGGCCTGGGTTAGGGCGTGTCAAAGATCTTCTGGGAGGATTTGAGCATCTAAATCCCAGAGGGCGTGGGAATAGCAGCCCAGCAAGCAAGTCATTGACTGAGCTGAGGGCATAGCTAGTGGACGAAAATATCCTAAGACCAAAGGTCTCCACACTCTTGGACTCACTATCGAAGACTGCAACATCAAGCTCTCATGAGAGGGGTGCTGCGACAAAGGCAGGAATACCAGGGGCAGGTCTGAGATGCCTTGCTGTTTGGCGAGGAACTGGATGGCCAGAGCCTCAAGGAGGGTATCAGTGAGTGCCTTGTTGAAAAGTACTAGGGGCTCAGTAAAGATGTGCCCTGGTTGGAGTACTTTGGTCAGAACATTCGTTTTGACATCTAAGGTGGGGAGCTGGAGATTCAAAACTTCGACCGCACACCGCATGACCATTACAAAGGAAGCACTTTCTTCAGTGGCACAGCCTGAGGGAGAGACGATGCTAAAATTAGGGTGCCAAGACCACTGGCATCTTCAAGGTCATCATACCAGTTTTCTTGCTGGTAGGGTTGGCCAATTTCATCTACTGCATTATAGTCATTCTCGGAATCCGACCCAAACAAGGAATACAATGTATGAGATCTAGCCTTGGGCGAGGTCGGAGCAGCATCAACTCTGAGTTGGACAGCATAATGGGCACCTCATCCTCTGGAGTCAGTGAAGCCAGCTTCGGCATCGATGCTCTGGGAACCAGCAAGGAATGAGGAGCTGGAGGAAAAGTGCGCACAGCAGCCAGGAAGCACTCAGTGAAGGATTCGGAGGTCCAAATGGCATCAAGGTCACCTTCCTAGGAATACAATAGTGGCAGGAAGAGGCCGAGTCCTGCTAAGATATTTCATATTGTTTCCTATACGTACCCAAAGATTTGGAGTGAGATAATAACTGACCTTGGGAACGACTTCTTGACTGAGAATGAACCGACCCTTCAACTTGGACCAGTCTCGTCAGAGTCTTCCGGTATTTGATGACAAAGTTTGGCCTCGCGAACCTGTATGGTCGTCAGGTTTATTGACACGCAATCACTGCAGGCCCTACAGCCATAACCTGATGAGGATCCCTCACAGGCATTTGCTTGCAACAATCCTTACAAAGTTTAAAACCGGTTGTTTTGGGAGGTGACATTTTCCTTGCATATTGTAAATTCATGAGGTAAAAGGGCTCTCAAAGAAACTGGAAGTAGCTACGGATCCACATCTGGTGGCGCGGAAAGAAAGGAACTGACGTAAGTGCATGGGTATGGTGCCTGTATAGGCTCTGCATGTCATTTCCTGAGCTGCATGGTGTCAGCGCAATGCCACACAGTGCCACTTACTGGCATAAACAGACCCAGTCTGATAACTGGGGAATATTCAAAAGGCGAGGAATCTGCAGTTTTAAGTCTCTATCAGACATTACCGTCAACAATCAGCTCAGTAATCTCCAATAGTCATGCTGCATAAACATCAAAAAAGTCTATGGTGCTTTTTGATCAGAAAAATGGAAGGATATATCCATTTTTGTGATAGAAGTTGTTTGACTTATTTGGACCACTACACAAGGTCAATGAACATCTTGAAGCAATGCTAATAGCTATTCTGCAAGTAAACACAATCCTTCCCACTGACTAAAGAGTAGCCGTGATAAATATTTTCTCTGCCACCAGTTGTACAATGAGTAGCTGGTACAATCGCAGGAGGTGGGATTTTCTTTCCGTTGCTTTTGTCAGATGAACAATTTTAAAACATTCCATGTTTCACTGCATCATAGTTCGTAAACTGTGATTGCAAAGGAGAAGTGTTTGTACTTCCTGACAGACGCATCTTTACTCTATTAGATAAGAATGAGAATAATGCCAACAGCAAGTTTAAGTCCTGCCTAACTGCAGTTTTTCTGTGGATGAGACACCACAGCTTACAGTGTAATACCAGCAAAACAGAGATTTTGCTATTCAGTTACCCACCACCCTCCTGGGATGGAAATTGTCGGCTTTGTCTGTGCGTAATTTGGGGATTAAATTGGACAATCATATTTCATTAGCACCTCAGGTGTCAGCAGTGGCGAGTGCCTACTTCAGACTTACTTGGAACACAAAAACCACAACGTATTTCACATTTGTAATTACTGCCCTTCAGCTTCCACTATCAAAAACAAAGAAGACAGATCTCCTTATTTTCCCAATTCAGAGTATCCATTATGCCCCTTTACAGTTGAACATTTACAAGAACTTATACTCCTAGATAAAATATGGTTCAAAAAGCTGCATGTACCATTGCTAACTACTCTTTGTGCTTTAACTTTATATTATCAATGTGTGTTGATTACTTTTGAGTACCTTTATGACTGTTACCGTGGGACTTACACCATTACGACGAGGAAGATTCAAGCATGTGAATCTATAAAGGATACAATACTGGAGAATTGTGTTGGCCTATCTAAAGTTATAATAAAATCCTCACACTAACCGATGCAGTGTTCATCAAGACTTAAGCATGCCCGAGCAAAAGAAAAATTGAAAAGACAGTACTGGAAACACAAAAACAATGACAGATATCTGAAAACACACCAAATCAACCCACTAGTATCTTTGCAATTATTTATATCCACTGCAACTTTCTACCAACACACCACAGATCAACGAGACAGTAAATGTCTAGAAATTAATTTCCATTAGTTAAAACTATCACAAACATTAGGATGGACACACAATGACCATTTGAGAATAAACCATCATCTGAATAGTTGAGTCACTGCACATGGCAGTAATATATCACAGGCAGTTTGAGAAACTGAGGATTGAACACTTAGTTGAAAATAATCTCTAAACGTACCATTCTTTGGAGCTGGCTAGTCTGTAGTCTTCCTCGTTCACCTAGGTTCGTCTTCCATACTATGTCTAATTTTCCAATTACTGTTACACCTTTGATGACACCAGCTTTTTCGGCAAATTCTGGCTTGGGTTTTAGGCAATACAAGTATTGACGAGTATCCAAAGGCTGCAAATATGTCCTCGTACCAAAGGTAGACACACTGTGACAAAGGAAATATGTTAATGCGTAAACTGGTAACAGGAAGCACTCCATTTTTTGTCTGTCAGGCATTCTGGTCTAGTTCTCCTTCATACTACCAATTTGTAAACAGCAGCACAAAAATATCCTCCAAAATAATTTAGTGACCGGCAGTGGCAAATACTGTAGTGAAACAAAAAGAAGCCCAGGTACATGGGGGACAATGGCAGGATTAGGACTCGCATAGCTTCATAAACGGACACAAAATGGAAGGGTTGCGCGTGCTTGTAAAATCCAACACTGACACCAGTGGCTCAAATCTTGGGGTCTGGCAAGGAGTCCATATCCATTGCTCAGCACAAGTGTGTGATATATACATGTGTTCATCCTCATCATCTTGACTTCCACACCATATTACTTGAGGGAGTCAGACTTCAGGAACCTGTAGGTTACCTTATTTGTTATGGGTACAGAGTTAAATACAGTGAAATAATAAATATATCATGTTGTAGAACTGTAGTACACTAAATAAAACACCCAAGTGTGAGGTTCAGTATTGGTGAAGGGGGGAGGGCTTAGTCAGCCATGGTGGTGGAGGCGACCCTGTAGTGATGTGCAGGCCAGTCCAAGAATCGACTACCACCTGCGCCACAAAACAGCTAAAGATGGCGCAATGACACAAATGGTCCCTGATGGACCACAACCAAAGCCCCGGCACAAGTAGATTGGCCCAGCGGATCCAAGCACCCATTGTAGATGCGGGAGTGGACAACATGTCGGAGGCCTAACGATATGGGACCTAGAACAGACAGCACAAGCACAGACAGAAGAAGGTTGACGGGAGCGATCTCATCACACCAGCGCCTCTATGGTGCCGTCGGCTTGTGGTGGACCCTGGGGCTCTTACCTTGATGCTGGGAGCCTGGCTACACTAAGGTAGTGGAGGCGCGGTGGCGGTACGGTGTGCGGGGACTGGTGCTGGACATAAAGGCCTCGTGACAGAGTGAGGGTTCCCCCGCTCCCCCCGAGAGTACAGAAAACAGCAGCAGGCCGGTGATCTGCCTTCCTAATCTCACTCCTGCTGCTTTACAAGAGGTGGTGCCTTGTCGGCCCGGCCCAGGGGTGACTGTGGGCAGGGCACAGACGCAAACCCCCTTAGGGAGCTGCCAAGGAGACGAGTTTAGAGGTGGCGCGTTTGGAGAGGGAGAGCAGGTCACAGAGGCAGGGTGACCAACAGTCCGTAAATTTCACAGACTGTCCATAATTTGGACCTCACATTCGTTGCCTGTGAGGATCCCTTTTACGGACGTCTTTTGTCCATAATTATGGCCGTTGCTCCCTGCGAGAAGTCTCAGCCCCCTGATGGGGCCGCCTTGCACTCCTCCTCGAGCACAAGAGCACAACAATTTATAAAAAGAAGCCTGTGAAACAAGTTAAAAAGAACGGGTTATAGTTCTTTCACTGTCTCCTCATTTTAGAACTGACGCATTTTCAATTTATATTCAACAAATCTATGGTTACTGCTTTTTTATTTTAAGCAACTAACAACCATTGACAAAGCCAACAGTCGTGACTTGTTGTTGGTATAATGATACTTGCTGTATTATATATCTGGATGCAATGACATGAATAGCATAATACCAGTCGGGTGAAACACTATGCTAAGCACAGATTTTAGCCTAGGTGTTTTAAGCCATGCCCTTAATTACATCGAACACGTCCTTTGAAGAGACCCCCCAGTTTTTTTATCCCACTTAAAAGCCCTGGAAACAAAACCATGTCACAGTCACTCCACGACCTGGCACTATGCATCATGCATGACTCGTGATTTCTAAGTTTTAAGATTGCCTATGTGCAGGGACATAGTGAACCCTCCCCACCCCTTGCTTTAGGAACTACAGTGAGGGTGAAGTTCTTAATGGACCTCTTCTGTCTGCAACTCTGCATAAAAAGGCTCAGCTCATAATGTGAAACGATGGGTGAGTAAATAAGTGAAGGAAAGGGTGAATGACTGGATGGGTTGGTGAAAGGATTAATGGATGAACGAAAGGGTGAATGGATAGATAATGAAAGAAAGGATGGATTGATGAGTGAGTGGAAGGATGGATGAGAGAAAAGGTAAATAGATGTACGTATTTATGGGTGGAAGGGTAGATGGATGGGCAAAAGGGTGGATGGGTGAGTGGATGGATGAGTGAAGGGGTAGATGATGGGGGAGTGAATGGGTGGATGGATGAGTGAAAGGATGGATAGATTGGTGAATTGATAAGTGACAGGGTAAATGGATGGATGGATGAGTGAAAGGGTGGATGTAAGGATTGATGAGTGAGTGAAAGGGGGTAGATGGACAAAAGGACAGATAGATGAGTGAGGAAGTGAAAGGGTGGATGGATGAGAGAACGGATGGATAGATGAGTGACAGGATGGATTAGTAATAGGGTCAATGGATGAATTCATGAATGGATGAGTAGATGGGTGGGTGCAAGGATGGATGGATAAGTGAAAGGGGGATGGAGAGAGAAAGGGAGGATGAATGACTGAAAGGGTGAATGGGTGGAAGGATAAGTGACTGGGTGTGGATGGATGAGTAAGTGAAAGGATGGCTGGATGGGTGAGTGAATAGATGGGTGGAAGAGTGAATGGGTGAGTGTACGGATGGATGGGGTGAAAGGGTGGATGATGAATAATGAATAGATGAGTGAAAGGGTGGATGGAGGAATGGATGAGTGAAATAATGGATGGAAGGATACATGGTGGATAGGTTTGCAAATGGTTGAATATGTTTGGATATAGATGGGCACACAGATGGAAGAGCAGAATGAATGGTGAAAGACTGAATGATAGATGAAAGAATGATTACACCCTTTGGCATCCATTATCTTAAATAACATTTCCTATACATTGACTTTCATGTTTATACGAGTCAATGTCTCTATATAATGTGTATGTGATGTAATGCACTCTGCTCTACATACTTGGGATGAGTATCACTATAAAAGAAATTAAATACACATGAGAGACGGTCTATGTGAAGATGACGGGCACCATTGGAGGGTGGTAGCAAGGCCGGACTGGCCAGACCGGGCATTGGGTGTTTCCCTGGGATGCTGGAAAGGGGCGGGCGGTTTTGTAACTGGGTGCTGGCACTGCAAAGTTCCTTGTCTATCCAATAGTTTTTAATCAACAATAAAAGCAGCTTCACTTATATTCAGGTGTAGTTCACCATTGTCTGGTGACTAATGTACCTGCTGGAGCGAGGTGCGAATTTTGAATCGTTTAAGATAGCAATCTGCAGGCATACTGAAAATAGTCTCAACCTAATATAAACTTATTTTGACATGTACTTAAGTGGTTGTCTATTTACATACTTATATACTATTGCGCGACCTCCTCTGACGTGTCTGTAAAACCTTTTGTCCTGAATTTTGACCTCCTGTCCTGAAATGTGTCCTAAATTTTGACCCTTTGTCCTGAATTTTTACACTCAGCATCCTGAATCTGCACCCATGCCAGTTGGTCACCCTACACAGAGGGAGAATATTTCCGCGCTGCCCAACCCTCCCTGCATGCCCACTGCCCAGGGATGGTGCAGGGGTCCGGCTGGACACCGATGTGCTCTCCCCACCTCCCAGTTGGAGCCACATCTGAGGCCTGCTGCAACGTCTTGGTGACTAGGGAGGAGCCACCACCTGAGGAATTTGCATCTCGGATAGCGCATCGGCACCAAGACCGAGGTGTGCTCCCCGTGACAACACTGAAGGGAGTGAACAGCACTAACGTGGGGCTTTGACCAGGGGCACTCCTGTGTGCCACCCCCGCGCAGCTGGGCCAGCCGGCGCAGTTCCTCTCTGCCCTCTAGAAGTGCTACAACTTCTGGTCACATAAAGGCACCAAATTCATACCCCCTGCCACAGGTCCCTTGAAGCAGATTTCATGCTCCTACGGGATGACCAATGCAAGCTCACAACCAGAGTCACGGATGGCAAGAAGAACCTTGCTGATCTGGAACAGCATGCTAAAGACCACCGCTACGCCATCAACGACTTACAGGCCTGAGTCACGCAAGTGGAGAACAGGACGGAAGACGTGCAGGGATGCTCCCGGAGAAGCAACGTTCAGACGTGCAGGGATGTTCCCGGAGAAGCAACGTTTGCCTCCTAGGTCTCCCCTCACCTACCTGGACTCATGGTTTCGATCTTTTTCAATCTTTCACCCCGGCCTCCAAACTCACCGCCTTCTACTCTGTAGAACAAGCGCACGGGTCCTGGTGAGGCACCCGCCCCCAGGCTCCCCCCCACACCCGATGTTGGTGAAATTGCTCCATTTCAGGAACAGAGACGCAATACTCCTTGCGGCCAGACTGGCGGGGCTTCACCGAGTAAAAGACAAGATTGTCATGTTTCCAGATTACACACGTGCTGTCCAATGCCAATGATCTGCCATCTTCATCAAGTAGGAATGCAATACTTATTGTTATTGCCACCAGCCTCAAGATAATCTACGATGGCACCACTGTGTTCTTCACAGATCCCAAGGAAGCATGGGACTGGACAGAGCAACAATGGGGAAGTCAACCAGCGGATCTAATTGAACGCTTGGAGGATGCACGGGACCTGAGAGGCAGACCCCGAAAAAAGTAAAAGACATGGTGGAGAGCGACAGAGACCCCTTTCCCCCCTCCCTGGTCTCGTCTACCAGCTCTCCCAACCTGAACAGTTTATTGTGGCTCGCCGCAGGGCCATTCCGGCAGCGGTTAACTTTAGTTCCCCACCCAGTGGTCACAGATGATGCAAAGGGCCCACACCTGTTCTCCCCCGGGGGAAATAATCCCTCCACTCTAACGACACTTGCGTTGACTCACAACCCCCACCAACGGTAAGTCCCCAGACAGCAGACACCTTCATCTAGTCACATATACGGAAGCCTCCGCCTGGAACAAATGCCTGATGTCGCACTCCCATTAGGCGACCATCGCCATGGCCTGCAAATGTATCTTCGACTTTGATGGGCTCCCAGATGCACTACAGACACAGACGTTGCTTTCCATCTTCTCCCCCCACCCCACCATTATCAACTAAGGCGCACTGTATAAGTTTGGTTCGGGCAAATCACTGATTGCAATGGGCTCTCAGTATTGGGATTTTATTACTAGCCAGCTACAGAAGTGTTTCCGATCATCTCTCCCACACCATCCTGCCATACAGGGGCCGGACAATGCATGGTACCTGAGAGACAGGCAGAGCGATTGCATTGCAGGTATCACTCATCAACGGCACACACCACTACAGACGACTCATGGCCTCCGACATACGATACCATACCCTTAATAGTTGTGGCATGCACACAGTCTGAAAGTGCTATGCTGTTTACTATTATATCAAGAGGCAGAAGTCACAGATATTTTTTTTATTCTGTGCCACTACATATTCAGCATAAGTGCAGGGTGCGTTGGTATGAGTTTCCCTGGTGCCCCCTTCCAGGAAATCAAGAAAGAGGTGGAGAAAGAGAAGCATTTTGCCATCTTGGAGGGTAGACTGGCTGGCCAGCCAGTCCTCCTGGGTAGTATTTGCTTCCCCTAACAATGAACAGGGAGCATTTTGGGACACATTCTCAGCCACACTTGTCTACCGTATGACATTACTGTGGGTCCTAGGGTGGGATTTTTATTGTGTACCTGATCTAACCCTGGACCGGTCACACCCCCCACTACCTCAGTCTCTGCCACATACACAAGCAGAGCGATTCTGAGCTAGACACATCACTAGTCCTTTGCAGACATGTGGCGCGCACTACTCCATATCCCGGCTCAGCTCCTTCCAGTTCCACACAACCTGTACGTGCACCTGGATCATTTTCTCTGCTCTCCAACAATGGTACCCCTACATCACCACACAGACTACCTAAGCAGGATAATTTACAACCACGATGCACACATTATGGATCTCCAATGGGAACCTCTGATGCCCCCCATACCAGCTTGAAGGCTACCACAGGATTGCCTCATGGACCAGATGTTCCGAGAGAGAGCAGGAAGACTGCAATCGGTACTTCGAGGAGAACCACAACATAGCTTCCACCAGGATGCTGGAGTTGGATGCTTTTAAAGTGGTCCCCCAGGGGGATTGCATCCAGCAGATAGCTGGAGTCCACAGAACCCTCGAAAGGTACATTGAGAGAGCTTAGACTATGGCAGACACTGATCCGGCTTTCACCTTGCAGCTGGCGGATGCCAGTATTGCTCATACGGCCCTTCTAGAGAACGAACCTGTGTTGCTATAATTTTACAGCCTACGCTGCCAGGATGCATTGGGAGGGGAATCTACCCGGCCAACTCTTGACATGGCTCACTCAGCAACACTCAGAGACTCGAACTATCACTGAAATTGTTGTGCACGAGTCACAGTCTAAACCCAAGCTGACATCCTGCAATCCTTCCATGAATACCACTCAGCTGTATCTAGTGCGCCTCAGGATACACAAAAGGACAGTCTAGACGGCTTTCTGTCAGGTATCGTGCTCCCCAGAGTCCTGGCCACTACAAGGGCTGCTTTGAACGGGGTGTCACACCCGCAGATGTATAGCAGGCGACCCGAGACCTCTCCCACAATAAAAAACCCCTGGACTAGACGGTCTGCCTCTAGAGTATTATCATACTTTCTCGCCTCTCTTGTTGCCCAGATTGGCTGCAATGTACAGGATGGTGTTGAGGGATCGCGAGCTCCCTCACTCCCTGCTCGAGTACATCTTGGTTTCCATCCTGAAGTTAGAGGAGGATCCCACACAATTAGCCTCGTATAGACTCATTGCTATACTTGAGACGAACAACAAGATACTAGGCAAGATACTGGCTGCACGATATGCCCAGATCTTGACAGGCTTGGTGAACTCTGACCAGAACGGTTTCGTCCCAGGTCGAAGCATCTCACAGAATCTCTGTCGCCTCTTCCATGTTCAAGATCAAATACAAGGAAGGTTCCGCGAGCGGCATGCCTTATCCTTGGAGAACTTTTGTACACCAGCCCAGTGTCTCGAAACTGCCTGTGTTGCCTTATTTTGGCCCCATTCTGAGTGCACTGAGGGACACGTCAAGGTTGCCCACTATCTGCTTATTTGCACTCGCTATGGAGCAACATGCCATACGCCTACAAGGTGAGGGCCGGGACTGGGGCCTCCCACTGGCAGACAAGACTCATGCAGTGTCCCTATACACAACGATTTACTTCTTTATGTTTGCCATTGAGTGACTGTCCTGATGCCAATTTGGGAAACATTGGCAACGTTTGCCGCAGTGGCTGGTCTCCGAATTAACTGGGAGAAATCAGTCATTTACTAGCTCCACCACAAGCAAATACCACGAGAGATGTTCCTTCACTGGCAGAGTCAGGCGCCCCGATATTTGGGGATCCATCTTTATCTTTCTACTAGCGATCTCTACGAGGGAAACATCCTGAGGTCCTTAGTGTGCATCCAGACCCAGATACATTAGCATGATGGCCCTGGTGAAAATGGTGGCATTGCTGCACTTCCTCTACCACTTCGCGAACCTTCCAGTCATCTCCCGCTCCTTCTTCAAGGAGCTAAACGCCCTTCTAGGCACTCTCATTTGGGGATCTGGCCGCTGAGAAGTGACCCTGTCAAAACTGCACCTGCCGGTTGATCAAAGAGGCCTTGGAGCACGGTCCTTTGAGGCATACTTCCTGGCGGCTCAGTTACAGTGGTGTCCTCGATAGACCGCCGGGTGCTACTTGGCAAAGCCTCCACAGAGACGGGCCCTTTACTGATACTCGCTCTCCGACGATTACTCCTCCCAGGTCCTCATCCCGCATCCACCTGGCTCCTGCAGGTGGCGGTGGCATGGGCATGTATGACCAGGATACACCGCTTCTCTCCGGCAGCCCCGCTTTATACTCTTGACCTGACCCTCATTGGCCTGCCATGTGGACGGAACTACTACACTACGGGGGACCTATGGGTCTGGTCTGAACATTCACTCCTCAAGGTGGAGGACCTCTTTTTGGAGGGCGATCTTCTCCCTTTTTGCCAATTGGCCGAGGAGAGACTGGTCCTACAGGCCATACTCACCATGAAGCCAGGTGGCCACCTAATTACCTGGATGTACAAAGACATCTGAGGGCTGATGGGTACTGCGCTCATCCCCCTCTGCCATAAATGGGGGGAGAAGTTTGGACAAGCACCAAATGCAAAGGAGTGGACACATGGCATGCTTGAATTTCTGAAGAAAGTCTCCTGAAACACGTGGTTTAGAATACACAGTTCTTCATACTACACAGGGCCTAACTCATGCCCGAGCAGCTTCACTATATTTCCCAGAAACACAGATCAAGTGCCGCCACTGCCACACCATGGATGCCACGCTCATGCCTATGCTGTGGTCATGTCACCCCCATGCTGTGGTCATGTCACCCCCTGCAGGACTATTGGTGTGCAAACATGCCACACTCCGGAAGGGCACGGGACTCCCCGACATAACCACATGGGAAGCAACCACAAGGAGATGATGGATGGAGCACAGAAACTTTTCAGACACTTGCCCCCTAGTCACAGATCTAGGTTTAATCCATCATTGTTCTTTTGCTCACTTAACCATCCCAGTTCAGATCCCAGCCATATGCAAATCAGCATGGACCTTGTTCCTCATGGGAACAGTCCAGCCCGAACTGCAAAGCTGGATCCTCCCTGGATCGGAAACAATCATTCTGGGACCGGTTTCAGGGTAACACCCCATATCAGCCAGACTAGCTTGAATCCAGTGGCACAGCGAGCAAGGAACTCATGTCTGGGCATACGCATCTCACTTAGGGTGCAATATGCTGTGGCAACAAATGGTGGAGGGAATGCTAAATGAATTAGGCATTCACCCCCAGTCCAGATCTGAGTTCAATCCATCAATCCTTTGCTCATTACGCCACCCCTGTTTGGACTCAGCCATATGCAAATAAGTCTCGACCCTGCTCCTCATAGGAACTGTCCAGCCTGACTGCCAAGCGGGGTCCTCCCTGGACTGGAAACAAGCATCCTTGGAATGGTTTTGGGGTAACAACCCTCATCAGCAAGACTAGCTTGAATCCAGTGGCACAGCGAGCAAGGAACCCACGTCTATGATACCCATCCCTCCGAGGGCAGGGCACGTATTTCGGTAGTGTTGTCTGCGGGGGCACAGCCCACCGGGCACAGGTGAGGCTGACTTTGTCTTTGCCCAGTCAATGTGTTCATACATCTGCGCTAAGTAATGGCAAATGACAATCGGTTCAATACCAGAAGCAACAGAGGAGAGGACACAGTGTGTGGATCGCAGTGCTTGCAGCTTATCATCTTCCTTTAGCCATGTCGCAACCCACCACCCTGGATTGCACAGTGATGTCCTTGAGTTGGTGCACTCACTTTACAGCACTTGCAAGTCTCCTCTTGTACTTCAACACAATGGTTGTTGGCTTTCTCTAGAGCCTGAATGGTTCTCATTGCTTCACATTTCTGGTGCAGGTGATGGTTCAGTCACCTGCACTCGGTACACTTAAGGGAACTCCAGCCTCAACCACAGCACAGAGGTGCAGATCTCTACTGATCACAGCACTGCCACGGAGTTGTCTTGCCTAGGTCCCTTAAAACCCCTCTATCCATATAGTCTAGCTGCAGACACGTTTTGAGTGCATTCCAGCAGTTCAGTCCTGTGACTGGTTCTGGCCAGTTATGCACTCTTTGCTACATCTTTGCAGATTGGACCAGCCATGCTCGTTCTCCAGAGTATGGGTAAGATGGTGGGCAGAAGCTGGCAGTCTCCTTTCAGGAGGAACCCAAAACAGAAACACAAAAGATATGTGGCTGTACCACTCAGTCTATGGAGTTAGCCCTCTCAAAAACAAAGGACAAAGGAAGGACAGGGGCAATATCAGTAGTTTCAATGGGACCAAATTTCTACTCAGCTAAACAATCGCCTGTCTGACCCACTTCAAAGATTCCTGGAATCTCTAAACAAATCCTCCATTCAAGTCAGCTGTTTAGGCTATGACTATTCATCTTTAACAACCCATAGAGTGTTTAACACATCAAACAGAAGCCAGTGTTGCCATGTCCACATGCTCCACATGTTTCTTTCACTCACCTAGTCAAATTCAGACACACAATATCCAAATCCCACATGGACAGGTGAAACTCCCAATTGTAGGGGAATGGCAGATACATGTGAAAACATGAAAGAGGCAGGTACGCTGCTCTCCCTAAAAGGTAACATGTAAAGGCTTGTCCTGCAACTATAATAATTTCTTCTGTCAGCACTGTCAGAACCTACACAGACTGGTGACATAAAAGTAGATACTCTCTTCATCAAAAAGATGGTACAAATGGTGTGCCTTCCAAACACTGAGCTCTGCTCTAGGTCTCTTTCCATTTCATGAAAGGGCCTCACTGCACACGTATTATCATTGTGTGTGTTGAGGTGGGGGTCAAAATCACTACAGCTTGCTATGAGGAACTTGAGGCAGAGGCGCAGGCTCTCCAGAGATATACAGGGAACATTTTTCTGCCGGCTGTCTCTTCCAACAATGCAGTTCACAAACATTTGCTGCGTGGCTGGGAGAAATGTAACATACTATAAAATAACAGGTTCTTTTAGAAACCTACGTAGAAAAATCACAACTGGTAATATGACAGAGATGCAAACCTATCCGACTAGTTATTCAAACGTGACTGATTTGGACAGGTTTTAGTAACTGTGAGGGTGGTATGCTAAAATTGTAAAACACTAATAGTTGACCTCTGCATGCAACTTTGTAAGTATTTTCAAATTAATCTAGCCTGCCAGAGGGCATGCTTATAACCTCTTCACTTTAAAAAAGTACACACCATCTTTACATTATGTTATACTGTTGTCATCAGGGTCTCTCATTGGTTCACCTTTGTAGTGTTTTTGGCTATCTGTGGATGCCTTTAGCATACAATTCTGACCTGTATATCACAAATCAGAGTTTGAGTCATGCTGCACTATTTTCTTCGTATATCTATGGTTAGTCATCAATGAAAGAAACAGTGTGCAGGCAAGGACCCTTAGCTGGGGTCAAAATCCAAAACTGTGTATGAAAACCAAAATAAGGTAGGGGGTTGAAAAGGGAGTATGAGTCTCCAAAGACTATGATTTCCTTAAAGAAAATCAGAAGAAAGAAAGGATGCCGGTTGGAATCTTGTCAAATGTTCTGGGAAGATAGGGGATTTTGCTAGCCAGCAGTGGTTGAGGTAATGCTAAACAAGTGAGAAAAGACATGTAACAGCAAAGGTTTATCTGAAACACTCTCTTACAGCAAAAAACACTGGTTCCATACTGCACTGCTACTCCAAGTGCATTGGCATTTGCTAAATTCTACATCATTATTAGCAAGATAATGCTGGTACATAAGTTACCCACGTTCGGCCTTACCCATTTCCATCTTTGTTAATAATATTAAGTTCTGTCACGTTGTACATCATCGATGGCTCTAATGAAACCTTCTCCATAAACATAGGTGAAGTTGTAATGTTCTGAATTTGAGCTTCAAGAAATACTTCATCTGTCTAACAAATGGGAAGAAAAAGTCAGTGCAGATGGCAATCAAGTAAAAATACTGATTATTTTATTTGTAAATCAGTCATTATGTGATTAGTTCATGCCTGAAAATCAAAAACTGTAATTATTGTGAGTCAAAAAGAAAAGAAATCTTATTCGTAACATGATTAGGAGGAACACAACGGTTAGTCAACTGATATCAGAAAAAACAATGGACTTGGGATAGTTTTTAAACATTTTTGGTGCTGGCTCTAAATGCCCATTCATTTAGGGTTAAGATTAGTAGCTTCCATTTCCAAAACTGTGCCATTAGAACTGTGTAACACAGTGAAGTTCAATACTAACTAAGTCATGGATTTTATTTTTAGAATGAACCAACCATCTCTGAAATGTTTTCCGATTACGCTGATTTACAACACTATTGGTATTAAATCAAGCTTGTGCAAGTATTTCATATGTTGTAGTACACAGCGTTCACTTCAGTTTAGTCTTCTTCATAAACTGTTCTTTCCCTCTCACTGTTGCTTATGGTCTGGTAAGGCACTAATATTTTGTTCTTTTGATTTTATTTCTTGGTATACCCTGTACCATGGAAATACTTGTTGCTGTCCGTTTACTCATGACAGCACTTAAAATGACAGTACCATGCAGAAAAGCTTACAGATTTAGTCATCTGCAGAAATTCAGAAATATTACAGAAAACGCATAACATCCCACGTATCCATTGCTTAAATCACAGTATAACCACATTTCATGGCAAGTGCACATTAATGCAACGATTCTCAGCAAAATGTTAGTATAATTGAAAGTAGCTGAAGGAAGTATTACAAGCAGCATAATGAAAAAGCAAGTTAGTCTTAAAACAACAAAATAAATATTTAGGCTTCTAACGGTTGAGTTATCCAACTACGTTAGGGTTGCCCTACTATACTATACTATTCCAGAGATATCAGTGAGAAAACTGAATATACAATGATACCAGAAAACAAAATATATTAATTGCATACACTTAAAATGTACGAATGAAGGACTCTCTATGGGAGGATCAGCAACAATCACAGGAGTACTATATCAAGTAAACTATTGTTACAAAGGAGGTTGGTATACAATAATGGTATGTTTTTATATCTATATTTTTACTAGAATAGTACAGCCGGTCTGACTAGACTATTAACCATTTCCTTCCAGATTAATTAACTAAGAATACTGTGAAAACTAGAAGTAAAATATCACCAGGATTTGTTTATTAACCATTCTACTGGTGTCCTGAACTCTGATCACAAAGACTGTAATAGTGATCCCTACTCTGATATAGATGGGCCTGCTGTTTTAAAAATAGATTTCAATCAAAACTATGTTACATATAAAAAAAATACTTGATAATTTAAGACCTGGGGATTGAATGCTTCCAACGTTACCCTTATTTTGGAAACTGCCTAATCTTTACAGACAGCAAAAGTGCACTGGAGTTTGTTCCGGAATATGTAGATTTATACAAAAAATGTCCCATAGATACAGATACTAGGGTTGTTTTAACTAAAGGATGAGGATTACAATGGTACATTCTAATACCTAATATTAATCACAAGAGGTTTCTAGTGTGAAAACAAATGTGATTTGCTTCTCCTACATTACTAAAGGCGTAACATAAAATGGTGATGCAAGTGCATTTGCACCTTATTTCAGTACATCCAGACGATCTCCACTTATGACACACAAAAATAATGTATTTTCATCAATATTATGTACGTTATATAGCACAAGTGCACAGTGGTGGACTTTTATCTCCAAACAATAACCCATTTAGAGTTTTACTTCATAGCAGTGATGGGGATTTACATATTAATTTATGTTTGCATCATAATTAGGCAAGATTATTATTTTACACGTGTCTGGAAAGCTTTGTTTCCAATTTAATTTTTGTTTGTATGAATGCAGTAGTATTATTCTAAATTCCTTTTCCAAATTATGATAAGGAGAAAGTTCAAATTACTTTTTGATAAAGACAGTAATGGGTTAGGACTTTTCCAACGCATCTTAAAATAATAGCTTTATTTTGAAGTATGTTCCCTTAGAACTACCCATTTAAAAGACACCTAGTGGTATTTGGTGACATACTGTTGACAAACTATTAAACAAAACAAACTATGCTTTTCCATTATTCTTTTAACATTGTTAATGTCAAGCACAGAGACAGCAGACAGTGAAAGAAAGCATACAGACTTGTAATAAAATAAATAAAATTACCACAGAACTGAGGTCACTCTAATGGGAAAATAAAAACAGAAACATTAGAGAAATAAGGATTAAATGTTAAAGGAAAAAGGAGGACAACTAAACTTTCAAACAAAATGCATGGCTGCATTTTATTGTTATTGCATCATGTAAGACAACATTAGTGAAGAAAATGCAAAACAAAAAACAAACAGTTTGGTGCTGAAAGGTCAGTAGCATGTTACATGATAACAGGGCGATATATAAAAATAAATACTGTGCACACTTCGCAAATGTCTGTAGCTTTCTAAAACCATAGGCGTTTTCCTGGACTGTGTGTGAGAAACAGCACAAGATAAAAAAAAGTCATGCTACATACCTGTAATTATAGTCTGATGGATTTAAAATGTTCTTGAAATTTAAGCCTGAAAACTTTTCTTACCACCAGGAGCAATCTAGCTACACTTTGCAATTCAAACCTTTAGTGAGCACAACAGAAGTTGTTAACTTCTTAATGCAGAAGATGGGGAATGTGGAAGTGAGGTAAACTTACTAAATACTATAATCTTTGGAAGTCACAATCGCTTATATTAATTTAATACATGTTTCACCTGAAATTCAGCCTCAAAACAGCATCTGGAAGGAAGCATAGACAGGATATGAATCCAAGGAATAGGAAAATGCTGCGTGTAGCGAAGTCAAATAGTCAAGGCTTCACACTTAGATGGTGGTGAACAATAGAAAATCAGATACAGCACAGCTCCATTACAGAATTCCTATTCCCTTTAAGTACTACAGCATTGTATAAGTATCGCAATAGCACTGTACTTAAACGTCTCCATCCAATACTTGAGGTTCTTTTGGTAACATTCTACAAAGCACATCTACAAAGAAAATGCGCATTGAAAAATCTGCAACAAGGAATACCAGCATGGTTTGAATGGTATTTGCAGTCAACTCCACGAGTGTTATATTTTGAAAAGTCAGAATTTCTTGTATGAGCTTACCCGGTGTCCTTTTAAGGAAACACGCTATCCGCTATCACTGGCAGAATTGCAGCTCAAATTAGACTCCAGGTATCTGACAGATAGAAAGCTATGCTCCGGGCTAACCCGGAAAGCAGAGTGACTAAGATGGTGTCCGCTCCAGAAGCTGTTGCGGTTGTTCTAATTTTGAAATTAGGGATAAAATTTGGCTCAGGGAAGATTGTTGGGGTACATTTGCTTGATGACAGTCTTACTTGGTATGCAGGTTGTGATGCAACTTATGTAGTCAGGATGGCAGTGGCAACTCAATCTGCTTGTGAAGGGCAAGGCACAAAATGAGATGCAGTCGCAAGGGCGGAAAAGAACCTTGGGCAATTTGCACAGATCAGCAGTTTGCCATGGAGGCTTTTGGGCTCTTCCCTCTTACCATACAGACAACTCCAAAACAGAAGAATCTGTTAAGGAAACGTGGTGAAAGTTTTCAGCAATTCCAATATCGTTGTTTTGTGGTTAAGCTTAGCAACTGCTCTGTGCTCAGATATCTGGCAAGGTTCTCTCAGGAGGCATCAGTCCTCACAGTTGTGCTCATAACAGAGGAACCTCTGCATTCCTACTGGTGAATGTAGGTAGGTTCTTAAATGACATGGCAATACTTCTCTTCTTCAGTCAAGGATTGTGACCCATGCTCCTTCAGGAAGCTACAGCCAAACGTCCTGCTCCTAGTCCAGTCTTTCCTCTATACTGGTATGCAGAGCTCCTTCCAGTAGAATGATTAACGTTAACTTAAATATCTGCCTCAAAGGGCCAACTTATTTTCAGAAAGAAAATGTTTCTCAATTCCTAGACTAGTTGCACAGATATCTTCATTTAAGTCATAAGAAATATAATATTCCATAGTGGACATAGAGCCCTTTTTCCATATGTAAATAATTTTCTAATGGAGAAAAACTGACATGTTTATCTATAGAAAAACAAACAGTAGCTAGTTCTGAATTTTCTGAATTTTTAAATGTTGCTTCTTCCAGATAATAAAAACATATATCTAAAACAACACTGGAGCATTAACTGTAACCTTGCTACTTTATTAAAGTGAAATAAGAAGGAAAAGTCTGCCTGGTAGGAAATTGAAATTAAAAATAGACACTTCTCCTCTAAGGAGCCATCTGCCTCCCTTTAATTGCATATGCTGTACTGGACGGTTTCCACAATCTCAATTTTAACTTGATGAGGAGGATCCCAAACAACTAACAAGGTTTGGTTCCCCTTTTAGGGAGGATTTTTTTGGGGGGGAAGCAGAGAAGGAGACTGGCTGCCAAAGACACTGCTATGGGTGGGTACAAAAGAGAGTGGTCCGCCCTGGAGGGATTCAAACACTGTGCTATCTACTCTAAAAGGGGTGTGGGGCATCAATCGGATCATCCCATTTACATAATTACAAGCAGAGCATGATATTCATAAATAGCAGACCATCAAATGGCTCAACCTCAATCATGCATTACCAGGGAGGATGGGGCACACAAAGAAACTTTGGAAGACTCACCTCTAGAGATAATGCTACCGAAAAAGTACCAACAAAAAATCAGTATCTCGAACATACACTGTGTTAATGGTCAACACACAGAGGGAACTCAATAACCTCTGAAGTCAATGGGAGTGTGCCACTGAGGCACTAGAACACCATATTTATAACGAGGACCTCAGTGTTCCTAGGGAGGTGTCAATAAAAGCCAGTTTAGGGATGGTACAATCCAAAATGCTCCATGTACTCTTATTATACAAAGGAACAGATTCACAAGTTTGGGAGCACACTCAATTAAATGCTTGTGGGGATGTGAGGAAAAAGGCATTCTTACACTCAGATATAAAAGACTATTGGCGAAGGATAGGTAGGATGCCAGAAAGCACAGTGGGACAAGTAAAAGAAATTACGGCACCACTTCCACTATTGGGAACACGGAAAACATCAGATCTGAAATCCGAAACTACTGGGTAGCCAAGGCTTTATTATGACCGAAAAGAACAGCCAGGAAATGAGGATGCCTGGTAACACTTACAACATCAGAGTGGGCACGATAGATGGACTGGTGCAGTGCCACAGAAAGAAATGATACATATTAATGAGTTGAAAATTTGGGAATGGTTGGAGAAGCAAGCTAACTCTTGACTACTGAGATGTTGTGGGCCTGCCAACTGACGAAAAGACCTTTCTGATACACGCAATTATAATTAGGTGGAAAAGAGACATGGCAAACATACCTCATCATTTTTACGGGGTCCATACCATACTGGTAAGCATGGAGGAAAGCGCATGAATGGGAACACCTATGAACCCCTTATTCAAACCAATTTCTACAAGAGACGTGTTTTGTATAAGACCTCAATGCCTCGCTGTATTGTTATTGCATTTAAAATGTTTAGTGAAACTCAACAAAAAGATTTTCAAAAAAATCATACTCTTACTGCTTTACCTAGACATCTTTACATATTTAACATTGTCTTCGTCTGTTTTTGCTTTAAAAATAGAAGGATTTTTGCTATTTTTTCCACATGTCTACACTCTTTAAGGAAGGGAAGCTGCTGCTAATGATCCACACTGTGTGTATAGGCAGTCTTAAGTCACTCTCAAGAAAAACACATTACTTGCCTTCAGTAACACATATTCTGGTGAATACTCTAATTGCAGATTCCTCACTGTTAGAATAATTCCCCATGCTCCAGACTGGATCTCGAAGTTTTCCCAGCAGTGCTCCCTTGCAGCCAGACAGATGTCAAGAACAGGCATTCCACGTGTTAACACATTTGTAGCAGCGTTGGACCTGGTGGAGTGAGCCCTCAGTCCTTCCTGAGGCAGCTTCTTTGCTAATGCATAGCGTTCTTAATGCAGTGGACTATCCACCTGGGCATAGTCCTTTTGTACACTGCCTTACCTTATTTGCCCTGAAGAACATCCCAGAAACCTGACTGTTCACCGGATGGTCCATGGCGCGATCAATGTAAAAACTTGAGGCTCTTTTGAGGTCCAGCCAATAGACTCTTCTACACTTTCAAGGGGTGAAGCAGAGCAAAGACCATTGGGAGGGTGACAAACTGCCCAATGTGAAAAGCATCAAAACCCAATAAACCCTTGTGAGCTTGGGTATCTAACACTAGGAAAGCAAAATGCCAACAAGGGGAGCATATAAACCCACGTAGACAATTTGAGGTACATAAGAGATGTCCAATCTAGTCGCATCCAGAATCAAAATCAGTTATTTAAATGCAAATTAATACTAAACATGAGGGGAAAAAACACAGAAACAAGTTTCTTGAATACAAGACAGGCATACCATATTACTACTGATGTCAAATATGTGTGTTACAAAAACATATATGATCAGTAGTGGTGGTATAGGCTGTGGCACTACTAACTGTTGCGAAATTCACTTAGACAGTCCAAATTATTTTGAAGTAGGTTGATGGTGCCCTTCAAGGTGACGGTGACATCTCACTACCACAGATGCCAACTTCTATTGAAATCCCCTTAGGAGATCTGACAAAATAAGCTAAATATATAATTGTACCTCGGCACTCAGGTATTTGTTACACATAGGAGCAAGTGCTTCTATGGGAGAAATTTACCTATCTTGACCTTTTTAAAGAATCATGACTTGCAACGATATAAGTATATAGTCCAAAAAGATTGTGGCTGTATATAGAGAACATACAAGACAAAAGATATCTTTGTTAATTTAATGTCATTATTGGTACAAATTAGTGTATCTTGTCCAGTTGTTGGTACATATTAACAAAGCTTGTTTGTAGAGGTTCTTCTGTACATAGATCTCAACATAGAATACAATGGGCAGCAGACACGTGTTTCGTTACTCAAAAGTAACTTCCTCAAGGATTATCAAATTTTTATCGAAATCCAACACGTCCTATTGGGCTTTCGCAAAAGTAGAAGTGTAGATTATCCTTAATAAGAGAAGCAAGGAGGCCTCAAAAAATTCATTAATCTTTCCTTCTCCCAAGTAACTGTTCCTCCAAGACTTCCAAATCTATGATCCTGTTTTAAACAAACTGAGTCGATAAGTTCAACAGTGTGGTCTGTGTACTATCCAGTCCCAATAAGCTGGTGATAGGCCACAACCAAATTAGATGGGCCTGAAAATGTGGCAGCAAGAGGTGATAAGGTTTCCCAATATCAGATATCAATATAGTCCATAGGTCAGTAGATAATAAGCGTTTAAAATAGTAATGTCAATAGGTGTCCCTCCGAAACACCGGATCCGGATCGGTCCGATTACTGCTACGTAGAGACGCCTTATCCCATTCGAAGAAATGCAGCGTTTTTTTCAGAGCATATCCTAGCTCGTGGCCATTACTTTTCTGGCTCCATAACGGTTTGGCTCAGAAACAGATTAGATTTCTGAGTACTTTGTTTCGGAGGGAAACCTATTGACATGTCTTGGAGGAACAAGAGTCAAAAGATGCAACAAGAGGCTGTGTAGTGGCTTAAAGGGGGTGCACATGATGAACTCCAGAACCAAATTAATATCACACTGTGGTATCACAAACGGTTAGGGAGAGAACAACTGTAGCACTGACTTACTTCAAACTAGCAGCATCTCTTAGCTTAAATTCTGAATCAGCTTAGATGTAGTTATGAAAAAGATTTAACATATTTTCGTTTGTAGAAGGTTTTCGGACATTTTACTTATTAGTCTGTGCTACATCACTCTGAAAACATATTTTTCCCGTTTCCAGCGGCAGCGGTGCTCCCTTCACTTTAGAAGGCAGAGAGGCCTTGAACTGCAACAGGTCATGAATAGGAGCAACCGAATCATTCATTTGTCATGGTGCACAAGAAGCGCTCGATTAACAAAGCTACTTCCACACAACTTAGTGACGTTTCTATTTTGACCCTTGAAGAACTAATGAAATTTGACAGAAGTGGAGAGGACAACCTCCATAACCACTGGTTAGTAGGAGCATTTGAGGCAGATGTACGAAAGGCACATTAAACACTGATCCACAAAACATTTCTTTGTACTCGTAAAATGATTACTCAAGAGAAACATGTGGACTAGTATGGGGTCATTCTGAGAGTAGGCAAATGTCCTCAAGGTGGCAAGATTTGAGTGCTTCAAGGTGGGGACACTTGGAGAAGTTGGTAAACACCCACAAAACTGGTAATTAAGTCTGTGGATATTAAAAAACCTTAGCAGTTAGTATCGCATCTTGAAAACATTTTCAGAATTATTCCTTTTAGGGGCATTACTGAATTCAGTTTTCACAGTGAGAATATGGAGACATCACCCGCACCTGCCCCATCTCATACATCGGGGTGTAGGTGTTTCTCCACAGGGAAACATTTTCCTAATGGAGTCTAAAAAGTTTGAAAATGCACTTCTGCAATACATTTGTCCATTGTGAAATAGACACTGGCTACGCTTCGGAAGAACAAGTGTTCACACATGAGTCTAGCTTCAGAGGAGTACTTGAGAAATTCTTCTGAATCCTAAAAATGTGGGACATTTTCACGAAATGTAGGAGTCGTCATACTGGACCAAATGTACGACTTTCTTTGTAAATTGTGCCTAAAAAAAAAAAAAAGAGAAAACTACAATGTCCACTTCCACCAAACTGAAATGTAAAAGAAGGCTGCCCTACACAGATCAGTATTGCCCTTCAAGTTAAGGCAAATGTACACTGGCTATGTTCCCACCTGTCTTTCTCCTCTCACTCCCGCCCCCAAGTACAGTCCCACAGACAAGGTCAGGAACTGGCAATAATGTACACAATGGGATTTGGCTATGGTACTACGGTCGCCTTTCCAGAAGCAATGCTTATTTAGCTCAAATGTTTGTTCTTAAAATTGATTATTATACTTAGTTAACGCTAATAAAAGCAACAAAAATTGTAATTTAAAGTAAAAACAAAAAAACAATTACTCAACGGGCACAAAAGAAGCAATGGGCCACCGGGACAGATTAACACATTCACTCACCTCAGCGTTATAAAACTTAGTCTTCACGTCCAGCGGTTTAAGCACCTGATTGAACAAAGAATGCAAGTTAAATACAGATTTTTCAGACTTCTCCTCCACCTCAAACACAGTGGATTCTAAACACCGGCACAGCCCCCCAGCACTTTTACAGGCGTGTGTTTTTGTACCCCCACCCTCGACTCAACCTCTCGTCAAGCGGCGAGGGGCACGAGTCATACATAGCTCGCAGAGGAGCTTTTCTCTGTAAAGAGGCTGCGCCTGCGCACCAGAAGAAAGCAACAAGTGAGACTGAATGTTCAGCTCCTTTTCAACCGCAGCTTGTTGCCCCCTCTATGGGAACTACTTCACGGTACATACTGCTGATAGCTTCAATGACCCAACGACTGGTGTAAAGAGTTTCCGAATCGGGCCCGTTTCCAAGCCACACTTCTTTCTATAATGTCACTCTCCTAGAAAGGCCTGCGCTGAGCTTTAAGTGGGATCCAAAAACTGGGGAAGGGGCGGCGTGGTCTCTCAAAGGGGCGTGGCCAGTGTAATTAAGGGCGTGCCTTAAACACAATTAAGCAAGGAAACAAAAAAATCTGTACTTAGTACAGTGTGCCGCCATCTGTCGCTTTGCTGCTTCTGTCATTGCATCAAGATATATAACAAGTAACATGACACCTACAAGAAGTCAGGACTATTGGTTTTGTCAATGCTTGTTAGTTGCATAAGATAAATAAGCAAAAACTATGGCTTTGTTGTATATAATATTGAAAATGCCTCAGTTCTTGAGGGAGAGATTGTGGCTGAACGGCTAGAGCTGCCGATTTTGGAGCTCGGGGAAGCAGTTGCCCATTTTGGAGATCAGGGAAGGACATTCGGCTCAACATCCTGTGATTCAAAAAATGAATATGGTCTTGTGTAATGTAACTGGTGCTCATGTAAAGTGCTCCAATACATTCGGGTCCAGGGCCGGACTGGCCGTAGCGGGCACCAGGCATTTACCTGGTGGGTCGGAGGGGAGGGGGCCGGTTTTGGGCCCGCGTGGGCACTCTTCTTACTGGGGGACGGTTTTGCATAAGTGGTGCAATATCGGCCCCCTGAAAGAAAAGCAGGAGCGGTGCTTTTAGCTTGCATCCCCCCCCCCAGCCTCATGGGCCGATCGAGCAGCAAACTGCCAGGGCTGGTTGCTGCTCCCAGTCCAGCCCTGTTTGGGTCAAGTTCACTGTAGTATGGTAGTAGAATGTTTTATGATGAAAACAGTTGTGGGTTCTACTTTGGAATCAAGTACCTGTTTTAATCATCTTCGACTTCAGTGCGGTGTTTTCTGCTAAAGCCCATACTACATTTCCGCTATATAAAACTGCAAAAAAAAAAGGTTCTGAAATGATGAGACTGTGAAATAACGATAACAAGTCCCTTTGTATTTACATCAAAAGCAGTGAAAGGTGGTACTGCTGCAGAGTTTTTTTTAAATTACACCCTGAGGGTGAGGGCAACAAGAGACCCTGATAGGGACCCGTCTTAGCAACTGTTTTTTAGAGCCCTGAGCCTGCCCCAAGCATCTGTTGGTCCAAACCAATTCAGCAACTGTAGACCTGCATGCATGGAAAGTTGAGGGGTGTAGCTGGGCGGGAAGTTATTTCCTGTAAACGTATTTTCTTGTCAACTGTTGGGTATGGGTGATTTCAGTTGGGAATATTGAGGTGTCTGTCGGATTGTTGCATACACACAAGCAAAAGCATACACACATTCTTTCTCTCTGTGTTTTGAAAGTCCACAAAAATGTTTATTTTACAAATATTGCATTCTCTCTCACTTAGTACCCTTACCGAACCGTATATTCCTCTCATTTTCAACTGCCCCTAAGTCCCAATTGTGTGCCCTGCTTGTCGTATAATGACTGCCATCCTCACATCTGTGCTGCTGCCAGAGAAAAACGCCATAAATGATCTATTTACCTAAGGCACTTTAGTAACGTTACAGTGGCATGTGTCTGTGCCACTGAAATCTTCACGCTAATGCAGCTGGATAAATAAACAAAATGATCACAACTGTGTGGAGGGTAAGAACTTTATTTGTGGAAACACACAACTTCTGCCCACGCAAAACCTGTACTCCTGGCTTCAAACATGTGAGCAGTGCCAAAGCACCACTCGAGGTGATTCTCACCTAATTGTCTGGCTACAGCTGCGCTGTCAAGCTAGACCATATAAAGAAGAACCAAACCATGCTGCATCGAGAGAGGATGGGCCACTCCTTTCACTACAACAGTACACCTGATACCTATGTGAACATGCACCTTAACAGTGCAGCAGGCTCAGGGCACAGAAGGCCAAGGCACGTTCACGTTCTGAAACAGCACTTATTCAATTGCAACCTTCGCCCTGGTCACCCAATACTGTACCCTCACTTTTCATTATGGCCAGTCTCTGATGCTTTCAAACAGTTCACGCAAAGGTTATATGTATTTTCTCGAATCTTGCCAGACTTCTCTATTTTGCCCCTTGAAGAACTAATGAAACCTGATGGAAGTGAAGAGGACAACCTCCATAACCACTGCCTAGTAGGAGCATTCGAGGCAGAGGTTTATCTGAAGGCAGCCCAGGCAGCTGCGCCAATTACGGTTACTGGACGAATCCATGTCACCAAGGACACAATACTAAAGCACTGGACAGGTACCCTACTTCGCTTGTGACATGGAGCCGCCTGGTAAACTTTGCCCTAAGGGAGAGCACATATTCTACCCCGTACAGCACAGATTGTTACACTTTTGCAAGTTCAACGTTTCTGCAGGTGAGGCTGTTTCATTGGATGCTCCTACCCTAATTTCTAATGTTGATCACAGACTGGAAGCTCACAGTAGGTCTCCTGACAGCAATCTCAACCAAGTTTCAAACAGATACTGCATTCTATTTCTACTTGCAGACGGTGTAGTAAGTCGCTGCTGACCTCTGCAGTTTAGGGCCAATTTTAACGTAACGCAGCCTGGTCTGTGGCTGATGCAGTGTCTGGCACAGCTTAGGTATTTAGTGTTCTCTGTGCAGTTTAGTGGGGAGCTGCGGGCTACATTGGGATTAGCTCCTCTACCCTGTTTTTGCGAATAATTACAGGAAAAAAATCCTGCAGCACCCTTGCATAGAACAATAACGGATAAAATTAAAGAGTTGCAGAGTGCTGAATCTTTTTATTTACATGTTCATTCGTAATGGTAACATCAGATTGTGGCTGGATACATACAAAGCAATGAAAAACACCATCCAATAAATTTCACTCCGACACAGATGCCCTATAACTCTTTCGAGGCTGTTGAGAAACAAAATGAAAAGTAGTAACGTGTGCATAGTTATGAAAATATATATAGTTCTGCGGGTGGGCATTTGGAAAATAAACATAAGTGAAACAAAGGTTTTGTTAAGCAGCGTAGACTGTGACTGTATGGCGTATAATCCCCAGAACTGTGGTGAGATCAGAAGCACATATAGAGATATCATATTTGTATGTCAATGCACATCGTTGTAAACAACGAGAGGACACTGGGACCCATCTAAAATGCTATGCATATATCATGTGTATCATAACATAATAGATACTGAGGGAGGACTTTCAGACCTTGTTTGTGCTTCCTGCTCGCTGGGGTGGGCCTATTTTCCCCAGGATTCATCTGTTCCGTGGCGAGGAGGAGGGGCTGCCCTCACGCTACAACCAGAGCTTAAAAGAGCTACGCTACTACCGTTGATGGGTTTAAGACTCTGTTTGTGCTTCCTGCTGGCTGGGGTGAGAGTATGTCCCCAGGATTCATCTGTTCCATGGCGAGGAGGAGGGGCGGCCCACACACTTCAACCAGCACTTAAAAACTTCCGTTCTCCCTCAGCGCGGGTGCGCCTGGGACATGCCTGCGCCTAGACCGGGGCCCGTCTTCGCCCGACAGAGGCTGAGCTGGACCACGTACATCCTTTGTTTCTTTCCTCCCGGATCACAGCAGGTACCCTCCTTGTCTTCGGTTTGATTTTTTTTTTTTTTTCTGTGTTTTTTTTTATTGTATATAAAAGAGTATATATATGTACATGGAGCATGGAATATACATGAGTGGAGGGAAAAAAGAAAGAAAAGGCACCGGGGGGGTGGGGGGGGGGGTGGGGGGGAGGTTAGTGGAGTGTTGGCCACCGGCCTTCCTTGTCTTTGCAATAGTTCGGTCTTTGCAATAGTTCGGTAGATCGGATAGTTCGAATATTTCAAATGTCCTTTTTCCGAGTCCTGCTTGTCGTTGTCTTCTGCCTCCCCCTGTGCGATGCCTGGTGGGTATCCTTGTCCACGCCCCGGACAGTAGAGAGTATAGAGAAGGGTAGAAGTCGGAAATGAGAGAGGCGAGGAGCCTTGCTTACTGGTTTCTTTTGTTAGAGCGTGGGTCCCCAGAGTGTTCCCCTTGATGGTTGTCTATATTCTGAGCCTAAGGGGGTTTATGCGATGATAGGTAGAGGTCTAGGGGCCCCCACATGTTTGACTGCCTGTGAGTTTTCGGTGTGTGTTTCGCTGTAATGTTATCTGCCCCCCTAAGGAACGTGACCCAGTTGAGCCATGCCTGGGGCGCAGCTTTCGAAGTGTCTTTCCAATTACTTAGGATTATTTTGACTGCAGCCGTCAACAATAGGTCAATGAAGTCACGGTCTTCTGTCGTTGTGATGGACGGCGATGCAAAACCTAGGACTAGACTTGGGAAATCTATGTGTATGGCTACTCCCGTGATTTCAGTGATAAGCTTCCCAATTCTATCCCAGAACTCCCTGATCTTAGGACAGCTGAACAGAAGGTGTTCTAAGTCTCCCTTCCCTTTGTCACAATTCCAGCATGCATCACTCTCTCGGATCCTCAGGGAGGCCAGGCGGGCCGGTGTCCAGTATGCCTTATGCACTAACCAGTATTTGGTCTGATTTAGCGATGCCGTTATCTTTTTCCTAGAGGTCGATCTCCATAACTCTGCTTTCTCGGTCTCGCTTAGTTCCTTCCCTGCTAAAGTCCCCCAGAAGTTTGTGACCTTATCGTTGAGTTTGGTGCTTTTGGGGCGGAGGGCTTTGTATAGGTGTGCTACTTGGTGTCCTAATGTGTTGAGACTGGCTGCAAGTTGTATGAGCGATGGTGTCCGGCTGTTGAGGTTTGCCTTCCTAATTGCTACTCTGATTTTCAGGAAGTTGTAGAGTTCTATGCTTTGCAGGTTGTGGGTTTCCTTGAGTGTGTCGAAAGTTGTGTCCACTCCTTGGCTCTGTAGGTCTTGGGCCGTGGAGATACCATGTCTGTACCATTCATGCATGTCTAGAACCTTATCCCTGTATCTTAAAGTGGGGTTGTGCCAGATGGATTCAAATTGACCTCCCTTGATGCTTGTTGTCAGTAGTTTGTCTACACTTAGAAGAGCTGTCTTTGTGTTCTTCAGGACAGGGTTTTCCTTCACTACTGGGTGTCGTGTGGCGGTGAGCAGGGTGATGGGGTTCATGCCCTTTAGTAGTCCGAGCTCAAGTGTTAGCCATGCTGGGGTGTATTCCTGTCTTGGGTCCAGCCAGTGTAGCCCCTGTCTGGCTATGCATGCTACCTGGAACCGTTTGAAATTTGTTATGTTCAGGCCGCCCTGATCTTTCGAGAACCTGAGCTTGTGTAGGCTTATTCTGGGTTTTTTCCCTTTCCACAGGAAGTTGTTCAGTATCTTGTCTAGTCTCTTGTGGAAGTCTTCTGTGTTAGTCAGTGGGAGCATGGTTAGCATATAGTTGACCATCGGTGTGAGCATCATTTTTATCGCTTCTACTCTTCCCCACCAAGTTGTGAATTTGGGGGACCACCCTTCTACTTTGTCCCTAATTTTCTGGATTGTTGCGTGTTCATTGTGTTCCAGTGTCGTTCTTAGGTCTCTCTCAAAGAGGATACCCAAATATTTTATGGGCTTCGGTTGCCATGTTAGTCCGGACGTTCCTAATACCGTTCTTGTTGTGTGGATGTTTAAAGGCTGCTTCAAATAACCCCCGTCCTTACTGTGGCGACCTGACAAGCAGGGAAGACACGACACTTACCAGCTGCCCCGAGAATTGCAACTACTGCTGGATTTCTGGCCCGTGCAGCGGGGGGTTGTATCTAGAGAAACTGAACTTGCAGAGTGCCGGCTCTCTCTAACAGCCCTGCTCCTTGTCAATCACACCCGCCCGCCTCTTTGGGGGAGCCCTCATTGCGCCTCACACCCAAGCCTTCCACTTTATCCACCGAGTCCTCTTCTCAGCCAAGTTTATTTACTTTGCCAGAATCAGACACACTAATTTAACCAGTGCTGGGGCCTCGTCCCCTCATTCTGACCAGCTGGGTCAAGAGAGGCCCACACATTAAAAAATCTGGCTAAAATCCTTGAAGCTTATGTCACTACTCACCTTTAGAACTTTATTGAAGATTCCAACTACCTGGATTCCCACCAGGCCGGGTTTCAGCCTCCTCATTCCACCGAGACGGTCATCACCGCTGTCATGGATTCTCTCAGTGACAATGCGGACAAGGGAATACCTCAGGCGCTGGTCCTATTAGACCTGTCTGCCGCGTTCGACCCGGTCGACCATGCCATCCTATTGGACCGTGTCGAACAGGCAGGCATCCGAAGCTCTGCCTATAATTGGATTAGGTCCTTCCTTAGCGACCGCACTCAAGCGATCCGCCTGGCCCCCTTCACTGCTTCTAAAATTCCGACGACCTGTGGGGTTCCTCAGGGCTTGTGGTTCTGAAAAATATGGATCCGTAATAGTACCGGACTTGAGAATAAAAACTTCGTCGAAATAGGACGAATTTGGTATCAAAAGACCGAGAATGACGAGTACATCAAGTACATGTATTTTTCGGCATATTCGGGTGACGATTTCACCTCGAAATCGTCATTTACCTTCTAAACCCTTAGCTGCATGTTGCCCTCTACATCGGCCTTAATCCAGTTGAATTTGATTCCACGAGGACACATACTCCTTAATCGACTTCTTCCTGACCCCAGTACAAGTTAGAACCATTGCCCCAGGCCGAGCTCGTTAGGTCAGTTCCCTCCCAGTGGCCGAGCAAGATAGCATCTAGGCCCAACCGGCCATAAAGCCATTTCAGCGCGCACACCTGCCATATCTCGCTCACATCTTTCTCCACTCCTTTTCCTCACTTATTTTATGATGGGGAGGTGACCTTTTTTATTAGGGGTCCAGCGATATCTGATGAAATGTTGGGCCTTGTCGGATGATTTGTTATGAGCAGCACGACGTGAAATATGTACATGCCATCATGACTCTGCTTTTCTTTTGTAATCAGTAACCATAAATGAAATACCGCGAATCCAAGGAATGTTTTGCCCAAGGGTGAAAATTGTGTATAAGAAGAGAAACCTAACCTTGTGAAAGTGTGCAGTCTCCTGAATATACTGGTATTGTACTTCTAGGACCCTGTCACCTTGGTTGCAGCCAATAAACGAATCTTTGACTTCACCTGGAAGACTCTGAAGTTTCTGTAGGTCTGACTCAGGAGAACCCGAGGTCTCTGGTGTGTTGATCCCCTGGCACCGCTGGGTTACCGGTTCGGTACCGGTTCTTAAAAACCCAGTACCTCATTTGGCGCCCAACGTGGGACGATTCCAGTGGTACCAATCAAGCCTGAAGATCGTGAGGAGCTTCGTGTGAAAATTCCGGAGGAGGGCCCACGACCTCATCGACCCCTGCATGTCGACGTGGTCCGAAGGTCTTTACTACGAGGTTCCCCGCTTCCCGACGGCTACAAGGACTGCTGCCCTGGCTATCGCCCTGATGTTGGACCCTTGAAATTTTCGGTAGAGCGAAACGCTGAGACGAGTCTTCTGGTGAAGCCATCGATATTTTCAGTTAAGTATAAGTGGAGCGTCTCCCAGTCCTTAGTTGGACTTACTTTGTGGTATCTTGGAGATACATAAAGGTTTTTATTGGTTCTTGCAAGCACCATAACCGAAGGACTCGTGTATTCACGAGAAATATCGTAATTGATAAATCCTTTGAAGTTTTGGAACTAGACTAGAGAGTGAGGATGCCTAGTCTTAGACTCGGGAATTGGTTTTGTCTTGGTAGTAATAATAGGGACTCCCGATTGGAGGACTCGTGTCCGGTTCCTCCAGTTGGAACTCCGACTTACGAGCTGTACGTTAAACATGGGGTAGGCCCCATCGTTTACAACGAGGTATGGATTAAATACACTAGGAAAGATGGTGTTTTAAAATGGCCCCAATATGGTAGCTTTGATTCTGAAATTTTAGACAACCTTGAAGTTAAGCTCTTCAAAAAGAAAGCCCGGCCGGCGATGTTTGATTCTTTCCGCATATGGCGCAAAGAAGCCAAACAAAAAGAAATTAAATTAGCTAAGAAAAATAAGAAAGAAGGGGGACTTTCAGTAATGCAAGCTGCCGTGCAGTTTAAAGATAATGAGGAAGAGCAGATAAATGAGCAATTGCACAGGCAACGTAAAATGGCAATAGATAAGTGCTATCCAGTTTTGCCGTCTCTTCAGCAAGGGACAGCAAAAGAGCGTGAAAAAGACCAATTAATGTCGCAATTATTAACTTCGCCACCCCCCTATGCGCAGAATGCTACAGCACCCCCGCAACCTTTTGTTGCACAAGCTGCGCCTCTGGCTCTTCCACAGCACCCACCAGCTGTTCTTCAGCTGGCTCCTACTTCTTCGGTGCAGCCTCCTCCAGGCCCACCGACCACTTCTGCTTCATCTATGTCTTCTACGATTTTGCCTACTGTACTTTCTACAACTCCTAATGCCCCTTCTATGATTTTGCCTAGTACCACATCTATTATTCCTCATACCTCTTCTGCCATCTCTGCACCCGCCTTATCTCACCCCGTTTTTTCATCTGTTTGTTCTTCCGTTTCACCTTCCCTTCGGCAGAAAATGGCCAGCACTGTTACTAATCTTCTTTTACCGCTTTTCGGGTCGCCTGCTACGACCCCTAACATAGGAAGAAGACAGTTGCGAAGTCAACTGCCCGATTATCAAGAGAGAGATTCCCTGAATAGTTTAGCTCGGAAATGGGTCATGGACACTGCAAAATATGATTTACAGTCTGTCATGGAAGTTTTTCCTCAATGGGAAACAGCGACACAGAGATATGTGTTCGAACAGATGTGTGTTTTTCTTTGCGAGGATTTAGAAGACAATGATCAGGATTGCCTCCCACAAGAAATGTGTCGTACAAGGTTTAAGTTTAGTCTGGGTATGATTGTAGGTCCCGATGTAGAAAAAGCAGTTGAAATGCTATTATCATATCGAAGTAAGGGAAGTAGTTCTGGGTCACCATCGGAATCCAGTGCATCTAGTAGGAAAAAGGCACGACAATACCCTATGAGAGAAGTTCCCCCACAATGGAGAGAGGGTGACGCGACAGCTGTCCCACCTGTCCTGCCCCACTTTCACCGTGTGTGGGTACATGTTCCATGGAAGCGAGCTGAAGTTTTAGCACTCAAACAAACACTACCAGATCCGCGTAAAAATCCTGCAGGGTACTATAAAGAATTGTCGCAAACTGCTGGATCATGTATAGTGAATTTGGCCGATATCGATATGTTATTCGGGAACGTTGTTCCACAGCCTTTATGGGGAAAAATTCGTCATGTAGATCATGACCAGGAATTAGGTGACACGTGGGCTAATATTACTGCTGCAGATGCACGACAAGTTGGTGGTGCCAAGCCTGAGCCTCTGATAGCGGAACTACCTGGTAGAATAGTAGATTACATGAAAACGATAATGCCTGCAATACGCGTAAATTGGGATAAGTTATCTGCATGCAAGCAAAAGAAAGAAGAAACTGTTTCAGATTTCTTCACCAGATTTGAAGAAACATTCATTGACCACAGCGGTCAAGATATGACCACAGAAGGTGGTCAGAGATTGTTTGTCGATAAATTTGTGCACAATCTACTTCCAGACTTGTGTAGAAAATTGAAAGATTCGGAAAGTTCTTGGGCAGTCTCATCTTCAGCCCAGATATTAGCTACCGCACAGTACTACGAGAATAGAGACAAGGATGAGAAAGATAAAGTAGAAAAGAAAACTAGAGAACTCAAAACGAAGGTTTTGCTACAGCAAGCCTATCCGCCACGAGGTGGTGGTCATAAAAATAATAATGGTCAGAATAACTACCAGAACACTTTTCAGCAGCCTCAGAGAAACTTGCAGAGATTCGATTACAATCAAAACCGCGTAGGTCCCAACCAGTGTTTATACTGCAAACAAGAGGGTCATTACAAATATGACTGTCCTGCCCTACCACAACGTGCGAATGGAATTTCTGGCGTAAGAGGTCGTGGTAGTCAGCAAGCGCCTAGAGGTAGAGGGCGTGGAAACGCCCCTCAGGACGCACGTCCCCTTCCACCACAAAACTCTATGAACAGGTTTGACCAGCAAAATAACGTATCTGACAGGACAGCTCAATACTACGTTGACGAGTATTACACAGAAAATGAGCAGTGGGAGAGTAATGATTGCTAGGACAGCCTAAGACAAGGAGAGGGAGTTGTTTCAGTTCCAGTAGATCAGAGTGGACCTTACGTTGAGGTGATTACATCGGGTGTGTCAGAACCTTTTCTGTTGGATACTGGTGCTACAAAGAGTTCTATTATGCACTCCAAACTCCCTGGCGCACCTTTGTCTGGCGAAATGAACGTTTCCGTAGGTTTTTCTGGCGCCCCGGTTAGAAATCCGATTTCTGGCCCTTTATCTCTTTCTGTTGGTCCTTGTGAATTCGAAGCACCCCTTATTTTGACAACAGGTTGTGGTGAAAATTTGCTAGGATTAGATTTGCTAAAAAGATTGTATGCGACTTTGTACTGTTCTCCCTCAGGAGTACAACTGACTTTAGGCAAGAAAGTGGTTTCTCCCATGTATTTGTCGAGAAATACGCTTCCAGCAGAATTGGCACTCCTTCCGGATATTCTTTGGGCTACTGGTCCGAATGATGTAGGTCTTTTAGAAATTCCACCATATGTTGTAACATTAAAGTCGAATGTCAAAATGCCACGAGTTCCCCAATACAGAATATCCAATGAGGGCGAAAAAGCTTTGCTAGCGATTGTTTACGAGTTAATTGAGAAAGACTTAATTGAAGAAACACGAGGCAATGTTTGCAATAGTCCTGTTCTGCCTGTTTTAAAACGAACTGACCCTTCCCAGCCACCTGTGTATAGATTCGTGATCGATCTTAGGGAAGTAAATAAGATAGTGGTGCCACAATTCCCAGTTGTCCCCGACATTACAACATTATTGACTATGATTCCAGCCTCTGCATCCTGGTTTTCGGTGATTGACCTGAAGAATGCTTTCTTCAGTATCCCGATTGCTGAGGAAAGCAGGGATATTTTTTCCTTTAGCTTAGGTGGTCGCAGTTTCCGCTTTAAACGCGCTCCTCAAGGCTACTGTGAAAGCCCCTCAATATACAGTCAAGCTCTGAAAAGTCAGCTCGACGCAATGGTTTTGCCCAAAGGTTCCACTCTCGTACAGTACGTGGACGATTTGCTCATAGCCGCGGATACTGAGAAAATATGTAAAATGGCCACGTTGGCACTACTGCGTCATCTATGTGATCTACATCACAAGGTGTCACTTTCCAAGCTCCAATATTGCCGACAAGAAGTGACCTACTTAGGTCATCTCTTATCGAAGGAGGGAAGGAAACTGACCCCAGAAAGAATTCAGGCAATAGCAAAATTAAATGTGCCAAGAACGCAGAGAGAAGTACGTGCTTTCTTGGGCATTACATCGTACTGTAGACAGTGGATTCCAAATTTTTCGTTATTAGCCAAACCCTTATTGGCACTAACGTGTACAAATACACCCAATCTCATTCCTTGGTCTGATGAGTGTCAGAAAAGTTTTCTTGAATTACGCACAGCATTATGTTCGGCCCCTGTGTTAGGTAACCCCAACTACAGTAAACCTTTCACATTATATGTCCACGAGAAGGAGGGTTGTGCATTGTCCGTGCTGACTCAGTTATACGGAGATAGACAACGGCCATGCGCCTATTTTTCGTCAACTTTGGATCCGGTAGCACGAGCATTGCCAAGTTGTCTAAAGGCCACAGCAGCAGCAGCTGTTTCTATTCGACAGTCTGCAGGTCTAGTAATGAATAATACACTAATCGTGATGGTCCCGCATGCAGTAGACACATTGTTAAATAGGACCAAGACACAGCACTTAACTAGTGCTCGACTGTCCAGTTATGAATTGACGCTACTAGCAAGCCATGTGCACATCAAAAGATGCAGTACCCTGAACATAGCCACCTTGTTACCAATTGCTGAGGAATCGGATGCTTCAGAACAGCACGATTGTTTCCTCAGAACGGAGGAAGAGACGAAAGGGAGAGTTGACCTATTCGATACTCCTCTCGCCGAATGTGATGGTCCACAACACCTTGCCTCCGATCTCTGAGACACCAGGTCACTCCATTGAACCTGGCTCCTGGGTGTTGGTCAAGAATTTCCAGAGGACAAGAAACGACCAGCCCAGATGGACCGGTCCTCACCTCGTCCTCCTGTCTACAAGGTCGACCGTTAAAGTGGAGGGGAAGGCCAATTGGGTCCACGGGATCCATTGTAAGAAGATACCCTTCCCTCTGCCACATGACCAATGGGTCCGGACAGGAGGCACTGACTCAGAGCGCACAACTAATGAACGTGTAAAGGAAGCTAAACGTGATTGTGACAGTGAGAACATTTTTCAAGAAACTACGCCGCCATCAGAACAATTGAACTCTGTGGAACCTGAGCTACTATTTCCGGACCAGACAATAACCGGGAAAAGACGCTATAATTTACGACCGAGAAAAACAGACTAAAGTAAAAGTGATTTATTTTATGATCCGAGAGAAAAACCTGTGGACTAATAAAAAAATATTTTTTTTTTCCAAAATGCTATTTTTGAAAGTACAGATTCTCCCATCTAGGTAACTTGCTTATTTTTGTGTTTTTTCGAACCGCCATCCGGGTTCCGCTGCTAGGGTCGCGGTTGATTAAAGACTTTTGGGTGCAGCTGACAACAATAGGTTGCTGGTTCCAGTTGGTGGAAGGGAGCCACCCTAGACTGACGGAAGCATCCCTTAGCAGAAACAACCTACCGCCGCGGGCAGCACCTTAGAGAGGATGGAGTTTCCTGATGTGGAGAGAACTGCCAAACAAATGCACTTTAAGCAGAGACTTTTGAAAGCGATGAGAAAGAAATTTTTTATAATAATGTGTATTTTTATGCTATTTAGCGTAATGGTGTTTTTAATAAGCTATGTTCTATTCTCTTTTCATGTTACATTCACGCCCACTACATCACCCATACCTCCCCCTACTGTTTCCTCTCATTCTTTCCACTCTTTGCCTGACCACGAATCAAATAGGAGATTAGAGTTCATTAATAACTCCTTCGTTCAGCTATTACACCAACACCAACTTGTAATGAACACAACCAACTGTTGGGTGTGTGGTCTCATGCCCCACACCACGGATAGAGGTATCCCCTATTTGGTCCTGCCATTTAGTCACAATGGGTCAGTATGGGCATATAGAACAATGTTCATATATGCACGAGAAATCCAACCCCTACGTTCTGTAAAAGACAACCTCAAGACTAGCGCCCTAGTCAAGGGTATAGTTGACATGATCAAGGAAGTAACTTCTTACGAAGATACCCCGGATGACGAGATACTTGCATATGTAGGTTGGAATGTGACCGGATATGGCACTACAGTAAGTGAGAAACAGCAAGCCAAGAGATCGTCCCCTATCTGGATCGTACCCCATCAAGGTCACCTGTGTCTGCAAGGTATTGGTAGGAATCCCAGAGCTCAGCTAGGGAAGAGTGTCTGTACAGAAACGTACGTTTTTGGATCTCAGACTTCCCCTGCCTTTTTAGCCGCAAAGGGTACTTATTTTATCTGCCATGATAGAGCCTATACATGGTTGCCCCCTGACTTCTCGGGCTCATGTTTTGTTTCATTCCTGTTACCTCCCACCTACACAGCAGCGGCGGATTACCATCGGACAAGGGTAGTTCGAGGTGTTTTGAGTAAAGAAGACACTGCGGGTCAAGAATTTGGTGACCTTGCAATCGGTGTTCTGCCCATCTGGGGAGCCATGGTTAACAGCAGAAACATAAGGCAATTGACAAGGGTAGTTGAATCCACCGTGATTGAAACTGCTGGTGCCCTTAGTAACCTGACTGCTGAGCTCCAGTCGGATCGACTGATGACCCTTCAGAACCGGGTCGCTTTGGATGTAATACTTGCGGACCGGGGTGGGGTATGCAAATTAATCCAGTCCAGTTGTTGCATTTTCATTCCAGATAATGCTCCAACAGTGTACGGGGCCATCTCCAAACTACATAAGATTTCCGAATATATTCATGTGGATAAAGGAGATTGGTCATTAATGGGATGGTTCTGGGGACTGATATCTGCCTGGGGATGGAAAATTCTGATGGTCATTGGGATGGTCTTAGCCATTCTTTTCCTGTTCTGTCTATGTATACAGTGTGCTCCTGCAATATGTGGCCTCTGTGCTACATCATGTGTAAGGAAGCCTGTGTCAAGACATGAACTCAGCACTAGAATGATGTTGCAGCAACATCTCAATGACTTTAGGAATATAGATCTGGACTGAGATTAACATGAGGATAGATTAATTGCCTATGTAAGGGCAAAAGGAGGGTCTGTGGTTCTGAAAAATATGGATCCGTAATAGTACCGGACTCGAGAATAAAAACTTCGTCGAAATAGGACGAATTTGGTATCAAAAGACCGAGAATGACGAGTACATCAAGTACATGTATTTTTCGGCATATTCGGGTGACGATTTCACCTCGAAATCGTCATTTACCTTCTAAACCCTTAGCTGCATGTTGCCCTCTACATCGGCCTTAATCTAGTTGAATTTGATTCCACGAGGACACATACTCCTTAATCGACTTCTTCCTGACCCCAGTACAAGTTAGAACCATTGCCCCAGGCCGAGCTCGTTAGGTCAGTTCCCTCCCAGTGGCCGAGCAAGATAGCATCTAGGCCCAACCGGCCATAAAGCCATTTCAGCGCGCACACCTGCCATATCTCGCTCACATCTTTCTCCACTCCTTTTCCTCACTTATTTTATGATGGGGAGGTGACCTTTTTTATTAGGGGTCCAGCGATATCTGATGAAATGTTGGGCCTTGTCGGATGATTTGTTATGAGCAGCACAAAGTGAAATATGTACATGCCATCATGACTCTGCTTTTCTTTTGTAATCAGTAACCATAAATGAAATACCGCGAATCCAAGGAATGTTTTGCCCAAGGGTGAAAATTGTGTATAAGAAGAGAAACCTAACCTTGTGAAAGTGTGCAGTCTCCTGAATATACTGGTATTGTACTTCTAGGACCCTGTCACCTTGGTTGCAGCCAATAAACGAATCTTTGACTTCACCTGGAAGACTCTGAAGTTTCTGTAGGTCTGACTCAGGAGAACCCGAGGTCTCTGGTGTGTTGATCCCCTGGCACCGCTGGGTTACCGGTTCGGTACCGGTTCTTAAAAACCCAGTACCTCATTCTCATCGTTGTCCCCTCTCCTGTTTAATTTGTACCTTGTTCCTCTGATCCAGTCCTTGGGAAAGTTTAAAGTCGCCACATTCAATTATGCGGACGACCTTCAACTCATCTTCACTATTGACAGTTCTCCCGACTCAATCAGGGAATTACAGGACACCATGCTACATATCCGTTGTTGGATGGATGCCAATCATTTCAAATTGAATCCTGGAGAGACAGAAATAATCCTCAACGGCAAAAGCCAAATATCTTGGGGCCCTAATACTGGCCCCCGGAATTAGGCCTCGCTCCCATTCCCTCTACATCGGTTAAAAGTCTGGGGGTAGGTATCGACAGAGACCTATCATTGAAGACTCAGGTGGGCACGGTGGTATCCTCCTGCTTCTACCAGCTCCGCAGGATAAAGAAAATCAGTCGGATGTTGACCCAGTCGGGTTTGTTCCAGGTGGTGAAAGCGTTAGTTCTATCCCACCTGGATTATGCCAATTCCATCTATCTGGGCCTCCCTCTGTATCTTGGCAAACGTCTCCAACTGGTCCAGAACCAAGCTGCCAGACTGATCCACCAGCAGCCCCGTTGGCAGTCAGCCAGGCCACTGTTAAAACAACTCCACTGGCTCCCCTTTCACCAACGAGTGCAATTTCAAACTACCTGTATTGTCTTCAAGTCTCTCCATGCTCGTAGCCCCCTATTTATCAACACCCTCTTGTCTAGGTATACCCCTTCCCGCAATCTCCGCTCTGCCTACCTTCACCTTCTGTCCACGCCAACCTTTAAGCTGCAATGCCAGGGCGGACGCAGATTTGCTATCCTTGCATCCAAACTCTGAAATTCTCTTCCTTTGGGGATCCGCTCCTGTACCGACCTTCTACCGTTTAGGAAACAGCTTAAGACCTGGCTTTTCTTTCTGGCCTAGGCTCAACCCTTTGTCCATCTGGGTTTTTTCTGTTAGTCAGCGCCATGAAGCCCCTGGGTGCACGTGCCCTATATAAAAGGCTATTAACATAACATAACATCTGGGATTCTAAAGCCTTCACCTATGTGTCATCATTGATTGACAGAGTCGAGAGGAGCATGGAGATATACATATACATTTATATATACATATATACACACACGCATATACACATGTACATAGATGGATACATTACATCAGAATACACTAGAAGCATATCCTCCCCATAGGGGAAAAGCATAGCTGCCAAGGTTTCAGATTGCTATGTGTGACATTGATTAAATCAACTGGGAGGGTTGAGGAAACTGTGTACCCTTTTCTTTCCCCAGGGTAAGAGCAGTAATTTATCAAAGGAAAAAGGGGACACTTGTAACACTTTAAAACCGTTGGTTTCGAAAAAAGTGATTGGAAACCCTCAAAGAAAACAATGTTAATTTGGGGAGTGCGGTATATGTGTTTCATCCGCCCCACATTGAAGTCATGGCAGTTATCATTGGGTATTCCAAAATGTGGTAGGTGCCGACCTCAACCAGAGGTACCTCCAGTCTCAAAGTGCAGTGTCAGAGATAGAGGATTTGATTCCCACAAAAAGGTGTGTAAAACAAACTTTACAAAAAAGGAAAAAATCATTAAAAAGGAGGAAAAAACACCCAAAAAGTTTAATAGGGGTGAACTCCCTCAGGTTAAAATAAGTTCATACTTGAAAAAGATCGAGTTACTAGATCTGTAGGTATTAATAAATTGTCGACATGTTTCAGCTCCTATGGCCCGAGGGGTCTATGAAGCTTTCGTCAGGACTAACAAACAGGTACTAATACTCACACGATTTGTGCGGTATACTGCAATTGGTCAGTCTTTACCAATCGTGATGCTAGGATCAGCGTTTTCTGAAAGAAAATGAAAAATAGACATACAACAAATTCATAGTAGTCTGTACAGTTCTATTGTGCTGTAGGGAAAATTGTCTTAATGTTCTATTTTTTGTGGGACAATCATTGTTTGTATAACATTTTTATTTGTTTAGTCAGCTTTTGCGCTTGTAGGTTGGACTCAAAGAATATGGAAAACAGACATTTTTTGGGTTTAGGCAGTGACGTTATACAGAGTTTTATATGAAGGGATAGCCTTCTGTTTCATAGTTAAGGTTGTTTTTATTACCAACAGGGTAAAATGTTACATCTTTTTTTTTCTTAACTCGCCATGCCATGGAGAATTGGAAAAATTAATATAGTTGGTAAATTAGAAAATAAGCGAGAAATGATATCACAAGCAGCTTTACGTGCATGTAGAAATGTGACGATTGTTTTACGTGCATGTAGAAATGTGACGATTGTTTATCAGTATCCCCAGGTGTTAATTCTAGAGTTCGCTATACGTATGAGATTGTATTTTAAACATGCCATGTTACGTGCACAGGAAACAACAGCGACTTGCCTGCATCCAGCCCTGTTCGAAATGAGCGGTTGTTACGCAGTAGTCGCGCCTCATAGGAGGGCACATATCAAAGAAAGTTTCGGTTATTTTTACCAAAAACGATTCAGTAGAACGCGCAATGTTGCGTTTTGTTCGAGGTCAAGAGAAAGTGAAATAACGAAGTAGAAGCAGGATGGGTCCTACCTGTAATGCAGGAACGCTTCACTTCAGCGGGGTCACAGCTATTCTAAGCGCAGTGCTGGATAGAGAGGGAGACCGGATTAAAAGGCGGCTCGCGTCCCTTACCAGTGAAGGTCTGAAAACTGTAGACTCCCTTACCCGCGGCGAGGCTGTTCCTCAAACTTGTGCTGGCTCTGCCCCCGGATCTCAATGGGACGTCAGAGGCTCCGTGTATTTAAAGGGGCAAGCCATATTTCACAGTCCTATTATTTAAAGAGACCGAGGGATGGTAGAAAGTTTATCTTTACTGTATAATGTTTTTTTGTGAATTCTCAGTCGTTAATTGGTGGAAAGTTGGGATGATGGTTATTAGAATATTAGAATAGTACCACCAAAACACCAGAATTAAAAAGGGGTTCGTTGGTGTTTCATTTCTTGCGCACAGGATGCCTGATGTTTTATACTTTCATGTTTTCATTTTGTCATTTTTTGGCAAACTGGTGCCACGGGACAGAATCGTTAAGACCATGTTCATAGGTGGCAAGTCGATCCACCCACCTTTGTTCTTTCTCGTGTAAAGTTTTTTCTGGGTTGTGTGACTTGTCCAGGAGCATTTCAATCACTGTCCATTGTAGTTCGTCACAGGTGTGATTTTGTTCAATGAAATGTGAGCAAAGCTTCGTTGTATTCTTTTTTAAACGGATGTTGCTCCTATGCTCCCCAATTCTGGTTTTCACTTTACGGCAAGTCATCCCTATATATTTCTTGTTACAGGGGCAGGTAATCATGTAGACAACATGGGACGAATTGCAATTTGTAAATTGTCTCTGTGTCCAGATCAAGGTTTCCGACAGTTGTAATGTTTTGGTGGCTGTGGTGGTTTTGCACGAGACACATGTTCCGCAAGGGTAATGTCCCGTGAGTGGTGTCATCCTCGCATCTCTCATTATAGGTAGTCTTGGTTTGTTGATCGGCCGGGTATGTACTAAGACATCCTTTAGGTTCTTGGTTCTCCTGTTAGCAAATCTGGGTTTCGGCCAGTCAAATCTGCCAGTATTTAGGATATGCCAATTTTTTCTCACCATTTTTTGTACCTCATAGGTGGCTGGGCCGAAGGTGGTGACACAGGTGGTGAGGTCTTGGATTGGTTCTTTTTGATGAATTTGCAAATTCATCAAAAAGAACCAATCCAAGACCTCACCAACTTAGTACATACCCGGCCGATCAACAAACCAAGACTACCTATAATGAGAGATGCGAGGATGACACCACTCACGGGACATTACCCTTGCGGAACATGTGTCTCGTGCAAAACCACCACAGCCACCAAAACATTACAACTGTCGGAAACCTTGATCTGGACACAGAGACAATTTACAAATTGCAATTCGTCCCATGTTGTCTACATGATTACCTGCCCCTGTAACAAGAAATATATAGGGATGACTTGCCGTAAAGTGAAAACCAGAATTGGGGAGCATAGGAGCAACATCCGTTTAAAAAAAGAATACAACGAAGCTTTGCTCACATTTCATTGAACAAAATCACACCTGTGACGAACTACAATGGACAGTGATTGAAATGCTCCTGGACAAGTCACACAACCCAGAAAAAACTTTACACGAGAAAGAACAAAGGTGGGTGGATCGACTTGCCACCTATGAACATGGTCTTAACGATTCTGTCCCGTGGCACCAGTTTGCCAAAAATTGACAAAATGAAAACATGAAAGTATAAAACATCAGGCATCCTGTGCGCAAGAAATGAAACCCCAACGAACCCCTTTTTAATTCTGGTGTTTTGGTGGTACTATTCTAATATTCTAATAACCATCATCCCAACTTTCCACCAATTAACGACTGAGAATTCACAAAAAAACATTATACAGTAAAGATAAACTTTCTACCATCCCTCGGTCTCTTTAAATAATAGGACTGTGAAATATGGCTTGCCCCTTTAAATACACGGAGCCTCTGACGTCCCATTGAGATCCGGGGGCAGAGCCAGCACAAGTTTGAGGAACAGCCTCGCCGCGGGTAATGGAGTCTACAGTTTTCAGACCTTCACTGGTAAGGGACGCGAGCCGCCTTTTAATCCGGTCTCCCTCTCTATCCAGCACTGCGCTTAGAATAGCTGTGACCCCGCTGAAGTGAAGCGTTCCTGCATTACAGGTAGGACCCATCCTGCTTCTACTTCGTTATTTCACTTTCTCTTGCCCTCGAACAAAACGCAACATTGCGCGTTCTACTGAATCGTTTTTGGTAAAAATAACCGAAACTTTCTTTGATATGTGCCCTCCTATGAGGCGCGACTACTGCGTAACAACCGCTCATTTCGAACAGGGCTGGATGCAGGCAAGTCGCTGTTGTTTCCTGTGCACGTAACATGGCATGTTTAAAATACAATCTCATACGTATAGCGAACTCTAGAATTAACACCTGGGGATACTGATAAACAATCGTCACATTTCTACATGCACGTAAAGCTGCTTGTGATATCATTTCTCGCTTATTTTCTAATTTACCAACTATATTAATTTTTCCAATTCTCCATGGCATGGCGAGTTAAGAAAAAAAAAGATGTAACATTTTACCCTGTTGGTAATAAAAACAACCTTAACTATGAAACAGAAGGCTATCCCTTCATATAAAACTCTGTATAACGTCACTGCCTAAACCCAAAAAATGTCTGTTTTCCATATTCTTTGAGTCCAACCTACAAGCGCAAAAGCTGACTAAACAAATAAAAATGTTATACAAACAATGATTGTCCCACAAAAAATAGAACATTAAGACAATTTTCCCTACAGCACAATAGAACTGTACAGACTACTATGAATTTGTTGTATGTCTATTTTTCATTTTCTTTCAGAAAACGCTGATCCTAGCATCACGATTGGTAAAGACTGACCAATTGCAGTATACCGCACAAATCGTGTGAGTATTAGTACCTGTTTGTTAGTCCTGACGAAAGCTTCATAGACCCCTCGGGCCATAGGAGCTGAAACATGTCGACAATTTATTAATACCTACAGATCTAGTAACTCGATCTTTTTCAAGTATGAACTTATTTTAACCTGAGGGAGTTCACCCCTATTAAACTTTTTGGGTGTTTTTTCCTCCTTTTTAATGATTTTTTCCTTTTTTGTAAAGTTTGTTTTACACACCTTTTTGTGGGAATCAAATCCTCTATCTCTGACACTGCACTTTGAGACTGGAGGTACCTCTGGTTGAGGTCGGCACCTACCACATTTTGGAATACCCAATGATAACTGCCATGACTTCAATGTGGGGCGGATGAAACACATATACCGCACTCCCCAAATTAACATTGTTTTCTTTGAGGGTTTCCAATCACTTTTTTCGAAACCAACGGTTTTAAAGTGTTACAAGTGTCCCCTTTTTCCTTTGATAAATTACTGCTATGTGTGACATTGTCATAATTTCAGAGTAATTATGAGGACCATGAGTGACACTTTATTGCGAGCAAAATCAAGCAATGAAGACAAGGAAAACATTTAAATATCAGAAATTACCCCTATGTGCAAATAAATGAATAAATGCAAATTGCACTATCGCATGTTAAGAGCAAAACACCTCCGGGTTTTGCGCTGGCACTTCCCAGCATTCTTTTTGATCTTATTGCACTAGCAACCAATAATGCCTGAGACTGAGTGATGGTATAACCAACCTAGTTACACTTGCTATGCTATTCATTTTTCTTTTTTAGGCTAGGGCAGGTCATGAATGAGCAGATCAATGATATCATCTTCTTAACAGCTGCTGTTTCTGCCTGCCTGCCCTCTGATACTGAAAACTGTAGTCACGCAGTCTGTGTCTGTTTAGTGCCCTTCCATTTCTGGTATTTCACAGAAGCTTTAAGATAATCTTAGAGTTTCACGTTGTTCACATGGGGGTAATTTCTGATATTTAAATGTTTTCCTTGTCTTCATTGCTTGATTTTGCTCGCAATAAAGTGTCACTCATGGTCCTCGTAATGTCATTCATAATTACTCTGAAATTATGACAATGTCACACATAGCAACCTGAAACCTTGGCAGCTATGCAAGAAAGTTCAATTGTTGGACCGGAGGCGAGGGCAAGGACTCCCAGGAGAGGCCGAAACTCAGGCCTTTACATGTACAGACAGTAAGTGCCACCACGGATGACTTAGTTGCGAGAGAAGCACTGGGCTCTGGTCATGAGTCGAGGCGTCAGTCGGCATTTAAGTTCTTGTGAGTCGGCACTCACAAGAACTTAACTGTCTGTGAGCCACACTGCGAGAGCTGCTGGCAGCATCTCTGGAGCAGCAGAGCCGGCTCGCTAACACCAGCGCTGTAGCCAGTTTCAGTGGCATTAAAAATGCGTGACAAAGCATTTCAGTGCAGTGATGCGGATCACCGCATTCAAATGTGTTAGTGTCACACGTGATGCGTGATACTTGGCAGCACTGGAAAAGAATCGCGTCCTTCCACAGAAAGCAGTGATAGCTACCAGAGTAGGAATGAAGAATACCTATACAATGGGAGTATCTGTGAAAGAGCAAACAGAACCACATACATTACGATAGACTAAAGTTGAGACAACTACAGAGTTGAATAAAGCCAAAAACAACGCAACTGACCGAAGAGGAGACCATCACGTGGTTGACAGAAAATAACCAGAAAACAACAGGTGTGAAACTCTGCTATGAAGTGAAAGAAGAGTACACGAGGACTATAAAAGGGTAGTCGAAATGAAGGCCAACACATGGAAGGCCTCGACACTTAACAAGTTCCAACCACTATACAGAGATATCAGGCAAGCAAAGAATCTCTCCAGAGGAGGCATACATAGTCAAGGCTTCAGTATACTGCTCTGCAAAAAGGGCAAAAGACCAAGAGCTGCCAAGGAAGAGCTGGAGAAGAAAGGCAAAGTCCCTCAAGTAAAAGCAGTTTGCAAAATTACAGAAGAAGTGGCATACAGAACTTAGAGGTGAGAATAGGTATCACATTCCATGAAAAAGAAAAGAAGCTTCAGGAAAAAGGGTGCGAAAGGAGGCAAAAGTCCCCTTGACTCAAGACCCCCCTCAACCAGCGCTTCAAGACCCTTCACCCAATGCAGATAGCCAGCTATCCTGCAGGGGAGGTTGCATAGTGTCAGCCATGGGGTGGGGGGAACTCCAACTGTGCGCCATCACTCCGATACCCCTTTCCTCCAAAGGGGTACCGCAGAGAGTGGAGGAAGGATGCCCAAGTTAGATGGCATTACCGACACCATGCCGGACTCTGAGATGGCGATGAAGCAGCGTCTGGAGAAGAAAGTGGTGTGGCGTCGTCAGCTGATCAGGCGCCGAAGGTGTGAACCCTGAAGGGCTGTGCATCGACGCTGGAACGGATTCGATAATCTAACCAGAAGGCCTAACTGGAGCCGAGGGCAAACCCACCAGCATGAATACAGTCAAGGCACTCCTCACTTCCTTGGGGCCCACAGGCGCTCCATGTGAAGCTGAAGACCCTAAAGATAAAATGAAGAGAATAATAATCTTCTCACATATGGGTCGTAGTCGTCACATCTCCAGGGAAGGTAGGGAAACCACTCTGCAACCAGAACGGGAGAAGAAGCCTCAGGCAGTGAAGACGGACGGGGAACCGACTTCGATAGCTGCTTCGACTTATCTCGGGACATCGATGGAGAATGACGTCCATAGGAATGGCTCCAGGAACAGTCCTGTAAGCAAAAGGGAGACCGAGAACGACAGTAGGGCTTGGAAGGCTTCGACAGTCGTCCCATCAGGACTTTCTCTAAGCGCCTTCGAACGAAGTTGACAGCAGGAGTAGCATCTGTCGGTGTTGTGGTGAATTCCCAGGCACCACATACAAATGGAGGGAGGGTCTGCATAGCCATTTGCTGACTACAGGACCCACAAGGCTTGAAGCCTGAAGACATATAGATAGAAATGGCACACTGTTCCGTCAACAAGAAGTCGGAGTAGGCTGAAAAACAGCCAGCGGTATTTCTACCAGATCAGCGCTGAAGCATGGAAAAGAACAAACTGTCATCAGCGCATTAGGGAAGGGGTTATATGGACTCTGTCCATGTCACATCCAGTGGTCATTGTCGCTAACAAGTCGCTCAACACCCTCTACCGACACGATGAGGTACAGCTGTGAAACATTTCCGGACTCAGTGTGGTGCCGGGGGAGAATTCTAAGGTAAGGAATCTGCGGCTAGATGTTTCCATCAGACTGGTGGGGTGTGGAGTGTCAGAGCGTTGTGGAGTGGCACAGAGTAGCGTGGCATGAAGTGCAGTTGCGCAGAGTGGAGTGGCATAGAGTGACGTGGAGTGGCATAGGTTAAGTTGACTGAAAGGGTGTGAAGTGGAGGGGAGTGGAATAGAGTGTCGTAAAGGGTAGTGTTGTAGAGTGTCACAGAGCGAGCCGAATATCCAGAGTTGAGGGGTATAAAGTGGAGGGGCGTAGAGTGCCTTGGAGGGGCGTAGAGTGTGTTGGAGTGAAGTAGAAGAAAGTGGCGTAAAGTGGAGAAAAGTGGCATGGAGTGGCATAGATGGAGTGGAGTAGTGTTGCAGAGCAAGAGAGGCATAGAGTGGAGAAAAGTGGCAAGGAGTGGTGTAGAGGGAGTTGCGTTCAGTGAAGTTGACTGTCGTAGAGTCGAGGGTTATGAAGTTGAGTATAATAGAATGGAGTGGCATTGAGTGGAATGGTGCAGTGTTGTGGAGTCGCGTGGAGTATCATGGAGTGACCTAGACTGTCATGCAGTGGAGTGTTGTGGAGTGGCACAGAGTGGTGTGGAGTGTAATGGAGGGAGTAGAGTGGAAGGGCACAGAGTGCAGTACAGCGTCAGAGTAGAGTGGCATAATAATAATAATAATAATAATAATACAGACACTTATAAAGCGCAACAGCTACCTCAAACAGAGGTGTCCCTGCGTGTGCGAACAGTAGTACAGCGCTGGACAGTTCAGATCCGGCCTTTGGGCCCTCAGTCTGCCCTAAAGAGCCAGGCTTGTACCATTTTCCTGAAGAGGGACTCTGTTTTTTATGGTGTGGAAATTACTCGTCAGGGAGTTCCACAGTTTTGCTGCACCGAGCGTAAAAGATCTGTCCCCCATTCGCACCTTTTTGAAACGGGGGATGCACAGTAAATTTTGCCAATTGGACCTCAAGGGTCTGGACTGTTGATAACCATGTAATCTGTGTTTTAGGTATCTAGGACAGTTGGCATGCATGGCACGAATGCCTGCGTCAAGGTTTTAAATGTAATTCTTTTTGAGACTGGGAGCCAATGAAGCGCTTTTAGATGCGGAGAGACGTGCTCGCGAAAGGGCACTCGCCTGATTAGTTTCGCAGCCGCATTTTGCACCATCTGCAGGATGGTCAGAGGGGAGTGTTGTAGAGTGGCAAAGAGGGTAATGGAGGGAGTAGTGTTTCGTAGAATGGCGCGGCATAGAGTGGTGTAGAGTGGCAGAGTGGTGTGGAATGGTGTAAACTGGAGTAGAGTGAATCATCAAAAAGAAACCAGGGGGGCCAGAAGCTCGTTAAAGTCCAGTGTCCACACTCCTCAAATAATAGCTACATCAATGAGGACACTGTTCCGTGATAATGGGTGCATGTATGTCACCCAAATTGGAAGGGGAGAGAAAGATTGGAGTAGAGGAGAAATAAGAAGAACGAAGTGGTGAGGGGAAAGGAAAAGAGGCAGATGTATATCCCCAGTTTAAGGATCCAATCCCGAAGGGGAAGACCAAGTCTTGCCTCTTATTCGCCCTCACACACCCAGAAGGATGTCATGCTTCCTCATCTGGCTTTTTGTGCTCCTCGTCAGACCGGCGCTGCAATGTCTGACGGGCCCCCGAAGGATCTCTTTGGCGGAGATATTTTTAAAAGAGAAAAAGCCGTATGGTGCGTGCAGGTGTGGGGGAGGGAAAGAAACGGGAAAGGATCCTGTGAAGGATAGTGGTGTGGTGCGTGCAAAGAAAGTTAAACCTACCTAAGGGCATCTGCTCTTGGATGATTTATTCTCGAGGTGTCCTTGGTAGGCTAAAAAACAAACAGGTTAGTGAGTTACGTTAGGGCTCAATGTGCCAGTGTAACTAATCACAAGGTCGACATGTTTCACGCTGGGTAAGTCCTAATGATCTGTAGCGTTTCTTCAGGACCTAAAGCTAAGAGGTGTAAACGTGCACATCAGAGAGGAAAGAAATAAGAGAAGGGTTCCCTGATGATAACCCTGTCTGGAGGGTGAGATCGCTCGTGGTGTACCCTAGTATACAGTCAGTCAGATGATCTCTGTAAGTAGATCTGTCCACGTAGTGCCCTCTTAGTTAAAGTTCTGGCTCCACAGGCTAAGCTGCGCTGGTTGTGCTCGCATCATTGTTAGGTTTTAGATGGGTGCTCGTTCATATGCACCTACCTGCTCCAATCTTTCTCTCCCCTTCCAATTTGGGTGACATACATGCGCCCATTATCACGGAACAGTGTCCACATTGATCTAACTGGAGTAGAGTGTCAGAGTAGAGTGGCATTGAGTGGTGTGGAGTGACAGAGTGGCATAGAGGAATGTGTTGTAGAGTAGAGTAAAGTGGCGTAGAGGGAGTTGCGTAGAGTATTGTAGAATGGAGTAGAGTGTCTTAGAGTGGCGTGGAGTAGAGTGTCAGAGTGGAGGGGCATGTAGTGAAGTGTCTTACAGTGGCGTAGAGTGGAGTAAAGTGTTGAAGAGTGGAGTGGCTTAGCGTGTAAAGTAAAGTTGGTTTCTCAATTGCCTTCAAAGAGCACCAGGGCGTATTCCCTGAGCAAAACACAAGGCACAGGTCTTTGTCATTGCTTTGCTAGTATACACTCACAGTCTGATAAGCACACTGAACCATATCTTTATTATTCTGTGTAAGATAACTAAAGGCTGTTCCATTCTGTGCCTATTTTAACATGCCTGCAAGTACTCTGTAAGCATATCCGTTATCCCTTGTGAGTGGAGCTCTCACAAAGCCCCTACACTCGAGTCTCATTTCAAGGTGAATCAGATGGAAAGATGGGCCATACCCTGCCCCTATCAACGTAGCGCACAGAAGCGACACTCGGCCCTTACCTGAAACTTGAAGAACTTCCTGAAGTACATCTTCTCATTCGTCTGCGTGGTGTAGCTCACTGCACACACTAAGCTGGAACAGAGATATTGCAGAAATTCTAGGTTAATTTTCAAACTTTTTTATTCCAACAGAATGATCTCTATGTGCCCGCAGACATTTTAGCGATGAATCTGTCAATATTAAAATAACCTTACAGTGATCAGAAGAAAGGTTCTGCCACCCTTCACCGGCCGCTGAATTAAAGTACAATGTTATCACCATCACTTATTCAGGTTATCATTTTTTTCCAGAACTGGAACTGCTTTGACCAGAACATTAACAATCTATTGTTTCCGGACACAAATGTAAAACCATACTAACTAAAAATAAAAAAAATGATGTCCACTGAAAGGTCGCATAGTTCTACATGACAAATATTACAATTCATACCAGTTTCCTACTAGATGCGTTATTTTATTTCTCATGGTTACGTATTTGCAAGAAAATGGGAAAAATGAGTTTTTATGGAGGTCAATCCATATAATCACTCATGAAGTGGACTTTATCAGGTAAAGGGGATATTCTTCCACTATCCATGAACCCCGTGGACCCCTCTTTCAATTTGCAAATGAACATTCTGTCTCATAAGGAACGTCAGGCACCCTTTTTGAGGGAACTGAAGTGGTGACGCTGTCCCAGGCACAAAGGTTATGTTCACGAAAAGAATACAATGATGGTGAAGCGTTTTAGTGGGGATTCATAGCAGGTCTAACTATTGGTGCCAGGAGAAGCAGAAACTGGCAAGACGTTGTTTGTACCCTTTTACGGACACACACATTGTATACCTGAATGGTTTTATTGCACAGGAATACTGCAATTCTGTCTCAATCCAAGCATGTAATCAAATTTTCTCCCATTTAATCCTACCTGTGCTTTGAGGCAAAAAATATTATCAAAACCCCCATAAACTAAAACCTTTCCAGTGGGCCACGATAATTTTTCATCTCTTCTTGTGGTGGTCAACCGTTGTCTAATATACAAGGCAGGCCCAAAAGATAACACTTCCTCATTTAATTTAAATGTTTTTATATGACATATCTGGCAAGATTTTTTCAAGATGGGTATTATTTGATCTAGTAATCCAACCGGGGCAAGATTGTAACATAGCATTTCTAATAAAGGCGGGATTTTTAAAAACATTTTGCCACAGGCTTCCTGGAAGATACTTACACCTCTTCAAGAACATCAAGACGACAATTCAAAAATTGGAAGACTGACCTTGTAGGCCAACACACCAACGTAAACACCTTGGGGAGACTTTTGTAGTGTAGCTCTTTTTAAATGTTTATTTGATCTTGCATAATGCACAGACATTGTTATACGTTCAGCCCTATCAAGTGCCACGCAGCTAGGGTTACACGCATCTAATATCCCTCACCCCAATACGGCAAGGACCGAGATTGTCATGCAACCAGCGTGTTTGTGTTTGAGCTTCAAGGGTCTCACCGTGTGCTGGACAGCTAATTTCTGGAAGTTGTACTCTGAAATGCATCTATGACTCTGCTTAGCGTCTTTCTCCTGGCTATTAGACGTCGTCTCATTCACATGGTTACATTGAGAGCCTCCTTCCCCTGCTTGACAGCAGTACATCATGGAGCGTCCTGCAGCAGTGATTGGATAAACATCGAAGTAAATCAGTGGTCGAAGTGGGCGGTATCGGAAGGGCACGGCATGCCCCTACTTCGTTTATTAAAAAGATTCCGTTCCCCTACTTTTTCTTTTAAAAACTGTGTCCCAGTACGGCAGAAATAGCAAAGGTATTCAGATATGGCTCGGCTTGCTTTTGTGGACGATCGGGGACGGGCAGAGAAGGAAAAGGACTCTATCTTACTGCCCAGAGAAGACAAAGACAATGTCCTCTTCTTTTCTGTGCTGGCAGCTGCCCCCCCACCTTCCGATTATTCCCTTTCTTTTGGTCTTGCTCCTCACTTACTGAAAACCGTGACTTGAAGAAACGGTTCACAACCTCTTTCCTTCTTTCATTTAGTTGCTTCCCTGTGAAATGGATCCAAAAAAGAAAAACACTCTTGCAGGAAATTCCCTTTTTTTCCTGACATTTTTCAATTCCAAAGTGCACCCTCGGATGGAGAGAAATAAAAGGTTTTAAATATGAAAAATAAATACATAACTAAATAAAGCAAGACAGAGTGGTTGCAAAGTAGCCAGATTGGTTTTATTCACATCTAAACCCATCAGCCTCACTTTACAGACTTTGCAGTGAAGTGAAGCGCTACTTTTGTTTTCTCGTCTTTCTTTGAACAGCATTGTTGCTCCCAGGTGGGGAAGTGCACCATTCCTGGATGTACTGCAATACCGGTTTGATGGGTGGATTGGAAAACAAAATGTGTACCATGGCTCTGTGTTTACGGATGTGGTCTTTTTAAACCATACTCCTTACGTTTTGTAAGGATATAAGCATAGGAAATTGTAATGGTTCCCTTCAGGGCCCTGTAGTCATGTCATTAACTTTTCAGGTAAAACCACTCGCTGATTTCTGAATAGTGAGTGAGAGATCGCTAAGGTAACCATGTTGTTTCTGCTTACATTTAACATGCTTTACTTTAATCTTGCATTCCCTATGATTGTTTGCTTTTACTTTTTTTTTTAGGCAGCATATTACTCTTATCAAATGCATAATTTGAATTGAGCCACATCCAAGTGTTTATAGCGGGCACAATTAGCCTGATGCCACTCTCGCCCTCATTTTTAGGTCTCACCTATCCCATTCCGCAAGGAATGGATAGGGGAGAATTATAGGGTTGGATCAGGAAAGCTAAACCAGACGGCGGATTGCGACAAGTGCATGTGCTCCGTGCGCGTTCACAAACCAGCTACGTCACTAACCACCATTTGTCTCTCAGTGCCTCACACACTTCAAAGGCTCTGCTCCCCGCCGCCCGCCTGCACAATTCCCCTCCCACCTCCCATGGCCGCTCTTCCCATTCACGCGTTCGCACATCAAAGGCTGCTGTGTCTGATTGTGGCGCTGCAACCGGGTGAGTCAGACTTTATAGGAAAGCTGCCATTTCCGGTCTTGCAAGACACGATAATGGTCACCTTTGTTATTTCCCAAAAACAAAAGGCTACTTTTTACCGTTAAAGATAATCTTAACGGGTTCTTCTTCTTTTCAAAGTATATATTTTTTGTTCTCCTAAAAAACATGGTAACGCGCGCCCTCCTGTGTCATATAGGTTGCGTCTTTCCTGTCTCCCATTTCATGTATTCTTCTTTTCTGCCATGCTCCCACTACCGTCTCTCTTATCATTGCCTACTCTCTTATCGTTGGCTGTCTCTAACGTGGAACACACACTTTTCATGCTTCTGAGGTCGATAACATGAGCCCCGTTGCATTGGCACACACTGCCCTCACACACACAAGTTACTGTCACACACACAATGCTCTCAGACACACAGGCTGCTCACACACACAGGCACTGTTCACACACACAGACACTTCTCTCACACACACAGGCACTTCACACACACACACCGGCACTGCGCGCACACACACGGGCACTGCGCGCACACACAGCCAAGTCAATATTTCTTGGATTTCGTGGTACACACATCCTCATTTTCCACCTACTCAAATATACAAATGACCATGCTCGTCGAAAAACGTCTGTTTTGCTGCGCATCAATATGAGAGCGCTGGTATTTGTTTAATTTAGTGACTGGCGACTGTTTATGCATCATTTTGTGCTTCATATAGTTCCCAAGGAGTTGTGGTTCCCTATGTGCTGTCGTCGTTGGGGTGACGGGATCTGACTATCTTGGAAATTGCTTTTGTGTGGCACGCAGAACACTCCGAAGCATCAACCCATTGCCTGTTCTGAAACAATAGATCTCTGCGCCTGCTACTGTTACGTTAGGAGCATTCTTGAACCAACCACTTGAAATTCTTTTTTTTATTGAATGTCATTCTTCAGGAAGTGACATAAAATCGTTAAAGTGCTGCTTGATTTATAAGCTGTACTCCTTCGGTCTTTGGGCCTGCCCTCTGAGGAAGGTCAGCCCCGTAGAATGACAGTGTGTACATTATTAAGGGACAACACACGGCCCATGAGCTTCTGCAATTGCTTAACTAGGTTCTTGACCTGCAGCCCAAAATCAGGCAACGCTAATTGTTTGCGTTTTTAATTATTCATCTGGGACGAAATAAATAAATAACAAAAGCCCTCTGCTTGCATGCTACTTTCGCGGCTCCTTTGATGTGCGTCCATTTGCCACCAGCCACTTAGCCACTTTGTGTGCGCGCGCCGCCTCTGCTGCCAGGCTTCAGCACACCAGGCTCCACACCCCCTCACCCCCAATCACTTCATCCGCGCCCACTTCACACGCGCTCTGCAGGTCATAAACAGGACCATCTGCTCCACTGCCAGCGCTGCATGACAGTCTTCAAAGCAAGCTTGTAACACGAGCTGCCCTCAGACTTTCCAAGACACACACTTTTCATGCTTCTGAGGTCGATAACATGAGCCCCGTTGCATTGACACACACTGCCCTCACACACACAAGTTACTTTCACACACACAATGCTCTCAGACACACAGGCTGCTCACACACACAAGCACTGTTCACACACAGGCACTGTTCACACACACACACACACACACACACACAGACACTGCTCACACACACAGACGCTGCTCACACACACACCGGCACTTCACACACACACACCGGCACTTCTCACACACACCGGCACTTCACACACACACCGGCACTTCACACACACACCGGCACTTCACACACACACCGGCACTTCACACACACACCGGCACTTCACACACACACACACCGGCACTGCGCGCGCGCACACACACAGCCAAGGGTGCCAGGGAAAACGTATAAATAGGGATGGTTTTAAAAGAAATTTGCACTTGTGCCTTTCTGCCCTCTGCATCACCACATCATCACTCAGCGCTACACCAGCATCACTCAGCACCACCACATTATCACTCAGCACCACCACATTATCACTCAGCACCACCACATTATCACTCAGCACCACCACATTATCACTCAGCACCACCACATTATCACTCAGCACCACCACATTATCACTCAGCACCACCACATTATCACTCAGCACCACCACATTATCACTCAGCACCACCACATTATCACTCAGCACCACCACAGCTCCACTCAGCACCACCACATCATCACTCAGCGCTACCCCAGCATCACTCAGCGCTACCCCAGCATCACTCAGCGCTACCCCAGCATCACTCAGCGCTACCCCAGCATCACTCCGCGCTACCCCAGCATCACTCAGCACCACCAAATTATCACTCAGCACCACCAAATTATCACTCAGCACCACTACATTATCACTCAGCACCACCACATTATCACTCAGCACCACCACATTATCACTCAGCACCACCACATTATCACTCAGCACCACCACATTATCACTCAGCACCACCACATTATCACTCAGCACCACCACATTATCACTCAGCACCACCACATTATCACTCAGCACCACCACAGCACCACTCAGCACCACCACAGCACCACTCAGCACCACTCAGCACCACCACAGCACCACTCAGCACCACCACATTATCACTCAGCACCACCACATTATCACTCAGCACCACCACATTATCACTCAGCACCACCACATTATCACTCAGCACCACCACATTATCACTCAGCACCACCACATTATCACTCAGCACCACCACATTATCACTCAGCACCACCACAGCACCACTCAGCACCACCACAGCACCACTCAGCACCACCACATTATCACTCAGCACCACCACATTATCACTCAGCACCACCACATTATCACTCAGCACCACCACATTATCACTCAGCACCACCCCAGCACCACTCAGCACCACCCCAGCACCACTCAGCACCACCCCAGCACCACTCAGCACCACCCCAGCACCACTCAGCACCACCCCAGTATCACTCAGCACCATCCCAGTATCACTCAGCACCATCCCAGTATCGCTCAGCACCATCCCAGTATCGCTCAGCACCATCCCAGTATCGCTCAGCACCATCCCAGTATCGCTCAGCACCACCACATTATCACTCAGCACCACCACATTATCACTCAGCACCACCACATTATCACTCAGCACCACCACAGCACCACTCAGCGCTACCCCAGCATCACTCAGCACCACCACATTATCACTCAGCAAACCCACATTATCACTCAGCACCACCACATTATCACTCAGCACCACCACAGCACCACTCAGCACCACCACAGCACCACTCAGCACCACCACAGCACCACTCAGCACCACCACAGCACCACTCAGCACCACCACAGCACCACTCAGCACCACCACAGCACCACTCAGCACCACCACAGCACCACTCAGCACCACCACAGCACCACTCAGCACCACCACAGCACCACTCAGCACCACCACACTATCACTCAGCACCACCACACTATCACTCAGCACCACCACATTATCACTCAGCACCACCACATTATCACTCAGCACCACCACATTATCACTCAGCACCACCCCAGCATCACTCAGCACCATCCCAGTATCACTCAGCACCACCCCAGTATCACTCAGCACCATCCCAGTATCACTCAGCACCATCCCAGTATCACTCAGCACCATCCCAGTATCACTCAGCAAACCCACATTATCACTCAGCACCACCACATTATCACTCAGCACCACCACATTATCACTCAGCACCACCACATTATCACTCAGCACCACCACATTATCACTCAGCACCACCACAGCACCACCACAGCACCACTAAGCACCACCACAGCATCACTCAGCAGCACCACAGCATCACTCAGCAGCACCACAGCATCACTCAGCAGCACCACAGCATCACTCAGCAGCACCACAGCATCACTCAGCAGCACCACAGCATCACTCAGCAGCACCACAGCATCACTCAGCGCCACCCCAGCATCAATCTGCGCAACCATTCAACAACAACTGGTTCAAATATGTTCTCTCAATGGTTCAAGCTTTATTACTAATGTCACAAAAAGATGTTAATATTTCACTTCTGTTCTTGGATTTTCGTCACAATAAAACACACTGAACATAATCTTCACAAAAGTTTTTTTACAAAAGTTTAAGGTATTGCCATTATAAATTACCACTTTTATTTAAGTATTATTTAAAAAAATTAAAAGCCATTGTTATTTGTAATATCAATACATCTAAGTCACGTAAATACAACATATGTTGCATTACAAATGCTATAGGTGTCACATTTGTGAAAGTTATAACTATTGGCATTGTAAATGACAAAGCAATTAATTTAGCTATTTTCAAAACCAACACATAAGTAAAAAAATTGTCATTTAGAAGACCAATAGCTCAAACTTTCCTAATGCGAGACCTATTGCATTGCAAATGCTTGTTGACTCCTGTTGGGAACATCTAGGGTAGAGGCTTGGGAAGACAAGGGAGGTCATAAGAGTAAGATTAGGGAGGGAAGAATGAGTTTAAATTAGCATTGTTTGCAGATGATCGCCTGGTCTCTCTGACAGACCTAAGTAAATCTTTGCTGTAACAGCTTGGTGAACTCCAGAAGGTCAGATTAGTACTCGAGCTTAAAATCAAAATGCACAAATGTGAGGCTTTACGTATGAAGCTGACCTGGGAGGAGATCCTGGCATGAGAGGGGGTTTCTTTCTGAACTTTCACTGTTCAAATGAACCTTGCACTCCCTTAAGTATCTGGGAGTGCACCTTCCAGCAACAGTCTCCGAACTATATTTAGCTAATGAAAGAGATCTGAAAAGACTTCCAGGGTAAGACTTCCAGAGTTGGCACAACTACTATGTACCTTGGCTAGTTTGCCAAATAACTAACAATGGCTGTCCTAACAAGGATATTGTTCCTGCTCCACACCTTTCTGATACATGCAGGTCAAACATTCTTGGATAATATCGAGCAGATATCTACAGGTTTATTTTTTAGAGTGATGGAGGAAATAGACAACTCTAGCAAGAATAGAATTGGATTTCAATATCCTAAGAAGATGGGCTCAGGGATCCCAAATTACACACTGCATTATCAAGCATCCCACCTCAGATATCTCCTAGAGAAAAAGGATGTATGGTCCAGGAAGCAACACTTTTGTAACAGTACATGCTCCCATGTTGGAGACGCCATTGCTTCTAAACTGACCCTACATTATGTACTCCCCCATGACAAGGTCAATATTAAGTGTCTGGGACCGGGTTAGAATTAAAAACAAACTTACAAAACTTCCCTTAACATACGCCCAAATTCTGGCCAATTTAGAGTTTAGCACCTGTCTGGAAAGAAAAGCATTCAGATATGGTCAGGACATGAGATGTGTCAAAATAGCGAATATGTTCAAAAGGGGATTATACAGTCCTTTAATTAGATTTGGAAAGATTGTGGGCTGAATGAGAAAGAATGGTACCACTACAAATAAGCACTGGTATCATGTACTCAACTTTTAGGGAAGCAGCCACACGGTCCCTTACAAAATTGCGAAATTCAATTCTCATCTGATTTTTATAATCTATAAGATCCTACCAGAAGACACTGCTGCTGATAAAGAGAGATTTCAGGATGACTGGGAGAAACAGCTGTGTCCTTCATTAACTAAAGAAGAGTGAGAGATGATCCAGAGGAATAAATATAGGGGTATCAGAATTGACCAGGTATAGAATGTTCAAATAAGATCTTGCTTTAGTGGCACTAGACTTCTCAGAACATGCATGCCACTGTTAAAAATAGGTGTTGGACAGGATGTGATTAGGTTCCATAGGCTTGAACCTAAAGAAAACATATATGAACTGTACCAAAGTTAATGTATTTTAGCTTTCAACTGACCCTTTTCTCGTGAGCTCTCTGGTCATTTCAAATGACAATTTTATTTTGAATATTTGCTGTGCTGCTTGGTATTTTTGCATTAAGCTCTTGTTAGATTGGAGGACTTCCCAACGTGTTGGTGTTGTATTTTTAAAACCGATAATTACAACAAAGCTGTGAGGAAAGCTGCATCACTGATATATTACTGTTAACTTACAACTAGAAACTAACTATATGGTAAACATCATACATCTTATCCAAGAGTTATTCCATACACTTCAGTTAATTTTAGTGATTGAAAAACATGACACCAAATGACTATTCTCAGATCTAAGGTTTCTGCTCCTAAAATACTTCTCGGTTGAATACAGGTTCATTAAAAAACTTGGGCTCCCAGCTGTTGGAAGGGGGCAATTAGTTGATGCAAGCGCCACCTCCGCTCTACTGTAGAGTGTCAAAAATCAGGTTTAGCAAAAACATTACCCCATTAGACCCCTTCTGGTAGTTCGGGCGGGCTTGATCATAGACTAAAAGTCTAAGGAGGAAGTTCCCGGAGAACACCAAGAAAGCCCTTGGTTTTCCTCCGGGAAAGCTGCTGCTATTACGTCGTTGCTTTTGGTTAAAAGGGAAGCGATGTGACCGCTGAACTTCATGGACCCAATTCCAGTTCGAATGATCGGGAAAAGCCTCTTGCAGGAGTTTCACAATATAGCGCCTTAGGTCGTCCGCCTCCAATCCTTCCAGAATGCCAAGGAGGCAAAGATTATTCCTTCGTTGTCGGTTCTCCTGCTCTTCCATCTTTGTAATTAAGTCTGACAGACAAGCAGCGTGAGAAGAACCTTGGTCTTTTAAGGTAGTTACTTCAGTTTCCAAGCGCTCTGTACGGCCTTCCACCATGGTGATATGGTCGCTAGTGTCAGTGCATATTTTGTTTAGCTTTCTCATACCCCTTTGAAATATTTTAGCGGCCCCTTTAGCTAAACGTCTGTCAGAGAGGACCTCTTCATGGAATTCCTTGATTGAAGCTAGTGAGGGTTCTCCGGTTGATTCTGGTGTGGTTTTTAAGTTTTCCCAAAGCGATGTCTGAACAACGTCTTCGCCGAGGGGATAAGACATCTGAGAGTCTGAATAGTCACACTTAAACTGCCTGCATCTTTTTGCCTTGTTTCTGGTCTTCTTCTGGCACTGCACAGTTCTGGTGTCTTTAGAGAGATCAATGCTATTATCTTCGCTTGAGCTGGTTCAACCTTCAACTGTTTTGGATATAGAGCCATGCGACACAGAGTAGAAGTTTTCACCGCTAGGTTCCGGAGTCCAAGGAGCTTGGGGGCCAGAGTTGGCTTCCAAGCTAAGGATATAATTGGTAATGCCGGCTGTAGGGAGTTTGGGCCCTCCCTCCGATATGCAGATTGTTGGTGCAGAGTCCAAGATTGGGGCAACGGTAGCAGAAGGTGTTATTCCCAAATCCCCTATGATTCTGGAAATTCCTTCAGTGGGTACTGGGGTGAGAATAAAATTAGTAGAGTCTATCAGCCCTTCTGTGCCTTCCCGTTGTCCCCTTGAGCTCGCAACTTGAGGTCGCAATTTCCATGGGTTGGGCAGAGGTGCAGCTTTCCTTCGGAGTAGGTGTTGATTGCTTAAGGTTTGAATCCCCTTGTTTGTCTAATAGTGAGCAATCAGGCTCGCTCTCGGGGGTGAGTGCGGTATCTAGTGTGGAGTCAAGTGCAGATAGTGGCACCTTAACTCCAGAAATAAGTTTGGCTATGGAGGTCTCAAGTTCTGCACCTTCCTTTAAGGCTCCTCTCCCCCCCCTGATCCCCCCCCCCTCCCTCCGAGTCTCCCTGTTGTCTTTTTAGGACCGCTGGCCTCCCATTTATCTCCGGGTAGGTTGTCCGTTACCCCAGCATCTCCAAGAACAGCGCTGGTTTGAGTGGATTGGGCGGCTTTTGTTTTGCTGCCATTGTTGGTTTTTACGCCCTTGGTCAACATGATCCTGATCCGCTGCCTTCTTCCTCCCAGCCGTAACACCAGATTAATAGAGACAGACGATAGCGCCGAGGCAACAATGTAGCAGAGCAGCCAGCGGGTAAATAGCTCCCGAAGCGCTCTTGCAGAGGCGAACATCCCGCGTCCGTTTTCCACGTCCCAATCAGTCCCGGCGGTCTGGAAGTAGAGGCTGGTCACATGTGTTCTGTTCTCCTTTTGCATCACGGAGCAGTCCGCATAGCCGACAGTCGATGTGCACGGTGAGAGCAGCTGAGAGGCGTGGACTCATGCAGACTCCATAAAGCTCCCCTTGTGTCTCGCCAGATTGAAAGTCATCATAAATGGGGCCTCCCGGATCTTCCTGTCTGAGATCAATGCTGGGGAATTTTTGGGGGGAATTAAGGCAAAAAAGGGGCCAACCTAAAGGGCAGACAAAACTTCCCTGTCTCAGAGAAACTCGCTGAATCTAGTATTCCCCCCCTCATCACCTTTTTCTCGATCACTTTGATCTCCCCCGCTGCTAACTATCTCACATGGGGTACACACAGAGGACTTAGACAGTTTAGTTCCTGAATGGGGGAATCTTTTTTTCTCACTTTTTCTTGGTTGCTCATAAAGGCGTGGCCTAGCAGCAGGGACCTAGTTCTGACAACCATCAATCAGGGTTTTCCTGATTGCTCTCATTTGGGGGGATGGGGAAGGGTGGGAGGATATCTGCACTGTGGTGGAGGGATCAATGGCACTTGTCACTATTGTATTGACCTTAGCTAATGCCAAGCTGTACTGGAAGATAAGAGACTCACATGGGACAAAAAAATAGGGGAAAAAAGGAAATAAATGAGCAAATTGAGCAAGCTTGTGGTAATGGAAGAGAAGGAATCCTTAAGGTATTGCTGCACACAGGATAAAATTGATTGCATTTTTGATTATGTGGGGTACATAATTTGTATATATCGTTTAAACTTCACCAATTTATACAAATATTTGTATGAATAAGTTAAGCACCTTAGAATCATTTCAGGTAACATATGTGGGCTGAATGACGCCCTGAAAAGACACAGGGTCTGTGATCACTGGGGGCTGATATCGTCAGTCTCCAGGAAACGCAGATTGAGGGATCGCAGAAACATCTATTGAACTCACTGGGATATAGAGTCCTATGGGGGACTACAAAGGGTGCGAGAATTAGAGGGGTAGGGGTCATGGCACAAAATAGACACCCATTTAAGTCTACTCGTGTGAAAATCTGACCCTCTTGGAAGATGGGTTATAGCGGAATGTTGCCTACCTCCTAATTTTTCTTTCACTTTATTGTTGTGTGTCGATTTCGATACCGTATATAGATTTTCCGATTTATGCCCTTATATAGGTACAATTCCCATTGCCCTTATTTGGGCATAGAAATACAGCCCTTATTTAGGCATTGCCCATGCTAACCAAATACATGCATGGTCAACTATATCTGTCCATCCACGTCCCAACAAGTTCTTGGAAAACCAGACTCTTAAGCCTTTAGGACTTACACTTGCTTGGATATTGATTTCTCCAAGAACTCATTTATTATGCATGAAAAATTCATTCTTAAGGGGTTCATTCAAGACGTTCCTCTGCCCGACTTTTACGTAAATTCTGGCATTCCTAAACACCTTCAAGGTATAAATATACCTTCACTTACCATGGCAAGCCACGGTACGGCACAGCTCGACTACATACTTGCACGACACGGCTCGCCTCGGCAAGTTCGGAAGGAGATCTAGTCCCCACCTGATGCACTGACCAGACGCTGCCATTCTCATCGCAGAGAATCCAGCTCGAGTGTTTCTGACTACCCTTGCTACTTATCGAGTGCCGGCAAGAAATTTCAACCTCTCTCATTCTAAGTTATGGAGCAGACTAGAACCTAGAGAAACTTTTGGCAACTCTTGGCAATACTAAAAAATAGCTAACTATACTTAAGAAAACTGCACCTACTTCATACCTCGTACTACACTTAGGTTAGGTACACTGGCTTAGAACTAGCTAGAAGCACCAGATGAGTATTTACATTTTAGCCTGTGTTATTTATGTATGTATTTTTATGAATATATTGTTATTGTTATTGTTAGGAGTACTTGTAAAGCGCAACATTCATCCTACTAGGATATCACGGCGCTGCAAAATGAGCAGTAAAACCTGGGCAATTACCTGGGACTTATTGATTATTCTGGTGTAGGGAATGTATATGTCATAGCTACAGACCATGCTACTGCAGTATTATTTTATCTCACTGCTAACGCTGTACGTATTATACTTCGCATTCTGTCTTTCCATTGTAGCAGTTCATCTCTCTTGCATGAGAAATAAGACTGTTCAATAAACCCTTTTTATTGAAACGCCCGTCTCTCTATTTCTGTGTAACTCTGTATAAAAGAAGCATGCACGATTAACTGAGTGAAATTGTTATCTATTGTTTCCATGATTCTGAGACTGTTCCGATTCTAAGGGAAACAAAGTTGTCATGTTTATGCAGTTGTCAGAAACTAATCCCTTCTTGTTTATTCGAGAAGTTTCTAGTGACCTCTGAGTTAGCTGGCACACAAAAGTAATTAAGTTTAATGTACTCGATATAGACATACTGACCTCAGTCCTATGTCAAATCTATAGTGTATATTATTCCAATGCGCAGAGCCTATCAGGGATATAGGAACTACACTACATTATGTTCCATCTATGGGAGTAACACTGGCGACCCCAGGGTTTTTAACTGGATAACAGAAGAACTTGCCCATTGGCCTCTCCCGATCGTTATCTGTGGTGACCTTAATATCAATTTACCCAGTAACCGGAAGGCAAATGATCAATGGTCTTACGTAGGTAGGAAGCCAAAAGTATATCAAGCTGTATTAAAGCTAATGCAAACTCATGGGCTCAGCGAAGTGTGGGCTAGCTTAAAATCTACCCTGCCGGGATACACATACTTTTCGGCCCTGCACATTTCCCTACTAAGGTTGGGCTATTTTCTGGTCTCATCTTCCTTGTTCCGAGACTGCTCTATAGACATTGCTACGCGTTTTATGTCAGACCACAACCCACTTATCTTAAACATCCGAGGGTTGGGAAACAGCAGGGAGATTCCGAATTAGAGCTTTAAAAAAAGCTTTACTCCATGATGCTGGTTACCGAACGCTTATGCAGGGATGGATCCAAGATTTTGATTTAAACATAGGGTCAGCTAAAACCATGATGGTATGGGACTCATTGAAGGCGGGCATCCGGGGAGAGACCCTACGGTTCTCTATAAGGAAAAATAAGAAAGAAAAGACGCAGATCTCGGAACTCCAAGACTAGATGAAAAAGGCAGAAGACAAATTAACTCAGGCAGTACAAATGAGGGCTGAAATTAAAGCTGCTCAACTTCAAGATGCGGGTGGCCGAAGAGACCACTCTCAAAAAAGCCGCACCAGCCTCAGTAGCCCTCCGTTGAGGGAAAAACAGCTCATCAGTGGGGGGAGGGTTGTAGGCTGACCCTCCCAAGACACTGAGGGTGTGCCCAATGCCCCACGGAAGGGAGCCCCATGGAAGAATGAGGATCCTAAAGGGGCTCCAGGGGAGTCGAACAGCCTGCCGGATCTGGGAGCTCCTGAGGGGGCTCCACAAATTGCAAGGAGGGCACTGGTAGCACTAGCCCCGGCGACGCCGGGTGGGAGGGCGGCGCCGAACCCTCTCCAGAGGCCTCTACAGAAGAATCCAGAACTCGGCGTCGAAACGACATGTCGGCACCGGTTGTGCCTCGTCAGACGCGACTCGGCAGCCTCCGGCAGAAAAATGGCAGAACTCTGATCAATTTAACAAAAGGGCCTACAAATTAGGCAGGCTGGGCCTATGTAAGGGGTTCATACTTCAGGTGCGGGCAGAACGGGCCCTATGATAAAATTAGGCCCTGCCTCATTCCCTCCTCTTGTTCATTCTTGAAGAAAATCCTTACTACATACCTTTCAGGCTTTTCAAGTATTTCGTAATGGTAGCGGGCTGCATTTAGTGTAGTCCTATTGTTGTTACTTCTACAACTTCTATAAGTGCCAAGTTATTCACGTTCCTTGTTCTATCCTTGCTCCCCCTTTGCAAATGATGCTTTTCTCAGGAGGTGCAACTGCTACGTACGTGGTGTGCTGGCTGACGAGCATATTGTACATTAGAACACAGCCCACGTATTTAGAGACAGGTATGACATTGTAACACATGTAGTTTTCTGTGTCTGTAGGCCTTTGTGTAACATCCTGCACTGTTAACTGTCCCCCCGTCCCATCTTTATCAACAGCTATGTATTCAATTTGGTACAATATCTCTGTGTCATTTAAGCAATATCTCAGGGATAGCACTGTGATCACAAAACACTATAAGGAGCTTAGTCATCATAATGGCAGGAATGAGGGTCAATACGGCTAGTAGCACCAATGGTCATTTTATCTATTTGTTCTGAAAGTCTTGGGGCATTGTTGCCCCTAAATCATTCCCCTGAACAGTTGGCGAAGGTGCCCCCTAGCCCCCCAGACCACCAAAACGCTCCCGTTAACATTTGGTGACCCTGAAACTATAAAAAGCTCCCCCTCTGAAGATGAGATCGCCTGGGCCGGCGAGGCAATCTTCCGGCGCCGCCTCATCCAGAGCGGGCTCCGATTAGCCTCCGGTGCCGGGATGGCGCCGACCCCAACTCATGTCCGTGCTGAAGTCAGAGTTATGAGCACGGGCAACCACCTGCGGCACCACAGCGAGCCCCACGGGGCTATGCAGCGCAGCAGAGGCGCCGTGGGACAAAGAGGGGGACCCGGAAGGGCCGTGCCCTAATGACCCCATGTGGAGCGTAGAGGGGGACCCAGCTTGGCCGCGCCCTAACACCACCACATCTCCGACGTTCCTGGGAGGCAAGAGCTCAACTGGCGCCAGGGGCCAACCCGCCGGCGAGTCCGTCGGAGACCCCACAAGAGGCGGAGGTTCAGAGGACACCCCAGGAATGGGAGAGGACCCAAGGGAGGTCTGCAAGGCTGTAACATAGGCCTCCATTTGGACCAGAGTCGCCCCCACACCCGGAAAGGGCGGTTAGAGGGGGGGGACCGTCTGGATTGCACGTCCGGAAAGTTCCGGGAATCAGAGCCTCTGACAACAGAAGATGAGGTCGATGACCTAGGCGACAAGCGCCTCGACTTATCAAGTGGAGAATGACGGACCCGGATCCCAGAGGGTGATCGACGGCGGAACCGGACAGTAGAGGGACCTGCAGTCGACTTCGACCGGGACAGCCGTGCCGAAAGAAGCTTTATATGGCGCTCCCACTGAGACTTCGGTTTCAGACGTTGGCAGGCTTCACGAGCTGTGGAGTCATGGTGCTCACCCAGACACCACATACAAATAAGATGCGGGTCTGTCGTGGACATCTGCAGCGAACAAGAATTATAAGATTTGAAGTCCTAAGGCATCGCACACTGTTCCAGACGCAAAGTGTCGAAAATGAGGCCTGAAAACAGGCCCGAGGAGCTCACTCCGGAAAATAAGGAAACTGACGTCAGCGCACCGGGAGGGACTTATATGACCCCGCTGAAGTCACCTACGAGGACGACGTCAGGGCGAGGTCGTGTGGCGCCGTCCCCCGGGACGCAGAGGTGCTGTTGCAAAACATTTCCGGATCCAGTGCACGCCTGGGGATATTCTAAGTTAAGGAATCTGTGGCTAGATGTCTCTATCAGATTTTAAGATATATTCTAGGATTTTTGCGGCTAGACTATCTTTAAGAATCGAACCCCTGGTGTCGGAATGGCAACACTGGTTCATCCCCAAGAAAGGTACTAATGAACACATACGACGGAACATTACTTTATTCGACGCAGCTCAGATATCAGGAGACCCGATGTCGCTAATTTTACTTGACGTTGAAAAAGCATTCGATCGAGTCTCCTGGCAGTTTCTCTAGGGCATCATGAGAAGGATGTGTTTTGGGCCTGAGGCAATTCAAGCTATTCAAACTCTTTAGATTAACCCCACAGCCAGCATTTCAATTAATGGGAAGTTAACGGAGCAGATTGAAATCTCACGAGGTACCCGCCAAGGCTGTCCTTGCTCTCCACTGCTCTTCGCTTTATATAAAGATCCTCTTATAATAAAAATAGAAAACAATCAAGAAATCCCGGCTGTGAGCAGATTTGGTTGGGACACTAAAATCAAGGCCTATGCCGATGATTTGGCCGTGGCGACCCCGGATCCTGAGACTGCCATTTTAGCATTGGAACAGGAGGCTCAGTAGTTTGGAAACATTTTGGGATATACACTTAATAAAGGAAAAACAGAGATCATTTTAAATAAAGAAATCAATTGGGTGGACAGTCTGGTTGTCCAGAAAGCTAAATACTCGGGAGTCACTATTGTCACAAACACCCATCTGATTGTGGCAGAAAATCCGATCCCGTTGGTGGAAGAAATTAAAAGAGCGTTTAACCAGATAAATAACTTACACTTGACTATAGTGGGGCGGTGTAATGTTATCAAGATGACCTTTTTCCCCAAACTACTAAATGTTTCAGCGCTATCCCTCTAGAGTTCAGTGGTATACACCTGTTACAACGCATTTTTTACTCCGCACTACCATTACAACGTGACTTTTACTCCGCATACCATTACAACGCATTGCGCTGGGGGGCGCTGTAGGATAGGGAATAAGTTTAATTTTCTATCCAACACCTTCCCTAGTGTCCACGGGGACTGGTGTTGGAATAGAAAATTAAACTTACCACTATCCAGCGCCCCAAGGCGCTATGCGTTGTAACAGTATGCGGAGTAAAAGTCGCGTTGTAATGGTATGCGGAGTAATAGTATGCGTTATAACGTCATACATCCGAGTTCAGTACTACTATGCTCCAGAGATTTGAACAACTTTTCTCACAATTTATCTGGGCACACTCTCAACCTGGGCAGGATTTTAAGCTACTCTCCCTTGCCAGGGAGAGGGGTGGATGGGCGCCCCTAATATAAGATTGTATTACTGGGCTTCGGTCCTACAGTATAGTATGGAACTGCTGCACGAACATCCCTATACTCCAATCGCAGGACTCCCGTCTCCCTTGCAACTACTACTTGCGGAGGAGGCCCAGGGATGCCTGTGGTGGTAATTGACCTTCGGATATTACAAACAGGTTAGATTTAAGACCCTGGTGAGGGCATATAAAGTTATTTCCAAGATACGCAGAATTTATGGGCTGGGCAGATAATTATTATTCTCCCATTAATAATAATACCAACTTGCCAGCTATTTTTGGGAGATCTTATCTCCAGGACTGGTATAAAGTGGGATCTTAAAATCGGGAGATTTAATCACCACTGAAGGAATAAGTCATTTATTTATTTATTTATTTATTTTGAAAACCTTTATTGATTCGATCAAAGCAGTACAAGCGCAGGCCTACAACAACAGGGGCCGGCCGCAAACTCAGGAAATATAAGCAGAAGCATTGCACATGGTTACAGCTCAAGGAGTAATCACGGTGTAATCATAATACATGGTTGTAGGCACCACGAAGCACAAGGATGGAAGAGGTTTCATTTTTCATAGTATTGAAGAAGTAGCTGTGGCTATATCATCGAAGGCATCACACTACACGATAAACAAGAAGAAACGGGAGGGGCGTATCCCTCCACGCAATCGGGAATCGGTGATGAGCAATACGGCCTAAAACACACTACGCCCGCCGAAGGCAGGCCAGGAGTAAAGGTCAAACAATGGCAAGCAATTTAGCGAAAGCATCATCCGGAAAACCCACCCTTCCGAGTAGAGGCAAGTGCAGATGCCCGACAGAGAAAAGGATGAAAGAAGGAGATACAGCCAGCCCTACTAAGAAAGGAAGAGAGAAAGGGACCATAGAACAAAACAAACTAAAATAACAAAACCCCCCCAACACCCGCCACCCTACATCACCGTAATGGCTATGGCCTACCCCACTAACAGCGTGCCTGTCGCCCCAGAATTACCCTAAAGAAAGGAAAATAAAAGATAAAGAAAGAGAGGAGAACAATAAAAAGGTAGAAGTGGAGGAGGACCTCCCGGTAGTACACATGTTCGCAACTTGTCCGAAACTTACACCATTCCTTGGCAAAATACAAGATTTCTTAAGGAAAGTCCTTTCTCAAGATATTTAGTTAACCCCCACGGTTATTCTGTTAGGGATACAGGACAAGGTTAACAGAAGGAGCGGCGGGGCATTTATCTTTGCAGCCATGACAATACTGCGGATCTGTATAGCCTCTGCATGGATAGATCCAAACCCTCCATTGTTCTCCCAATGGTTGGCCTGACTAGTCACGACATGTCACCTCGAGAAGGCTAGTTTTGCTAAAAAAAAAAAAAAATTAAAAAGGCATCCGGGGAAAAGGGAAGGGCCTAATTATCTGGGAACCCTTAACAGTATGGCTCAATCAGGCACACTACTAGGGCCCCCGTAAAGCAAATTCCTTCTCCTTTCAGCCAATGCCTGTCTATCAATTTTGTTCGTCTTGGTTACATGCGATGCTCGATTATGTAAAGGTGTGCCATATCGGATTCTTTTAAAGACTTAGGGCAGGGACATCGCTATGTTTATGTTGATTATACATCTTATTGCTTATAGCTCATTATGGTTATTAAAAATCAGCCACTCTTATATGATTATGCTTTATCTTATACACTTCGTGGATTAAGAAAGGCAACAAAAGAATATATGTAACCGGTTCTCTTTACCTTGAGTTAACCTTTTTGTTTCTGTTTGGGGGGGAGGGAGGGGATGGGGGGTTTGATACTGCTTCATGTTTGTATTTGGTTTTGTACTTTATATTCATCAAAATAAAATTAAAAATAATTGAATGCATGGAGGCCACATATCAGAGGGAACAGAGGACATTACAGATTGCCTGAATGTAAGGCATGTACAGCATATGTAGAATCTACCCACTTATCCACAAATGCTCTACTCCAGAGGGAGGTGGAAATGAATAGGAATAATGGTAACTGGTAGGGGGAGCTGGGTTCTTAATGGAGTTTCTAGTATGTGTTATTGTTTTCTTTTTTGAAAATATCAATAAAAAAGCATTGGTGTCGTAATTAGCTACTTCATTCATGTCTTACACAAAAACTACAAAAAATATACTTTACTGATTTTCAGTTGTTGTTACTGCCACTTACATGTGTGTCCCAATCTCCTTCACTTCATGGTGGATAACATCATCTATACAGCTATCAGGCGAAAGCTCTGCGACGGCAGATGTGGACGCAGACAGGTTTAAACGTTGAGAGCTGGTCTGAAGATCGGCCTTTTCAGGGATTAAAAAATGTAAAACATTCAATGTTTTCAGCATACCAAAAGAAAATCTTAAACTTTTAGCATTTGTGGTCATAGATTCAGAATCCATAGCAGTCCATACAAATTCAGATTCCATTCCTTTTTTAAGGTTGTCCTATTAAAATCATTTCAGATGGGCACAAAAGGGGTCCATATTTGTTTTTATTGCTTTTTTGTTTAACGAAATAAATGCAGTAGATCATTTAAAACAAAAGGCATTTTACTTTTCATTTGCATCTACTTAGTGTGCTTTATTTGTTATTTATTTGTTCCTTTTAAAGTTGTCAGTTATCAAGATTATGCAAGTCCATGAACTGTACAATTCCAGTTCTTTTAGGTATTCTAGTTGCAGTGTCAATATATTCTTTGCCCTGTGGCTACACACCATGGTTTTGACACTTTTGAAATGGTTTTGACATTGACACTGCTTGCGATTTTGTTTTTCCCTGCTTGTTTACATAAAACATGGATTCTATACTCTGTTCAGATGAATATGGTTGAGCTCTTGTGTAGTGTAGTTCCTATTATCCCAATAGGCTCTGCGCATTGGAATAATATCTTCAATAGTATAGACCTAGGGCAGAGGTTAACTAGGTCTTCTACCGACGATATTAGACTTAAAGTTTTGTGTTTGCCAGCTAGCTCAGAGTTCACTAGAAACTTTCTCGAATAGGCAAGGAGGATTTTAACCTCCCTGGATAGACAAGAAGGGATTTAGTTTCTGACAACCATAGAACATGACAACTTTGATCTCCCCTAATCAAGAGTGTATCTCTAGAGTCGTGTGAAAACAATAGACAACTTATTTTACTCAGTCAGTACGTGCATTCTTAGTTTCACCAGTTTGTAGAGAAATAAGAGATGGGCGTGGTTCAATAAAAGATGTTATTTATTGATCAGTCTCTTTTCTCATACAAGAGAAATGAATCGCTATTATTGCAATACTTGTAGTTAAGTAAAGTGCATACAGTAGAGACAGAATTATAAAATAATACTGTAAAAGCATTGATATGGTTTCTGAGCCATATGATACTTTAAAATGGATAAAATAGATACATACATATATACATTTGACTAATCGTACTCAACTGGTGCTTCTAACTACGCCTACCCCAATGTACCTGACCTAAGCCTAATACGTGGGCGGGAGTAGATAAGTAGCAGTTTAAGTTAAGTTTGTTTTGCCAAGGGACCGATTCGAGAATTCTCTGCAAGGGGTTATTCAGTTCTGTACCTGAGATCTAGAATGATGGAGGGCTGGTATCTCTTATCCCAGGTCTTGATATTCCAGCAGCCTGCGAAGGCTGCTTGGAAGCGCCGGAGCTGGATTTCTCGGCAGGAGAAAGGCAGCGTCTCGTTCTCAGCGCGTCAGGAAGGCGGGGCAGCGTCTGTGGGCTTCGCTCTCTGCTGGGCTCCTCAGCACGTCTCGCTGCTCCGATCTCGTCACCACCGCAAGTGTTTGCTTAAGGCAATGTCGGTAATATTTATACCTGAAAGGTGCCGAGATTGACATAAGGATGGACATATATACGTCAATAAGGATGTCATATGAACGGGCTCGTTCGCACATTCTTTTGCTGAAGTTCTCGGTGAAATCAAAACAATGGTTATGGGAATTTCCCAGGTCGCTGTAGGTTTGATTTGTTTTGAGAACTCCGTATGCCTTATCAGGGGCTGGAGGAATATCGCTTGTCTAATTAGATGACATGCGTTATGACCTAATCAGATAACGCGCTTCTGTGCCGTGGTGTGGCTTAATCAGATAACGGTTTTTGCACCGTTGGATGGCTGCTAGTTAATTATTAACCAAACCAGGGTTGGAATAGGGGAATCGATACAGTACCTATAGGAATACATCACACCCACTCCACGTAGACTATGTCCATATTTACAAATCTAGGCATAGTGAATATCAGTAGCGTTTGTGTATACCGTACCACCCCAAAATACATTTATATGCATTCCGAAAATTGGATTTTATAAAATATACGAAACACAATCACATGTACTGTCACGTATACTATAAGCACAAGCAGTCTAATAATGCTACTCATATGTTAAAAATTCAGCATAATCTAAATGCGAAAACCACACATGAAATGGCTCTTAATACAGAAAAAAAGTGCGAGACCATTTCATCACAATCATAAATTTATGTATAACAGTGCTAGCATAGCGAATGTCTTGTGACTACCTAAAAATAGAAATTTAGTTCTCTAAGAATAACGTCTACTTTAAGCAGAAGATAAGTGTCCCAAAAATCGTAAATATTTTGGAATTGGGGAAAAAGTTCTTGCAAAAAAATTATGAGAAAAATTTTTCATATCGCTTTTCTTCAAAAAGTTGAAGGCCAAATTCAGCATGTAGGGAACTCCAAGTGCTAGTTTGCTCAAAGTTATTCCTGCTGCTCTGGTGAAAACATCATATCATTTAGACTGTTGGAAAAACTGTCAAAGCTTCTTGCGTAAGTTCCACTAATTCGGAAAAGGTTGTTACCATGCATTCATGAGCCTGAGCATGATTGCCTCCATTGATGTTTGGATCAGCATAGCTGACTGAAGGTCGTACCTGCTCGATGCTGCTTTCATCTTGTACTTCACTACCCCTCAATCGTAGTGGTGAAGACTCCACGAATGCCGTCATCAGGATTGGTAGCCGCTGGGGACAGCACAATGCATGAGCCGTTACCGGACCCAACAAGGTATCTGCGTCCATTGGCACATCCGATTGTAGTGCCAGACAGGTGTCCAACACGCATTCTTCGCCGCATAGCAAGCACCTTAATACAGGCATAACACAACTTTGCCACATTGGTCTAAATGAAAGAAACCAAGTCATGTTCAGGTCTCTAAGCCGGGATAGTCCAAGGATTTTAGTTACCCGGTCCCGGTAGCCAATGGCTAGGATCATTTCTTCCCTTGTCGCAGGTGTTTTGTCTGTGACATGGTTTGCCATAGCAAAATAACAGGATCAAAAATAGAATACCCGCTACTAGTCCTAAAAGGAGAGGAAGTCCGCCAAAAATGGAATGGACAAAGTCTGGAAAAATACCCAGGATGGCTTTGAATGGAGTTAAAGCACCCGAAAACACTGCTTTAAATACACTGGAGATACCAGTGGTATCAGAAATATTTAAGATTTCGTTCAGTATTTCTGCGAAATGTATGGGAGAATTAGTTGATAATAATGAATGAATCTCTTCTGTTGTCCTTGCAACTTGGAGATCATACGTTTCTTTTGATGACGTGAGCCTGGTCGGCGTCTGTAGGAGCACAGTCTTCATTCTGCTTAAAGTATCTATTCGAATAGAAGCAATTTTCAAATCGGGCCATAACCTTGCCTCCCTGTCTGGAGAATCGCTGGGGAACAATACATGTTCACAGCACATGACCTTCCTAGTCACAGTTATGAGATAAGGTTTTCCGGGCAGCAAACTACAACATCTGCGATCTACTATTAGAATGTAACTCCCGTTCGAGAGTCTCCTAAAGAATGGTTCTATTCGTGTTGCAGGTGTGCCTAGCTGGTAACATGAAAGGTTATTTGAAGTCCCTTCACCGGCTCCGTGCAAACTAATACCCTGACACAGAAGTGTACCGCTCAGTGATCTTGCACAATTATCGCCACTGAGAAACACTTTCTGGCCTTTATTGCTGACACATTCGTGTGTATAGGGCAAGTTCCATATTGACTTAATGTATCCTTTACCCAACCTTTCATACTAGCCTGCCTGTATATATTTTTGGCAGAATTGAAACTGGAAAGTAGTTATCGGAATATTTATTATTCCATGTATTATCCATTCAATGACAGGTCGTTCTGACATTGTCAATGGTAATCTCTCAAGTTTTTCAATGCTCAGAATTGTATAGTCAGCACCCTTCTGTGCCAAACTGATTTGTTTATCAGTGAGGTTAAAGATATTAAATAATGACGTTGTGTTGATTAAACGCCAAGGCACATAGCCAGAACGCAAATTTTGTAACGTCCAGCCAAGCTGTACAATAGAACGCAATTGGGACTGACCGTGTTGTAACATCAGTAAGTCTTGCGATATTATATCGATTGCTGAAGACACAATGCTGTCCAGAGAATATATTCTGGAGGACAGTCATTAACCCATTGTCCACCACAGAAAGTGATTTTTCCAAATTAATACGGTCAATTTCCCGTATTTTTTCTGCTGTCTCAATTTGAGTTACTTTCCAGACTTCGTTACAAGCTGCATATATAGAGGCCGCTATGAAACGTTTTTGACGCTGTTTGCGTGGTCCCAATATGAAATCACGCAAGTCAGCACCTTCTGTAAGTAAAGTTAGGTGTTGCTTAATTTCAGCCAGTGTGGACGTTTGTAGCCATTGAAGGCAGAGCTTGCCCACGCTGTAGGTGGTTACTATCCCTGGATGTTGTCTTTGGGAATATCTAGGGTCTGGCCTAGTCAATGTGAACCCCTGTACTTTGTTCAGGAATCTGTCTTGACAGTTATTTGTATCTGTGGGCCAGATCAACCATTTTTTCCATTCAGGATGTGTTCTGTTTTGGTTTAATATATGGTTTACGTCTATCTCAACATCTATAGAGCTATTACTGTTCACTGTTGGCTTTGGAATAGACGGTTTGTTCAAATCTTTGATTTTGTCTAAGCCAAGACAGGTAGTTTGTTGAATAGTGTCGTTCAAAAATATAATTTGTTCTGGGATCATGCAGGCTCTAAACAATGATTCTATAACTTGTACTTGCCAATCTCTTGTACCCCAAACAGTTTTTGTTTCAATATTATTGTTCCAGAAATCAAACCCAAATGTATTCATTTGTTCAAAGAATGAATCGGAATATATCAATTTTGTGTTTGTAAGCATGGTCTTCATACCTGTCTTATTTGACAATTTGAAATAAAATGTTTCTGCATTACTTGTGTTAAACCCTGAAAAGTATGAATATTTATCATAAAATGTTTTCGAGCTATCTTTTGGAGGAGTAGCACAATGTTCCCATTGGTTATGATTTAAAACATTTCTAGGTTGAGCAGATTTATGTAGATAATGGTTACCATAATGGTTGTAGCAGAACATCTGATCATAATTAGACGAACCCTGCAAATAATCATGTTCTGTAAATTTAGCAGACATCACAAGATCAGACATCATATCATTAATACTTTCAAAGTCCCAATCATCCGCAAATGAGCTTGGTTTTACAAAGTCACTCAATGAGATCTTGAATTGGTGTGGATACTTCAGGATTTCAACCGGACCATAGATTTCATAATCAGTTTTGTCCCATGCTACACCGCCTGGTATAGGATTGGCTGTGAAGTTTACTGAAGAAAGTTCTCTTTTCTCGATGTGTGAAGATGTGTGTGGTTTAAGGACCAAGTTGATTTTCTGGCTTGCTGTGTCCATTTTAGCATATTTCCCTTCAATGAAATGTCCCAAACATAGTACTAAGATGAGCCAAAGAATGAGGATAAATGCACCGAAGGCCACCCAAAATTCAATCCATGGAGAGATCAGATAGGTTTCTTTCAGCTGTTGAAAAAGTTCCTTAGCTTTGTCTTTAAAGGTTTTTGTTGATGGCTGTTTCTTTGCTTCACTCAGGGCTTCAGATGAATCATCGAAGTTGATGAAGTAGCCGGATGCTGTTCTGTCAATTGTTCCAATTGCTTTTGGATTTTGCTTTGTTTCATTAGCAAAGTCTGCAGTTACATCATCATAGGTTGTTGTTTCTTGATGAAAAGTTTTAATTTGGGTTTTAAGAGGTTCAAGTTCCATTGCTTTGTTGCATAGTCCTTGTTGATTCACTGTAGATTTTCCAAATGTGATCAGTCTTCCAGTTTGAGCCTCTGTATTTGTAGCAAACATTGGTGTTCTGCTATTTCTCGGGAGTCCACTTGGCCTACTGTTTGTTATCGGCCACATGATTGTGGTTTTACCAGGTCGATGGATATGACTCGGTTATCCTTTTTACCAGCAAGGGGCGGTAGTACTACTGATCTTGTCCCGTTGATAGACAAGACAGGAACTGCTTTTCTGTAAGAAGGCCCAAATTCCTTCTTTACCGCGATCTTTTCTCTGACTAGATCCCCGACTTTTGGAATCCAGACAGGCCTTGCTGGGACAGGTGGTTTCTCTTCAGTGGTTGTTGGCTGTTGTTTCAGTTTTATGTTGCTCAGGTCTTTTCTTGTTTCATTTAAGTCCTGTAAAATAGCCAAACGATCTTTGATATCAAAGCTTTTGTCTTTAACCACTGAAGTCTGACTATCAAGATCTTGGATCATCATTCTAGTCCCGAACAATAGTTCGTACGGACTGAACCCTTTCAAAGAATTCCTTGGCAGGTTATTTAGACTACGTTGGACACTTATTAGATGTTTGACCCACCCAGCACCCGAACCTAATACCTTTTCCGTTATAGATTGCTTTATGTCTTGGTTTTTTCTTTACACCATCCCGTATCCCTCAGGAAGGAAGTGAGAAGAGTCCCGCTATGCTATGCTCATTTGGCCATGCTTCCCCATAAGCTTGAAGGCTAAAAGGAATACATTAGTCAAAACGTAGCATGCTCCTAGCGTATATGCCATTATAGACTCGCAAATCCTTTTATAACAGTCCAGACGTCAGCCGAGCGCTGGGGTCTACATTATAAGTGAAAATTAGTCTTTTTATGTTAATATAACGCTTTTTTTTCATGATGGGGGCTTTCTTATTGTTGTTGTTTATCTGGAGTGAAATGCCATGGCAATAGTCCTCCCCGCTCGCCACTGCGATCTCTATTGCAGTCTGGGCAGTTTTTTACAAAAATGTGATGATGCAGGCTCATGCCTGGCCACCAGTACACTGATTGTAATTCTTCCAGAGAATCTTTTTGTTTAAGGTGTCTGAGACCCTCACCCATATGTGCGTCTGCTATTAACAAGCCTCTCCTGTCCGTGTTTGGAATCACTCTATCCCCCACTCCAGAGATTCGAGCAAAAGGGACTGAGTTTGCATCGATTATGTAGTATGTATAATTGAGTGGATAATTGATCGGTAGCGCCGAGCAGTCGCCTTTTGATGACGTTTTCACCGCCAGCACAGTTTCACCGTCAATGTGTTTTACTGTACGCTTTTTTGTAGCTACGGAAGCCGGTTTAGTTGCTACCGCTGTGGCTGTCTCAGCCAATGAATTCCCTGCAACGTGAACGCCATCACGCTGATGACTCAGTGAATGTATCACGTGAGTTTTTGGTAGTTCTTTCTGTAAAAGAACTACTTGTTCCCAAAACACTTTTTGCTTTATTGTTGCACCTGTGTCATCTTTATAACTGTTTTGAATCCATTTCTGTAAATCGTTATTGTATGTTCGACGCAGTAATACGAATCGCACACAATAAGTGTCGGGAATTCGCGATCGGCATTATCTAGCGCCATTTTTAACGCTATTATTTCAGTTTGTTGTTCTGAATTATTTTCCACTGAGTGTGTTTTTGTAAGTAGAGGTCTTAATTTACCTCCGCGCCACACTTCTTTTACAATTTCGCATGTGGCCTTGTAAGCCAGCTCTCCCCAAACTGAGGGTTGAGCATGCCCGTCTGTATGTATTACACAGGCGTACTGTCGTAAAGGCAGAATGTCGATTGGCAGAGGGTATTCTTTCTCATATTCTAGATATTTTAATTCTTTCATTTCCGGGTCAAAATAGTATTTTACTTTGTCTGTAGCAACAGAATTTACCCATTGTATCCATTCTGGATTTAGTGCAGTTGTCGGTAAATTACATGGTGTTGTTAATGCCTCAAAAGCTGATTCTGCTGTTCTGACTGTAACCTGTCTACCGTCTGCTTGTTATTTTTCTTTTTCTACAGCTGTTTGAACCGCATGAACAATGTTTTCCTTAATGCTGAACCTTTTTTCAGCTTCTGTGTACAAATGTGATTTGTATGCTATTGGTACCTTCTCTCCCTCATTAGAGGTCAGGTATGTGAATCCGCATCTTCCTGGGATGACTCGAATCACAAGGTTGCGTGTGTTGTCACGTGTTTGTTATTTTGTTTTAACTAACATATCCGTTTGTAAAGATCTCAAAATTTCTGTGTGTTTTTGAGTCCAATTGATTCTTTTAAAATCTGGTTTTATTAGATCATAGAGAGGTTTAATTCTCTCTGCATAATTTATAATGTAAGTTCTTCCGAAATTTAGGAAGCCTAGAATTGATTGTAAGTTTTTTAGTGTTCTAGGTGCTTGGATTACAGCACATTTCTCTAGGAAATTGTCAGCCAGGCTTTTGCCTTCACTTGATAGTTCATATCCTAAAAACAGGACTGTTAGATGGGCAATTCTTGACTTTTTAAAGTTAAATTTGTAACCCTCTGCTGCGAACCCAAGAATTATGGTGTTCACTCTTTTCAAGTGAGTATCCAAGTCATCATCTGTTAGATAGATGTCGTCGACATAAGATAATGCCTCGTCATCATATGTTTGTAGTAATTCTGTTACTCTCGCTGAGAATAATCCTGGGCTGTTCTTGAACCCCTGGGGCAAACGACAGAAATTCTTTTGCGTGCCATTTATTGAGAACGCCGTCAAATATCTGCTCTCTGGTGCTATATTTTGACAAAAGAAACCATTAGAAATGTCTAAGGTTGTTTTGTATTTTTTGCGCACTATGTTATTCATTAGTGCAGCACTATGCGAGTTTTGTACTGCAAATGTTTTGCAACATGAGTTAAGGTGTCTGTAGTCCAAAACAAGACGATATGAATTGTCTGGCTTGGAGACTGGAAACAAAGGGTTGTTCATTTGTGATGTGCAGGTTTCAATCACCCCCTGGTATTCAAGTTGATCTAGGATCTCTTTTACCTGTTTTTTAGCTTCTTGCTTAATCGGGTACTGCCTCTGTGCAGTAGGTTGTGATTTTAACTGGATTTTGTGAGGAGGAGAGTCCTCATCCCATCCCACATGATTTTTATATAAGGCAGGGGCTTGAGCTACTGCCCACTTTCTTGCAAGTGTATATTTTTTATGAATTGGAATATGGTTTGAGAAGGCAGGCATAATTATTTCTTCGCCATGTGGGCACTCCCTGACAAACTCTGGAGGCCAGTCTCGTTCAGCTAGAAGGATGTCATAGCCCTTGGACAGATTATCCCAAAATAGTCCCCTTATTTTTCTAGTCTTATCCCCCTCTATACGCAATGTTATTTCATATATTTTATGAGGTTTGCTAACTCTGGTATCTGCAGTTTCCACCTGAATGTATTCATTCGTGTCCACTGTCTCCAGATGATTCATAAGGACTTTGCGAGCTATGCTCACTTCTGCTGCGCTGTCTAGCATTGTCTGAGCCCATTCTCCGTTTTTCAGCTGTGTCCTCAGTATTCTCGGCATTGTTGATTACTTTAATACTGGCTACCTTCTTTTTTGGAAATTGTAATTTTTTATTCAGATGAGCAGGTTCTTTGTCTTTGGACTTGACGTGCTCTTCCCTTTGTTCTGATCGTCCTCTTCTTTCCGATTTCTGCGAGGAAGTCTGAAAAGATTGAGAGGGACGTGTATCAATATCTTGATATCTATCAGGTTTCTTTATATTATCCCTATTTCTAAGGTTGTATTTTTTCACAGAGGGCTCCCGTTGGGGAGACTTGCGTCCTTGGTCGGGAGATCTTTCTCTCCGCCAAGGAGACCTTCCTCTGGACTGGAATCTTTTTTCTTTAGGATTGGATTGTTTATTTCCATCCCAGCTCTTTTTTTGAGTGTTTAAATTATTTTTTATAAATACCTTTTCAGGACTTTCAACTAGTTGGGGTTTCACTGGTATTCCACCCAAACTATCTCTTCCTAGTTCTTCATAGGATTTTTCTATGATTCTGGCAATTTCCGATGGTTGGTCTGCTATATTTGTCTCTTTTAACCTCTGGCGAATCGCCACATTTTCTGCTTCTCCCTTTATGTTGGCTAATAATATTGCAGAGACCTGCTTGAAGTCTTTCAGTAGTTTCATACCGAGAGTTAAAGCGGGTTCTGGACCGTATTCATCTTGAATCTGTTTTAGCACATCTGGTATTACTGACATGGATGGTACACCATGTGTTTTTGTGTAAATGGAAGCAAAGACTGTTCCCCAAGTGTCACAATCCTCCACATGTGGTGCGATTCCCATTGGAAGACAGATAGTCAGAATCCTATGTTTCTCAACAGGGGTGGTATCTGGAAACACCGCCTCTATTGGAGTTATTTTTTGTGCTAGCCAGAAAGGAATTTGTTCCTGTTTTGCGGGTACCTTACCTAGACAGGACTGTATGTTCTGTGGTGTAATTTTATTTGTGTTCCCCTGATGACTGGTCAGCTGTGGAATTTTAATTGCTGGTTGGATTGTTGAAGTCCGCATTACTTATTGGACTAATTGTCTATGTATTTTTATTAATTGTTTTAGCTGTGCTAAAAGTTCTGTTGCAGGCATTTCTTCAATGTCTGGATGTGGTGTGTATCCGGCTAGGACCGGCCACGTTGCTCCTGGTCTACCTAGTGGACCGAGCCTGGTGATGTGATTATTATGTTTTAGGGCGCCATTAAACAAGAGCAGATGCTCTTGGAATTTGAGTGGTATTTCCACCTCCTCGAAAGGAGTGTACTCATTAGGAGGTTCCTCTATTTTGTAATAGTGGAAGTCCTTTGTTACAGCGTTTGCTGCTGGAAAGTTCATCCATGAATAGAATACGTCTGTCTGCCGATATTCGTGTGCCTCAATTACGAATATGACTGTACCACCTCTTGGTGTCAGTCCATTTTCTATAAGTTTTAAAGTTATAGATTTTCTTATGTTGACCGGGATGAGTATTATATCCGGGTCATTTTGTAGCAGAGTATTATCAGCTGCTATTAGTTCAGCTGCTAGTCTAGCTGTCTCTCTTTCTTCTTCAGTGTCTGACATTTTACTGACATGAAGGTTATTCTGTTTGTTTGCAGATCAAGTTTCCACGGAATATAAAGATTAGATGCACAATATTTTGGAACAGTGTATCCTTCAACGTTGAATAAACCAAGAACCATACATAGGAGTCTCCTCCTGCGAGGTTTGGCGGATATGACCTTTCACCCACTCCAGACGTCTTTGGAGTATTATGGGAAAAAAGGGGTTCTGTGTAAAAAAGCACGACTGAGTTACTCTAATGTCTTGCGTTAGTTTTATCGCCTATCCAAACGTTGGGCGCCATGTAGTGTAGTTCCTATTATCCCAATAGGCTCTGCGCATTGGAATAATATCTTCAATAGTATAGACCTAGGGCAGAGGTTAACTAGGTCTTCTACCGACGATATTAGACTTAAAGTTTTGTGTTTGCCAGCTAGCTCAGAGTTCACTAGAAACTTTCTCGAATAGGCAAGGAGGATTTTAACCTCCCTGGATAGACAAGAAGGGATTTAGTTTCTGACAACCATAGAACATGACAACTTTGCTCCCCCCTAATCAAGAGTGTATCTCTAGAGTCGTGTGAAAACAATAGCCAACTTATTTTACTCAGTCAGTACGTGCATTCTTAGTTTCACCAGTTTGTAGAGAAATAAGAGATGGGCGTGGTTCAATAAAAGATGTTATTTATTGATCAGTCTCTTTTCTCATACAAGAGAAATGAATCGCTAATATTGCAATACTTGTAGTTAAGTAAAGTGCATACAGTAGAGACAGAATTATAAAATAATACTGTAAAAGCATTGATATGGTTTCTGAGCCATATGATACTTTAAAATGGATAAAATAGATACATACATATATACATTTGACTAATCGTACTCAACTGGTGCTTCTAACCACGCCTACCCCAATGTACCTGACCTAAGCCTAATACGTGGGCGGGAGTAGATAAGTAGCAGTTTAAGTTAAGTTTGTTTTGCCAAGGGACTGATTCGAGAATTCTCTGCAAGGGGTTATTCAGTTCTGTACCTGAGATCTAGAATGATGGAGGGCTGGTATCTCTTATCCCAGGTCTTGATATTCCAGCTGCCTGCGAGGGCTGCTTGGAAGCGCCGGAGCTGGATTTCTCGGCAGGAGAAAGGCAGCGTCTCGTTCTCAGCGCGTCAGGAAGGCGGGGCAGCGTCTGTGGGCTTCGCTCTCTGCTGGGCTCCTCAGCACATCTCGCTGCTCCGATCTCGTCACCACCGCATGTGTTTGCTTAAGGCAATGTCGGTAATATTTATACCTGAAAGGTGCCGAGATTGACGTAAGGATGGACATATATACGTCAATAAGGATGTCATATGAACGGGCTCGTTCGCACATTCTTTTGCTGAAGTTCTCGGTGAAATCAAAACAATGGTTATGGGAATTTCCCAGGTCGCTGTAGGTTTGATTTGTTTTGAGAACTCCGTATGCCTTATCAGGGGCTGGAGGAATATCGCTTGTCTAATTAGATGGCATGCGTTATGACCTAATCAGATAACGCGCTTCTGTGCCGTGGTGTGGCTTAATCAGATAACGGTTTTTGCACCGTTGGATGGCTGCTAGTTAATTATTAACCAAACCAGGGTCAGGAATAGGGGAATCGATACAGAACCTATAGGAATACATCACACTTGACTCTTAGGAAGAAGGAATGCAGGTCTCATCAGATAGGCCTAAGCTCCATATGTTGACATGGCTTGTAGATTCCACCAGAGACCATTGACCTTGGGTGCTCAACTCTTGCAGATGTTTCGGATAGTATTGTATTGTCAAATCCCCCTGTGACCTGGAGCCATTGCAAGGGTAGCTCTTCCCCAAACATTCAGATTTCAAGGTGGCACAATGGAATCAAATAAATGGCATATGAGAATCTCAAACAAAAGATAGGATTTAGCCACTTTTGTATTCAGTATTGCACCTAGAAATGGGATGCAGCAAGATTGGCCCAGATTTTTGTGCATTGATGTTATGACCGAATCTTAGAATAGTTTTATACATGCCAACATGGAGGCATGGCTGCTCCAGAAGAAGGCAATTTGATCAGACAAATATCTAAATAAGGGAAAAGTTGATGGTCTTTTCGTCGCAGAATAAACACTGCTGCAGCATCTAAACATTTGACAATGAGACTCAGAGCTGATTTTAGGCTAAATGGAAGAAACTTTGTATCAGTAATGACAACTGGTCACCTTAAATTCTAAGAATTTGCGATGCTTGGGGTGTATTAGTATATGAAAATATGAATCATGTAGACAGAGTGACATCATATACTCACTCACCTTCAAAAGATGAAGAACGGGATGGCCAAGATGGGGAGTGAGCGGATGCAAACTCAGGTCCTTCGAACCTACGTGCACCCTCAGCACCCATGCACTCCAGGGGGTAAATCTGAAGCCCCATGGCCCTCCGAGAGCCCGTGAGTCCTTTTGAGCGCCCTGGGCTCCGATAATTAAGTGCGCTGGGCAGTGTCTGCCGAGAGCGAGATTGGCGGACCCCAGCAACCTCAGGAGAGTGGAGGAGTCTCACTTGCGGCAGGCTGTGGGCTGAAGCGTCTGACTGATCCCTGCGGGGACAGAGTGGGGCAGTGCGCACCCACTGGTCTGCCCAACGAGGGGAAGATGTGGAGAGGGGCAGACTTGGTTGTCCCCGGCATCCGGATGCGGAATGGAGACCCATGCGGCCGTGCTGGCTGGGTCCATGAAAGGCAGAGAGAGGGTAATGGCAACAATGCAGGACCACTGCGCGTTTCCGGGTCCCCTCCGCACCAGGCCCGCTGTAGCCTGATGCTGTCACAGCATCTGCACACAGCCCTGGGAGGACCGGATGCCCCAATCATTCTCGGAGCTCGTGAACTCCCCAGGGACACCTGAGCACGCGCGGCGAAGCACGTGGACGGTGCGAACTAGCAGCAACACCTGGAGGCAGCGACCGCCTTGCCCAGAGACTGGCAGGACTGAAGAGCTTGGTAAATGTGAGAGGTGCCTTTGTGGAGCTCGCTCGTGTACTTTTGTTGGCGGTCCGGGCCCAGACAGCGAAGTACGCGGGCCGACACCCGCCAGGCCAACAAGCCACAGCCATCGAAGGTGCCGGAGGCATCAACCACTTCGCACCGGTAAGCAACGGGGTGGAGGGCCGCGAAAGCCTTTCCAGGACGGGGACGTTTCTTCAATCACGCTACAGAAACGGAAAGAATCGGACCTGATAACTGCCGTTCTCTGAGAACGCAACGCTGCATACTCGTGGGTCCACCCCTTTCTCTTGGTCTTCTCCTGGGAAGGGAAAACCCATCAAATAGGCTCCCTCAAGGCGGCCTGTGAACTTCTCCAGATTGAGTCACCGGGAGAATGTGGTGGGATCAGGGCCAGTCGATGGTTTCGATGGAGACGGAACTGTCGAGGGCAGACGCCTTCCGAGACTGGGCCATGCTTCAGTGGCCATGGAGAGGAGGGCGGTGCTGGAGAGTCTCACAGGAGATTTGGCACAGGGAAACACTGCCTGAGAAATTGGAACTGCAGTTCAACCACTGCATAGGTGCATGGGGGGCCGGGACCCCCATGAAGGCGATGGCCACCATAGACCCCATCTTCTGTTTTTTTCCTGGAATGGCTTGGGTTGTTCCAGAACGTTCCACCCCTTCCTGAGACTTTATTCTTGTTCAACTGTTTTTGTTTGATATGTACCAAGCTATAGCTTTTTTTAGGGTTTTGGAGTCTGGGGAGTTAGTGTTCCACTCGCAGAAGCTATCACAGCTAAAAGGTCCACCTCTTACAATATTACAACAACCCGCGAGCCAGGGAGACCGGGAGAGGGCCATTAATAGGACCGCACACACATATGACGATGTCAGGTGAATAACTGAAAGTTGGCTCTCTAAACGTAAAGGGGCTCAACAACCCAGTTAAGCGTACCTAGAGCACACTGGAGCAGATATCAGTCTTATCCAGGATAACCACCTCCTCTCGAGCAATTTTCACAGGCTTATATCCAAGGCGTTCCCACATCATTTTTCTCTTCCACAGGACGCAAGACGGCTGGGGCGGTGATCCTATTTTCTCATAAATTTCAGGGGTAGATTGGCCCTAAACTCCTCGAACTCAAAGGTCATCTCTTGGTTAATCAGATACAATTGGGCATTCAGACACTCACCCTAGGCTCTCTGTACGCACCTAATGAGGGACAGAAACACTACATCCGCACAGCATTAGGAGAGGCCCTCACATCCCTAGACCGGTTAGTCCTGGTAGGGAGCGACCTTAATATAGTGTTCAATAATAACTTTGATCGATCAGCCCTTAGGGAGGCAGGAGCTGGGGCCCTGTCCGACAAGGGTCTGGCTTCAATGGGGGAAGTGGGGCTGATAGACCTCTGGGGGCATCCCTTCTTCATACCCATGACAACACATTTTTCTTGCATGCCCACAAATCATTTGCTCGCTTAGATTACTTTCTAGGGGAAATGATTCTTCAGCACTTACTCCGCTCGGTGGAGACTGAAACAAGATACCTTTATGATCACTCAGATTGAGCTCTGTAACCCTCAACTGAGAGACGAACGTCGACAATGGAGGCTCCAGGAAACATTATTGAAAAAGACGACGAAGCTTAGACTGATCAAGAAAGCAATTAGTGACTACATCGACCTTAATGATACCCTCAATAAACCCGCATCCACTCTTTGGGATGCTCTAAAGGCAGTAATTAGGGGGGGAGCTTATAGCTCTCTCAGTAGCAAAAAAACACCAAAGAAATGTTAAGCGGGCAGAGCTCCAGAAGCAGGTCTTGGAACTATAACATATTCATCACTGCACCGGCCCCCTAGGATTTAGCACTAGATGGAGTCCGCACAGAAGCAACTGGTGAGTATCGACCAAGACAGGGCAGAATACTCTCTCCTGCTTCTAAAACATTCCTTCTATGTGAATAATATTAAGAGCAGCAGGCTCCTTGCTACCAAGCTTCGAGCCCAGGGGCAGTCCACTAGAGTGAGCTCCCTCTTATCTGGAGGAGGAGATCTGATAGAAGACGATTCTCAGTTAGAGGCCCACTTAAAAGAATTTTACGCAACTTTGTACTCTGAGCAGTCTATTCTACCAGAGGCCCCGTCACGCTATCTCCGCACTACGGCTATGACACGCTTGACTGACGCACAGGCGGCCTCCCCTGGATGACCAGATCTGAATCAAAGAGGTCATCTCAGCTATTTCAAGGCAGAATTCCTTGAAATCGCTGGGACCAGATGGCTTCTCTTCAGGCTTCTATAAAGCCTTCCAGTCTGAGTTAGCCCCAGTCCTCACACAGCTTCAATGCTATCTCAGGCCCGTCCACCCTCCCGCCCTCGATGCAGAAAGCAACCATTGTCGTTACCCCAAGCCTGGGAAGGATAGACGCTTGTGCGCTAACTATCGCCCTATATAACTCCTGAATGTGGACGCGAAATTGTTTAAGGGAATCTTAGCAGCCTGCCTCAATCCCTTTATGCAGGGCCTCATAAGGTCCAACCAAGCCGGTTTTGTGCCACAGAGACAATGCGCGGACAATAGCAAAAGGCTCATACACTTAAATGAATAGCTAACCGTAGGAAGGGTTCGAGCATGCTGCTCTCAGTCGACGCAGAGAAGGCCTTTAATTGGGTCCACTGGCCTTTCCCAGAAGCCACACTTTAGCAATTCATGATAGGGGAAAGATTTAGATCCTGGGTTCTTGGCGGCTATGGCTCCTCACTAACCTCGGTGCAGGTGAATGGGCAGGGTTCAAAGAGGGCTTCCCTATCAGTCTGGGTACAAGGGAGGGTTGCACCCTCTCACCCCCTCCCCACTCCTCTTCGCTCTTTTCATGGAGCCTTTAGCACAGCTGGTGAGAGATCACACCGGGATCACGGGAATTCCCCTGGGTGGGGAAGAGCATCGGATTAGCCTTTACGCAGACAACGTAATGGTCATGCTGGACGACCCCGAGAGCTTAACTTGCTTTCTACAAGAAAGAGCTTGAAGAGTTCGGGGAGGGGTTAGGGTTCTGCATGAACCTCATCAAGTCCCAGGCTCTCAATATCTCGGTTCCCCCTCCCACAGCTGAGGTCTTGAAACAGTCCTACATGATTTGCTGGGTGACCAAGTCCAACCCCTACTTAGGAGTCCACCTAGGCCTGACTCAAGAAAAGACAAACACCCCTAATTACTAAGAGCTGATGAAACGGATATGCACCAAACTGGATCAAAGGCGGCACTTTCTGCTGGGACAGGTAGCAGCCTTAAAGATGACCACTTTACACAGAATATCTTTCCTGTTTTTTGACCTAGAGGGACCCATCCAATTCGAAATTCTCAAGAAGGACTATTCCATCCCCTAGGACAAACGGTTCCAATACCTCCAAATCAGACACTGGCTAATGCATCCAGCAGTGTGAGAAAGAGCAGAGCGATCATTGACGCCCTACAAGGAGAGTAGTGATCATTGAGGCTCCTAAGCAAACATTCAGACAAGCGCCTCATCTCATAACTATATGCCCTCCTCTGGCCCACACAAACTGGAGACAAATCCCCAGCCCAGAGGCGTTGGGAAGCAGAAATAGGTCGATAACTCTCCAAGAAAGAATGGCATGAGATCTTCAAAAGAGCAAAACACACCGCCTATAATACATCAAGCACAGAAACAGCCATTAAATCACCTCATACTGGTACCTAACTCCAGTGAAGCTTCACCAGGGGAACCCGGGCCGTAGTGACAACTGATGGCGCCAGTGTGGGGAGAAGGGCACACTCACCCACATTCTTCGTGACTGCCCCAAGTTATCCTCGTTCTGGAACGCAGTCCTCGATGAAACGGATACTCACTTCTCAACCCAACTTCCTAGATTTCCATTGTAAACGCTGCTGGGTCTTCCTACCTCACTTATCCTCTAGCATGAGGTAGGGGTCGCTAGATAGGTATAGCGCTGTGGGCTGCACACCAGATTATCATTTCGCTTTAGGGGTCCACCGCCATTTCGACACACCTGGGATGGCTACATTGCCTCTGGGGCATCCTAGGGATGGAAAACCCCACCCTTACAGCCCGGGGCGGCACATTTAGATCTACTTGGAGACCCTTCATAACTCTTTTATCTAAGGAATTTAGAGAGCGGACTTGCCCTCAGTATCTGCGACAACTAAGACTCACTGACCCAACTCCAGGCGAAGAGAAGGAGGACACTTAATGAGCGGCTCAAATACAGTACCTTTGACTTTGAATATTACACAGCGATTGGTACCAGGGAAAGGGGGGGGGGGGGGAGTTACGCGGGGAGGGGGATCCTGGGGATTTTTCTCTGTTGAATGTAAAGTTACACCCTGTACTAATGTTTTAGAGGGGTCAACTCTGGCATCGAAAACATGCTTTCTATCTTGAGCTCAAGCTATAACAATAAAAATATATTTAAACCTAAAAGATTAAGAACTTTATGAATGGTCACCATCTGGAAAGATCATTTTCTAATAGACATTTAGGTTCTGAATCTCTCCTTTTTCATCAGTAAGAACCTGGAGTAGAATCTAAGATTTGTGTGTGCCTTGATGACAAACTTTGTTACTCCTTTCCTTTGTATGGCTGCAATCTCAACTTTCAGCACTTAGAGGTGCAGACGTTTGACTCTGGATGGAGGCATAATGGGCAAATGTTGGGTATATTGAGGGTATGGCAAAATCCAGGACCCACTGACCTGATGGGATTTCCAACCATTTCCAAAGAAACATTCTGCTACCTAGAGGAACTTGGTTTGTTGGGTCAAATATAATGACTAATACAAGTGAAGAGCACGTGTCTTTGACCTGATAACTGGGACCTCTTCTAGTTGCTGGAGGCTTGGGATGAACATTTGCTAGGGGAGGTCAATACTACTGTGGTTTCTGTGGATAGCACAGCTGTCTAATGACTGTGCCTAATGCAGATGATAAGGCTGGTATCTGTATGAGTGTATATCCCCAGTATGAAATTTAACGACTTCTATTGAAAGGGTATTTGGAGCTTCAATGACGACTCTTGCCTTGCTATTTCAGCTGTACTGTGTTGAATGCCATGGTGACTTGTCTTCTAAAGAGAGACTGAAAGGAATAGGATTTGACTCTGGACAGCAGGTGTGAAAGGTGTACATTTCATGCACTCTTGTCGTCACAGTATTACAGTGCCAGCCACGTGGCTAAATAAGGCATTGGCAAAATCAATGAACTCAATCCCCCTTTCTTAAAATGGGATTCACTGTTTTTTTATATCTTCAAGCTACATATCTACAATAGATGCAATGTCAGGTTACATTTGCCTGTCGTAGTGCCCAAGGAAGCCCGATGAATTTATACTCCAATGGAGTTTAGAAGGCATTGATGACACGCTTGCCGTAGTTATCCAGCAGCCTTACCGATTATGTAGGCCTCAATATGGCAAATATTGGTTCCGTGAGCATTTTTGCACTGCATCCAAGAGCACCAAGGCTGCTTTGGGTGTATCTTGTGAGACAGAGGGAGATGAAATGCGTTACTTACCTGTAACTGCAGTTATCCAGTATTGGTGTCTTTCATAGATTCACATGCCTGAATCCTTCCCCGTCGTCGGAATGGGAGTCCCCGGTACATAAATAAAGTAATGTCCTATAGACATATAGAGAATAGAAGGCCTAAAGGCCTCACATTAGTAACATTTCCATGTCCTTTTGTAAAAAAGACCAAACTCTAGAAAAGAGCCAATCAGCTGCCACCTCCCTCTAGAACCCTCCTGGCAGAAGCCTCAGTCCCTCAAATTTTCGTACGCACTAAGCGAAGTAGGTGTGTTACTGAGAGAATTAGGTGAGTCCTTCCAGGGGAGGAGGGAGGGTTGCATGTGAATCCATGAAGACACCAATACTGGATAACTGCAGTTACAGGTAAGTAATGCATTTCTTATTCAGTATTATGGGTGTCTTTCATAGATTAGTCAAGAAAGGGAGGGATCCCAAAGGGCAATGTTTAACAGGGTCCAGCGTACGCACCCCAGTACTGCAACAACAAACCAAAGGACACTGTTCCCCAAGGTAGAGTAGAATAGGTGTAACCAAGCAAAGCAAAAGAAAAAGAAAAGGGGAGACACCAACGAAGGTAGGGCAATCCCCCTTTCGGAACTAAAACCCTCACACACCCAGCAAGCTAGGTGTCATGCTTCATCATTTGGGTTCTGCTCTTCGTCAGACTGGCACTGCAATGTCTGACGGGCTCCCAAAACTGGGGCTCTTTACCGGAGATCTTCTGTTCCTGCCAGTATGTGCATGTGGGTATGAGGGCTTTAGGGAAAGTGTAAACAAGTGTAAGTGTGGGGATTAAAAAAGGTTAATAAATCCACGGCGAAATATTTAATAATGTGGTTTACTACACTGTTAAAAACAGTGAGGAGACTTATACATGCTGGTGCTAGGATCCAGCAGTGTGTAGTCTACCTAGCGGTCGACATGTTACATGCAAGATGTGCAATTCGTCAGGACCTAAAGAAAATAAGTGAGTGCTACACAAAGAGGAAGGGGCAGATACTCCCTTCCACTTGAAGTATGATAGGCAGGCCAGATGGCCCTGCTGGATCTTAGTGGAACCTAGGAGAAAACAACAGACAGGATGCAAGGTAAACCTTCAGTGATTTCTGTCAGCTAAGATCACCACAGCTTGGTTATTGTACTACTACACAATTAAAAGGAATGACAAGGAGAAGAAGGACTGGAATAATAGCACAAGTGGGTATGGTCAACAAGGATTAAAGCAGAATGAAGAATCTCACCCTACTAAGACCGAAATCAGGCGTCAACGGTCTTCTCACCTGTGCTGGCACCCAAGGTTAAGGTACCTTTGGGAGAATAAAAGGAACAAGACACAATCTATGCCTGAGTATGTAGCGACACAGTAGCCGAGCGTCGCGTGCAGGATATGGAGGGAGGGTCATAAAAACTCGAGTCGCGTGTACTTGAGGCATCCACTGCTCCCAATTAAAAACCCCCCACCAGAACCGCCACGCAAGCAATGCACCAAGGTCTGCAAGAGCAAACCGAAACAACACGTATCCACAGCCAGGACCGGAAACTCCGGACCCCACCGCGGGACACACGTGGCCCGGGAAGCATCAGAACAGACCCGGTGCACCGCGGGGCCCAATGGGGATTATGTAAGTAGGGCAAGCGAGATCACGGTATCACGCAGCCCTCGAGGCCAAACAAACACGGACCCCCGTATGTTAGCGGCGAAAAAACAGCCCACCAATCTGCCTTTACCGAAGGTGGACGAGCTTACCTGTCCGCAGGACGGACGTAGACACTTCACCTACCCGCACGGTGGAGATGGAGAGACCGGAGCGGTAAGCGTATGTAGGTTAACAGCTTATAACCACTACTGGAATCCTCTAATCCCTGACACGTGACGGGGGACGTATATTCCGGGCACCGCGCATGAGTGGAAGGGGGCGTGTCCGAAGAGACCTCGGTGATGGTAACTGGAGGACGTCTCGATCAGCGGCGGCCAAGTTGCACAGGTACACAGGATAGTCGGTCTGTACCCAATGGGACCAGGGCCGAGTCTGAACACGCTATGTAGGATGCACGCGTCAGTAGCTAATGACACCCACAATGGTAGATGTAAAAAGAGCAACTAAGCTCGTAAATAGAAAATTAGTCAGATGCATCTGGGGCAGTTTGTCAAGGACTTGATTCATGTATCTGCCCCTCTTTGACAATGGTTACTGTTGACCATACATACACACACCCCTGGTTCTGGACCTGTGTCTTGATTGAGCTATTGGGGCCCACTCCATGTGTACACTCTTCCACTTATTACCCTGGTGGGCTAACTATTCCTGACACCTACTGACATTCACTAGGTTTGACATCACTGGTCTGATTGCCACTTACGATTGGGACCGTATCACTATGCTGTCCCCTCTAAGAGGCATCTCATTGGCCCCCAGTCGCTGATAACACCTGTTATGTCAGTAATACCCCCATTTTGCCTAGTGGCGGTTTTCCCAGCACCTATGGTTCCTGAATTCGTTACAGGGCTTTAGCTACTAATTGGGTTAAAGACCTGAGTCAGGGTACAGATACATCTGACTAATTTACTATTTACGAGCTTAGTTTCTCTTTTTACATCTACCATTGTGGGTGTCATTAGCTACTGACGCGTGCACCCCACATAGCGTGTTCAGACTCGGCCCTGGTCCCATTGGGTACAGACCGGCTATCCTGTGTACCTGTGCAACATGGCCGCCGCGGATCGGGACGTTCTCCAGTTACCATCAACGAGGTTTCTTCGGACACGCCCCCTTCCGCTCTTGCGCGGCTCCAGCATACAGCCCCCGGTCACGTGTCAGGCATTAGAGGATTCCAGTAGTGGTTATAAGCTGTTAACCCACATACGCTTACCGCTCCGGTCTCTCCATCTCCACCGTGCGGGTAGGTGAAGTGTCTACGTCCGTCCTGCGGACAGGTAAGCTCGTCCCCCTTCGGTAAAGGCTGATTGGTGGGCTGTTTTTTCGCCGCTAACATACGGGGGTCCGTGTTTGTTTGGCCTCGAGGGCAGCGTGATACCTTGATCTCGCTTGCCCTACTAACATAGTCCTCATTGGGCCCTGCGGTGCACCGGGTCTGTTCTGATGCTTCCCGGGCCGCGTGTGTCCCGCGGTGGGGTCTTGAGTTTCCGGTCCTGGCTGTGGATACGCGTGCTTTCGGTTTGCTCTTGCAGACCTTGGTGCATTACTTGCGTGGCGGTACTGGTGGGGGGTTTTTAATTGGGAGCAGTGGATGCCTCAAGTACACGCGACTCGAGTTTTTATGACACTCCCTCTATGTTCTGCACGCGACGCTCGGCTCCCGTGTCGCTACATACTCAGGCACAGATTGTGTCCTGTTCCTTTTATTCTCCCAAAGGTACCTGAACCTTGGGTGCCAGCACACGTGAGAAGACCGTTGACGCCTAATTTCGGTCTTAGTAGGGTGAGATTCTTCATTCTGCTTTAATCCTTGTTGACAATACTCACTTGTGCTATTATTCCAGTCCTTTTTCTCCTTGTCATTCCTTTTAATTGTGTAGTAGTACAATAACCAAGCTGTGGTGATCTTAGCTGACAGACATCACTGAAGGTTTACCTTGCATCCTGTCTGTTGTTTTCTCCTAGGTCCCACTAAGATTCAGCAGGGCCATCTGGCCTGCCTATCATACTTCCAAGTGGAAGGTAGTATCTGCCCCTTCCTCTTTGTGTAGCACTCACTTATTTTCTTTAGGTCCTGACGAATTGCACATCTTGCATGAAACATGTCGACCGCTAGGTAGACTACACACTGCTGGATCCTAGCACCAGCGTGTATAAGTCTCCTCACTGTTTTTAATAGGGTAGTAAACCACATTATTAAATATTTCGCCGTGGATTTATTAACCTTTTTTAATCCCCACTCTTACACTTGTCTACACTTCCCTAAAGCCCTCATACCCACATGCACATACTGGCAGGAACAGAAGATCTCCAGTAAAGAGCCCCAGTTTTGGGAGCCCGTCAGACATTGCAGCGCCAGTCTGACGAGGAGCAGAACCCAAATGATGAAGCAGGACACCTAGCTTGCTGGGTGTGTGAGGGTTTTAGTTCCGAAAGGGGGATTCCCCTACCTTCGTTGGCGTCTCCCCTTTTCTTTTGCTTTGCTTGGTTACACCTTTTCTACTCTACCTTGGGGAACAGTGTCCTTTCGTTTGTTGTTGTCTTTCATAGATTCACATGCCTGAATCAGAGTAGCAAGCAATGCAGAGAGCACATTTCGGATGGTACAGTATATACAAGTCATTAGATAATAACATATCAAGCGACTAGCAACAGCCCATAGACGCCAACCACAAATATCAGTAAAGAAATGTGCATGCAAGAGAAGGATGGAGGGATGAAAGAAGGCTCACCTCAGTGAAATAGATGGCGTAGTCATGCTTGTCCCACCGCTGCATCCTTCATAAGCTCCGTGTCCAGGCAGTAATGCCTAGTGAAGGTATGTGGCGACATCCATGTTGCCGCTCTGCAAATGTCAATGACTTACACCCCTGCAAAGAGTGCCATAGAAGTGGACATAGCTCTTGTGGAGTGAGCTCGCACCTTAGAGCGTAGTGGCTGTCCTGCTTATTCATGACAGAAAGAGATGGTTGCAGAAATCCAGCGTGAGACACTCTGTTTAAAAAGTGGGAGACCCTTCCTAGGTCTGCTGTAAGCTACAAATAGTTGGTTCGATTTCCTGAATGCTTTTGTCTTGTCAAGGTAAAATTTTAAGCATCGCTTGAGATCCAAAGAATGCAACGATCTCTCTGCAGTTGTACTGGGATTTGGAAAGAAGGAACGCAAAACCACAGGCTCATTAAGGTGGAAATCTGAAGGAACTTTTGGGATAAACTTCGGATTGGTACTCAGAATCACTCCGTCATTTTTAAATTGCAGAAAAGGTTCCTGAACTGTAAATGCTTGCAGTTCACTCACCCTCCTTGTAGAGGTGAGCGCAAGAAGGAGCGCGGTCTTCCAAGAGATGTACTTCAATTCAGCACTGTGCACCGGCTCGAATGGATGCTTCATGAGCTGATTAAGAACTACATTCAGACGCCAGGTAGGTGGCAACATCCTTACTAGAGGGAAAGACCTGTATAATCCCTTCAAAAATTGCTTGATCAACCTGTTTGACCAGAGGGATGGACCCACTGAAGTTCTCTTATAACGGGTTATTGTAGCCAAGTGAACTTTAATGGAAGAGTGGGCTAGGCCCGACTTCGCCAGATGTAACAGGTATGGTAAAACTTGTTCCGGTGAGGAAGAGAAAGGGTGCATCCCTTGACCTACACACCAAACACGAAACCTCTTCCATTTCAGGGAATACGTTTTGGTGGTGCTATCCGCTCGTGCTCTGGCGAGGATGTCTCTACAGTCCTGCGGAATATTCAAATTTCGAAATTCTCGGAACTCAGGAGCCAGGCGGCTAACTTGAGAGATTTCAGATCCGGATGTTGAACTTGCTGGTTGTTCATAGTGAGCAGAGACGGACTCTGCTTCAGACAGATCGGCGGTTTCAGGGATAGACGGTGGAGTTCTGTGAACCAATGCTGTCTTGGCCAAGATGGGGCTATTAGAATGAGACTGCAAGGCTCCACTTTCATCTTCCTGAGTACTCTGGGAAGCATCGGGAATGGCAGAAAGCGTACCTAAAGACGTTGCGCCATGCGATGGAAAATGCATTCCCTAGAGACCCTGACTGGGGATGCCAACTTGCGAAGTATGGGCATTTGGCGATGATCCTCGTAGCAAAGAGATCGATCTGTGGCGTGCCCCATCTGGAGAAGATCTGGTTGAGGATCTTCCGATCTATCTCCCACTCGTGAGATGATGTTTTCTGCCTGCTCAACGAGTCTGCGATTGCATTCTCCATGCCTGGGACATATTCCGCCCGTAGGACTACATTGTTAGTTATTAGCCAGTTCCAGATTTTTTGCGACTCGCGAGAGAGTGTCAGCGAGCACGTCCCTCCCTGCTTGTTGAGTTAGGTTTTTATTCCTGTGAATTGGTATATGGAAGTAAGTGTCCTGTAAGTCTAGTGATGCCATGAAATCTCCTTCCTCCAGAAGATGTAAGACCTCCTGGATCGTTACCATGCGAAACGACTGCTTCTTCAGGAATTTGTTGAGAGCCCTGAGGTCCAGGATTAGCCTCCATTTTCTTTCTTTTTTCTGGATCAAAAAGAAACGGGAATAAAATCCTTTCCCCCTTTGGGATGGAGGTACTTTCTCTATTGCTCCTTTCTGTAGCATAACAGAGATTTCTCGTAGAAGCAGCCGCAGGTTTTTGTGATGCATTGGGCGAGGTGGAGTTTGAGGAGGGGTGCGTATAAATTCCATAGAATGGCCGAATTGTATTAATTGAAGGACCCAACGGTCCGTAGTAATTACTTTCCAATTCTGCAGAAAATGGGTAATTTTTCCTCCAATTTTTAATAAGTGAGATGAAGTTTGGACTGGCTGAATAAACAAGTCATTGTCTTAGTCCGTTGTTTCTCCTTTGTCCTCTACCTCGAAAGGACTACTTTCCATACGAGGATTGTTGGCCTTGTTGCTGCTGGCGTTGTTGATACTGTGGTCTACTCTGGTTGGAAGAATAAGAGGACCTGTATTGAAAACCTCCTTTGTAGGAAGATTGACCTCTTCCTCTGTTTCCCCGAAAGGACTTATTCTTATATTGGAGTCTGCCCAAGGCTCTCGCAGTATCAGTGTCCTTTTTTATATTTTGTAGAGCCTCGTCAATTTTGGTGCCAAACAATAGCTGGCCGTCATATGGCATATCCAAAATCTTTGTCTGCACCTCAGGACGGAATGAGGTTGCTTTCAGCCATCCTTGGCGCCTCAAAACCGCTGCTCCAGTCAGTTGGCGGAATCCTGTCATAGCGACGTCCATTGCACAATCTATCATCTCCGATGCTGATGTTTCACCCTCCAGTAGAATTTTCTGTACATCCTCCTTGGACGCGTCAGGTAATTCAGACAGGTATGGGGCCATATCTGCCCACAATTGCCTATTATAACGCCCAAGAAGCGCTAGGGCATTTGCTGCCTTGACGGTCATTGCTGGCATTGAGGAAAACCGTTTCCCAATGTCGTCCAACTTTCTTCCATCTTTATCAGGCGGAGCCGATAAAGGAGATGAAGGATTTCTGTTGTTCTTTTGGGCCGACTACGTCACCACCGAAACCAGTTTAGGATGACCTGTAAGACAAGCCGGTGCCATGTTCGGAGCTTTGTACTTTTTGTCCAATTAAGGGGTCACCGGCGAAACAGAGGCGGGATTCTGCATAATCTGAACCCCCTGTGTCCAAAGATATTCAATAATAGGAATGGACCTCGTTGATTTTTTGAGAGGTTCCTTGAAATCGTACAGGAAACAGTCCTGTTCCTGGGAATCCATAGTAATTTGGAGGCATTTAGCGGTCCTTTCCACCACATTGTGGAAACCGCCGATGTCAACCGGCGGAGAATCTGAAATTGCAGGCACTGGAGATGCTGGAGAAGGTATGACATAATCCTCCCAGTCCTCATGGACAGATTGATCATCCTGCAATTCACCTTCTTCTCGCTGTTCCTCTTCTTCTTCATCAGAAGATCGAGGATCTGGCAAATCCACCTGTTCCTTTTGAATGGTTAAGGGTGGGGGTCGTGGTCTTGGCGATGGAGCTGCCGTGGTAGTTGGAGGAGCCGGAGATTCTGGAAACCTCTGCTTGTAATCCTGGATGAGGTAATGCAGATCCGTAACTAGGGATGCAGGAAGAAAGACCATAGGTGTAGGTGGTAGATGAACTACCTCTTCCTGAGCATCCTCCTCATCTGAGCTCTAGCATTTGACATGCAGTTCTGAGGGGTTAGTTGCCATCTGGAACATATCCCCGTCATCAGAATCCTCATCTTGAAGGAGACATGCTGGTGGTAATTGTTGCACACGGCTAGGAGAAGTTAACTCCGGCATCAGCGTCTTCCTGGTGATCTTTAGACACACAGAAGCTGTTTGGGAGCCAGAATCCATCACCATCGATGGGCCCGTCGACGGTGAGATCGTCGACTGAGTAGTGTCGACTGTTGCCATAGTTATGTTATGTTATTCACATTTGTATCGCGCACAGCTGCCCCAGCAAAGGGGCGTCCTGGCGCTTAACAAGGAACACAAAACACAAATCCGTTAAAAGCCAGAAAAAGGGAGCAGCAGAAAACGATATTTTCAAGGCTAAGCAAATAAAATAGTTTTGATGGCGCGTCTAAACTGCAGGAGGTCATCAAGCGCCCGGGTGTGAGGGGTTAGAGAGTTCCACCACCTCGCCGCTAACACTCGAAAAGAGCGACCACCGGCTCTGCTCAGCCTAAAGCGCGGGACAACTGCCAGATTTTGGCCCAGAGATCTGAGGGTTCGCGAGGGTACATAGGGTACATAGGTGGGGGAACATCCTTTATCATACATCCCCCATAGGCGATGAAGCTGTCGTCGACGGGGCCGTCGTCGACGGTATAGATGTTCTTGGCGTCGACGGTACCATCGTCGACGGTGTCTTTGTCGACAGTGTCTTCGAAGGCACCGTCGACGAAGTCGCCGTCGGCGAAGACATCGTCGACGTCGACTTCGCCGACGGTGCCTTCGTCGGCGGTGCCTTCGACGACGAGGCCTTCGTCGACGGTGTCGCCGCCGATGGTGATGATCTCGTCGTTGACGCGGTTGTCGGCGAGGCTATCGTCGACGGGATCTTAGGCGTCGGCGACGATCTCTTGATAACTATTGTAGATGATAAAGTCTTACCCGCTGATGACGATGGAGTCATTGTCGTCAATGAACATAATGATGACGATGCCGTCGTCGTCGAGACCGTCGTCGTCGACGTAGACACATAAGCAGGAGACACTGCTTTCTTCGTCGCTGAAGATGTCGTGGACGATATTGTTGTCGTCGACGGTGCAGGCTTCTTGAAAGTGTGAACCTCTTTCTCAGAAGCTGTTTTTGACATAGCCTCTGAAGACTTTTTCGATATCTTCTTTTGAGGAGTGTCCAAGGGGCCAGGGGAAGCCACCCTTGGCCTTTTCAGAGATAATCTTGAGGAGACAGAAGAACCCTCACTCTCCTCAGAGGAATCCAAGTTATCTCTATCCTTAAGCCTTTGGAGCCAGATTAGAAGGCGCCCTTCTCTATCTTTAAGGGTCTTAGTTGAAAAGGTTCGACATACCTTGCAGTCCTTAGCAGTATGATCTGGGTATAAGCAGTAAAGGCAGTCCTTATGTTGATCATCAATGTGTAACCTTTTCTTGCCACAAGAGCCACAGGCCCTAAAGAGACCCTTCTTTGGAGTGTGAGCCATAGTGTATAGCTTTCACTTGAGGAAATAATCCAAAATGCGGAGGAAAAAGCTGTGAAGAAACAAACCTGAGCAGAGCTCAGGGGAGACTCCCTTAGCACAACGTGCGGTAGAAAATCTGAGGGACTGAGGCTCCTGCCAGGAGGGTTCTAGAGGGAGGTGGCAGCTGATTGGCTCTTTTCTAGAGTTTGGTCCTTTTTACAAAAGGATATGGATATGTTACTAATGTGAGGCCTTTAGGCCTTCTATTCTCTATATGTCTATAGGACATTACTTTATTTATGTACCGGGGACTCCCATTCCGACGACGGGGAATGATTCAGGCATGTGAATCTATGAAAGACACCCATAATACTGGATAAATTTGGTGCCTTATATTGCTTGTGCATCTGTGGAACAAGAGAGATAATTATGACTGTGATAGGTTTGAATCAATTTAAGTACTTCTAGGCCACTGTGACTGATAAGAATGTATCAAATGAATTTCCTTAATGGAACACAAAAATCAGTTCTCCTAGACATAACTGAACATTCAAAACATTGTGGCACTCTCTCAATCAAGGAATTGACTTTGGTTAAATCATCTGGTGGCTAATCTTTACAAGGTGGGTTAGGTGGTGCTACCTCCAGTACAAATAATCATCCAATTCCCCTGTATGCCTTGAGTCCTGTTCATCCTGTAGTTCACCCTCATCATTCCGTTCATCCATAGTATCCACTTCCATTGGCGCAGAAAGATGTGTTGTGTTGGTGGCTCTATTGGTTGCAGTGATGGTGTGAAGTAAAAGGGGGCTATGTATGAGTAGTCTGTTCGCAAAGTACTTGAGGTGGTAGGAGACGCAGTGCTTCACCAATTGTTGCAGATCTCTCACCACATCAATAGGAACTCGAAGCATGACTTGCTCGTGATATTTACCTGAATCTAGATAACAATAGGATAATAATATCTGTAATAGTGTGGACAATTGTATTGATACACTTGGTCATCAAAAGGCTGATAGGTGGGCTGGACCAAATATTGCCATTGAACTTCCTTGGGGAGTTGTGGCTGATGTGGTTCTTCCTCTTCTTCCTGGTTCACTTGGATAATTTGACCCTCCCGAATGTTGCACTTGACCTTTAATTGCACTAGGCCATACACTCGCCCGCACAGCCCTTCTGCCTCAGACTCTATTTTGTCGATGTCCAGAAGCTTCAGCCCATTAAAGGCAGATGTGTTGTCAAAGATGTGGGAAAGATGCAAGTCTTCATCAGCAAGCTCATTATCACTGAAGTCAGGAGAGAAGTCTAGTTCAATGGAAACCGTGCCGAATGGGGCTTTAATACTGTGGAGAAATACTGTCAGCAAATAAGGGAATAAGCTCTTTGTCGAGAGAAGGACTTTGTGATCCTGATAGAGTTCTTCAGTGCTTTTTTTCTGCAGCTTTTGAAATGGAGGAATGAAAGTCTTCTGAAGAGTGCACTTTCTTGTGATGTTTCTCAGGATCTTGATGTTCCCGCTTCCGAGTCTTTGTGGTAAGTAATAGTGGAGTGCTTTATACAGATTCTTCCTTTGATGAAGGGGTAGCTTTGCTCTCGGTTTTCTGAATCAATCTCAGCAGCCTGCCTTCTAGGTTGTTCGGCATTTCTGTTAGAAAAAGTCCTGTATAGTTTACAGTGCTTATGCTTATGGCTAGGACACAGGCAGTCTATGCATCTCTTATTAGAGTCACCCATGTGGACCTCAAGCTTACCGTATGTCTGACAGGCTATGAAGACACCTGTTACAGAAGATGCTGAACACTCTGGTGTTGCAACAAATTCTTGGTTAAGATGTCTTCTCAATGTCTCATGACATATTAGCTAAAGAAAAACAAGTACACCTTTCTGAAGAAAGAAACTCTGGTTTAATTTTAAAAGCCAGAGTATAAGGGGCTACCTCTCACACAAATTGAGATAAAAAAATCTGTGGTATGATAACCTCTGGTGGGAGTAAAATTCAGTGCACTTTCACTTTATTGGCAGGAGTTCGTTTTTTCCCCCAAGCAGCGGATTTGCTACTAAAGAGACACAGCCAGTGCACTTGCAAGCACAGTTCTATTTCTTTTCTTATTGCTATTTGAAGATGACCATGGGACTCTTTCAACAACAGGGAAAGATACAAGCATGTTAATCTATCAAAAAGTCAAAGATGGACAACATGAAATGAATGGGAAGAACGTAACCCATACTCAAGAACGATCTGTTTGGTTTTAAGCATGCTTAAATGGGTGGCAGAGAACAGAGCATCACAACAGTTGTGATAGCCTGTTAAACAGAGATCGTACAAATTCAGGTACATTTTTCTTAAATCTTGACCACTCCTTCCCCTCAAGTTACTCCGCGTTTGTCTATTTCAATACACATTGGTCTGCCTTTCCACTATATATCAAACAAAAATAACAAAGGCTTGCAGCTATTATTTAATATTTACAGCAAACAGGACTATGGGGGATGACTTGATCTGTTGTAATTAAAAAATCTATGTGACCTAATAAAAAATAAAGAGCCATAATGAATAAACCGGACCCATTTGCGCAGTGTACTGGCGCATCATTCTGTGTAACTGGCCTGAATTTCTACTACACGTTTTTAAGAGGCCCCCAAAAGATTTGTCCAGATTCCTAGACTTGGGGATGGTGGTGGCAGCGTGCCTCCTCACCAAGCGGTGGAAGGCGCGGGATCCACCTAGCGTGCAGGCTTGGACCCTGTCCCTTCAAGCATGGGTTCGGGCGGAATGGACGGCTATACAGCAGGAGGAAACAGTGGGGCTCCCCAGGGAACCTATGGCAGAATCCTGGGAACGCATGCTTCATACCCTACAGTCGGCAGGAATTGCTGCCAGTGGAGGAATGTTTGAAACAACAAGGGAACCCATTCGGTTATCCGGGGACCGTGGGTAGCTTTAATCTAGAAACAACAGTGGTCCCCAAGAATATGTAGATTCAGAATCAGATAAAACAATAGTCCACAATGGGAGCTATATTGGCCACTGTCCAGCCGGACAGGGTATTTTATTTTTTACAATAGAACAAATATTGGGGTGTGGAAGGGCACAGTCCTTTACCGTATTGGGAACAAACAGGGAAAGTTTTTAGGCAAGAAGGAGCATAGTTGGCCACTTGTAATTCAGTAGAGATTGAAAGTAGTGCCAATACAAGTGCTAGACACAGCGTAAATCAGACATAATAGTGAGGCTGTGAAAACACTAAAAACAAGTCGACGTTTCGATCCCTTATGCTCAATATTGTGGGATCATCATCAGGACTAACAATACATACATTTGCTTGCCTGGTATATACATTTAAACACACAACCGCCCATATGGGTCGGGGTTTTTTTTCAGGGAAATTTAAGTATTGGAATGGATCCTCGTTTTGCTTGTCTCCTGTTTAATACAGGTTGTCACGTTATGTCCACCTCATTTCCATTTGGAAGGAATTTTTCTTGCGGCGGAAAAAAAAAAAAAAAAAAGGGCCTACGAGGTCCCGTGCTATTCCAAAACGAGTCTTTGGGAGGGAAATCCTCCGCGGTGTCTGTTGCCCCTGGGTGCTCTGCCGAGTCGCAGTCACTCAAGTGGAGGAATGGCAGGAGATTAGTAGGGGCTACTGACGGCTGGGGGACACACGCAGCGGGCAATATACATGACATCTCGCCTGGTGCAATACATGATGCTGCAGTGCAGGGGAATAACGGGAGTTGGAGACATGTGGGTGCGGGGGGAGGACTCCTTAACGGGTGGGGGAGAGAGAGAGGCTGGAGAGGGCTTGGGACGCGATGGGGGACAACATTTACTGTATGCTCATGATCATGTCGCACTGTGCTTGTTTGAATTAGTTAAGTTAAAAGTTTTACTGTTTGAAATATAACTCATTTCTGTAGGGCTGGGTCGCACTGGTCCGTCTAGATTCAAGGATACACTCGGGCACATCTGCTAGATGCGGGACTGTTCACGCACTACAGTGCAGTACCTAAGAGACATAATACGCTTTACATAATTAACTGTCGAAACATACTCGCAGTAATGTATTGTATGGATATTTATGTGCATTGTAATGTCTGTAAAATGCAAAATGCCAATAAACAGATTTGACAAAAAAATGAATAAACCGGACCCACAAGGGCCAATGGAATTTGTATAGGAACATGTTGATGTATTATAGACTAGGAAGAAGATCTATTAATGAACATTATAATACAGAGGGTTAACACATACAATGAGGTACTTTTAAAAAGGAAACATTTTACAGAGGTGTTTCCAGTACTAAATGAAGAGAGACCATGATGAAGCATATCATACTAGGTGAGGGAGGTTCTCTAAACGCCACTGTTGAGCTATTTTCTATATTAAATTAATTTTAAGATACTCTAAATTTAGGCACACTAATTTAGGACATGGGGATATGGAAATAGGCATCCTTTAAGTCTAGAGTGGATAGAAAGTCGCCTTGCTGAAGCAGTGGGAGCACCTGTTGAAGTGTGACCATGTGGAAGTGGTCTGACTGAATACAGAGGTTTAGCTGTCTGAGGTTCAATATAGGCTTGAGAGAGCCGTCCTTTTTGGGAATTAAGAAATACAGGGAGTGTACTCTGGTCCCTTGATTATGTAATGGGACTGGTTCTATTGCCTGTTTTTCCAAGAGAGAGAGAACCTCTTGTTTTAAGAGGGTGAGATGCTCTGATGACATTGTATGTGTTCTTGGAAGAATAGTTGGGGGAGGTGCTGGTACGCTCCAGGCAGTAAATATACTGGATAATTTGTTTTACCCACTTGTCTGAGGTGATTGAGTTCAAGACAGGTAGGAATTGCGAGAGACGTCCCCCGGCAGGAGTGGGATGATTGGGGGATAGTGGAAGGAAGTCACTGTTTGTTGGCAGGGGATGTGCGTGTAGAGTTACCTCTGCCTCTTCCCTTATTATTGTTTCCTCTATAACCTGCTTGAAAATAACCTTGGGAAGAGGGGAATTGGTTGTTACTCTTGTAAGAGGAGGAGGGATTTTCAGTGGACACCATCTTTGAACCACCCCTGTAAAAGGAGGGGCAAAAGGAACTCCTATTAGTAGGTAATTGTAAAGCCCCCATAGACTTTGCGGCCTCAGTGTCCTTCATTTTCTCCAGCGAGGTATTGACAGCTGGCCGAAAAGATGTTTTTTATCAAAGGGCTGGTTAAGTATGGAGGATTGTACCTCCTGTTTATATCCAGAAATCCTAAGCCAAGCATGTCTGCGCAATAGCACACTAGTATTTACTGCATGAGCTACAGTGTCTGCTGCATTTAGTGCACATTTAATGGACAAATTAGTGATTTGTTTGCCCTCCTGGATAAGGTCAATGGCATTTGCTTTGTACTGATCGGGTAAGTGTTGCATGAGTTTTTTAACTCATCATAATGAGCCCCATCAAAGCGTGCTAGTAGAGCCTGCACATTTGCAATACGCCAATAATTTGCAGCCTGTGTAGCCACTCTCTTACCTGAGGCATCAATGAGCTTGGACTCCTTGTCAGGGGATGGGGTCCTCACCTGTCCAAAGGCAACTGACCTTTGATGTAAGCAGGATCGGTAGGAGCCGGTTTATATGTCTTGTCTACTCTGGGTGTGAGTATTCTTGCCCTAACCAGGTCTTTAAATACCCCATCTGTGTGCTTTAACATGCCTTTTAGCATTGGTAAAGTGTGAGTAGATCTTTAGGAATAAATGAGTGTCTCAAATAGGAAATCCTCTTCCACCCCGTGATACTGAGCAGCTCTATTAATGAGCTGAATGTATCCAATGTTGTCATTAGATGGGGAGGGGATAGAGGTCAGGGTCGTTGTCTGTATCCGGTTCCTCATCATAATTTTCCCATGGGTCAGTGTCTTGTGGTATACTCTTATCTTGTGATATATCCTGCTCTTCGTACGTATCCCCATACCCATCATCGTCATCCTGTGTAGTAGGTGAAAGTGGAGGTGGTGGTGAATTTGATGGTGAGATAATGAAATTAGGATTAAGAGGAGGAGAGGGAGGTGGAATGTAAGGGGGAGAGGGTTAGTACCCATGTCTTTTTTCTTAAGAGGTATAGGAGAGTCCTCTGAGAGATCAATCTTCGGTTTTTTAGGAAGTTGCATGAATGTGACCTGTTTGAGGGATAATGACAAGTCTTTTCTGTTTTGGATCCAAAGGTGATTCATCAGACCGAGGCTCTTTGGATGGAGTGTCCTTTTCTTTATGTGCCGATTTCAGCAACCAAGGTTTCGGCTCCGGCGCTTTTTGTGTCGAAGGTTTAGGCTGCGAGTTTTTGTGCATGGTAGGTTTCGGCTCCGAGCCTTTCAGTGATAAAGATTTCGGCACCAAATTGTTTCGGTGCGAGAGGTTTCAGTTCCGAGCCTTTAGGTGTGGAGGATTTCGGCTCTGAACCTGTAGGCGTGGAGGATTTCGGCTCCGAACCTGTAGGTGAGGAGGATTTCGGCTCCGAACCTGTAGGTGTGGAGGATTTCGGCTCCGAGCCTTTAGGTGTGGAGGATTTCGGCTCCGAACCTGCAGGTGAGGAGGATTTCGGCTCCAAAGTCTTCGGTGTCGAAGGTGTTATCTTTGGTCCCGGTGGTGTGGTGATCAGTAAATGCTTCAACTTATGTTTCGGTGACGAAGTGTTGGTTCGGCACCAGAATGGGGCTGGCTCGAGGCCGAGCCGGAAGGCTTCACTTTATGTTTCTTAGCCAGGCTGGAGAGCGGGGCATCTGAAACTTTGTGTCAGTGCCGACCTGAGCCTGAAGGCAAAGGGGGTACCAGAGCCTTTGTTTTATGTTGAGTGAGCACAGGGGGATCAGTACTCAAGGTTCACTGAGCCGGAGTGATTGGCTGTTCTTCTTCCTTGTCATAGTCTGCTTCGGATAAGGAGACCAGTTCTTCTTCCTCGGCTCCTTCAACTGGATGTTGAATATCGCGATCTTCGCTGAAGATGTCCAGTACGGAGCCGCTGTGATGTTGCATCTCGTGGCCTTGAGCCTGACGATCACGAATTGTCTTTTTCGATCGGAACGATCGATACGCGTCACAGTCCTTTTCGTTTTGTTCCAGGGATAATCAGAGGTTGCAGACTTCGTGCAAATCGGTGCATGGAAATTTAGCACGGCACCCGGGACATAGTTTAAATGGAGTCCGCTCCATCGACTGCTAGCGCGGTCATCACGGGTAGGCCCAACGGCCCACCTCTAGTTTCCCGATCGAAGGTTTTCTCAGTTGAAACAATGCGCGTCGAATGGGGAACCGCGATCGATGACAATACCGTTGAGGGTAGAGGATTGCGCGTCGAAGGAGTTCAAAAAGAATACCGGAGCGCAGCAGTACACATCCGAACCCAATGGCGGAAAAAAACAATCTGAGGATGGAGTCAATGCCGATGCGCACTATCACTGAAAGGAGGACTCACCTACCTCGTGACTGGAAAGACTTCTTCGAAGAAAAATAAAGTGCAAACATCCAGACCCAGCACAAGATGGCGATCTATGCTAACGCATATGATCTACAGCTCATATGCCTCGAACCTGTAATTTCAGACAAACCTGGTAGAGTTTACATGGGCACGTAATAGCACAGGATAGCTAACAAAAACAGACTACCAATGGTTTCCTATTGTCCCCTGCCTGTCAATCATATTTGCCATGAACTCACTGTATGTGTACAGATTGTTGTCAGAGGAAAAGCTACAACAATAATGAATGTGTAGGCAGAAAAAAAAGGTAAGTATTTCACTAAAAAGTCAATGAAAAACTAGAGTGAGACATCAAACAAGAATGACTCGCGTAGGTGAACCACATTGTAAAAAGAATTTGAAGGTGCGTTCTTTCCACTTGAGCATTTTATTTCTTCATAGCTGATGTACTCTCAATTCTTACCAACAAATTTACAGGTGAAGAAAGAGCAGTCTCCGCGTGCAAATGACAGTTCCTGAGCCAACTTGATCTAGATACTCTGATAAAAGCTTTACATGCATAAAATAAAGTGTGATTAAACAGTTAGGACACTGGGTAATGTAATTGCGAGAATGAAGTCTTGTAGCATATGATGTTTTCAAAAGGAAACTTACTTTCAGTTATTGTGTTTTAAATTCTTAAGTGTACACTTGAGGTGGACCCTTGGTCTGTGACTCTGAGGAAATGTAACTGTTTATGCAATAAAGTTGGACTATTAGTTCTTTTTCCTCTAGATTACAAAGAGAATATTGCCAGAGTTGTATTGGTTACTTTTTTAATTCCCAAATAAGACATTTATCCACAGTTTATATAGTAGTAAGTGCAACATGGGACACCAACCGTGTTGGTTTGGTGCATTAATTATGGACTGGGAAATGTATAAACTGATGAAACAAAGAGCTGTTATCACCCAAAAAACTAACAGATACACGGGTTGAAAATAAAAAAAAACACATTGCTGATCTGATGTATAAAGAACTGATTGGCAAACAGTGGTCGTAAATTGTGCGCTATCTTTTTGCAAACCAACCTATGAACTCCTACGTCAGTTTTTCAAAATCACCGTTCAGAGGGATGCAATTCAACCTACCTCATTACTATTCATGAGGTAAATTGCAAATGGTGACGTACTCTGATTGGATGCCATCACAGGGATGGTAGCCTAATGGGATCAACAGACCAAAATGCCTAGGATTACATATAAAGTACTCTAAAAAAAATTAAAAAAATTAAAAGTTGTCCCTAATTCCATTTTGTACACATTCATAACTACATTAGATGAATGGGTTACCACCTCCTTTGAGAAGTTGGTAAACTATCACTGGTTTGCAACTAATAGTGTGGTCACAAACCACTGATACATGCGACCCCTAAATACGCCGCATCCGAAATAGAGATTTGTTATGCCTTTACTAACCCATCTTGCAAATAGTTAACCTGTCACTAAATCACAAAATAGGTTTAGGACATTAAAAAAAGAAATGTTTTCATCGCAAACCCTGTGATTTTGTGAATTGCTGGCTTAGTGACCGCAAAATGGCTTAGCACATCTGGCACTTAGTTTGCTCTTAATGGAAAGGTAACTGGAAGTGCTGACTCGAGTCCATTTTAACACGCAATGTTTAAGGCTTAAAAATATCTTACTGAACTATAAGAACTCCTTATATTCAATTATGCCTGTGAAGGGTACGGTTTGATACAATATTTGTATGCTTAAACCTCAACCTTTCCTATAGGACTCACCTAACTTGGTGGTATGACATTCTCCCTGCCCTCAGACATACTACCCATGTTGTACAGTACCCGGAAGCAGTCTTATGGAGCCACATATGAAGTAATTTCAGATTACATATATTTACACAAGATACCTGCAGAACAATCAACACTAACTGAGCAAGACACTTTTAGAAAAACCTTCAATGTTTACACAATGTAAAATGCAAATCTTACCTTAACTAGTATGTCCTTCACAACTTGATTACTGTCATTATGTACACTGATGTAACTGGAAAATGTTTCGCCAAGAAATATATTTCTGTTCCCAAAGAAAGAACACAGGACTTATTATGTTGCCAACAAATTATTTTAACATTTGAAATGGCCACAATTAATCAAACTATGAGATAATAAATAAACTTACAACAGTTCTCAATTTCAACATTTTAGAAATACATGTTAGGCAGGAATTGAGAATTTGGCGCCCAACTCTTCCAGTGTCGTTAATGTAATGCCAGCTATCCCAATCAACCATTGAAATAAGGTGGCAGTTTAGAGACAATGTTTTATTTGGTCTCTGAAGCAGTAAAGTAATAGGATATGGTCTTACTTACAACAGAGAAAAAAGGCAAATTTACTGACTGTAGCCATCTGTTTGCAGCGTGCAGTCCTATTGAATCACGTGTTCTGCATACTCCTCTCATTGAGACTAGGGCCCAGAATTTTGCAACATGTTTATCTTTCTAGAGGTTTTGAAATCACTAGATTTGTTGTGACTCCTCCTTAAATCAACAATGCACCAGGACAAAGCCTTCACTTCAGACTGTTTTCCATTCAACAGGTGAGTAGTGTAAATGGAGTCTACATTGGAAGACAGGTGAACTGTGCATCGTGAAATGCAAGTTGAAAAAGGGAGAAAGATAATTGCTGGCTTCTGGGGAAGAGGATGAGTGCATGTGAATCTACAGCACTACACGTATAAACAGATATTCATTGGATGAGTGGCTCTAGATACAGATAATCTGCATACTCAGTAAAGCAATTTCTTCCCAAAGCGTTGGCTAGCGAACCGACACAGATGTTTGCAATACTGTTTTTAACACAGTTTGGCCAACTAAAGCCTGTTGAGGGGCTTGAATCACAGTAGTGTCTTGTGAACATGAGGAGCTGAGCAAGTGACCGCTTTACAGTCCACTTCCAAAGGGATGTTACCTAGGAATGCCACAGTGGCTTCCTTCTTGGTGGTGAAACATTCCTTAGTAGGCACAGATAGTGTGCACATGTCCTTGGCATAGCTGGATTGTATGCATTTAACGTCACATGGAAGAACTTAGACCGGTCTATGATTTTACATGATTTTAACTACTAGTTCTGGGTGGTATAACCATTTTGAGGCCTTCCATGAAGGCTTGAACAACAGGTATTTTGAAAAGGAAGGTACGTTCCCTGTTTTGTATGTATGTTAATACTGCAGCCATGTAAAAGCATGGAGGTGGATGCTATTCCAGCCTTTAGAGATGTAACAGGTAGAAGATCATGTCTTGCACAGCGCCTTTTAGGAAGGAGTAACCCTTTCCTCTTTGCTGCATAGCAGACAATGTGCAGTGGGCTTGCACATCGCGCACAGAATGTGCATGCATTCCTCTGGGACCTTGAGGTTACAGAATGATAGCACCTCTGGTACCAAACTGCTAGGTTAAGTTGTTTGGAACCTGGTTTTCTGAGAAGAACCTGGTGCCCAGTAAGAAGGTCCAGCTTCAGAACAGTTTTTCAATGGCCCTGGTTGGTACCTCTAGGATGAGAGTCGTGGATACCGGTCTTTTGTTCCTCGCCACATGTGTAATAAATGGGAGAGGAGCAAAAGCTTAAGTAAATATTATGGACCAGTCCATACATAATGTATTACCCAATATTTGTGGGCAGAGGTACCTGGAGTCAATGCTTTGGCATTTTGAGTTTTCAGGGGTGGCGCGTAGGTAAATAGTTGTGGGCCCTCTGGAGGATTCAGTTGCCATTCATTGACTTCTTAATGTTTTCTGCTTAGTGTGAACACAAAACTGTTATCTGCCTTCAGCAGATGCTCTGCTAACTGATGAATGTTGTTGCAAAAAGCTCAATGACAATTTTCTGGGGTGAGCACAAACAGTTGGGGGAGGGGATGTCACTCGTTTCTGGATGTAGTACAAGGCCAGTATGCGGTCCATCTTTATACAACTGTTTTGCCCTGCATGAGTTTGTAGGAACCCATTAGGGCTTGATGGATGGCCAAGAGCTCTAGGTAGTCGATGTGCCAATCCTGATATAGTGGGCCTCAAGAGACCTGAACAGTCATGTGGTGGAGGTAAGCTCCCAACCACATGAGTAAGGAATCTATGTGCAGAGTTTTGGCCTTCACCAAAACTTCCATTGATCTTCCGCTTGTGACGTTTGCCTCGCAAGGCACTCCAGAAGTGAGCGCCTGTGCAAACTGGTGCACAGCACTATGGCAAAGCAAGAAGCCATCATCCCCAACAACTTCATTACCATCTATTCAGTAAGAGGACAGGCTATCTGAAAAAGAGCCAGCAACTTTTGGAACGCCATCACCCTCTATATGCTTTCCAATGACAACATTTAGAGTGGACCATAGGAAGGGCTGGATCAATTGGTGCCAAACGTGGGACATTTTCGCGCTAATTGTGAATCCTAACTGATCGAGTAAGGACACTACTATTTGAATGTGTACTAGGTGGAGTACTGCTACTCTTGATAAGCCAGTCTAGCTATGTAAAGATGGGTATAGCATTTCTGCGCAGATGCAGGGATACCACTTTTCAAACATTTTGAGAACACCCTTGGAGCTGGGGTGACCCTGAAGAGTAAAACTTCGAACTGGTAGTGCCGACCACTTGCCACAAAGCAGAGTTACTGTTTTGGGCATGATGATGGAGAAATAATCGAAGTTGGCGACTTAAGTCCAGTACTGCCATGAAGCCCCCTTGTCAGAGCAGCAGGATGCTATCCTGCGAGAGGTCAAGTCAAAATGCTCTGACAGAATGCATTGGTTCAGCAGCTGAATGTCTAGGATAGGTAGGATGGACCCATCCTTATTGGGTATTAAGAAGAGGAGGGAGTAGGGGGCGTGGCCAGCGGCATGGCGGCTTAGACGTACCTTGCCAAAGCTCCTGCCGAGCGGCACAGTAATCCGACTTCAAACTTTGCCCCGCGGAATACCAACTATTTCCAGCGGTAGCCCAGACACCACAGACGCTGTGGGCAATGCTGGAGCGGCGAACCAGAGCCAGGGTCCGAGCAAACCGAGAATTGCCGTCCGGTGTGTCCATGAGCGGACAAGATGGCGGCTGCGGCGCTTGACCGACATCGGGGTGCCTAAGTACCCATCTACAGCCCGCTAGGTACGACGGGGGCAAGCGACGGCGTAGCGCAGACAGAACAGCCCCGGGGAGCCAGCCGCCGACGAGTAGATGGTATCCAGGAGAGACGCGGGACACTGCCGGTGACCGGCCGCCTTTACCAAGATGGCGGCCGGTGACTCCAGCAACGGTCCCTGAGAAGCGGCGGCCCCCCGTACCAATATCGAGGTGAGGCGGAGGCATAGCCGAAGTGGCAGAGGAGCGGCCGAGCGGGGTCGCGGTGACTGGCAGAGGCGGGGAACAGCGGGACGCCGAGTCGCGCACGGCGAGCGCGAGAAACTGCAGCAACATGGCGCCGGCGGCTGGAAGAAGCTTGGGGGGGGCACACAGTGGCTAGGGTGGCCAGCAGGTGAGGGCTCTGCTTCTGCCCATCTAGATAACTGGCAAAGCCCCCCCATATCCTCGCTAGGACATTCAAAGAGTGCCACAAAAGACTTGGACCGTATGGAGGGATAACTGGCGCCTGCCCTACGACAAGCTGAGACAAGACGTCGGAGGCGTGTGGTGCATATTATCGCAACTCCTATAACGTACAGGCCCTCCCCCCCCCCTGAACAGGTGGAGCGACGCAGAGTGGGGGACAGAGTGAAGTGGGGTACGTTGGCTGAGGCGCTAAGGCTGGGAGATATCGAGAGGAAGATACACTGTCCAGCGCTGATACAGGTGGGGCCGTTTAGCGGAGAGTCACTACTTCTTGCTTGGCCTGGCTCACTCCCACGCTGCACCGGGGGTCAGTGGCTAACATCTATCGGCGGGAGCATACATCCGAGGAGCGAGTGGCCATGGGGAAAAGAGACCCTGCTCCTAGAACCACGAAACAAGGCCCCATGGACAACTTTGCGGCGCCACGACCGGCCGCTGAACAGCAGTCCGGACCACCCGGAACGCGGTCTGACACTGCAATGCTGATGGAGGCCATCCAGGCCTCCAGGACTGATATACAGGCGTCCCGCTCGGCCCTGGAGGTCAAAATTGGGGAGGTTGGCGCTGAGGTGACGCTGCTGAGGCAAGACTTCCGGAATCTCACAGAAAGAGTGACGGCGACGGAAGCTGGAATAAGTGACCATGACGCAGCCATCACTATACTGAAGAAAGATTTGGCTGAGCTACAGGCGTCACATCGTCAGCTGCTGTGGAAAGTGGACGACGCGGAAAATAGATCACGACGCAATAACCTCCGCTTTGTGGGCTTTAGGGAAGGAAGTGAGGGGAAGGACATGTCCGCCTTCCTACGCAGCTGGTTGACGACCACGTTCCCAACAGCTTCGTCATTGAGAGGGCACACAGGGCCCTTCTGGCCAAACCACCGGAGGGGGCGAGACCACGGCCGGTGATAGCTCGCTTCTTGAACTATGCCGATAGAGACTTAATCCTGCGAGAAGCCAGGCAACGGGGGGAGATTCGGTGGGAGAACGCAACCATAATGATTTTCCCGGACTACAGCCAGGAAGTCTCAAAACAGCGTCGTTCCTTCAACTCAGTGAAGGCTAAGCTGAGGTCTTTGAACATTTCCTACATGCTTCTCTTCCCTGCAAAACTCAAAGTGCTCTATAAGGACAAGTCCCTCTTCTTCGCACATCCTGAGGACGCTTGGCAGTGGCTCGAAGAACGCCCAATCCTGAATGGTAGAGAGGTGGCGGGCCGGGACGCGATGGATAGATCACTAAGAGAACGGCCGCTCTGGGAGCGGCCGAAACCGCAGAGACGGAGAACAAGACAGAGGAAGGCGCGGCCGCCGGAAACACCATACCAACCCCGTGATGCAGGGGTCGGGAGAGGAAGCAGGTCGACGTCGCCGGGCCTTGGTTCTGTGGCAGGCTCTAGATTCGGCGTCTTGAGAAACGGAACCCGATCGGAAGGAGATGAAGAAGCGGGATCAGAGGGACGCACATCCGAAGGAGAGGAGGAAGATACAGTGGAGGAATCAATACACCCGCTGGTAACGGAAATCCAGCATTTGGAACAGGACTCATCGGGGCAGGTGCCCACCATGGATTCACAAGACTCACGCTCATGAAATGACAATGGTGTTCGGGGACTAGAGTGATTGCAGCTCGGCGATATGGAGCACGCAAGTTACCACGCCCTTCTTTGTTTCTTACGTTTTTCCTCTTACTGTTTGTGAGTTTGTGAAGGGAGGGATGTGTGGGAGGGCGACAGGCCTTCACCTGCGGATAGTTTGGTCCTGTAATAGGATGCAACTGGAAGGGGGGGAGGCGGGGAGGTGGGGGGGGGACGAAAAGTTTTCGAACGCTCTCAAGTTGGGGACGGAGAGGGTAGAGGGAGGGAGGGGGGTTACTTGCACCAAATGCATGCAGCAGCGCACATTGAGCCCACGCACCACCTACACACGCCGGAATTGGAACACATGCAATCACCTCGTAGTCCAATGGCAAGTAACGTAGACACACCGCTGGGGGTTGATAGGACACTGAGTATCCTGACATGGAACGTCAACGGTTTGGGTTCTAAAATCAAGAGGGGGCTGGTGAATGCATATATCAAAAGGGTGGATCCGGACTTTACTTTCCTACAGGAAACTCACCTCCGGGGTACTGCTTGCGCTTTTCTCGCTAGGGGGAGACACAGGGTGTTGGCACATGCTGGATACACGTCGGACTCCAGAGGAGTGGCAATTGTCGCTAAAATCGCTTCCCTATTTTGCATTACCCGCACCTGGCTGGACCCCCAAGGGACCTACGCTGGAGTACAGGGCACCTGGAACAGACGCACTTACACACTTGTATCAGTATATGCACCGCCCAAATTGCAACCACGCACTCTCACATCGCTCAACCACATACTCTTAGAGACCTCGGATACAATACAAGTGGTGGGAGGGGATTTCAATGATGTTATGGAAACCCACCATGATAGATCAGGAGAAGGGGCGAGAGGCGGGAACCAGACACCACTCTGCAGCCAGATGTCCACCATAGGGCTTACAGATGTTTGGAGATGGCTTCACCCGACACTACAGGCATACTCCTACTACTCCGGAGCACATAAGGTGTTCTCGCTCCTTGATTATGTTTTTATGTCCCGCCAATACCTGCGGGTAGATGATGTTGCTGAATACAGGGCCAGGGGTATATCCGGCCATTCGCCGCTGTATGTAAGAGTGGGACGTGACCAGGCTAGACACGAGGGGACCTGGCGCCTGGCGGCCTGGGATTTACAGAACGCGACCCTACTTAGAGGTATACGGGCTGACATTAAGGTTTATTTGGCTGAGAATGTGGATACAGTGGATTCGAAGGTCACCCTGTGGGAAGCCCTGAAGCCAGTCCTTAGAGATAGGATAAATTCTAGACGGGGTGAGGAACGTCGTAGACTCCTGGTGGAGGTGACCGCCCTGGAACAGACGATCCTAGAAAGAGAAAGGGAATATCTAACCCGGAAGAGCGACGTGACCCTCAGAAAGTTGCTGGATGTCCAGAAACAATATAGGGAATTGGTGAACGAAGAAGCGAAGACCCAGGCCCTTGTCACCCTACACAGGCTGTATGACGTAGGGGACAAGTCGGGGAAGCTTTTGGCGTGGCTCAGCAGGAAAGAAAGGGCGGCGAGATGGATTGATGAAGTGCGAGCCGGTAACGGTGCTACTGTTCGCACGGATAGGGAGATAGCTGACACTTTTGACACGCACTTTGAGGCATTCTATGCGGCGCGCGACCTTGCCACGCAGGAGGAGGGGCTATGCTACCTAGATGCCACAGTCTTACCGACCCTCCCCCCTGAGTCAATGGAGGCCCTAGAGTCGCCCATAACGGTGGATGACAACACCGAGGCCCTTGCCAGGTTGCGGCCCGGCAAGACCCCGGGACCCAATGGCTTCCCGGCGGAGCTCTTCAAGCGGACAGCAGACCTACTGCCGCGACACATCGGGGGACTCTTTGCAGGCGCCTTTGAGGAGGGAGAGCTGCCCCCTGACCTGACTAGGGCAACGATCGTTCCGATTTATAAAGAGGGCAAACCACGGGTGGACTGCGCGTCATATCGACCCATCTCCTTACTGAATATTGAGGTGAAGCTGTTGGCAACTATACTGGCTACCCGGCTGCGAGCCGTTATCACGGATCTGGTACACCTAGATCAATCGGGATTCCTTCCTGACAGGGCCACAAAATTCAATCTTAGAAGGACCCATAACTGGTTGCAGGAGGTGCGGGGCCGTGCCGATCCCCACTGGTTCCTCTCCTTGGATGCTGATAAAGCGTTCGACGCAGTACACTGGCCATTCCTTTTCGCTGTTCTACGTAAGTTCGGCTTAGGTCCCAACTTCCTGCGGTGGGTTCGGCTCCTTTACACTGCCCCGAAGGCCAGAGTACGGGTGAACGGGACTCTATCCCGAGAGTTCCAGATTCAGAGAGGTACCCAACAGGGTTGCCCCCTGTCCCCCCTCCTGTTCACACTGACAATAGAGGTACTGGCCGCTAGGGTCAGACAGAACGCGGACATCCACGGTTTTACAACCGGTGCCAATGACTTGATGCCTGAAAAAATCTCACTATACGCGGATGATGTCTTACTATACATTACAGACCCGGAAACCACGATCCCAGAGCTCTTCCGAGAATTAGACATCTACGGCAGGATGGCTGGTCACAAAATAAACTGGCACAAGTCGGTGTTCTATGACCCTGGGGGACACGATCGATGGGGAACTCTACCAGACGACCTTCTGACGACTACCGAGGGCTTCCAGTACCTCGGGATATTCATTACCGTGAGCAAGGACCTCTCCTTTACTAGGAACGTGGAAAGGATCATACTTAATGCAGTGGCGGATATGACCCGGTGAAGACAGCTCCCGCTGACTCTCCTAGGGAGGGCAGCCATGTACAAAATGGTCACATTGCCAAAATTCCTCTACGCTCTGCAAAATGAATATTATCCGATACAGGCATCGGTTTTCCGTAGGATCCATGCAGACTTGAGATCTTTTATTTGGTAAGGTAAACATGCTAGGGTGGCTCTGTCCACTCTTCAGAGACATCAATACAGTGGCGGGATCTCACTCCCAAATCTAGAGGCCTACTACTGGGCGGAACATCTAACGCCAATAAATGATTGGCTCCATGTCCCAGCGGATCACCCAATGTACGCTCTAGAAAGAGCTACACTGTCGACCAAGAATCTGTTGTGTTTCCTCTATGGGACTCCGGGGCGGACCTCCCTCCTCCCAGCCACGTTAGTGACGCTACACGCATGGAGGACAGCTACACGTCGTATGGGATGGGACAAAAAGCCAACTCGACAGACGCCATTGTGGCACTGCCAATGGTTAACGGAACTCCACAAACTGAGGGGCTTCCAGAGGTGGGATGATATTGGCATTTCCACCATAGGAGATGTCATTGCCAAGGGGGAATTCAAATCGTTTCAGACACTTAAATCTGACTTCGGGCTCCACAACACGCAGCAGTTTAAATACATGCAACTGCGGCACGCTTGGCGGGCCCAAAAAATCTCGCTCGTAGATATCCCGGAATATGCACCTCTAGAGGGGAGGCTCCTCCAGGAGCAAATGCAGGGGAAGGCAGTATCCCTGACATATAAGACTTTGACTAACCATATGCTGGGGGATTTGGCAAAGCTCAGGGCCACATGGGAGGCGGAGGTGGGAGAGATGGAGGACCTGGACTGGGACACAGTGCTGATGCATCCCCGTGAGGTAGTATCAAGTCCCGACTGCGGTTAATCCAACTAAATATACTCCATAGAACCTACTACGACAGGCAGAGGCTATGCAGAATGGGGAAGGTTGAGGACCCGGTCTGTCTCAGATGTACTCAGGAGATTGGGGGTTTTTACCATACGGTATGGTCATGCAGTGTAATACAAGCCTACTGGACCCAGGTGTTCCAAGAATTGGAGGAGGTACTGGAGGCCCCAATTACGCAAGAGCCCAAACTAGCTTTACTGGGCATGACCAACGAGGTAGACTTGGCCCGTCCCCTTCTTATATTTCTGGTCTTAGCGCTGGTAGTGGCAAAACGAGACATTGCAAAACATTGGGGAGCACCGGAGCACCCCGACATGGAGGAATGGAGAAGGGGGCTTGACATCTACATGGCAGCTGAACGGGTGACATACAAGGCTAGGGGTTGCCCCAAAAAATTCCACAGAGTTTGGTCTAAATGGAGACGATACAGAGGACTAGATGGAGGGATGTGACTGTAAACCCACTGGTTGAGGGTGAGGTGGAGGGTAGGGCTTGAGGGGACAGAGGCATTGAACATGTGCTAAATAAAAAATGCACCAGGGGACTGCCGTACACGGCCTAGGAAGTGTGATGCGGATCTTGAAAGCGCAACAACTGGCAGGGAGGGAAGGGAGGCGGGTGGGAGGATGTGGCGGCTGCGGGGTTTCTTTCTGCATTTAGTTTGATGGATGCAAGTATCTCTGTGTTTCACTGTTCACAGGGGGGGGAGTGGGGGGGGGAGTTATTTAGTAAAAGGGGAATTACAAGACAAAAATAAACATTGCAGAGGTTAATATTGGCCCTTGAACTGCTCTGAACTTACACTGGTCTACACAGAAGCACTTGGTTGAAAATTGGCCGCCCGACCTCCGGGGTGTGGGCTAAATGGCTATGTGTATATTTGGGGGGTATGAGGGGTGATATTCGTGACAAATTGAAAGTGCTTGATTATTTTGTTACCGGATTACTGTGGATCTGCAATAAAAATAAATTTAAAAAAAAAAAAGAAGGAGGAAGTAGACTCTTTCCATACTGGTATGAGGGCACCAACACAATGGCTTCTTTCCCTAGAAGCACCTGCACCGTGGTTTTGAGCAGCTGAAGATAGTCTGAGTTGAGGACTTGCCATTGAGGTAGAATGTTTGGTGTAGAACTCTAGGTAGTGCCCTTCCCATACTACAGAGAGCTCCCAGCTGACTGAGGTAATTCTTTCCCACAGGGGTACAAAAGCCCTCAGTCTTCCCCAAACAGGTGGTGTACAATCAGGAGGCCGGTGGAGGAAGAGGACAAATTGTCCATTGGCGAAGCAAAGCGTGGCGGTGTAAGAGGATGCTGATTTTAGAGCCTATGGAGACAGTGTCTTTGGCATCTAGTCCACATTTAATGTTTGTATTAGATATTCCCTTAACTTCCGCCACCAGCTCCTTTCCTATTTTCCTGTGTGCCATAGGGAGGTGTTTGATGAGGTGTCGTATTTCCTCCCAGTGGTGTCTGTTAAAACAATTCAGCAGGCATACAGAATTTGCAATGCACCAATGAGTAGCAACCCCCACCGACATACACTTTCCATCACGTCTATCTTCTTACTTTTCTCGTTGAGCATCGGACATTGCATGCACAGATGCAGATATGCGAGCCATGTGTACGGACAGTGAGTTGAATGGTACTTGACCTCTAGGTTTTCACTCTCCCCTGGAAATTATCATTGTCGATTTCAAAATGCCTTTGAGAATGGGGCTGGACTGTACCAATCTCTGACTTTAATTGTCTCAACAAGGAAATCATATCAATCGTAACCAGCCTGTCTCCGGACTCAGCGGTTGCTCCCCCTCGCCTCCTGCAGCTTCTGGTATCGTAGCGCTGCTCTCCTCCTCAAGCGCCTCGCACTGCTGCTGTTTTATTGACTGATTGTGCCGAGTAATCGTAGCGCTGCTCTCCTCATCAAGCGCCTCGCACTGCTGCTGTTTTTATTCACTGATTGTGCCGAGTGTCTAACTTTGTGCTCAGCAGTACCCACGGGAGTATTTAATTTAATGTTAACATTTCCATTACTATTATTGTCTTCCTTGTGCCCAATATCGGCGTGTTAGCCTGTGTGTTGTGTATTTTAACCGATCGCCATTTGGTTGTGCCTTCAGCCCGTCCCTCCCCCCACGCTCCCGTCTCCCAGCTGCCCCGCCCACGCTCCGCCCCCCTCCATCCTCCATTTATGACAGCTGGACAATCGCGCAGCGTTCACGCGCAGCGGTCGCGCCCCATGCGCGCCGAAGGTGCGCCAAAGGTAAGCCCGTCTACGCCCGTCCGCGCCTGGACCGCGCCCAGCGCCAGACCCCCTGGCCCCTGTACCACCCACCCCCCCATATCACATACGACGCCTCCACCCTCCTAGCCCTTAACCCCGGCCGACTCCCCAACTGCGCCCAAGCCGCTCCTGGACACACCCATGGACCCTTCACATGCTACTCCTGCAAGTTCAACGGCACAAAGAAAACCTCCTCATCCACGAACACAAAACATATATCTGACTCCAACCACCTAAAATGCATACTGCTCAACACCCGTTCTGTCCACAGACACGCCATCGACCTCTGGAACTTACTAGACACCATTTCTCCCGACGTCGCCTTCCTAACTGAAACATGGATGAACGCCTCCTCAGCCCCAGACATCACCATTGCCATCCCGGAAGGATACAAGATCATTCGTAAGGACCGCACCGACCAAACAGGAGGAGGTATCGCTATCGTCCATAAGTACTCCATCCGCATCTCAACCAGCTCAGACGTCAACCTTGCCAACACCGAACACCTTCACTTCCAGATCCACACCGACCCCAAGACCACTCTCAGAGGCACCCTCCTCTACAGGCCACCAGGACCCCGTGCACAATTCTGCGACGATATCACTGACTTTATCACCCCACACGCCCTCCCCTCCGAGGACTACATTCTACTGGGAGACCTCAACTTTCACCTGGAAAAGAGCAACAACAGCAACTCCACCTCCCTTCTGGACAATCTCACCAACCTCGGACTCAAACATCTTGTCACTACGCCCACCCACATCGCAGGTCACACACTTGACCCCATCTTCACCTCCAGCAAACATGTCTCCTTCAGTCACACCACAGCCCTCCATTGGACGGACCACAGCTGCGTACACTTTATCTACAATAAGACCACAACTCACAACCATCCTCAACCCACTCTGCGAAGAAACTGGAACAAAATCACCACCGACCAGATCTCCTCATCGCTTCTTCAAAACCCCCCTGCCCACTCCTCAAACCCCGACCAAGCAGCCACTAACCTCACCCAATGGCTATCCAACAGCGCCGACATCCTAGCACCGCTGAAAAAACGTAAAATCAAACTAGGCAGCAAAAATGCCTCCTGGTTCAACGATGATCTTAAGAAATCGAAGAAACTCTGTCGCACCCTCGAGAAGGCCTGGAAAAAAGACCCAAACACCAGCACCAGAGACGCATTCAAAAACGCCACCCGCATACACCACCAACTAATCCGGTCTGCCAAGAAAGCCGCACTCAAAGACCGACTAGATAACAACGCCCACAACAGCAAGGAATTATTCAACATCGTCAAAGAATTTACCAACCCCTCAGCCAACTCCAACGACATCACCCCCTCTCAAGCCCTCTGCGACTCCCTAGCTTCGTTCTTCCACAACAAAATCGCAGACATCCACAACAGCTTCGACAACCGACCCGGAGACCAACCCACCCAACCTTCTGCAGGACCTTCCCCCCCATTGAACATCCTTAATAGCTGGAACCCAATCTCCACTGAGGACACCATCCGCCTGATGAACTCCATCCACTCAGGAACCCCCACAGACCCTTGCCCTCACCACATCTTCAACAAAGCTGACTCCATCATAGCACCGCACCTCCGAGACGTCATCAACTGCTCCCTCAACTCCGCCACCTTCCCGGAAAGCTGGAAACACGCAGAACTTAGCGCCCTTCTGAAAAAACCCACAGCGGACCCCACCGAACTCAAAAACTACCGCCCCATCTCGCTCCTTCCATTACCGGCCAAAGTCATCGAGAAAGCTGTCAACAACCAGCTCGCCGCCTTCCTCGAAACCAACAAATCCCTCGACTCCTCACAGTCCGGCTTCCGAGCCAAACACAGCACGGAGACCGTCCTCATCGCAGCAACAGACGACATTCGAACTCTACTGGACAACGGAGACACTGTCGCCCTCATCCTCCTTGACCTCTCCGCAGCCTTCGACACAGTCTGCCATAGCACCCTTCTACAGCGCCTCAGAAACATCGGAATCCAAGGAAAAGCACTGGAATGGATCACCTCGTTCCTCACCGGAAGAACCCAGAGAGTCCGCCTCCCACCATTCAAGTCAGAGGCCACTGAAGTCATCTGCGGCGTACCACAAGGATCCTCACTCAGCCCCACCCTCTTCAACGTATACATGAGCCCCCTCGCGGCCATCGCACGCCAACATAACCTCAACATCATCTCCTACGCCAACGACACTCAACTGATCCTCTCACTCACCAAAGACCCTAACACCGCCAAAACCAACAAACATGAAGGAATGAAAGAAGTGGCCGAGTGGATGAAGCACAGCCGTCTGAAACTAAACTCAGACAAAACAGAAGTCCTTATCTTAGGTACCTCCCCCTCCTCCTGGGATGACTCGTGGTGGCCAGAGGCCCTTGGAAAAGCACCCACCCCGACGGACCACGCACGGAACCTGGGCGTCATCCTCGACTCCTCACTCGCCATGAACAGACAAGTCAACGCCGTTTCATCATCTTGCTTCAACATTCTTCGCATGCTCAAAAAAACATTTCGCTGGATCCCCACCGAAACCAGAAAAACGGTCACACATGCACTGGTTACAAGCCGCCTGGACTACGGAAACACCCTTTACGCCGGTATCACCGCTAAACTCCAGAAAAAACTCCAACGCATCCAGAACGCATCAGCCAGACTCATACTAGACATCCCGCGTAAAGACCACATCTCCAGTCACCTGAAAGACCTTCACTGGCTTCCCGTCAATAAGAGGATCACTTTCCGCCTCCTAACCCACGCACACAAAGCACTCTACGAACTTGGACCCGAATGCCTCAACACACGACTTTCCTTCTACACCCCCTCCCGCCAGCTACGATCCTCCAACCAAGCCCTTGCTACCGTACCTCGCATCAACAAAACCACCATGGGAGGTAGATCCTTCTCCTACCTCGCAGCTAAAACCTGGAACTCACTCCCCACTCACCTTCGTCTCACTCAGAACCACCTAGCATTCAGAAAGCAACTTAAAACTTGGATATTCGACAAGTAATTCCCCACCCTCTTCAAGCGCCTTGAGACCCTCCGGGTATGTAGTGCGCTATATAAATCTTTTGACTTGACTTGACTATTTGTTCTGGACACAAACATGCATATTCACAATGTGATAGAGAGGGGTCCACTGGATTACCACATGATAACTGGTGGTGACATCAGGTGGGGAGGGCATAGCAGGGTTAGAGACTAGATCTGTTTCATTGGCAGGATCTAGACTGTAGCCCTCCCATGAGGCCTCCCCTTCCCTAGGTGCTAAAGGCTCCAACCTTAAGCCCTGAGGAAGGTATGGTCTACAGGTTTCTGCATCTGTGCGAGAAGACTCAGGAGTGGTTTACTGAGAGTCAGGCTGTGGTCTGACACAGTGTGGGGGGGAGCAGTGCTTAACCCCTTCGATGCTGATGACGGAGCGGTTCCTTCATCAGCATCGGTTGGGCTGTGCTGATGACGGAACCGCTCCGTCATCAGTACAGCCCGGGGGGGGGCAGGGGGGGGGGGGAGCGGTGGCGCTCCCCCCCGGGGCATCGATCGTTGTCATTTTAGCAGGGGTGGCAGCGGAAGACTTTCCGCTGCCACCCCCTGGTCCCCCCACGCTTCCTGGTGATGTCAGCGCGTACAGCGCACACCGACGTCATCGGGAAGCGCTAGACGCGCTGGAATCCATTTCATTCCAGCCCGTCCAGGAACAGGTTCGTGTTTGCTGCTCCGGTGGGGCGGGGGGGGGGGGGGTTTCGGTGCTGTGAGGCATGGGGGGGGAGAAACTGTGTTTCCTCTCCCCTGATGTCCCAATGCAGGGCATTCCTGGTGCACGATCGCGCAAAGCGTTGCGATCGTGCACCAGGAATGCTCCACTAGACACCAGGGATTGAGTGTGTGTGTTTGTGTATGTGCTGGAAGCGACCCCTTGGGCAAGGGTCACTTCCATTTTGGGGCCAAATTATTTTTCAGACTTTTCTGGGGCAGATCGGCCGTTTCCTTGGCCGATCTGCACCCAGGGGGGGCAGAAAAGCCCACTAGACACCAGGCATTTGTTTATAATTATAAAGGAAGCAATCCCTTGTGGAAGGGTCGCTTCCTAGTGGCCCATACATTTTTTTAGACTTGTCTGCCCCCCCTGGGGGCAGATCAGCCGTTTTTTGGGCCGCATCTGGACCCGGGGGGGGTAGAAAAGCCCACTAGACACCAGGGATTTTATTATATTTATAAAGGAAGGGACCCCTTGGGCAAGGGTCGCTTCCAGGGGGCATTATAAATATTGTAGACTGTTTTGCCCCCCCTGGGGGCAGATCGGCTGTTTTTTACCATTTCTGGACCCGGGGGATAGAAAAGCCCACTAGACTCCAGTTTTTTTCATTTTTTTTATAGGGAGCGACCCCTTGGCCAAGGGTTGCTTCCTTGGGCCCATTTGTTTTCAAAAGTATGTTCTGCCGTGTCTTTATTTGGCCTCTCTGCCCTCCGTAGGGTTGCTTCCAGGGGGCCCACGTTTATAATGATTTATAATCTTCCCCCCTTGGGGACAGACACCCCATTTGTGATATACCATGTGACATATTTTTATCAAAAATAGACTAGGACACTAGTAACTACGTTACACAAGATAGTATAGATAACCCTCATAAACGCTATGTTTTAAATTGTGGGGTGTATCTAGGTTCTCCGCCCCACATAGACGTTTGTGGCATTTGTCATCGGGTGATCTATTGTGCTACATGCCAGCCTCAAGCCTGAGGTCCCCTCTGGAGTAGCGTAGCAGTGTCCAGAGATGTCTTTCGGTATCACTACACAGAAGGTTAGTTATTTTTTAAAAGGACAAACCTACACCCAAATTACTATTTTATTCCAAAGGATTCGATTTGTTATTAAAAATGATATTTGGGTATACTGTTAGATCAAGCAACTGGATCTTCGTATATCACTTAAAACATACAGTCAACATGTTTCAGCTCCTTGTTGCCCAGCCGGGTCTATGGAGCATTCGTCAGGACAAAACAAATTAAAATATACTCACACCTCTTGTGCAGTATGACAGTGGTTGTAATTGTACCCACCGTTTTGTTAATTCAAGGTTTAATTTACTTGTAATGGAAATCACAAAATCAACTTTTGATACTTTTGTATATGATTAGTGTACCTCGGCATGTATATATTCTGCATTATTATTTGCAACATTTTTCTGTTATAATATTACACAGAGGGCAGTAGTTGCCCATGGCATATTCTTTACAGTAGTAGCATTGGTAGGAAAACAAAATGGCGAATCACACTATGGAATCTCAACAGTGAACAATGAGGGCACAGTGTTATGGTAGGCAGTGAACATAGATAATGTTCAATCTCATGGTAATAAATCTATTTCTTTTAAAGAATTAAAGATATTTATTCAATTTGTCAATTCTTAACTATTTTAGTGGCAAAACAGGTGAACTATACTCGTGCCTATCCTGTTATCAAAAACGCAACTGATGTGTCCGCAATGGGGTAGATGGCATTGGTACTCTCACTGCGTGACAAATGTAAGCATTACCTTGTTTCTAGCGATACTATGTATCATCAGGGGATTTAGACCTTTGAGTCTCAGGCTAAAAGGAAAGGAAAAAAGTTTTTACCATCTTCAATATTCTTAGGCAGCAATACGAGGACTAAATGGAATCTCGTATGCGCCGAGCGATTCATCTTACCCGCAATGTGAAGCGTATTCCGCGTCTGGTGCTGGCGCTGCCCCCGGACACGGAAACGCGTCAGTTTCTTGTTTTTCTATTCTTCAGATGTCATAATAATAGAAAACGGACCACACGCGGTATTGCTTTAGTTGATAGACATGGAAAACAGACACTGGTTACTTGTGTTTTGCTTTGGAATTCACATTACTAATTATGTTTGTAACAGCCTCCAAATACACAATTATCGCTTCAAAACCTTATGTTATTTTCTAACTAAAAGGCTCGAATGGTCTAGAGGATTTTTGTATGTATTTAGGCGAGTGTCAGGTAACATGTACGTCAGTTTTTAAGCAAATTGGTGCCAGTTTCTCGTTTTTCTATTCTTCATGTGTCATAGTAATAGAAAACGGACCACACGCGGTATTGTTTGAGTTGATAGACATGGAAAACAGACACTGGTTGATAGAGTTTTGCTTATGTTCAATCATTTGGGGTTTATATTACTTAATCATGATTGTGAAGGACTCTAAATGCACAAATTATCGCTTGAAAAACCTTAGGTTATTTTCTAAGTAAAAGCTCGAATGGTCTAGACGATTTTTGTATGTATTCAAGCAAGTGTTTAGTAACATGTACATCCGTTTTTAAGCAAATTGGTGCCAAGGGACATTATCATTAAGTCCGGTTTGGTGAGTTTTGAGACGATTGACCCACCTCTGTTCTTTTTCATATAGAATTTTCTCGGCATTTCCAGTCTTATCCTTCAACATTTCAATGACAGTTCATTTTATATCTTCTACCTCATGGCCTGATTCAACAAAGTGAGTGCAAAGTTTTGTGTTGTTTTTCTTCAGTCTAATGTTGCTCTTATGCTCCCCAATTCTTAACTTTACCTTTCTGCAAGTCATTCCTATGTACTGTTTTCCACAGGGACATGTAATCATGTAGATTACATAAGACGAATTACAGTTTGTATGTTGTCTCTGGGTCCAAAGTAATGTCTCTGTTAGTTGTAATGTTTTAGTTATGGTTGTTAAGTTACAGGCGAGACATGTTCCGCAAGGATAGTGTCCTGTTATGATGGTCATATCAATGTTCCTTATTCGACCACTCGTCAACTGTTTTTTCGGACGCGTGTGGACAAGTAGATCCTTCAGATTACGCGTCCGACGGTTCGCGAATCTGGGTTTTGGCCAATCCAGGTTCCCTGAAGTCAATATTCGCCAGTTCTTGTTCACTATTTTCTGGACCATGTAGGTCGCTGGGCAGTATGTTGTAACACAAGTTACCAAATTTGGAACTGGTTCTTTGCTGTTAGTTTCGAGTAAGGATAATCTTGGTTGGTTATTAGCTCTTTTGCGAGATTTTGAAATCGTAGCTTGTTTGTAATGCCGACTCTGGAGTTTGAAGCTTAGTTCTTGAGCTGGTTTCTTATAGTCATTATTTTGGCTACAGTTTCTTTTAAGTCTTAAAAATTTAATATAAGGCAGATTGTCTCTGAGTGGTTTTGGGTGAAAACTTTTGTATGACAGCAAGCTGTTTGTGCCGTAGGTTTCGTGAAGGTTTTTGTTTCGATCTGTCCATCTTTAACAAAGATTGTCAGGTCTAAAAAATCTATACTGGTATCATCTGATGTAAACGTGAATTTTAAACACTCGTCTCTTGTGTTCAACCAGTCTATGAACAGGCTCAGATCTTATTCTTTCTTCCAAATCATCAGGACATCATCTATATATTGTTTCCAGTAAAGGATACTGGTAGCGAAGGGATTGGTGTCAGCAAATACATTGTTAGTTTCAAAATGACTGACATACAAGCCTGCCACCGAACGGTCCCATGTCTCTGTAAGTACAGGTTTCCATCAAATTCGAAATAATTTTCTGTTATTCCCAGCCGGCAACATTCAAGGACAAAGTGGCGAGGTGTATGATAGTCCCACTCTTTCATAAATAATGTGTCTTCAAGCATTTGTAGTGTCTCTTTCTGAGGTAAGCTTGTGTACAACGATGCAACGTCTAGTCCTACCAATAGCATGGTAGTTTGGTCAAAGGGCATCTCCAATATTTGGGTGAGAAGATCCCTAGTGTCTTTCAAATAAGTTGGAGTACTTTGGACTAGGAGTTTCAAGAATTGGTCCGCAAATTGAGACAAAGGCTCTAATATCGAGCCTATACCCGATACTATCGGGCGTCCCGGTGGAGGGAATCTGTTCTTATGCGTTTTAGGCAAAGAGTAGAAAAAAGGGATCTTGGGTTCCTTTATGATTAAATAATCTGCCTCTTTTTTTTATATCCAAGCACTTGTCTCTGCCTCATAGACCATCATCGCGATTGAATTCTGCAGTCTCGGTGTTGGATCTGAGATGATTTTAGTATAGAATCTTTCATCTGCCAATAGAGTTAGACATTGTTGTTTATAGCCTTCTTTTTCCAAAATAACGATTCCTCCACCCTTGTCCGCGGGCTTAATGACAATTTTGTCATTACCACGTAGTTCTTCCAGAGCTTGACGTTCCTTCTTTGTCAAGTTTTGAAAAGTCTGATTCTTGTCGATGCTTATTTCATCTATACCCTTCATAATGGCTTGTTCGAAGGTTTGGATCTCCACAGGTATCAGAGCATTGGGAGGATTGAAGGTGGATTTTTTCCTCAATCCTCTGTTCAGTTCCCAAAAAGTATGCTTTCAGTTTTAAAGTCCGACAGAATTCAGCCAGCTCGCATTTAAGTTTGAAAGTGTCTAGGGTTGGAGTGGGCACGAATCCGAGTCCTTTATTCAAGACTTTTGATTGATCTTCAGAGAGGACTAAGTCTGTCAGATTTACAATTAATGACTGTTCTTGCTTGTCCCTGGTTTTTCTGTTGTCATGCTGCGAGTCATCATGTTCCTCTGTTGATCTTGCCAGGTTAAGGTTTTGCGGCGTCCTCTTTGTTGTTGGCCTCTTCCTAAAAAAGGCTGTTGGTTTGAATTTTCAGCTCCCGACATTTGTAGGGTCATCATGTGGGGTATTTGGGACATGTCTTGATTGAAAGGGTTCATCCAGGCTCCATGAGGTGGCATGTACGGTTGGAAAAATGGAATTTGGTTTCCAACAAAACCTCTTCCTGTGAAATTCCGTCTTGGCCACCTGTTTCCTCTCTTGTTGTGAAACTGCCGAAAGTTGTTTCTCCCTCTTCTTGAGGTTGAATCTTCAGATCCCTCTTTGGACCCACCTGTGGAGTTTCTCCCTTCTGAATCAGAATAAGATCTGAGCCTGTTCATAGACTGGTTGAACATAAGAGACGAGTGTTTAAAATTCACGTTTACATCAGATGATACCAGTATAGATTTTTTAGACCTGACAATCTTTGTTAAAGATGGACAGATCGAAACAAAAACCTTCACGAAACCTACGGCAAAAAACAGCTTGCTGTCATACAAAGGTTTCCACCCAAAACCACTCAGAGACAATCTGCCTTATAGTCAATTTTTAAGACTTAAAAGAAACTGTAGCCAAAATAATGACTATAAGAAACAAGCCCAAGAACTAAGCTTCAAACTCCAGAGTCGGGATTACAAACAAGCTACGATTTCAAAATGCCGCAAAAGAGCTAATAACCAACCAAGATTATCCTTACTCGAAACTAACAGCAAAGAACCAGTTCCAAATTTGGTAACTTGTGTTACAACATACTGCCCAGCGACCTACATGGTCCAGAAAATAGTGAACAAGAACTGGCGAATATTCACTTCAGGGAACCTGGATTGGCCAAAACCCAGATTCGCGAACCGTCGGACGCGTAATCTGAAGGATCTACTTGTCCACACGCTTCCGAAAAAACAGTTGAAGAGTGGACGAATAAGGAACATTGATATGACCATCATAACAGGACACTATCCTTGCGGAACATGTCTCGCCTGTAACTTAACAACCACAACTAAAACATTACAACTAACAGAGACATTACTAATTGTGTATTTGGAGGCTGTTACAAACATAATTAGTAATGTGAATTCCAAAGCAAAACACAAGTAACCAGTGTCTGTTTTCCATGTCTATCAACTAAAGCAATACCGCGTGTGGTCCGTTTTCTATTATTATGACATCTGAAGAATAGAAAAATGAGAAACTGACGCGTTTCCGTGTCCGGGGGCAGCGCCAGCACCAGACGCGGAATACGTTTCACATTGCGGGTAAGATGAATCGCTCGGCGCATATGAGATTCCATTTAGTCCTCGTATTGCTGCCTAAGAATATAGAAGATGGTAAAAACTTTTTTCCTTTCCTTTTAGCCTGAGACTCAAAGGTCTAAATCCCCTAATGATACATAGTATTGCTAGAAACAAGGTAATGCTTACATTTGTCACGCAGTGAGAGTACCAATGCCATCTACCCCATTGCGGAAACATCAGTTGCGTTTTTGATAACAGGATAGGCACGAGTATAGTTCACCTGTTTTGCCACTAAAATAGTTAAGAATTGACAAATTGAATAAATATCTTTAATTCTTTAAAATAAATAGATTTATTACTATGAGATTGATTATCTATGTTCACTGCCTACCATAACAATGTGCCCTCATTGTGCACTGTTGAGATTCCATAGTGTGATTCGCCATTTTGTTTTCCTACCAATGCTACTACTGTAAAGAATATGCCATGGGCAACTACTGCCCTCTGTGTAATATTAGAACAGAAAAATGTTGCAAATAATAATGCAGAATATATACATGCCAAGGTACACTAATCATATACAAAAGTATCAAAAGTTGATTTTGTGATTTCCATTACAGGTAAATTAAACCTTGAATTAACAAAACGGTGGGTACAATTACAACCACTGTCATACTGCACAAGAGGTGTGAGTATATTTTAATTTGTTTTGTCCTGACGAATGCTCCATAGACCCGGCTGGGCAACAAGGAGCTGAAACATGTTGACTGTATGTTTTAAGTGATATACGAAGATCCAGTTGCTTGATCTAACAGTATACCCAAATATCATTTTTAATAACAAATCACATCCTTTGGAATAAATAGTAATTTGGGTGTAGGTTTGTCCTTTTAAAAAATAACTAACCTTCTGTGTGGTGATACCTAAAGACATCTCTGGACACTGCTACGCTACTCCAGAGGGGACCTCAGGCTTGAGGCTGGCATGTAGCACAATAGATCACTTTATGACAAATGCCACAAACGTCTATGTGGGGCGGAGAACCAAGATACACCGCACAATTTAAAACATAGCGTTTATGAGGGTTAGCTATACTATCTTGTGTAACGTAGTTACAAGTGTCCTAGTCTATTTTTGATAAAAAATATCTCACGTGGGGAACTGACTAGACACCTTTTCCTCCTCCCTAATTTTGATCAATACTATACCCTGTGACATAGCCTGTTGTAATGTGTGTTGTTTTTGTTTCTTCTAATGTGTATTGTTTTTTTTTCCTCTTTAGATTGTTGCAGTGTGCGGTTCCGTTACTGGTGGTTCTGTTGTTCTGCTGTTTCTGTAGTTGCATGTGTTTGGTAAGACCTCTTTTTTTGTTCAATTGTAATGTAATTGTTTATTTTGCAAAGTGTGTAGTAATACGAGTATGTTTGGTTTCTGTTTTTTGTGATTGTAAAACATGTTTTGCATTTGTTTTTGATGTGTCCTTCTGTAAATGTAAGTTTTGATTTTCTTCTTTCTAGTGGGATATCGTTGCCTATTTGCGGTGTCTTTGCAGAGTAGGTGCTGGTGAGTGTAGTTGTGTCTTGTAAGTGAATTGTATATTTTTTCTAAATATAGATTTTTGTGAAAAAGGCTTACATTTTTTATCTTACTTTGCACAGTGTTGGGGTTGTTGAGTTGTTTGTGCAGACGCCTTTATTTGTAAGGATAATGGCTAGCCGCCGGATTACTGCTCAGCAAGTTGTTGGAATGCTTTTTGATTCTTCCTCTGACCATGGTCCAGAGACTGACTCTGATTCTGAGCCAGAGGTGGGAGGTGAAGATTCAGGTAGTGAGTTTCCTCTACACATGGCTTCATCTGATGATGAAGACACTCTGAGTGCTGATGAAGCTACTTTTGGTGTGTATGATGTGCCTGTGGTTGCGGAGGACATTGCTGTGCCTGTGGTTGCGGAGGACATTGCTGTGCCAATAGTGCGGCAAGAGACATCTGGGCTGCAGCCTGGGGCTGCTAGACTTCCAGTTGGTGTAGTGAGACAAGAGGCAGCTGGGCAGCAGCCTGTGGCTGCAAGACTTGACGTTGAAAGTTATGACCTCTGGGTTGCACCAGGCATGGTGCAGCCGGCATTGCCTGAATTTACTGGTGTTCCAGGGTGTAGGGTGAACACTGAAAACTTTTTGCCTATTGATTTTTTCAAGTTGTTTATGGATGATGTGTTTTTGGCAGATATTGTAGAGCAGACTAATTTGTATGCTGAAATTTTTTTGAGGGTGAACAGTGCCACCCTTAAGCCCCACGCTAGAGCTACCTGGTGGACTCCCACAAATTTGAAAAGATGAAAAAGTTTTTGGGTTTAACTTTTTTGATGGGCTTGCTTAGGAAACCATCAATGTCTTCATATTGGTCTACTAGTCCCTTGATGGCAACAGCTATATTTCCGGCAGTCATGAGTCGTGATAGGTATTTGCTTCTGCTTCGGATGATGCATTTTGTTGACAATAGTTCTGCTTTGGCACGAGATCACCCTGATTGTGACCGTCTTTTCAAGATTCGGCCTGTCATTGATCATTTTGTTGATCGATTTCCTGAGATCTTTTATCCTGGGAAAGAAATTGCAGTGGATGAGTCTTTGCTGTTGTTCAAGGGCCGCTTGTTTTTTTGGCAATACATTCCTAGTAAGAGGGCACGCTATGGAATTAAGCTTTATATGCTGTGTGACAGTGAGACTGGATATGTCTCTAATTTCAGGGTGTACACTGGTAAGGAATCCAGGATTAACCCCCCTGGTTGTCCGTCGTCTTTTGGAGTGACTGAGAAAATTGTGTGGGAACTTGGTCGTGGATTTTTTTAACAAAGGCCATCATTTGTATGTCGATAACTTCAACACTGGTGTGCGGTTGTTCAGGGAATTGGCCAAAGTGGACACTGTTGCTTGTGGCACAATCCGCTCAAACCGTAAAGGTTTCCCAAAAGAACTTGTTTGTCGAAAGCTTGCTCAGGGACAGTGCAGTGCATTGCGTTGTGAGGAGTTTCTAGCTGTGAAGTTTTCAGACAGGAGAGATGTCTACATGTTGACTACAATACAGAATGAAAGCACTGAACCGGTGACTGTTTGGGGTCAGGTTGCAGAAGTGCGCAAACCTGTGTGCATAATGCACTACAATAAGTACATGGGTGGTGTTGACAGAGTAGAACAGAGGTTGGAACCGTATGCTGCTCTTCGTAAGGCTTACATTTGGTACAAGAAGTTGGCTATCTATCTTTTCCACTTGGCAACCTTTAATGCTTTTGTTTTGTTCTAGAAATCTTGTCCCCAGTCAAAGATGACTTTTGTAAAGTTTCAGGAGTCTGTAATAGGCAGCCTTGTTTTAGTGGAACAGGCAAGTGTTCCTAGAGTTGGAGAGGTGGAGGATGTTGCCAGATTGAAAGATCGCCACTTTCCTGATACAATTCCTCCTACAATCTCAAAAGACTTTCCCAGTCGGAGATGCAGAGTCTGTTGGCGAAGAGGTTTGCGGAAGGAGGTTCGTATGTACTGCCCCGACTGCCCTTCAAACCCCAGGCAGTGTGTACCTGCTTGTTTTAGATTGTACCACACGCAAAATAATTTTTGGGAGTATCAATCAGTGGTAAAGTGAACTGGTTGGTCTTTATTCTTTAAAACTTATTGTTCAGTTTCAAAGTTTGCATTTGTGTAGTCTTTTTAGATTTAGTTGTTGAGTTAGTAGATTTGTATCAATTTGCAATTTGTTTTTCTTTTATTTAAAAAACAAAACGAAAGTATGATGTTGGTTTGTGTGTAGTGTCCATTGTCTGACAGTATGCATGGTTTGGCGCTTGGCTGCCGGTGTCTGTGGACTGGTGCTTGTCTGGCGGTGTCTGTGGACTGGTGCTTGGCTGGCGGTGTGCGTAGTCTGGTGCTTGGTTGGCGGTGTGCGTGCTCTTGCGATTCCCTGGTGTTGTGTTTGGATTTGTCCTTGGCTGGTGGTGTGCGTGGAGTGGCGCTTGGCTGGTGGTGTGTGTGGAGTGGCGCTTGGCTGGTGGTGTGCGTGGAGTGATACTTGGCTGTCTGTGCACTGAGTGGTGCTTGGCTGGCGGTGTGTGTGGAGTGGCGCTTGGCTGGTGGTGTGTGTGGAGTGGCGCTTGGCTGGTGGTGTGCGTGGAGTGGTACTTGGCTGTCTGTGTGCGCTGAGTGGTGTTTGGCTGGCGGTGTGCATGGTCTGGTGCTTGGATGGTGGTGTGCGTGGAGTGGCGCTTGGCTGGCGGTTAGTGTGGAGTGGCGCTCAGCTTGCGGTGTGCGTGGAGTAGTGCTTGGCTGGTGGTGTGTGTGGAGTGGCGCTTGGCTGGTGGTGTGCGTGGAGTGGTACTTGGCTGTCGGTGTGCGCTGAGTGGTGTTTGGCTGGCGGTGTGCATGGTCTGGTGCTTGGATGGTGGTGTGTGTGGAGTGACGCTTGGCTGGTGGTGTGCGTGGAGTGGTACTTGGCTGTCTGTGCACGGAGTGGTGCTTGGCTGGCGGTGTGTGTGGAGTTGCGCTTGGCTGGTGGTGTGTGTTGTGTGGCGCTTGGCTGGTGGTGTGTTTGGAGTGGCACATGGCTGGTGGTGTGCGTGGAGTGGTACTTGGCTGTCTGTGCACGGAGTGGTGCTTGGCTGGTGGTGTGTGTGGAGTGGCGCTTGGCTGGTGGTGTGCGTGGAGTGGTACTTGGCTGTCGGTGCGCGCTGAGTGGTGCTTGGCTGGCGGTGTGTGTGGAGTGGCGCTTGGCTTGCGGTGTGCGTGGAGTGGTGCTTGGCTGGTGGTGTGTGTGGAGTGGTACTTGGCTGTCGGTGCGCGCTGATTGTTGTTTGGCTGGCGGTGTGCATGGTCTGGTGCTTGGATGGTGGTGTGGGTGGACTGGCGCTCACCTGGCGGTGTGTGAGTAGTTACTTTCTGTTGGTTAGTACACACACCGCTAGTTGAGTGACACTCCACGCAGTCCATCATTTTGTGTAGTTGCAGTGTCAGAAATGTGGGCGTGTGAAAGTGATGGGCCCTTGAATGGAGCTGTCTGCTGGTGTGAGTGTTGTAATGTGATGGGTCCGCGGCTGGCGGTGTGAATGTTTTGTATGTGTCACACGTACGAAAGGTGTATGAACGGCCTGTAAAGAGGTTGATGCCTTGACTTGGCTTTACAGCTCACGAGCTGTGAGTCAGTGGTTCAGTTTATCATACTTTCAATTATACGCAGTGTATTTCATTTTTGTGAAATTACTTGCGAATACAATTGTATGTACTGAATCATCACTCACCCTCGTGCCAAATTCAACCAGTATGTGTGTGTGCTTGCGGATTAGATGGATGTGCAGTAATATTTGTCTTTTTTCTCTTTCTGAAGTAGGGTGTACCTTGTCCCTTATTGTGAATGTTGTAATGTGTTGCTTTTCCTTCCGGATGGTGTCAATGGTCTGGTGTGTATCAGGTATGAAAGGTGCGTGAATGGCCTGTAAAACGGCGGTTGGTGGCTTGTCGTGGCTTTACAGCTCACGGGTTGCGAGTCACTGGTTCGGTTTTTATGCATTTATTTATTGACAGAGCATTTCATTTTGTTGAAATATCTTGTTAATAAAATTTTACGTACTGAACCATCACTCGCCCTCGTGCCAAATCCAACCTGTATGTGTGTGTCTTTGAGGAATAGATAGCCGTGCTTGAATGTTTGACTTTTGAGTAACTCTGTTAAGGTGTACATTATAGTTATAAATAACTTACTAAATTTAGATATTATTGTTAAACCATATGGTCATGTCTTTCTGGTGAATTCTATTGTTTTTTTTTATCCACAATCTCCTGCAAACTTGAAATTGTCTGTCACAATTTCCATGCAATATTGTCCCAAGTATCGCACGCTCTCAAATTGAAAACTTAATTCATTCAAAACATTTTGGTTTTGCAAGGGGGTTCCCATGAGTTTTTGACCCGGGGCTCGGCGGCCATCTTTGGAAACTCCCAAACCCAAACAGTTCTGAAAACTGGACACCCGGGGGAGTCCAGGGAGGTATGGCATGTGTGGGTCCCCCAATGTTTTCCTACCCAGAAATCCCTGCAAACCTTAAATTTAGGTTAAAAAACCCACTTTTCCATAAATTTTTGGGTGGGATCTCCCTGCCGGCACAAATGTCCTACCACCCAGCGTTCCCCTTGTTCTCCCGAGTAAAATGATACCTCACTTGTGTGGGTGGGCCAAAGGCCTGTGACTAAGGTGGGGTGCTTAATTTGTCAAACCTAAATACTACATTTTTTTTAAATTAATTTTTAGCCTGTTCTGCTTTGGGGCACCCACACAAGTGAGGTATCATTTTACTCGGGAGAACAAGGGGAACGCTGGGTGGTAGGACATTTTTGCCGGCACGGAGATCCCACGCAAAAAAGTTTGGAAAAGCATTTTTTTAACCTAATTTTAAGGTTTGCAAGGAGTTCTGGGTAGGAAAACATTGGGGGACCCACGCATGCCATACCTCCCTGGATTCCCCCCTAGTTTTCAGACTGTTTAGGTTTGGTAGTTTCCAAAGATGGCCGCCGAGCCCCGGGCCAAAAACTCAGGTGCCCCCCCCCCCCAAAAATCAAGGTAGTTTTGCTATAGGGTATTTTAAATTCTCCACCGTACGATTTGGACCTTTTCCTGTTGCAGCCACTATGCCTACCCACGCAAGTGAGGTACCATTTTTATCGGGAGACCTGGGGGAACGCTGGGTGGGTGGACACTTGTTGACCCACGCAGTTTCCAGAACTTTCCACCATAGAAATGTGAGGAAAATTCGTTTTTTTTGTCAATTCCTTAGCTTTGCAAGAGATTCTGGGTAACAGAACCTGGTGGTAGGCAGCCGAGTCACCCCATCCTGAATTCCCCTTGGTGTCTAGTTTTCAAAAATGTATAGGTTTGCTAGGTTTCCCTAGGTGCCGGCAGAGCTAGGGTTCAAAAACAAAAGGTAGGCTCTTTGTCCAAAAAGGGCACGATTTCACTGCGAAATTGAGGTGCGACCACGTTGCGTTTTCCGCTGTTTTTCTGTCGCAGCCACTAGGCAGACCCAGGCAAGTGAGGTACCATTTTTTTCGGGAGACTCGGGGGAACGCTGGGGGGAACACTGGGGGGGTGGAAATTTGTTTAAGCCACGCAGATTCCAGAACTTTCCACCACAGAAATGTGAGGAAAATGTGTTTTTTTTTGTCAATTTCTTAGCTGTGCAAGGGATTCTGGGTAACAGAACCTGGTGGTAGGCAGTCCAGTCACCCCACCCTGAATACCCCTGGGTGTCTAGTTTTCAAAAATGTATAGGTTTGCTAGGTTTCCCTAGGTGCAGGCAGAACTAGGGTTCAAAAACAAAAGGTAGTCTCTTTGTCCAAAAAGGGCACGATTTCACTGCGAAATTGAGGTGCGACCATGTTAGATTAGATTAGATTTTATAAAGCGCGTAGTCACCCGTAAGTATCCCAGCGCTAAGATCCGTACATCCGAGGGTCACTGGGGCGAAGGGGGAAGTCAGATCAGGGGAAAAGGTGCGTTTTCAGCCGCTTCCTGAATCGGAGATAGTCTGGTTCCGTTCTTAGGTCGCGGGGTAGTGAATTCCAAAGGCGGGCAGTGTTAACAGAAAAGCGCCGCCCACCCGTACGCACCTTCTTGACTCTGGGGATGGTGATAAGGTATTCCTGATCGGATCGGAGGGCTCTTGGGGCTTTGTAGGGCCTGATACATTTTCTCAGAATAGGGGGGCCTTTGCTTTGTAGAAGTCTGTGAGACAGACAGAGAGCCTAGAACTTCACCCGCTCTCTCACTGGTAGCCAGTGGAGGAGTTTTAGGGCTGGTTTGGCCGAAGTTCTGGACGGAGTATTGGTAAGGATCCGAGCCGCGGCGTTCTGGATCCTCTGTAATTTGTCTAGGGTTGCCTCGGAAGCGCCTAGGTAGATGGTGTTACTGTAATCCAGCCTTGATAAAATAAGGCCTTGGATTAACAGTTTCTGGGAGGCAGGCGGAAGTAAGGGCAGAATCTTCCTGGTTGATTTAATGAGCCCAAAGCAAATCCCCGCGATTTTTTTGGCTTGCGTCTTGAAAGACAGATCTTTTTCGAGCCAGATACCCAGGCTTTTAATCTCAGACTTAGGAGCAGGGGGATCACCCATGCAGGGGGGCCAGATGTTCTGCGAGAGGGAGAGCCCCTGCTGGCCGAGGAGGAGAATATCCGTCTTTGAGCCGTTAAGTTTCAAAGACGAGCTATTCATCCATCCTTGTATTTGTGTCAGACAGTTGTATAAATCCAATGGTTCATGGTTTGGGTGAGACAAAGACACCACTAATTGAGTATCATCAGCATAACTGATGACACTCACTCCGAACGGGTTGACAACCTCCTCCAATGGGGACATGTAGACATTAAATAATGTCGGGTTCAGGGATGAACCCTGGGGCACGCCGCATTGGAGGGGGATTTCGGGGGAGCGTGTGTCATTCTCCCAGACCTGAAAGGATCGTTGGCTAAGGAAAGAGGTGAGCCATGTTGCGTTTTCCGCTGTTTCCTGTCGCAGGCACTAGGCAGACCCAGGCAAGTGAGGTACCATTTCTTTCGGGAGACCCGGGGGAACGCTGGGTGGGTGGCAATTTGTTGATCCACGCAGATTCCAGAACTTTCCAGCACAGAAATGTGAGGAAAATGCGTTTTTTTGTCAATTTCTTAGCTTTGCAAGGGATTCTGGGTAACAGAACCTGGTGGTAGGCAGTCGAGTCACCCCATCCTGAATTCCCCTGGGTGTCTAGTTTTCAAAAATGTATAGGTTTGGTAGGTTTCCCTAGGTGCCGGCAGAGCTAGGGTTAAAAAACAAAAGGTAGTCTCTTTGTCCAAAAAGGGCACGATTTCACTGCGAAATTAAGGTGTGACCACGTTGCGTTTTGCGCTGTTTCCTGTCGCAGGCACTCGGCAGACCCAGGCAAGTGAGGTACCATTTATTTCGGGAGACCCGGGGGAACGCTGGGTGGGTGGAAATTTGTTGATCCACGCAGATTCCAGAACTTTCCAGCAAAGAAATGTGAGGAAATTGCATTTTTTTGTCAATTTCTTAGCTTTGCAAGGGATTCTGGGTAACAGAACCTGGTGGTAGGCAGTCGAGTCACCCCATCCTGAATTCCCCTGGGTGTCTAGTTTTCAAAAATGTATAGGTTTGCTAGGTTTCCCAAGGTGCCGGCAGAGCTAGGGTTCAAAAACAAAAGGTAGTCTCTTTGCCCAAAAAGGGCATGATTTCACTGCGAAATTGAGGTGCGACCACGTTGCGTTTTGTGCTGTTTCCTGTCGCAGGCACTAGGCAGACCCAGGCAAGTGAGATACCATTTTTTTTCGGGAGACCGGGGGGGGAACGCTGGGTGGGTGGAAATTTGTTGATCCACGCAGATTCCAGAACTTTCCAGCAAAGAAATGTGAGGAAAATGCATAGCTTTGCAAGGGATTCTGGGTAGTAGAACCTGGAGGTAGGCAGTCGAGTCACCCCACCCTGAATTCCCCTGGGTGTCTAGTTTTCAAAAATGTATAGGTTTGCTAGGTTTCCCTAGGTGCCGTCAGAGCTAGGGTACAAAAACTACAGCTAGGCACTTTGCCATAAAAGGGTCCATTTTTAACTGCAAAATTGAGGTGTGACCAGGTTGCATTTTGCTCCGTTTCCTGTCGCAGGCACAAGGCCGACCCACACAAGTGAGGTACCGCTTTTATCGGGAGACTTAGGGTAATTCAGATTTCTAAATCAACTGTTATTATCAATTGAGTTTTCATGCTTTTCTCCCTTCCCAATGAAAGACATTGTGTAAAAAAAAATCTTTTTCAAAAATGACCAATAATTCCCATGCTAGTAGGAGTATTCCCAATTTTGAAAATGTGCAATTACATACTGTTTCTAAACTCTATAATTTGTACCCAATTCAGAAATACATAGGTGTCTTTCATACAGATTTTTCCATGTATACATTTTCCAAGAAAAAGTGCTCTATACCCAGTAAATAAAAAAATACCATTGCAAGTTACTGCTCAGTTTTTGGATCTGGGTTCGTCGGGTTCTTGGTGAAACTACAAGTCCTATATATCCCCACAACCAGGAAGGTCTAACGGATGTAACGGTATATTGCTTTCCAAGAGCTGTCAAAATTACAAGAAGTTATAGGTGAAAACGTTGAGACAAAAGGCTGTTTTTTTCTACAAATTTTCAATTATTCCAATATTTAACTGTTAGTTTCTATAAAGAAACCTTCATGGATTTAGACAAACGACCCCTTTCTGCATTCAGAATTTAGTCTACTGTTCGAAAATGTATAGCTTTCCAGGATCCATTATTGCTTTCAAACTCATTTCTACCATTAACTGGAAGGAGGTGGAAAGCTCTAAAAATAGCAAACATAGGCTATGTCCCAGAAAAATGCCAAAACTGTGTGAAAAATGTTGGTTCTCTGACAAAAGACTGTCATTCCCTAAAAGCTGAGAAAATGGAGATTTCAGCCCCAGCAGAAACCCTTTTTTGATAACATTTGCAGGGAAAAACCCAGAGGCTTTCATTTGCAGCCCGTTTTTCCAATTTTTCTGAAAAAACAAGATTTTCACTATATTTTGGTTAATTTCTTGGACCCCTCCAAAGGGAATCCACAAACCCTGGGCACCTTTAGAATCCACATGATGTTGGAAGAAAAGGACGCAAATTTGGCGTGGATACCTTATGTGGTCAAAAAGTTACAGGGGCCTAAGCACGCACTACCCCAAATCGCCAAAAAAAGGCTTAGCACAGGAGGGGAAAAGGCCTAGCAGCGAAGGGGTTAAGGGGAACACCTAGTAGCGGGGAGGCAGTGGTGGGGACTAAACCTTTTGGTCCCCAGAGGTGAAGAAGGCTCAAAGGGTGACACCTACTCAAAGGCTAACCTGTGTTTCTTGGGAATTTCGGAAAGGTATATGTCTGAGCTCATGCGTAGTGGGCTTGGCTGGAATCTTCTCCAAAGAGGAGTGGATGAATACATTCTTTTGTTTCCTGTTGATGACTTCTGTCAGTTGGATTGATTCCTCTGTGGTGTCAGATCTGGGTGCCAAGAGATCCAGCAGCACTGGTCTAGGTAGGAATTTTGGTGTCAACTTCAACTCCGAAGAGGATTATTAAACATCTTGGTGTCAAGGAAAAGTATGCTCGGCACCTTTTGGTGGAGGCTTGCACAACATTGAAGAAGGCTCTCTGGGTCCAGAATGTGTCCCCTGGTGGAGTTAAACCTGAATGTCAGTGCCTGCCTAGACTGGACTCCGATTTGATGCCCAACTCTTTCAGGAGCAGTATTCTGCCATTGGTCTAGGGACACTTTGGAGGTTGTGATGGCTGGCTGGCTGGCTGGCTTGCTGCGTCTGCTGCAAGAGTTTGGCCCCAAGTGTGGTCTGGTATCAGGCCAAGGTACTTCAGGGCTCATTTTCAGAGGTTTAAGAGGACATCATCTCTGGGCTCTTGCCTTATTGGGTGTCTGGAGGGTCTGCTTTTTTCTTGGCTCTGAACAGATTTTCTAGCCTAATGATATCAAGTGTTTTGTGGAAGGTTTGGTGTTGCGTTCTGTGATTTACTGAATGTTATGTTCCAGATACAAACGAAGAGGCTGTAATTCTTCCAGCAAGGTTTATTCCCATCTCGAGCAAGATGGCAGTACACAGCCTTCGCATTCACATCCGTTATTGAACTGCGTTTTCAACTCCACCATTTCCTGAAGGGTGATAGATAGAGGTGATCCTGTGCATGATACCATTCTTCACAATAAACTCAGAAAAACCCATCTAACACAAACCGACACCCATGGTCCGTAATTATAGACTCAGGAAGCCCTTCCTTATGACAAATTTCAAAACATTTACCACCACTTTAGTATTAGCAATAGAAATAACCTTAACATCTGGCCTTTTTGAGAAGTGATCCACCACTACTATGAACAACTTACTGACTCCTTCCTCACCATGGACTGGTCCAAATATATCTACTGCAATCTCTTCCAAGGCATTTGCAGTGGAACAATGAGATGCAAAGGGGTTTTATGCATAACGTGATTCATCAGAATTCAGACATTTAACACATTAACGCACAACACTCAACTTCCCTATTCACCCCTGTCCACCGATAATACTGTTCAGCTCTACTTTTTTGCTTTAACTATATCCAAATGACAAAGCAATGATTTTGTTATATAATGTAACAGAGTGCATCATTCATCCGCCTCTGAATAACACTTTATTCTCAACCCCAAACAAAAATTCTCATCTCCCAGAATGGTATTAATCGTTCATCTAACATCTCCCCAGGCCATCCTTTCTTTAAAAATGTGGATCCGTTTCCCTAAACACTGTACTTGAGAAACTCACTTTCCTAGTCATCTCACTTCACACCTCAAATCTCCTCTTCAGACAAACTAGCAACCAAATACTCTTCCCATCCACTTTGAACTTCCAATTTCATAGGTAGAGACAATCTACTCTGAAAAACTGCAACTCTATTCTGTGCTCCTGGCACATACTGTAGATCATAATTGTAATCCAACAATTGAACAGACCGTCTTGCAATCCTAGGAGAAGCATTTGTGAGTCCATCTGTGGTAAGTACCTTTGTCAAAGCCTTATGATCAATAGGCAACACTCTTGTTCTCCACGCACACTGACGACAGTGTCTCAGCCCCACACACATCTCAACATTTCTCTTTCTATAACCAAATATTTCTCTTCAGTTGGTGTCAAAGCACTAGAAGCAAAAGATATAATAACTTTCATCCAGCATCATTGATCTAAGAGAAGACTGGCCCGAAGACTTACCACTAGCATCAGTAGTAACAAAGCTTTTACTTTTTGGGTCAAACCCCTGTATAAATAGCGCCTCACATATTTCCTTTTTGATACTTTCAAACGCAAGTTGGCGCTCCTGGGATCGCCCAAACTTGTGTCCATTTTTCAACAATTGTCTAATGTTGTACATCTTCATAGACAAATTATTCACAAATTTTGAATAAAACTCTGCAAACCCTAAAAACATGTACCTCATCTTTGTTCTGAGGTTTGGGAGCCAACTTAATAGATTCCACAAGGTCTTCTTTGAGTACCATCATATTCCGCCTTACTTTCCTCCATGATCAATATGTCATCTTGGTAAAAAGTGACATCTTTTACAACCTTAAACAATGAATACATGAGGCATTTAAACATCACTGCTGTGGAAGCTAACCAAAAGGAACCACCCTAAACTGGTAACATCCTATTAGAGTGATACATGCAGTAAGATGTTTACTGTGCTCATGCAAAGGAACCGGTTGGTAAGCTGCAGTCACATCTATTATTGAAAGTACCAATAACTTAGTAGTACGTGGTAAAGAAATTTATAAATGAAGATTTCTTATTAAGGTCTCTTATGTCGATGCACAACCTGACAAGGCCACAGGCTTTTCTGGCTACAACTAAGGTAGCCATCCAGTCAAAGGACTCAATGTATTCAATAATGTCAGAAATCTCAAATTTGTTTAGTTCTCCCATTACCTCTTCATTAATTGTCAAAGGGTCCACCGCTCATTTTGTGCACACATGGTTGTGCATCTTCCTTAAGAACAAACTTATGTGCAAACTTTACAAGTTTGCCAATGTACCCAGAAAATACTCCTCGCAGGTGAACCATTAAAAGCTGTGTGTGCCCCTCATGGCACATACACAGAACACTTGCTGGTAACACTTAGTAGCAGCCCAGTTGTGGGTTGGGCCATTTTAGAACTCTTTCAGGGGGCCACAAGGCATGCAGAAGCTACTGGGCCCAGCTGTGGTGGTTGAGACCTTTTAATCCTAATGGCCTAGGGCTCCTACTATGGATCCTAAACAGGGCCAAGTACCCCTTCTGCACTGGACTCTTAGTTGAAGCTGTGGATGAGCACAGGAAAAAAGTATGATGGGACGGCCAATGGAACAGCTACCTTAAACAGAACAGATGATCCTGGATATGGTGACTGACCGCCCAGTGTTGCAGGGTCGTTGGTCAAAGGGTTTAACCACCAGGGGTTCTGCTGTAAGGAATGTGGCACTTTCCCAGTCTAACTCGAGCAGGGGAACTGTGAGCTTAGCAGCCAGAATATCTGCTGCTTTTTGGCATCCTGAAACCTTTGTGTTGTAGTGTGATGATGAATACACAAAAAATACTGGTGGATTAATTTGAGGATAGCAATCGGTTCTGAAAATTAAAATAAAGGATGCCTTGCATGTTTTTCCCTGTCAAATAGAATAATATATCCATAACAACAAAAGCTACAGATTTTTATCTTGTTATACTAACCAGAAGCTCTCAGAAAGGCAAATGCAAATGAAGGGCCTATGAAATACCCTTCGAACAAACTAGAACGTTAACTAAACAGCTATAATACGATGCAAAGCGGCAAGGCAGACCTACAGACAAGAGGTTGGTTGAAGATAAACAATGGCTAATATTCAGAGAGTTTATTAAAGTGCCAGTGAATTCTAATAATGTTTATCCTACCCTCTATACAAGCCACTAGATGGATGCAGTTAAACAGAAGAAATATTTGTAACCTGGTTCGCTTGACATATCTTCTGACTTACTAGTGGGGGCAATCCAATATAATATTTATCACTTTCTTTTTTCAGAGCCGTTACTTCTTTATCACTTGACTTTCTGAACAGAGTACAATTCTATGTCAGGACCGGAAGCAAGAATTACGGTATACACTTTTCACTTTTCTTGTAACAGCAGCCATTTCAGACAAATGTAATTTCAAATGAACGATTGGGAAAAACGGAATAACATCAACCGCGCCAAACAGCATATGGGGTCTTTCTTTACAATTTCTTGTTGACTCTCCTGCCCCCCTCTTTCTCTCCAGCTCCAGTGGCCACAAGGTAAGTGCCTTGGGCATCCCGGGCAATAGATTGTTTTGTTTGTTTTTTTTGCTACTTAACTGCTCTTTTCTCTCTCAGCGCAGCCGCAGGAACACTCAGACACTCCTTTGTGGCCACTCACGTTTCAGGTTTATCTTCGCCTCAGAAGGAGGAGTCAGGGGATGGTGTTGGGGTGCGGTCATCCGGCTGCCAGAGGAGGCCACGCCGTTTTCTTTAATGCATTGCATTTGGGTGCAAATCTCTCTTTTCCCTGCGGCTGGCACGCTCACTGAAGTAATTTCCTGAGGGCATAGAGTAGCACAACCGGCCAAAGTGTGTTTTAGAAACTGCCCCTAGGAGTCTGAATGTCCTAGTAAGGGGTCTGTATTTAATTCTGATGCCATAGACGCATAGTGCTAGCGTTGGGACAGCGACCCAGTTTTATTTTCCTCTCCTCATTATTAACTGGCTCCTCGAGGTCCAGTGGGCATGTGGTGTAGCTGGGCTTTGGACTACGTGATTGGCCATCTAGGCCACACATTAATCCATGGGTAGCCCCAGTAGCATCTTGCCTATACATAAATAATGCAGATGTCTGAAAACTCCTACTTGGAAGAGAAGTGTCTTCTAATTCCCCAGTGACGACAATTTCTGTGAGGAGATTGGAGCCTTCATACATGAAGCAACCTCAGATACAGTGGCGCCCATAGAGAATACATTCATGCAAATGGCAGAAAAGTACTTCAAACCCTTCTTTCTGAGGGAAGACCTTGTTGGAACTTTGGTTCCCCAACCTCTAGGGCAGCCTGACACAAGAACCATAGACACAAAGGGAAAACGCATACACGACCCTGGGGTCGACCTAGAAGTTTTGATAGACTCTAGAGGGCGTTTTTTGCTCATGCTCAATCCCTGGGATTCGAAAATCCCCCCTTTCCTGCAACCCTGGACATGCTCCTAGAGATATTCAGCTCTCTGGCCAAAATCCTCGACATGGTGAGGACGCCAAGACATCGGGCTCATATCTCCAGAAATACTCTCTGGGTGAGCTAAATGAGCCATCATTCTTCCTGGGTAATGTCAACTGCGCGCTTTCCATGGAGAAGTTCATATCTCCACTATCAAAATAGACCCGGACCTGACAACCTCAGAAGCAGGCCAAATTGCACGGGGGACATTTTGGAGATATAAAAGAGCTGAGCAAGCTTGTGTCCATTTTTTCCCCAGTATCGAGCACTTTCCAGAGGCCAGGTATCCAAACGGGGACAATGACAGGACCCCCTCAAGAGTCTGAGGTTTTGACCCCACCACTAGCTACCCTCACCAGCGATGCTCCAGGGGAGATCCCGGAGGAGGCAGCAGCCAAGGTACCTCTCACAGTGATTGTACAACTTTTTTGCCACAAAACATGGGGGGAAGGTTTTGCCCGCTATTGGAGGACAATTACAACAGACACATGGGTCCTAACTATTCAGAAATACCAAATCGAATTTTAAAGATCCCCATTCCAACTTTCTTCAGCCCACTCTCTTCAGTCAGAACTGTCAGAACAGCTAAAGATAACAGTCGAACTCTTGGAGTCACTGAGATTTATCATAAATGGGGGGAAGTCAATCTCCTCCCGGACACAGACACTCGCTTTCTGGGCCTTTGTGGTAGACTTGGTTCAAGCCACGTTGAATCATCCCTATGAAAGCATGTCAAAATCAGACACAAATTATGGAAAACTGCAGCTAGGCTGACCACTTCCCTACGTCAGATTGCCAGGATAATGGGGTTTCGATTATCTTCGATGCAGGCCGCTTTCTGGGACCCTTGCACTATCGGGCCCTCCAGTACCTAAAGGCCTTTCACCTTTGACAGGTCCTCACATACTTTAAAAGAGTCCTTTTCCTGGACAAATCCAGAGGTGAGATACATTGGTGGATCACACACATGCATGTCTGGAATGGGGAGCCATCTTCAGAGCCCAAATGGACCAAGTGATCGAGCCGAAGCAAGCGGCACAACATTGAGTGCAAGATGTGGGTAATTTTCCACTGGCAGAAAATGGTCCGCTCTCTAAAATACACTACACATCAACTGCATCAAACTCATGGCAGGCTTGTTCGCAATGAACTGTCGGACCAAGACCAAAGCGCAATGCTGCATCATCTTAAAGTTTATGAATGGACTCTAGCTCTAGCACGCTCTGCCCTAGACGCATTTTCTGCTCTAGACTCAATCTTATCTCCTTTCGGCGGCGGTTATCAGCTGCTGAAATAGTGATTAGTTCCCCACCGACCACCAGCTTCAAAATCTCCCATAGAGATCCAGTGAGAGAACCGGTGCTGCCACAGATCCAGGCGTAGCACTTGGGAGAAGGGGGTATGGTCAGATAGGGACATAGCGACATGGGGCCAATGTATTCCTCTTGGACAAGGGCCTGTATCGCAGGGGACACCAAAAAAGTGGTTGATGCAGGAGTAGGTTTTCTGTGCTGTGGAGTAATATGTATAGTCCTATGTATTAGTGGGGAAAAGGTGCCAGACATCCCCCAATCCAGTCATTCAGCCACCTAGACCCTGTATTGACCTGTGTATTAGTGTGGAAAAGGTGCCAGACATCACCCAATCGAGTCATCCAGCCACCTAGACCCTGTGTCAAGAAGGCCATGGATTGGCCAAAGTGTTGGCCGGAACAGTCCATGTCTTTGTTCATATCTAGGTTGAGGTCCCCTCCCACTAGTAAGGTAGCATCTGGGGACTGGAACACAGAAAAGAAGGCTCATGTGATTAAATTCTCCTGGTGCTTGTTGTGTGTGTAGATGGTAACGAGTGTAAAGTGAAGGTTGCCCAGTTGGAGCCGATAGAGAATTAGTTACTCCTTGATCACAGCCACGTTAGTCACGTTTTTAATAGAGCCAAAATCATGTATTAGACTTGCCAGTACCTGATGCCAAGCAGACTGAAACATCTTGACATTACTGAGGCTGCTCCTTAGGAAGGGGCGTGGATGTTTCTTGCGTTTGCCAGCTTTTTACTATTGCTGACAGTCCCACGGGGGAAGCCCGTGGGGAGCCAGGCGAGAAGTGGGTAGTGGAATCTCCTGGCAGACTGAGAATGCAGCAGGCTTCAGAGTGTGTTTGGTTGAAAGAATTGACCCCCTCAGCGGAAGACTAATCTAAGGGGGTGCCCCCAGGCACAGGATACCTTCTTGGCACGAAGGAACTCAGTAACTGATCTAAAGTCCCTGCGGAGCTGGAGGGCGAGTAGTGAGACTTCTTGGGAGAGTCTAATTTAATCTCCACGGAAGTGGACCGGTTGCTGGTTAATGGCTTTTCACTGGATGTCTTCCTTGGTTTGAAAGTTGTGTACGCAGGTCAGTATGTCCGGTGGTCTGGCGGTGAACCTTCCAGGGCGACCGACTCAGTGTGCCCTATCCAGCCTTAGTTCAGAGTACTCAGCCCAGCCCAGGATCGAGCTAAACAGGCCCTGTACGTATCCCTGGATGTCAGAGCCCTTGGAGCCCAAGGGGATTCCCCTGATGCAGACGTTATTACGACAGGATCAGTTCAAGAGGTCCTCTGCATGGGTCCAAAGATGGTTGCGTTGCTCATGAAGGCTTATGATCTCCTTTTTTTTTTTTTAAACTATTTATTTTTTATTTGGTACAAAACATCATTGATTTACTTATGATCTCCTTTTGAAGCATTTCCACCTCTTAGCTTATGGCGGATTCATTATCTTCCAGGGAGGAGACTCGCTCACCCACAGAGGACAGGTCCGGTCTCACCTCCCACAGATCCCTTTTGAGGTCCTGAATGTCTGTCTGAAGAGAGTCAAATAGGGAGACCAGGAAGGCCCGGGCCACCAGGGCCTGTACCAAGACAGGGGCCTCCTCTGTATCCACTTGCAGAGACCATTGTAAGGCCAGGGTTGAGTTATTGGAGGAACCCGGTGTGGAGTGGGTGAGCATAACCCCCACAGATTAGTCAAGCGTGCTTTTAGCTGCTGTCAAGACCTGCAAGGTCGAGTGAGTGCTGGGGGTCTCTGGCCATTGTGTCTCCACGATCCGTTAGGTGAGTGGTCCAGGGCAGTCCTCGGGCAGTCCCCACGTGGATTCAGAAGCACCGGGGGGAGGGGTAGAGGAGCAGCCCACTGCTAACAGACAGATTGCCTGGGAACATAAAGATCATGGGCGGGATCAGTAAAGACCATCAGGCAGGCAGCAGGTCTACGCGAGTCACCCCCACACAGGCCCACCACAGAGCACTCATCGCTGCCCTATAGTCTCTGTACTCACTATCTTGTGCCTCCCCTCCCGGCAGAGCACCCGCGCTAGGGGTCCCAGTGGACACCCCAGGACCCAGGTGGACCTCACCGGATAGGCGGGGTCTCCACCAAGACACTGGGGGCCCCTCTCCCTCAGCGCTTCCAGCCAGGATCACCTGCTTCTTTCTGCCTGCCGCTCGGGGCCTGGTGCCTCTGTCTCAAAGCAGGGTGGCACTGGGCGCAGGATGAGTGCATGGAGTGGTGCCATCTTGTGCCTTTCTGGTTGGACATTTGCGATCAGTGGGTGTTGGGCTGGCGCCCAAGGTTCATAGTGTGGTCGCCCTCTATGCCCCGGAGACGTCCTGTGGAATCGACCTGCTCGTCAGCCATCATGCTGCAGGAGGAAAGTGGTACAGCACACTCGGCGGCCCTGCGTCTCAGGCCACCGCCATCTTTCCTGCCACGCTGCTTGTTGCTCCAGCCACTGCAGCACGGTCCAAACGGCTCCGGTGCTAGAAGCCTCTATAGAGCAGGGCCCAGGCAGTAAAGCAGCTCTGGAGAGGGCAACGTGGTGATTATTTATACTGGGACAATGCTATTGGCAGTAATAGAGGACCTGGACGGCAGAGGAGCACGTCTTACTCCGCCACCATCTTGGCCATGCCCCCAAAAAGGTTCTATTGTAAACCAGTTGCGAGCATGGCGGCTTTGGTAGTAGACAAGCTTTAAACTAGCATAATTATTTTCTCCAGTCCCGACACAGAATGGAAAATTTTGTAGCTATTGTAACAGAAAGTTTCAATTCTATTAAGGACACAAAGGTGAGGATTACCCGACCCAAAGTCTGATGATCAGTTATCCCACCCTGCGAAGACCAGTGGCACCCGAATGTTTGAAGTAGGTATTTAGTTTCTGCATACATGCAGTCCATTGTGCAGGTGTTAAAAAAAAATTATGATTAAACAGCTAAACTGCTGTTCATCAGGTGCGTGAATCCGCTTTCTTAGCCTTGTCCTTAAAGAGATACTTGATCAAAACTGTACCCTTTTTCGTAGGGGCAGAGTCATCTAAACACGGATAGAGAGGAAGATTATCAGTTTCTGTCACAGGAAAAAAGAAGGGTCTGGAAAGTCAACAAGGAACTATAACAAGACTCCATATGCTGATTGACTGGATTGATATGCTTACTTTTTCCAAGTAGTTCATGGGAAATTAAGTCTCTTTGTCTGAAATGGCTGCTATTACAATAAAAGTGAAGTACTTGCAGCATAATCCTTGCCTCCTGTCCTTAACAGATTTGAAACTTTGTTACGATAGCTAGGACATTTTCCATTCTTAAGACAATACCAATATTATCACCAGTACAAGAAGGTATTTATTTGGTCCCGAACACAACATTTACCCTAGTGCTTGAACATGAAATCCAACAGATATCCTTACGACATCTTGATACTAAACTATTCAGCAATATTTTATGTTCAACAATGTCTTTGTGAAGGCTTTGTGATTTTGACAAGGCTAGAAATATATTGGACAGAAACTTCGTCAGTGATATTGAAAACATGCTACACCTTCTGAGCACACCAAAAGTAATTTATAAGGGTCTGACTGCAGTCCCTTTGCTAGATGCCAAAATGGGCTTTTGTAAGATTGAGCTATTCTGACTGGGATATTAGAGAATTTAGGATTTGATACACACTATCAAGCAAGCTTGTAATGGCCAATTATTTTCCTGGGTCACATGGAATGTTGTCAGAACAGCACACGTTTATGTAAAAGCTTGGATTAGCGACAGAAAACGTTTGAAAATGCAATAATAAAATATCATGTCTCCGGATTGACTCCATACATGAATTAAGATGATGATGAGTACATTGGATGAAAACTGACTGGTTTACTATGGATCACTTGGTTTAAATTTGAAATATTGGATAACTCGGAAGACTTTGTTCCTCTACAGCAGTGCAACAGCTAGGGTCGCAACCAGCGTCACTTTTTTTCACTATCTTTAATATGCTGTGAGGGGACGTATCACAGCGCTGCTTGCACGCATTCTCTTTTGCAGTTACAGCGAGATCACAAAAACAAATACGGGAAGGAGTGCATTCACCATATTTTGAGCTTTGCTTTGCAAATTTACAGTCGTCCCAAACGTGTTTGCACCCCATTGGTTGAAAAAGAAGAATAAAAGATTTAAAAGTGAAGTGAACGTCACTCTGGAGACAGCAACTGCGATCTGAGTTCACAAGGACTAAATGAATGAACAGTACATTCCACTGATTGGAAGCACATTGAATTAAATCATTTCTACTCCTGCACACTATTTAAAGACCGTTCTAGTTATGTTTATGTTTACATGTTATTTTTAGGGTAATCAACTCACGAGGTTATATTTTGCTCCATCACGGTTTTATGCACTATGACAAAATGAGGTTTTATTAATTGGCCACCAAAATGAAGTTTTATTAATTTGCCACCAAGTACAGGTTTTCGTTCTGGGGAGGTAACGCGGGGCAATGCATTATGGGACCTGAAGTAGTTAGAAGTATGTCCTGATCGGAATGGGTGAGTCACATGGTTTGATTGCGCTCACCTGTGAGAGCGGTTACAAGAGTAACAGAGGTACGAAGTCAAGTCAAGTCAAAATTTATATAGCGCACTACATACCCAGAGGGTCTCAAGGCGCTTGAGGAAGGGGGGGGAGGTTTACTTATCAAATATCCAGGTTTTAAGTTGTTTTCTGAAGGCTAGGTGGTTTTGAGTAAGGCGGAGGTGGATGGGAAGGGAATTCCAGGTTTTGGCCGCTAAGTAGGAGAAGGATCTTCCCCCCATGGTGGCTTTGTGGATGCGCGGAACAGCGGCGAGGGCTTGGTTGGATGAACGCAGCTGGCGGGTGGGGGTGTAAAAGGAAAGGTGCGGGTTGAGACAATCAGGTCCAAGTTCGTATAGGGCTTTGTGTGCGTGGGTGAGGAGACGGAACGTTATTCTCTTGTTGACGGGGAGCCAGTGAAGGTCTTTCAGGTGAACGGAAATGTGGTCTGTGCGGGGGATGTCTAGTATGAGTCTGGCTGAAGCATTTTGGATGCGTTGGAGTTTTTTCTGCAGTTTTGCGGTGGATCCGGCGTAAAGGGTGTTTCCGTAGTCCAGACGGCTTGTAACCAGTGCGTGGGTGACCGTTTTTCTTGTTTCAGTGGGGATCCAGCTAAATGTTTTTTTGAGCATGCGAAGAATGTTGAAGCAGGAAGATGAAACGGCGTTGACTTGTCTGGTCATCGAGAGTGAAGAGTCCAGGATGATGCCCAGGTTCAGTGCGTGGTCTGTCGGTATGGGGGCTTTTCCTAGGGCCGTAGGCCACCAAGACTGACTTGTACCTCCGCTCCTAGTGTTGAACTTGCGGTCCCCAGGGGGTTCAAGATAGCTAGAATGGATCGCCCCCTGGGCAGAGGGGGCGGACTAGCAGTGGTGTTCAAGGAGGGATGGAGCTTCGAATCCGAGCCTCTGACTGAGAGTCTAGGGGGTGAGGCTCTTCACTTCTCCATTAAAACCTCTCCCCACTTTACCTTAGGTGGATCTTTGATTTATAGGCCCCCGGGCTTGGCCACCCAATTCCTGAACTCCTTAGAGGAATATTTAGTGCCACGGGCCTTAGGTTTTCCTAAGTTTCTTTTGGTCGGTGACCTAAATATCCACATGGATGCCCCTGATTCCTCCGAAGCTCGTAGGCTTGGTGAAATTCTTGAGCTTGCCCAGTTAGAACAATGGGTTTCTGGTCCTACGCACGCGGGTGGCCATCTACTTGACTTGGTGTGCACGAATTTTCCCATCCAGTCAGTGTTTGTGGAAAAAACATCCTGGTCTGACCATGACTTGGTCAGGTTCAGCTGGGAGATGGCAGAGCCCAGCCCCCCGTCCCCTACATGCCATCTTCAACAAATTAACCTTCCCGCGTTTAGACTTGCCCTGTCTAACACTCGTCCACAATCTAAGGGATGTTTGGACGAAGCAGTTGGGGAGTTTAATGAATGGATACGGCAGGCGGCGACTGCCTCTACTAAGCAAACTATGCTGACTAGAGCCAGACGCTCGCCCTCCCAACCCTGGTTTTCCCCTGAATTAAGAGAGATGAAACAGGGCTGCAAAAAATTAGAACGTTTATGGAGGAGAGAGTACAGCCCCGAGGCTAAGTCCGCCCTACGGCTTGCTCAAAAAGACTACTATGCAGCCATTAGGGATGCAAAAGGTAACTATTATGCCGGGCGTATTAACAAGGCCAATAACAACAGCAGAGAGATCTTTGCGATTGTTAAAAGCTTTGTGTCCCCTGTTGCGGAAGCTATGCCCCTCCCGTCCTCTGCGCAATGGTGCGAGGAGTTGTCCACTTTTTTTATAACTAAAATAGCGAAGATTCAGCAGGGCCTTTTAGAGGCACTTCCTGCCGACTGCTCTGTAGCTGGCCCCTGTTCACCCTCTCCCTCATCCTCTGGGCACCAACTTACCACCTTCGTACAAGTTGCGGAGGGGGATGTTCTCCATCTTCTCCAGTCCCTAAAATCGGGCTCTCCTGCCGACCCGTGCCCTGCCCGAGTGCTCTCGGAGGTGGCGGTTACAGTCTGCAGTGAGATCACGCAGATGGTGAACCTCTCCCTGGCCGCAGGCGCAGTTCCCCGGGTTTGGAAACACGCCAAACTCCTCCCACTCCTGAAGAAACCAGGACTGGATGTGTCGGTTCCGGGAAACTACCGACCCATCTCCCTTCTACCTGCTCTCACAAAAATCTGTGAGAAGGTAGTTCTTCAACAAGTGGAGAGCTCCGTCGAAACATCGAATGCCCTCCACCCTGCCCAATCGGGCTTTAGGGCTGCTTATAGCACCGAGACGGCCCTGGTGGAGATGACCGAGGCAATTCGGGAATGTCTAGACGGAGGTGGCAGAGCGGTCCTAATTTTATTGGACCTCTCTGCCGCTTTCGATACTGTCCCCTATGATCTCCTTCTCGGTCGGCTGTCTGCCATAGGTATTGGGGGAGTGGTGCTGGAATGGCTGTCCTCTTTTTTATCTGATAGGACCCAGCAGGTCTGGATGCCTCCGCATGCCTCTGAGCAAAAGCCTTTGCTTACAGGGGTTCCGCAGGGGTCCACACTTAGCCCCTTACTGTTCAATGTGTACATTACACCTTTGGTATACCTAGCTGAACAGTTTGGGGCTAAAATCTTAGGGTATGCTGATGACACCCAATTGTTGTTTACCTGGCCAGACGACAATCTGGACACGTCTACAGTCCATCAGTGTCTGTCCTCGGTATTTCGCTGGCTAACACAGGCCCAGCTGAAGTGCAATGAGGACAAGTCCGAAGTGCTCTTTTATGGCTCCTTTCCCCCCTCATTTAAGAGCACACTTTGGCCTTCTAATATTCCTTGCCCAATAGAAATGGGGAGACCAGCAAAAAATCTGGGCATTTGGTTTACGGAGGATCTCAGATTTGAGCATCACATCAAAAAACTTACAGGCACCTGTTTTGCCACTCTGAAAATGCTCCGCAAATTTTTCCCCTTGCTCCCTAGGGAGGCCAGAGAGTCGGTTGCCAGAGCGCTCATACTGGCTCGCCTCGATTACGCGAATGCACTGTTTAGTGGCATTCCGGCTTACCTGGTCAAACGCCTCCAAATTATTCAGAATGCGGCTGTACGCCTACTATTTAACATCCCCAGGTGGAAGAGCGTTCGCACTGAGCTGCGCTCGCTTCACTGGCTTCCCGTAGCGCAACGCATTCTGTACAAATCTTTGGTGTTGGCGTTTCGTGCAATTCATGACCAGGGCCCATCGTACTTGAGAAAGAGATTCACAAGGTACATCCCGGCACGCACCCTGAGATCCGCCTCTCTGTTTAAATTGTCCCTTCCCCGTTTTAAACGTGTCAGACTGGGCGGCCAGTCGCTGTCCGTTGTGGTGGCTCGGGCTTGGAATGCCCTCCCTCTCCATCTACGCTCCACGCCGACAGTGGCTGCGTTCAAAAAACACCTGAAAACTCACCTATTCAAGAGTGCAGTCTAGGAGGATCCCCCGATGTCTTGTTCTCTGCCGGTCTGTCTTTCTCCCCGCGCCAGGATACTCACCAGTAACAGAGCGCGTTACAAAACGGTTTATACTATACTATACTATACCAAGAGTCATCCCAGGCGGAAGGGGATGAACCTAAGATGAGGACTTCCGTTTTGTCCGAGTTCAGTTTCAGACGGCTGAACTTAATCCACTCGGCTACTTCTTTCATCCCTTCATGTAGGTTGGTTTTGGCGGTGGTTGGGTCTTTGGTGAGGGAGAGGATCAGCTGAGTGTCATCAGCGTAGGAGATGATGTTGAGGTTGTGTTGACGTGCGATGGTTGCGAGGGGGCTCATGTTGACGTTGAAGAGGGTGGGGCTGAGTGATGATCCTTGCGGGACGCCGCAGATGACTTCGGTGGCCTCTGACTTAAAAGGGGGAGGCGAACCCTCTGAGTTCTTCCAGCGAGGAAAGAAATAATCCAGTCCAATGCTTTTCCTTGGATTCCGATGTTTCTGAGGCGTTGTATCAGGATGCTGTGGCAGACTGTGTCGAAGGCTGCGGAGAGGTCAAGGAGGATGAGGGCGACTGTGTCTCCGTTGTCCAGTAGTGTTCGAATGTCGTCTGTTGCTGCGATGAGGGCGGTCTCGGTGCTGTGTTTGGCTCGGAAGCCAGACTGTGAGGAGTCGAGTGATTTGTTGGTTTCGAGGAAGGCGGCGAGCTGATTGTTGATGGCTTTCTCAATGACTTTGGCAGGGAATGGGAGGAGCGAGATGGGGCGGTAGTTTTTTAGTTCGGTGGGGTCAGCTGTGGGTTTCTTCAGAAGGGCGCTGAGTTCGGCGTGTTTCCAGCTTTCTGGGAATGTGGCGGAGTTAAGGGAGCAGTTAATGACATCTCGGAGATGGGGTGCGATAATGGAGTCTGCTTTGTGGAAGATGTGATGGGGGCATGGGTCTGTAGGGGATCCTGAGTGGATGGAGTTCATCAGGCGAATGGTGTCTTCTGTAATGATTGGGTTCCAGTCGAAAAGGTTATTCGGAGGAGGTACAGGTTCGGAGGAGAGTGGGGTGGACTGGTTTACGGGTTGGTTGTCAAAGCTGTTATGAATGTCAGCGATTTTGTCATGGAAGAATGAGGCGAGGGAGTCGCAGAGGACTTGCGAGGGGGTGATGTCGTTAGAGCTGGCGGTGGGGTTGGTGAATTCTTTGATGATGTTGAAAAGTTCCTTGCTGTTGTGGGCGTTGTTGTCTAGTCGGTCTTTGAGTGCTGATTTCTTGGCTGTCCGGATTAGTTGGTGGTGTTTGCGGGTGGCGTTTTTGAAGGCGGCTTGGGTGATTGTGTCTGGGTCTGTTTTCCAAGTTTTCTCAAGGGAACGACAGAGCTTCTTGGATTTCTTAAGGTCATCGTTGAACCAGGGGGCGTTCTTGCTTCCTTGCTTTATTTGATGTTTCTTCAAGGGTGCTAGTTTGTCCGCGGTTTGGGTTAACCATTGTGTGAGGTTGATGGCGGCTTGGTTAGGGTTCGTTGAATAGGCAGGGGGTTTTTGAAGAAGCGATGTTGAGATCTGGTCGATGGTGATTTTGCTCCAATTTCTTCGCAGAGTTGGTTGAGGGTGGTTGTGGATCGAGGTCTTATTGTAAATGAAGTGGATGCAACTGTGGTCCGTCCAGTGGAGGGGTGTGGTGTGAGTGAAGGAGATATGCTTGCTGGAAGTGAAGAGAGGGTCGAGTGTGTCCCCTGCATAGTGTGTGGGGGTGTTAACAAGTTGTTTGAGTCCGAGATTGGCGAGATTGTCCAGAAGGGTGGTAGTGTTACTGTCGTTGCTCTTTTCCAGATGGAAATTGAGGTCTCCCAGTAGAATGTATTCTTCCGAGGGGAGGGCGTGTGGGGTGATGAAGTCAGGGATGTCTTCGCTGAATTTTGTACGGGGTCCTGGTGGCCTGTAGAGGAGGGTGCCTCTGAGTGTGGTCTTGGGGTCGGTGTGTATCTGGAAGTGAAGGTGTTCGGCGATAGCGAGATTGTCTTCTGAGCTGGTTGAGACACGGATGGTGTTCTTGTGGACGATGGCGATGCCTCCTCCTGTTTGAATGGTGCGGTCCTTACGGATGATCTTGTAGCCGTCCGGGATGGCTATGGTGATGTCTGGAGCTGAAGAGGCATTCATCCAGGTTTCTGTTAGGAAGGCGATGTCCGGAGAAATGGAGTCGAGTAGATTCCAAAGGTCGATGGTGTGTTTGTGAACCGAGCGGGTGTTGAGAAGGATGCATTTAAGGTGGTTGGTGTTGGATCTCTGTTTGGTGTTTGTTGGTTTGGTGTGGGTCTTGATGCAGGTGAATTTGCAGGAGTGGCAGCTGAAGGGTCCGTGGGTGTGTCCTGGTGCTGCTTGGGCGCAGATAGGGAGTCTGCCAGGGTGAAGTGCTAAGAGGTTGGAGGCGTCGTAAGTAATGCGGGAGGGGTGGGTGAAGCGGGGACCAGGGGGTCTGGCGCTGGGCGCGGTCCAGGCGCGGACGGGAGTAGACGGGCTTACCTTTGGCGCACCTTCGGCGCGACCGCAGCGCGTGGACGCTGCGCGTTGGAACATCTTGTCATAAATGGAGAGTGGCGGGGGGCGGGGGCGAGGGAGGGTCAGCTGGGAGGCGGGGCGGGCTGTGGAGGACGGGCTCTGAGGCAACAACAATGAAGATGGCGGCCAGAAACGAAACTAGAGGTAGGCTGGGTCACAAATGGTTAGCAAGGCTGAGATAGTGTGTCTTGGTAGCGCGATGTCAATCTGCACAAAAAACAGGCAATGCAGCATAAACAGTACAGCACAATTATCACAAAAGTTAATGCGAGCGCGAGTCAAAGCGCTATGAATGTTCTTCAAGTCGATAGTTTGAGAAGCAACGGAGTCTGGTCCTGGGTCTAAAGGGCAGCTGGACCTAATATAACTGATAAACAACAAAAATGCTGACCCTTAAAATAATTTATCTCTCTGATTTGTGAGAATACAAACAAAGAAAAAATCTTCAGTTTGTTTGGGGTTCTTTTATTTCAACCCATTCAAGTCTTTTTAGATCATTTTTATGAATTTTTCATGAACGAGAAAAACACTTTGCACAAAAACATTTACAATATTTACAACTATCACACAACTGACATATATACAAATAAATTCACATTTATATACAACCTTCCTTTTCAGTGAAAACAATAGAAATAACAATTCCACAAATAGTTATTTTTTGTGAAAAATGACACCATTGTAGTGCCCAACAAGGTAGAAATAAACAAGCAAGGCAACAAGCAATTCAATTGCTTGTTTATTTCTACCTTGTTGGGCACTACAATGGTGTCATTTTTCACAAAAAATAACTATTTGTGGAATTGTTATTTCTATTGTTTTCACTGAAAAGGAAGGTTGTATATAAATGTGAATTTATTTGTATATATATGTCAGTTGTGTGATAGTTGGAAATATTGTAAATGTTTTTGTGCAAAGTGTTTTTCTCGTTCATGAAATATATGTATATGTATATATGTCAGTTGTGTGATAGTTGTAAATATTGTAAATGTTTTTGTGTAAAGTGTTTTTCTCGTTCATGAAAAATTCATAAAAATGATCTAAAAAGACTTGAATGGGTTGAAATAAAAGAACCCCAAACAAACTGAAGATTTTTTCTTTGTTTGTATTCTCACAAATCAGAGAGATAAATTATTTTAAGGGTCAGCATTTTTGTTGTTTATCACTCTTCAAGTCGATAGTGGCACACGCACTCCAGCGCTATGTTATTAAGGGGGCAGCGGTATCAATGCGATAGTAGGAAGCACAGGAGCGCCGATAACGATACCAGTCAGGAGCTGTGGTGAAGGGAGCGACCGCTTCTGAAAGCGTCAGGGTGGTCACCAAGAAGATTGATTCCGTCGAGAACGAAGGATGGTACAGAGATCAGAATGCCATGTTTTGCTTGTACTAGGTAAATTAGTCTATTTTGTTTTACCGAATGTTGGAGCTAGTCCTTAATCATTTTTTGCACGCTATGTGAAAGCATAGGAGGGGTTGAGTGGAGGGCACACTTATTGTTTTGAGGGAGATTTCATTAGTTGTATTCACGAGAGGAGATTTAGTAGTGTTTCTGTCTGCACACCATTTTTTGTGATATTGTGAGGGTGGCAAAGAAGGGGTTTATCGTGATGACAATTTTTGTTTATGTAATTATTAGGTTTGTCACGCTCGACTAGATGGCTAAGGTGTATTCTTTAAATTTTCTTACAACAACCCCTGACGAAGAACCAGACTGGTTCGAAATGCATTGGGTCACATGGAATGTTGTCAGAACAGCACACGTTTATGTAAAAGCTTGGATTAGCGACAGAAAATGTTTGAAAATGCAATAATAAAATATCATGTGAATTTTAACTGTCTCCGGATTGACTCCATACATGAATTAAGATGATGATGAGTACATTGGATGAAAACTGACTGGTTTACTATGGATTACTTGGTTTAAATTTGAAATATTGGATAACTTGGAAGACTTTGTTCCTCTACAGCAGTGCAACAGCTAGGGTCGCAACCAGCGTCACTTTTTTTCACTATCAATTCTTTTCCTTCAGCATTTGGAACCAATATAAACAAAGATAAACTCTTTGTCTTTTTATTTGGGGTACTTATGAACTCCTGATCTGAACATATATGCAGGACAAAAAAGGCATACCGTTCGACAAAAATAGTTTGCAGATAATGTGCTGGTACCATTAACAAACAGGCTTTTAGAGAAATACATGCCTTTGCGGCCATTTCAAAGAATTAATTTTGTGAAGAGGAATTTCACCTTGGCTGCTGTATTTTGTCTGCATCTTGCCAATTAGAGTCTCCAAAAAAGAAAATTTCTCTCCAAAAATGAGACTGCTCCAATGGTTCTATTGTATGCAAACTGTTGTTACATTACCCCACAGGACACCAACCTGACATATTGGACATATTTCCTCCTTGCAACCACCAATGTGGAACACTTGCAAGTGGACAGAAAACACTCTCACACTTCCTCTGGGGCACAGCCAGACCCTCCTCAAGGAATGGCATTTCACTCTCCAGACTATGTAAGTAAATGCACTTAACTGGTAAGTTCCAGTATGGATAGTCCTACTTGGTTTCATTGGGATATAGTATTTAGAGGTCCTGAAGAAAGCCTACGAGCTATCCAGGCACAAGATGGCTGAAACATGTTGACCATACTGCGCGACGAGAAGGATGCATAACCCGTCCCGAACACTTCCAACAGTTTTTAACCTTACCCCCACACCGGTTTTATTAAAGCGGCACCCTCTTGGGATAGGAGGTCATTTTACTCCACCCTTACAGATCCCACCACATCTCTATACACAGACTATTCCTCCTGGTAAAACCCAATGATGAAACTATCCGCTACTATTACATCAGTGGAGATAATATATACCATTTATAGGATCTAGCAGTTGAGGGTCTCAATACAATTGTTTAAGAGACTCCGGTTCCGATAATGGTGTAGTTTCACTCCCCTTGATACTTTTGGTATTGCAACAGGAAGCTGAGTGAACCCTTTATTGCTTCTTACTCCTCCCCTCTTTGATTTTTCTGATTACATAAGGCCTGTCAATATTAAAGTAATAGGGAAAAGGTGTCTTGGATTTTGTGGCAGGTGCAAGCCACCTCACTTCCTGGTCCTACAGATTTTCATTCATACTCTTAAATCCTAGGGCAGAGAAAACAGGTAACCAATTTCTTTAATGGGGCAAGTAAAATGGCTGAAACTTTCAGATAGCTTTAAAGAAAGAAAAATGAAAACCTCTTCACAATACAAATTTCACTCTGAAGTGATTAAGAAAGACTGCGATACCATAATCTTCATCACTGAGTGAAGAACTCATGGTGAAGGCAAGGGTATTAAGCTGACTTACTAAATTCAAAGGTTTTCTTAAGGGTTTCTAACTCAGAACCCCTACACAGCACAGGCTCTTATGCAGACCAACAGTTTTATGTCTGGAAATTGAGGATTGAGTCTAGAAGGGCATTTGGAGGCAGGAGGAAAAACAGCTATTTGGTTACTCAGCAAAAAAACATTATACACTACTTTTAAGAGGGCAGTATAACCTAATGCAGTTGCATTGGCTCCCATATTTCTTAGTCAAGCATTGGAAGGGAATGTAGGGTTGCTCGAATGATTCAGAATTAAAGGTGGTAATATCCAAAACAGTATATCCTTTGGGAGGGTGCATGGTTGCAACTCATAAGTCCTGAGCACGTCTGATGAGAGGTTATCCTCTGAATCAAAAAACCAGTATGAAATTATTAATCACGTAATAACAGATGAAGTCAACCTAGCTTCTCTGAAAAAGGGATGCTCCAAGACCACTACAATCATATATTCAAATATGAAATACACCAACCGCCAAACAGGTTACTTACTTATTCACCCGTATGCTTTCAAGTTTATCAAAAGAAAGTGTCTGTCCCCACTGAACGTAGAGCCTACCACATTATATTCTGATATGCTGCAGTCTTCTAAATGCAGCAATATCATATACATAGAAAGACAGACTTTAGCTGAGCTTCTCCAACAGTGGCTCAAAGGAGTCCAATGAGAGGAACAAGATCCTGTCCAATTTCAAAACCTCCTTAAAACAATTGTTTTGTAAAGCATTGAAGTAACCTCGACAGTACCCATGTACTTCTACATGCTTGTGTTGGAGAACTTTACCCTGAAGCAGCCATCAGGTCTGCGCTGCATATGGTATACAAGTATGAGCACAAATACACAAACACCGACATCTTTTTCTAATTTTGAATTTTATTATGCAATATGCATTCATGCAATGGACAGCCTAATTACGGTTTGTGACGTACTCCATTCAGGATTGATATAATCATAGAAAGGCCTGCTCATCAATCAAATTTCTTTGAAAAAGGATTTAGAGAGAAATGGTACTTCAGGACACTGATCATGAAACCACATGGCTGATGAAGCTATATCGTAAAGGTAAACCGGTGGCTTAATTACTAAATTCACAAACCACAGAGGACACAAATAAAATATACTAGACTCAATTAGCAAAGTAGTTAACTGATCAAATATCTTAATTCTACAACACGTGCGAAAGAAAATTGATTTCTTAAAAGCAAAGTAAAATTTCATTCATACCCAAAGTTTTGAGGCAGAGTCAACATTTCTCCCAGCATTAACATTTCTGCTCCTTTTACAGTTGATGGATCATTTTTCATCAGTAGATTAAAAAGTTCTCCTGTAAAAAAATAAAAAAAGGTTTATAAGAACAGCAAATCTGGTATTTGAAGAACATTATCTGTGGGTTTACTGATGAACAAACTATCAACTAATCAAAAAGTATAGCGTAATTTGTAAAACATTTGTCATTGAGGTGACTTTTCTTGCTGCTTATGAGAGGGATAAAGGATATGATCTAAATTGACCCCTTCTTAATAAAACATCTACTCCATATAATACAGGAACGCTTAAGAAGAAGTGAAGACAACATATACAGAAAAGAAGGCCTTGAAACCAGTCATCTCTCCTAAGACTCTAGTCTCTAGAGAGAGTTCTAAAATGATTCTCTTGTTTCTCGGCCCATTTGGGACAAGCTAACGAAATCATACTCCTCCTCCTCCTTGCTCATTGAAGTCTGCTCGTCAGAGTTAAAACACCGCTGTACTGTGCTGGTTATTCATTATAGCCTTCCTTTTACTCAGTCTGTTAGGTTGGTCTGTGAATCCTCATCGACATCTACAGTCAATGGGGTTCACCAATTTCCTGACTACATCCACCGAACACAACACCTTCAGCTGATTGAGGTTACCTTGCACCACTGCTTGGCAGGCATTTACCATTATTGCAGTTTACACATTTGGAATTACTCTTTTTGTTTCTTGCATCCCAACAACGTAGCAGTGTTCCACTTACACTCCTGTGCTCATAAAGATGAAAGCTCAAACCCTGCTCTATCACTATTCGTCTGTGAGCATGGCAAAAGAAAAATGCATGCTTTTGCACTTCTATACAAGCTCAAATCTCTGCTTTCCCCTCTTCTTTCAGGTAATCAATCTTAATCCAAAAAAGACAGATCTTTTCCTGTATCATCACTAACACCCCATCTCCTACTATTTTCTTTTCACCTAAAGCATTGTCCTCATCCAATTCTACTTATAATAATGGTTTTGAACCTTATCTTATTTTTTTTAATTCAGTTTCAAAAATCGGTTAGCTTCACCTAGATCACATTTGTAAAATCAGTTCTCCTTTTCTCATCTTTGAAATAGCTTTTCCAAGTATGGATACTTTTTCAATGTACCCGTTGTCCCTTCCTTCATGCCGGATATTTCGCTCCTCCACTCCAAAACTCTCCTTATTTCTCTGCCATATCATGTACAAGTATACTGCTTATCTCACTATACGTAGCTGGCTCCAATTCAGGTTTAATTTTGTGTCCCCTTTTCAAAATGTGCTGACTCCATACCCAAGGCCCTTCATTTAACTATAGGCCTTTCTAGTTGGTCGCTGTGATTCTGCTCCTTGGCCTTCCTCCTGCCTTAAAGTTTCCACATCCATGCCCATTTCAATCTGCGCTTCATTAAAGATGCAGTACATACAACACAAAAGTTATTACAGAGTCCGTGAAGTAACAGTAACAAGCCCCTGCTGAGTACCTTCATACCAAATGTGTTTCTGAAATCAAAATTACACATGGCAGTTTCTTGAAAACTTCATTGAAGATCCAAAGAATTCATTTCAAATCCAAGAGACTATGAACTGAATATATTATATAGTGGAATATTGTATTCAAGGTGCACTTGCCAGTTTTTATGTGTCTGGAGGCATCGAAAGAAGCAGTCAATCGAAGTGCAGATGAAGCAGTCATTAAAGTGCATAGTTGGGAGGAGCCGCGCCAGCGACTAAGATGGCCGCTTGAGCATCGGCTCCGCCGACCACTCCATCCTGACTTGCCATCCGGCACATTATCCTGACCCCCGTCCCCGCCACCAGGTGGGGGACTAGCACCTGAGCCACCAGGTGAAATTTCGGAAGATTTGGACGCTCCGGTGACCTAATACCGTCGTCTGGAAAATTTGGGCCTTTGGAATACGCCCCCTGGACCTTGCGTGTGGCACTGCCCGCTCTGGAGTTCGACAACAACGGCGAGTGGGACCGGAAGTGCTCGGGGACACCCGATTCTCGGAAGTCGAACTACGTCCGCGGGTCCCCGGGGCCCCCTCTCAGACTGTTTCACTAGGCTCTGTTCAGCGAAGGTGGTGCCGGAGGCTGAGAATGGCGGCGAGAGGGGACCCTGAAAAGCCACTGCCGAAAAACATTGCGGACAACCAGACTAGTGCAGTCCCATAAATTGGAAAAGTACAGTTTCTCCAAAGGTTCCCCGGGGGACGAGAAGCGCGCACGGGTGAGCGGCCAGGAGGGTGACCCCTCCGGAGAAGACCCGACACTGAAAGATTTAATGGCAGCGATCACCGGGATTCAGTCATCTCGCGGCAGGATGGACTCCAAATTAGACACGGTGACCATCTAGGTGAGCCTCATCCGTGCGGACCTCACCAAAACTACGGAGAAGGTCAAGTCACTGGAAGTCAAAACGTCGAGCCTCACGGATGATGTGTCCGAACTCCAGCGAGAGGTGAGGAACCTGAAGGCGTCTAGGGCCCAATTTGACTGTAAGCTGGACGAGTATGAGGGGCAAGCGAGGCGCAATAACGTCCGTATCCTGGGTGTACCGGAAAGGTCGGAGGGGCAGGCCCCGGATCTGTTTGTGGAGGACCTTATTCTGAAACACCTGAAACCAAAGGGTCTCAGTAACTTTTTCACGGTGAAAAGAGCCCAGAGTTCCCGGTGGTCGCCCGAAGGAGGGGGCGCTCCCCGGCCCCATGATTGCACGAATACTGAACTTTCGGGATCGGGATGCCATCTTACAGGCTGCTGGATCATCCGGTCCTCTGGCATTCGAGAATGCCTCCTTGCTCTTTTTCCCTGACTTTACCCAAGCGGTCCAAAAACAAAGGCAGGGGTTTTTGGCTGTCAAGCGCCGGCTGCGGGCCTCCGAAATTAAGTACTCTATGCTGTTCCCAGCCCGCCTACGGATAGAGCGCAACGGAAAATCTTGGTTCTTTGACCATCCTGAGGCCGCTGTGGACTGGCTGGACAGAACTCAGGTGTCGGAACCGGAGAGGGACTCCCAGGTGGACCACGAGGACAAATGACGTTGTCTCTGAACTGGTCGACTTGACTTTGTTGGTGGGGGTGCTGGTTTGATCTGGGCGATCTTTTTTCCCTATCGATCTTTAGCCTTTTTTGGGGTTTTTTCCTTTTGGGAAGATATTTTGATAGGGTTTGTACGCGGGTGGGGGTTGTGGAGGTCGGCGGCCTGTTGTAAGGTCCTCCTCCGTTGTCTCCATTTAGATCATAGTCCTGGGGAGACAGGCACACTGCGAGTTGGGGATGTGCACGAGTTGCATGCAGGGGTGCAGGGTGGGGGGTTGGCAAGTCGGGTTTGGGGGGTTGTTTTATTGTTTTTGTTGTGTTTATGACCATTGCCTTGCTGTGGGTGTCACGGACTGCTTCAGAATTCTCGGGGAATGAATATGGCTTCCACTGGGTTGGGCATGGGTGTATCTGTCCTCCGCTGGAATGTGAATGGTCTGGGTGATAAGATTAAGCGCGCAATGGTGGGGCAGCTTATTAGACGGCGATTTTGCTGCAGGAGACCCATCTCATGGGGAAACGATGTATGGCACTACACCGGGGAGGGTATAAATTGGTGGCCCACGCCGGCTTTACCTCCGGCTCTAGAGGGGTGGGAATCTTAGTTAAGAACTCCTTCCCGCTCACCATCCAGGCTACCTGGTCCGATAACCGTGGCCGCTATGTGGGAATCTCGGGGCTCTGGGAGGGTAGGACTGTCACGTTCCTTTCAATCTATGTTCCCCCTGCATTGGAGACGGACACCTTTAGTGACTTGACTAGGGTGTTTTTGTCGCTGCCTATTGGTATTATGGTGATGGGGGGAGACTTCAATGCAGTAATGGATGGCGAATTGGACAGGTCCCCCTCCCGTGTGCTGCTGCCCTCTCGTAGATGGCTGTCTGATTTTGCCTCTGCAACTGGTATGGTTGATGAGTGGAGACTTCGGCACCCCAGGGACCTGGAATATACACGTGTGTGCTGCGCATCGCTCTTCCTCTAGGATGGACCATGTGTTCGTGCCAGCCCCACAGGCTGCGTTTGTTCAGGCGGTGGCTCACCTGGCTAGGGGGGTATCTGATCATTCACCGATCTGGTTGCGATTGAATGTCGGTCAGAGTAATGTGGCCAGGATTGCCCCGATTAGCGCGTGGCGGCTTAAAGACCCCACGACTAAAAAAGAAATAGTGCGGTTCACGGATAGCTACTTCCGGGAGAACGCCGGGACGGTCGCATCTGGTTGCTCCCTCTGGGAGGCCTACAAAACTGTTGTCAGGGGGGAGGCGCTCTCCCTAATCTCCAGGCATAAAAAGAAGAGTCGGGCGGAAGTCGATAGAATTGAGGCAGAGCTGTTGGTCCTGGAGAGGGAGGCCTCCATCACTGAGGACCCGGGGACGACGCATCGCCTCGGTCTCCTCAGAGATGAATATAAACATTTGGCGCGTGATAGGGCGAAAGTGCAGCATGCCGACACACAAAGCAGAATATATGAACACGGAGATAAGGCTGGGAAATTGATCGCTTGGTTGGAGAAGGGTGACTGGGGATCTCGTCTGGTGCCAGAGCTGCTGATCGCGGGCTTGGGTGTCACGACGGATCCCCAGGAGATAGTGGATGAGTTTGCTAGGTATTACGAGGAGGTCTATACCTCGACAAGCCTGTACACAGTGGAGGAAAACTCTGAGGTCATCCGAGACATACCAATGCCTGTTTTGTCAGCCGAGCACAGGGAGTTCCTGGATTCTGCAATCACGAACGATGAGGTCGCAATGGCGATCCGGGGGGTCCACTCCGGGAAAGCCTCGGGCCCGAACGGTATCCCGGTAGAACTCTATAAATTGCATGCAGATTGCCTGGCCCCGTTCCTAAAAGACATGTACCTCGAGAGTAGAGAGGCCGGTATTCTTTCTTACGACCAACGCATTACTAATATCATTGTTATATATAAAGATGGCAAGCCCCGGATGGAGTGTTCCTCCTATCGCCCGATTTCTCTCCTGAACGCAGAGCCTAAGATTCTGGCTAAGTTGCTTGACAACCGGCTAGTGAAAACTGTCTCGGAACGGATACACCCTGATCAGTCCGGTTTCATGCCGCGTCGGAACACGGCTCTCAATCTTCATCGCCTCCATGTGGTGGTGGCGGGGGCCTCCCGCATACTTGAGCCGGCGGTGCTTCTGTCCCTCGACGCCACAATGGCGTTCGACAGGGTCGAATGGTTTTACTTGTTTGCGGTGTTGGAGAAGCTGGGGTTCGGACCGGAATTTATACGATGGATCGGTCTTCTTTATTCGGCTCTGTTGGCCCGAGTTGTGGTGAATAATCATAAGTCCCGCGACTTCCAGCTAGGGAGGGGCACCCGCCAGGGATGTCCCTTATCGCCACTTCTGTTTGCCTTGGCCCTGGAGCCGCTCGCGGCTTGGGTACGATGGGATAGATCTATAAAAGGGTTGCGGTGGACCTCGGAATGGGAGGACAAGATCTCACTTTATGCGGATGACATTCTCATGTATTTGACCTCCCCCCGTCAGTCCCTGAGGGTTTTTCTAGCTATCTTGGCGATCTATGGTAGGTACTCGGGCTTCGCCATTAACTGGACGAAGTCGGTTCTCTTTGTGTTGAGCGGGGATCCCCCTAGAGTGCCAGCGAATTGTCCGGTAGGAGTGGAGTTGATTGGTTTCCGCTACCTAGGTATCCACATCTCTAAAGACCCGAAGGTGCGTTTCGACGCTAACCTGGGACCACCTCTGGCCCGGCTCCGCCGTGACATCACCAAATGGAAAGGGTTGCCGCTTTCCCTGTTGGGCCGGGCGGTGTTGTTCAAAATGATGGCGCTACCCCGGTTTCTGTACGCTCTGCAGAACTCCCTCGATCCAGTGCCCCCTTCTTATTTTAATGAGATTGAATCATTGCAGCGTCAACTTCTTTGGGCTGGGAAGCCACGGATCGCACTGTCTAAACTAATGTTACCCTGGTATGATGGCGGGATTGGATTGCCCAATATTAGGAAGTACTACTGGGCCTCCCAATTAGCTCCTATTAATCACGCGGTCTATGGCTCTCCGGCTGACCCCGGGTTTGCCATGGATCGCGGCCAGTTGCCAGGGGGTGAATATACTAGGGTCTTGTATGCTAGGCGGGGTAGGTTCTCCCTGCTGGGTCTGACGTCTGTTTCGGTGCAGGCCTGGCATACGGCTAACCGTGCGCTCAACTGTGCGGGCAAGATAACCATGGCCACCCCGCTATGGAATTCGTAGGCTCTGGGTAGTCTGTGGAAGTCGAAGGGCTTTGACCGCTGGGATCTGATCGGCATCTCGCAGGTCCGAGACATGTGGGGTAAGAATGGGATATTGACTTTTGAGGAATTGCAAGCCAGGCATCAATTGAATGAGAGTGAGCGGTTTCGAGATCTACAGATCAGGCACGCCCTGGTGGCAGCTCTCCCTCGTGATGTGAAACCCCCGGTGGCCTCTCCGCTGGAGGATCGCATCTTGGATGGGCACCTCCCCACCAAAGCGATCTCTCTGGTTTATAAGAAATTAATCAACCATACCGAGGACCCCCTGGTGCGGATCAGGGAACAATGGATTGCGGATGGACTGGTTTTGGACGAGGAGGACTTGGGGGAGGCGGTGGCGTCCCCCAGGGAAGTGGTGATCTCCATGAGGCTTCATTTAGTACAGCTCAGGATCCTTCACAGGTCCTACACCACGGGTCCAGGGTTGTGTCGTATGGGGCTCGCCTCCAACTATGACTGGGGTTGCGGTATGCCTGGTACATTTATGCATATTCTCTGGGAGTGCCCAGAGATCCATAACTACTGAATCAAGATTCATGAGAGAATGAGTGAGGTATGGGGAGTGCAGATTGTACTTGAGGCACGTCGTTGCATACTTAATGTGTGGGAGCCTTCCGACCTCTCGACCCATGGTAAAGTATGGGTCACTCTTGCATGTATGGTCGCAAAACGAAACATCGCACAACTCTGGGGTGCCAGTCGGGCTCCTCAGATTGGGAAGTGGATGGAGGACCTGGATTGGTGTAGGTTTCGGGAGAGAGCGGTATATGTGGCCAGAGGGCGACCCCGTAAATGGGTGAAGATATGGGAAGCTTGGAATGCTTACAGGGGAGATATATGTACAACGCCAGACTTAGACCCAGTTCTGGGGGAATCGGATGCACCTTGAATCCACTACATACACTCCTTTTTTGATTCTGTAATGTTGGAACCTACATCCTCCGATAATGATTGGCGATACCTACGGCACGATGGTCATTTTGTTTGTGTTTGTTGATTATGTTTAATAAAAAGATTTTTTTTTTTTAAAGTGCATAGTTAAGTTGAGCAAATCGTGAACTCCAAAAGCAATCCAAAATATCCAAACCCTAGAATTTATATTGTAGTCCCATCTCTTCATATCAGAGTAAATTGAAACAATCTATTCACAGTTTTGTTCCATTCTTCGTCTCGCTCCTAAACTTTGGAATGAGCTTTTTGTTCCTATTCCATGTGCATCATCCTTATCTACATTTAAAATTCCCTTGAGGTGGCATGGCAAATCAGAACATGGAGTAGGATGCCGAGCTGAGTGAATCAACTCCAGCCAGTTCACCAAAAAGTAAAACATTCAGCATCTCCATCTCTTCCTATCCACATATACTCTACATCTGAAGAGCCATGAGGTGCCATTGTGGACCCACAGAAAGAAACGCACTGAGGAAATGCTTTGGGTTTAAGTCCTGGGGAAGAGCGACTGCTATTCTAGAGGAGGTAGCATCATGAATGGCAACCTGGGATGCCCATATGGCACTTGCTGAAGACTGTTTGAACCAGACCTGCTGCAGAAGCAAGACACAACAGTGAGGAGGAGAAGAGCATATTTATTTATTTAGAAAGTTTTATAGAGCTTGAACAAGATCCTGGCGGATATCAGAGCGCTGTACAATCAATAAATGTTACTTATACAGCAAAAGAAATAAAAATATGAGTGAATCAGGACATATGTACAAGAACCTATTGTAAAAGGCAACATAGTAAGACGCGATATACAGTCTGTCTCGTAGTGTGAGACCGAGGGACGATATAATGCAAAGGTTGCTTAAAAGAGAGTCTTCATCCCATTCAGGTTGAGATGGCGTTTGTATTTCGTCTCGGGATTTCTATGAACCATACTCCTGTGAATTTGGCCATGAGGATAGATTTTACTTCCTTTTTAAATGTAGCAGTGTAAGCGTTGAGTCTGGTTTCTGGGGGTAAGGCATTCCAAATTCTAGGTGCCATCCCAGAGAAGGTTCGGTTATATGTTTTTTTCTTATTGAATTTTTGTGGTTTCAGTAGTAGTTTTTCTGCATTTCTTGAGGGTCTGATCCCACCTGAGATCGTCAGCTTCTGTAACAAGTAGCTGGGTGCATTGTGATGCAAGGCTTTGTGCGTCATGCAAGTTATTTTCAGATGAATTCTGGCTTCCAGAGGTAGCCAGTTCATGGATTGTAGGTCCGGGGAGATGTGGGAACTTTGTTTAGAACCAGTTATGAGTCTTGCTGCTGCATTGATTGAGGCTCGTAATGGAGCCGTTGATGCTTTGGGTAGGCCGCATAGAGAGAGACATCCGTATTCTACTCTAGGAATGTTTAGAGCTTGTACTGCTTGGTTGAAGTCATTGTGTGGTAGGAAGGGTTTCAGTTTCCGCAGTCTGTCTCTGGAAGTTTGCTCCCCTTGTAGCACTGCTGATATTTTTTTGCATATTAAGGTTGCTGTCCAACGTTATTCCTAGTGACTTCGCTGAGTCCACAATGGTAGGCTGAACGTTGAGTGCCGTAATATGTTTGATCCAATCTTGCATTTTGGGGATTTGTGCAGGTGGAGCTATTAGAAGGAATTCAGTCTTTAGGGCATTCAGTTTGAGGTGATTTTATGCCAGCCAGGCTTGGGTGTTTCTAAGCGTTGTATTAAGCAATTTGATATCCTCTAGGGTGTGGATCTTAAGGTATAGTTGTGTGTCGTCTGCATACATGTGATATTGCACGTTAGAAGCTTGTAGTATTTCGGTGAGTGGTTCCATGAGAATGTTAAACAGTGTAGGGCAGGGGTCTTCAAACTGTGGGGCACGACCCCCAGGAGGGCCGTGGAGTGATGTGAAGGGGGTCACGCATTCACAGTCACACTTCTGCCCTGGCCTCCAGGGCTTCAGCTTCCCTCCTCCCCGTCCTGTCTCTCAGCCCGGGCTGCTGCAGTCCAGCTCGCGCTGCGGGGGGCTTGGCTTGGCAGTGCCTGGAGTCTCATCTCCAGCACGCCCGAGTTTTTCACAGGTCTTTAAAGACCATTAGCATATTTACATGCCTTTGTTAACTGGTTACCAAGGCTTAGTTTTTTTTATTGTTCCAGTACCCCCTGGGCCCCCACTTTGCCTATTCCTTGCATTTGTATTTTTACACTTACTGCTAAAGGGTGAGAATGCATTTAATGAAAAGGAATATAAAGTTGGGTTGTCATAATAAACATGCCTGCTGTGTGTTGTGATTAAAGAGCCCGCAGAGACCTGCTCTTGACACTAAATAGAGTTATAAATAAAAAAGTATGTATTAATTAGTTATGTGACTTTTCGGTCTTTGTTCTCTTTAATTATCAGTCATGGATCCTTGAGGCATCCCTAGAACACAATTAAAAGTGCTTTCTATTTATATGTGCTGTTCTAAGTATTCACAGATAAGTGCTAAAAATACAGCTTTAGGTGACTGCTTATTTCTGTGCATCAAAATAATTAGCTGGTAACCCTAATCATAAGACTGGAAGTTTGTTGCAGGATCAGCACATTATTTATTTCATCCACCCTCGATCCCTGATTAATGCCATTATAGCAATAGTTTAACTTATATATGAAACCCTATGCTTCAAGTTTCTGGGAATGCACCTTGCTTTCAGACAACTCACTTCTCATTCTAGCCTTCACTTTCACGCTCACCCTGCACTACCAGCGATCACAATGCACTCACACTGATCAGCATGCACTCATAGCGATCACAATGCACTCACACGGATTGCCATGTACTCACAGCGATCGCCATGCACTCACAGCGTCCACAATGCACTCACACTGATCACCATGCACTCACACTGATCACCATGCACTCACACTGATCACCATGCACTCACACTGATCGCCATGCACTCACAGCGATCGCCATGCACTCACAGCGATCGCCATGCACTCACAGCGATCGCCATGCACTCACAGCGTCCACAATGCACTCACACTGATCACCATGCACTCACACTGATCACCATGCACTCATAGCGATCACAATGCACTCATAGCGATCACAATGCACTCACAGCGATCGCCATGCACTCACAGCGATCGCCATGCACTCACAGCGTCCACAATGCACTCACACTGATCACCATGCACTCATAGCGATCACAATGCACTCACACCGATTGCCATGTACTCACAGCGTCCACAATGCACTCACACTGATCACCATGCACTCACAGCAATCACCATGCACTCACAGCAATCACAATGCACTCACAGCAATCACAATGCACTCACAGCAATCACAATGCACTCACACTGATCACCATGCACTCACACTGATCACCATGCACTCATAGCGATCACAATGCACTCACACCGATTGCCATGTACTCACAGCGTCCACAATGCACTCACACTGATCACCATGCACTCACAGCAATCACCATGCACTCACAGCAATCACAATGCACTCACAGCAATCACAATGCACTCACAGCAATCACAATGCACTCACACTGATCACCATGCACTCACACTGATCACCATGCACTCACAGCGATCACAATGCACTCATAGCGATCACAATGCACTCATAGCGATCACAATGCACTCACACCGATTGCCATGCACTCATAGCGATCACAATGCACTCACACCGATTGCCATGCACTCATAGCGATCACAATGCACTCACACCGATCGCCATGTACTCACAGCGATCGCCATGCACTCACAGCGATCATAATGCACTCACAGCGATCAACATGCACTCACAGCGATCAACATGCACTCACAGCGATCAACATGCACTCACAGCGATCAACATGCACTCACAGCGATCAACATGCACTCACAGCGATCAACATGCACTCACAGCGATCAACATGCACTCACAGCGATCAACATGCACTCACACTGATCAACATGCACTCACACTGATCAACATGCACTCACACTGATCAACATGCACTCACACTGATCAACATGCACTCACAACATTCACCCGCTCACCCTGCCCTCACAGTGATCACTCTGCACTAAAAATGCACTTGCATTGTTCACTCACACTGATCAACATGCACTCACACTGATCAACATGCACTCACACTGATCAACATGCACTCACACTGATCAACATGCACTCACAGCACTCACCATGCACTCACAGCACTCACCATGCACTCACACTGATCACCATGCACTCACACTGATCACCATGCACTCACACTGATCACCATGCACTCACACTGATCACCATGCACTCACACTGATCACCATGCACTCACACTGATCACCATGCACTCACACTGATCACCATGCACTCACACTGATCACCATGTACTCACAACATTCACCCGCTCACCCTGCCCTCACAGTGATCACTCTGCACTAAAAATGTGCTTGCATTGTTCACTCTGTACCTCACCCTGCAGTCACACGAGCACACTTCTCACCCTGCACTCATGTGACACTTCACTCACCTGTCCCCCCTCACTGCTCAATCTGTAGCTCACTCAAACAAGGCCATCACTAACCATGCACTAATTCGTCCCACTCTGCACTTACAGCCAAACCCAAATTCAAATGGTCACCTCACTCACCCTGTAGTCTGTCCTTTTACCCTACTCTCACACTGTTGCATTGCTCACCGTGCAGTAACATGGGCACTCTTGTCACCCACACAGTGCAGAAGGTTAAAGTGCCTGGTACAAAGAAGATGTACCATGCACATCACAGTGTGAGTAGCGCTATAAAAAAATTACATGTTTTTCAGACAGGGGCTATAGAGAGATGAGGTGTATTGTTGGTGAGTGGTAGTGAGGGAATTCATGGAGAAGGTGGAAAGACTGTTGCACAATGTCCGAAGTCGGGTCTAGTGGATCCTCTGCTTCTGCCTATTATTATTTACAACGGTAGTGCGCTATTGTTACCAAAAGGTGTCCTGGGGCTAATACCCATCTGCCTGCAATGTGAGAGAGGGATCCGGGGTTGGGAGAGGAGAAAAGAGGGATGGAAGGAAGGGGGTGAGAGAAAAGGGGCATGGGTAAACCGCTTAACTCTGCACAAGACCGCCAGGGTTTGAAGGGACCCTTGCTGCTCCCGGCCATGGGTAGGTGAGCTTCTAATGTGTCAGCGCGTATTCCTGTGGAGTGGGAGGCCCTTCACAAAGGTTGACTAGACATCTTTCTGATGTTAATTGCTGTATTTTGGTTATAAACTGGTACTGATGGGATGAAATCTTTCCTCAGTGTTACTGTGTTTAAAAAATTTCAAAATAATAAAGCAATGCTATCCCAAAATACGGTACAAAAGAAATGCTATCCCAAAATATGGTACAAAAATACGCAGCTTCACAGAACATTATTAACATTTTCTACTCACACAATTTAGTCAAGCCTGTCGCATAATTTGGTCCTCACCTGCCTCATAATTCCGGTAGCCCTGCCTAGAGGTTTAGACATTTTTGGCAGGAATGGGTTCTTATGCCTGAAAATGTTGACAGGGGGGTCTCAGCATCCAAAAGTTTGAAGACCTCTGGTGTAGGGGATAGTGAAGACCCTTGCGGGACTCCCAAAGTTACTGGGACGGGCTTGGACAGGGATTTATTGACTTTGAATTGTTGTGTCCGATTTTGGATTAATGATGTAAACCAACTTAGTGCTGCCCCTGATAGACCCATTCTGTGTTTCAGGAGGTTTAACAGGTTCTCATGTTTGACCGTATCAAAGGCTGAAGAGAGGTCTAGCAGGATGAGTAAACAGGAACCATTTTGATCAAGGATTTGCAACGCATCGTCAATTATGTGTGTCATGGCTGATTCGGTGCTATGACCTGCACAGAAGCCTGATTGGTGTTTGTTAAGGAGGTCAAAGTGATCAATATGCTTTGTTAGTTGTAGATGCACACATTTTTCCAGGAGCTTGGCCAAGGTGGGAATATTGGAAATAGGGCGATAGTTGTTTAGCCATGGGCTTCTTTAGTATGGGTGATACCTGACCTACTTTGAGGCAATCTGGGATGCAACCTTGTTGAAGTGAACTGTTTATGATCTTGGACCAGAGAGGTAGAAGCAGAAGAGTTAGGTCTTTGATTGCATTTGCAGGATGCGGGTCAGTGAAGTGATTGGCAGGGTTCAGGGCACTGAGAATTATGCCAATGTTTTCTTCGGAGTAGGTGGTAAATGAAGACCAGGCTGCATCGTTTTTTATGTTAGACTTTGATGTGAGTTGGCATGGCGCAGTTGGGAGTGCTGGGGGGGTTTGTGGATGCGGTCTCGCGTGTAAGGTTTGATCAATTAGGAGGTCGTTCTTGATGGTGTCGGTTTTCAGAGTGAAGAAGGTGGAGAAATCTACGCAGTTTGGCTGCGGGCACGTTATGTCTTGTGGACGATGAGGTGCCTCCTTAGACTGGGTTTTGATAAGTTCGAAAAGTTTTTGGGGACGATTTCTTGCCTGGTCAAGTTGTAGGCTGAAAAAGTCGGCTTTAGTGCGCTTGATCTTTCGGAAATATGCATTTCTCTTTGTTCTGAGAATCGTGAGGTGAACGGCGGATGGCATCGATCTCCAAGTACGTTCAGAAGTTCTGAGCGAATGCCTGTCCTCATTGAGTATTCCGTTGTACCAAGGTTTGGAATCTTTTATAGAGGGTCTTTTTAATTGCAGAGGTGCGACCTCATTTATTATCGAGGTAATGATTGGTGAGATCATGTACATCGGAAGACCCGGCAGGAGGTAACAGTCGGTTGTAGCAGGAGGATGGCAGAGTCTTGGGGTTGCTTTTTTTCAGGTCTCTTTGTTACACTTTTGGTCTTGTGGATTGAGCGGAGTTCAGTTTCCTTAATGGCGAAGGTGATAATGTGATGGTCTGACCAATCGCAAGGTTGGATCGACTCTAGTTGAATGGAGTCTCTTTTAGAGATTATTAAGTCCAGGATCGAACCTTTATCGTGTGTGGGGGAGTTGCAGAATTGGGTTAGGTCAACTAGGAAGTTCTTGAGACTGTTGACCACTGTATAATTGTGATCATCCCAGTGGAGGTTGAAGTCTCCGAGGAACATTTGGGTATTTTGTCGACCCGTGTTTGAAGATATCATGTCCATGAAATGTTCGCCAGGTGGGTGATAGATGATGTGCAGAGAGCAGATAGGTTTGCCATTACTAGTGACGTCAAGGCATATGTATTCACAGGACGGGAATGCTGGGGAAATGGCTCGGTTTACTGAAATATTACTACGATGTATGCAGGCTATACCTCCCCCCAACTGATCAGTTCTGTCTAGTCTGATGATGTTGTAGTTCGGTGGTACTAAAATGTCAATGATTGGTGTGGAGGATTCCTTTAGCCAGGTTTCAGTTAGCATTAATATGTCTGGTTCTTGTGTGAGGATGAGATCGGCTATATCTGCTGCATGTCTAGAGGCTGATCTGCAATTTAGGAGTATACATTTAAATTTGGGCGAGTTGAGGGTTGAGGAAGGTTCCTGCGTGATTGGGACTCTTCTACGGTTGGTGTCTATGACTCCTCTAGTGTTTGGTTTAGTGGTCCTATGCAGGTTGGGGGGGATAGTAGGGATCAGCAATGAGGCGGAAGTGGGTGGTTTTATGGGAGTGGGAACAAATAAACGCACCAGAGAGAGTAAATCACTCTCAGAGAGTGGATTGGAGCTTCTGATTGGTCGGGAAGAGTTATTATAGAAGGGGATTGAGGACCAGGTGGGGCGATGGAGATTCACGTTGGTTGTTAGTTGGTTCCTTGACCAGCTAGATTTGATGTGTCTTGTAGCTCTAGCTCCCCACGATTGTCTCGAGAAATGATCATTGAGTGCTTGGAGTTCTTCTTTAATTTGATTTAATGAGATCATGATCTCATCAAGTCTGAGGTTTTGTGCGGGTACATGTGGGGTATGTGGCTGTGTTATGGGCGTGGATGTAGATGCATGCAGTGAAATCTGGCCTGGTGTGAGGTTTGTGGCAGGTGTGAGTGGGGTTGTGAATGTGTGAGATGAGTGGGCTGTCGGGGTGGGTATGAGTGGGGTATGGGGCTGTGTTATGGGTGTTGAAGCATGCAGTGAAGTCTGGTCTGGTATGTGGTTTGGGGCAGCTGTGCATGGGGATGGTAGGAGTGCTGCGGGTGTGAGTGTGTGATGGGTGAGCGGTGGGGGTGGATGGCTGGGATGTGGGTGTGGAAGGAGTTGTGGATGTGGGAAGGTGGGCTGTGGGAGTGGATGGCTGGGATGTGATTTTAGGACGAGTACTTGGGGCCAAGGTGTTAACGGAGAGCCGCGTGTCTTTTATGTGGTAGTGGAGTGTCTTATTATGTCTTAACATCTGTAGTACGAGTGATGGTCTAGCGTGGGGGGAGTGTGAGAAGTTGGCCTGATATGCAGTGCTCACTATTCTAGTGATCACTATGTATCAGTCCAAACAACCCTTATTGATGATTGGTTGTAAGTCAACCTTATAGACCAGCTATCCTAGTAGCATGGATACGAGCAGTCTAAGGCTAAGACTCTAGAGGGCGTGTTAAGCCAGCTGTTTTACCATCACATTACCCCTTGAACACCAAGTGAAAGGACACCACACAAGTTGTTATGAAAATAAACAGATATTTATTTATAACAAGTCTACCCTGAACTCTTTATGAGTCAGGGAGCTAAGCACACAACAAAACTCTTACGAAAATACTTTAAGTCGCACAATTTACACAAATGCCCTAGGGGCACGAAAAACCATATACACAGTAAGTGGAATGCGAACTTGCTAGCAGGTAAGTAGTACTTTTCTAGACTTAGGAATCGCTAGGCCTACAATTCTAAACACTGGGATTAGATGCAGGAGGCCTGTGGACACCGTGTGCAGAGTGGGAACTCTCACGCGTAAGGCGGAAAAAAAGTCTATGGAGGCTAGCAGTTACAAAGTTACTGTTCTCGGGCCAACCCGACTAGGTGGGTCGAAAACAAGAGTGGATCCGAACACTTAGGGTGTTGGACTATGCTGGAGCACCGGAGTACTCGGGTTACCTAGCCCAGGGGCTGCGGCTGCATAGGGTTGAAGTTGCGTCGGAAACCCTCGTTGAAGATCCAGGAGCCTGAAGAAAGAGTTGCTGGCAGGCGGCCAGTGAAGAAAGTTCGGAGTGATCCAAGCCTGGATCAGGGAAGAAGAAACCTGTAAGCATAGGGGACCAAGTTCTGAATCACTAGCCAGTGATTTGAGTGGGCACCAGGATGGCACCGGACGAAGTCACCTCAGCCAGGTGAGTGGGCGCTGCTGGGCTCTGCAGTCTCTCGGACCAGGATGGAGGTGCGAGCTGTCCCACGAAGGTTCTTGCTGTCGACGTCGCTGGACCCAGGATTGGGCAACAAGTCTTGGCAAATGCAAGGCCCACGCGGTGGACCTAAAATGGCGTCTTGAGTGGACCAGGAGGGTCCAGGGTGCTCCTCTGTTGGAGGGGAGCAAGGGCTAGTCTGGAGCAACCAGACCAGCAGTAGTTGTCGTCGTGGAGCGTCGTGAAGGGGTCACTAGCCAACGGGCAAGCGACCTGGACAACGCGGTTGGCAGCAAAGAGCAGAAGGGCCCCACGCAGATCTCGTGGATGCAGGGGGGCTGAACTTCGGTGCTGGAGCTGCTCAGGGTCGGGGCTTCTCTTACCCCAAAGCACTCAGTCGAGGGTCACTCGGGAGTCGTGCTGGACAAGCGTCGTGCAGTTCTGAAGATGGCCGGTCCCTCGAGGTCTCGTCACACCCACGGATCACAGCTGGGCTGATGATGTAGGTTGAGGTCAGATGTGCCAGGGAAGCCGGTTCTCGTCGTGCTGGAGCAGTCTTGATCCGAAGGAGAGACTGGCAACAAACCGCGATGCTTGGTTGGTGCCTGCTGCTGCAGGGTGACTACTCCTTAGTCACAAGGGAGAAATCTTGAGAAGAGTCTTGAGTTCCTTCTTGCAGAAAGTAGTTTCAGGATTCAAAGATGATCTGATCTGGAAGGGGGCTAGTTCCTACCTTTATCCTGCAAAAAGGGGCTGGCACGCGACTAAGTCCTGCCCTATGGGTGGGACTAGGAGGGGGGTGGTTACACCCCTCTCCTTTGGCGGGCTTTCCCCAGGCCAGGGGCTGGAGTGCCCCTGGAACTGGTTTCAGCCGGCCTATGCACAGTGAGCACCGGGGTGCCACTTGCAGTCACCTTCCTCTAAAGCCCTGCCTACCTAGAATACACAAAATCCTGTCTGGGACGGTGCTGGCACCGCCCCTGGCAGGAAACCCTTTGTCCTTGCCTCCTGGGCTGGGAGGACTCCCAGCAGCAGGAGGGCAGACTTGTGTCTCGGTGGCAGCATCCATTTTGTGGAGCTAAGGCTCAGTCTGACTTTAACCGGGGTTACAGGTTACATACATGTCGTGTCCCTCTAGAAGGGTGGAATGCTAACCCCGTCGCCAGAATTGGCGAGGGGTTAGTATTCCAATTCGTATGACACCTTACTCGACATGTTTTGATAAAGCGATACCAGAGTTGGCATATAACCGCGAGGGTTATAATGCACTTAAGAGTATATGGTATGCGATATCATGGAAACGGCTAAGGGATGGATCCCGAAAGCCGCAGACAGGCTCAGCTCATGCCAGAGCACTATCTCTCACGATTCCAAGCACTCTGCCTTCAGGATTGTCAAGGCCTGCCATAGGAGTGACTGATAGGAGATCTGTGTGTCCATTTTAGGGTTAGATATAGGTATACTATATCTAAAGCAAGGGGTGATTACACCACCTTGCCCCAGCTGTCAAGCAGCCAGTTGTGTCAGTTTTGGATGGTCAGTCAGGGGTGGCATAATACATGCTTCAGCCCCTGGTAGGCCCTGGGTACACCTATGCCCTGGGCACCTAAGGTACTCTGTACAGGGACTGATAAGGTGACTCAGTATCCAATTAGATATGTACCTAAGGTACATGGAATCCATTTTACAGAGAGCAGTAGGCCTGGGGTCCTGAATAGCAGGGCCCCAGGTCAACTAAGTCAGAAAACCAGCAAAACACCAGGCAAAAAGTTGGGGGCAACCATAGTCAGGGATCTACCTTCCTACAGGGAGTGCTTACTATGAGTGTCTGTGTTCGGCAAGGTTGAGGTGGTGTGAGTGTTAGTGATGGAAGTTAGGGTGTTATCCAAAGGGGCCTCTGTTATTGTAGTTGAGCGGTGTTCAACATTTACTGGGGGTGCATAAGTAGCTGTAGCTATGTTGGATAGGTGAGTTATGTGGAATTCGGGCGTCATGGTGGCGGAATGCGTCTCCATTGTGATTATTGGTGTGTGTAATGGAGATAAGTGGTTGTCGGGTGGGTTTGGTGAGGTGGTTTGAAGTGAGTTAGTGTAGGGGGTAGCCGGGGGGAGTGGCATATGGGTCATATGCTGGTAATGGTCGGAAAGGGGTGTTGTTGTTGATGGCATGGGTAAACCGTGGGATATGTTGAGTATTAGCGAAGGGAATAGCCTGAGTGGCCGTTTGGGGTTTGGACACTTGCTCTTTGATAATAGGGAAGATGTTGTATAGGAGGTTTAGATTAGGATCCGTGGATTGCATGAGAATGGTTCCTCAAGGAACTACAGAACGTTCAGAATGCCACAGCCAGACTGGTCCTCAACATCCCCCACTGCAGGCACATCTCCGAATCTCTGCGAGAACACCACTGACTCCCAGTTAACAAAAGAATCAGGTTCAAGCCCCTCACACTTGCCTACAAAGACCTGGACCAGCATACCTGAATCACCGCCTCATTTCACGTACCCACCAGACACATCCGTTCCGCCGAACTGGCCCTCCCACCATCTTGGATCTGCAAGACCAGAGCTGGAGGAAGATCCCCTTCCTGCCTCGCCACCAAAACCTCAAACACCCTCTCTCTCCAGCGCAGGCAATCCCAGTCGCTAACCCAATTCAGGAACGGTCTCAATACCTGGCTCTTGAACCTCAGCGCCCAGTAGGACCTGCAGCTCCCTCTCCACCCCAGCACCTTGAGACCGTAGCGGCTGAGTAGTTGCACTTAATGAATACTGATTGATTGATTGATACAACAGGCATGCTGAAGAACGACACCCACGGGCTTCACCACAGTTCTCAAACACGCTGCTCTGAATGTTAGCAGCTGGAGAGTGGTCCTGGAGAATCAGGGCTTGATACATGACAAACACTGTTTTTTATGTTCTGTGTTTCTTTTCTTTACCACCTTGTCGTTTTAGACTGGATCACTACAAGAATCTAACTGGTGGCACTACTTCATTTTTAGAAAGCCATCACAAACATAATATTTTCTTTCTCTCTTTGGTCCTGAAGAAGCGCTAGGGATCTCCTCCTGAGACCATCAAGGGCGCGAAATAGGTCGGCCAATTAGTAGAAAACATTTACACACATTTATGTCTTAGCTACTTAGAGCCATTACAACCCTTCAGCAGCCACAACCGTCTGGGTTTTACTCATGACAGAGGAATCCATTCATTAAATTTATGTAGCACAGATATCTTCTGGTGATTTTTAGACTCACCCATCACTTTACGGGGACTACCTTCCACTCATCATACGGCGAATAATCAAAAGATCTCTGTGAAAGCGACCCATCGGAGGACCCGTAGGGCATTGCAGCGCCAGCCAGATGAGGAGCAACTGCCCTATGATGAAGCATGACATCCCTTGGGATGTGTGAGAGCAACAAGTACAAGTCACAATGACTTCCCTTTCTACTCTCTAGACCGACATCTCCTATCTGCTTTTAGGAACAGTGACCCTTAGTTTTGGTTTATACTGGAAATTTACACCTAGCAGCGTGGTCTAGCTAACAAAAGCAAAAACACTGCTCAGGCTTCAGGTAGATGAAGGCAACAATATGGAGGTGAGAATGTCCCACGGGTGAGGTAAACAGAACCAGATATGGCAGATGGATGGACAAGGAGGCAGGGGCCCAGGCGGGTTCATCCACAGAAGATGTTGTTCAGCACCTCAAGGGAATAGGGGCAGCGCAAGAGGCCTTGCAGAGCCTTAAAAACAAGGAACACAAATCGAACAAACTAACAAGCTACAGAGGCCTAAACAATGACAACTATTTGAGGTCGATGTGAGACTCGAGGAAGAACTAGTGGTGCAATAAAACTGGTGATGGCGGTCTAATGCTCCCAAAGTGTTTTTTTTAAATCACATCACTTAAGACTGGAAACACCTAACAGACTGACATGCCCCACATCTCATCACAACACCCCCCTACTGTTGGTAAATGAAGCAGGCTACCTCCCCACTGTCAAACATATAAATGTCCTTGCCAATAAATGTAGGGACTCTCTCCGGCCTCAGTTGACCAGTTATTTATTTATTTTATTAAACTTATAATGCGCACAGCTACCCACAGTGGGTTTCCCGGCGCTAGGGACAGACTAGAGAAGAACTAGCTGAGTGAAATTGCAATTAGAAGAACCTCCGACATTACTGCTGAAAAAGCCAGGTTTTAAGACCCTTGCGAAAACGGAGAAGATTACATTCCGTCTTCAGAGTCACGGGTAGGGCATTCCACATCTTAGGACCCAAATGGGAGAAAGAACGACCTCCCATTTTAACCAGCCTAAATCTGGGAACGGCGAAATCGCCGTTTCCTGAAGATCGTAATTTTCGGCTGGACTTATAAGCCTGAACTAGGCCCTGTAGATATTTAGGAGCTAAGCCTTGTTTGATTTTAAATAAATGACACAGGGCTTTAAATTTGATTCGGCTAGGGACTTTAAGCCAATGAAGGTCGTGAAGTGCTGGTGAGGCGGAAGCTCTCCTCGGAACATTTCGGAGAAGCCGGGCAGCCGCGTTCTGAACAACTTGGAGTTTTTTAGTTGTTTTCTGGTCAGCTCCAAGATAGAGAACGTTACCGTAGTCCAGGCGTAAGATTACAAGTGCCTGGACCACGGTTCTCTGTGTCGGAGAAGGTAACATCCACAAAATCTTCTGAAGCCATTTCAAGATGACAAAACACATTGAGGCCACCTTCACGGCCTGCTGTCTCATAGTAAGATTCTCATCAACGAGAAACCCGAGGTTGCGTACCACGGCCACGGGTAAAGGGATGAAGCCCATGTCGATAGGCGAATGATGGGGGCCCCATAGGTCCTTTCCCTTGCCCAATATCACCACCTCGGTCTTATCACTGTTAAGCTTCAAAAAATTTCTCTTCATCCATTTAGAGACTCGAGTCAGACCCACTTTCAGTGCTGAAATGTCACTGCCCTCCTTGTTGGAAAGAGAGAAAATAATTTGGGTATCGTCGGCGTAGGAATATAAAATGAGACCAGCTTCTTCAATGATGGTAGCTAAAGGTCTGACATAAATATTAAATAATAGGGGACTGAGTATTGACCCCTGAGGAACTCCATACGGGCACATTTTAGAGGAGGCAGAGACAGAAAAGACCTGGAAAATGCGGCCACTTAGGAAGGAGGCTAGCCAGGCAAGAGCAAAATCTTCCACTCCCAGGGACCGTAGAGTTTCAATGAGGATGGAATGCGACACAGTGTCAAACGCCGCACTCAGATCAAGCAAGATGAGGGCAGATGTTTCACCATGGTCGACACTGTGTCGCAAACTCTCGGTCACACCCAGTAGTGTGGTTTCGGTAGAATGATGTGCTCTGAAGCCTGACTGGGATGGATGTAAAAATCCCGAGCTCTCCACCAAATGGGTTAATTGTGTGTTAATATGCCTCTCCAGGATCTTAGAAAGAATAGGGAGCAATGAGATGGGCCTGAAGTTGGAGAAATTGGCTACATCCGCTCCCGCTTTCTTCAACAAATCATGGCGTGCTTCCATTCCTGCGGAACAGTGGATTCCAGTAACGACAGGTTGAGAAGTTGCATTAACACGCGGCGTGGGCCAAGGTCCAATTGTTTTAGGAGTATGGCCGGTAACGGGTCGCGTGGAGAGCCAAAATTAATGCTATTAAGGCAGGAAGAGAAGGAAGTGTCATCAAACAACAGCCAATCAGTAAGTTTGGTCGGGGAAGAAGGCAGAATCACTGGAGTCAGTGCGGGTCCAGATGACAGCGTATCATCAGAATCATGACAGTCAAGTGAATTGTAAATGCGTTCTGCTTTCTCTATAAAAAATTCTGCAATAGAATTGCACTGAGCCTTGTCTAGGACGGGAGGAGCAGGTGCCTGGTCCGCGCCCGTTAGTTTTTTCACCACCGAAAAAAGGGTGCAGGGGCAATTCTGGGCAGTCGTGACAGTATTAACAACGTGTGCAGCTCTGGCCAATTTACAGTGGTGGTGGTAGTTTTTGAGAACTTTTGAGAACTTCCTAATAAGCCACTTTACGTGAAGGGGAGTAGAAACGTCTCCACTTCCTTTCAAAAGTCTTACAATTGGATCTCATATGTTTTAAATCGTCAGAGAACCAGGGCGCAGGAGAGCGATGGGAAGAAGAAGTCTTAAGTGTCAGAGGGAGAGACTCATCAATAGCCGAGTTTAACCAGGTGGCTACTGCGGTATTAGACACAGATACAGGTGACTCAATATCAGGTAAAGTACTCATCAAACGCCTGTTAAAACTGGGTATATCGAGTTTACTCCATCGACGAATATACTCCTTCTTATTGCTGTTATGGCAGGACGGTAAATTAGTCAGAGAAAGAGAAAAATAAACAGCAAAATTGTCTGACCATTCTAGAGGGCGAGCAGAAGAAGGACATTCATATAAAAGGTTGGAAAGGACAGGATCTAATAGATGCCCAGCAATATGAGTAGGCCCTGCGTTACACAAGTGGATGTTAAGAGCTTCCAGCTCCGACAGGCACTGTTTGCTAACGTTGCATTGACCATCCTCAAAATGAAGGTTTAAGTCGCCAAGAATGGTAAAATTGGCGGCCTTCAGGAGTATAGGAGCGATGGTTTCTGCAAAGGATGAACTCCAGGCGTTGGAATTGCCAGGGGGACGATAAATCAGGAGGCCTGACAGAGTGAACTGGGGACTAATGGCTAATTTAAAAAGTCCAGCTTCACAATCAGGCAAAGGGAGGGCCTCAAATTTGCATGTATAGTTGGATTTAAATATTATGGCAATGCCACCCCCTTTACCAGTATCTCTGTCCTTCCTGACTATTGCATAGCCATCAGGAATGGCCATAGCAATATCCGGACCAGAGCTATCATGAAGCCAAGTTTCAGTAGGAAACAAGGCGTCGGGTTTCTCTTCAGCTATGAAATCGTAAATATTCTCTTTATGCTTAGGGAGTGACCTACAGTTTATACTCCAAAAGTGGAGTTTCTGGCAGGAGATGGTAGGCTTGAATACACCAGATCATCCTCTACATTTGCCACGTTTATGTAGACGTTTCAGGGAGTTACATAACGACATCTTGCCAGTAGTAAAACCACAGTATGTGCAACTAAAGTTATTCATAGGCAAAATGCAGGTAGAGCAGCGTATCGATGAAAGATATCTGAGCGCTTTCAACTCCTCACTTGAATAGATGATAGTAGAACAGGGAGGATAAATGGCAGATGTAAAAGAAGCAAAGTAGGTAGCCCCTAGGCCCGTCCTGGCGTAGACAGGCTTACCTCTGGCGCAAGCCTGCATGTCAGCCCTTAACCCCTTGGACGCTCATGACGAGCCCAGATCGTCATGGAGTTTCCATTGATTTCAATGGAAATTACATGGAAGCACTGCAAGTAGCTTAGCATCCAAGTGGTTAAGTAGGGTGTGGTGAATGCCCCACAGAAAGACTAGCACGCTTCCCAAGATGGCGTCTTGGGAGCGTCACGAGCCCTGGTCCCACACCTAAGATGGCGGTCATGGGGAAAGGCAGAGCACAAAGCTCACCAAAGTGGTGAGTGATTTAACAATTAGTGTGCAGGCAATGCGGAAAAGTAATTTCAAGAATGCTAAGTGGGTTTTCTAATCAATTAAACATTTAAAATCGGGTCGTTTTTTAAAAAGATTAAATGCCGGTCGGCACTTCCAGCAGCAGCGTTTTCCTTCAGCAAGAAGTAGCGCTAGTATAGAGTTACATTTAATTTCCTTTATATTAACAGTTAGGGTGACCAGAGATACGTTGGCAAATACCAGTACCATGTGTACAAAGCCTTGTTTTAACTATGAAGTGTCCATTCAGCTTGTGGTGGAACGTGGGTGCTTTGCTAGAAGGGAGGTCCACCACTCCTATGCTCTCTAAGTAACATCTGAGTCATTCAATAATACTGGTGCCAGGAAACACCATTTCAATTAGGCAATGCATCTCATGTGTAAGCATTGTTGGGAAGGCAGGTATTATTGTAAAATACCAGGGATTTTATGCTCCCGGAGAGAAAAGCTAGAGGTAAACGACCAGACTTTGGGATGCTCTGGTATTTTATATTGAGTCTCACTTATCAAAATATGCAGGTTTTTGTAGGTTGCTTATCAATGTGGCCCTCCCTTTTTTCTCTTTCACTAGGCCTTGTGTATCTGGAGCGCTGGTGGGAGGGGAACCCACCCGCGTCACAAGCCAGTCCTGAAGTCTGAGTTGCCTCCTAATTGAAAATCCTGTACAGCGATTAGAATCTTGGAAGACCCTCAAGAGGGGGCCCTGCACACCCCCCAAGACAATAGAGAATGCAGGATCCTTGGTCTTCTTCGATGAGGTGCTATGCATCGAGCCTGCTGACCTGCTAGTCATGGCAGGTACAACATTAATTTTCTTGTGGCCTGCTTAATGTCAGATCCCTATGTAAGCACTACACGGAAATAGCATTCCTCATTGATTCGGAAAAACTCGATGTCCTCTTTCTCACAGAAACGTGGACGCGGGCGGATTGTGAGGTCGAGTTGGGCTTAGCCTGCCCTTCAGGCTACAAAATCAACCACACTCCGCGCCCACTCAATCGAGGAGGGGGAATCGGGTACATCTATAGAGACTCGCTGACCCTCTCCCAGCTAAAGATCTGTGAAGTACCGGGATTTGAACTGATGGGTTTTTCAGTTAAACAGCAGGAGGTGATCTGCTGCTCGGGTGTTTTATGTTATCGCCCCCCGGGACCGGCACCCTCCATATCTCTTCTCATTGATCTGATTTATGAACTCTCTAGCTCCCACTCCAAGCTATTGGTTCTTGGAGATTTTAATCTGTGGGCAGGTAGCTCGCTGGACAAGGCTTTTTTTTCCCTTAGTCAAGCCTGTACAGATATCAATTTAGAACAGCTGGTGAACGCTTCCACGCATCAAAAAGGCCACATCCTGGACTTAGTGTTTGCGGACCCACAGTGGGTATCATTAGTCGACATCAAGTGCCAGTATTGGACAGACCACTCGTTGATTATGTTCTCCCTCTGCTCTGAGGACCTCACCTCGCGTAAGGCCGGACTTCCCCTAGCTAAGCTAGAGAGACCTTGGTCCCGAATCCTTAAAACCTCTCCATTACCGAACATCCTAGGTAAGGATTTTAAGCTCGGCAACACAGCTGAAGAGAGTTATACCCTCTTCTGCCAGTCCATATCGAGCTCGCTGGATCAGCTGGCACCCCTTCGGAAGTCACGAGGAAGGGTGAACCGAGCCAGTCCATGGTACACGAGTGAATTACGCCAGCTTAAACTTGACTGTAAACGCGCAGAAAGGGTCTGGAGGAAACAGTATTTAGACTCTGAGAAGATGGTGTTTAGGTCTGCTATGCAAAAATACAAGGCTCAAATCAAGATGGCTAAGGCGACCTTTCTTGAGTCTACCTTGAATCAGGCTCCAAATAAGGCCCAGGCCCTCTTTAAAATCGTTAGAGACCTTGCCCACCCTATGTGTGTGGCTAGCGCAGTCCCGGCATCGCAAATTCTTTGTGACTCACTTGCGGATGCCTTTGAGGAGAAAATCTGTAAAATCTTAGCGGGTCTGCAGGATCCAGTTAATTCCACCACTGAGGCGGGAGCTCCGGAGGAGATGGCCAGTCGACCCCCGCAGAGGGTCGCTCACCTCTGTGTGGAAGCTCCGGCCACGCCCTCCAGTCGACCCCGTCCAGCGGATCAGCCCTCCAGCTTGGGAGCTTCGGCGTTGGAAGCCAGTCGATCCCAGCGGAGTAACTCCCCTTCCCCTCTTTTGGATTCGGCCCTCAGCTTGGGAGCTCCGGCGATGGAGGCCAGTCGATCCCAGCTGAGTGGCTCTTCCCCCCCAGCTTTGGAGTTGGCCCTCAGTCTGGGTGCTCCGGCCAGTGAGGCCAGTCGACCCCAGCTGAGTAGCTTCCCCTCTCCCTCCTTGGATTCGGCTCTCTGCTTGGGAGCTCCGGCGACTGTGGCCAGTCGACCCCAGCTGAGTAGCTTTTCTCCTTCCCCTCTGGAGCCAGCTATCAGCTTGGGAGCTCCGGCGACTGTGGCCAGTCGACCCCAGCTGAGTAGCCTTTCTCCTCCCTCTCTGGATCTGGCTATCAGCTTGGGAGCTCCGGCGTCTGTGGCCAGTCGACCCCAGCTGAGTGGCCTTTCTCCTCCCTCCCTGGATCTGGCTATCAGCTTGGGAGCTCCGGCGACTGTGGCCAGTCGACCCCAGCTGAGTAGCTTTTCTCCTCCCTCTCTGGATCTGGCTATCAGCTTGGGAGCTCCGGCGACTGTGGCCAGTCGACCCCAGCTGAGTAGCTTTTCTCCTCCCTCTCTGGATCTGGCTATCAGCTTGGGAGCTCCGGCGTCTGTGGCCAGTCGACCCCAGCTGAGTAGCCTCTCTCCTCCCTCTCTGGATCCAGCTATCAGCTTGGGAGCTCCGGCGTCTGTGGCCAGTCGACCCCAGCTGAGTAGCCTCTCTCCTCCCTCTCTGGATCCGGCTATCAGCTTGGGAGCTCCGGCGATTGTGGCCAGTCGACCCCAGCTGAGTAGTTTTCCCCTCCCTTCTCTGGAGGAGTTTGGCAGTTTAGCCCTCACAATTTCATCTGGCTCGCCTCTGGATCCTCTTCCTGCAAAACTATGGAAGGTGTTCCAAGAGGATCTCTTTCAGCCCTTGCATGCCATCTGCTGCCAGTCGTTTGAAACAGGGACTGTACCAGGCTGTTGGAAGAAGGCAGTGGTTTCTCCGCTCTTAAAAAAACCTACGCTCGACCCTGGGTGCCTCTCTAACTACCGGCCAATTTCCCTGCTTCCTTTTCCGGTTAAAATCATGGAAAAGTTGGTTACCCGCACTCTGTCCGGCTTCTTAGAAGGGAACACCTGGTTGGATGAGACGCAATTCGGTTTTCGCCCTGCTCACGGGACGGAATCCGCGTTGGTGACCGTACTAGACAATCTGCGGGCGCGTGTCGACAGTGGTCAGGCAGCATTTTTGGTGCTGCTCGATATGTCGGCCGCGTTCGACACGGTCAGCCATCCTACCTTGATTTCGAGGTTGGAAGAATGCGGGGTCAAAGACAAGGCCAGGGACTGGTTAGTCTCCTACCTGGACAGCCGTCAGCAACGAGTTTCGATACCTCCCTTCAGCTCAGAGGAGCGGAGAGTGGGACAAGGAGTACCCCAGGGCTCAGCCATCAGCCCCATACTCTTTAATATCTACCTCCGCCCTCTAGTCCAGCTCATTAAATCATTTGGTATCTCCGCATTTAATTATGCGGATGATACCCAGCTGGTCTTTTCCCTGGAGGGACAGGATGCAGTCCCATTGGAGACTTTTCACCGGTGCATGCAGGCTACAGCGGAATGGCTCAGTCTGAATTCGTTACAGTTCAACGGAACCAAGACAGAGGTCTTGCATTGCTCCACTGACCGAGTTCCCCGAGATCTCCCTGTTGATTTTTGGCCCCCATCCTTTTCGGAGACGGTGTCAGCCGCACAATCGGCGCGCAATTTGGGCGTCATTTTTGGGCCCAACCTGCAGCTGGATCTGCACGTGAATAAGACCACCTCAACGTGTATGATGCTGATCCGCATGCTGCGTAAGATTTTACCCCTTCTCCCTGAGCAAGCCAGACCAGAAGTAGTGCGAAGTACCATCTTAAGTCGACTCGACTACTGCAACGCACTGCTTCTGGAGGCTCCGTTAACACTTATGGCCAAGCTTCAAAGGGTGCAAAATATGGCTGCCAAACTCGCCCTTTCCCGCTCCTACCACAGCTCTTCCACGGCAGCGCTGCAGGAACTCCATTGGCTGCCGGTCCATTTACGCGTACGCTATAAAGCAGCGTGTATTGTGTTCAGGGCGATTCATGGCCTGGGCCCAATTCCTCTGCGGCAAATGTTTGCCTGGTACCTTCCATCTCGAGCTCTGCGTTCCTCGTCGTCCAGGCTACTTGTTGTCCCGCGCTTCCAGAGAGTGAGGATGGGTGGTCGTTCGTTCAGAGTAGCGGCGGCCAAACTTTGGAACTCCCTGCCCCTATCCCTGAGAGGTCTTGAGGATCTTTCAGCCTTTAGAAAGGATCTGAAAACGTATCTTTTCCCTAGGGCGGGTTGAGCTATTGCTTTTGCTTGGATCATGGGTCAAAAGCGCCAGGATGCCCTTGGTGGTGTCAGGCTGCGCTATATAAGTATACCACAATATAAGTATACCACAATACAATAATTGAGACGTAAACCAGAGTGTTGCATAGCACTGACCTATACATTCAGGCAACTAAAAGAGAAGGGCCTTCTAACAGGGCCTAGACATTTGGACATTGCAGCTCTCTAAGCAGGCATTTAACAATATATACATATGGCATAAAACAGGAAGTGAACCATCTGCCACATCTAGGAGAGCTACTGTGACTACACCACTTACTAGTGTCCAGAGTTGGCAGGGAGCAGGTACAAGAGAGGTACTGGTGCTAGACTTCTTTCACAGAGCTATTTCCAGAAGCAAGGCGCATGAAGCACAATTGGAGAGTACAAAGACCTCACCAGAGGCACTAACAAGAGGGTCACCCAATATGTTTTTGGAGTCGTTCCTGAAGGAAATCAAGCCATGAAGAAGCTTTCACAGCAGACCTCGAGCACAGCATGCAGATGAATCAGGGTGACCTACTTGAGCTATGTGACAGTGTGAATGAACTTTAACAAACAGGCAGCCACTCAAGTGATCAGGAACAACTTGTTGCAAGAGTGGCAACTCTTGGGAAGGAGAACACTGCATTACAATCAACATCAAAAGGGTCTCGTAAACAAACCTAGAAACATTAGTATTTGCATCAGGGATGTTCTGTGGGGAGCTGAAGAAAGCATGTTTCAGCAGAGACACCAATGATTTGTCTCAACAGCACACAGAGGGTCGCTACAACGGAGAGTCCCCAGTGCCTGTCATGATATGGTTGTATTTCTAGGACAAGAAATTAATTATTACAAATTTGTTACAGAAAGAGAACTTACTTAATGCCAGTAGGACCAGGGACCATCAAGAAGGGAGTTTTGCGCCATAGGACGCAAAAGCCGAAAGAAAACCAAGAATTATCGATGGGAATATGCATTGTGATCATGGATGACAAGTGTCTTGTCTGTGGGGCGGGCTACTCAGAGTTGGAAGAGCCAATGTGGGAAATTCCAGTGCAACTATGGTGTATATCCAGTGAGATACTTGTTCAGACATGGGTGTTTTTCGGTTGAATTCTACTTCAAAATAAAAAAATTTTACCAAAAGAAATTGGAATTTTCTTGTAGAGTGTGCTTTTTTTTATAAACCTTTTTATTAAATATACATTGGTTTCAATAAACAATACAGAGGTATCAATCAAATTATACATTATAGAGAGGCACAGGAGGAGAATTGTCGTATTGTTGCATCGCATAGGAGGGGAATGCTACGGGGTTAGGGGGTCATCTTGTTCAGCACAGCAGGGTGACACAAATCTCTTCACGGTAAGTATTCCAGGGACTCCATATACGGGACCACTTTTTGGGACATCCCTTGGCCGAGTACACCATTTTCTCTCAATACATACACCAATCAAGTTCTCCTTCCCAGGCTTAAAGTGTGGGTGATTGGGCTGCTCCCCATAATTGTCTTCAGGTCCGTAGGTTCCCATATATTCAAGAGGCACCTACGCACCTCTGGGCGAAGATGGACATGCAACACCGTGTTGATTATGTCATGTACCTTGCTCCAGTAGGAGCGGATATATTTGCACTCCCAGATATGATGCATGAATGTCCCCATATGGCCACATCGCCTATTACACCCTCCATTATCGGATCTTCCCATATGTGCCAAACGGGGCCCAGTGATATATATTCTATGGAGGGTTTTAAGCTGCACTAACCTAAGGCGCGCTGGAATGGCAACCACTCTAGGGGAGGACACTGCCTCTTGCCAATCCTCGTCATCTATTTCAACCCTATCTCGCCTCCATTTCTCCCACAGTGATTGGAGGGGATCCGCCATGTTATTAATTAGTTTCTTGTAGATTAAGGATATTGTTTTTTCGGGTAGGTGACCATCTAAAATTCTGTCCTCTAAGGGTAGGGCTTTGGGAAGTGGGATCCCCTTAGGAAGATGAGACTGGAGTGAATGTAAGATCTGTGCATATTGGAAACATTTGGTGCCTGCCAGCTCGTATCTGTAGTGTGGGGAAGTATTTGACCCCTCCCTCTCCCCATATGTCTTTAATATAGGAAATGCCAATAAGGTCCCACCTATCGAACCTTTTTGACTTCCATAGGTAGCCCAGTTTCTCAAATCCCAAAGCAGGGTGGCCAAAGTCAATTTCTGTCCCCATCCGAGAAAATTAGTGGCGTCATGCCAAATGCGGACGGCATCTTTTGTGGGGCCCGTCAAGGTGTTCCTTTAGGGTCGTGAATATAATGCCCGGTTATATTTGCTTCTGGGAAGGAGCCATCTATCCATGGCATTGCCAGGGTCATCAATACGGCCGTACGTTCCATGATTGATGGCCGCTAAATGTGCAGCCCAGTAATATTTTTTAAATGTCTGGGAGGATAATGTCACCATCGTACCTAGAGTGTGCTTTTTGAAGCGCAGCCATACAGCGAGAATCTTCAAGGAAGTAAGAGAGATACTGGGGATTATGTAGGAACCCAACAAGAAGCAGAAGTATGAACACAGGAACCAGAAAAGAAATACAACCAATGTGGCAGACAGCATGTAACAACTGTGAGGTAAACCGCTATTGCATGAGAGCATCACTGATCTGGGTTTAATCCATCATCATTCTTTAGCTCACTCCACCATCCCAGTTCAGACATGGCCATATGCAAATGAGTCTGACCCTGTGCCTCATGGGAACACTCCATCCATCATCCCCTTTGGTATCGCACACCGTCCATCATCCCCTTTGGTATCGCCTAAAGAATGATGATGGATTAAACTCAGATCAGTTGACTAGGGGTGAGTGTTTGATTTGCTCAAACGCTCCGTCCATCATCCCCTTTGGTATCGCTTTGTTCGCCCTATGTTTGCAGGGTATGCCCAGACATGGGTTCCTTGCTCACTTTGACACTGGATTCAAGATAGCCTGGCAGATGAGGGTTATGAACCCGAAACCAGTTCCAGGATGCTTGTTTCCTGTCCAGGGAAGACATGGCTTGGCAGTTCGGGCTGGACTGTTCCCATGAGGCACAGGGTCAGACTGATTTGCATATGGCCATGTCTGAACTGGGGTGGTAGAGTGAGCTAAAGAATGATGATGGATTAAACCCATATCAGTTGACTGGGGGTGAGTGTTTGATTTGCTCAAACGCTCCGTCCATCATCCCCTTTGGTAGCAGTATTTGAGGCCGCTGCGTTGCCTGAGAGGATCCGAGAGGCCCGGGTCTCGCGGGTTGAGGTGAGTGAGAACAGCCTGGCTACAGGACTGGAGGGACACCCCCCCTCCTCTCCTCTGCTACAGAGGTGAGTCGGAGCGGATGGCACTCTGGGAGTGGCGGACAAGAGACTGTTGAAGGCAGAACTGCTAGCTCGCGGGAGGCCGGGAGAGCGCTGATTGAAGACTACAAGCTCGGTGCATCTTCTCAGAACTGGCGAGCGAGTGACATGATATGGGGATCAGGCCATATGCCTGATGGACAACACTTCACAAGAGGACTGAAACGTTGTGTTGACAGGAGGAGGAGGAAATAAACAAAAAGGACGCACCAAGTTAATGGTACATTGAGTGCTAGAAAGGCCTCATATGCAGAACGTGCAAGGAGTGCCTAGAAAGAGAGTGCTCTCTGCAGTGAGAGCTTGTGGCGCAGGCAGCTTGTGCAAACGCACCATAAGAAGATAAAAGGGGGTTAGTCCACAGCACACAGCATACGCGACGTAGCACTACGCCTTTGGGTCCATTGCCAGCAGGGAGCCATACAACTATGCGCAACTACGTAGTGCTGAAAGGGGACACGACGGTGGTTGTACGGGGTGGCCTTTGGTGGAAGGAACCGAATTGAGGCCATGGGCAGAACCGAAGGTAAACAGATAAACAGACAAAGCTGCAGTTTGAAGCATGCAAAGCTACTAAAGACCCTGAAGGCGATACAGCGTCGAGAGATGGTGGGAAATTGCACGAGGAAGACCTGCGCTCATTACTGGTTACTATGAAACAAAGCCTCAACTCCATAGAAAGCAAAATGGATGCTCTAAATATGAGAATGGACTTTGTTAAGCAGAGATTAGAAAAGCATGATGGTCGCATCAATGAGCCAGAGAACAGAATATCGCAACTTGAAGACGCATCCACCGCTAGAAATAATAATATGCAGAGCATGGAACGCCTGTTAAAAGTAATTGTGCCCAAAAATGAGGACTTGGAGGCGAGGTCGCGCGCCAATAACTTAAGAATTTTGGACACAGGCTGCATGGAGGATTACATCGAAAGCCTTCTCCTGATCTCTTTGGGGCCTCCTCTTTCTTTAAGGTGCTGATAATGGAGCGCGCACATCGATCGCTTGCGCCCAAGCCACCTCCGGGGACCTCCCCACACCCTATAATGACATAACTGCTGAATTATAAAGACATGGACACCGCGCTTCATCTGGCAAGGGACAAAATGGAACTGCAACATGTTAGTCATTCCATTTCCTTGTTTCCAGATTTTAAGCAGGCGGTGCAGGAATTACGCAGAAATTTTTTCCTGGTGAAACGCAAGCTGCAGCAGGCAGACATATCCTACATGATGCTGTACCCGGCCAGGCTGAGGGGGAACCATTGGGGGAAGCAACACGTCTTCAACCCACCCCAGCAAGCGCAGGACTACCTTAAAAGAGCATATTCACATAGCCCCCAGAGAGGACGAGACATCCGGAGCAGATTCTCTTCGATTGACCACAGAATGAAGACAGTGAATTAGAAAAGAAATGGCTAACACTGATTTGTGTTTTGTGTGCATTGTTTCTCTTTAACTGTAAGATGAGATAAACGGAAGAAATAGTACAGTCCCTAAGTTACGATGCAAATGTTACCTGCTTATATCACATGATTAGGCTAAGCTACTTGGGTTAAGAATCTATATCATAGTATAACTGATACACTACCGAGATTTTCTTTGAACTCTGGGCACCGCCGTCCATTCGGCGTGGAATGCCGGACTCCCGCATGGACTACCCCACATGGGAGTTCCCCATTAGCAACTTCGTAGCGGTTTTCTGTTATGTTCTTTTGACTTCTGTTTGCTTATTCTGTTATGAGCAAAGTTATAGTGGTGTAGGCGCCCCCGCCCCCATTATGGAAAGGACACTTTTAAGACAAAAAATGCACCAGTACTGCGGTCTGCATCAAAGCTACCGTACTTCCCATCAAGATGGCTCACTGTTGGTTGCAAGTCAGTTTGTTGCAAGTCAGTTTGTTGGGATATGCCATGTGTACTATATTCACCTGCGGGATTGGGCCATAGGCGTGGGAGGGGGTGGTGTTGGGGGGATATTTTCTTCTTGAACTAGTATTTGGGAGGAACGCGCAGCGACAAAGTAAGCGGGCAACATGGAAGGGAGACATTCAGTTTCAAGCTCAGGAAAATATAGTTCAACCCCGATACAGTATTGAACCTATCTGTAAAGATTACATAACTACGAGGGTTAAAGAATGACCTCACATACTAGCCAGACTGCTCACATATTACACCTGATGACATGGAATGTACATGGTTTGAGAGACCCTGAAAGAGACGAAACGTGCTCAGCTACCTGGACAGACACCCCATACAAGTGGCAATGCTACAGGTTTCGCATCTCGAGCCTGGATCCACCCCTGGCTTTGCTGGGAAATGGGCCGCCCATAGATGCTTCTCCTCCTTCTCTACGTAGGCACGGCTATATTGATAAAGGCGGGAGTGAGATATTGCCCAGGTGGAGCACTCCAGGACGCCCAGGGAAGGTACTGTGTTATGTGGAGCAGGATTTATTTTATTTATTTTATTTATTTTCTTTTTTTACATTCATATGGCGGGCAGCTACCCAAAAAGGGTTTCCCGGCGCCTGTGGCATATGGATTTAGGAGCAATCAGTGACACTAGTGTGCTACAATGCCCCGAATGTAGAGGACGCGCAATTCTTTGCCACGCTATGGGGCATTATAGTTAATATTGGTTCCACACACTTGATATGGTGGGGGTGGATTTAATCTAGCTTTGAATGCTGGATTGGACCGCTCCTGGGGATCCCTTGAACCACACACTCTGGCAGTTCAATGCCTAAATGATATTCTCACAGATCATTTATTGGATGCCTGGGGGTCATTACATTCCACGCATAGGGAAGGCACATTTATCTCTAATGCACACGACAGCTGGTCACAATTAGATTATTGGCTTGTCTCGGCTGGTCTTTGCTCCTGGCTTAAAGAGGTAGTGCATCTAGCCAGAAGATATTCGGACCATGCCCCTGTACTGCTAAAGCTCTGCCCTCCGATAAACACATCCCTGTATAGATCATGGAGGTTGCACCCTACTACACTGCTGGACACGTGCTTCAGGGAGGAGATTCGACAGGAGGTACAGGATTTTTTCCCCCGGAACATAGGTAGTGTCCACACTATGGCAAGCGTGTGGGAGAGCTTCAAAGTCACCATTCGAGGTGTATGCATAGCTAAGCATGGGGGTATATTACGGGACCTACAAAACACACTGACCAAACTGGAATTAAATATTATATCTAGTGAGAAATCCCTAATAGAATCTCATGCTCCCTGTAAACAGGCGCAGTTAAAAGAACTCCTGCTAGAATATACAGACACTGCAGAATGAGAGACATTATTCCGCTCGAAATATGCACGCGCCCGCACATACGGGGAGGGTGAAAGACCCCGGAGGGCCCTCGCCAAGACAATCAGAATTTCCTAGATTTTCAAGCACAATATTTGGGGTGGAGGACGAAGATGGTCTGATGTACATAGACTCAAAAGATATTCTAATCCTATTTGTTGCCCACTACAAGCAGCTCTACACCGCGCACAGGACTGGCCACATAGATGTTGCTGCATACTTCGAAGAGACAGCACAGGGATGGGTTAATGATAGCTGTAGAGAGTTTTTATCGGAGGCTGTCAAGGAGGATGAGGTGAGAGAGGCAATCATGCAAATGAAATCTGGCAAGTTCTTGGCGGGATTCCGGTAGATTTTTATAAAAGCCATATAGATGACATTGCCCCAATTCTTAGAACATTATATGAGGAGGCAGTGAAGAACTGAATGAGTCCATCTTCTATGAGGCAGACCCATATCACTTCTCTTCTAAAGCAGGGAAAGGATGCCACTAAATGAGATTCCTATAGGCCTCTGTCCTTAATAAATTGTGATTCCAAACTACTGGCCAAAATTCTTGCCAATAGGTTAAGCTTACTTATGGAGGGATTGGTGTTGCCGGATCAGGCTGGGTTTATACCTGGTAGGGCTAACTATCATAATTTATGTACTAACTTTGCTTTATTGCAGGACACAGATCCGGATTCCAATGCAGCAGCAATTTTTTTAGATGCCACAAAGGCATTTGATTCTCTCGAATGGGACTACTTGCTAGCAATCCTAGGACTTATGGGTCTGCCTCCGGCTTTTCTCGCCTGGATCACGGTACTTTATACTTAGCGTATGGCAGCGGGGCGGATTAATGGCTTGTACTCTGAACCGTTTAGAATATCTAGGGGAACTCGGCAGGGGTGTCCTCTTTCGCCCATGTTGTTCACCTTGGCTATTGAACCGCTGGCAGCTAAACTCAGGAAGCACCACAGGGAGTATGCGATCCCATACCCCTCCAGACAGATACTGGAGTCACTTTACGCAGATGACATCACATTGTACCTCCGGGAACCACATATCAGCCTAACCCCTATTCTGCATGAGTTCATCAGGTTTGGCGACATCTCGGGATACAGATAAATTGGAGTAAATCTCAGGTCTTTCCCCTAACTCTGTCCACTCCTGAACTTGCAACGGATTTTCCATTAACGTGGTGTGCATCTGAGATAAGATACTTAGGGGTTAAGATAGCTCTCGACAGGGAGGAGACGCTGAGGGGTAACTATGGGGTCGCACTGGAATCAATCACTAACCTAACTAGATAGATAGCAATGCTCTCCATGACAGGCAGAATCTCTCCGATGAAGATGGTCACATTACGTAAGTTACTCTATTTCTTCATCACCATACCATAATATTTTGGACGCACTGTATTAGACTGGCGTGGGGAGGAAGGCAACCCCACATCAGCTGGCAGACACCATTGCTTCCTTTTTCAAGAGGGGGGTTTGAAGCACCAGACATTGAGCTATATCTTCTCTGTGCTCAAGCGCATCATGCTATTTACTAGTTGTACCCGCCACCCTACATGCCACACTTAGCCATCGAACAGGGGTACATGACGCTGTTGCAGTCAGAAGCATATTTAGGATCCGACATCCCTGTGGGGGGCTACGCACATTTCATGGTATCATGCACAAATCTGGCTTGGAGACGACTGTTCAGGAAAGTGGGATGCGGCTTCCCATACTTCCCTCTACCGTTCTTACGCTGGGCCCCAGTTACACACAGCGCTGCCTGTAGAAATATGTTAAAAACACGAGATATACATACAATGGGAGACCTTTATCAGGATGGAGTTTTCAAGGCTAGGCAAACGTTATTAGAGGGGAGGGATAGTACACCACTAGAGTTTTTCTTATATAAGACTTCGACATGAGATAATAGAGAGAGAACACACACACACCCCCAAGGGGTTTACTACCCTCCATACGCTTTACCAAATGAAAGATGCGACTCATGCAGTGTCTGGACTGTATCGGGCTGCTTCCTCAGAATGACCCCACACGACAAGAAGCAAGGTGGAGATGGGAGGCAGAACTAGAGACCACCCTTACAGATAAACAATAGGATCAGAAATGGTGAACTCTGGAATCCCTTTGTCACCAGTAGTGGCTATTTTAGGGCAAACGGAAGCATTCTCCACTTCACAAAGAAAATTCATAGCTTTGAGTCTACTGATGGCTAAGAGAAGAGTGGCCTGGAGGTGGGGGCTGGGAAAAGCTCCAAAATTTAAGGAATGGTTAAAGGATCTCCTATTCTGTAACAAACAACTTACTATTTTTATTTTTTTTGTTGAAAATTTTGTTTATTGACAGTATTGAAAGTACATGTAACAGCATACTTTACATTCAGGATTATCATGTTGTGGCATGCATACATATACACAGTAGCTTGGGAGATCAGCAACATTTCAAATTTTATATTTCTGTAAAGAAACCCATAAACCCCACCTCCCCACCCCCACCCCCCACCCCCTCCCCCCAGCACTCATACTCTATTGTGATTCCGGTACTCGGTACAAGGCTACACCCATTGCATGTAATACTCGCGTTAGTTGCCACTTCAGTCGTATAGGGGCCACAGCAATAATAACTGACTACACTGCTCAGTTGCTGCACCTAAAATGCGAACTTCCCTATCTGTCTGGGGTAGCACCAGCAGTTATGTCTCAGCCCAGCTGGCAGCCGATGATTGGTCGGATCCACTGGTCCCTCCCATCTCAAAAGACCCCAGAGTAGTATACCAGTCTAGTGAAATCGGAGTTTTCCTGAGTCCCTTTCGTTCTTCTCGTTGGAGTGCCTCACCCTCCGCCTTGCCCCATCTCATCACCTCCGCCCTCCATGCATCTGGGTCAGGTGGTCTGGCCGACTTCCACCGCATTGTTATCGCGCGTTTGGCAAGCAATAAGGCCATATCAGTGAAGCGATCGGCCACGCTTCTCCTGCGCCCCCTCGGTCCAAGCCCTAGTATAGCATAGTCTATGGTGTTTGTTGGCCTAGAGGTGACCGCGTCAGACAGCGCCTCATGTATTGTGTTCCAATAGTATCCTAACTTTGGGCACTCCCATAGCATATGTAACAGACGTGCGTCATCGGTTCCGCATCGGGGGCAAGTATTAGTCGTGTTAGGGAACATGGCGTGTATGCGGTGAGGTGTAAGATACGCCTTGTGTAGGACCATCAGCTGTATGAACTTGAATTTCTGATTCCTAGCTACTTTTTTGGGGAATTTCAGGATGCGTTCCCACTCCTTATCTCCTAGAGGCCTCCCAATGTCACCCTCCCATTTCTCTCTGAGAGGTCGCAATGGCGTCGTTCTGCCTGCCCTTATGCCAGCGGTGATCCATTTAGTGAGATGGCTGCCCGTCCCCATAAGATACTGCGTCGTTATCAGTGGGTTCGTAAGTGGTTCGGTCTCATTTTGTGCCCATGTCCTCGTGACGTAGCGTCTCACACTGGCGTGCATGAGAAACGAGCCTCCTGAAACATGATGCGCGGCACGGAAGTCCTCGAAGGACATCATGCGGCTATCTGCAAAGAGGTCCCCAATACGTGTCACGCCCGCGTCATGCCACGCATTGAGTGTTTGGTTTGTTACCAGTCCCGACCCCAGGGGGAGACCTAATAGAGGGATCGTAGGGGCGTATGAGGTCGTCAGTGTCGTGTATTTCACTGCCTTCCTCCAATAGTTCAGTGCAAGTCGTAGGAGCGGGGATGCCGCTGCCGGGATGTCCGAGCTAGGTAATAGCAGCGTATGTTATGTTAAACTAATTTATTAGGCGCACAAATACTCCAGCGAAGGAGCGTCCTGGCGCCCGCCAGGTAGCAACACAACACAACGAGGCAAGGAAGAAAGAACATGCGGGCTAAGGAAACAAAAAAGTTTTTATAGCTCGCCGGAAAGAGAGCAAACCCCCGAGTGCACGAATCTCAAAGGGAAGGGAATTCCATAACGCGGCGGCACGCACTTGAAAGGAACGGCCGCTGGCCCGGCAACGCTTAAACCGGGGGACAACCGCAAGTTCCAGGTCGGAGGATCTTAGGGCACGGCCTGGGATATAACGGGACAGGAGATTGGCAAGAATCAAGGCAGGTGATCCCTTGATAATCTTGTAAGCAACACAAAGGACCTTAAACTGGATCCTACGAGCGATCGGAAGCCAGTGCAACGTGCGCAAGGTGTTGGTTGTAGAGCAGAATCTAGGCAAGCCCACGACCGCTCTTGCTGCTGCGTTCTGTACACGCTGCAGGCGGGTGAGTTCCGCCTGATTTAAGCCCAATAGTAGGGCGTTGGCATAATCAAGGCGTGACATCACGGTGGCCTGAATGACGAGTTACCTAGTGCTCGCATCAAAACATTTTAGTACGTGTCGAAGACCCCGCAAGATGCCAAAACAACAGGCCGCCGTGCGCTTAGTGTGGCATTCAAAAGAGATAGATGGATCGAGCCACACCCCAAGATTTTTTAGCTGAGCGACCGGGATAGGTGTGGGGCCCAGGTCCGATGGCCACCACCTGTCGCCCCAGAGTTCCGTCTGCGTCCCAAAGATCATAACCTCCGTCTTACCTGCGTTCAGCTGGAGACAGTTGGAAGTCATCCAGCTGGCGACCGCCCGAAGTCCCTCCTGGAATCTGGGGGCATCCACATCCGCATCCCCGCTGATTGTAACCGCTAGCTGGGTGTCATCGGCATAGGACACCATGGTCATGCCCCAATGCCTGACAACCTCAGCCAGCGGTCTCACATATAGGTTGAATAATGTGGGACTCAGCGAGGAGCCCTGGGGGACCCCCAGTTCCAGAGGATGGAATTTGGACTGGTAGGGCGGAACGGACACGCAGAAGGAACGGTTGGCAAGGAAAGATCAGAACCACTGGAGCGCAAGACCGGTAACACCCGCTTCCTCTAAGCGCTGCAGAAGGATCGGGTGGGCCACGGTGTCAAAGGCGGCGCTAAGATCTAATAGCACCAGCGCCGCCGTTTGACCCACGTCAAGTACGGAGCGCAAATGCTCTACCATATAAAGTAGAGCCGTCTCCGTGCTATGCCCTGCCCGAAAACCATTCTGCGTCCTGTCCAAGATGTTAGCTTGTAGAAGATGATCAGAGAGGACAGAGTTGACATGCGCCTCCGCAACTTTGGCAGGCCACGGGAGAAGGGAAATAGGGCGGTAATACACAGGTTTATCAGCATCCAAAGTTGGTTTCTTAAGGATGGGCACAACTACCGCCTGTTTCCACTTCACTGGGACCACGCCGGATGCTAAAGAGATGTTAATTAGGGAGCAAACCGGTGGGAGGCCATTGGATGGTAGATCGCTAAACAAAGCCGGGCGAAGAGGATCAGCCGGGGATCCTGACTTGACCTGTTGGGCCAGCTTACCAAAACTCACCGATGTTAGTCTCGGGAAGGAATGTAACACATCCAAAGTAAGGGGCTTAAGGGGACCGCCAACAGGGGGGGCAGCCATAGGAAAAGCTCTGTAGATGGCATGGACCTTTTCCAAGAAGAAAGCCGCCAAAGCCTCACAATGGGCAATGGAACCCTGGTGAGTCGCGATCACTTTTTTGGTAATGAGATCTTTCAGGGCTTTAAAAATAGTTTTGGAGGGGTTGGTACTGGTACGAAATTGTAGGGCATAGTATGCCGCACGGGTATGGCGTTTCCCCCTAGATAGGTCGTCTGCTGATATGTCAATTTCGTGCAGGTTCCGACCCGCTAGCCAATAGGCAAGCCATTGTAGTTGGCAGGCAAAGTTATATGCCCGGAAGTCCGGTACTCCCATGCCGCCAGCTTCTGGGGTGAGCTGGAGCTTGGCAAGGCTTATTCGCCTCCGTCCCGAACCCCATACGAGTTCTGTTAGAGTCGTGTCTAATGCCCGGAACAACGTAGCCGGGATGAGAAACGGTAGGCTCGTGAAATAGTAAAGTAAGCGGGGGAGTACAACCATCTTGGAGATGGCCACCCTGCCCGCCACAGATAGTGGTAGTGTTGACCAGAATTGTACTTGCGACTTCAGTGTTATCAATGACCTGCCCAAGTTTCCGTCTATCATTTCCCCCGCTCCTCTATATACCTGAATCCCCAGGTAGCGGAAGGTCGTTCCTGCCACCTGAAAGGTATGCGGTGCGAAGGGCAGTGGGGCAGACGTGCCAGTGGCGGCAAAACAGTACCCATACGATTTAGGTTCACTAATGGAGAGGCCTGACAATTCGCGGAATTCCTCAAACATCTGAGGTATGGGTCCAAGTCACCTCTCAGGTCACGCAGGTATAGGATAATATCATCTGCGTATGAGGAAACTACGTGGACCGTCCTGTCTCTCATTATACCCCTGTGGGCCGCTAGCGTTCGGAGCTTACAGAGCAGCGGCTCGAGTGCTAAGATAAATAAGATCGGAGATAGTGGGCAGCCCTGTCTGGTGCCTCTTACAATGGTCAAGGACTCTGATATGCATTTGTTCGTACGTACCCGCGCTGTAGGGCGGGTGTACAGTAGTCTCACCCAGGCAATGTATTCGGGCGGCACCCCAAATTTTGCTAGTGTCGCAAACAAAGTCCCATCTGAGGGAGTCGAAAGCCTGTTTCAGATCTAGGGAGATACAGCCCTCCGTCCCTCTCCCTGCCTGCTCGTGTAGCATTAGCTGCGCCAGCCTCCGCAGGTTCATAGCCATGCCTCTGCCGGGTACAAACCCGCATTGGTCAGAGTGAATCAAGTGAGGGATGTATTGGGCCAGTCTTGTCGCTAGTATTTTACTTAGGATTTTGGAATCAGTGTTAAGGAGTGATAGAGGCCTGTAATTAGCTAGTTGCGTTCCGTCTCTGCCTGGTTTCAGGAGAGAAACTATCAGAGCCTGCAGGGACGATTGCGGTAGTGATTGAGTTCGAAGTGCCTCTTGGTATATAACCTGCAGCCGAGGGGCAAGCAGGTCTACATAGGTCGCATAGAACTCCGCTGGGAGGCCGTCTGTCCCTGGGGCTTTGTTCCTCGGGAGAGCATGAACAGCCTGTCGGATTTCTGCAATCGTAATAGGGTGTTTCAGGTCATCCCGTTGTCTTTCCATAAGTTGGGGTAGGTCCAGACCGCTCATAAATCCCTCATATCTTGTGTGTGATAAAGGACGGTGTGGGCCATATAACGTAGCATAGTAGTCCCTAAAAGCAGTGTTAACATCTATTTGCGTCGCGGTGACAACTCCCCTCTGGTCTATGACTTCTAATATGGGCGAGTGTGGCGGGACAACACGGATAATACGTGCTAGTAGGGGTCCTGATCTATCAGCCTGTGTATGTTGCCTGTTGGTGTACTCCCTGTAGTCTAGCAGTCGGAGCTCTTCTAGTAGTTCAGCATGACATATGTGTGCCTTTTGCAAAGGCGTGAAGGGCAGGTTCGTACCCGCAGCCTCACTTTCCAACAGCGCTAGTCGACCCTCTACCTCTTAAGGCCGTCAGTCACTTCACGTCTCATGCCTACTCGGACAGCCATGGCTTCCCCGCTAATTAGCACCTTAAAGGCGTCCCATTCCACTTGCCTGGAGCTAGCGGTACCTGTGTTTACTGTGAAGAAGGTGTCAATGGCGTTTGCCAGTGTCGTTTTATAGACAGGGTCATCCAGCAGGTCCGCGTTCAAACGGCAGGTTGGTATTGGTGTCGGTACTCTGCCCCATTGAAGTGTCACTTCCACCGGGTTGTGGTCGGAGAGCGTCTTACCCATATGTTCTGCAGCGATCACAGCCCCCGTCAAGGGCTTGGAGCAAAAAACCCGGTCTATTCTGGTGTGCAATTTGTGGGGCGGGGAGTAGAAGGTATATTCCCTGTTTAATGGGTGTCTGCAGCGCCATGTGTCCCCTAGGTCCCAGCCCCTCGCCCACCGTGCCAGCGCATCTGCCTGTTTCCTACTCTCGGTGGCATGTAATGGCGGGTGTGATCTATCAAGCAGGGTGTCCAAAACCGCATTGAAGTCCCCTCCTATGATCCACTCATATCCCGCCCAGTCAGCCAATACCCCACTGATGCTGGCTAAAAATTCAGACTGACCTGAGTTCGGTGCATACACACTACCAAGCACAACAGGGGAGCCATCCAATAGGCCACGCACAAACACAAATCTACCATCTTTGTCAATCTTTTGTTCTACTACCTTAAAGGGGACTGAGTTCTTAAGCCAAATGGCTGCACCCCTCGAGAAAACAGAGTATGAGGTAGCGAACAGTTGACCCTTCCATTTCTTCAGTAGTTTCGTGCTCTCCGCAGTATTTAAATGGGTCTCCTGGAGGCAAGCCATCACGACGCCTCTCCGGTTGAGCTGTGCCAGTATCCTGTGCCTCTTGTTAATAGATCCCATTCCCCTTACATTCCAGGTGCACAGTTTGTAGGTATTAAGGGGCCCCATGTTTGACCGAAATGCGTAAGTCTATCAATTCTGTGGGCGAATAGGCCAATCGTACCTTATGTAAGAAGTTGAGTGCCATGTGAACTTGTAACCCCCTAACATGAAGGTCCCCAAGCAAAAAGACCTGAGGTCCAAACCAAGTCGCCCAACATGGGCGAGCGTCAAACCAGAACATGTCTATACGGTGGGGGGTGCAGTCTACGTGCACCTGATCTTGCGCCTGTCGATGGTGTTACAGCGAGCCCATAACTGGTGTGTCCCCGCTTCCATCCACCCTCATACTTGTCTGTGTGGTATGTATATACGTTACCATCCGAAGTCGGCTATGGCGCAATCAGAGGTCCTCTGCCATTTGTGCTGTGATTTTGGGAAGGAGCTGCAAACTATCAGCCGAGCCGGACACCTCCGTATGGGTACCAGAGTCGCTGACCAAGCCAGTTTCGCTCCCCGCATCGTGCGCGGCCAGTGCTGCTTCCGTTAGTGGGGCCACTGTCACTCGTTTCCCAGAGCGGCCCCTAGATGACTTTCCACTCGCTGTTGAACGTGCCGGGCGCCCTCCGTCTGCATTGGAGCCGTCACGGTGTTGGTTTGTCCGGCGCGAGGGTCCATCATTCTCATCATCTGCGAACAGATCCTGAGTGGTCGGTGGTGTCAGTGTCACTTCCATCCATTCCTCTGCTTCCTCAGGAGTGTCAAAAAAGTGTGATTTATTCTCGTGTAGGATTTTGAGGCGGGCTGGGAACAGTAGGGCATATTTCAAATTCCTGTCCCTCAGTTTACGTTTCACCGCTAGGAATGTGGATCTGGTGCGTTGCACCGCCGGGGTAAAGTCTGGATACACAGATATAGTCTTATCTTCGTACCTCAGCGGTGCTTTCTCTCGTGCCACACATAGTACCGAGTCGCGGTCCTTAAAGTGCAGGAGACGTGCTATCAATGGGCACGGAGGCGCCACTGGTTTCGGCGGTTTCGCAGGCATTCTGTGCGCGCGTTCCACACTATACATCGGGGTCAGATCCTGCGGGCCAACAACCGTCTTGAGCCAGTCTTCCACGAACTGCGTGGGATTTCTCCCCTCACTGCGCTCCGGAATTCCCAAAATTCTGACGTTGTTGCGGCGGGCCCGCCCTTCCGCGTCATCCATCTTGTCCCACAGCAACCTAATCTGTTTTTCCATGCCTTCTATCTTCTTAGAGTGATCCGTTTGCTGTGGTATCAGTTCATCCAGCACAAGTTTCTGTTCCGAGACCTTCCCCACCAGTTTGTTGTGGTCAGCGCGTAGCAGGGACAAGCCCGTGGCCATGGTGTCCATCCGCAGCTCCAGCGCTTCTCTCGTGGCTCTGATTTCAGTCAGTATGAGGTCTAGTTTGGCATCTTGGGTGCCCATTCCTGTCGGTGGTATGACATCCGCGTTGGAGGAGGCAAGCGGATCTTCCGATCCAGTAGACTGCACGTCTGTGTGCGCGCCTTGTTCTTGGGCCTTGGGTCTGGTCCTCCCCATGATGTTCGTCTGCAGGTGGACGGTGTAGTGGCCCCCTCAGCTTCGCTTGTGTTCCGGCGGGCACTGCGGGCCCGCAGCACTCACCCCGCCTTGCCGGGGTGGTTCCCGTATCAACTGCTCTGGCTGCAGGAAATGCTATCGTGGCCCAGGTCGGAGGATCTCACCAGCGCCACAGGACCCACGCCGGCTCAGAATAGCGAAGGTCGGACCCTTCACCACAGTCGCAGTAGGGCCTTCGATGATATGGGCAGCAGCTGCTCACTAAGCTCCCCGGGTCAACGCCGGGTCCAGACAGGGGCCCACACTCCCTCTCGCTAACACAACGGTAGCACGCTGAGTGGCCCTGCCGCGTGTGCCCATCCGCTGTGCGCACCCCTCATGTAGGACGGGGCGTATGATGTGCAGACGTTGTGCCGGAGCCGGTGTGAGGGGTGGGCAATTGCCGCGTTATGTACTGTGAGCAGTGGCGGGGCGTACCTTCCTAGATGTCCTCTCGGTGTTCCCGCTCGGCCCGGCCGGTGCAGCGGGATCAAGATGGCGCCTCACTCCGCCTCCCAGTGGTGTGTCGGAGGAGGCCATCCGGCTGGGGGCCGCCGCAGCTCGTCCCAAGGGCGCCTCGTGTCTCCTTCGGCGTCCGGGCCAGGCTCGCCCTCGCTGGTGTTGTCCGGTCCCCAGGGTCCGTGCGCAGCCGGTGCCGCTCGGCCCGCAGTGCCTCAAACGCCCCGCCCGGCACTCGCGGCAGTCGCCTGGTGCGCGTGTTTCCGGATGCCCAGCGCTAGTCGTGGGAGGGCAGGATGAGGGGGCGCTGTACTCCGGCCGCCACGTCGGGCCTCAGCTGCGCCGCACACCCCGTCGGCCCTCGCCGCACCGCCAGTCGGCCACAGGTTGTCTCGGCCGCAGTCAAAATTGAGGCCGCGGCTTCATTCAGGGGCGGAGGCCGCAGCAGCCTCGGCAGGTCCACTCGGTCACCGCTGGTGTTGCAGAGTGTTCAGACGCCAGGTTCGGGTCACACACACCTACGGCGGTTCCAGGGGGTTCAGGTTGGGTGGATGAGACCGCAGGGAAGCAGGATATTTAGCTGGTTTGTTGGGCTATCGACGGAGCTCAGTCGCTACACGTCCGCCATGATCAGCTCGTAGCCACGCCCCCCAAACAACTTACTATTTATGCAGAGTTGATGCCGCCCTCTTCGCGGCCCAGAGATATCTGGGATCCACTCCTGGAGTATCTGAGAGCACATGGGGACGGAGAATAGGGAGTGGAGATGGGAGTCCATGTCTTTCTCCTCCAGAGAAATCCTCTCTTCCCAAATGAGTGCACTTCTGTCACACAACACGAGCAATGGATACGAAAGGCTTGATGGCAGAAATGAGCGCCAACCAAACATTGATGGCGGGAGTGTCGAGGTGTACTGATATTTAGATCTATCTGTTATGTCGTGATTGAGCAAAAGCATGTAGCATTAGATGGCTGGATGAAGGAGATGTGGCCTAGCAGCTTGAGCTGCCGCCTTTGGAAACTGGGGACCCAGGTTAAAATCCAGGCTTCAGCGCTAGACCAAACATCGTGACATTCTGGGCAAATTACTTAATCTCCCCGTGGCTAAATGTGTGTAAAAATGCATTTGTGTAATCCTCACTAGATTTACACAATCTATGATCATCTCCCATCCCCTTATGGTTTGTACAGCGCTCCACTGCTTCACAACTAGGTTTATGCTACATAAATAACAATATATACATCGCTGAAGCAGCAGTCTCGATGACACTTTCGAATAAGCATCAATCATTTTCATCAACATGGAGGAATACACTTCAAATACAATCAAGTTGCTCATTAAGCTGGAATAAACCACTTTGTGAGAGCATTTGTTTTCAGTTCATGTAGCCACTTACAATGTTTTGGGGCGTCTGGCTACCTCAAATGTAGTAGGGTGCACATTATGGCCGCTGAAAGGGACATAGGGGTCCATCTCTGCCGGTGACGGGTCCTATTATCAATGTCAGAGACGTAATGCAGTATTTCCAGCCATAGCAAGTGATCAACGTATGGATTGTCAAATGTTAGATCAATAGGATCAGATCAGTGTTCTGGGACAGGCCCACAACACATGCACTAAATCAAAATTTTGTGAGTAACCACTGTACATCATGACCTACTCCAGCAGCATATATCTGAATTGGGGCTAGTAACAGCCACGTAGATCTCGGACTCAGTAACCTGTCAGTCTGCTCTCTCTCTCAGGCCTTAAGTGTCAGTACTAATGTAGACCAATCCTTCCCATTTAGAACTGGGATACCATTGCTGGCCAGAGGAGGTGGGCCTCGATTTCAGCCTGTGCAGAAAACTATACAGAAACAAGTGTGCTGTATAACCTAGAGACCACTTGCTCATTCTGCCCAGAGTATAGGAGTATAGAGGGGACAGGCACAGTGCGGGTCACAATCATCCCCTCAAACAAATGCATACACCTTCAATGCTTTGAAATGTCCAGGCCAGATTAGTGAGGAAGATTTTGACATGGCCATCTTGCATCACTTCATCCAATGTGAAGGTACCATTGGACAACCAAGTGGGACAGCACAAAGGACAGCTTCAGATCTTTAAGTTGGCAAGGGGCAGTATGTTATCACAGTACTGGAGATGAGTTACTCAAGTACTCTTTTGCTTTGGTTTAAGCACTCATCAAAAACAAGAACATTTCTTGCAAGAAAACATCTCTGAAATAATTAGACAGCCAGAGGTTGCACTGATAGTGGATGATGGGTACCCTTGAACACTGATGAACGGACTACAAGAAAGAATGCATTTTCGAAAGAGGCGAGGCATCCACCCTTTGTCAGGGAAAGAATGTATGCGGTCCATAGGCCTATTGGATATATGTAAGGAATCATCTTAAAAATCTGTCCGTAATCCTCAGTCAAGCATATAAAACAAGAAGCCAAATTAAGGGTTCCGGTTTATTAGGGAGAAGTATACAGAAATTGCATCAGAATAATTAAAATGTGGGTAGCAGTAGTCAGTCCAATCTGGAGGCAAAGTTGAAAGCACAACTGCACCAGAAGGCGCTGAATTGGCTGGCGTACGAAGCCAGAATCCAACTCAAACTGGACTGTATCACTCATAAAGCGGTACACTCCAAGTCTCCTGCGTATCTCGCTCAGAAAATCGTGGTTTCTGGAGGAGGCAGGCACTCCCGGTATGGTGTGCCAGGGATTTTGTGTTGAAACCACCCCTCTTCCGGAAGAAGAAAACATACAACAGAGCTTTCTCAGGGGCTGCCTCCAGAATCTAGAACCCACTGCCGCCATACATCAGAAGAATACCAGCTCTATCAAGATTCCAAACGGAAGCAAAGACTTTCCTAATGGCCAAATTCCTACCCTAAACTCTCTCAGTGGTTCTACAGTTTCAGCAGCCCAGCTATTTGCTAGTTTTCTGTACTTGAACTCTACCAGGGTTGCCGACTTTTGCTCTCAAATATGTAAACCACGTGATTCCTTTTTCATAGACGTTGCTTACCACTCAGCATCTTTTTCACCTCACTGTCATTTTAAGGGAAAAGGCTGGTGCTGTGCAGTCTCCCTCTGCTCCTGCCAACGACCTCTTGCTATCTACCCCAACTGTACTCTTGATCGTCACTCCTACTCCTGTAAATAGCCTGTTATTCCATGCACTGCTTTCTCATGTTCGCCTGCTCCAATTTGTGCTATTCAAAACGCTAAATAAAATAATCAACTACTTTGTCTCAGAAAACATGGAGGAAAGATTTGGCTTACACCCTCACCTGAAGGCAAGGATGTGCACTCCTAAGACTGAAACATAGACATTTGGAAGGCTATACTTTAAATCTTTATTTTGGTTAAAATACAACCATAAAAGACATACATGCAATAGTTAAAACAGTGCCAATTTATCCATTCCGGCCATTTTCCCTCAATTCATTGTAGACCAATTAAAGTTCATTCAAAAAATAGCTGCAATTTTAAAACAATAAATACATTTGCAAAATTAGATTCAAAATCATAGTGCAATTCATCATTCGTAATAAAATATTTACACTCACAAGGTAGAAATTAGTATATCATTAGAGCTTCACATATATACAAATTATTGCTACCTTATGGAATTAATGCAGAATGAAAAGTGCAAATTTTTTTGACAATTGCATTGTATAAAACGTATTAATGGCATTACAATTTAAGACCCCGTCTCTTCCGTGCTATCGCCACTGACAAAAGATATCTGCTCACACTAAAAACCGATTGTTGGGTTGTTTCTGATCTTAAAATTCTCTCCGCCTCGTCATAGCGCCTAAACCCTAAGAGGCGGCAGATTGGTTTTATCCACTTTCTCCTCTGGTGAATATATGCAGGACAGAAGAATAGTAAATGTGCTTCGTTAAATATATATATATATATATATATATATATATATATATATATATATATATATATATATTACCTACTGGCGGTCGCCAGTAGGTATATATAGTTAGGATTTTTTCTCTATGGGATTTTTGAAAATTCTATGTCTAATAACTTTGGCGTTTGTGGACGGAATTGGCTGAAATTTTCAGGAAAATGGCACATTTTGTTTCTGAGTAGCCCTTGAAAATTTGGGGGGGTTCGTCAAGGGGGGGCCGAGAAAAAAGGGAGGTCCCAAAACGTGTTTTTAACATTGAGTTTTCCATAGGGCGGTTGGCCTCACTTTTAGCCCGAACGGCTGAATGGATTTGCACGAAACTTGGCAAAATTGTAGGGACTGGTAGCCCGATGTGCCTTTTGTAGGTCTCAATATATGTGCTACAGTGGATTTTGAGAAATTAACGTTTAAAAAAAGATATATATCTGTAACAGCGGACCGGGCAGCGCTCCGCTACGCGTACTTTTCGCGCAACGGAGCTTTGTGAAGCGAAGCTGATTGGTTCTCCGGCGTCTGTCAACATTCCAAACAGTCCGTAGCGGCCGCCATCTTGTCTCTCGGTAGGATCGAGAGACAAGAGGAGGCCAAAGCGAAGGGGCAAATGACCATAAGGGGTCATAGTACATTGTTGCTCACCCCCTAGGTTTGATGTGGAGGTTTTAAAAGGGCCACGCGGGGGAAAAAAAAATAAAAATAATAATAATCGAACAGCTGAATGGATTTGCACGAAACTTGGCAAAATTGTAGGGACTGGTAGCCCGATGTGCCTTTGCTAGATCTCAATATATGTGCTCCAGTGGATTTTGAGAAATTAACGTTCAAAAAAAGGTATATATCTGTAACAGCGCACCGCTTCGCGTACTTTTCGCGTTACGGAGCTTTGCGAAGCGAAGCTGATTGGCTCTCCGGTGTCTGTAAACATTCCAAACAGTCCGTAGCGGCCGCCATCTTGTCTCTCGGTAGGATCGAACAGCTGAATGGATTTGCACGAAACTTGGCAAAATTGTAGGGACTGGTAGCCCGATGTGCCTTTGCTAGGTCTCAATATATGTGCTTCAGTGCATTTTGAGAAATTAACGTTCAGAAACAAGATATATATCTGTAACAGCGCTCCGCTTCGCGGAGATAAAATTATATGTGTATTACCTAGCTGTTGCTAACACCAGTTAGCGACGGCTAGTAGAAGATAGCGACCATCTTGGGCCCCACTTTGCATGTGAGTGATATTTATCACTAATGACATGCAAAGTGGGCATGCCAAGATGTTAGCGACTGGAAACAGTCGCTAACATCGCTATCTCCTATTATCAACTTTTGGAAATATTCGAGATAAGGGCGAATATCTCCAAAAGCTACCACCTGCCCTGAGCAGTTCTTAGCCATGTTATCCAATGGGAGGTGGATAACATGGCTAAGAGCATTAGCTCGGTAATGCATGAATATCGCTGAGTTTTCAGCGATATTAATGCATTGCGGTCGTTTTTTATCGTATTTCCGATAAACCTTGATAATAGCAAGGTTTATCTGCGATAATTTCTGACGGTAAAAAAATCGTTGCTAAGCATCGTTAGGGATAAATATCGCTTAACTTTGGTAATATGCCCCAACGTCTGTTAACGTTCGATTCGAAGGAAATCAGGAAGTGTTGAAAAACATTGTCTGCGCCATCTTGTCTTTTTTCAAATGCCACACTTTTGTCGTGCACGGCAGCCATTTTAGATGCCTTGACCAGACCCACTCTGTGCACGCTGTCGATCCTTAGCATGGCTCCCCACCCTCGCAAGCATCTCCCCCAGGCAGTGGTCACCCCCGCTCTCTGTCTTATGCATGGGTAATAAACCTCCCCCATCTGCGCTGCTGTTCCCTGAGAATCACACCCTGTGCCCGCCCGACACCTCCCTTTCGCCCTATTCACTACCGCACCCTCTGACACTCCTTTTCCTCTGTGTCCGATTGTCCAGGCTGGTCCTAGGGTATCAGCTAGCCCTGCAGATGTAGTTTATGGCCACAGCTGTAAAGAATCACCCCTCTTCAAAGGAATTATAGTAGATCAAGGCCCACACTCGATGAGATCCGTCACAGCAGAAGCGTTGCTATTATCTGAAAACCATCCTGTATTGTGATTGGGGAGGGGACCGAGCCTGAAGCGGAAGATTCCAGGGATGACTGTTTGTACATCAAAGTTTTTACAATTATGTGTCACATTAAAAATATATAGCACTCCGACAAAGTAGTAAGATTATAAAACTTTAATAATTTATAAATATATACAAGAAAACAAAAATAGTAATAACATATAAACATTTTTAGGGAAAAACAACGAAGTAGCGGTCGGCTGTGCGAATAGTCCCAACGCAGCACAACGTCCAGATTTCCGGCGTGGGGCGTCGCGGGGGGTGGGTCATCAGTAGCAAACTGTTGTGCGAATAGTTCCAAGGCAGCAGAACGCGCCGAAATCTAGATGACACGAAAGTGATGTCTAGTAAGTTGCCACCCAGCAAATAACGGCATGGGGCGTCGCGGGGGGTGGGTCATCAGTAGCAAACTGTTGCGCGAATAGTTCCAAGGCAGCAGAACGATGGCACCAAGGTGATGTCCAGTAAGTTGCCGCACTGGTTTTGGTATCCTACAATGCTGCTCCGAATAACGGCGTGGAGCGCCCCGGGGGAGGCGGCGTGAACGGGCCTCTCCAGGTGGAGTGTCATCTGTTGTAGTGGGGCGCCCCTTTACCGTTTCAGTTGCCATTCCGTCCGTTTTTGGTCCACTGTGTCAAAAGCCGCAATTCAGCTGAGTTGCGCCCACTCTTGCGGTGCAGCGATAGGCGGCTGTCACAGGACTCTCAAAATGGCGGCAGGCTGTTTCCTTTTTGGGCCTGGTCCACTGAAATGGCCCTGGGACACCTTGGAAATCGGACGCTTGTCTGCTAGGTCTTGGACCCCATTCTCGAAAGCGTCCCCTCCGCCTTGAGAATTCATCAAAAGTTTTGGGGGCTCCGACTCCTGCAGGCTTCTGGTGGGGAGCGGCTGCCATGATTGCTCGCGGAATGACCACGACTGAGCTACGAGATGGTGGTGCTTTCATGCTGACGCCAGCTTCAGTCTGAAACATCCAGAAACAAGGTGGGGCTTTCATCGTTTGGGAAAAAAAAAAGTTTTCATCCTATGAAAAGTGTTGTTTTTAGGTCACATGATCATGCCTTCCATCATTAGGAAACCAAAAGTAAAATGAACCAATGAAAAGTTTTATAAACAAGTCACATGACCTGTTATGCGGCATAGGGTGTAAAATGCGGAGAAAATACGTTGGCACGTGAGGCGGCGTCAATGTGGAGGCTTTAAAAGGGCCCCGCGGGGCAAAAAAACAAAAAAAAAATTTTGTTTTTTTTGCGTGGGTAGCGCCCGGTACGCGTACCGGGAAGCGGTCGGAGGAGCGTACTATGAGGAGAAAAGAAAGACAGGGTATAAACATTTTGGCAATTTTGTTATAAATGGAAGGTAGTTCTGAAAAGAACTGTTTTTTTATTCTTTTTCTTCTTTTTTTTAATGAATTTTCTGAACAATTTTTTGATTTTTTTTTGATTTTTGAAAACTATTTTGTGTTTTTTTTGTGTTTTGTAAGGGGGAAATAACAAAAAAGCAGGGTTAGAACATGTCTCAACAGGAACAAAAAAATATAAAAAGGATTCATTGTTTTCTCATCTTGTAGCATTTATGATTTTCTCCAGCTCGGTTAATCAAAGTAATACTCTTCTCTCCATAAGCAATAGTTCCTCCACAATATATACAAACTATTTTGTAGTGTGCAAAAGGAGCTTGAATATTGGGGATTATTTCTCGGCCTTCTGGTCCGGCGAATGAGCTTTGACCCCTGTTGGTGCTGGGGATGACATCTGGGGGGTTGGCAGCAAGATCCCTTACTTGTGCTTGGGAAAGATTATTGGGATGCCATCGCTCTATGTGGCGAATCATTGTATGATTGCCAAAGCTGTATTTCTTGTTGGGGTTGCCACGAGAAAGTATATTTTTGCAAATCAAACAAGACACCTGGGGTGCATTGACCTTCTTTTGTCCAGGTGGAATTTTAAAGAATTGCCATATGTAGTGGTCTTTAATATGGCTCTGCCTTGGTGTTTCTGGCAGGAACTGCCTTACTTGCTCTTCCTCCTCCTCCTCCTCTTCGTCCTCATTATCTTCCTCTCTACCAAAGTCCAGTGTTGGTGGTGGTCCTTTTGGTGGTGGTGGTGGTGGTGGTTGCTGAGAAGCACCAGCTGCAGCTATTACAGAAGCCATTGTGAAAAATAGGTCTTGCTCTCTGGAAATAGAAAGTAAGAATGAGGTAAAAAGAAGGAGGGGTTTTCATCATTTGAGAAAAAAAAAATAGTTCTAAACCAATGAAAAGTGTTATTTTTAGGTCACATGACCAAGCCTAACAACATTATGAAACCAAAAGTGAAATGAACCAATGAAAAGTGTTATTAACAAGTCACATGACCTCTCACGCTTATGTTACGCGCTGCGGAACGCGCCCCGGATAGCTTCCGGGTCGCTGCGCTTCGCGCCTTGGTCCGCGCCCCGGAGCACTTCCGGGTGCGCTAACGCGGTACGTCATAAGACGCATTACGCGGTAACGCGATACGTCGCGCTTACGCGACGCGCCGCGGATCGCTTCCGGGGAGCTGCGTATCGCGCCTCGGTCCGCGCCCAGGAGCACTTCCGGGTGCGCTAACGCGGCGCGTCATAAGACGCATTACACGACAACGTGATACGTCACGCTTCCGCGACGCGTCACGATAATGATTTCTAACGTGGCAGTTGCGCTAACGGAACGTTTACCGGTTCGCGGACCGGGTCGCGGCATCAAATTGAGCTAACGGGAAGCTTCTTACATCATTAGGAAACCAAAAGTGAAATGAACCAATGAAAAGTGTTATTACCAAGTCACATGACCTGCTGTGTTTACGTTACGCGCTTTGCAGGGCCTCCCGGTTTACTTCCAGAAACCTGTGCTTTGCGACTCGGTAAGCGTACCAGTTCGCTAACGTAGCACGTCATATGACGTATCACACGACAACGCGAAACGTCATGCGGACGGGAGGCGTGATGATGTTGTTTTCTAACGCGGCAGTTGCGGTAAAGAAACGTTTATACGCTCGCGGTCTATTTCGCGGCATCAAGGTCAGCTAACGGGAAGCTTCCCGATTCGCGAAGCGGGAACGAAGAAAAAAAAATATTTAAAAAAAAGTTATTAATAAACATATAAAATATATTTTTGGATTTAAAGAAGAATACATTTTACAGGTATAGATATTAGCTTTTAAAAAACCAATGAAATTCACTGAAAAAACCATAGGTTATAGACCATATATAGTTAGGAATTAGCATTTACAAAACCTTGAAAATTCACTGAAAAAATCATAGGTTATAGACCATATATAGTTAGGAATTAGCATTTACAAAACCTTATTTTACTCACACAAAACCATTGAAATTCCATATATAGTTAGTTGCACTAACTATATATCGCGCACCCGCAATCCACTGCTGATGATGTCACATATTACATCATTCATGACATGGTCAGTGACATCACTGATGACATCTCAAATGACATCACTGATGACATCACTGATGACATCTCATTTGACATCAATGACCACATCACTGATGATATCATTCATGTGACAATACAATGCATCTCCTCACATTTTAATATAACCTCTGTTTCACCCAGTGTTAAAAAGAGTATAATTTTTGAAACCATTGACACACCAATACTAGTTACTACATACGCACTCACTGATTGCTACGTCTACACACACCTTCACTCATTCACCCATACAATCATTCATACATACAATCACTCATCTTTACAACACTATCATATGCACTCATACACCTATACAGACACTCACAGTCTGCCACTCATCCATGGAGTTACTCACACACCTAGTCAGTCCTGTAAAGAATCAATCACACTTCCATTTTCTTGTCTATACAGTTAAACATAGAGCACCTTACATTTTCAAACATATACTAACACATACTTACTTTCTTATACAATCATTGATACAAGTACACATTGATCTGCACAGAGTCACACACCTCCCAGCCAGCCACACACACACTCAGTCTCCCATACAAATACTTGGACAATCAATCAATAACCCATATAGTTAATCATATAGCTACTGATCAACACATGCAGCAGTTTACAGAACAGACATAATGATGCACAAATTAAGACACTTTAGTCACTAACCCATGCACTCAGTGAGACACATTTAATCACTCACTCATGCATTCAGTCATGCACCTACTAAATCCTTCGTCCAGACACTTATACATCTACTCATTCTTCAATATGTAAAACATATTTAAACTTTACAAAAACACACAGTCACTGGATGATGTCATCAGTGATCTCATCAGTGATGTCATTTGAGATGTCATCAGTGATGTCATCAGTGATGTCACTGACCATGTCATGAATGATGTAATATGTGACATCATCAGCAGTGGATTGCGGGTGCGCGATATATAGTTAGTGCAACTAACTATATATGGAATTTCAATGGTTTTGTGTGAGTAAAATAAGGTTTTGTAAATGCTAATTCCTAACTATATATGGTCTATAACCTATGGTTTTTTCAGTGAATTTTCAAGGTTTTGTAAATGCTAATTCCTAACTATATATGGTCTATAACCTATGGTTTTTTCAGTGAATATATATATATATATATAGCTGTAATATATATATATAGGGACAACCCCACGGAGCTGTAATATACATATACATATACATATATATATATATATATATATATATATATATATATATATATATATATACATATACACACACACACATATATATATATATTACCTACTGGCGGTCGGCAGTAGGTATATATAGTTAGGATTTTTTCTCTATGGGATTTTTGAAAATTCTATGTCTAATAACTTTGGCGTTTGTGGACGGAATTGGCTGAAATTTTCAGGAAAATGGCACATTTTGTTTCTGAGCAGCCCTTGAAAATTTGGGGGGGGGTTCGTCAAGGGGGGGCCGAGAAAAAAGGGGGGTCCCAAAACGTGTTTTTAACATTGAGTTTTCCATAGGGCGGTTGGCCTCACTTTTAGCCCGAACGGCTGAATGGATTTGCACGGAACTTGGCAAAATTGTAGGGACTGGTAGCCCGATGTGCCTTTTGTAGGTCTCAATATATGTGCTCCAGTGGATTTTGAGAAATTAACGTTTAAAAAAAGATATATATCTGTAACAGCGGACCTGGCAGCGTCCCAGGACGCGTACTTTACGCGCAACGGAGCTTTGTGAAGCGAAGCTGATTGGTTCTCCGGCGTCTGTCAACATTCCAAACAGTCCGTAGCGGCCGCCATCTTGTCTCTCGGTAGGATCGAGAGACAAGAGGAGGCCAAAGCGAAGGGGCAAATGACCATAAGGGGGCATAGTACATTGTCGCTCACCCCCTAGGTTTGATGTGGAGGTTTTAAAAGGGCCCCGCGGGGCAAAAAAAAATAAAAATAATAATAATCGAACAGCTGAATGGATTTTCACGAAACTTGGCAAAATTGTAGGGACTGGTAGCCCGATGTGCCTTTGCTAGATCTCAATATATGTGCTCCAGTGGATTTTGAGAAATTAACGTTCAAAAAAAGATATATATCTGTAACAGCGCACCGCTTTGCGTACTTTTCGCGTTACGGAGCTTTGCGAAGCGAAGCTGATTGGCTCTCCGGTGTCTGTAAACATTCCAAACAGTCCGTAGCGGCCGCCATCTTGTCTCTCGGTAGGATCGAACAGCTGAATGGATTTGCACGAAACTTGGCAAAATTGTAGGGACTGGTAGCCCGATGTGCCTTTGCTAGGTCTCAATATATGTGCTTCAGTGCATTTTGAGAAATTAATGTTCAGAAACAAGATATATATCTGTAACAGCGCTCCGCTTCGCGGAGATAAAATTATATGTGTATTACCTAGCTGTTGCTAACACCAGTTAGCGACGGCTAGTAGAATATAGCGACCATCTTGGGCCCCACTTTGCATGTGAGTGATATTTATCACTAATGACATGCAAAGTGGGCATGCCAAGATGTTAGCGACTGGAAACAGTCGCTAACATCGCTATCTCCTATTATCAACTTTTGGAAATATTCGAGATAAGCGCGAATATCTCCAAAAGCTACCACCTGCCCTGAGCAGTTCTTAGCCATGTTATCCAATGGGAGGTGGATAACATGGCTAAGAGCATTAGCTCGGTAATGCATGAATATCGCTGAGTTTTCAGCGATATTAATGCATTGCGGTCGTTTCTTATCGTATTTCCGATAAACCTTGATAATAGCAAGGTTTATCTGCGATAATTTCGGACGGTAAAAAAATCGTTGCTAAGCATCGTTAGGGATAAATATCGCTTAACTTTGGTAATATGCCCCAACGTCTGTTAACGTTCGATTCGAAGGAAATCAGGAAGTGTTGAAAAACATTGTCTGCGCCATGTTGTCTTTTTTCAAATGCCACACTTTTGTCGTGCACGGCAGCCATTTTAGATGCCTTGACCAGACCCACTCTGTGCACGCTGTCGATCCTTAGCATGGCTCCCCACCCTCGCAAGCATCTCCCCCAGGCAGTGGTCACCCCCGCTCTCTGTCTTATGCATGGGTAATAAACCTCCCCCCATCTGCGCTGCTCTTCCCTGAGAATCACACCCTGTGCCCGCCCGACACCTCCCTTTCGCCCTATTCACTACCGCACCCTCTGACACTCCTTTTCCTCTGTGTCCGATTGTCCAGGCTGGTCCTAGGGTATCAGCTAGCCCTGCAGATGTAGTTTATGGCCACAGCTGTAAAGAATCACCCCTCTTCAAAGGAGTTATAGTAGATCAAGGCCCACACTCGATGAGATCCGTCACAGCAGAAGCGTTGCTATTATCTGAAAACCATCCTGTATTGTGATTGGGGAGGGGACCGAGCCTGAAGCGGAAGATTCCAGGGATGACTCTTTGTACATCAAAGTTTTTACAATTATGTGTCACATTAAAAATATATAGCACTCCGACAAAGTAGTAAGATTATAAAACTTTAATAATTTATAAATATATACAAGAAAACAAAAATAGTAATAACATATAAACATTTTTAGGGAAAAACAACGAAGTAGCGGTCGGCTGTGCGAATAGTCCCAACGCAGCACAGCGTCCAGATTTCCGGCGTGGGGCGTCGCGGGGGGTGGGTCATCAGTAGCAAACTGTTGCGCGAATAGTTCCAAGGCAGCAGAACGATGGCACCAAGGTGATGTCCAGTAAGTTGCCGCACTGGTTTTGGTATCCTACAATGCTGCTCCGAATAACGGCGTGGGGCGCCCCGGGGGAGGCGGCGTGAACGGGCCTCTCCAGGTGGAGTGTCATCTGTTGTAGTGGGGCGCCCCTTTACCGTTTCAGTTGCCATTCCGTCCGTTTTTGGTCCACTGTGTCAAAAGCCGCAATTCAGCTGAGTTGCGCCCCTCTTGCGGTGCAGCGATAGGCGGCTGTCACAGGACTCTCAAAATGGCGGCAGGCTGTTTCCTTTTTGGGCCTGGTCCACTGAAATGGCCCTGGGACACCTTGGAAATCGGACGCTTGTCTGCTAGGTCTTGGACCCCATTCTCGAAAGCGTCCCCTCCGCCTTGAGAATTCATCAAAAGTTTTGGGGGCTCCGACTCCTGCAGGCTTCTGGTGGGGAGCGGCTGCCATGATTGCTCGCGGAATGACCACGACTGAGCTACGAGATGGTGGTGCTCTCATGCTGACGCCAGCTTCAGTCTGAAACATCCAGAAACAAGGTGGGGCTTTCATCGTTTGGGAAAAAAAAAAAGTTTTCATCCAATGAAAAGTGTTGTTTTTAGGTCACATGATCAAGCCTTCCATCATTAGGAAACCAAAAGTAAAATGAACCAATGAAAAGTTTTATAAACAAGTCACATGACCTGTTATGCGGCATAGGGTGTAAAATGCGGAGAAAATATGTTGGCACGTGAGGCGGCGTCAGTAGCGGACCGATGTGCGAATAGGCCGAAGGCAACACAACGCGCCAAGATCCGGATGGCACCGAGGTGGTGTCCAGCAAGTTGCAGCACTGGTGTGGCCATCCTACAATGCTGAAAGTCGGCGTGGGGCGCCCCGTTGGCCTGTGAGTTTGCGTCAGTAGCGGACCGATGTGCGAATAGGCCGAAGGCAGCACAACGCGCCAAGATCCGGATGGCACCGAGGTGGTGTCTAGTAAGTTGCCGCACTGGTGTGGCCATCCAACAATGCTGAAAGTCGGCGTGGGGCGCCCCGTTGGCCTGTGAGTTTGCGTCAGTAGCGGACCGATGTGCGAATAGGCCGAAGGCAGCACAACGCGCCAAGATCCGGATGGCACCGAGGTGGTGTCTAGTAAGTTGCCGCACTGGTGTGGCCATCCTACAATGCTGAAAGTCGGCGTGGGGCGCCCCGTTGGACTGTGAGATGGCGTCAGTAGCGGACCGATGTGTGAATGGGGCCGAAGGCAGCGCAACAATATTTTCGGAATAGAAGACACCACTAGGCGCTGAGATTCCAAGATCCGGACGGCACCGAGGTGGTGTGTAGCAAGTTGCCGCACTGGTGTGGCCATCCTACAATGCTGAAAGTCGGCGTGGGGCGCCCCGTTGGCCTGTGAGTTTGCGTCAGTAGCGGACCGATGTGCGAATAGGCCGAAGGCAGCACAACGCGCCAAGATCCGGATGGCACCGAGGTGGTGTCTAGTAAGTTGTCGCACTTCTGTGGCCATCCTACAATGTTGAAAGTCGGCGTGGGGCGCCCCGTTGGCCTGTGAGATGGCGTCAGTAGCGGACCGATGTGCGAATGGGGCCAAAGGCAGCGCAACAATATTTTCTGATTTGAAGACACCACAAGGCGCTGAGATGCCAAGATCCGGATGGCACCGAGGTGGTGTCTAGCAAGTTGTGGCACTGGTGTGGCCATCGTACAATGGTAAAAGTCGGCGTGGGGCGCCCTGTTGGCCTGTGAGATGGTGTCAGTAGCGGACTGATGTGTGAATGGGGCCAAAGGCAGCGCAACAATATTTTCTACAATATTTTCGGAGTAGAAGACACCACAAGGCGCTGAGATGCCAAGATCCGGATGGCACCGAGGTGATGTCTAAGTTGCGGACCGATGTGCGAATGGGGCCAAAGGCAGCTCAACAATATTTTCTGAAGAGAATACACCACAAGGCGCTGAGATGCCAAGATCCGGATGGCACCGAGGTGATGTCTAGCAAGTTGTGCCACTGGTGTGGCCATCGTACAATGGTAAAAGTCGGCGTGGGGCGCCCTATTGGCCTGTGAGATGGTGTCAGTAGCGGACTGATGTGCGAATGGGGCCAAAGGCAGCGCAACAATATTTTCTGACTGACACCACAAGGCGCTGAGATGCCAAGATCCGGATGGCACCGAGGTGATGTCTAAGTTGCGGACTGATGTGCGAATGGGGCCAAAGGCAGCGTAACAATATTTTCTGTATGGAAGATACCACTAGGCGTTGAGATGCCAAGATTCGGATGGCACCGAGGTGATGTCTAGCAAGTTGGTGTGGTCATCCTACAATGCTGAAACTCGGCGTGGGTCACCCCATTAGCCTGTGAGATGGCGTCAGTAGCGGACCGATGTGCGAATAGGCCGAAGGCAGCACAACGCGCCAAGATCCGGATGTCACCGTGGTGGTTTCATAGTTGAGAGGCACTTCATCTGCAGTGGGGCGCCGAGATCCGGATGGCACCGAGGTGATGTCTAGCAAGTTGCTGTACTGGTGTGGTCATCCTACAATGCTGAAATGTAGTGGGGCGCCCATTTACCGTTTCAGTTGCCATTCAGCTGAGTTTCGGCTGCTCTTGATGCTACAGCGACAGGCGGCTGCAAGAGGACTCTCAAAATGGCGGCCTGTTCTTTGGATTTGGGCCTGGTCCACTAAAATGGCCCTGGGACACCTTAGAACTTGGACGCTCGATTTTTTTTTCCTTTCCTGTACATGCAAAAAAAGGTAAATGCCCGGTACGTTACACGCTTCATCTGCCACGATGAACTCTCCAGAGGAACCGAAAAAAAATATAGTTGTGGTAACTATACCATGCATCGTCATATGGAGAGGTGGCACCAATTAATTATAGTGCTGCATAAAAGAGAGATTTGGAGGAGAACCCCTGACCTGCTAGTACATTCATCAAAGAAGTGGCACTGAGAGCTTCAGAGGCAAGGGAAACGGTCCCAAATATTTAGAAGAACTTTGGAAAGATTAAAATGACATGTTTAGATTGTGGTAAATTAATTTCATGTGGACAGATGAGTGTTACTCTAATAAATACAGCATATGAACATCATCATAGTCGATGGTTGGTAGAGACATTTTGACTATATCCTGGACCTGCCCGTCCTCGCCCAAAATGGCGCCGGAATAAATGGGACTCGTAACTCCTTGTTGTGTACTGGTTGCAGAACCTTGAAATCACGAGATACGTATGCAGTTTTGAAGCACATGGCGGGCGGGGACGAGAATTGATTGAATATTTCGACATCCCTATTGATATTAAGTTCTGATGTGTTATTGATTACTGTACTGTTGAAAGTTCGAATTAACGTCACCCATGGTACTTGCCCGCAAATGTATATCTAGATAATTTTATTGTAACTGGCCCTGTCGTATTTTAATTATAAAATGTACGTCCACCGATTCCGTAACTGTTAGACACCTTAGTTCTTGCAACCTAATGGCCAGCCCGTTACGTTCCTCTACAGTGTAAATGTCTATTCATCATATACGATTACAGTTTGCTCCGTGGCAGGCCCACGTGGTTATAGGCTCGTATTTGTATAATGAAATTTTCACAATAAAGGTTTTTAAAAGAAAACATGGTAGTAGTATATACATTGGTAAAGTTTTTAATAATAGTCACTGTTTTAGAATCATTAAAAGGCAAGTGAAATAAAGCAGACCAATTACATGAAGGGTAAAAGGTATAATACGAAGGAACGCAGTAAAGATAAATGGTCAAGGGCTGTTGTGTTTTCTATTCCTGCAACATAAAGTGATCGATAAGAATCTCATATTCAGGCGTATCGGCGACTAAGACAGCAGGTCGACCCTCTTTTGCTCAACGGCTCCGTCATGGGACGAAGAAACGCTCTTTTTCTCGAAAAAAGAATATATTTTACTTGCAGGACAGTTGTAAAATTTCCGGGAAAGTACATTAGCCTGGAACATTATAACATATATTTAAGAAAAAATAATGTTCGGAAGTAATTAAAAGCGTAATTTTTAGGTGATATGACCAAGGCTTTCATCATTAGAATAAGAAAAGTAAAATGAACCAATGAAAAGTTTTATTAACAAGTCACATGACTTGTTATGCTTACGTTACGCGCTGCGCGTCCCGGATGACTTCCGGATTCGCTAACGCGGCGCGTCATATGACGCATTACGCGACAACGCAGGTCCAGAATATAGTCAAAATGTCTCCACCAACCAGCGGTCGAAACACAACCCCTTTCAGCAGGCTAAATAGTTCTGTTAAATGACAACAGAAGGGACAGGCAACAAGAACCATCAGTCAAAGAGGGGAGGGCTAGTTCTTCTCTACCGGGTTACATTGGGGCGCTACCGGAACTGATCGAATTGGTAGTCTACAGTGTTTCTGGATGTTTCAGACTGAAGCTGGGGTTAGCATGAGAGCACCACCATTTCGTAGCTCCGTTGTGGCCATTCCGCAACCAATCATGGTAGCCGCTCTTTATCGTTATTTTGGGCGGGGTGGGTGGCGGAGCCGAGCTGTTTTGCAGCCATCATTGTGTGGAGTTCAGTTCATCTCACTAGTTTTGTATTTGTCATGAGGGGTTGTTCCTAATGTTTCTATTTTAGCGAGGTCAAAAAGAGATCCCATTAGTGGCCTACTGATTTTGCTCGATTCCTTTTCTTTTTTTTTACACGATTTTTCGTTATCTGCAAAGACTAAACAGAGTATTGCGACTCTGTGTTTGTTTGTAAATAGAGAATGAACCAAAGAGAACTAATTCTAAAACAGTAAATACTTGGATAACAATCAATCAAATGGAGAGAGAAGCAGGCACGACGGATTACAACGGGGGCAAAGGCCTGCGTTAACTACCTTTCACTATCTGCAAAGAGAGAGTACTCCTAATAGAAATGAGGGGGGGGGGCACCATTCAAAGCAGATCAGTGTGCATAAACACGAAAATGTTTTCACTTACCACGTACTTGACATTCGACAGCTTATGATATTTGCTATTAAAAAACCATTGAAATTCACTGAAAAAACCATAGGTTATAGACCATATATAGTTAGGAATTAGCATTTACAAAACCTTGAAAATTCACTGAAAAAACCATAGGTTATAGACCATATATAGTTAGGAATTAGCATTTAAAAAACCTTATTTTACTCACACAAAACCATTGAAATTCCATATATAGTTAGTTGCACTAACTATATATCGCGCACCCGCAATCCACTGCTGATCATGTCACATATTACATCATTCATGACATGGTCAGTGACATCACTGATGACATCACTGATGACATCTCAAATGACATCACTGATGACATCTCATTTGACATCATTCTTGTGCTAATACGATAAACCTCTTCAGACTCTAATATAACCTTAGATACACTCAGTGTATACAGACACTCACACACTGCCACTCATCCATGGAGTTACTCACACACCCAGTCAGTCATGCAAAGAAACAATCTCACCTCCATTTCTTCAACTATACAGTTAAACACACCTTACTTATTGAAACATATACTAACACATATTTACTCTCTTATACAATCCCTGATACAAGTTCACAATGATCGATACAACCACTCACTCATTCAGTGGCTCTCATGCACAGTTATTTATATATGCCAACTCTCACATGTACTGTGTTTTACATATGTACTTACTATGACATGTAGCATTGAGATATCCATTCACTCATCAATACACTCATGCACACAGTCAACTGCCCATGTAGCTGTTTCCACATGCACTCTTGAACTCATACACCTAGTGAATAAACTGCTCACACATCTATGCATAGAGTCACACACCTTCCAGCCACCCCCACACAAACTCAATCTGCCATAGAAATACTTGGGCAACCAATTAATAACACATATAGCCTCTCGTATAGCTAATGATCAACACATGCAGCAGTTTACAGAACAACAGACATAATGATGCACAAATTAAGACAGTTTAGTCACTAACCCATGCACTCAGTGAGACACATTTAATCACTCACTCATACATTCAGTCATGCACCTACTAAATCCTTCGTCCAGACACTTATACATCTACTCATTCTTCAATATGTAAAACATATTTAAACTTTACAGAAACAAAAAAATCACTGGATGTTGTTAT